>NC_091966.1:20007500-21257500 GCF_036711975.1 Onthophagus taurus
TTAACTTATAACAATATATTACAAGTAAAAATAAAAACAAATATTTTATAATTTTGATTTTTATTACAAACGTAAAACTTCCCTAAAAATACTCCACACACACTATTTAGTGATATTTTGTCAATTAATAGAGTAAAATTAGAGCGAATTTTTAATAATTTACACTGATTAGATTAGAAATATATCTAGTTAGAGTCACGACAACATCTAGTTAGATTACATATAATACACTGTTATAGAGTAACGATTTTACTATAAGAGATGTTAGGTTAAATCGTCATATTTTGGTGTCTAGTGTCTCCGGCATTCGGATTTCCCATTCTTTCTGACTCACCCTGTATATCAATTACGAGCATGACAATGTCAAAACCTGCTGTCAGTTTTTATATACATATATTATATAGTTTTTATATAATTCCTGAAATTATTCAGGAATTATCGAATTTTAAGACCAGTTTTCTCTAAATAGTAGGATTGAACAAAACGCTATACAACACACGTGGGAAACTAATATTTTTCACTAACTTCCGACATACGCGATAATGAAAAATCATAGTTTCCTCACTTGTACTGTAATATACTATTGTATTAACGGTAAATGTAATAAACTTTTGGACAGGACGTGTCGAACACTTAATGAGTGACGCCTAACTAATAGGACAGGAAATCGTGATTTGGATTTTATCAAATTTTGATCAGGTGTAAAATTAAGTATAAAATTAATACAATTAGCAACTCCTGTTGTGAAATTCCGTCCATTTTCCCGATCGTTACCGCTTTTTCAATAAAATTGTGCAAATTGTAAATTATTCGCTGACCATAATTGAAGAGCCTGGTGCAAGAATAGGATAAGTAACAATATGTAAATTGTTCAGTAAAAGCAAAAAGCTTTTTTAATTTCATGTTTGTGTTTAAAGTGATTATTTGATTTGTATAGATAAGAATGACAATTTTATCTGAGCAAATGTCAGTTTTTCCATATATTGTGAAATCATAGTTAAAAAAACAAATTGTGGTGCAAGAAGGGGATATGTGAATCCATATTTAATTTTTTTGGTGGGAGGTTGGAGAAAGGATCATATAACATTCAAAACTTTATATAAACAAAAAAAAATATAAAAAAAGGAAGGCGAACAAACACTTTTATCAAATAAAATAAACAAAACAATTTTTAACAACACGTAATAGATAATATAGACATCAAAAATCTTCCTTAGAAGAGCTATAGGTGACTGAATCGGAATGTGAGTTTTTATTACTTTTCAGCGAACGATTATTATTATTATTATTACTCGTTACCTCGACCTATAAGATCTATTATAACTTTAGCCCTCCGAAAATTTTGTTCTTAGACGGCCTCTGGCGACGTAATTATACAGTATGTTCAGCTGTTTTTTGACTCGTCGTTGCATAGTCGACAAGTTTGATCCTCAGCTTGTCCAATATGGAAGAGGTGGTATTTTAGGGGCGCATGGCCGGTCAGGTAACCTGAGAGCGGCCTTAGATCCCCTTTGCTGAGGCATAAAACTTCTTTGGTTTTGTTTTGCGACGGAGTTATCATACTCTTCGGTTGTCTGTGACCTGGAAGTTCTTTCCAGCGTAAGGCTATCTTTGAGGCCTCCCAACTGTTGATTATTTGTTTTAGGTGGCTTTTTTGTAGTCCACAACCAGGTTGGGGTCCAATGATTGCCCTCAATGTTACTGTGACCTGGAACCCACCATAGGATAACATCATTTCTCCTACCGAGTTCTCTCAGGTTGCTGGTACACTCTCTGATCAGTGCGGAGTCACACGTGTACGCCTACATTGCCTTTAGGGCAATACACCTTTCTCTCCCTTTTGTAGGTTCAAAGCGATGCAGAAGTTTATAGCAAGAACTTCTGCTTCAAAAATGGTAATGTCCGAGCTGAAGGGCAGTTTAATATATGGCTATTTGGACCACTGATGCCCATGCCTACTACGGATCTAACTGTCTTTGAAGCATCGGTGTACCAGGCTAGGGCTCAGCGAACGATAAATAGTTATTTGTATTATAAGTAAAGAAAGTATACTTTTTGAAGAATACGAATAAGAAGAAGTTACTTTTCTTTAAGAATAATACATGAAGTTTTTTCGGACACTCAATTTAAATGAATTACCTACATTTTATAAGAAATTATTTAAAAAGTACACGACAAGCTCCAGAATCAAATTTTCGTTTCTGCCGTTTCCCTCACTACAGCAACCAAACAAAAAAAATAAAGTAGTGATTCATCAGGAGTTCATCAGGAGGTGTTATCAAAATCGTCACTAGCATGTGGTGATTTACAGTTACAACAGTGTACATCAAGTCATAAGCTTCTCTAACCTTAATAATTGTACGTTTAATATTTATTCTAACAAATAATTAATTGTTTATTTGGTTGCTATAAAGAAATGGTTGCTATAAAGAAATGAGGTACTTTTCTTTACGATTTGTAATAAGGAAATATAGGCCATTTCCAGTGAGTGTCCGAAAAAATACATTTTATTTTGTCCAGATTATTAACCTGGATAAATATGAATCTTGTTTGGCCTGGTCTGCCAGGTTATTAAAAGCCGTTATAATTTCCAGCTTTTCCTCTTCCGAAAAATTTCCAACGCATCGTTTGCTGCACTTGCAATCATTGCTTTGCTCTCTTTCTGGCACAAGCTTCCCCGTTGATGTGGACTTGTAACATTCTCCTCTAGCCCTTTTAATTTTTTGTATATTTCGTTTCCATTTTTCCACATTTCTTTTACGACCGCGCTTCCGTTTTACCCTTTCTCCTCTTGAGATCTTTCACTATCCATTTTAGTAAAATCACATTCACTGGAAGCGCAAAACATTGCGAATAACATTATAAAACATTAATTTTTCAGTACCACCAACATAAAAAATTTCAATATTGTTCTCACGGTACAAAATAATCATTATTTATTTTTATTATTTATGTGCGACAAATAATTGTATGGGATTGTCTGGTGTAATAACGGTATAAACGCCACGTAACTTATCCCATTATTGCACCAGTCTAGAACATGGGATAAGTGATTTTCTCTCACAATTCTAACTCAGTTGGCAGAACATAATGCGTATTTATATTAAACGATAAATACGAATTTTTTTAACCGTTTTTAAGAAAACTCCCATTTTCTTAAAATTTGGCCTATATCCTCTTCTTGCACCAGGCTCTTCAATTTTAAAAGGCAGACCTTCTGAGATTATAGCTTACAAACATTATTATTTTTATGTTAACTGTTTGTATAATCCTGTCGAGCAAATAACTATTTTTATATTATATTTTAATATCCAGATATTTTCTGATAACCCTTCATTGATTTGCTGCCAATATTACTACTACTATTGCTGCTTTATTTTCGTTTTATTTTTCTTTTTATATGTTTCGCTTTTTATTTCAGATTAATATTGTTTTTTAAACATCGATACATCGATATAAAGTCCCTAGATTTACAAAGTATCGCGGTTCATGACGCCTGTTTTCGAGCCAAAATGGCGGTTTGACAACTTGTTACTGCATCTCACCACTTATTTGGTGAGATTACTAAAAAGTATTTACAAAAATATTCGAGCCAAAATGGCGTCAAACCGCGGTACTTTGTAAATCTAGGGACTTTACATCGATACAATTAATAGCGCCATCTATGAGATGGATGGCAAAGTTTTGTTTTACTGATTTATACAGATTTCTTTACGTATTCCCAATATTTTGTTGAAATCGCACATTTTCCATTTTACCCAAATTTCGAGATAACAACAATTCAATTTTACGTCTAATTACACGTAATCTCTTTCTACATTCTACTAGTATCCTTGAAGCGTTGGCGTTTCAATTTATTGTTTAATTTCTCGTAAATGTCGCTTTACATCAAGTGCTATTTAGGACAAACTTTAGGATTTTTTTTATGTTACAAATACAGCAATATTACAACGCGAAATACTTCAATGTGTAGAAAAATGTGTGTACTTTAATTCTGTGTATTCACTTTTCAATAATAATTTGCCATGAAGTTGTAATTTGGGTAAAAACTAACCTCTACCGGCACATATAAAAATGGCCATTTAAACGCGACCATAAAAATGGCCATGTAAAAAGATTTTATTTTATCTACAACTATTGAATTCGTTATACATTTGATTTTTGACGGGTAATGACACGCATTACTCATGACTGACAAAGTGTTGAATAATGAAGAAATTATTCCACAGTTCTGACACGGCTTACCAATCAAAAAATAAAATATTAACAGAAATGCATAGATAACTTATATAGATGTGACATTTACGTAAAATTTTTGTACACAGCACCAGCGCTTCGAACGGCTCGGACCAATACTAATATTAAATAGCGGCTAACGTGATAAATCTTAAATATAAAATTTTCTAATTTTTTTGTGTGGAATTAAATAAAAAAAATAAAGACATTTGTGGATTTTAATAATCTTTTTATTAAAATTATTATCATAACCATAAAGTCTTATTTTAATATAAAAGAACAATAACTATAAACAATGTGTAATAATCTAATGATTAATGATACACTGTTAAAAATTTTACGAAGTGATTTAACTCTTTCGATATAAGATGAAATATTACCGCGAAAAAGCGGTAAATTTAACTAAATTCTAATAGGTTGCAACACATTTGAATGTCAAAATAACTTTGTTAAAAGATGTTAAAAATACGGTGTTAATCTGTTTATTCCTCACAGTTTATTCCTCACCCTTTCCATTTTGTAGCATTAAATGTAATGCCAATGTTTTGTCATCAAGTGTATAACGCCTTCTTCCTTCGTTGTCATATTGGCTCAAAAAAAAAGGATTGTTTTAGTCTGTCTAAACTTGAAATTGACTGCTTAAAAAGTTGTCTCTTTGGTAATAATTTTCTTTTATCTCTTTAGGATGTTATACTCTGGCGCTGGAATTTCCTCTTATACATCACTGCTTTCCTGTATAAATGTTGGGCTTTTGGTGATAAGTCGTCTTGTTTGTGGACTTCCTCCAATAAACTCCCTTGTTTAGCTGTCAAAAAATATCCAATAATGATCCCGATTAACGCTGTTTCCCCATTAAGCGGGGTTACCCTGTAATATGAAATCACACTTTAAAAAAATTATACTACATTCTTTTGTAATAAAAGGGAAATTAAACGTTTTTTGAATGATATTTCGTTTATTAATAAATAACTCTTATTAAGAGTTATATGCCATTATAGGTAATTTAACCAGAGCTTTTCAAAATAAACGATTTATAAAACACATAATTTCTTACCTGAAGTCTCCAATGAGATTGCACTGGTGGATGTTGAAGCAACCTAAAGTCCCATATCTGCATGTGGAGTAGTGGGCGTGTTATTCGAAGCACTTGAAGTACTGATATCCTATATGTGAAAAAAAATATGCCTCAGTCCTAACAACATTTTGATAATTTTATACACATACCTATTGGCAAATTTAATGATGGTACTACTCCTTTCAACAATTTGTTGTTACGTCCAACATCCTCTCGTCGAAAAGACTTATCACAAACTCGAAAATTATTATAAACCCTCAAGTGTTGACGCTGAAGCAGGTTTTCTCGCACACAACATAAAACCCATCTTTGATATATTTCTGGATATATTTGTAGGTTTGGAAATCGGTAGGTTCCATACCTTTGTAAGCAGCCACTAATGGCGCAACTTTTTGACATTTTCTGCTACAAGAAAATAAGATGCATATATATTTATTTTACAAATACCTAATCCAGTTCCATAATCAATGTTTAAATTTCAGAGGTTTTTTATGAGCATTAGTTTCCATATTATTTTAAGGGCAACTTATATTTAATAATAAATATTTATAATATTCATAATAATATGAAATAAATAAAAAAAAGTATATCAAATGTACTTACCACGAATAAAATTTCGTAAATTTCTTTAAAATTTACTATCAAACACAAAGCCGCATCAAAACACTAACCAACTTGACAAACAACTTAGAAAACAGTAGAAAAATAAATTGACGAAACGACTACTTAAATCTTAAAATATTTATTAATTTAAACTGCCAAGATAAAGTAGATATCTACATAATATAACGCAATATAGCGCCATCTATAGCGTCGGCCCGATACTAAAAATGACGTCACTTTGTACGAACACGATGTTAATAAGTGCCAGGGGTATGCAGAAATGACAGCTTTCTTATATTGAGGTTATGTCTGAAATGTCTATCAAGTTTATTTTTTTTCCTTTTTTTGATTTTTTTTTCAAAATTAAATAGTTGTAGATAAAGTATAGTATTCAACTTGCGTATAATGGATGTTACCCACTCAGATTACAACACTTGCTGCTTCGCTCGCTCGTGTTGCAACTTCATCTTCGTGGGTAACAGCCGCCATTATATGCTTGTTGAATAATATACTATAACTACGGTGGTTTCTTTTCCTACTATCTGTTCATACACCTACGTAAAAAAATTGGGCGCCTACAAATCGGTACCTTCCGACGAATAGGGTAAACGCACCAGTGTTTGACCTGTTAAGGATATTTTAATGTCAGTGCTTGACCGAGTCATATTATATTGCTTGTAGATCCCTCTGCCTTTACATAATATGATCAAAATATGATCAAATACACATCTGATTCATTTAAAGTTACTTACTCTACATATAAAACATAACATCATAAAGTAATATTTTTTTAAAATTAAAAAGAATAACTGTATTTCGCATTCAGTGTTTGACCACTTTGATTACATTATTTGACCAATAATATCTAGTCTTTGACCTTAAAACCGTAAATGTTTGACTGATTCTTAATATAATATTCATTTTCATTATTTTTCCATACTATTTGGTTCACGAAAAAATGTTTATATTTTTGGACTCTTTAAATGGAGCAAAATGTTCTTAACTTAACTTTTCAACCAAATTTTGTGTTTTCCAACTGGGTTTTTGTAACAGGACTGCTGAATGAAGCAATCATTCAACCAGTAGTATTTCTTCATCAGAATTTAAAAATGCTGGTGGGCCCATTTTCAAATTGCATTGGTGTTTTTCCTTTTTCTTTATAAATAAGAGTTGACTTTGGTACATTAAACATCTTGGCTGCTTTTTCATAAGATAAACCCTACTTCTTGCATCGAAAGCCTTTTGAAGATCTTCACTATATTTAAACTTAGGCTTCGTCGTCATATTGGTACTGAAAAAAGTTAACCTGATTCATATTTGCTAAATTTTCCATATAGATTTTCCATTTTTGATAATAATTGACCACTATAAGAGTCGGTGTTTGACCAACCTTTTATCCTTTTAATATTACAGATTGATTACTGCTTAAGTGTGTTCAATTACTTTTATTGTTATAAAAAAGGCTTAAAAAATAGAAAAGGACCAAACATTTACACTTATATTTATATTAGGCTTAAATATTTATAAAATGTCCCATAAATGACCAAAAGAAGAATCAGTAATTGACCGCATATTTAAACTGATTGTATCTTACTTTTAAAGTATAAAAGTTTTGGTCAAATACTAAACAATTTAAACAGGAAGATATAAGTTTTAAAAAGAGGTATTACATTTTTCCATTTTATTAATCAAATATAAATACTTGTGAGATTATACAACAACCAATTCGTCTAGTATTTGACCGTTTGGTCAAACACTAATTTTTAATTAAAATTAGAACTACTAGTCTTTGACCGCCTTTATTTTCACAAATAATTAATTAAAGCGGTAATTTTTTAATACAAACAATAGAAAACATTATTAGATCACTGGCAAACAAAAAAAAACCATACATGCAAAAGCGGCTGAATAGCACGACCTTATTTTTTACATTTTTTTACAAAAACGGTCAAACACTGACCAACAGTCAATTACTGGCGTTTTACCCTAGTCTCCAACAACTCGTTATTAGTTCGGAAGGACACTATCGATTTGCTCGAATACAAGCAATACTGAAATATATGCAACTTATTTTACCTTACTCGTAGCAACGCGTATAAGGCGCGTATATTAAAATTTAAATTTTATGAATGGCGACACATAAATGACCCTGCCATCCGGGTATCACGAACACAAACAAACATTGGTTGAATAAATATGTATATCTATAAACAGGGGTACTATGCGTGAATACTGATATATGAAAACAACGTCGAATCGTGTCACTTTCATTTACAACCGAAAAGCCCGAAAGTGATAGTAATAAAATAACAATGAGTTATAGAAAAAGAGATTTCTAAGTGCTTGTATTTCGATGAATTAAAACACGACGGACGTAGAAAAGGGCACAGAGCCAAATAATGTAAATATGAATTAGAAGGTGAGATTGCAAAAGCATTTAGAAAAGTTCAAAAGTGGAACTGAAACCAATAGTGATGTTGATGGTAAGTAAATAGCGAAAAAAGTAATTGTTAATTTTAGAATAAAAATAATAAAATAATGAAAATTAAATTAATTGGTTTAAACCAAAAAAAAAAACGTTTAAACCAATATATCTGTTCTTTTTAATTGCTTGTTCATTGTGACACAGTAAAACTTAATAAACTGTTTCTGTAATACAGTTTCATGATTTTTATTGCGTGTTGATCCATAGGTTGGATCAAAGCAATTCCATTTGGCTATAAAAACATGGCATATTTCCTATAAATTCGGTCTTTAAAATATTTAGAAAAACAACTATTTCTCTTTTATAATAAAATTTATTTTATTACTTAATATTAAAAATTATAAAAAAATAAATAATAAATACTATTTATACAACTAATATTAACATTTACTTTAATTATATTTACAAATTTCTAAAATAAATCACATTTTAATCCACTTCCTCAACAGTAGGCCCTCTATTTTGAAAGTTTCCAAAACCACCAGCTTGACTACCACAATTACCAGAAGGCATTTGACAACCTCCATTTCCACCATGCATTTTTGTCATAATTGGATTGCAAACCGAAGACAATTTCTTCTGCTTCTCTTCGTATTCCTCAACTTCAGCTAATGTGTTACTATCCAACCACCTCAAACACTCCTCGCATTCTTTCCGAACGGCATTCTTATCAGATTCGTCTAATTTATCTCCAGCTTCATCAACGGCTTGTTTTAAACCGAACACATAACCTTCTAATTGATTTCGCGCTGATATTCTTTTCCTTTGCTTCTCGTCTTCTTCGCGGTATTTCTCCGCTTCGGATAACATTCTATCGATGTCTTGCTGCGATAATCTACCTTTATCGTTCTTGATGGTAATGTTACGACTCTTTCCGGAAGCGGTATCTTTAGCGTCGACGTTCAAAATGCCGTTGGCATCTAAATTGAACGTAACCTCAATTTTTGGAATTCCTCTAGGTGCCGGAGGGATACCGGTCAAGTCGAAGGTTCCCAAAAGATTGTTGTCTTTAGTCATAGCACGTTCGCCTTCAAATACTTGGATCGTTACTGCTGGTTGATTATCGGAATATGTAGTAAACGTTTGAGATTGTTTACAGGGAATTCGGCTGTTGCGCTCGATAATTTTGGTCATAACACCACCGGCTGTTTCAATTCCCAATGACAATGGAGTTACATCAACGAGAAGCACATCTTGAATTTTACTATCGGTTTCACCGCTGAGAACGGCTGCTTGGACAGCTGCGCCATAAGCAACCGCTTCATCTGGGTTAATTGATAAATTCAAAGCTTTGCCGCAAAAACAATTTTGTAGGAGAGATTGAATTTTTGGGATACGCGTTGAACCTCCCACCAATACAATATCGTGAATGGAACCTTTATCCATTTTGGCATCTTGCAAAGCTTTCTCGACCGGATGCAAAGTTCCTCGGAATAAATCCGAACACAATTCTTCAAATCTAGCTCGAGATATTTTGGTATAAAAGTCAATACCTTCGTAAAGGGCATCTATCTCAATGGATGCTTCAGTGCTAGAAGAAAGTGTTCTTTTAGCTCGTTCAGCTGCCGTTCTTAAACGTCGAAGTGCGCGGGGATTACTTCTAAGATCCTTCTTGTATTTTCGCTTAAACTCCTCGGCTAAATGATTAACCAGCCTATTATCGAAGTCTTCTCCACCAAGATGAGTGTCACCGGCCGTTGCTCTTACTTCAAAGAGGGATCCTTCATCTATTGTTAAAATTGAGACGTCGAAAGTACCTCCCCCAAGATCGAAAATTAAAACGTTTCTTTCTCCCTTCAGATTTTTATCTAAACCGTAAGCTAAAGCAGCGGCTGTTGGTTCATTAATAATTCTTAATACATTTAATCCAGCAATTGCGCCCGCATCTTTAGTGGCTTGACGTTGGGAGTCATTAAAGTATGCTGGAACAGTGATGACGGCATCTTTCACGGAACAACCCAAATACGCTTCGGCCGTTTCTTTCATTTTCGTCAAAACCATCGAGCTAACTTCTTCCGGTGCAAATCGTTTCGATTCGCCCTTAAATTCAACTTGCATTTTCGGTTTTCCTCCGTCATTAACAACTTTAAAAGGCCAATGTTTGATATCATCTTGTATTTTTTGATCGTCGTATTTTCTTCCGATTAATCTTTTCGCATCGAAAATTGTGTTGACGGGATTTATCGCAACCTGGTTCTTCGCCGCATCTCCAATTAAACGTTCTGTGTCTGTGAACGCCACATAACTTGGTGTTGTGCGATTACCTTGATCGTTTGCAATAATTTCCACTTTTCCTTGTTGCCAAACTCCGACGCAGGAGTAGGTGGTTCCTAGGTCGATACCGATTGCTGGTGCTTTTACCATTTTAATTGTTTTTCTTGTACTTATAAATTAAATAAATTCGAATAATTTAATATTGTAGTTGAGCTGTTTTTGGTATTCTGTAGTAAGTTCGCTTTGATTCGCTCACTATCGTATTTGAAATAGAATTGATTTGGCGCCGGGAGCGTTCGCTTTTATACTCGTCCGATTGAGGTCGCGACGTTTCTCGAACATTCTCGAACGTTTTCAGACAAATAATGCTATTCGGAGTTGCTAGAATCGAGAATATTCTTGTTGCATTCTAGGCTCTCGTTTATGTAATGGAAAGGAATGGAAAGAAGTGGGAATTTCCGGTTTTATTTACTGAATTATTTTTATTTAGAAATTTATAATTGAAAATAATATATTATTTGAACCACCATTACCAGTCCATCGATTATGTTGAGCAATACCCTTTAGAAAAATGTGGATGTGCGGGTTTTAATTGATAATAACGAAGAATAAAAAATCATTAAAAACAAAAACATTATGGAAATCATGTATATAAAACACCTCTTCTCAGTAGTAATTTGTTTTTATTTTTTATAAAATTAAAATTAAATTAAAACATCAAACCTATACAACGACATACCAAATACAACAATTTAAAACGTTTAAAATTATATTCCTATAAATAATTACGTACCCTCTTAGGCAATCTTACATTGTAAATTTTATTTTGACGATATCACGTGTCGCTAACTGCAAAATTATCGATGGAATAAATTCCATGTTGTTTGAAACGTGTATCGAAAACTTGTATACCTACTCAGGTGGGGGAAAACGTATTCTTGTATTACCTCAACTTGTATATTTTTATATCTTTTTATGGAATTTGTTAAAAGAAATTTTATATATTTAAATCATGAATTATTCCGATTCCACCAGCGTCCGTTTTATAATTCACTGTGCTATCTATGTTTTTTGTTATAAATATAGATTCTAAATTTTTTCTATTTAGTGTATTTCCACTAGTTGATAATACTTTTGGGTTATCAAAATTAAAAGTATGGTGTTCTTGTTTACTATGATAACATAGAGCTGTTTTATGTATGTTTTTTGTTTGTTTTGTGTCGTATTCATGTTGTCGCAGTCATGCCTTTAAATGTTGTTTTGATACGCCAATGTATGATTTGTCACAATTGTTACATTTTAATTGATATATTGTATTAATTTTGTCTTTTATTTTTATTTTATCTTTCATGTTTGTTAAGTAATCTTTTACTTTGTTATTATTATATTTGGCGAATCTTATTTCATTAAATTCATATTCTTTAAAAATAGATGTTATTTTATTTATTAATTGTGGAATGTAATTTATTTTGTGATATGATGTATTAGATTTTCTTTCTGTTCGTTTTTTGGTCTTATCATTGTTCAAATGATTTTGCTTGTTTGTATTTTCTGGTATGGTCGGTTTTATTACTTCCATGTAATTAGTTATTAAGTTTCTTTTTTTATTATTTTCAAACTCTCGATCTAAGGTTGTAATTATGAGATGATTGAGTATTTAAATTTGTGTTAACATTTAATGGTATATCAGTCGTTTCCGCCAATGCGCGATCAACACTTTCATTTTGGATTCTATGATATATGGAATACCAAGCATTATTTATTATTGGTTTAGGAAAAGAGTTTTCTAATAGTATGTCATATACTTTTAATTTAATTTGTTTTAAAAAAGGTGGATCTGTTCTGATATGACTCTACGTATTAGATTGTTCATGGTGTTAATTATCTGTGACTTTGGGTGGTTACTCATATAGTGTAATATTCTGTTACTGGAAGTTTCTTTCTTATACCAAGTAGTGTAAATTTTATTTTTACTGTTATCAATAATTAATTTTAAGACTAAAAAAGGTAGTTCATTATTTTTTGTTGTTTTTGTTGTAATTTTTAATCTATTATTATAATTATTAAACGCTTCCAATAAGGTTTTGTATTTATCAATTGGTAATATTAACAGTAGATCATCAATATATTTAACTAATAGTATTGGTTTTTTTTGTGTTTCAATTAATTTTGTTTTTAGTAGGTTAACAATACGATTCCACTCAAATTTACGCTAAGGTTGGAACCCATGGATAGTCCGAAAATCTGTTTATAATATATGTCTTTATATTTAAAATAACTATTATATGTGTACATAATTTAATTCCTTCTATAAACAGATTTTTATTTTTAATTACTGTGTGATCAACAATGTTATGCCAATTCTCTTCTAACAATTCTATCATTAATCTCAAAGGTATATTAGTAAAGAGAGAAATTACATCGAAACTTAGACCTTCACAATTATGTACATTTTCTATTTCTAAAGTCTTCAATTTATTCTTTAATTCTACAGAATTTTTTATATCGTAGTCGTTCAAGCTATTTATAATTATTTAATGAGTTGTTAAGAAACTTAGAGAGGTGGCTAGTAGGTCCGTCTATATTATTTAAAATTGGTCGTAAAGGTTGATCTATTTTGTGTGCTTTAAGCAATCCGTGGATACGTGGAGTAACATAATGAGATGGGGCCAGCCCTAATTTAAGTTGCTTATCTATGTATCCATTTTTTTCTAGTCTCTTTAAATAATCGTTTATTTTATCTGTCAGTGATGGTCCTGGATCAATTCTAGTTGTTTTATAAGTGGTTTTGTCACTTAGTAAAATATTCATTTTATTGTCATAATCTTTATCGTACATGATAGCTATCTTTTTTGTTTTATCTGTCTTTATCATTATTATGTCTTTATGATCTACTAAGAATTGTTTTAACATTTTTAAATTGTTGTTAATTGTTTTATGAAAAATATGTTTACTCTTTTTAATTTCGCAATTTACTCTTTTTTTAAAAATTTGTCAATTCATTTATTATCGAATTTCGTGTTATATTTATGTGGTTTTCAGATGTTTTAACCAGAGTAAAAATCCTTTCTATGTCGGTTATGAGTAGCATGATATCTTTGTGTAACTTCTTTTTAATATTATTAACATCATAGCAAAAATTTTCTCCTAGAGATAATACATTAATAATGTTATTAGGTATTTTTTCTTTTGTTAAATTCGTTACTTTATTTTTTTAAATTAAGTTATTATATTCAATTATGTGTTCATTATTACATAAATTTGTATTGTTAAAGTTTTTCTTTATTAGCCTGTATATTAACAATATTTATTAATTCTAATTTACAACTATTTGTATCTTCTTTTGTTAGATTTACACTTAACAGATTTTGAATGTAGGATGTAATTTTGCTAATTAACCAATAAGTTTGTTTTATTTCGTCTCTTAAAATATTATTATTTAAATTTTTGGAAATTATTTCTGATATCGCGAGTGATGAAATCATTTCATATGTCCATATCAGTGGCCACAACAAATCTTTTAACAGATGAGAATAGTGTGAATAAAGGATTTACAAGGATTTTTTTAATTGGAACTTTATTGAGCGACACAACAATGACAATATTCAACAATGTTTGTTCAAATCACTAACATAAATACAGGATTAATTTTAAATCATTGTTTAATTAAACTTAATAAAATCGAAATGATTTTTTAGAATAATTTCCATTTGTTTTTATTTTTATCATTACATCACCAAAAATCTAGAATATACCGCGCGAATACTCTCGATTCACACAACCTCTGTTTAGAGCGTTCGAGAACGATCGAGAAATATCGCGAACTCAATCGGGTGAGTATAAAAGCGAACCGTCCCGTCGCCAATTCAGTTTCGTTTCAAACACGATAGTGAGCAAATCAAAGCGAACTACCAACAGAGTACTAAAAACAGTTCAACTATAATATTAAATTATTCCAATTTGTTTAATCTACAAACACAAGAAAAATACACAAAATGGTAAAAGCACCAGCAATCGGTATCGACTTAGGAACCACCTATTCCTGCGTCGGAGTTTGGCAACAAGGAAAAGTGGAAATTATTGCAAACGATCAAGGTAATCGCACAACACCAAGCTATGTGGCGTTCACAGACACAGAACGTTTAATTGGAGATGCGGCGAAGAACCAGGTTGCGATAAATCCCATCAACACAATTTTCGATGCGAAGAGATTAATCGGAAGAAAATACGACGATCAAAAAATACAAGACGATATCAAACATTGGCCTTTTAAAGTTGTTAATGATGGGGGAAAACCGAAAATGCAAGTTGAATTTAAGGGCGAATCGAAACGATTTGCACCGGAAGAAGTTAGCTCGATGGTTTTGACGAAAATGAAAGAAACGGCCGAAGCGTATTTGGGTTGTTCCGTGAAAGATGCCGTCATCACTGTTCCAGCATACTTTAATGACTCCCAACGTCAAGCCACTAAAGATGCGGGCGCAATTGCTGGATTAAATGTATTAAGAATTATTAATGAACCAACAGCCGCTGCTTTAGCTTACGGTTTAGATAAAAATCTGAAGGGAGAAAGAAACGTTTTAATTTTCGATCTTGGGGGAGGTACTTTCGACGTCTCAATTTTAACAATAGATGAAGGATCCCTCTTTGAAGTAAGAGCAACGGCCGGTGACACTCATCTTGGTGGAGAAGACTTCGATAATAGGCTGGTTAATCATTTAGCCGAGGAGTTTAAGCGAAAATACAAGAAGGATCTTAGAAGTAATCCCCGCGCACTTCGACGTTTAAGAACGGCAGCTGAACGAGCTAAAAGAACACTTTCTTCTAGCACTGAAGCATCCATTGAGATAGATGCCCTTTACGAAGGTATTGACTTTTATACCAAAATATCTCGAGCTAGATTTGAAGAATTGTGTTCGGATTTATTCCGAGGAACTTTGCATCCGGTCGAGAAAGCTTTGCAAGATGCCAAAATGGATAAAGGTTCCATTCACGATATTGTATTGGTGGGAGGTTCAACGCGTATCCCAAAAATTCAATCTCTCCTACAAAATTATTTTTGCGGCAAAGCTTTGAATTTATCAATTAACCCAGATGAAGCGGTTGCTTATGGCGCAGCTGTCCAAGCAGCCGTTCTCAGCGGTGAAACCGATAGTAAAATTCAAGATGTGCTTCTCGTTGATGTAACTCCATTATCATTGGGAATTGAAACAGCCGGTGGTGTTATGACCAAAATTATCGAGCGCAACAGCAGAATTCCCTGTAAACAATCTCAAACTTTTACTACATATTCCGATAATCAACCAGCGGTAACGATCCAAGTATTTGAAGGAGAACGTGCTATGACTAAAGACAACAATCTTTTGGGAACCTTCGACTTGACCGGTATCCCTCCGGCACCTAGAGGAATTCCAAAAATTGAGGTTACGTTCAATTTAGATGCCAACGGCATTTTGAACGTCGACGCTAAAGATACCGCTTCCGGAAAGAGTCGTAACATTACCATCAAGAACGATAAAGGTAGATTATCGCAGCAAGACATCGATAGAATGTTATCCGAAGCTGAGAAATACCGCGAAGAAGACGAGAAGCAAAGGAAAAGAATATCAGCGCGAAATCAATTAGAAGGTTATGTGTTTGGTTTAAAACAAGCCGTTGATGAAGCTGGGGATAAATTAGACGAATCTGATAAGAATGCCGTTCGGAGAGAATGCGAGGAGTGTTTGAGGTGGTTGGATGCTAACACTTTAGCTGAAGTTGAGGAATACGAAGAGAAGCAGAGGAAATTGTCTTCGGTTTGCAATCCAATTATGACGAAAATGCATGGTGGAAATGGAGGTGGTCAAATGCCTTCTGGTAATTGTGGTAGTCAAGCTGGTGGTTTTGGAAACTTTCAAAATAGAGGGCCCACTGTTGAGGAAGTGGATTAAAATGTGATTTATTTTAGAAATGTGTAAATATAATTAAAGTAAATATTAATATTAGTTGTATGAATAGTGTTTATTATTTATTTTTTTATAATTTATAATATTAAGTAATAAAATAAATTTTTTTATGAAAGATAAATAGTTGTTTTTCTAAATATTTTAAAGACCGAATTTATAGGAAATATGTCAATGCTTAAAATTTAAAGCATGAAAAATCTCATTAGAAATCTGTACGAATCAGATAAAATGAAATAAAATAAGACTAGGGTTTTTACGCCTTTCTTAAATTTTAATGCCTATTTACTAATTTATATACAGTGAAAGCTCTTCTTGCGGACAGCTCTAATAAGCGGACATCTCTTATAAGCGGACAAAAATCTTGGAACCAACCCCAAACCTATATTTTCATGTACATATTTATTTCCCATAAACGGACGCGGACACTATTTTTCTTTACATAACGGGCAGCAATTTCTAATAAACGGACGCGTAGGTAACTAAACGCACACATCAAAGTAATCTGTAATAGATATTTACCGACATATGTTCGGGGATTCCTCGTTTTACGAGTTCCGCTTGTTAACGAATTCCAAAACATTAGTACATAGTTATTATTAGTTTGTTCGTTTCGGTGTAACGTGCGTTGAAATGGCTTCCAAGGTGATAAAGAAAAAGATGCTTATGTTAAAGGAGAAAATGGAAATAGTGTGTTTATTAGATAAAGAAAAGTTGTCAGTTCGTGATATTGCTAAAAAATTTAAAATCGGGAAAACACAAGCGGCAAAAATAGTCAAAGATAAAGAAAAGATTCGAAAGAAATGGCAGTCTGGAGTCAGTGTAAAAAACGAAGAAAAACTTTTTGAGTAGTGAGGGTTCGAAGATCGACAAAGCCTGTTTCGAATGGTTTGTGAAAGCTAAAAATCAAAATATTGCCGTATCAGGATCATTCGTAAAGAAAAAAGCAAAAGAAATTGCAGAAAAATTAGGAGTGAGTACCTTTAAAGTGTCTGATGGGTGGTTACAAAAGTGGCGTTTGAGAAATAATGTTGCATTTAAGTGTATCTCCGGAGAAGCAGCAGATGTAAATGAAGAGGGCATTAATGAATTTATGAAAAAATTACCGACCTTCTTACTAGGCTATCGATCAGAGGACATTTTCAACGCAGATGAAAGTGGGCTCTTTTTTCGTGCATTACCAAATAAAACTTTAGCTTTAAAGTCGGAAAAATGCACAGGAGGAAAACTGTCCAAAGAACGATTAACCGTTTTGTTCTGTGTAAATAGTGTAGGTGAAAAAGAAGAGTTGCTAGTTATTGGAAAGTCGGCACGTCCCCGAGCATTAAAAAATGTTGCTCCCAAGGATTTACCGGCTATCTGGAAATCAAACAAAAAAGCATGGATGACACGAGACATTATGACGGAGTGGTTAAGTAATTTCGATAAAAACATGGGTATAAAAACAAGAAAAATCATTTTATTTCTTGATAATGCCACTTCACATCCACATGACTTAAAATTAAAAAATATAAAAATTATTTTTTTACCTCCTAATGCAACATCTGTCTGCCAGCCGTTAGATCAGGGTATCATATGCAATTTTAAATTTTATTATCGCGATTTAATAGTGAATCACCTATTATCAAAAATAGATTTCGCAGAATCGGCTTCTAAATTATCAAAATCTATTGACATATTAGAGAGCTTGTACTATATAAAATCTGCGTGACAGAAGGTCACTCCAAAGACAATTAGAAATTGTTTTAAAAAAGCTGGATTTCTGATGGATCAAGGAAGTTCAACTGACAGTAACTACCATGTTGAAGATAATTTGCCACTTGCGAGACTAGCTGATTTGTTTAAATGTAGTAAAAGACTGGGAATAGATAATGTAAAAACAGCAGAAGAATATTTAACTGTTGATCAAAACGTCGATATAGAAGATAATGACTTGGAATTTTCGGTAGTCACAAAAAATGTTGAAAATGAGACAGAAGAGGAAGAGAATGAAGAGGTAGAGGTGGAGGAGGACGAGGAACGTAATCCAATCACATCTTATAAAGAAGCATTGAATGTAATTTCCAAACTAAAATCATTCGTGAAAAATGATTTTACTGCATTTCAACATGTGAAAAATTTAGAAACACATATTGAACGTTCTATCTTATTACAAAGAGAAACTTCATTGCGGCAAAGCAGTATGCTAGATTTTATTCAAACGAAAAATAAATAGTTTTAGTTTTAAGATTACCTTTTTTATGTATGAACGTTCGTTTTTATTAAAAAAAATTAAAATATAAAAAAAAGTTTGTTTTATAAAAGCGAAATTTTCGAAAACTGATCAAAATAATACATATATGTGTATGTACTTTAATTTGAGTAGTCTTTTCTCATAAGCGGACAAAAGTAACGGAACCGTCACTGTCCGCTTATTAGAGCTTTCACTGTAATTGAAGAGCCTGGTGCAAGAATGGGATAAGTAACAATATGTAAATTGTTCAGTAAAGGCAAAAAACTTTTTTAATTTCATGTTTGTGCTTAAAGTGGTTATTTGATTTGTATAAATAAGAATGGCAATTTTATCGGAGCAAATGTCAGTTTTTCCATATATTGTGAAATCATAGTAAAAAAACAAATTGTGGTGCAAGAAGGGGATATGTGAATCCATATTTAATTTTTTTAGTGAGAGGTTGGAGAAAGGATTAAATAACATTTAAAACTTTTAATTATTTAAAAGAAGGTTAACAAACACTTTTATCAAACAAAATAAACAAAACAATTTTTAACAACACGTAATAGATGTCAAAAATCTTCCTCAGAAGAACTGTCTGTAACTGAATCGGAATTTGAGTTTTTATCACTTTTCAGCGAACGATAAAAATACATTTCAGTTTTTCCTACATATTGCTTAGCTAATAGCATAACATTTTCATATTTTAAATGTTTTATTGGTAATTCACAGTCATACAAATTGGGAATCAGATTTAAATTCGGTAATTTATTATTTTTAACAGTATAAAAATGGGTTTGAAATGTAAAACGTAGTTCTTTATCATGTTTTGACTAACGGAAATGACATGAAAGTTATATAACCATCGCAAGGTAAAAAGCTATGCCCTGGCTCAGGAAAACGATGGCTTATAATACCAAATCTACTATATTACAAAAAGTAACTAAAAATCTAACCAAAGTGTTATTTTTGTTTTGAGCAGTGCAATTATCGCTAAATAAATACAGAGTTTTAATTGTATACCAAAGATTTTATGTATACCAAAGTTGTGTACCCATTACCCATAGATGCCGAAATAAAATGCATCACCGGAAACCTGTGCGACAATAGCAACAAGCTTTTACCAGTAATTTCCTATTTACTCTCTTAGCTGATCTTCCTTATTATTATAGATAGCGAAAAACTAAATGCACCATTTGCAAGCTTGAGTTTTTCTCTATCTAAAACCGGGTATTAGTTTCGTCTGCCGATGAGATATTAAGATCAATAAAAAATGAAGAACACCGCTCTGTGCTTAAAATAGCTCAAAATTACCAAACTTTAAACCCTTGTGCAGTTGTTATAAAACCGAATTTTAAAAAACTGTTATCACAGTCAGAAAGAGCGCTCTTTCAACTATGTTAATCCGGGGTTTCGTCGGTCAATATCAATCGGCGTCATACTTAAATCACCCTTAATATACATCCCTACACACAAATACGCTGTTCTTCTAAACAACTTGTTGTTATTTGATAGGGGGAAAACTATAGAAGTATATCTACCTTATCGGAAATTTTCTGCTCTTTCTAGTGGTGTATAACAGGCTGCGATCATGCGTTTGCACAAGTACGTTTTTGACCAAAAACTGCAAAATTCACATGTTTTAGCCATTTTTAAACCTTGTTCGGGTCGATAACTTTCTTATATGACCAGGAGAAAATTCTAGAACCATATCTATCTTATCGAAAATTTCCTGCTCTTTCTACTACCAACATAAAAAATTTCAGTATTGTTCCAGGGTACAAAAAAATCAATATTTTTTTTATGTGTGATGGGCAAATAATAGTATGGGATTGTCTGGTGCAATAACGGTATTAACGCCACGTAACTTATCCCATTATTGCATCCGTCTACTATACGAGATATCACTTATCTTTCTCTCACAATTCTGATTCAGTTGACAGAACATTATGCGTATTTATGTTAAACGATAAATACGAATTTTTTTAACCGTTTTTTATCAAAAATCTCATTTTCTTAAAATTTGGCGTATATCCCCTTCTTGCACCAAGCTCTTCAATTGTGAAAAACAATTGTTGATATGCCTCTGTATATATGTTTCTAAAATGAATTCGTGCTTTGTGACAAGAAATACTGTATAATTCTGCATGACAAAACGTCATTGCACCAGAAATAACAAAACGTAGGTACAGCTATGCAATCCGTAGCAACACCTTCCGGTTATATTACACAATCAAACTGTTGAGGAAGTGGATTAAAATGTGATTTATTTTAGAAATTTATAAATATTTATAATATTAATATTAATGTGTCATAGAACTGGATCATCACTATCAGATGAAATTTTCAACTTACACCAAACCATGAAAAAAGAAGCAAGGGAAGAAAAAATAAAAGATAAAGAAGCAGAAAGTCATATTTTTTGCATGGACCTGCAATCAGTTCTGTTATCATCACCGAAGTCAAATACTTCATCACTTTACCTCAAACAGAAGATAATGGTACATAACTTCACATTTTTTGACCTAAACACTAAAAATGGATATGGCTACTTATGACATGAATCAAATGGGAGTGTCTCGGCAAATGATTATTCTACTATAATCTGCAAATTTTTAATAGATAATGTTTTTATGAATATGGAACCAAGACAAAAAGTAATATTGTACAGTGATGGCTGTACAGGGTGGGCAAATTTGGGTGTTATTATAGGCTATCTCAGAAACTATAAGAGATACGAAAAAAGTAGGTGCCATGTCCCGGTCTCTTTTTTCGAGACTAAGCCAATCCCGCAAACACCAAACCTCTATCTTCTTTTGTTTTTAAGTTATAGCCAAAAAGTCAAATTTTCGTGATTTTAAAAAATGCTCATATTTCGTTTATTTTTGAAATTAGAGAAATGGGGTTGATACGTTCTTAAGACACTTTTTTAAGTAGAATATATTGCCGTTGAAAAGTTTTAAATATACTTGATGATTTTTGAGATATAACACAAAGTTGTGTTTTTTTAAATACAAACTATACTTACTTGATTATGATGTTAAAGAAAAGAGCATATTTTTAGCTTTCCAATGATGTATCGCACGCATGATGTTTCTGCGGAAAATAAGCGTTAATTTTCAATTCGAAAATAGTAAGCGCGAATGTTCAAAATTTTGATTATATTTTTATTATGTTATTATTATTTTGATTATATTTATTATTATATAATATATGGTTTTGCACGAATATGACAGAATAAAGTTGGTTTTGTACCATTATTCAGGATAAGTTGGTTTTGTACCAACGAATAAAAACTTTGAATAGTTAATTTAAATTTCTCAGCATCTTATCGCTGACTTTGTTCACCAATAAAAAATGATTAGCATTTAAAGTTTGTTTATTAAAAATACAAGAAATGTATTAATTAATGAATAATTAAATATGGACAACTTCAGGAACTAAACAGTCATAAACTGTCATCTTCTTCTACTCAACTTACTGGTTGTAAGATTAGAACAGTTCGGTATCAATGAATGAAATCTTCGGTAGTATTTTCCCAGTTTTCCCCAAACATAAGATGTAGAAGTTTTTTGATATCAGCAATCTTTTCTTTTGAAATTGGGTGAGATAGAGGAAAATTAGGAATCATAAACTGGGAGCGGACTTTCCATTGAAACACCGTTTGAATGGGGATATGAAGACTTATGTATCATCTTCAAAGCGGACTCCAATATATTCTATATTTAATTTTATCGTTTTATTTAAAGATAATGCGGAACATCTTAAACGGAAAACTCGTTTCGCAAAATTCATGAATGAAATGACAAGTAAACTCACGTTGCTATAGTAACTAAGTAGTATTTAGCGTTTTCCTCGCCTACTATAATTAAAAATTTGATTTTTAATCTTTAATATTTTAAAAATTGAAAAATAACGCTTATTTTCCGCAGAAACATCATGCGTGCGATACATCATTGGAAAGCTAAAAATATGCTCTTTTCAGTAATATCATAATAAAGTATAGTTTGTATTTAAAAAAATACAACTTTATGTTATATCTCAAAAATTTACAGCTATGTTAAAAATTTTTCAACGACAGTATATTCTACTCATAAAAGTGTCTTAAGAATGCATTAACCCCATTTCTCTGATTTCAAAAATAAACGAAATATGAGCATTTTTTGAAATCACTAAAATTTGACTTTTTGGCTATAACTTAAAAACAAAAGAAGATAGAGATTTGGTCTTTACGGGATTGGATTAGTCTCGGAAAAAGAGACCGGGACATGGCACCTACTTTTTTTGTATCTCTTATAGTTTCTGAGATAGCCTATAATAACACCCAAATTTGCCCACCCTGTACATCCCAAAATCGTAATTCCACTTTGGCCAACGCATTAATAAACTTATCGATGACTCTGGAGATAACTATTGAACAAAAATACCTCGAAAAAGGCCATACCCAGATGGAGGCCGATTCGATGCATTCAACGATTGAGAGACGAATGCGGCACACAGACATCAATGTACCAGCCGATTATGTTAACATTTGTTTGAAAGCTCGAGAAAAACAACCTTATAAAGTTTTTTATTTGGATTATACTTTTTTCAAGGATTTTTCACATGTTAAATTATTTGAAATCTATACGTCCAGGAAAGCGGGCTGGGGATCCAGTCGTAACCGACATACCGAAGAGGACACTTTGAAGAAGAGCCAGTGGAAACCAAAACTATGGCTCCGATATGTGGATGACATATTTGTGATATGGCAACATGGTCAAAAACGGCTCCAAGAGTTCTTGGATTACTTGAACTCTCAACATCCTATGATTAAGTTCACCATGGAAACAGAAACTGCCAAAAAACTACCTTTCCTGGATGTGTTGGTCACCAGGACGACAAATGGAGATATGGAACTTGGTGTATACCGAAAGAATACCCATACCAACAGGTATTTACAGGCATGTTCACATCATCATCCCCAACAGAAGAGGTCCGTGATCCGTACATTATTTCAGCGAGCAGCGAGACTATGTGAAGGAGAGAACTTGAAGAAGGAGCAACACTTTCTACGAGGCGTGCTGCAGAAGAATGGATACACTTCGAGGGACATCAACCAGGCCATCAAGCAGCGAAAGCAGAAAGAGGACACGGTAAGTACAAAACCACTTGGATTTATCTGTCTTCCCTATGTTTCAGGTGTAACGGAAGGAATTGCTAGGCACCTCAAGAAGAACGACATCGTAGTGCGGTACGGCACGGTCAGCAAAATTCGGAACACACTCCCGATAGCCAAGGACAAACTAACTCCATTAAAAGGAGCGGGAGTCTATCGACTATCATGTAGCTGTGGGAAGGTTTATGTTGGCCAAACTGGACGCAACGTCGAGTGCCGCATCAAGGAGCATGAGAGAGATGTAAGACCTCTTCTCGCCTCACACCGGACGCGACGCAATTAGTTAGTAATTAGCTTGTAATTAGCGTTAACTGATTATTCATTTTTTTTTCCGACCTTTATATAGTTACCGATTTTTGATCTCGTCACTTCGAACCAACATGGCATCCGAAACGTCAAACCTTTTATTAAAAGACGCACGGCAAAACCCGAAAGTTTCTAGTTTTAGTTCTAATTTTAGTTTAATTATTATTATTGTTTTTCAAATTAATTTTTAAATAAAGTTCTATCGCATTTACGCTTATTCACTCGACATTTCAAAATTTTAAATGAAACAATAATAATAATAAGAAAACCACTGACATTTAAACGTCAAGAATATTTATGACAAAGATTGCAAAGCCTACTAAGATTTTTTCATTAAAAATTCATTCCAACTTTCAATTAATAACCCTACAGCTTAACAGTTACATTACATTACATTGCATTGACTATATATCGGGTAGGCGGACCAACCAACCTTGCACCACGACCCTAAGGATCTATTGTACAATGCTCTCGGCGAAAGGTCATTCAGATCCGTTGAGGAGATAAACTGCGACCCAAAAATCGAGAATCTGATACGGTTAATGGCAGGGCAGTGGCATAAAACATGCTCAACCGTCTCTGCTTCCTCCGCACATAGTCGGCATTCAACATCGTCGGCTAAACCCAACAAGTTGAGGTGTGCTTTTAATCGGCAGTGCCCAGTAAAAACACCCATTAGAACATTTATACTACTACGGGCAAGTCCTAAAATATTCCCGGGTTTGACAGTGGCGATGTTAATAAACACCTTAGCATGTCTCATTCCAGGAGAACTGGTCCACACTAGGCGAAGACTCTCTTCAGCCCACAGTCCAATCCTATATTTGGCCATCGCAAATGATACACCAACTGCTAGTTCTAGCCCCACAAACGCTTCAGCACTGCCATCTCGTGCTAGCTTATCAGCCGCTTCATTGCCAGCAACCCCAGAGTGACCCGGGACCAAGATCAGAGAGACTCTGTTATCACAACTCAGTGTATTTAATGTTCTCTTACAATCATTAACCAGAGCCGACACCGTTTTCACGGCTTGCAGCGCCTGGAGAGCGGCTTGTTTTTAGAAAATATTAAATTTTAGAAGAAAATCAGAGAGCCAAAAAAGTTTTACAATAGTTTTATCTATCTAACTGAATTTTTGCAATGTATCTTCATAAAAAATCTAGGCATAAATTGAACGGGGATGGTTACGTTTAGTAATTTAAAAGGGTAGGTTGAAAGTACAAATAGCGTCAAAACGTGCCCTATTATGAGTTAAACATATTCCCCAAATTTCATTTTCCTAGCGTTTATGGTTTTTGAGAAAAAAAAATTAAACCAAAATTTTCCGCCATTTTTGGGGGGTGTAGCTCCTTAGGGGAGCCAAACTCGCCCATGGTTTATATATCAAAGTACCCTTAAAATTCACTAAAGAATCACTCCTTGAAGTTTGTTGCAGTCATTCAGATACACTTGTATATTTCAAAATATAGGTATTCTGTTTTATCTGTTTCTTCGAAAAATAAATATATTTTGTTTGTATCTGTATCTGTTTATTCTAAAAAATTGTAATTTTGCAATGATTTGGTAAATAAATACCTTAAAATGTTTAGTGTATTCTTAATAATCCTGTATTTCTTCTTTAAACATGGACATCCAGTATGTCCAATTATATTTGATTTTTTTATGAGTAAATCTTAAGTCCTTTTTAATTTCAATAAATATTGTTTAATACATAATAACCCATAAATATATAAGATAGAACGCATATTTGATATTCTATAGCAATAGAACAATTATATATTTGTAAATTAAATTTTGAAACATTTTTACTCCTCCTCCAAAATTCTTTATTTGTGACTTACAGGTTTTGCAGATTAGGCCGACGATATCTAAGAAATAAACAAATAATATATTCGATTTTCTTCTATTTTTTTTATTTTATAATACATAATATGTATTTAATTTAATATTTAAAGATTTTTGTTTTAATTTAAAAAAAAACACTAATCAATTCTAGGGATATTTTTGTTTTCATTATCATTTCGTTGGTAGTAAAATTGACAACGTTGACAGTTGACAGATCATTTCACTGCTGCTAATTTTTATAAAAAAAATCTTCTAAAAACGGAAAAATTTGTTTTAAATACATTTTCTGTTTTTATCGGTGCCGAAAAAAAAGGAAAATGGCAGCACCCGTTGTTATTGCAGCTTCCGCAAAACACACCGCAACCGTACGTATATCTCCTCTTTTATAATGCTATCATGTTTTGAGGTTATAATCTAATTATTATCAATTTGTTGTAGATAATTTTCTTGCATGGACTTGGAGATACGGGGTAGGTTCTATTAGAAACAATGTATATTTTAGATTTGTAATTAGAAGAAAATAAAGTAATCAATTTTTTGATTTAGTGCTGGGTGGGCAAGTGCTATGGCTGCAATTCGTGCACCACATGTTAAAGTTGTGTGTCCCACTGCTCCTACCATGCCGGTAACTTTAAACGCTGGTTATCGAATGCCAAGTTGGTTCGATTTAAAATCTTTAGATATTGGAGGACCTGAAGATGAAGATGGTTATTTTTTTATGTTAATTTTGATTTTCTAATCATAATTTCATATTTTAGGTATAAAAGCGGCTTGTAAACTAGTTCATGGAATGATAGAAACTGAAATAAAAGCTGGCCTGTCTGCAGATCGTATTATTTTAGGTGGATTTTCTCAAGGTGGAGCATTAGCTTTATACTCAGCATTACGTTTTCCTCAAAAAGTAGCAGGTGTGGTTGCACTTTCTTGTTGGCTTCCTTTGCACAAAAGTTTTCCTATGGACATGGTGTGCCCTACTGATTTACCAGTACTTATTAAAAAAAATTTAAACTAGAATTTAATTACTGATATAATAAATATTTTTTAGGTTTTATTATGTCACGGTGATTGTGATCCAGTTGTGCCATATAAATTAGG
Source organism: Onthophagus taurus (assembly GCF_036711975.1). Classification (NCBI taxonomy): domain Eukaryota; kingdom Metazoa; phylum Arthropoda; class Insecta; order Coleoptera; family Scarabaeidae; genus Onthophagus; species Onthophagus taurus. Next base: position 20,034,672 of record NC_091966.1, read on the forward strand.
GCAAATGACATCATCCGTTCTTAAAAATTTCTTAAAAGATACTGATTTTAAATCGTACCGTGGATTAATGCACACATCTTCTGATGAGGAACTACGGGACGTTAAAGATTTCATTGATACAAAATTGCCTCTTATATAAATCAAAACTATAATGCAAAAAAATTACCTACACCAAAATAATATTTATTGTAATTGATTTTATGAAAAAAAAACTGATACCTCTTCTAGTGCTGTAGCAAGGTTTCTTTCCAGTGAAAACCTGAAAGTGAATGAACCAAGAACATTCCTCCTTTTAATAGAAAAAAGAAATTTTCAAAACTATTTTAGAAATTTTCAATTACAATGTTTACTTTAACATTATGCATTAAGCCTTTTCTTGTGTTGTGTATTTATTTATTACTTGATAAATAGGTATCTTGAATAAAATAAAAATCTTAAATAAATAAAAAAAGTGTTTTTAATTTTTAAAAGTGTCAACTAACGCTTCATTACTTAGTGTTACATTGACCTCAAAATTACAAAATATTAGATCTAAAAATCTGTTAAAATTATTGGGAATAAAGTTACACTGTTTCAAATTATAAAAATTGGTAATTTCACATAATTCTCTTTCACATTGGGAGTTAACCACTGTTAAATTAGGTGTAATATAAGGCAAATTAAAATTTAGTATCATAACATTGGCTTGAAATATAAGTTATGTGTCACCATATCTAACAAGGGAAGATCAGCACTGTCCCTCACCGATTTTGTTGAAATTTGTTTATCACAGTTTATCCAATTATTCTTAAGGAAAGGGGTTATCTATCATATCCCGTAACTTTGCAGGGGATGGTCAGAGGCAACTAAGAAAAAACAAGTCATTAATATTTTTAAATGTACTATAAGGACACATAATATCGCCAAAATCGACAGGGTAGTTTTTAAAATATTCCAAAAAACTAGGGTAGTTTACCCCCTGAAGCCCTCAGATATATGTGTGATATATCTAATAATGGAAAGCTCTTTGAAAATGACAATCAGTTTACATTTACCACATTTCGATAGCTATTTTCGTTTTCAGCCTATAAGCGAATATATGTATTTCGCCCCGATTTCCAACCCTTATAACTCGCCCCAGGGGCTTTATTAGCACGTATAAAAAAATACGTAAACCTTATTTTTGGCCATACTATCGCTATACCAAATTTCAACAAAATCGGTGAGGGACAGTTCTAATACTTCCCTTGTGAGAGGTGAAAGAAATAAAGTCTTATGTACTTTCTAGTGCCAACTGTACGCAATAAAACAGTAGGACAATTCTTGTGTATTACATATCATAAAATGCTACAACTTTAGATGAAGAAAATATATGCGTTGTTGCTATCTTGAACAGTATAGAAAGGTCTTTAAATATTTTTGCAGAAATAAGCACTTCTTTTAAAGATAATTAACACCTACTTGAAGTGACAACCAAATGTTTTAATATACCGGGTGTTTCATTTAAAATGACATATGCTTATATCTCAAAAACAAAAACTCGAATCGAAAAAAGTTTCAAGTAAACATTTTTTGGTGAGAAGGGGGACACATTGTACACATGAACAGAATTTTTTTCAGAGTTGCCTAAAGGCCCTTCTAACGTAATTTTTATTTTTTCAAATGGCACAGATACTTTTTTCTTTCAAAGTCTTGAACAACTTCACAAACTGATTACGCTTTGCTTAAACAAATTTTTTCTTAAACTCTCCTTTGTGAAGATATCAACAAAAACAAAAATAAAATAACATGTTTCAAAAAATGTAATTAAAAAACTAAAAAATTAATTAATGAAAAAAACGATTTAATTAATCGTAAAATAATATTAAAATTCTTCTTAACTTTTGAAACGTCTTAGAAAATTCATTAAACATTTTTTTTAATGTTTATAAATCGAGTAAATCCTGTTCTAAACCTTGTTTGGATGTGCGCTAACTTCCACGTGGGATAAAAATTGCAAGCGAAAAAATCATTGTGATCGAAGCAAAAATGGAGCACTTCTCTACTCCACAGAAAAATGAGATGGTGTTAGCTTACGGTGAAAGTCGTGAACATTTCGCTGAGGCCAATCGAATTTATGTTCGAAAATTTTCTGGAGAAAGAGCGCCTTGTTCTAAAACTTTATATCGAATAGTTGGAGGAAAAAACCGAACACGTGCAAGACCGGTTACGAATGAACAGAATCAAATAGCTGTTTTAGCAGCTGTAGATGTTAATGCATTTCGTTAACGAGTGTACATCGAATTTTGGAACTTAATAAGTTTCATTCGTATCATGTCTCTCTACACCAACAATTACATGGCGATGATTTCGAAAATCGTGTGCAATTTTTTACTTGGGCTATTTTCCGATGAATCCGCTTTCACTACTGGTCACATGAAAAGCCTCGTTGGTTAAGACAAGTTGATCATCAAAAACCTTGGACAGTTAATGTCTGGTGCGGCATTGTTGGCAATAAAATAATTGGATCTTTTTTTTATTGATGGCAATTTGAATGGCAGAAAGTATCGGAATTTTTTGTGGAATGATTTACCGGTTTTGTTGGAAGACCTTACTCTGGAGCGAAGACTTGCGCTATGGCCATCTCATTATGCTCTAGCCGCAAGAGAAGTTTTAGACGAAATGTTTCCTGAAAAATGGATAGGACGTAATGGACCGGTGAATTGGCCCAACCCAAACCAACCCGACTTAACTTCTCCCGATTTCTTTCTTTGGGGTTACCTCAAAGAGAAAGTTTACAACCAGGTTCCAACAACACCAAACGATATGAAAAACCGTATCAGAGCAGCTTGCGAATCAATAATTGAAGAAATGGTTTGCAATGTGCAGAGAACGTTTTCAATGAGAATTCAGAAATGTTTAGAAGTATAAAGGTGTATAAAGGTAACTTTATAAATTTTAAACAACGTTCTTAGGTGATTTCAAAAATGAAGAAGAATTGTAGTACTATTTTACGATTAATTAAATCGTTTTTTTATTAATTAAATTTTTTTAATTGCATTTTGAAAAATGTTGTTTTATTTTTCTTTTTGTAGATATCTTCATAGCGCAGAATTTAAGAAAAAAAATTTTAAGCATAAAATACTTAGTTTGTCAAGTTGTATACAGGTGTTCCGGTGACTCGGAGCATAAAATTAACCTCATATACTAGAGCAAAAATGATGACGATCCGTGAAAAAAAAATATTATAAAAGTCTTCAAATAGCCAAGAAGTCAAAGTTCAGAAATTTTAACACATTTTTCTAAATATTTTCAATACCATTTATGCTAGAGCGTTGAAATTTGGTACAGGGTAAACAAATATCAAGCAAAATCATTGAACCAATTTTGACTTTGATCGGGCGGCGGCAACCATGCTATACAGGCTGTCCCTAAAATTTGTTTGCTCAGAACTTTTTTGTTCACTCGTAACCCTACATTTATTTTTGTACTTTTTAATAGAAAATTTATTTTGGAAACTGTTATCACTCTTTGAAAATTTTGATAACATTGACCGTTTTCGAGTTATACGCGAAAATGTTAAGCATTGATTTCAATGGTAACATTAAAAAACAAACATTTTCGAAAAAGTCAAGGTTGGCCATGGCAATTAAAAAAAACAAATTGAGCTGTCAACTTGCTTATGTCGTTTAAACACAATAAAATTATAAACAAATAGTAATAAATAAAAAAGAACAAAAAAATACTAAAGCAGATGTTCAAAAACACTCCCGCCGGCATCAATGCACGCCTGATATCGCCGTCTTAAATTAAAGCGCACTCTGCGGAGAACATTGATCTCAGTTCGAAGTTGATCAAATGAATCAACAATTCGAAACCTCAGTTGATCAACTGAAGTTATTTCAACGCAGTAAATTAGTGATTTAACGCGTCCCCATAAATAAAAATCTACAGGTGTAAGATCCGGCGATCGGGGGGGAGCCAACTTATCAGCGAATCTACTCCTTGTCCAATCCACCGTCCCGGAAAACGTTCCCTCAGAAATTTTTGGACAGCTTGTGTGCTATGCGCAGGAGCACCATCATTCTTTTTCTTAAAAGATAAATCTCGTATATTTGGTGTAAACTCGCATAACAATAATAGAAAACCAGGCTTAAAGTTTCAGGCATATCTAACAACCGGAAATGGTTGTTAGATACAGGGCGACAAGAAACTGGAACACTTGAAATATCTAGATTTTTTTTGAAAAAATTCCTTTCGGAAAAAAACGATTGAAGGGCTCAAAAAGCATTTTAAGTTTACATGTAATAAGAAACACAGGTCACATATTTACTTTTAAACTATCGCGCATTCAAAATGGGTTGGATTGGGTGTCTTACTTTGAGATATTTATTTAATCGTCTTTTATGAATCATTGTAGGTACACAATGTCCCAATTTGGTTGTCCACATAGGCTACCTCCGAAACTAAAAGAGATAGCAAGAAAGTAGCTTACATGTCATGATTTCGTTTTTCGAGAAAATGCTAATGCCGAAAACTCCGAACAGCTATCGTCTTTTGTTTTCGCCCTATCGGCAAAAACTGAAAATTTTGCGAAAACGACAATCGCGAATATCTCACTTATTGTCAAAGATGGAGTATTATAAATAAAACATTATATGGGCAACTTTTTACGAAGAATTCAGTGGCGTAGGTTTTTTCCCATCTTTTATTTTCGAGATTTGAGACATAACTTTATTTTTTTAAATGGAAACCATAGTTGGCTATGACCTAAAATAATTTGTTATTTTCTTCTGATAACAAATATATATAGTTTCTGGGATATATTTCTTATAGTTATTGAATAATTAACAAAAATTCATTTTGTTCTATCTAAAACTAAGTATGTATTTAAAAGTTAATGTTGCTATGGTGATAACCATACCATGATGGAAAACATTGGGTACGTTCAGCAGGTGTCAACAGTTGAATTAAATCAGTCAGCTAGTTGTATGAGCTTTAATACAGCGGAACGAAATCGGCTGAACAAGCAATTGAGAATTAGCAGTTCAGCATAACCTAAAACTATGGCCAACAATAATATTTTTGAAAATTTTGTGTTATTACAAGAGATAATGGATGATGATGTTGATTTTAAGGCTCATTTCATTTTATACAGTTCTGCCAGTTTTCAAAATTAAAGGGGAGAAACAAAAAATAATAATCCTAAAACGCAGATTACTTACGTTGATATATTTACTAAACTGCTGCGTAACAGCGCTAACTGAGCGTATCGTTCAGCCGCGACTGCTAATATAGCAACTCAACAGTTGACACCGGCACGTTCAGCCGGTGTTGTTTCCAATTTCCATTTTCCGTTCCAATTTCAAACATTTTCATTGTTTCCAATTATTGCCAAAGTTTGTAGTAGTATTTAAAAATTCACTAACAACTCTGGCATTATGTGCTGGTGGTCCGTCATATTGAAAATATATCATTTGACACTTATTTAATTGCAAATTGTCGACCAAAGGCACAATGTGCTGCCTTGATATATTGAGGTATTACCCGAGTTTAAGTTTTTATGGTAGATACTATATGAAAACATTCTATTATCTCAAAGGGCACACCATACATTAAACCTCAACCTTCTTTGAACACTCAGAGACTTCATTGGTCCAGATGACATTTTGAACAAACAGCAGATTATTTAATTTTTCTAAATATCATCTATAAAATTCTAATCTTAGATTGACATCTTCGGCTTTGTATAGTTTATACATATTTTTCTTTCATATTCGGGAGCAGCGACTTTTGGGTTAGACGTCTTGTTCAATTTCTCTGCAAGATGTTGATGGATTTATCGCAAGTGAAGCCAACACATTGACTTCATCCTCTTGAAGGCCATTTTGGTATGTTTTTGCACGTGGTTTGGGGAAGGACCAAAAATCTATTAAATTTTCTGCTAACCGGCTGAAGTTTCTTACGTGAGGTTGTCTTCTTTCCGGATACCTTGTGAAATATAATTCCGCGGCTAACGTCGCATTCCTATCTGATAACATATAGCATTCCATCACCATGTTACATTTTCATAATTTTCGAAATTCATTGTAAAGTTTTATTATTTTATTATTAACTTCTTAGGTAATCGCGTTTTTGAGAAAAATCCCTGGTACGGGTGGTCTGAATTACCCGCTATAGTTTGTAGGGTATATTTCTTATAGTTATTGCATAAATAACAAAAATTCATTTTGTTCTATCTAAAACTAATGTTTGTATTTAAAAGTTAATGTTGTATGGTTATCACTTATCACTGATAACCATACATACTATGATGGAACATAATGTATTAATTTTTTTTGTTCTTTCTAAAACTATTATATGTATTTAAAACTTAATGTTGTTATGGTGATAACCATACCATGATGGAAAACCTTGTTTCCAATTATTGCCAAAGTTTGTAGTAGTATTAAAAAAATCCTTAACAACTCTGGCATTATGTGCTAGTGCTCCGTCATGTTGAAAATATATCATTTGAGACATATTTAATGGCAAATTGTCGACCAAAGGCTCAATCTGCTGCCTTAATATATTGAGGTATTTACCTGAGTTTAAGTTTTTATGGTAGATACTATATGCCAAAATTCTATTATCTAAAAGGGCACACCATACATTGAATCTTCTTTGAATACTCAGAGACTTCATCGGTCCAGATGACTTTTTGCGGGCCAAACAGCAGATTATTTAATTTTTCTAAATATCATCTACAAAATTGTAATTTCAGATTGACATCTCCGGCACGTAAATAATGAGTTAGCCCCGCTTTGTATGGTTTATACTTATTTTTTTTCATATTCGCGAGCAGCGGCTTTTGGGTCAGACGTCTTGTTCAATTTCTCTGCAAGATGTTGATGGATTTATCGCAACTGAAGCCAACTCATTGACTTCATCCTCTTGCAGTCATTTTGGTATGTTTTTGCACGTGGTTTGGGGAAGGACCAAAAATCCTTTAAATTTTCTGCTAATCGGCTGAACGTTCTTGCATGTTGTCTTGTTTCCGGATACTTTGTGAAATATAATTCCGCAGCTCACGTCGCATTCTTATTTGATAACATTATAGCATTCCATCATGTTACACTTTTCATAATTTTCGAAATTAATTGTAAAGTTTTATTCAGTTTTGTTATACTTTGACACTTAACATGCTGGTGCTTCGTACCAGCACATAATGCCAGAGTTGTTATCGAATTTTTAAATACAAACTTTGGCAATTATTTGATACATTATGTTCCATCATAGTATATATGGTTATCACCACAGCAACATTAACTTTTAAATACAAACATTAATTTTAGATAGAACAAAATGAATTTTTGTTAATTATTCAATACTATATATATTTGTTATCAGAAGAAAATAACAAATTATTTTAGGTCACAGCCAACTATGGTTTCCATTTAAAAAAGTAAAGTTACGTCTAAAATCGCGAAAATAAAAGATGGGAAAAAAATCTACATACGCCACTGAATTCTTCGCAAAAAGTTGTCCATATAATGTTTTATTTATAATACTACATCTTTGATAATAAGTGAGATATTCGCGATTGTCGTTTTCGCAAAATTTTCAGTTTTTGCCGATAGGGCGAAAACAAAAGAGGATAGCTGTTCGTAGTTTTCGGTATTAGCATTTTCTCGAAAAACGAAATCATGACATGTAAGCTACTTTTTTTCTATCTCTTTTAGTTTCGCAGATAGCCTATACGGACATCGAAGTTGGGACATCTGTACAGGGTGGGCAAATTTGTGTGTTATTATAGGCTATTTCAGAAACTATAAGAGATACGAAAAAAGTAGGTGCCATTGCTCGTTTTTCGAGACTAACCCAATCCCGCAAACACCAAACCTCTATCTTCTTTTGTTTTTAAGTTATAGCTAAAAAGTCAAATTTTCCTGATTTCCAAAATTTTAATTATAGTAGGCGAGAAAAACGTGGAATGCCACTTAGTTACTATAGTAACATGAGTTTACTGATCATTTCATTCCTGAATTTTTCGAAACGAGTTTCCCGCTTAAAAATTCCTCATTATCTTTAAATACATAAAGTGATAAAATTAAAACATGATTCTTTGAAAATGATAGATTAGGCTTCATATCCCATATTAACATCGTTTCAATGGGAAGTCCGCTGCCCAGTTTATGATCCCTAATCTTCCTCTATCTCACCCAATTTCAAAAGAAAAGGTTGCAAATATGAAAAAACTTCTAAGTCTCATGGTTGCGGAAAACTGGGAAGATACTACCGAAGATTTCATTCATTGATACACAACTGTTCTAACCTTACAACCAGTAGGTTTAGTAGAAGAAGATCACACAGTCTGTGACTGTTTAGTTCCTGAAGTTGTTTTTCACATTTAATTATACATTAATTAATACGTTTCTTGTATTTTTAATAAACAAACTTTATCTACAAATCATTTTTTATTGGTGAACAAAGTCAGGGATAAGACACAGAAATTTAAATCAACTATTCAAAATTTTTATTCGTTGGTACAAAACCAACTTTATCCTGCATAATGGTACAAGACAACTTTCTGTCATATTCGTGCAAAATCATATAGCAATTAGGTAGTAATTACTGTCCGAACCCGCCTACTATGATCAAAATTTTGAACATTAGCGTTTACTATTTTGGAATTGAAAATTAACGCTTATTTTCCGCAAATACACCATACATGCGATACATCATTGGAAAGCTAAAAATATGCTCTTTTCATTAACATCATAATCAAGTATAGTTTGTATTTAAAAAAATACAACTTTGTATTGTATCTCAAAAATCATCAAATATTTTTAAAATTTTTCAACGGCAGTATATTCTACTTAAAAAAGTGTCTTAAGGAACGTATCAACCCCATTTCGATCCTGTGATTGCATATTTTCAAAAGTGTTTTTAAATGATTTCTTATGATAACATTGCAGTGTTTGCCAAATTTAACCTTTCTAAGACAAACCATTTTGAAAATATTAAATTTAACAAAATGTTTAAACATTTCTTAACTTTAAAGGCCCATATCTCAGGCATTTATCGGCTTAGACTAAAAAAATGTACACGAATCGTCACTCTAGTTTCTGTGATTAAAATTATGCCACGACTTACAGAAACATTCTGTATACTCTATAGATGGGTCCAGCGTTTCTCGGAACTGTTAGGAGCGGAGATTGAACAAAAGGAGGTACACTTCGAAATCCTCAATAAAGATAATATTGAGCCATCCCATATAGATGATATAAGAAGCGCAATTAAACAGCTTCGCAACCATGTCTTCGGGATGGGAACTTATCAAGCAGGATGGAGAAACTCTTGAAAAAAGCGATTTTCGACACCATAGCGAAAGTATAGCACGAGGAACAGATGGCGGAGACTGTTTTTGAAAAAATAGTAATTTCTGCGGAACTCAGAATAGGGGTTTATCGACGTGAATTTCGAAGGGAATGCTCCACAGTCGACCAAATCTTCATACTGCGGCAGATACTTGAGAAAACCAATTTGTCACATTAAAATACAAAGTGAAATAACATATTTGAAATCAAACTTGGCGTAAGACTGGATGACGCGCTGGCGTGCTCATGTTTAATATAGCATTGGAAAAGGTCGTAAAAGATGCAGAACTAGACACCAGAGGCACAATATTCAATAAATCCATTCAGATTCTTGCGTATGCTGATGACGTAGTTATTATATTGAGATCAGTAAGAAAAGCTAAAGAAGCTGTGTCGACTCTGGAAGCTGCAGCGGGGAGGATCGGTTTCGTTATCAATGAGGGAAAGACAAAGTTTATGCCAGTCACGGATAATAGAAGACCGTGAGATGTTGGACAAAACATCATAATTGGTAACCAGAACTTTTAGGCTATCACAGAATTTCAGAATCTAGGAACATCAGTCAATGGAGGTAACAATATTACTGCAGAAATTAAGAAACTCATCATTTGTGCGAATAAATGCTATTTCGGCCAGTCCAAGTACCTATATTTTGGTATGTGGTTCCGAAGCGTGAATCCGAATGAAAAAAGATGAATTAATGCTAGCCACATTCGAAATAAAGATACTGCATCGAATATACGCGGGGACTGTCGAACAGGGAGTATGGAGAAGTATGTACAACTTTGAAATACATAACACCTATGGATCAGCTGGAAAGAGGGATATAGTGACAACTATAAAGGTGGGCAGATTGAGATGGGCAGGTCATGTGGTAAGTACTGGCGGCAATAACCCAGCAAAAAATATACTTACGGCAGAACCTGTAACAGGCCTGTATGACTAATGGCGATGATGATGATGCATGCAACAACGGATGTTAACAGCAATTCAAAAATAAAAAAGAAACTGGAAGTGATATTATTTTATAATTCAACGAAAGGTGGAGTTGATACTGTAGATGCATTGTGTGATACTCTGACATCGTAGTCATAAACGCATTAGTGTTACACAAAAACAATATTCCATCAATATTAAAAATGTGTATAGGAGTGATTTTCTGAAATCCCTTGCTTTGGAGTTAAGTAATTGTAAAAATTAAAAAAACTAGTTTCTTAAGACACGCTTAAAATGCACGAATTCAAATTGGAAAACGAGTGCACGAGTTTTTTAATGAATGTGTGTTTTAAGTCTTACGAAACGTGTTTTTTATGCTATTTTTTTCTAATTCGCGTTTTTATCTTTTCTTTTTAACTAAAATAAAATAAATTTTGACAATGTAGGGAGATAGGTATGTAGCAGTTGGTAACACCGTAACACTTGAAAATAGAAATTTGAATTGACAATTAGAAACTGTCAAAACCCAAAATAAGAGAAATTGCTCAGAGTTCGATGTCTTCATCATTGTGGACCTTGTATTCGATGCTAAGAACGTGTTTAAATACCCATAGAGAAAAATTGTCACATTGACAACTAGACAAATTAATGACCCAATGTCACCAACTTGAACTGGTTCCATAAAATGCTACTAAAATCTCATTACAGCATCGGATGCTGTAAGGAGTCTCATTACAGCACCCGTTTATTTATGCACCCGCAAATTACAAAAACAACATTTACAATATCGACAAATAATAATTGTAATACTTCCATGGGAAGTAAAAACGCGTTTATAAGTAATATTTCCAAAATAATGGTTGAAGAAGAGATATTATCAAAACGCCAAAGATTACATCAAGTAGATTTCAAGACAGTCGGTCGGGGACGGATCGCAACGCTAAAACTCAATGCGAAAAATGTAATAAATTTATATGTAGAAAACATGTCGTTCCTGTTGTTTAAAACGCCATTAATATATAGAGACAGCAGTAACTAAAAACTTCTGTTATATTTATGTATTTTAACCTACAGCTCTTATATATTTCGGGTAATAAACAGTTCAAAAACAATTTATTCATGTATATTTAACCCTAATTGTCCATATACATCAAATGGGTACAAAATACCCAGAATTTTTTTATATAACAATTTCAAGTTGTCCTATTTTATATTCCCTACTACTAGTATTTCGAATTAAAACTTTATTCTTAAATTTATTATCCACTGAAAATAATGATTTTAAACTATTCAAGGCAACATATCCAATTCCAACTGTTTTACCAACAGTAAAACTAAATCCACCCTTCGTAACAAATCCCATTATATCTCTTGAACAAGATTTCCTAATATTTACAACATCCGGTATCCACAATTTCTCCATTAATTCTTTATGCTTTAACATTCCTTCGACATCTTGTTTTACAACTTGTCCGTTTTTTCTCGCTTTTATCCTAAGTTTTTTCATTTTTTTCAACATAATGATACGTTCTTTTCGTAATTTCATTCTTTTTCTTTGATTTTCGTCCCGTTTTAAGGGCTCTTTAACTTCTTGATTTGATTTATGTAGATCTTGATTGTGAGGTAAACAAATTAAAGAATACCTTGATGGGCATCCTTTCTTTAAAATTATTTTAACCGGTACAAGACATAATTGAGCGAAATCTACATCAGGAATTTTAGTGGTATTCAATGAATCCTTAAAAAAAATTATTAATAAAAAATCAAATAAATATAAATAAACTTACATTTAACATTTTTAATAACGTTTTATCTCTTAATACAAAAAAATTGTTTCCATTTGTAGTAGTTTCATTCCATTCATTTAAAAGGATATCCCAATTGAATTGAAATGGGCTTGATACGGCGTACTTAATGTAATTTGTTCGTCTATTTGGTGGTAAACTTGAATATTTTTTTCGATATAGTTCTGTTACTCTATCGTTTTCTTCTCGGCCTGCTTTTGTATCTGGCTCTAAAACGTTGGGGCGTCCCCTTTCGAATTGGATGGACTCGGATTCGCGTAAACCACCAGTTCTTGCACCCCACATTACTAAGGTTAACCACGTCGGCAAAGCCCAACCGCTCGGAATAATTAAATCCCAACCACTTGAATAACCTAAATTTAAATATTATTAAATAATTTCAACATTATAAATTTAATTTATTTTAATACAGAGTAAAACCTCGATATAACGGATTAACAAGGAGAAGGAAGTGTCCGTATAGCCAAAAGTCCGTTATATGAATAATTTAACAATTAACCCTACAGAGAATACGTCATTTTAATGTTACAGCAAAACACAAAAGGCATAGGCCTGTCAGGCCTAACGTATTCACTGTAGGGTTAAACAATTTAGCGCTGAATAACAACTAAAACTAACACTAGACCTAGAAACATTCGGGTTTAGCCATCTTAAGAAACGTACGACTAAACCCGAACGTTTCTAGTTCTAGAGTTAGTTTCACTTTTAGTTCAATAAAAATATACAGCAATCTAGCACTGAATAACAAGTAAAACTGGAACTACTAGCCTTGACTTATACATCATATAGGATAAACACGCCAGTGGTCGACCACTTAAGACATATTACAAATTCAATACCCAATAAAAAAATAGAAGTACAGGTACAAGAAAGTGATCTTTTTAAATTAAGATAGGTAAAACATTTCCTTTTCCAACCGATTCATGCTAAATGAAATAAACAAAATAAAACTACAATTATCCTAAAAAAGGTTCAAAAGGACCTAATGGACCAGTAGTCCTCCCTTGAGTCGACCCGTATAAGTCCAGTGGTCGATCGGCATTTCTTCAGCCTGTAGTAAGTTTATTTTTTATAACCCGTAATATTTTTTCAGTAACTTTATAAAAATCAATTAAATATTCGTATGTTTTAATTTTTAAAACGCCTTACGAAATAATGTTTGGAAGAAAACCTACTATTAAATATTTACGTCTATATGGAAGTAGAATTTTTGTTCGAAGACCAGAAGAGTTAAGAAGGTCTAAATGGGATAAAAAGGCTGATTTGGGAATTTTACTGGGTTATACTGAAGTTGAGTATAAAGTTTTAGTAAATAACAGAATCATTGTAGCTAGACATGTTGATGTTGTGGAGGAGAATGTTAAATGCATAGGTTTAGATACAAACAGAACTGACAATGAAATTGAAACTGATTCTTCTAGTAATGAAATTGAAACTGATTCTGAAATACAAGATGAGAGTACAGAAATTAAATTAGAAAATAAAACAATAAAACAAAAACAAACGCCTCAAGAATTGAGAAGATCGAAGAGAGAAAGGAAAATGCCAGCAAGATATGATGATAGTTACGTTTATTGTAACGTTTGCAATGTAGAAAATCCAAATAACTTTGAGGAGGCGTTAAACAGTCAACAGGCAGAATAGTGGAAAGTAGCAACAAATAAAGAAATGGAAAGCTGAAATAAAAATAAAACATGGAAATTGATGAAAAAACCAGAGAATAAAAAATGTCTAGATGTTAAATGGGTCTTTACAAACAAGGCAAATAATATATGTATATAAAGCCAGATTGGTTGTGAAAGGCTTTCAACAATCAGAAATTGTAGATGACATTTATTCGCCACTAGCTGGCATGCAAATCTTAAAAATATTATTATCATATTGCTGCCAGGAAAAACTGATTATAGAACAAATTGATGTAGCAGCTTTCTTGAATGGTAAGATTTTTTCAGAAATCTATGTATTTCAACCGAGAGGATTTGAGGATGGGACTGATAGAGTGTGTAAACTAGAAAAAGCATTATACGGTTTGAGAGAAAGTCTTCGTGCGTGATATAATTGTTTCGATGAATTTTTATGCGAGATGAAATTTATAAGGAGTAAATGTGACTATTGTTTATATAACAAAAGAGATGAACACTTTATATGATTGATTTATATGATTTACTCAGTAGTGTTTGTTGACGATCTGTTAATATGTTGTAAAAATAAGAAAAAGATTCAATACATTAAAAGCTCAGACTCATTCCTCAGACTCTTAGTCAGGAGGAATACATTAAATCTTTAGCTGAGAAATATAAAATTAAAAGCTCAAAATTTGTTTAAAACACCAATGAAAGTAAATTTAAAATTGGAGCCTGCACAGGAGATAACTGATAATATTATGTACAGAAATCTAATAGGGGCACTGCAGTATATAAGTTCTGCGACTAGACCAGATGTAAGCTACAGCGTTAATTACCTAAGTAAATTTCAAAATTGTTAGTATTTCAAGTTGTATTTATTTTATAGTGAATGCTTTATAAATGTAAGGAGGCTAAAATTACATACATTTATTAACATACGCCATCTAGTAAGTTGTTTAGTTTCGATTATGATTTAGGGTGTGTTTACGTTGGAGCTGCGATAAACGATAATAGCGACGATACTACCAAAACAACGAAATTGTTGTCATAGTTTTATATGCAGGTGTTTATATTGGAACGAGAGCTGCGATAAACGATAAGAACAACAATGAGAGCAGCGATAAGAGCTGCGCAAAATGAATTGAAAACGATTTGTCAGAACAAATCTGTTGTGGTAATTTTTATCTTTTTGGTCCCACAAGGGGATCTAACAAAAATTTCACTACTTAAACAGTCGATATCCATGCCGACCACACCTGATAATAGCAAAGAAAATAGGGAATACAATTAGCGTCGCTCTTATCGTTAGTCGGCTGTCAAACTTGTGACAATTCGTCGCTCCAATATAAACACTTGCATATAAAACTATGACAACAATTTCGTTATTTTGCTAGTATCGTTTATCGCAGCTCCAACGTAAACGCACCCTTAGGAGCAATCAAGTAGTTAATATTAAATGTAGTTATTAGTTACGCTATGGTTACGAAAAGATACTATTTCTGTATTTAATAAAAATAACGACACGTTTAAAAGCGATCACGTATTATTTTTTACAAATAACACCCAAATTTGCCTACAAGGGCGTCGCCAGAGAGGGGCAGAGGGGGGCCACTGCCCCCCCTAGAGGTATGTTCGAAAAAAAATTAAAACACAATAAATATACATCTCGAGTACTGAACAATATTATCGAATGGGATGCCATATTTTGATCTGGAAACCAAGGAAGTTCAAGAAGTATTCCCCGGATTCGTCAAACTTGATGCTTTGGATGCGAAATGTATTCCAAAGGAATAGATGAGTTTTCGGCAGAAGAAGATCTTGATCCGGACAAATGTGTTGGTTTAGGATTTAACGGTTGTTCGACGATGTCCGGGAAACAAGCAATCCTACGCAGAACATATAAAAAAGCTTTGTGCTTTCATCAAAGGAAGATACCATCAAAGATATTATTACATTTTTTCAAGAATCAGTTTTGAGACGCAAATTGATACCAAATATTTCCAAGCTTTGCGAAACAAGGTGGAGCGAGAAACACAAAAATATTAGTGTTTTTAATGAGAATTTTCCTATTATAATGGAGGCCTTTGAAACCTCGTCACGGGAAGAAAATAAATAATGCGACTAGAAAAAATACTTATCAGCTCCATGCAGCAGCTTCTAGAGTTTTGTTTATTCTCAGCTTCATTTTGATAGCCAAATACTCGGCTATGATGGAACCTGTGGTAAACGTCTCCAATCCGTAGCTTTGAATGCAGTTAAGGCATCCCAGCACATTAGCCGCCTTTTGGAATTTATAGAAAACCACCGTAGCGGTCCAGAAAACGTCACAAATGGAATTATTAGGGACGCTACTATCGTTGGAGAAAAATTTGGACTGGGAGAAGACATGAAGTCCTTGCCCCGTATTGTTGAGAGACAACATCAGAACAACCACCCAACAGCAAGCCCTTCAGAATTCTAGCGGAGGTTTTTAATAATACCATACTTAGACTCGATTATTAATTCTTTTGCTGTTCGCTTTTCTGAAGAAAACACCCCTTCATTTTCCTTATCTAAATTACACCCAGCTCAAATGTTAGACATGTCCCTTGAAGACCTCGTAGAAGCTGGGGTGAAGTCTTTTCAAAATTTTACAATTTATCAAATATCAACAACGAAATATAACTATGGAAAAAACTATGGTATCTTGCCATAACCGGACTCAAAAGAATTAAGTGTTGTGGATGTCATAAAAGATGCCGACAATTTTTTCCCTGAAACGAGAAAAGCCTTTATAATTTTGGTCACTTTACCCTGCACGATATATACTGTTGAACGATCTTTTAGCAGCTTGAGGATAATAAAACCTGGCTTAGAAGCACTATGGCAGAATGTCGTCTCAATGGTCTTCCCATGATGAGTGTGTATAGGAAGCAAATTTTTGAAAACTTTGAGGGTTTTATTAATAATCTGGTTGACAAATTCGCGAAGAAGCCACGAAAATTATGTTTTAATAAATTTGGTGTTATTTTTTAAATTTTTTTGTCGTGTCCCCCCCCCCTGGCCCACTGGCTGGCGACACCCTTGTTTGCCTACCCTGTACTATGTTTTTAACAACTTCATTTAAAGAAATAGTAAAACTGTTTTATTTAAAATTGTGTCTATATCCAGATTCAAAACACGATTACAATACTTTTCTATGCTTATTCATGAAACACGTCATGCTAAGTAAAAATCTAGGTTTACTTACCTCAAACCTTCAACTCAGTATGCATTCTTCTCAACTGACAAATCAGGGCAGTACTACCATCACTATTTACGCAATTACTTGTAATTTGGGTGACAGACACTGGCAACTAATTATTGACACAAGTCTTAAAAGAGGAAATTTTACTACTCTTTTATTTTTTAAATTTATAGTTGCAGATGGTCGACTACTGGCAGCGGTCGACCTTAGGCGTGTTTAGCCTAGATAAAGTAAGGAAATATCCTGAGTTTATCTATGAACACGGAATAGAGCAACTTATATCAAGGTTTTACACTAGTAAAAATAATGAGGTTTTGAGTTTGTTATACAGTGTGTCTCAGGATAGATGTTACAAGAGGTAGGTATAATGACTTAAAAATTTTTGAATTTTATTTTAAGGCTGAGGAATTAAGCCCTGCTTGGTGTGGAGAGAATTTTACGTATATTTTCATACTTTGAAAATCAACTCGGCCTTGATAGTGAAGCGAAAATTATTTTTAGTTCAGGTAAAGTAAGCTTTTTGTTCATGATACGGCAAAATATCATTAAGGAAAGTTGTTCAGAATGAAAAATTATGGCACTATGCAAAATTTCAGAAAGATGTACCTACATTGATTAAACCACCATATTTTAGATTAGATCAGAGTGAAAAAAAAAACAATAAAAAATGTCATAAAAAAAATGAGTTAAGTAGTCGCAAATATTAACAAATACATTGTATTATTCCTCAGTTTTAGTTAACATTTCAATTACTATACAGGGTGTCGCAGCGAGACCGGTCATTACACGTTTCTGGGGTTCTGACCAAAATAAAAATTTGAGAATTCAGACTTAAGTATTATCAATTACGTTCTCTTCGTCTAAAATATTTTCAGATTTCTAGCACTTCCGGTTATACCGGAAGTCGCCACCTATTTTATTTTTTTAAATGGAATATCCTGTTATATTTTTACATATTTGGATTTGTCTGTTTTGAAGGTTTATAAATAACTTTATTTTTTGCAATTTTATTCGGCCTCGAGTTATTCGAATTTTTTTAGAAAAATCTACTCCAGCGGACATTTGTTCAAAAAATCATAGAACACTCGATATTTGAGATATCAATTTAGGATTCAGAACATGCTTAAACAACATGATGGAGTATGTTTTGGTGCCGAGAACGGCTGTCTAGATCGTTTGTTCACCTTACTATGACACACTATGACAAATGGTTTCTGATGATGAACTGTTCAAAACAGTTCGAAACGTTAAATGTATTGACAGTGGAATAAATAAAAAATCAAGAGGAATCTTCATGTATTTAAATTTTATAATCATCAAAGAATATAAATCCTCTTTAATCATATAACTAATTCTAATTACATATATACAGGATGTTCCATTTAAAAAAATAAAGTAGGTGGCGACTTCCGGTATAACCGGAAGTGCAAGAAATCTGAAAATATTTTAGTCGAAGAGATCGTAATTGATAATACTTAAGTCTGAATTCTCAAATTTTTATTTTCGCCAGAACCCCAGAAACGTCTAATGACCGGTCTCGCTGAGACACCCTGTATAGTGGGACAAAATAAAATGTGTATAACATTAACAACAATTAAACAGTTTATTTTGTTTTAAGAATTTTTTCAGATTAATATCATTTGAATAGATAATTAGCAACAATTTTGCTTAATGAACAACATAAAAAACAAAATACATATCCTATTACTTCTAATTAAACAAGAAAAGTGTACATTTTACCTGATAACTTAATATTGGGACAGTGTTAAGTAACTTCTATAAAAATGGAACAAATTAAGATAAGTAAACTGTGGAAACAACGTAAAATGAAATGTCAAATTGCCAGTTTGTTCCAAAGCTTGTAACATTGTTGCTGTTGAGTAAATCTGTATTTATCAATTAAAATGGTGCGTGGTATCTCTGCAGGGTCAAAAATCCGTGAATTAGTAATTAAAAATTATTGCCGCAATAAAACAATAGGTGAAATTGCAGACGAACTTAATATTCCTAAAAGCACAGTGTGAAATGTAATCAAACATTATGGAGAAACCGAGCAAATTTTAGAAAAGAAGGGTAAAAGTTCAGGTCGTCCAAAGTTAGTTTCTGATAGAATAAAAGAATACTTGTAAAAATCTGCAAAAAAGGACGAAGAAATACTTTAAGACAAGTTACCGCTGAATGGAAATGAAACTGGATTAAGTTTATCAAGGGAATGCTGTCGCAAATGGATTCTTAAAAGTGGATTAAAGTTTTACAAGGTTTACTTACAAGTAATAATTTAAAAATACAGCATTTAGAAAATTGTTGTTTTATAGGCAAAAGAAAAACCAGGCTCTTAACAGAAAAACAAAGGAAAGCCAGGCTCACATGGGCAAAATCTAAACTCTCTTGGTCAACAGAAGATTGGTCCAGGGTAATATTCAGCGTTGAATCGAAATTTGATGTATGTATTGGCGATTACCGTAAACGCGTAATTCGCAATAAACATGAGGCATTTCATAAAGTTTATTTAAAACGTTGTGTAAAATTTCCGAAGGGAGTAATGATTTGGGGCTGTATGACAGCTTCAGGATTAGGATGCTTTGAATTTATTGATGGCAACGTAAACGCCGCAAAATATCAGCAAATACTACAAAACAGCTTACTACCAAGTATCGTGAAGTTAAATGTTGGCGAAAATTACATATTTCAGCAGGATGGAGCGGCTTGTCATACGGCCAAAACTACAAAAAAGTGGTTTGGCGATCAAAATATTAATGTCCTGTCTTGGCCTTCCAACAGTCCAGATCTGAATATAATTGAAACAGTGTGGCACAAAATGAAACAAACTTTGAGGAACAACCCACAACGGACATTGCCAGAACTTAAAGCAAAAATAAAACAAATTTGGAATGGATTTACTCCTGAACAGTGCAGAACCTTAGTGAATTCAATGCCCAACCGAATTCAAGCGGTTATAAAATCTAAAGGCGATGTTACTCCATATTAGAAATACAAATCGTGCCATGTCCTAATATTTAGTTGTCAGGCAAAATGTACATTTTTCTACTTTAATTAGATGTAATAGGATATGTATTTAGTTTTTTGTGTTGTTCATTAGACAAAATTCATTTGAAAAATTTATTAAAGCAAAATAATTGTTGTTAATTATATATAAATTTTATTATGTTCCAATATACCGCGTGTAACAGGATCATGGTACACCCCCGTATGTCCTTTAGTTTTGAATATAATTGATTCAAATTTGGGACATCCTATACACATGATAAGAGACACTTTATGACATATAAGTAATTTTTTTTTTCAATTCCGGTTTCACCGGAAGCGACACTAACTTTAGATTTTTAAATGGAACACCTGTATATTATTACATTTTTGAAATCTGTATAATTTTCTGAATCCAATGGTACCACATAAGTGACATTTCAAACGTCAATATTTTTTAGAATTTATGTTTTAATTTTCTATTTAAGTGTGCCATGAGAGTTCCGTTTTATTGTAATTAACCCGTCTAATGCTATACTCTGTTTTTAAACGAGGAGGAGTAAACGCGAAAGTCAGATTTACACTAGGAAAAATCACCGAAAATATCACTAGATATTTTGGCGGTAAATTTAAATTAATAATTGTTATTATTTATTTATTTACTTATTATTGTGTTTATTTTCGTTTGTTATTGTCAACACTAAACATACAAATTAACATTAAGGTTATGAGTGTATTAATTGAAGACGCAAAAGTGTTTAAACCAAGGACAGTAGAATCTAACAGGACTGCTACATGCATTGTATTTTTGTAGCCCACTACGGGTTGGTTGCCCGCCATCTACGTCACAGTATTTGCCACGCCTGGTAACTGTCTGTGTTTTTAAAGGTTATATGATAGACATTAATACGTCTAAAAACATAAAACTTCAAAAATAATATGAATACGTCTACGATATAACCTCTACAAATACACAGCAACGCATAGACCACAACAACAGCTGGGCGTGGCAAATGGTGTGACGTAGTTTGCGGGCAGGTTGTCACAACAATGGATGTAGCAGTCCTGTTAGATTCTACTGTCCTTGGTTTAAACAAAATTTACAACAATGACACGAAACTGTCGAATTATCAATAACCTAACCTTCAAATTCAAAATTGCTTGTGTGTGAACCTTCCTCGCATTCAACCAATCACGTGCAAGGTCAATCTGGTGACAAATTTAAAATACTCCTCCTGGTTTAAAAATACCAAATTACGTGATTTATGTGCAAATCAAGTTCATCAAAACGGTTTTTGGGGTATAACCCAATTTTTTCTAATGGAACCATATTGGTACCGTGGTACCATTTATTAGTACTATTAATAAGAAATTTATTTATACCTAGTATTAGAACATACGATAAATACAATAAAAATTACAGCTAAACAAAATAAGAAAATACAATTTTGATCTAATTAAATGTTAAGACGTTACTAAGGTGGCTTTGGAAACAATGAAACTGTTTAATATGTCAAATACAAGGTAGATTGTTTGTTTATCGGTGTTTTTATTGTGTCTTTAAAAAGTGTTTACATTTATTGTTAATTTTGTTCAAAATGCCGCAAACTTATACAAGAGATGAAAAAGTGAACATGTTAATTATTTATGGGGAATGTAGAAGAAATGCCGTTGTAGCTAGAAACCTTTATGCCGAACGATATCCTGATAGACAATGGCCAGCGAGAAATTATTTTAATCGTCTTGAAAATCCCGAAGATAATTAAGACAAATTGGGTTTGAATTGGATATCAGTCACCAAACGGTAAGCCGAATTTTGCACAAATACAAGTATAAATCTTTTAAATACCAATAGCACCAGCACTTGTATGAAAATGATTACGAACGTAGGATGGAATATTGCAATTGGATTTTGCAGAATAACGTGCAGCCAAACAATGATTTTTTGGGAATGATCTTATTTTCGGACGAATCCAGATTTACGAATTTGGGATTATTCAACAGACAAAATATAAAATATTGGTGACAAGAAAATCAAAATTTATTGGGGGAGGGTAACTTTCAAGTGCGGTTCGGTTTCAATGTCTGGCTTGGAATAATCGATAGTAGAATCATTGGTCCAATAATATTTGAAGGACCCCTGACTGGAGACAGATACTTAGGATTTCTGCAAAAGGAAATTGCGGGTAGTTTAGCCCAGTTACCCCACCAACAGGAAATGTATTTCCAACAAGATGGAGCTCCTCCCCATAATTCAAGAACAGTAATTAATTACCTTCAACAAAGATTCGGAGACAACGTAATTTCGACAAATGGTCCAATAAGGTGGCCTCCAAGGTCACCTGATTTGACACCCCTTGATTTCTTTGTTTGGGGCCATTTAAAAAACATTGTTTATGCTACGAGTAAGACGAGCACTTAATAGCATAACGGCCGAGCAATTGGAAAATGTTCTTCGGGAAACAGCTGTGAGAGTTCAGAAGTGCAATGACGTTAATGGACAGCATTTTGAACAACTGATATAATGTTTTGTGTTCATTTTTTTAATTACAAAGCCACCTTAGTAACGTCTTAACATTTAATTAGATCAAAATTTTATTTTCTTATTTTGTTTAACTGTAATTTTTATTGTATTTATCGTATGTTCTAATACTAGGTATAAATTTCTTCCATTAGAAAAAATTGGGTTATACCCCAAAAACCATTTTGATGAACTTGGAATTTAGTCTTTCTAGCATTAATTTAATTTTTTTAATTAGAATAAAACGGAACTCTCATGGCACACTTAAATGGAAAATTAAACATTAAATTCTAAAAAATATTGACGTTTAAAATGTCACTTATGTGGTACCATTAGATTCAGAAAATTATTCAGATTTCAAAAATTTAATAATATGCAGGGTGTTCCATTTAAAAATCTAAAGTTAGTGTCACTTCCGGCGAAACCGGAATTGAAAAAAAAATTACTTGTATGTCAAAAAGTGTCTCTTATCATGTGTATAGGATGTCCCAAATTTGAATCAATTACCTTCAAAACTAAAGGACATACGGGGGTGTACCAGATCCTGATACACCCGGTATAGTTGTTAGAGCTCGTAGATCATACTGAAGAAAAAAACCAATAAAAAATACGCGTGTGAAGTTAGCCATAGATTTTAAACTGAAAAAAATGCGTGATCGGGGTATTCAATCAATCTAATTTCAACGGCATCGTATTCATGGTCGCCTCTTGTTTCAGATTCGAAAAGAAAATTTTCCTAAGCATTTCTTATTTTCCGGGAAAATCGATTTTCTTCAAACTTTCGCAAAATTCGGCTCGTTCGGGGTTTTTAATCGAACTAATTTCAACGGCATCATATTCCTGGTGGCTTCTTGCTTCAGATTCGAAAAGAAAATTTTCCTAACCATTTCTTATTTTCCGGGAAAATAGATTTTCTTCAAACTTTCACAAAATTCGGCCGATTCGGTTCGGGGTTTCTAGTCGATCTCATTTCAACGGCATTGTATTCCTGGTCGCCTCTTGCTTTAAATTGGAACAGAAAATGTTCCTAATCATTTCCTATTTTCCGGAAAAACCGATATTCTTCAAACAATTGCAAATTTTGGCCTGTTCGGGGTTTCTAATCGATCTAATTGCAACGGCATCGTATTCCTAGTGCCCTTTTACTTCAGATTCAAAAAGAAAATTTTCCTAACCATTTCTTATATTCCTGGAAAATCGCTTTTCTTCAAACAATTGCAAATTTTGGCCTGTTCGGGGTTTCTAATCGATCTAATTTCAACGGCATCGTATTCCTGGTACCCTTTTACTTCAAATTCAAAAAGAAAATTTTCCTAACCATTTCTTATATTCCGGGAAAATCGTTTTTCTTCAAACAATCGCAAATTTTGGCCTGTTCGGGGTTTCTAATCGATCTAATTTCAACGACATCGTATTCCTGGTCACCTCTTGCTTTAAATTGGAACAGAAAATGTTCCTAATCATTTCCTATTTTCCGGAAAAACCGATTTTCTGCAAACATTCGCAAATTTCGGCCTGTTCGGGGTGTCTAATCGATCTAATTTCAACGGCATCGTATTCCTGGTACCCTTTTACTTCAGATTCAAAAAAAAAATGTCCTAACCATTTCTTATATTCCGGGAAAATCGCTTTTCTTCAAACAATCGCAAATGTCGGCCTGTTCGGGGTGTCTAATGGATCTAATTTCAACGGCATCGTATTCCTGGTGGCCTTTTGCTTCAGATGCAAAAAGAAAATGTTCCTAACCATTTCCTATTTTCCGGAAAAACCGATATTCTTCAAACATTCGCAAATTTCGGCCTGTTCGGGGTTTCTAATCGATCTAATTTTAACGGCATCGTATTCCTGGTGGCTTCTTGCTTCAGATTCGAAAAGAAAATTTGGGTATTCAATCTAATTTAAATATTAAAATAATATTAATTAAATATTAAAATAATATTAATTAAATATTAAAATAATATTAATTTAAATATTAAAAATAAGAAATGGTTAGGAAAATTTTCTTTTCGAATCTGAAGCAAGAAGCCACCAGGAATACGATGCCGTTGAAATTAGATCGATTAAAAACCCCGAACGAGCCAAATTTTGCGAAAGTTTGAAGAAAATCGATTTTCTCGGAAAATAAGAAATGGTTAGGAAAATTTTCTTTTCGAATCTGAAACAAGAGGCAACCATGTATACGTTGAAATTAGATCGATTGAATACCCCAATCACGCATTTTTTTCAGTTTAAAATCTATGGATGAAATCTATGGCCAACTTCACACGCGTATAAAAAATGCCATAAAAAAAAATGACTTAAGTAATCGCAAATATTGCCAAATAAATTGTATTATCCCTCAGTTTTAGTTCACATTTCAATTACCATACAATATTTATGTTATTTAAACTAAAATGTGATGGTTCAACCAAAGTAGATAGATCCTTCTGAAATTGTGTATAATAATTTCTCACTTTGAACAACTTTTCTTAATAAAATTTTTTAGTATAATGCACAAAAAGATTACTTTACCTAAACTAAAAATAGTTTTTGATTCACTGTCAAGGCTGCCTTTGTTTTCAAAATATGAAAATATTCTTAAAATTCTCTTCACACCAAGCAGAGCTTAATTCCTTAACCTTAAAATAAAATTCAAACATTTTTAAGTCATTATACCTCTTGTAACATCTATCCTGGGACACACTGTATATAACAATTTTTTTTTACCTAAATATTCATTTCTATTTCCTGGCCGTTGTATTAACATATAAGGCACAGAAATGCCTTTATTCTTTTCATTGTTAGGAACCAAATATTTGCTTCTCATTTCATAAATTTTTGATGTCGCAATTTGATTCTTTTTAATCTCCTTTCGAACACCTTCATCCCAAATAGGTCCAGCTCCCATATTTTGGGGTATTTCATACAAATATTTGTTATCAAATGCACCATTAATGGGCAAAGCTTTTGTTCTAATCTTAGGCATATTATATCTGGGATCTTCAGCAGTTATATTTAAAATAATATGTGGAGATAACTGACTCGGAGATGCTAAATTTTCTAGATTATTCCAATAAATTATTTGTGAATTTAAATTCGAATCAGTTATGTATTCTGGTAAACAAGTTTTTAAAGCTTTTTGTAAAATTGTATGTGATAAAGGCCCAGTTAATCGAAATCTATTTAAATCAAATCTTAAATTTTTTATGGTAATTTTTGTTGATTCATTACAAAATAAAAGGTTTTCTTCACTTTTTGGAGTTAAATCAAAAATTCGCATTAAAGTATTTAATATGTCGGAAAAATTTGCTGGGTGACACCAAATCCAAATCATTCTTAATTCATTAATAACTTTAGGCTTCCAATTAAACATAACATTTCCAATAGCATTTTTATTCTCATCAAACAACATCAATTCACCTTCTCTATTTCCATTAATAAAAGCTTTAGCCCCTAAACTCAGATTAATTCTTGGATCATACAACTTTTTAAAGCCGTCAACAATCAAATTTTCATCACCATTTATTTCTATACATCCATAATAAGAAATATCCTGTAATAAACAATGTTTACTTGTAGCTCTATAACAAGCTCTAAAAGCTTTATCACATGGACTATATGCTAACTTATAACCCCATCTTTCAATCATATGAAATCGTTTTGCATGCCAAATATGCGTTTCTAACCATTTAAATTTTTTCTGTCTCCTATTATATTCATTCAATAAATTTTTTGGTCTCCTACGGTATTTACGGGAGGGCCGTTTCTGTTTCGGAGGTAACCCAGATTTTTTTAACTGACTCATATGCCCCTCACGAAGTCGTCTTGGTAATCGCTTCACATTATGAGACATAACACGTCGTCGCATGTGAAGCGGTAATTTTTGAAATATCAATTTTGTGGCTTTCGATGATCCGAGAGTTTTTTTCATTGCTATTATTTCGTCGCATCTTGCTGCTGTAAATGGTAAAAGACGGATTTGGGATGGTAATTCCGTATTTTCACGTTCGTAAAGTTCCGAAGACATTTCTTTTTACTGTTGATGAAGTAATTTTTGTTTAAATCGTTTTAACTGTCACATGTGACATGAACATAACCTAAATGTATAACCTCAAAATTATTTTTTATAAATATCTGTGAATATAGCTTTAGAATGCATTTTAAAATTTAATTTAATATAGATAGTCCTCTGTATTACCGACATCTGTACAAATTACGATTTTAAAATAAAGCTTGAAGGAGAAATTGTATTAAATTGTAAAGTGAAAACTAATTTCGAAAAAATAAACTTTATTGTTGTTGATAATAATGTGCAAATGCCTTTGTTAGTTGTTAGGGTTGGATGACTATGTTAGGTTGAATTTGGTCAAACAATTAGCTGCTGTTAATACTTTCAGTGTTAAGATTGTAACTGATGTGGTAGATAAATTTCCCCTGGTTTTTGAAGGGTTGGGTGAGTTTCTAAATTGTCATAAAATTGTATTAAAAAAAGATGCTATTCCTCACATTCAGCCTATCAGAAGAATTCCACAGTTGTTACATGAAAGACTTAGAAAAAAATTAGATAGCATGGAACGACAAGGTATTGTTTGTAAAGTAGATAAATCAACTAATTGGCTTAATCTATTGGCCATAGTAGAAAAGAAAAATGATGATATTTAAATGAAGCCATCAGCAAAGAGCATTTTTTAATAGCAATAGTGGAAGAAATTGCTAGTAAATTATCAAATAAAGCGTTCTTTAGTGTATTAGATATGAAGGATGGTTATTTCCAAGAGAAAATTGATGAAGAAAGTTCACAATACCGCACATTTGTAACACCATTTGGCAAATATCAGTTTTTAAGAATGCCATTTGGTATTGGATCGGCGCCTGAAGTTTTTGAAAAGAACAATTTATATCAATTTTTTGGTGATATAAAAGGAGTTGGAATTTATTTCGATGATTTGATAATAACTGGAGCAACCGAGGAGGAGCATGAAAATAGAATTTTTTTTTCTATATTATGCGTAGCACAATTGTATAACACCTAGTAAATACATACTAATTAGTTACTTATTTTTAACACTAAATTAAACTAGATAATGTTTTGCAGCTTTTCCCAGTGGTCCAGTCTGCTTTACCCATAACATCGATAAATATTGTCATATTTTTACCGTTTTAACGACGCAGGACATCCTCGTTGTCGAGAACCTGGGTTTCCTCGATGTTGGGATGATCGTGCATTCTCTTCTCATGTTTAGATGCGAATGATGCAATTTCTGATGACACCGATGCTACTTTCAAGTCCCGATAGAGGTCGGTGTTTCTTATATACCAGGGTGCATTCACTATGTACCTTAGTACTTTGTTCTGGAATCTTTGAATCAGATTTGCATTTGTCTTGCAGGTATAACCCCACAGTTGGATTCCGTATGTCCATTTTGGTTTTAATGCTTACTTGTATATTAGCAACTTGTTTCTTAGTGATAGCGTTGATTTTCTGCCAATAAGCCAATATAGGTGTCTAAATTTGATATTAAGTTCCCCACGTTTTTTTTGACGTAAGCTTTCCATTTGAGTTTGGTATCCAGCGTCATACCAAGATATTTTGCGGTGTCGGCGTAAGGGACTGCATTGCCATTTATGTGTACTGGGACATAATTTACTTTCTTATAAGTAAAGTTTACGTATGTCGATTTATTTGTATTTAGTTTTATTAGCCATCGTTTGGTCCAGTTTTCTATTGAATTTAATGCCAATTGTAACTTATTTGCTGCAACTACTTCATTTTCTGCAACAGCCAAGATCGCTGTGTCGTCTGCGAATATAGCTGTATTATATAGCTGTATTATATGTGAATATTGACTGGCACATCTTCTAACAAAGTTAAGAGGAAATAAACAGTAAATACAAATAGCATACGAAAGTATGAATTTTTTAAATAACGTCTTTTTTGCAGAAAAACAGGCAATAATATTTTTTATGAAAACAAAAATGGCAAGTGTTGTACCATTTTGGAAACTTGACTAAACAGACCATCTTTTAAAATAACCTGCCAAGGGTGTTGTACTTTTTTTTAGAAATCGTGTGTCAAACTTAATAGACAAAAATTCTTTTAGCCTAGAGTCGATCAAACTAATAGTTTTTTTTGCAAAACTAACTTTTGTTGTTTGATTTGTGATTTCTATAGTAGCATGATGATATGATGTACGGGAACGATTTTTAACATTTTCAAACATACGGCTATTACCACTAAACTAAGAGACATAGAATTTTTCTCTTATTTTTACCAGAACAGGTATGAGTTGGCCTCTCACCCGGTGCCCGCTTAACGTTAAGTTTCGGGACAGCCTCTATATATTGTCAATATCTAAGTACAATTGGCAACATTATTGAACGTGTGAGTAGAAAGATTAAAAATATTGATGGGATGGTTTGACGAAAACGAAAGTATTTGATATATTGACAATAAATATTGACAGTCTGAGAGAGATATCGACAATTCTACGTTAGTAGGATTATATTACTAATTATATCGCGTAATAATGAAATCAGACAGATATACTTTAATGGACGAAAGTGCTGTTAACTCCCTAGATGGTTCATTAACACATGCAAACATGACATGACATCTTTGATTGCCAACGCAAAACTAATTTGTGATTTGATTGTCAATAAATATTGATAGTCTGAGGCAATTACAGTTTGTCAATATTTATTGGCCATATTGACAATATTTTATTGACAATATATATTGATCATGTGAAGAGCGCTTAAAATGCTACCGCGTCCGTTGATAACGTCAGTCTCGTACGTCTTGTCACGTCGTGTTCGTTGAATTTGGAACCAAGATCCTCTTCTAATCCTATACCATTCTAAATCCGGCTCGAAGGACCATTATGTTTTTGTCAGGAACCACAAATTGGCTATGAATGAAAACTTTATTATTATTTCGTTACGATACGTCGTTATACAAAATAATGCGCTTCTGTCGAATGTCAACAACATGTCAACGACTCTACTGTCAATTTTATTTTATTAGCGTCGGTAACTCGAATCTTCAGTACGTACACTCTAGCGGCTGTATAATTAACAATCCAACAAACCATCATTATAATAAATCGAACACTACTGAAATGTTAAAACCAAACATTTGTGTAAACGTGGCACAAAATTTGAGAAAAAGAAATCAAGTAAATGAGGAGTATTACAATCGAACGTCGAAGCAATTGCCCCCGACCGCAGTAGAACAGAGTGACAAAGTACATAATCCAATTAACAAGTCTTGGGAATCTGGTAATATTATGGATAGGAATCCCTTTCCTCGTTCCTATATTGTACAAACAGAATGTGGGAATATTATCCGTAGAAATCGAGTAGATTTAAGAAAGTCTTATAATAAGTTTATGTATGTAGTTTCATGTGGGGGTGAGTTACTTCACTGCACTTAGGCCCCAGCGGACCCTTTGTACGTCCCCACAATTTACTATTCATTCAAGGGTCAGAAAACCAGCCCAATCTTTTTTCATGGTACTCCGAAAATGGATTCCCTTACATAAGTACGCGAAGTCAGTCGCAAACAATATGACTTACCGTCTCGTCTTCCATTTCACACCCTCTACAGAGGGGTATATTCGGCAGATTTATGTAAAACATGTGCTTACGTAACCTGCGGTGTCAAGTCACTTTTTGATTTTCCTAGAAACTGAGTAGATGTCTCCCGGTCAGGGTAGAGCAGAGTTTTCTTAGCAAAGGCAGCTACTTCTGTCTCATCCCATCTGTCGCAAAAAGCTCGGTGGGAGATGGAGTTTATCAATTTTGATGCTGTATTAACAGCCAGTGGTACAAAACGGTTCAGGGGAGATCGGTGACTTGTTAGCCGCCCGTTTCGCCAGCCATGACCTTTTCGCCACTTTATCGTGCCGTTGTTGTATACGTTTGCCTCGTTGAGTGATTGCCGACAATACTTCACCAACGATGATGCGTGTGGTGTCTACCAACCGCCAGCATAGCCTGTCTGCTATCAGTACAATTTACAACGTTTCTGTCGACTTTTTTGGAGTCGATAATCGCATCGGCTGCTATGTTTATAGCAGTTAATTCGGCTTGAGAAGTCGTGCAATACGATCGTAACGAAGTGGAAAGGGGCAGCTGGAGATCGTGCGAGAAAATTCCCGCTCCGGAACCTGCAGCCTTCTTTGATCCATCAGTGTAGATGATCACCGTTTTGCCCGAGCTTGAGTTGCTCTGGGGTATCGTTTCAATGCCAAAGTGTGGCTTGCCTAAGAAAGTAGGTGTAATGTAGTCTTTGCAAGCTTTAAGGAGGGGTTGTTTACTAACAGCCTCACTCCGGAGCTTGCTCCGGACTATTCCAATTTTAACAACCTGCTTTTCATTTACTGATCGCAGTCGAAGTAATGCCACCACGGCCACCTCCCTGATCAAAATATCTAGGGGCAGCACGTTCAGCATAGTCTCCATCGCAATCGTAGGTGTAGATCTCATAGCGCCTGTGATTAGCAGGCAAGCCAGTCGTTGCAATTGATGCAGCAATGTAGCTTTATATGCACGTTTTAGTGCTGAGCACCAAACTATGGCTCCGTGAGCTACCTGGGTGTTATCACAGAAGTGTAGATCCACGTTGTAACTTTCGGATTTAATTCCCAAGTATTCCCAATAGCCTTTCAGCACTGGGTCAGTACAATCGTTGCTTTTTTGGTTTTGTAACTAATGTGTGAGGTCCAAGTTAGTCCTTTGTCCAAGATAAAATCCAGATATTTCACCTCTGGAGCAAAGGTTAATGGATTATTGCAGAAAGTGGGTGGTGTTAACTGTCCCAGTTTCTTCTGTTTAGTGAAGAGAACAGTCTCTGTCTTTTTAGGATTGACAGAGATGGTATGTTCTTCATACCATCGTTCAACAAGTTTAAGCGCCAGTTGCATTCTGTAACAAAGAAAATTGTCAGGTTTACCTCTTAACAAGATAGCCACGTCGTCGGCGTAACCAACTGTGAAGAGGTATTTATTATTTAACTCACGAATGAGATCATCAACTATTAAGCACCAGAGAAGCGGTGAGAGTACCCCACCTTGTGGGCAAACCTTAACCACAGCTCTCTGTGCTGTGTGTCCTTTCGCCTTAGCCTGAACAACTCTGCTTGCTAGCATTGTTTTTATCCAGCCTGCGATGACCGATGGCACTCTTCGAGATTCCAGTGCCAGATTAATGCTACTAAAGGTGGTTTTGTCAAACGCTCTCTCTATGTCAAGGAAAGTTCCCAGAATGGACTCTTTCGAATCAAGTGCTTGTTCGATGCGCCCCACTATCATGTGTAGCGCCCTAGAGACTGGTACAGATTCTACTAATACTACTGTATTGTCTTAACCTATTAAATGTCCGCTTGGTACACGATTTGGTCGTTTAGTAAAAATGTCCGCAAAGATCAAATCTTTAAATTTAAGAGGAAGGATGTATAATATACACACTGTATAATATACAGTGTGTCCCCCGATAGGTGAAACGACTCTCTAGTATTTGGAAATTTTTCATTGACAGGAAAGCAATTTTGTTTTTCCATGGCAGTCTTTGTCAGAAATAAAATTGTTTGATATGGATTTGTTCAAAGTAGGCCGATCATTCCGAAAATTTGCATAGGGCCAACTTTTCATGCTGAACAAAACTTCTGAGTAACACTTTTACGTACTAGTAACAGAAAAGGTACTTTACCTGCCACAAAAAGAGTTTTTCTTCTACTGTCAAGGCACACTTGTTTTTTAAAAATTGATAATATGTTCAAAATTAGTCTTTAATCAACCTAGGTTAAACCCCAAAAAATGACAATTAATATCGAAAAAATGGGGTCATACACACTTATTAAATTTAGAGAAAATTTTTATGTCAAACGATATATGCAAGTATATGCATGAACACAAAGTAAAAGAAATATTTTGATCAATTTTATATTTTGAGTAATTTGAAGTGAAAAATAGCAAATATTCAAACGAAATAATTTCGCGGCTTTTCTGTGACGTAGGAACCGCACTGCCTAAAACAAGTTAAATTGTCCGTTAGATAGCGCTTGCGGTGTGACAGTGTCAAAATAAAACCATGGATGTAATACAGTGTCTCTATTACATCCATAAACAAAACATAATAAACATAACCTACAAACACTCTATCTCTTTTCAATACAACCTAAATGACGTTCATCTCTTCCTCGCATTTGAGCGGGGAGCAGGGGACGCAAAAGTGAGAATCGTACGTCATCAACGCGGGAATTTTAAAAGCGCAAATGGGTATATAAATTTTCAATAATTTTTTTAACAATGACTTTGTTCGAAAATATTAAAAAAAAATAACGGTAACTATATTTTTATATAAATTTTCAGAAAATATAATAAAAAAAAAATCGTGTATGACCCCATTGTACCTTTTATAAGAGTCGTTTCACCTATTCAGGGACATACTGTAGATAGTCCTATGTATTACCGACATCTGTGATCTACCGACATGAGTTACAAATGACGAAGCATAAAGTAAAAACCACAATAAACCTAATGACAAGCCAAACGTATTCTATTCACTGAAATGTGTTTTATTGTCTAATAAAAATAAAACATAATTAATCTAACTTTATATCTAACTATAAAATAATAAAATAATTATTTAAAAATGTTTGTGAAGATGATTGATTGAAGATGATTTTTAAATAATCGCGGGAAATATAAAATTAATATCAAATTATTTTAAAATGATTGATTAGATTGTTTGATTAATATCATTTTTTGTTATCTAAACAATATGTAATCTCGATTATTTATTTTTAACATTATCTCAACTCTTTCCCTACTTTTATACAGTGTTAGACCAAATTAAAAAATTTTAAAAATTATCACGTGGATCAGCGAATAACCTTGGGCTTATTAGTTTTTATTAGCTGTTTTAGTCGACGTATTCACTTTAAATAAGTCCTTTTGTGAGGTCAGATTAAAAACCGGTTAACTCACGGGATACAATAAGAATTTGAGTCTTAATTTTTGTGTTAGGAAAGAAAATGTCTAAAGCCATTAAGAAAATTATTAGCACATCCAATGCAATTAAACCAGTTGGACCTTATAGGTAATTAAAGTTGATTTATCTCAAATTAATTACAGTTTATCTAAACTGTCTGTAAAGTTAATAATTTAATTTTTTAGCCAAGCCGTGGTGTTAGATAAAACGGTTTACGTCTCTGGAGTCTTAGGTATAGATAAAGAAACATCAAAATTAGTTGAAGGTGGTACAATACCTCAAGCTCGTCAAGCATTAAAGTGGCTTGGAGTTATTTTGGAAGCTTCAGGATCTAGTTATGATAATATAGTTAAAACACAAATATTTTTGAACAATATTAACGACTTAGGAGCAGTTAATGAAGTCTATAAAGAATGTAAAGGAATGTTTACTTTTTAATATCTTGATCGTAATTTTATTTATTTTAGTTTTTAAAGGCGATTATCCCGCTCGTTCTTCTTTTCAAGTTGGAAAGTTACCTCTAGGAGCTGATATTGAAATAGAAGCTGTTGCGGCCGTTGGTGAAGTCACCACAATTTCAGCTAAGATGTAAAACATAGTGTATATTAAATAAAGTTTGTGTTATCTAAGTAAATTTAAACAAGTTTTTTTATGAGTGATATCTTTTCCATTAACACATAAACAAAATCTCAGTATCACTTTAACGACCTTTGTAGCAACAGTTCATGTAATCACAATTAAACTAAACTCCAAAAGATTTTATTATATTAATAATTAAATAATATTGAAAAAATGTCAAAAGTGATCAGAAAAATTATTTGTACAGCCGCTGCACCGAAACCAGCTGGACCATACAAGTAAAATAACGTTATTTTTTGTTTTGTTAATAAAAAAAATTATTTAATTGTTTTAGTCAAGCTGTAATCTTAGATAAAACAGTTTATGTATCAGGAGTTCTTGGGATGAATAAAGATACCATGAAATTAGTTGAAGGAGGAGCAGGTCCGGAAGCTCGTCAAGCTCTAAAATCACTTGGTTTTATATTAGAAGCTGCTGGATCATCGCTAAATAAAGTTGCAAAAACTCATATATTCCTCAACAACATAAATGATTTTGCGGCCGTTAATGAAGTGTACAAAGAATGTAAGTTATGTTTTTTAAATACAAATTTATTCTGTATCAAATTTTTGTTATAGTTTTTAAAAGTGATTTTCCAGCCAGATCTACGTTTCAAGTTGGAAAATTACCCGCTGGGGCAAGTGTTGAGATAGAGGTTGTTGCTGGTGTTGGAGATGTTGTTACAGTCCCTGCTGCTTAAATAATTTCATTTTTATTTCAGCTCATAAACGACATAACAATTAAATTTTATTTAGTAGTAAAAAAATTTGTAATTGAAATAAATTAATAATTTTAATGTGTTCTTATTTAATACAGTTTTCTTCTTCCTCTTTCAGGAGGCTGATCGAATGCTTAGTTTCGGTTTCCTTGTCTTAGCACTTCTTGCAATGTTGAATCTACACAGTCTCGCATTTTATCCCAATTAAGCGGCTGTCCCAATAAAGTGAAGTACGTGAAGACACTTTTGCTTCTTCGAGCCGGATTATTCATTATTTTTCTTAATTTTAGCTATGTCTACATTACATTACATTACAAAGAATACATGTCGGGTAAGCGGACCAACCGACCTTGCACCGCGACCCTAAGGATCTATTGTACCCCGATAGATATCGTTATCAAATTTCACCGTGCAGTCCAATGCTCTTAACGAACATTAATACCTTGCTCGGTGAAAGGTCATTCAGATCTTTTGAGGAGATAAACTACGACCCAAAAATCGAGAATCTGATACGGTTAACGGCAGGACAGTGGCACAAAACATGCTCAACCGTCTCTGTTTCCTCCGCACATAGTCGGCATTCAACATCGTCGGCTAAACCCAACAAGTTGGGGTGTGCTTTTAATCGGCAGTGCCCAGTAAAAACACCTATTAGAACTTTTATGCTACTACGGGCAAGTCCTAAAATATTCCCGGGTTTGACAG
This sequence comes from Onthophagus taurus, assembly GCF_036711975.1. Classification (NCBI taxonomy): domain Eukaryota; kingdom Metazoa; phylum Arthropoda; class Insecta; order Coleoptera; family Scarabaeidae; genus Onthophagus; species Onthophagus taurus. The sequence goes on from NC_091966.1 coordinate 20,070,099, forward strand.
TGGCGATGTTAATAAACACCTTAGCATGTCTCATTCCAAGAGAACTGGTCTACAGTAGGCGAAGTCTCTCTTCAGCCCACAGTCCAATCCTACATTTGGCCATCGTAAATGATACACCATCTGCTGGTTCCGGCCCCACAAACGCTTCAGCGCTGCCATCTCGTGCTAGCTTATCTGCCGCTTCATTGCCAACAACCCCAGAGTGACCCGGGACCCAGATCAGAGAGACTCTGTTATCACAACTCAGTGTGTTTAATGTTCTCTTACAATCATTAACCAGAGCCGACACCGTTTTCACGGCTTGCAGTGCCTGGAGAGCCGCTTGACTGTCTGAGAAAATTCGTACTGTCATGTTCTTCACCCCTCTTTCAAGAAGGATTTTAGCACCCATGTCAATAGCAAATACTTCCGCCTGGAATACAGTACAGTACGTACCCAGGCTGTAGGCTTGCTTAATTCGAGGTGTCTGGCAGTATACTCCTGCTCCTACCCCTTCAGGTGTTTTTGATCTATCTGTGTACAAGCAAATGTCTGCCTGAACCAGAGAATTTTCATTTTCGATCCAGGACTGCCGCTCAGGCAGTACAGTCTGGTATCGAGCATTAATCACTGATAGTGATACCGCCAAATCTGACGGCATTGATAGCACAGTATCAGTGCTTATAATGTCTTCCGCAGCCCATTGGTAGGACATGTCGGAACAGTTTTGAGCATATTGCTTAAATCTGTAAATGGTTGTTCTAGCCACTTTCTCTATATGAAAATGCAGAGGAGATAGGCCAAGCAGAGCCTCCATTGCTAGAGTTGGTGTTGTGCTTATCGCACCAGAAATTGCCAATCCGGCTACTCGTTGAATTCGTGAAAGTTTAGTGATAACTGAAGTCTGTCGGACTTTCCTATACCAGGCTGCTGCTCCATATGTGATCATAGGTCTAACCACAGTCACATAGAGCCAGTACAGTCTTTTAGGCATAAGACCCCAATTTTTTCCACAAAGACTGCGACAAGTCCACAAGGATAGTCACAGCTATTTGCCGTGTCAGCGTGTTTGTTTCATTTTTTTATCAGCACATGTGTTGCCTCACCAATTGTCGTAACAAGTTTTTCTGCGATCCGTCCTTTTCTTTATATGTTTATCTTTCTTAGGGCTACTTTTACCACCTCTGGATAAATTTATCCGATAGATAAATCCAACTTTTGACCAATGAGAACGCTTAAAATCGCTATAACCCTGGTAATTATCCCTCAGATGGTTTATCAGGAAGATGGTAAAAGCGGGCCTTATTTATTATTTCAATCTCATTCATCATATCATCAGCTAATAAACGGAAAAATCCGAATGATCAAGAATCGCTTATTGCTGAAACACCCTACGTCACTTTTTAGCCATTTTGAGTTATCCCTGTAAACATACAGTTTCGACCATTCCCCGTTGTTTGGTGCTGGAAGAACTTATGTGCTGATAACTGTTTGTTTCTGTTACAAATGATAGTCTTGCTGTGCTTAAATTTACCTCAAAATAAGTTCGAGCTGTTTATCGTTTGTCAAAGTTAATTATTAATAATTATTATGAACGGTAATAAAGCAAGTTGTTCTCACGACAAAGACAATATACTTATAGAAGCTGCAGAGAAAGAAGACGCTATAAAGCCTGCAAAAAAGCACCGTAAAGGTGTTAGAAATTGTAGTAATTGTCAAAGAAATTTTATAAGGAATGCTCGTGTCTCCGGAATAGAATGCATTAATTACAAGAAGATAGTTGTGAAGGCAAAGTGTATTGGAGTTAGATGCTAGTAAGTACCATTTGAGAGATATTTAGATTGTTATTTTAGTGTTAACACATTCGCTGCATTCTTATTATTTTTAGTTGACCACTGAAATAGTTTGACGTTATAAGTGATGCACAGAAGAAGTTAATTTTTACAAAATTTTATGCTACTAGTATGAAATCAAAAACTGAGCAGGACATTTATCTGCAAGGGCTGCTACAAGCTACAACTGTAGCCAAAAGACGAAAACGCAAGGAAAATGGGATGAATAGAATGAAGGTTTGTCAAGGAGAATTTGCAAGTATTCATGGTACTAGCTTGGAACGAATTAAAAGAATTAAGCGTTTACTTGTGAATGATAAAGTTCCTTGTGATAAACGGGGTACTAATATTATAATACTTTAATAATAATAATAATAATACTTTATTTGGGTAAATAAGAATCTACATTCTTTTCCATTCGTCATTTGGTTACATGTCGTTGGATTTGCCACAAGTCGCTTACAAATAAATAGAAAACTAATTTGGAATATTGACGGAGAACATGAGACACAGACAAACTACTTATACTTAAAAATTTCAAACTTTACAGGTTACATCATTTCACTGTCTAGAAATTCCTGTACGCTGTAGAATGCGCGACCCAGGAGAATAGCAGTGACCCATCTTATGAAAGTCCCTAGTGGAAGCTCTCTTATGAGTTCTGGTAATTTGTTAAATAATTTTAGACCATAATAACTTTTTGCCGTTCTGCACTTGTTGATTCTATGAAACTTTGGTACAATTGCGTTTTTGTTTCTGGTGTTATATTCATGCAGTGTTTTGTGTAATTTGTAATCCTTTATGTGTTTTCTCATATATATTAAAATGACCAAAATATAAATAGACGGTACGGTGAGTACTTTGCAATCAATGAATTTATTCTTTACGTTATCTTGTGTTTTTAAATTTGTTAATATTCGCAATACCCTCCTTTGGAGCCCGAAGTGGCTCTCCGCATGACATGAGTGACCCCAGGACAATATTCCATAACGGCTGTGCGATTCAATTAACCAGTGGTAGGCCACCCATTATTAAAGGAAATGTCATTGAAGAAAGTGAAAGAGAACTTGTTAGAACTCATATCTTGTCATTGCCAGTTAAGGAATCTCATTATTCTGGAAAGGAGTGAGATCTCTTTTACCTGTCTCAATTAAGTGTAAGGGTGTTCTACATTCAGGACATAAACACAAACAAATCCTTTTTTTATATTTGCCATGAGGGTGTAGCTGCAAAAGGCCCTAATGAAGTCACTACATTTGTTAATGTAAACTCCTTCGTGTAAGGTTTAGAACTGTCTTTATTTTAAATCAACTTTAAGGTATATACAAAATGTACAGTTGGTTGTCTATATTAAAACTAAAATCGAATACAAATATAACAACATCCTTCTTAAGCTAAATTAACATTATTTATGTATTATTATTATTCTTTTTTTACAAATCTTTAAAGTTATTTACAATTTTTCTTCCATATCTTGTAGTATAATTATTAAAATTTTTAACGATTGTTAGCTCGTCGTTTTTAGGAAATTTGGAATAGGTTTCAGGTTCAGGAGGTTGATTTAACGTATTCGTATTATTGTCTTCTTCATTTTCACCTTTTTCACACTTTGTTTCACTATTTTCTTCTTCCTTTTCTTTTCTTGCAAAAATATCCCTAGAAGGTATACCGGGGTTACGTGTGACCCCAACAGAATTGAATTTTTTCGCTTATATTCTTATTTCGCGCTTGATGGCGCTGATAGTTTAGGTAAGGTTAATAGACTGTAAATAGTATAAACACGTGCAGTGAACCTTACGTTGCCGATTATCGTTTTCTCAATAAATATTATTTGGGGTTGTGAGTGACCCCAGGATACATTTGCGTATTGTAAAATAATACTATTTGTAATTTCGTGTGATAGAATATTTGTGAAACATGTCTAAAAAAACCGTTAGTGCTCTAGATCCGGACTTTGAAAAAACTGTCCTACAATGGTACAATGAATCAGAAAGCGATGTTGATGACAATTTTGCAGAAAGTGACAGTGAGGACAAGGTGGAACAGTTGTCGGAACACAACGATGACACTTCTTCTAAAGATGATGAGTTTGAAGAACGTCCACTTCAACGTGATGGAATTTTGAAGGGCAAAAATGGTTTTGCATGGAGTTCACGAGAACCTGCAAAAACCAGAACGCCTTCAAGAAACATCGTGGTAAAGGTACCTGGAATAAAGAATGCACGTGTAATTATCACAGAAATATATGCTTGGGCCATTTTATTCACACCTACAATTTTAAATGAAATTATAACTCATACAAATGAAGAAATAGAAAGACAAGGTGTCAAATACCAGCCAGGTACGAAATACGTACATCCTACAGATAATGTAGAAATCAATGCCCTATTAGGCCTTTTGTACATAGCTGGTGCTCGAAAAGATGCACATCTATCTGTACAACAAATGTTTTCTTCACAAGGACCTCAAATATATAGATGCATTATGCCTGAAATACGTTTCAAATTCTTATTGAATTGTCTAAGATTTGACGATAAAGAAAAAAGAAATCGTGAAGACAAATTTTCACCGATAAGGCAAATATGGGAAGATTTTATAGAAAATTGTACAAAGAGTTACTCTCCTCACTGCTACGTAACTATAGATGAGCAGCTACTTGGTTTTAGGGGCAAATGCCCGTTTCGTGTATATATAGGATCTAAACCTGACAAATACGGAATTAAGGTTGTATGTATGTGTGATTCGCGTACATATTACATGATAAGTGCTATTCCATACATTGGAAAAAACACCAATCCAACCAACGAATCTGTTCCAATGTATTTAGTGAAGGAGTTATCCAAATCTATTCATGGAACAAATAGAAACATTACAATGGATAACTGTTCCATCGGTTTATGTCTGTTCCATTAGCCAAAGAAATGCTTAGCAGCAAAGGTTTAACAATCGTGGGAACAATAAGACATAATAAAAGAGAAATACCACCTTCTTTTTTACCTTCTAAGAATAAACCCGTACTAACTTCCGAATTTGCTTTCTCAGACAAATTGACGTTGGTTTCGTTTACACCAAAAAGAAATAAATCTGTCATACTAATCTCGACCATGCACGCTGACAAGAATGTTAACGAGGTTTCGAAGAAACCAGAAATTATTGAGTTTTACAACTCCACCAAAGGTGGAGTAGATACATTCGATCAGATGGCTCACAACTACACCGTATCCAGGAAAACAAGAAGGTGGCCACTTAGATATTTCTATGGGATGCTTGATCAAGCCGCGATAAATGCCTTTGTGTTATATAATGTGTCGCGTAACGCTAGCAAAGTTACCCGAAATAAATTTTTGCAACTTGGACTGCAACTAGCTAAACCTTGGATGGAAAGTACGCTCTCCAAAAAGATATCCGGTAAACTGCAAAGTGAAATACGAGAAGTACTGGGACTAACACATATTTCAGAAGAGGAACAGCTTGGTCCAGCGCCAAAAAAACTCAAATCGTCAAGATGTTACATATGTCCTCGTTCACGTGATCGAAAATGCAGAGTTGTATGTTATATGTGTCCCAACAATGTATGTAACGAACACCGTACTGATATTTGTCTAAACTGTAAGAGAAATACTTAAAGTTGCTATTGGCTTCACTAAATAAACGTTTTCAAAAAATTTTATTTTATTTTTCCTAAATTAATTTCTGGGGTAACTGGTGACCCCAAGTATACGTTTTCAAGTGTGTTATTTTGGTATACCTTCTAGGGATATGTTTTTCATTTCTTCTGTACTTGTTCCTTAAATCGTCTTGAACGATGTAAGACCTTGGTTCTTTACTAGGACTTATGATTTTTCCTTTTACCAATGTATCATTCATCTTTTTTTCTTAACATAATACTTTGATTGTTATTAAAAGTATTTTCTTTCTTGCCCTTGCAGTACAATTTTTTATACGTTTGTTTGTGTCTTTCTAGACTTTTTGTCTTCATCTATTGTATTATTTGGTTTCAGTTGTTTTAATTGTATTGGAATATTTGTTATCAAGTTTTTACTGAATAAGATCTTTGCAAGTGAATTCATTTTATGTCTTGGAGTATTTCGCAGATTTAGTAATGCTAAATAAATATCTTGATTAGTGTCTTTACATTTCTTGAATAAATGTTTGATGTTTTTTACCGCCCTTTCAGCTATTCCATTTGATTGAGGATAATGAGGACTTGATATAACATGATTAAAATTCCAGTTATCTGAAAATTTTCTAAACTCTTGGCAATTAAAATACTTGGCTCCATCTGTGTAAACAGTTAGGGGTATACCGAATCTAGCAAACACAGATTTTATTTTCGTTATTATTGTGGTACTTTTTAAGTCTTTAACTTGTGATGTCTCTGTAAAATTAGATAAGTAATCAACAATTACTATAAAGTTTTTGTTACAGTAGTCCAAAATATCTATGCCTACTTCTTGCCATGGAAGATTAGGTGTTTCTCTCAAAATTAACTTAGATTTTTGTTTGTTATCTTTATATTTATTGCAAATATCACATTCGTCAATGTATTGTTCTATGTCTTTGCTAATTTTTAACCAATAAATTGTGTTAAGACGCACGGTTTTTGCATTCTTTCTTTTCCCGGGTGACCACTATGTAGTTTTTCTAACATAATCTTTCTAAGACTGTTTGGTATTAAGATTCTGTCATCTTTAAAAATTAGATTTTTGTATATGGTCAAAGTTTGTTTAATGTCAAAATAATCTGGAAAACTTTTCATTATTCAATTTCTTAATGTTTTATAATTTTCATCTTTCTCACCTTCAGTTGTAATTAAATTCTTGTGTTACTGGTAGATTTTCAACTAATAAGTTCACTTGCAGTTCAATTGGTTCTTGTAATATCATCTGATTATCTTGTCCTATTTCAGCAACATCTCTCGATAATCTATCTATATCTGCTACATATAAATATTTTCCTAGAACGTGTAGAGTGCGGGAAGTTAACCCCCCATTTTTTGATTTTTAAATTTTTTATTGTTGTTCCAGATTGTTCTAGAGTTGTTCTACATTGTTCCAAAGCGGCAAATAAAAAAAATAAAAACTCCACGAGAAAACCGAAAAAACAGGTTTTTTGACTAGCCCCCCATTTTTGGAAAAATCAAATTTTCTTTGTTGTTCTGGGTTGTTCTAGTGGTTCTAGTTACTGTTCTAGATAATCAAAATTATCGGTTACATCATTACGAAGTTATAACTAAAAATAGGTTTGGCCGCCGAAATGTCTAGTTGATTGCTGTGACCATAGTTTTTCTATTATCAATTCCATATTACAAATATACTTATTATAGCTACCGCAATCTGGAACAGCTATTATTTTCACTAGAACAACTCTCTAAAGGGCACTTTACTCTTTGAAAATTAAAGTTTTTGGAAGTTTCAGTCAGTAATTCTTGTGTCAGCGGTTTTATATTACACAATAAGAATTAAAAAGCATAGAACAATCTAAAATAACTCAAACTTTGCCGATTCAAATTGTTCTAGATGTGTTTTACGTTTAACACGGACATTAATTTTGCAAAATCACATATTTTTTGTTGCTCTAAATTGTTCTTGTTGTTCTAGGTACTTAAAATGTTTATTTAATCACTGCGGCATTAGTTCTTTTAAACTTTCATATTAAAAATTAGTACTTACAACAATTAAAATAATTTAGAACAGCTGTTATTTTCACTAGAAAAACCTTAAATTTCAGTTGATGTGATATCGGACAGGTTTTGTTGAATCAGTGAACCCAATCTGTAATATAGATAATAAGTATATATTTGTAATATGGAATTCATAATAGAAAAACTATGGTCACAGCAATCAACTAGACATTTCGGCGGTCAAACCTATTTTTAGTTATAACTTCCTAATGATGTAACCGATAATTTTGATTATCTAGAACAGTAACTAGAACAACTAGAACAACCCAGAACAACAAAGAAAATTTTATTTTTTCAAAAATGGGGGGCTAGCCAGAAAACCAGTTTTTTCGGTTTTCTCGCGGAGTTCTTATTTTTTCGATTTGCCGCTTTGGAACAATGTAGAACAACTCTAGAACAATCCAGAACAATAAAAAATTTAAAAATCAAAAAATGGGGGGCTAACTTCCCGCACTCGAACGTGTAGTTTTAATGTTTTAAATGTGTATGGTTGAAGTTTAAGCATCAGTCTTTGCAATCTTGAAGTTAATTTGTATAATGGTTTCTCACATATTGGTACTAATGGCTTATGACCCGTTTCAATCATTATATTTTGTCCATAAATATATTCTTCAAATATAATATAAAAAATAATAAAATAATATAATAATAATATTAATATATTGTTTAGCACTTCTTGCAATGTTGACTCCCAACAGTCTCGCATTTTGTCTCCATTAAGCGGCTGTCAAAACAAAAGTGAAGTACGTAAAAATGTCTTCACGTACTACGTGAAGACATTTTTACTCCTTCGAGCCGGATTATTCATTGTTTTTCTTAATTTTAGCTATGCCTAGGATGTCTAGCGCACCACGCATTTGCAGCTACGTGCCGTGTCAGCGTGTTTGCTTCATTTTTTATCAGCACATTTGATGCCTCACCAATTTTCGTAACAAGTTGTTCCGCTATCCGTCTCTTTTCTTTATATATTTATCTTTCTTAGGGCCACTTTTACCACCTCTGGATAAATTTATCCTATAGATAAACCCAGCTTTTAACCAATAAGAACGCTTAAAACCGTTGTAACCCTGGTAATTATACCTCGGATGGTTAATGAGGCAGATGGTAAAAGTGGGCTTTATTTTTATTTCAATCTCATTCATCACATCTGTGGTATTGTCGGTTAACATTAAACACTGTTATGGTTTGCTTAAATCACTCTATTAGCAATTATTGTTTAAAAGAAAATAACAATCTGTTTGGTATATTATTTTAGTATGCATCCGTTCTCTGCAACGGTTGTAAAGTAACTTCTTTAACATGTTTTAACCTGTTCTTTTTTAACCCTAGAAAGATAACCTACGTCGAATCGACGTGTTCGATTGGTTATCTTTAACGTACTATAAAATATGGTTATCTTTCTAGGGTTAAGAGGCCGCCTCCCCCCGGCTGTCGCGACGCTGACGTAATATGAACTACATTTCTCCCTCACTAAAACAAAAGAAAACTATCAAAATTTACATTAATTTCGATACCTGCTAGGTAGTTAATGATTTCGAGGACGATTTCTTCTAAAAACTTCGTCTTCAGGTGGTGGAATCAAACAGTTGTCTTCAACAGGTATCTTCTCTATGTTCTGGTGTCTGTATTTGTGGTGATCATGTTTCGTTGAAGGTTCACTCACATCCGGTGGTGTTTCAATCGGCTCGAAATGTGGTGGATCAATTTTAGGTGATGGTACTCTTGGTATTTCATCGTCAACCGCTATCCTTCGACGTAGTTGATCTGCGTGTTTTCCTTTTAGTGTTCCATTTACATCCACTATATATGAGTAAGGTCCTCTTTTTTCAATGATTGTATCAGCTGTTGACCCTTATTACCAACGCAAAAATTTGAATATAGGTATACGTAATAATAAATATTGTAAAAATTGTATGAGTTCTCAGAATACCTGTAAATATAACTTGACGAAATCGTGAGAAGTCTTGAACAAATGTCATCCAAGGTTTCCGAAAAACTCTTTACTGCAACATGTAACGAAAAACTCTGTCGGTTCTATTGAAAACGTTTTATTAACTATTCTTCTCTCTGTCGCTGGTTGGATATTCAAGATCGCTTTGGATAATATCATCGAACAAGAGCTTTGATCGATTCATGTAACATGATAGATGATATATGTAACAATGGCGCTTATTATATCTCAAATCATTATAAAAGATGGGAAGTCAAAGATATCCATTTTACCAGTATATGTGCTAAGTTTAGGTAAACGACTTTCTAGTACTTTAACTGGTTTTATTATCTTAAATCTTTAATATGTAGTGTCAACTGTACTTCGGAATTAAATCGGTATTTAAGATTTTTAAAGTACTTAATTTTGTTATTGTTATTTTCATTTCTCATTAGGCATGCCATTATAGGCGAAACTAGTAAAACTTTTTCGATAATAAAACCAGTTAAAGTACTGCAAAGTTGTTTATTTAAACTAAATCAAATCATTATGTCCTACGTTCTGATTCCTCGTTACCTTTTTCTATAACGACCAATTTTCGTTTGTCAGTTCCAGACATATTGGCGCAGCATACAATAGTATCCACTTTTTGTATCAAGTCAATGCAATATGTGAATAACACAAGGATTCGTCTGGTGTAGCTCGATAATAAAGGCTGGTTTTGTCAGCATATAGATGTCTTCTGTACAGCATCTTTTCAAAGAACTTGGAATTTTCGCAGAGTTGGCAAACAAGAAAATATTAAATTTTCGAACGCTATATTTAACAACACATAATTCTCTTATACAAGATCTTTACTCTAGGAAGAATGATTGATTAAACTGGAATCCGAATGAGAATATATTAAATGACATATTATCATACGCGTTTGTGAGGTTAGGAGACGTGGGGAGCAGCTCTAGAAACCAAATTCAGGCCTCAATTTTTACCATGTCGGAGATGAGAACACAGGTGTGTATAAATTGGTGGAAAACGTTATCAAAGGTCGGGCAATTAGTTCATAAATAATCATTAATATTGAAAATCTGTTGATGGAAACGGCTGCAATTTAGTATAAAAAACAGTTTAAAAGGACTTTTTTTGTTCACGTTATTTTATTTATGTTTTAAAATTTATTTTTAACATTCTTAATTAACTTACATTCACGAAAAACACAAATACAATGTTATCACATATTTACGTTTATTTTAAGTACTAAACCAGACAAAGCGCAATACAACATTTTTGCGTTAAGATTTTAATTCAGAATCCAACGAAGAATGTAGTCACGCATAGCTTTTCCTTCAATTTATACACACTCTGAATACAGTACTAAGATTGAACAAGACATTCTGTATCAAAATTATCCAGGTGTACGCATCAATTACCGCATCAAGATTGGCTTGAAGTCTGATGCTTCATAAACTGCTCTTGGATGCTTTGGTCTGGAAGAAAGAAATGTCAGGGGGGGCAAGCACTAAAAGAATGCAGAGTTGATTATCGATGCACCAAGCTTATTTACAATATCTACAAAAATGCTACATTGACGGTAAAATTGTATGAAAGTACTGACCGAATACCCATTGGACGTGGAGTAACATTGGAGAGTGGATTTAAAGAGGTGAATTGTACTCAACAAGGCGTAAACATTAATGGCAAATACCTCAGTAATTTGCACTTCGCGGACTTCATCTCTTCGAATAGTCCTGAAGAGATGAAACTAATGCTGAACGAATTACTGGAAGTGTGTAATAGCTGGGCTAGATCTAGATATCTCATGTTGATATCTAGCCAGTGTTGCCATATGGAAATCAAAATTTAAGACCAATCTTGTTTCCAGTTCTAACATCAACATTGGTAATAATGAGGTTGAGAGGGTTGACAGCTGTGAGAGTGCGTACTGCCGGTTATAACATACGGCTCTGAAACTTTAACATTAACGGTTGCCACTGCCAGGAAGCTCGAAGTAACGCAAAAAAAGTCCACAGACGAAACGAAGATCAACGAAGAAGAACTAGTGCAAATGAAGAATAAATAGTGGACAAAACGGTTGAATCTCCAATGTGATCTCCAATGAAGATCGCGAGTGGACAGACGGAGTACAGAAAGACCACCGCGTAGAGGATGCTGGACGGACAACGTCAAAGGAATGACCAACAATTGAATTAAAACAGCACAAAACAAAAACGGATGGTACAGAATGGAGGGGGTCTATGTCCAATAATGAACGCAAAGGGCTGCTTAATTAAGAGTTTATTGTATACAACAATCTGTCTACAATTTTTTACATTGTTAAAATATTATTTTCACCCTCTACCCTCTTCCTCCATTTCCACACCCTCGGCTCCTCGGCCCAATCATCCCCTCATCCATCCCTTTGTCTCCTCACCCCCACAACCATTCTCATCCATCGTTTCCCCTCTCCCCCCTCTCCTAAGATCTGCCCTCGGTCCATCTCCTCCTTCCTCAACTCACTGCACCCATTCAACATATGTTCCACGTGTCCCTGTCCCTGCACAGCCTACACCACCTCTCCTCATCGGCCATCCAGTATCTGTTAGCTCTCTCCTCGTTTCCACAACGGAACCTAGCCACCAACTTCTTCCCTTCCTCATCTCCTTCCAATAACAAGTATCTAGGCAGCCCCTCCGTAATTATGTCCCTATACCTTTCGTTATACCTTCCCTCTTTTATTTGTGTCCTTCTTTCCTGTCTCTGCACATCTCGGTCCCTATCTTTCAACTCTCTCCACATCTCCCTACCCACCCTTCGTCTACTATTTATCTCAGTTACCGAGTAGCCCGCTCGTCTATAATAGTTGTCTCTGTTTCCTTTCCCATATCTGATCTTTCCCTCTCTAATTTCCCTCCAATACTCCCCCAAGATCCCGCATTTTGGCCTCCCTTCTATTCTTTCTTCATATTTCACTGCCCTGCTGCCCGCCTCCACTCTGACCTTATCCACCTTTACCTCTTCCCTCACTATATCCTCCGGTGTTTCTCTCGCCACCCCAAGCACCCATCTCCAATATCTAGTTTGCACGTCCTCCAGCATTCCCTGCTCCCTTCATCCCCATACCTCTGCCCCATACATCATCACACTGCTAACCAGACCTTCAAACATAATCTTCCTCGCTGCCATATTCCTTCCAAAGACTCTCTTCCCCCTACCCCATACTTGTCCCATCACCTTATTCGCCTTTTTTGCCATAGGTATCACATGCGTCCCTGTTGTCCTCCCTGAACACATACCCCAAGTAAGTATACTCCCTAACCTCCTCGATCTCCTTTCCCTCCCATCTCCAGTTTTCTATTCTTTTTCAAAGGGCTACTTGATGATGATGATTCTTAAGTTTGATGTTGTATTTTGTTTTCCATTGAGATAACCATCCATCTGTTGTTTTAAATTCGTTGTGTTCTAGTTTTTTCGCAATTTTCTCTGATTTCTTTTTTTAATACTGCACTGGTAACATTTACACCTCATCCACTAACTGCGGAAAACCATTTATCCAACGCTTCTTCAACTTCAGGATCTTTTTCATCACGATTTCTTTTGGAAAGCCTTGTGCAATTTTTTTATTTGGTCCATCTTTCGCACAGGTTGTCTTCTTGTTGTAAAAGACGCACTACAGTACCCTTCGGTGTAGAAGTAATTTCTGCGAGATCACGAAGGCTTGTATTAGCTGGCTGGTTTTTAATTTTGTCCAACAGAACAATTTTATTTGAAAGACTTAAATCTCTTTTCTGCATTTTACTTCGTCAACCGTAACACCCTGAAAAAATACCGACGGATAGACGAGTGCGTTTTCAACGACATAACAAACGGGTAAAACAGCGACCAACAGGCAAGCACATTTATTTCTGATAAATTACAAGTAGTTTTTACTGTGCCAGATGAGACGGGCGATGACCATATGGATACGACTCAAAAATAATCATTTTGACAGATATTGTTTGTCCCGATTAAACGGAAAGCTGTCCCAATTAATCGATTAAAATATACATTAATTAGTTAGTTTGGATTTCGTTCTTTGAAATTTGTCCCAAATAAGCGGTTGTCCCGATCAACCGGTGTCCCAATTAAGAGGTACATTAAACCCTAAATTAACAATCTAACTGAATTAATAGCAAGTTTATGACAGAAAATGCTTTCTTATTTCAAGTATTTTTAAAGCAATTACCTTTAAGTAGACGTAACATCGTAAATATGAATAGTGTCGTACGCATTTGCGTAAAAACGATGCGAAAAGTATAAATTGTAGTGATAAACAACGGCGTACTACGTAATGTAATAGAAGAAGTTGAAAGTAAAATAAATCAAGGAGATTTTACCGTCCTGATAGGAATTTGCATAAAGCAGTTTGCGTGTGTTGCGCCGCCTACAAGAAATCCGACCAAGAAACGAGGTTAACTGTAATAATTAATTATATATACACCGATATCACTCGAAAACCAATACTATCTATTTTTCTTTTATACAGATAAAAATTACATTTAGATTAGAATGAAAATTAAATAAATATATCGAGATTATAATGTTAAAAATACTTTATTGTAGATTCAGTGCCCTGATTGATTTCCATTTCTCAATTTTTTTTTATTTTATATTAACGTTATTATTTACGGTTACGTAGTCATATGTAAATTGCAAAAACAAATCATATGTGTAAATTAGGTGAAAATTTTATGTTAGCGCTATAAAAAATATTAAAATAAGTTGATTTCTAATCTAGAAATAATTCTGTAAAATGTACTAAGCTTAAATATTATTTACATTCATTTCTTTCTTTTTATATTTAACATACAATAGATTTGTTTATTTATAATAACATCGATACTCTATTAAATACATATAAATATTTCTGTTAGATGGTATTATTAAGAGAAATTTTAATCATAAATACAGATTGATTACAAAGATTGCGAACTGGAGTATGATGATATGTACAAGAAAACTTCATCTAATTTATATATTGGTTAATAAATTATTTTTGATTAATACAACGTAAAATTTGTACCTTTGTTTTTCATAAAATGACTTGAAATATCATTTGTAAAATTGGTTGCTCATTTCATTGATTTAAATTTAATAACTAACCCTTGATAACTGTATGTGTTGAATTTCCGTATATATTCCACTCTTCGTTGTTTTTATATTTTTCGGAATAGTTCGTTTCAAACTAGCGTCGTAAAAAGGATGATTTTTAAATAGTAAGTCATTAAGTAAGTTAAGAAATGCCTACTTTAATATAAATTTGATTTAAGTTTATTATTTTTTTATTATTACTTATGGCGTTTTACAATGGAACATTATTTTTGTTTTAATGGTACATTATGGAAGTAATACACAGATTGTTGAAGTGAATTGTATATACAAGTAAATTTATAGACCTGATGTATCTATGAGAAAATTGGCTTCTGAAAGAGATACAGGTATGCAAATATTGAAATAAAATAAATTGGTGAAATAGATAAAATTAAATTAAAATTTGCCATATTACTATTACATTAGTATTTTAACAAGATTAGGGCCGGTTGAATAGTCGCCAGATAAATTCGAGATAAGTATTTCTCGGTATAACTTAAAAACTCAATTCTTTATCAGTTTAGTTTTTTATAAGATTTTTTATCAGTTTAATATCGGTATATCAAGAACCGTCTGATGAAGAAATTGCGGCAAGGTTTATCGTAATCACTGAATATTTCTACCTTGTATTTGTGAATTTGAAATTTTTTGCCGCGCCATTTTCGTAACATCGCGAGTTAACGAAAGAAGTATCTGATTTTTCATAGTGCGACAACTTAATATTATAATTACTATTGGTTACAGAAAGTTTTCGAGAAAAATTACTTTAAAGTTTAACTACTTCAAATTTACTTGATATGACAAAAATAGCATTAGCCATGAGTAACCAATTATTTTAAACAATTTCCTAAGGTCAAAAAAATTATATCTTTACACCCGTTTCAGGGATTTTTCCATAAACCGTTTATAATGATTTTATCGCCTATATCTGCTACTTTACGGACCCACTGTATACAGGCTGGTCCGTTACTAATGGGACACAGAGCAACAGTGAATTCCTTACAGTAAATTGTTACGATTTAACCCAATTTATGTTAAACATACAGATTGTTAAAGTTAATACTTTATTTTCGTTTTTCTTTAATAGTTTCGTTTTCTCCTACATTACACAGCTCTACAACAAAAAAATTTTTTTTGTTGCTCTGGATATCTTTGCAAATTTTTATGTTTTCAAGTGCCCAGATTACGAAATATTCATGAAAGTACCGAATGTGCCCTTGTTTTTTTAATTTTTACATATCTTTTCATATACAGGCTGTCCCGAAACTCAACGTTAAGCGGGCACCGGTTGAGAGGCCAACCCATACCTGTTCTGGGTTTAATAACGCGTTTTTGGCAGAAAAACAGGCAATAATATTTTTTAGGAAAAGAAAAATGGTAAGTATAAGACGAAGGCTTTCACGGCCGGTGTGAATTAAACTAAAATTAGAACTAAAACTAGAACTAACACTAGAAACTTTCGGGTTTTGCCGTGCGTCTTTTAATAAAAGGTTTGAAAGGTTTGAACACTTCGAACCAGTTTCTGAAGAAGGTTGCAACATGGCATCCGAAACGTCAAACCTTTTATTAAAAGACGCACGGCAAAACCCGAAAGTTTCTAGTGTTAGTTCTAGTTTTAGTTCTAATTTTAGTTTAAAAATGGTAAGTGTTATACCATTTTGGAATCTTGACCAAACAGGCCATCTTTTAAAATAACTTACCAAGGGTGTTGTACTAGTCCTTTGTTTAGAAATCGTGTGTCAAACTTAAGAGACATAAATTCTTTCAACCTTAACTCAATCAAACTGATACTTTTTCTTGCAAAACTAACGACTTTTGTTGTTCGATCTGTGACTGCTATAGTAGCATGGTTCACGAGGAATACATTATTAAAAAAATCACTATTAAATTGGGAACATTTCTGACCGTAGTACCTAAAGATATGATGTACGGGAACGATTTTTAACATTTTCAAAAATATGTCTATTACCAGTTAACTAAGAGACATAGAATTTTTTTCTTATTTTTACCAGAACAGGTATGGGTTGGCCTCTCACCCGGGTCCCGCTTGACGTTGAGTTTCGGGACACGCTGTATATTTTGAACAATTATCGGCTTATTAGTAATAAAATTTATTTTCCCAGTCAAGATAAGTCTTCTGTGCAACTTTTTCGCGCATACAAACATGACGTGATCCCCACTCTCAGACTCCTTGCTTCGCAGAACAGCTGAGATCTCAGTTATTTGACAATATTGAAGCACTTACACGTGAATCTGGATAAGTTGTCATGTGTTAATATTTTGTTTCAATTACTGAATGTCCATTCTAACATTTGTCTTGTCTTTTAAAACATGAGTTCATCACGATGAAAGTGTAAATATAGTAGCGATTTATTTTGTTATATTTGCGGTGTTTATATAACAAAGAAACAAAAAAGAAATATCACAGACTTTGTCGAGGAGACTTATGTTGAATATTTCGGTTTTCAAATGGACAACTAGATAAATGATGGGTTCCTCATAAAGTTTGTAAGTCCTGTGTTGAGTCTTTACGGTTGTGAAAAAAAGGAGAACGTTCTGATTAGACTGATTAGCCTAAGAATTATTTCGATGGTCGTTACTTTTGCGTAGTAGATGCTAAAGGTTTTAATCGAAATCAAACGTGGTGATATCCAGACTTACAGTCTACAAAATGTCCTGTTCTACAGAGTGAAAATCTCCCTCGGCCTATTTACGTTTCAAAGGTAATTCGCATGACCACAGAAACAATGATGTTGCCAAATTCACAGAAATCAGGACAGTCTACGACTGGAAGTGAATGGGAGGGTGAAACATCTACACCGAAGTTATTTTCTCAAAATGAACTCAGTGATCTTAATTTATTAAAACAAGGATCAGAACTGTTAGCCTCAAGATTGAAAGAAAAAAATTTATTGGCTCCAACAGCAACAATTACAACATACAGAACGCGAGAAAGTGAGTTATTACAATTTTTTAGTGTAAATGAAGGACTGGTGTACTGTAATGATATCGCGGAGCTGCTTCTAGACATGGGTTTAAAAGAATTCAAACCTACTGAGTTGCGCCTTTTTATTGACAGTTGTAAAAGAAGTTTAAAATACATCTTACTGCACAATGGAAATAAATTTGCACCAATTACAATTGCCCATTCAACAAAACTCAAAGAAGAATATGAAAATGTAAAATTAGTTTGAGGAAAAATTAATTACTCGGAGCATCAATGGCCTGTGTGGATTTGAAAATGGTTAATTTTTTACTTGGTCAACAAAGTGGATATACGAAATACCCTTGCTTCATTTGTATGTGGGACAGTAGAGCAAAGCAACTTCATTGGGAACAAGATGTTTGGTCTGTAAGAAATTCTTTAACTGTCGGTAATGTAATAAGGGAGCCGTTGGTGAGCAGAGACAAAATCATACTTCCACCATTACATATTAAGTTAGGAATGATAAAGCAATTTGTAAAATAGTTGGACAAGGAAGGAGATTGTTTTAATTACATTTGTAGAAAATTTCCGAAGCTTAGTATGGAAAAGTTGAAAGGTGAAATATTTGATGGTTCTCAAATACGGCACTTGATGAAAGACGTAGATTTTATTAAAGTTATAACTTTAATATTAATATTAGTATCAAGTTACACTATCTCCGTAATCATCTGGATAAATTTCCGGATAATTTAGGAAATTATAGTGAGGAACAGGGAGAGCGGTTCCACCAGGATCTAAATGTGATGGAGGAAAGGTATCAGTCGATGGGATTATCACATGATGGGAGATTACTGCTGGTCTTTAAAAAGAGATTGTCCCCTGAAAAATTATAAAAGAAAAGCTCATGAAAGGTGTTTTATGGAAATATAACATAATATATGTTTTCGACATTTTTCTCTCTATTTACTTCGATGTATCCTGATTTTTCAAAACAAAACTGACATTATAAATATATCTGTTATTTTGTTTCTTGTTTTCCGATTTTTGTAATGTAAAATGAAAATAGAGATTTAAAAAAAACGAGAGCAAATCTTACAAGATCATTGATAGTTTCATAAATTGTGAGCATAGATATATCCAAAATCAATCTTACATCTAAGGCAACAAAACCACTGTAGATCGCTACGGTAATGGAAGCTATAACAGTACTCAAACGGGTGCTGTAATGAGACTCTTTACAGCATCCGATGCTGTAATGAGATTTTAGTAACATTTTATGGAACCAGTTCAAGTTGGTGACATTGGGTCATTAATTTTTCTAGTTGTCAATGTGACAATTTTTGTCTATGGATGTTTAAACACGTTCTTAACATCGAATACAAGGTCCACAATGATGAGGACATTGAACACTAAGCAATTCTCTTATTTTGGGAGGTGTACATGAAACTTTACTTTTCAGGTGAATACATTTTGTGTTTTGACAGTTTCTAACTGTCAATTCAAATTTCTATTTTCAAGTGTTACGGTGTTACCAACTGCTACATATCTATTTCCCTACATTGTCAAAATTTATTTTACTTTTGAGAAAAAAAGGATAAAAACGCGAATTACAAAAAATAGCATAAAAAACACGTTTCATAAGACTTAAAGCACTCATTCATTAAAAAACTCGTGGCTTCGCCACTCGTTTTTCAACTTGAATTCCTGCATTTCAAACGTGTCTTACGAAACTTGTTTTTTAATATACTATTACAACTAACACAACTTGAAACAGTTTCTCAGATATTTTTACATAAATTTGGTATTCCAAGATAATCACTGTTTAAGGGCACTTTGTAAAATTTAACTATGCTCAGTAAACATTAGTTGGCGTTGAAAATGATTTTATTTGGTCAAACACTAGACTAACACTGTCAATTGGCATTAATACTAGAGTATTGATGCTAATTGACAGTGGAAATTATTAAAGAAAAACGAAAATAAAGCATTAAATTTAACAATCTGTATCTTCGTTATTATTAACAATTGGACTAAGATAAATTGGATTAAATCGTAATAATTTTAAAATTTAACCCAATTTATCTTAGTTCAATTCTAAATAAAAACTTTTTCACCGTCAACTAATGTTTACTGAGCATTGTTAAATTTTACAATGTGCCCTTAAATAGTGATTATCTTGGAAACGGAGAACTTTAGAGAAGATTGGTAAGTATACCAAATTTATGTAAAACAGTCTGAGAAACTGTTTTAAATTGTGTGAGTTGTAAAAATTTTAAGGATGGAAAAGATATGACTAATACCAAATTAAATTAAAATTAGAACTAAAACTAGAACTAACACTAGAAACTTTCGGGTTTTGCCGTGCGTCCATGTTGCAACTTCACTTCGAACCAGTTTCTGTAGAAGGTTGCAACACGGCATCCGAAACGTCAAACCTTTTCTTAAAAGACGCACGGCAAAACCCGAAAGTTTCTAGCGTTAGTTCTAGTTTTAGTTCTAATTTTAGTTTAATTCACACCGGCCGTGAAAGCCTTCGTACTTATAATACCAAATTATTATTTATCGTCTCAAAAAATGATAATGTACTAATTTTCAAGTTCATAATTTAAGCAGAAGCGAAATTATTAAAGAAAAACGAAAATAAAGTATTAACTTTACATATCTGTATCTTCGTTATTATTAACAACTGGACTAATTGTAAGATAAATTGGGTTAAATCGTAATAATTTAATGTAAGGAATTCAGTGTTGCTCTGTGTCCCATTAGTAACAGACCCACCTGTATATGTATACTGACGAAGAAAAAAGTCTTGAAGGACTTGCAATGACCATTAACACGTTCACTGTCGAGCGACACCGTTAACCAACGTTGACATACGAGTTAATTCATAATCTGCAGCGAACGTGTTAAGAAGGCAGTACTGCAAGAACCCTTGGTGTTAGTGACGGAACGGTGAAAACAGTAAGTTACGAATACATAAGTAAAGGCATTGTAGAAAATCCAGTATGGGCAGGAAGAACAAAATATAATGAAGAACTGTTAGGAGATTATTACCTTGCGAAGAGATATCCGACAGCCCGAGAAATGTAGGTAGACCTTAAAAACGATGTACCAAGTCTTCCTCTGCTTTCTTTAAGAATTTTGTACCGTTGGTTAAGACACCTTCATTTTGTTTATAAAAAAGGAAACAATAAACCGATTTTAATGGAACACCCGAATATTGCTGCATACAACGCAGATTTTTAAGCTCTTTGCTAACTTATAGAAACAGCATGCGAAATCTTTTAAATAGACGAAACTTGGTGTGGGCCAAATCATTTAAGAAGTTTTGGATGAGTGGAAAGAATAACTTCTGAAAATACAGACAGTTTTGAAGAGTATTGTGGTGGTGTTCAAGAGGTTAATAGCAATAATGGCAGTTTTCAAAGTTCTGCGAAATCTCTTTAAGATGCCATTACTTTGAGGATGATAACAAAGTGTGAATTTGTTTTGAGCCAAACAATCGATTAAATTCTGCAAAAAGTTGCGATTATATTTTTTTTTAAATAAGCGATGGGTTGTGAAAAATTACCATTTTTTTGCGATAGTTGAATTCGAGCCAAAGTTGTTGAATTTGCTAATTGAGTTTTAGAGAGTTCAAAACTTTGATTACACTCTGCTGACCAATTTTCAATAACTTTGCTTTTATATTTATAAAGTAAATTCGAAAGATGATATAAAGGTGCAAGTATATTTGAAAAATTTGGAACAAATCTATGATAAAAATTTATCATACCCAAAAATCTTTGTAACTGTTTAAGTGTTTTTCGTGTTGGAAATTCTTTAATAATTTTAATTCTGTCATCTGAAGGACGAATGCCTAGAGGAGAAATGTGATGACTCAAAAAATTTATGAATTGCACACCAAAAATGCATGTAGAAGGTTTAACTGAAATTCCAAAATCATTTAACCTATTAAAAAGTATATCTAAATGAGAGATGTGTTCTTCTTCATTTTTACTTACAATAATTAGAATATCATCTAAGTAAACAAAGATAAAGTTTAAGCCTGAAGTAACTTCGTTCATAAAACGTTGGAATGTTTAAGCAGTATTTCTCAAACCGAAAGGCATCCTAGTAAACTCAAATAAGTCAAAAGGGGTGGTTATCGCAGTTTTGTAAACGTCTTCATCGGTAATTGGTATTTGGTGGTACGCCCGTACAAGATCTATCTTAGAAAAGATTTTACAGTTGTGCAAATGTAAATTAAAGTCTTGAATATGCGATAACGGATATCTGTCCCCAGAAATCATCCGATTTTTATCGGGGTCACTAATTGAGGTTTACTGGTTGTAAATTAAATTACATCTACCGCAACTATCGAAAGTACGAAGATTTTAAATAACGTGTTTTTTGCGAAAAAAAACAGGCAATAATATTTTTTATGAATAGAAAAATTGCAAGAGTTGTACCATTTTGGAAACTTGACTAAACAATCCATCTTTTAAAATTACTTGCCAAGGGTGCTGTACTACTCTTTTTTTTAGAAATCGTGTGTCAAACTTAATAGACAAATTCTTTTAACCTTAACGCGATCAAACTAATATTTTTTTTCGGAAAACTAACGACTTTTGTTGTTTGATTTGTGACTTCTATAGTAGCATGGTTAATAATGATTCTATTATCCCTAGTACCTAAGGATATGATGTACGGGAACGATTTTTAACATTTTCAAAAATATGTCTATTACCACTTAACTAAGAGACATGGCAATTTTTACTTATTTTTGCCAGAACAGGTATGGGTTGGCCTCTTGCCCGTTAACCGCTTGACGTTGAGTTTCGTTTTAAATGAAACATATAAATAAAAAATAATTTTACCTAAAGTTTTAAATATCATTTTACACGCACACTAGCATCATATTTATCGATTTGACGGAACTCCCCCCTCCACGGATTAATAAGCTATTCTATATAAGAACACATCAGACTGCCACCTGTTCAAAAAAATTTTTGAATAGGTAGTTTGAAATTTTTACGTCATCTAGTTTTTGAGAATAAAAATTGCAAAGTGAACAAAGTTGCTGGCACCTTTAAAACGGGTACTTATTTATTTAACTCGCAATAAATAGAAAATCGGGGAACCGAAAATGTTCAAATTCACATATGTTACGTAGAAATGTTCTGTGATTACAACATTTTACTGCAATTTTTTTCATCGAGCGGTTGCGAAGATAACGATCTCTAAACTGAGAGGCCTTGACTTTTGACACGAATAGCAATTAAGGTGAATCTACAAAAGACTCACTAAACTTGCATAAATACTTGTCGCTTTAATTTTTAAAACTGGAACTTCAAAAGATTAAAACTTCTAACTTACAAGGGGCGTTTGTTGAAATATATTTATATGAAGTTTTTCATTTAACATTATCTAACCAGTTCATGATTAATCTGTAAGTATAACTTAAAACTTTTCTTAACGTCATAACAATAATCTTATAAAAATATTATCTAGGATTAAAATGTATACATAATATTTTATTCCACATAGCACCATACCTGGAATGACAAAAAAAGTTTAAACCCCACCAGATTCTGAAATCATCACCTATGTATTATCTAAACCAATTTTCTAACCCAATATTCTAAACCGTTCATATCGATCACACGTTCACTATACATATACACTGTTAACTCGTCATAGTATTGATACATAATGTTCTTTTCCAAGAAGGTAACGATTTTCTTTGCAGGTTTATATCATAAATATTGATTAAAACACCAATATTATTGGTAAGTACACAAAATAACGTCAATTAAAACATTATTACACGATTTCCTTACGTTTCGCTCTTATAGGATTTTATGGAAAGGTTTTCGCTATTAATCACGATTTCGGGAGGACGCATTAAGTCTTTTCCATTGATTATTCCTAGTGGATCGTCATCGTCATACGGTAATTCGGTGTCACTTTCGATAGAATCTTGTCTTTTAGTAGTTTCTGATTCAGACCCGACTTCCGTTTCAAGTTCTGAGGTGTCCTCTAAGTCCAAGGAAGGTCTCAATTTTTGTTGAAGAATTGCATCTGCTGCTGCCTCCCAAAATGTTGGCGGTGGTCTAATAAATTAATCCAAATAAGATAAACAACATATTTTATTTTAAAAGTACCCTTATATAAATTGGAATCACTTTTTTGAGACTGTTAAAGTTTAGTATCGTTTTTTTTTCAGAGATAAAGTGAAAATGGATTTCTAGAAACGTTTTCATTCCGACTTTAAGGATTTAAGGGAGTTGTTAGATAAGTCACGCGAAGTTTTGTAATTAGGTTTTCTCGGAATCTATAGATACAGAGGTGTCCTAAATTATATCAACATGAATCGTTTTTATAATTAATTATAAGTAACCCAATTTATTTACAAAAAAGCAATTTTTGAAAATTTTTTGTACACATAATAACAAATACTATTTCGTGCTATTTCTACTCTAGAAATGCTTCTTTTTATCTAAATTTCTACATTTAAATCTCTACGGATTCAACTTCTACTATAAAAACATTCACAACTACAAATTTACAGCAACTAAATTAATCTATCTAACGTTATTCTCACATTTAATTCTTCTTTTTTTAAATACGTAGCTTTATCTAGAGTGAAAAAAGTACGAAGTATAAAATATCCACTCACATGATGGTCACTTACTCCTCCTTCTTGTCCTCGTGCTCGATTTCCGATGATGTCGGTGGTTGGGGACTCGGGGTTGATAAACCATTTACAAGATCTTCAGCTTTCCTTTTCATATCCTTGTAGTTGGTGTCTATCGTGTCAATACTTTGTTCGATATCCTCAATATGTAACGAATCCACAACCTCTTCTTTCCTTTCAGTGATCGCTTCACCAAATTCATCGGTCATGCTATCAATTCTTTTAAATGTTTTCGACGCAGCCGTTGATAACATTTCTTTCGCGTTGTCTTTTTCGGATATAACAACCGTTTCTGCATCGGAAACAGCTTCAGTAATATTTTCTTTTGTGGCGTCAATGGTTTCGGCGACGTTATTTTTTGTTGAATTGAATGTGTTAGAAACTTTTCCGACTACATTTCCAAGACTATTTTCAACTGTATTCATCGCTGATTCAACTGCTTCTTTTACGTGTTCCATTCCTTCTTTGGCCGCATCACCAGCTTCTAAAATATTAAATATATTTAAATAATTAATGACATGATTGTAATTGAGGTTTAGCGTGTGCGAATTGAACACGTGTCATCGTTGTTTTCTGAAAATTATAGAATATATTCATGTCTAAAAATAAATCTTATTCATTTCCATAAAAAACCAACATATCATCAAGTCTCGACCGAGTTAAAGATAAAAAGAAAGAAAAAAACAAATTTGCATAACTTTCTATACGTTAAAATCTTGTAAGAAAATCATGAACAAAAATCAACTTGTATGACTTATGGGACGTGTTACATTCATTATTCATCAGCGTGGTTATAACAATACGAAGTGAAGTTAATGGACTTCCTTTTTACATACCGTCGCCGCTTATCGCCGAACATAGAGGGTTAAAAGTGAAGGTTACAAAACGTGGGGGCCACGTTTGGTGTGGCAGTTTTTCTTGGTCGGCGGCCAAACCCCCTCAATGCCTAATAACAACACAACGTCTAGGTAGTTTAGCTATTTTTAGCTCTGATCGCAAACTTATTGTACTTTTAATATTGATTTTTACGTACATTAGTCACACGAAAAAGGGTACTGAACGATATAATAGAATTAGTTCGAATTTTAAAGTCAATTTGAAAAACTAAAATCTTTAATAGGTGCATCTTATGTACAATTAAATATTTTGAGAATTTAATTAAAATAGTTCAGAATGCTTAAAGTTTAATTAAGGTTATTATGGAGTAAAATTTCTTAATGATTTTAACGATTACGAATCAACAGGTGGAAAATGTTTTTTATCCCAGTAATTAGTTTATTACAGTGTCTACAATCAAACAGAACAATCGATAAAGATATTTATACCAACACTTCAATAAGAAACAACACTTCAATTCTTACACGAAAGACAACTCGGAACATAAATACGTAAATATCCAATTACAATGACTTATCGAAGCACACCATAAAAAATAATTAATACTGTACCGTATGATTTAATATTCCCACGATTGAAAATAGTAATTGATCAATTAAAACCTGATGTGCATAAGAAAATAGATTTAGAAAGATTGCGATAAAAGAAAGATACAGAAAGATTGACAAAAACAGTGTAAAGGAGAAAATGTTCAAGTCAAACGAATTTGTATGAATACACAACCCCATAAGCTACTCAAAATCAAACTATTAAAAAACTGTACTTTTTACATAGTCTATATGGAGGCAATTAAGAAGAGAAAGTATGCTGACTTAATAATACATCGACCAGTTTCAGTTAAATCAATACCAGAAGTTATACCAGCACAAGAACATCTGAAATCTGAAGAGACAACATCTTTTAAATTGAAGAAACTAAAAATGAAACATTTTTATACGTCGAAGAGGTAAAGTAGTAGCATCAATGTACAATAGAGAGTGCGTGTTATCAATAAAATAAAGTTAGTTACCCTATGAGATGAGTTGTTCACAAGGATCAATATGCATAAAATAGTGTACTGTTAAAATAACTGTAAATACAGGGTGGAGCAGAGCAACTTCCAATTCAATTAAAAAGTAATACAGATATATATTTAATTCTTTGAACAGCATCAAGTACATATTTTAATTTTATGTTTACACAGTTTTATTTAGATGATATCCGGCAGATGATGTCCATTATTCTCAATACAAAGCAATCGACGGGTATATTGGCGATAGCTCGTCGAATGTTGTTCTTCAGGTGCGTTAGGATCCTAGAACGATTGTTGTAAACAAGTGATTTTAGATAAAAATCAATAAAAAAAGCCTCATAAAACAGTGCAGATCGACACTCAAGGAGATGAGGCGTCCTGGGAAGTGTTGCCACAAAACAGTCATTGACACACGCGCTGTTTGTGCCTTGGCACTGTCCGGTTGAGACCATTCATCTAGTTGTGGGTTGGCAGAAAAATCCGGAATCATATGGACATAACGGTCAGAAGTCACCAAAAGTGCCCGTTTGTTTTCTTCAAAAAGCCATGGACTAATTTGTTGTAAAAAAAAGGGTTTTTGGGGAAGAGATGAGATCGAAAATAAACCAACTCGCAGTGATGACACCAACTAGTTTTAAAATCGAAATTGATGTTGTGATCCATTTCAACTAGTAATCGAAATGTCGTTTAAAGGAATGTAAATAATTTTTGCACTTTTACTGGTTTAATATACAGGGTGTGAAATGTTTGGAATATAGCCAATAACTTCGCCATTTATGGTTTTAAAGAAAAATTTTTCAAATAAAAAATTCTTTATTAATTGTGGCGCATTTTTTGGCGATACTTGCTTGTTTACATTGTTTTTTGACCGGCGCGGCGAGACGATAGCAACAAACCGCTCAGCAACAAATTATTTTTTCCTTTATATTTCCACCTACTTCTAGGGCCCATACCCTTCGTTACCTAGAAAGATAGCGAAAAACTAAGCACACGGTTGGAAAGCTTGGTCTTTTCTCTATCTTACTCGCGTTTCCAAACGTGTTCTTAGTTTTTCGCTATCTTTCTAGATAACGAAAATATTTTACCGAAAAGTAGACGGAAATACAAGGGAAAAGTTTGTTGCTGGGCTGAAAAACGATTGTGCAAACGTGTTATTGAGATGTGTTATATACTGTTGAAAAGAGCAGAAAATTTCCCATAAGATGGATATAGTTCTAGAGTTTTCTCCCCGTCATATAAGAGAGTCATTGACCCAAGCGTGGTTTAGCCGCGGCAAAAATTCGTGGCAGCGTGACGTTTCTTATTTTTTCTTGTTCTCATTATCAACATAAACTCGCTATCTTTCTAGATAACGAAGATATGGGCCTTAGAAGTAGGTGGAAATATAAAGGACAAACCAACATTGTTATTTTAAATGGGATGCATATATATTTTTTGCATACTTTGATAGAGGAGTCCCTCTATGCGATGAACATATCAAATCATATGGTTGTATAAGAAAAAAATGGAGAAAAAATGCGTTTTTTGAAAGTCTTAAATCAGCTAATTACAATCAAAGTAGGCGCCTAAATAACGCCGTTGACAGCTTTAAATGTCAAAAAACTGACAGTTTAAACAAATATGGCGCAATTAAGCGAACGACAAAGAATCCAAATATTAATAATGTATGGGTACGGTGCAGGTGATAGAAAACGCACTCAAAGTGAAGTTGTGTTCGCACTGTTCAATAATATTTACCCGGATACACAAATTACACAATCCACTTTTTAAGACTTTCAAAAAACGCATTTTTTCTCGATTTTTTTTCTTATACTACTATATGAATTGATATGTTGATCGCATAGAGGGACTTATCCTTTATCAAAGTATGCACAAAAAATATATGCATCCCATTTAAAATAACAATGTTACTTGCCACAGCAACGAAACAAAAAATAATACAAACAAGCAACTCGCCAAAAAATTCGCCATGATTAATAAAGAAACTTGTATTTGAAACATTTTTCTTTAAAACCACAAATGGCGAAGTTATTGGCTATATTCCAAACATTTGACACACCCTGTATATATTATTTTGAATAATAAGTTCTAGTTTTACAACTATTTTTAATTAGATGTTCTTCTAGCAGCGACAACTTATATTCTGTCTTTTTCAACTCGTCGGCGTCACATATAATGCAATGAAAAAACGGGTATTGCATTTCACTGCATCGGCACATTCAGTCGTTTGTTGTTAAGTTAAAATAATGATTAAAATAATCTTAAAATAATCATTAAAATAATGAATTTACAACAAATTATTCCAACTCACGATAATGTAAATCAAATTGTTGCACGTTGGGAATGTAGAGGACTCTGATGAACTTATCTGGGGTTATCAGGGCCCCAATAGCACATGTTCTGCTTATTTACGGATCCCGAAATATCGAAGTGTGTTCATCACTGAAGAAAAAAGTGTGCCCTGAGGTATGCTAAAAAGCGCCTCGCATACATATTCTCGAGCAACAAAATCGCGTGTATTAAGTTTCTGCACCAAGGCCAATTTGGAGGGATGAAATAATAGGTTATTTTGAAAGATTCGCCCAGGTATTTTTCTTCAAATCACCAGTTTCCCTGAAGTTGTTTACCCAAGAAACAATCGATTGCCATCCAGGAACTCGACCAGGGGCGCAATATATAAAATGGGTGTGTTGTATACATATTGAACGACAATTAGAAAAGTATGTCTCGACAGCGAACGCACGCTCCATCTTCATGCACTCCATGATGCTAAAGTAAACCAGCGAAAACAATAACTTTACGATACATCTTCTCGAATGTGCCTACCCCACCCTCCTCGGAGCAACCATCAAATAAGCAAGTTGCTATGCTCCACCCTGTATGTTTCGTTTTGACATCTTCCAACATCACTAACATCCTCCAACATATTTGCTATCAACATTGTTGATGATATTATCATGCACTTTAGCGTAGTTTTTGATCCATCAACATCAGCTAGGATTCCGCATCTTTATTATGTCCTCAAAGTGTGAACACCTTGGACGTAGTTATTGTCTGTGTAATGAGGACGACACTTCATCATTGATGTAATGATTGACATCTACGTTGGTTTGCTTTGCTGATCAGCAATAAATAGAACTTACTGTTTTTGTCCTGATAAAACTCGGGTTGAAGGCATGTTCAAGACATTTGTAGAAATATTTTGGATTAAATACGCCCCCATCTGATATACTTTCTTGAGAACTAACGTTTGTATATATAAAGTTGAATTTGCACCAGCTACAGCCAATGGTACAATACTGTAGAGTACTTGTTGTTAAAAAAATCGGAGCCACTATTCAGAGGAGCTTGCAAGATTACATGGTTTCTATCCATCCGCTAACACAATGTGGAAAATTCGATTTATTCTGGAACTCTTGTGGAATAATCTCCCATTCTCTTTCATTTACTGGCATCTACAACGAAATTCGTTTAGGTAGAAAAGGCTTCTCAACAAGAAGAAGAGGAAAATGATGAAGATCAATATATTTCAGCAATAGACGGACATGAAGCTTATATCTTCCACATGTTGACCTTTTAACAGAAGCATGAATCTCGATGTACTACGCCTATATTGAAGAAGATGTGTTCGGAATATATCAGTCAGATATACTTATATCGGACCGCTATCGGAAATTAGCATTCCCTCATGCAAGATTTATGGTGCAAGTTAATAATACGTTTGAGGCAGAAATGGATAAATATGATGGTCCTGTTTTTCAATGTCAGCAATGTGAACTGATTGGATCAATGCAGCATTATCTACAACTATACCATCTATTACTCCTTCTAAACACCAATTACTTTCACATACGCCGTTCCCAAGAATCTTACCAACGAAGTGTCAAGATACTGATCTAAGTTTGTACAAAAATTTAATATATACTTTTGTTGTGAAGGCTTATGAAGGCATTACACCAATCAGTGTAACCAACTATGCAGATTTCTGCAAAATATGCACGATCATCTATTAACATAGTTCTTGATATAGCTCAACATCGTCTCTGGTAACTAAAACGTAATACATAATATCTCTGAATATATGTATATAATAGTTGATATCCTACAATATCGCCGCTGGTATTCCTCAACAATGTCTATGATGTTGCCCAACATCGTCCCGGACATTTCTTAACATAATTCTTCAATACTGCTCTGTCCTCCCTCATCGCATTTTTCATCATCTATCTTAGATATTATGGACGATATTATTTTATAAATTTCCAAAACAATTCCTAATAACAAGCTTAGCGATATCAATCTAAACAATATACTATGTATAATAACTGGTAATTCTTAACAGTTATAACAACATATTATAACAACAGAATGAGCAAATAGGATTAAGAAAACTAAACTGCTATCTTCGGTTAATAAGTTTTTTGTTTATCATTTTTGACTTTGACGACGGAACAAAAGCAACGAAGCGAATTATAATAATCATATATTATACAACAAGACGATCGAAAATACTCGATAATACGAGACGTATTGCCTGAAACACCACGAGACCGAAGGTCGAGTGGTGTTTTTTAAGGCAATACGTCGAGATTCGAGTATTTTCGATTGTCGTGTTGTATATGGCTAGACTATTTCATGAATAAAAAATATACATACTTTTAGAATTTTTATATTTTTTTAATAAATTACATTGATTGTTATGGAAACATGCATGGATGTCTCGAAATTAGTTAAATGTCAAACAAGCGATAATACAAAGGTTCGTATTACAGCGATAATACAAAGGTTCGTATTATCGTTCTCCATGGTTACGACCAAATAACCGCTGAAATACTCGCAATTGACGGAAAACCGCGAATTCTTATTGCTCGACGTATTGCCTTAAAAAACACCACTCGACCTTCGGTCTCGTGGTGTTTCAGGCAATACGTCTCGTATTATCGAGTATTTTCGATTGTCGTGTTGTATATGGCTAGACTATTTCATGAATAAAAAATATACATACTTTTAGAATTTTTATATTTTTTTAATAAATTACATTGATTGTTATGGAAACATGCATGGATGTCTCGAAATTAGTTAAATGTCAAACAAGCGATAATACAAAGGTTCGTATTACAGCGATAATACAAAGGTTCGTATTATCGTTCTCCATGGTTACGGCCAAATAACCGCTGAAATACTCGCAATTGACGGAAAACCGCGAATTCTTATTGGCTGTTAACGATATGAATGAAATAGTCAGAAATAATCTTGCACTTCAATTCAAAAATCGACTAAACAGAATTTTTAGTACATTAGTACCTATTCATTACTTGGCAGAATGGTGGTTCTTTCACGGGATTTTCTATTCACAAATAACGCAAAGATATTTTTAGTTAATCCAGAGCTGATGACTAACAGAGAACTTCAGATATCAGAAATATTCAGAAATATTTGATAACGGGTAAAGAATATTAGAAGAACGCTTGAGAATAGGTGATTAGAAAGTAATACCTGATGACTAACATATACCAAATAACTCGCATAAAATAACTAAGAAAGAATTTTATCTAACTGGTAGAGAGTACCACCCGAATGGCAGAAAATACAAAACGAATGACGAAAAATACTTTTACTGGAAAACAACAGTAGTCATATATTTTGACTACCAGACAACTCCAGAATGTTGACAGAGAATACCATAATGTGGGCGAATCACTGGCTGAGAAAACAGATAAGTGACAGAAAACGCCAGGTAATTGGTAGAAAATACTAGAGAAATAAAGAACTGAAGATGAAATTATTAAATCTAAGTAATGTGTTTCAGTACTAATTTTTGGTTTGCAAAAAGTCATTTTGCTCATTTGAAAAAGTCTATCGATAAATAAAGGAATTAATGCTCTATATTCGATTTTAAGCAAATTGAAAATTTTTATTCCATCTTAGAGTAATAATTTGTATGCATTTTTATGACTTTAATACGTTAACGATGTATTTGAAAAAGCACGAAATATCTGAAATATAAGCCATACAATTTTATAAATAAAACAAAGCTTGAAAATCACAATTAGTTTTTGAATATCGTTTTTCAAGTCAATCAGAATTTTTGTCAATTAAAAAGTTAACAATTTTTTCCATCGTTGTAAAAAGTTTTAGCTTATTATTTGATATTAAATTCATTGTTTTGTTATTATAAATAAAATATAAACGATTTTATAAAGTTTCTATAATATATTAAAATCTTTAAATTGACTTCCATTTTATTATTAAAAAAGAACGTAAGTAAAGAATTTATAGGAAAATTCAGTAACGATTTATACATCAAATTAAAAAGAAGATTTCCTGCTTTATTTTAATATAAAAATCATTACTTTATTATAATAGAAAATAAAATCTACACGACTTTTCAAAGTTTGTATTAAATATTAAAATTTCTTAATTGACTTTGATTTTATACCATCATTAAAAAATCGTAAATAAATATAATTAATAGGAATTCAGTAACGATTTATACATCAAATTAAAAAGAAGATTTCCAGCTTTAATTTGGTATTAAAGTTATTAATTTGTTATACTAAATAAACTCTACACGACTTTTTAAAGTTTGTAAGAAATATTACAATTTTTGAATTGATTTATTATCTTATTATTAAAAAAATCGTAAGTAAAGAATTTATAGGAATTTAGGAATGATTCATATATCAAATTGAAAAGAAGATTTCCAGCATTATTGTGATATTAAAATCATTACGTTATTATAATAAGTAAATACTATATGATTTTCGAAAGTTTGTATAAAATATTAAAATTTTTAATTGACTTTGATTCAATTTTATTATTAAAAAAATCGTAACTAAATCATTTATAGTTTATAGGAATTCACATATGAAATTAAAAAGAAGATTTCAATCTTAAATTTGGTATATTTATTGCTTTATTGTAACTCTACACGTTTTTTAACTTTCAAACAATAAACAAATTTATTTGTGTCTTGTAGTTTCATAGAGCAAATTAAACTTTATAATTCAACAAGTTGTTGCAATTAATAGTAAAATGAAAGTATTCCCAATCCATTTCTTAATTTTTTTTGAGTTTTATATGGCAGTTAAAATTATCGATAAAACTGAAAATTCTAGAAAATTCTTTAGTTCTTTTGATTTCTTCCTTACAAATTTTTATGATTATGCCTCAACAAAATAACAAAATTGGTTGAGTCATTTTATCATTATTCAAAAAAAATCTTTATTGACACACTTTCAATCTAATCTACCCCACCTTTATAATAGTAAACCATTATTATCACCAACCCTTCGCTAATTAGATGGAAGTAGAACATGTTTGTACCACACGTAACAACACCCCCATTTTTCCTTTTTAATTTTTTTTACTTTACTTTTAATCATTATAACCCAAATTAAAAAAAAAATTAAATTTATATAATAAACTCACCATGAATAGTATGTTCTCCTTTCGCAACAACATCATTGACAGATTCTTTCGCGGTGGTAACAAGATTTTTGCCACCTTCAACGAGTGGGTTACTACTTGCGCACCCCATATCGAAATGTTCAAGAACGTTGAAGAACGCAAACTGTTTTCCCTTGACGACGGTTCCCCACCAACTAAATTGCTGTTGTGCTGACCCTTGGTCACCACCGGTGGATTGTAGACGTAAGGGTTATATCGTGGGGGTATTTTCCACCCTCCCCAACGTGTTTCGACATAAATATTACCGTCGCAGAGCGTCGTTGAAAATGTCTCACGAAAGATATGACACGATATGGAGGAGTTCAAAGAACTCAAACGAGTTAATTTATGTGGGGTGGTGTAAATGTTTCGTGGTAGATAATTATTAATGTTATTGGTGAAATTCAATATAAATAAAGGTTGTGGGTATAATTAGATTTCTTACGACGTCATAAATTTTCTTTGTTTTCGTAATATGTTATTGGTCACGTTCTAACTTAATCTGCATGCAAGATTTCAAAAAATGATTGTTAACCGAAGGTTGTAGTTATATGATTTTCTGTCTAAATTAATCGATATTGCCATTGAAAACTTATCTTTATTATCCTTGAACTATGAATAAGTTCTTGAATTATTTATTTAATCATGTATAAAAAATAACAACATCGATTAAACCCAAAATAAAAGTTACTATGTTCTAAATTAATCGTTTTTAATAACAGAGTTATACGTCATCATTATTCTTAATGCTCTAATTTAATTTAACTTCTTTTATTGTGGCGTTATAAGAATTCATATAAAATTAAGTTTAATTATTTGTCGTAAATCTTAATTAAATTTATCGCATTGAATTTTATTTCATCTCATCTAGTTTTTTAGATATCTTTAGTGTAAGTTTGCAGTGTTAAAAATTGCGTGCAAAAAGGTTATTGATCGACCTTTTGACAGTCGGTCAACACAGCCAGTTATAATTACCCACGTGCCCCATAACTCCGTTCTAATGTATTATGCAGAACTAAGGAAATAATGACTTTTCTTGGTTTGGACATTGATTGAATAGCGGCGAATGTGATTTAAAATTAGTACGTTAAATTTAGACCAAAGTAATTCATGTTGTGTACAACAATAACGATCTTTTTGAAATCCGTACAACGACAGCAACAAACTTTTACCCTTGTTTTTTTCTCCTACTTTACAAGCTCTTTCTTTTATTTAAATCCGGGTTTTGTCCTTGGAAGAGATTATCCTGTTTAAATACATTCTACAAGAAAAAGAGCCAACGAAAGTGGACATGGCTTAGTCCAGATGGTAGGACAAAAAAAGATATAGACTTTATACTCTCTAATGACAGAAAGTTATGTAAAGACATCATCGTCCTAAATCATTTTGATACGGGCAGCGATCATCCTGGTTCGTTCGGCCACGTATAGAAGTAAAAACCACAAAGAATGAAACTCTAAATTAAAACCAAACTCCCAACAATGGAAGTGCTCGAACTCAACAAAGAAACATACCAAAATGAGCACTAAACACCAAAGATATAAACGAAACAATATGAAAAATAACTAATAACATAAGAACATTCACAAAAAAAATCTGTAGCAGAGGTAAAAACATAAAAGAGATTAAACTTGAACCGGAAACTGTACAGCTATTGGAATAACGAAGGAAAACATAGATGTGTACAATACAAAAGTATTAACCGCATTGTCAAAAAGAAAATACGAGCAAATCTAAGAGCATACTAAACAAAACAAATCCTACAAACTATAGAAAATAACAAGAACGTGAAAATACTAATTATAAGATCAAATTTAGCCAATGGAAAACCAAACATAACGAAAATAAAAGATGAAAATGAGAATATAATCTTTGCAAAAGAAATCCAAACATTCTATGAAAATATAAGTAGGAAGGCTATCACAGCCGGTCTTAATTAAACTAAAACTAGAACTAACACTAGCACTATCATTAGAACTAACATTAGACCTAGATCTAGAAACATTCGGGTTAAGCCGTGCGTCTATTGAAAAAATGTTTGAAACGTCAAACCGTGCCTTCAGAAACAAGTTCGAAGTGAAACAAGTTTTTTAAAAAAATCCACCTTAACCCAAAAGTTTCTAGTTGTAGGTCTAGTGTTAGTTTTAGTGATAATAATAATAATAATAACATAACTTTATTGCTATGGTTCATACAAAATAACATTTTCCTTATGTGTTAATACTTAATTTATACTAAATAAACGAACCAAAATTATACTTATTATTGTTATCGAAATTGAAATTGAAAATGAACCTAGCAAAGGCGAAGTTCAGTCGTAATTACATGAAGACGACTGTTCAACTTAACCTAAATACAAATAAACAAAAAAGAAAACAAAAATAATTAAAAGAGAAAAAAAACAATGCATGAAATCAAAATAAAACTTAGAACCAAAAATATAATAAGAATTCGCAGATGTTTACATAGCATATGGAGCAACAATATTCACACCAGACCCAAGCATACGTACCCCCTCATTATCCCGTAGAAATATTCAGTTGAATTGCCCAATGTGCTGATTGTGAGTTTTGCAAGTAGTATAAAAAAAGTCTCCGCACAGAAAACGGTTGATAGAGTGCAGACTAAGGTTTTTCACTTCGTTCGGACATCATTATACAGAATTAGAGTATAATGAGTATTATAAAAATGACAAAATTTATGGTTTTATTTTTTAACGATTCTTATACAGGGTGTCTTATCGAGACCGGTCATTAGACGTTTCTGGGGTTCTGGATAAAATAGAAATTTGAGAATTCAGATTGAAGTATTATCAATTGCGTTCTCTTCGACTCAAATATTTTCAGATTTTTAGCACTTCCGGTTATACCGGAAGTCGCCACCTACTTTATTTTTTTAACTGGAACACCCTGTATATTTTTACATATTTGGATTTGTCTGTTTTCAAGGCTTATGAATAACATTACTTTTTGCATTTTGATTTAGCCGTTCTCGAGTTATTCAAATTTTTCTAGAAAAATCTGCTCCAACAGACATTTGTTCAAAAAATCAGAGAACACTCGATTTTTGAGATATCAATTTAGGATTCAGAACATGCTTAAGCAACATGATTAAGTATGTTTTGGTGTCGAGAATGGCTGTCTAGAACGTTTGGTCACTTTACTATGGCACGTTAACTTTTCGAAATTTGGAAGTACCATAACTTAATTTTTTTAAATGGCACCTTCCATATTTTATTACTTAGTCGTCTTCGGTGTCTCATTCTACATCTTTTATATCCCATATGTCCCATACCTATATATAATTATTTTGGCCAGAAACCCAGAAACGTCTAATGACCGGTCTCGCTGAGACATCCTGTATCATATGATGTAGGAGTCATAGTAAAGTAGATTCACAGCAAAAAGAAATGCGATTTAACCATTATTTAGAACAAAAATTAAGAATTTAAAGAATTTCGTTTATTGCTGGTTGGGTAATAAACTAATAGACCAGGTGTGTAGTGATGGGTATCTAATTTTGGACACTATTTCCTTGGTGCCGTCGATTAAAATTTTGATATAATCTTTTTGTTGAAAAGATTAAAACATATGATTACCGTTTTTACCTGGACGAAATTTTTACCTAATTTGTAGAAAATTAAACAACAATATTAATAACAAAATTTTTTTTATTATAAATAACATGTTCGAAATGATGTCCTTCTTGATTAATACACATTTCTATCCGGTGTCTAAATGAATTTTGGACATTATCTCCTTGATGCCGTCGATTGATTTCATCAAAGGCGGCAATAATAGGTACGTTGTTGCATATCTTCTCGCGTTGTTGGTGCTGTTTGGTAAACATATTCTTTCATCGTGCCCCACACGAAGAAATCCATCGGTGTCAAATCCGGTGAACCATTACGTCGTATCCATCTTTCAGGAAATTTTTGGTGGGCAGCATTTGTCGCATTTCTGGAGTAATGGGTTGGAGCCCTATCCTGCTGCATCCTCAAATTATTTCCCACAATGTTTATTAACGGAATGTCTTCTAAGTAATTGACTAATTCATTTTGGATAAAGTTAGCGTAAATTTGTCCTGACAAATTTTCTTCAAAAAAATGAGGCCCTATTAAATGGTGATTTATAATGTCTTCCCACACGTTCAGTGCCCAACGATTTTAATTTTTCTTGTCGCATCCAATGTGGATTAGTTGGCGCCCAATAGTGCACTTTGTATGTATGTAGTTTTACGTGGGGGTGAGTGTCTTCACAGCACGTAGGCCCCAGCTTGCCCTTTGTACGTCCCCACAATTATAAACAGTCATTCAAGGGTCAGAAAACCAGCCCAATCTTTTCATGAACGTTAATATAGAACAAAAAGGTATGTTCCTTATGTCCGAAATTTGGAGCCATGGTACTCCGAAAATGGATTCCCTTAAGTTCGCGAGATTCCCTTAAGTATTTAAAATTTATTTTGTATTGATGGCTAAACTTTAGCTGCTAAAGTAATAAGCTTTTGAACAAGACGTGTCGAACACTTAATAACAGATGTCTAACAAACCTGACGCCCATCACAAAGAAAGAAATGCAAAAAATTGATAAAGATTTTCTTATTTGTGGATATATCGAGACCAAAAGAAACAAAATCGTATTTTATTGCATATCCAAATTAAATTTAATAAAAAATTTATATTAT
The DNA here is from genome assembly GCF_036711975.1 of Onthophagus taurus. NCBI lineage: Eukaryota > Metazoa > Arthropoda > Insecta > Coleoptera > Scarabaeidae > Onthophagus > Onthophagus taurus. The sequence continues at coordinate 20,108,293 of NC_091966.1, forward strand.
AAATTCATATTTTTTATCCAAATCTAATTTTTGTCATTAGTTTTTGTTTTCATTTTTTTATTTATTTAATCTTCTGTTTGTAATTTTTGGTAAATAAAAGCTAGTAAACTAAAAGATTATCAATCGTAGTTAATAGTACAAATAATAATAGAAATAAACTAAACGATGGCTTTTCGGAATGTTTATAGATAATTTGTAGACGGTAATTCAATTTTTGACGAGATGACAAATGACAATATATTTGACAGCATCCGAAACATAATCGTGCTAATTTAGAGCTTTTTTGAATGAACGTTGGCTAGGATATTGGGTATTAAAAGTTCTAACGAACTAGTTACGTGAGATACCTGTATATACTACATATATAAAATAAATACTAAATGATTAATACCAAAAGTTTTAATGTAGTATAAAATTAGTACATAAATAGCACAAAATTATGGCACTATCATGTAACTAGACGTCTAGCTACACCCCTCACTTTGCAAAAATTTTAATGTAGTACAAAATTAGTAAGTACATAAATAGTACATAATTATAGTAGTATCAAAATACCGATATCTTGAAAGGGGGGTAGCTGTACGGACCTGAAAATCACACGTAAACTGAGCCAAGGAAATAAAAGCATATCAAAATTACACCTTTGCAGGTAGGAAAAGAAAATAATAATTCCCCGAAACGTCATTTTATTATTTTCGTCCCGCATTTGTTACAATTTACAAAACAATCTCTTGGCATAAAAATTAAATAATGTTATTCCCACCTCTTTAATCTGTTTCTATAGTCCAGCCGTCGAATTTGTGCAGTGATAAATCACCGTGACAGGTAGGTAAATTTCTCACATCGTCGGTCGCCCTGTCCGGATTCGTCAAAGTAAGTGTCCACACCCCTTCTGGGGGTAGCGCACTGAGCGCGTTACTGGGGACAAAAAAATAATAAAAGCCGCCGACGCACAGTGGTCTAAATTCGAAAAAACCCGAACAAAAATATTTTAACGCAGTTTGGGTTAAGATAATTTTTTGAAACTTGGTATGTGGCTATAGGACTATATGTTAAAGACTTTGTGAACTTTTGGATCAAATATGTCAACCGGAAGTACTAATTTACTTGACGCCACATTCTATTTTTTTCATATAATTTAAGTCCTTAGAATTGGATAAATACAAAATTTTATACAACGCTATTAAATCGTGAAGGATAGCTAAATACAAAATTGTTTAAACTAAATTGGTTATATAGTTTACTTCGATGTAAGGTTTCTATAAATAAATCTTTAACAACAGAGTGTCTCACGTAACTGGTTCGTTAGAACTTTTTCAGGTTCCACTGTTCGTACAATTTTGAAATTTTGGTAGCATGGGTTGTTCATGCGGAACTTTCAATCTTAAATATTTTCAAGATGGCTGCCACTTCCGGTCTACCGGAAGTAGACCATAACTTCGTTATTTTAAATGGAATGGAACTTTGATAAAACTTATTGGTACCTAGCGTTTTTCGTTTTCGAGTTATTTTGGTTCTAACCTTTTTTTGGTAAATTTCACCATGCTCTTTAAAACCCCATATCTCAGCCAACGTTCATTCAAAAAAGGTCTAAATTGGTACGATTATTCTTCAGATGCTGTCAAATAGTTTGTCATTTGTTGTATCGGGGTATCTTATACAGGACCAGCCTGTATAAGATACCCCGTAAAATTGAATTATTGTTTCTCCATTTTCAATGGCGAGAAAGTAGAAAATTTTAAATGGAATGCACCATGCTTTTTTAGCCTATCAGAAAGGGAATTTAATTCTCTATAAATTATCTACGTTGCTTAACAATATGTATTTCTTCTTGTTCTGTTTCAGACCATTCTTCGTCATCTTCATCTTCGTTGCATCCTGTCTCATATAGCTTGTTCTGATTCTTGTTCTTCGTCATATTCATCTTCTTCTTCGCGATCTTTTTCTTCTTCCTGGTCTTCTCTATTGTCTATTATAATTAATCTTTTAGTCTCCATACTCATCTTTTTATGTTTTCTAGAAATGTGCTGTTGAAAATTACTTATAAATGGATGTGAGCTGAGTAGCAGTCTTTTAAATAGATCTTCATTCGTATCCAGTCTACTACATTTCCTTGTGTGGCTCTCTCTAAATTTTCGGATCTTTTTGTTATTAGCTTCTTGCGCTTCTTCTGACAACTCTCCAATATGTAGTAGAGCTTGTTTAATGACTGCAGATCCATGTATCAAAATTTTATGAACGCTGGTTGGCATATAGTACCAACCATAAAATGGACGTACTTTTCGGCAGTTTTGAAACAATTTTTATCAAATTCATTGCTATTAATATTGTACCCACTGTTTATTGCAGCCAAAAGAACGCCAAATCGCTGTATTAGTACCTCGTCAATTCCTTAAATGAAGTATAAAGTGATTAGTACATGCGCGCTTACTATAAAATTGTCATACCAGTAATCTCTGATGATAATTTAGTAAAAGTACGTATGAACCAGTCACCTTCCAAGTTCTAATTTCTAATCTGTATGAGATGTGAAGCAGACACACAAAAAACCGAATGTATGTATGGAGAACAGACAAACCAAACTTAAAACCTTCTAGCTCTACCGTTCATCTGTGAAATTTTTGCTCTGCATAAATAACATTCCATTCCAGATGATTGCTTCAAATTCCCATCAAAGAATTACAGACTTTATACCTTGCCATCCACCATCGTGAAATAAAGAGAAAAGTTAACACTTACACATTTTGAGGTATATGGCTGAAGGGAGCTTATTTGGTTTGAAATATATATTTTTCTTCGGTTCTTATAAGAGCGGCATTTTCATGCACCCATTGTAATCTAATCGGTCTACAAAACTGTATAGATGATGGTGTGGGGTTCTTCCACAATACAATATTATTATCATTGTCTTCCAATCGTAATGGGACTAGGAAGACACAAATAGCGAATCATCTTTTCCCTCTGCATTTGTGATAAACTTTTGTTTATAAGACGAATGACATCCGCTGCCATCAAACCCTTACAATGTAATATAGAATTTACATTTTCCATTTTTACAAAAAAAAGTAGATATTTCAAGTGTTCCAGTTTTTTGCCGCACTGTATCTAACAACCACTTCCGGTTGTTAGATATGCCTGAAACTTTAAGTCTGGTATTCTATTATTGTTATGCGAGTTTACACCAAATATACGAGATGTATCTTTTAAGATAAAGAATATAAGCATTTTATATGAAAATAGTCAAATAACGCACTCAGTCACTGATTATCTTTGAGCGCTAATATCTTGGTAAGGAGCAAGTTAAAGCAAGATGTGGTTATCATGTTATATAGAGCACATCTCAAAGAATAAGAATATTCTAGCGACAAAAGTTCTTCTTGCGTCTTCTGCGAGATATATATGTTAAAACATTTGGTTGTAACTTCAAGTAGGTGTTAATTAGCTTTAAAAGAAGTGCTTATTACGTATTTCTGCAAAAATATTTTAAAAATTAGAAAAGTGCCAAATGAAGACCTTTCTATACTGTTCAAGATAGCAACAATGCATTGTCTTGAAAAAGTGGAACACAATATATTTTCTTCGTCTAAAGTTCTAGCATTTTATGATATTTAATACACAAGAATTGTAGTACTGTTTTATTGCGTACAGTTGGCACTAGAAAGTACATAAGACTTTATTCCTTTCACCTCTCAGTCTATTAGGACCTAAAGTAGATGTAACATGTAAAAAAAACGAAAAAAGTAATTTCGAAAATTTGATTTTCGTTCACATTTTACCGCTTGTGGACCACTGTGCGACGCACTGTGAACGGTATTCATAACTTCTTATCTGACTGTAAAGGCAGGTTTATTCTCGTATAGTGTAGCTGCGCCTTATAGATCTTGGTGGGAGTAGGCGGTTATATAACGAAGGAACCGACTACCCCTTTTTTTTGTAAGTACCTGTCACTGTGATTTACCACTGCACAAATTCGACGGCTCGACTATAGGAATTTCTAAAAAATTTTTGTGTTGAACTGACAAACACATCTTTTAATTTTTTTAATAAAAAGATTTTATTAAATTGATTAGATACCTTAATATTGAGTTAAAAAACTATATTCGTTATAAAATAAGTTCAAAATTAAGCCTCAAGCGGCTCAAAATTAAGCTCCTGGTAAGGATAGTAGTTTCCGTTTACGGTACCATAAATTTAACTGTCATATCATTTTTCTTAATTTTTGTCGTAAATAATGAATAAATCGCAATTTTTTGGTGTGAATTTACTTTACTATGACTCCCACATCATATGACATAAGAATCGTTAAAAAATAAAACCATAAATTTCGTCATTTTTAAAATTTTTCAAATTATTCGCAAACCGTGCAATAAAAAATTTATTTGACATGATCACCACCTGGCCAAGTGGGGTGGCTTAATATACCGGGTGTCCCTCAGAAGTGGCTCACCTCCATATTTTTTTTTTATTATTAGTGATATAAGAAAACCATTTGAAATGAAATGAAAAAATTATAGATTTAAAAAACTAGCAAAATTAGTACTCATTTCCGGTATAACCGGAAGCACAAAGAGAATGATTTCATGTCGTAATAATCCGTTTTAACGGCCTAATTATGCATTCCAAATAGTTTTCTTATATCACTAACAATAAAAAAAATATGGGGGTGAGCCACTTCTGAGGGACACCCGGTATATAGAATTTGGAGTTTCTATCTTGAAATTTAGACGTCAAAAAGCCGATATCAGAACCGATGGAACACCAGGCACACTGAGGCAAGGTTGTATAAAAAGGACCGCCTGAAAAGCGCTGTTTTATGAATTGGAATTGTAATAACAGGTGTTTGATATTGTTGTGGATATCTGTTCTGGAACTATTCTTATTGTATAAATATGGCGGAGCATTCTCAGTGACTATTTTATGCGAGAGACAAAACAAATGTAATTTTCTACGATTTTCCATGTTTAACCAGTTTGTCTGTACCGATGTGTGAGATATCCTATCAAATTTCCTAATCCCATAAATAAAGCGAAGACAACTGTTCTGAACACGTTGAATACGACAAACGTCTCGTTGAAGCAAACAAGTAATAACCAGGGCATCACAGAGTTTCTTTTTAATGTTAACTTCCAGACTATGCCTGTGTGGGTACAGTGATCTTAGGACCGTGTACGCCTTTTTAATACATGCTGTTACGTGATTACCGAATCTTAACTTTCTATCAAAGAGAACGCCCAAATTTTTTGCCTCTGCAATTCCAGAGTTTCACTGTTGAGAGATATACTAATATCGTCCTGGTCATAGGCACCACAGATCACCACTTTGGATTTCGACGGATTAGTGTTAGGCAGAGGCTTTCTGAGTAATCATAAATTATTTGTAGATCGGTGTTCAGTTTTGCACATACGTCGGTAATATTTTCCCCATTGAAGTGTGCATATACATATCTGTATGTCATCAGCGTACATATGAATTTTGCTATAACGCAGTTTACCAGGAATCTGAGACGTATACAACGTAAACAATAAAGCTGACAGCACCAAACCCTGTGATACACCAGATTTGATAACTATTTCATTAGAATAGATGTTATCTAATTTCACAATTTGTCTTCTGCCATCAAGAAAACTCCTCAGCAGTTGCACCGCAGATTTGTTTAGGCCTAAATACTTAGCAAATACTAGCATCTGTTGATCAAATCTGTCGAATTCCTTGCTGTAGTCTAGTAGGACATGAATTGTACCCATTCCTTTATCTCGAGCAGCTACTAGGTCATCCGAAACTTTTAGGAGCGCTGTAGAGCAGCTATGGCCCGAACGAAACCCTAACTAAATTGCAGGCATGATATTTTTGTCGCTAACAAATTTCTTTAGTTGGATTCCTATCCACTTTTCCACTATCTTTGATATAAGTGGTAACACACTAATCGGCCGTAAGTCGTTCATAGTGTTGGGCTCCTTCACCTTTGATAATTGAGTTATCAACACCATTTTCCATTCATCGTGAAAGACAGATGGTTCTATACAGCAATTGATTATACGCGTTATAAATTGAACAATGTAAGGACAACAAAGTTTTAGAAAATTGATATTAAGAGTTTATGAGCCACGGAGCAAATGGTTTAGAGAAAAATGATACACATATTGGAGCATGCGCATCTAGGAGTCCAGCCATCTGATGATTGAAAAAAGTACTTTCTCATTAATGTCTTTGATCCTAAAGATATAAGAGGAAATTACAATAAATAGCTATAGGAATGTTTATAGATAATTTGTAGATAATTAAATTCCCTTTCTGATACCTTAAAAAAATATGGGGCGTTCCATTTAAAATGTTCTACTTTCTCGCCATTGACTATAGAGAAACCAGACAGTAATGAACAGTAATTCAATTTTTGACCACCTGTACAAGATACTCTGATACAAAAAGTGGCAATCTAGTTGACAGCATCTCAAGAGTAGTCGTGCTAATTTAGAGCTTTTTTGAATGAACGTTGGCTGGGATATGGGGTTTTAAAGAGCCTGGTGAAATTTGCCAAAAACAGCTTGATACCTAAATAACTCGAAAACGAAAAACGCTAGGTACCAATAACTTTTATCAAAGTGAACATATTTTTTTAAAACATGAATTTTGTTTAGAATATCAAGATGAACCGAAATAAATAATCTACAGGTGTTCCATTAACCACTTAATGCGAGAGTTTTTCTGTGAAATGAGGTCAAAAAAAGCAGGTTTAATATTTATAAGTGGCGAGAGGTACTAGGGATAGCGCAAATCGGAACACATTTGATGCGCGAGAGGGTCCCGTTCGAGATGCTTAAGTGGTTAAAGAAAACGTATCTGTGTTTCGTCATAACTTTTTGACTGACCCCGTATATTTAATTTCTCTTTATTGTAATAGCTTTTAAAAAACACTAAAGCTTTTTTATCTTAACAATTTTTGCTAGCTATCTTAGTTTAGGAGATAACCGACCGTTTCCATACATATCAGCGACCTGTATATCTTGGTCGTACTATTAAAATTAGCAAAGAAAATCAAACAGCCGAAATAACGCGACAAATTAAAACTATCATGGGTAGCATTTGGAAAACTCAGTTTTATAATGAAAAACAAAGAAATACCGAGAACCTTAAAACGAAAGATATGATAGCTATATACAGCCAGTGACTATCGATCTTAAAACCATGGCCTTGACAAGAAAAACTGCAGAACATCTTAATGTAACCTAAAGAGCGATGCCGGGAGTCACTCTAAGAAATAAGCTTCGAAATAGCGACATTTGCAGAAGAACAGAAGTGACAGATAACATCTAGTAGCGAGGCTTAAGGGGCAATGGGTAGGAATTGACACAGACAATAACCTTTTTAAATCACGAGTACTTAGAAAAGGTGGAGGAAGACCGCAACAGCGGTGGATCCATGATGTGAAGGATGTAGCAGGGAAAGAAAGGATAAGAACAGCAAAAGACAGAAATAAAAGGAGACATTTGGAAGAGGCCTATGTACAGCAGTGGATAAATACAGACTGAGGTAGAAGTAAAAGAGATGTAGTGGTATTAACTTACGGCGAAAAACGTTTACAAACGGCAATTATACGCGGTTTTCAGAGTTTTTGGGAAAAAGTGATTGTGCAATCATGCCACCAACTAAACTTATACAGTGTGTCCGCAAAGTAACGGATATAGGCGATAAAATTATAATAAACGATTTATGGAAAAATCCCTGAAACGGGTCAAAAGATTTAAATTTTTTAATATTTTTTTTAAATGGTAATCCCCCATTTTTATTGCGGAATATGAAAGAGGATTTTTTCTGAATCTAGTACAGTCAATATTAATATTGGTTACATAAGAAAATCTTCGAGTAAAATTACTTTAAAGTTTAATTACTTCAAATTTGTATAATGATAAAAATAGCAGTAGCCATGAGTAACTATGGTAACCAATTATTCTAAACAATTCCTTGAGTGTCAAAAACTGATTGAGTAAAGCTTCTTGAAGTGTGGGGGCGCGCCATCTTGTTGGAATAACTGCCGTGGGAATTGAGTTGTGTCAACATTACCGGGATGGAAGGAATGACATTGCTTTGAAAAAATTTAAACATCTCTTTCCACTTAAGGTTTCCTCAAATCTTTTGCGGATATTGGGTGTGCTACTTTCTTGGCTAATTCAATGTAAATATCCCTTCGTCGAAAAAATTATGTTTTTGACAAAGTCTTCGTCATCCTTGCAAAATTGTTGTTGCAAAAACTACGATTCATTGATCGTGAATCAGGTTTACTTTATGGGAATGATATTAACTTGCAACATTTAGTAGGCCAGACTTCGAGAAATGCTTCGAGAGATGGCCATGCTGTTAAATTTAGTCACAGCTAGGCCCACCATACTTTGGCTAATGAGTTGGCGATCAGGATATGTTGTATTAAAGAGGTCAACTACTTACTAAATTAGTTTTTCACACTTAGGAAATTGTTTAAAATAATTGGTTACCATAGTTACTCATGGCTACTGCTATTTTCATCATGTCAACAAATCTGAAGTGGTTAAACTTTAAAGTAATTTTTCTAGAAAATTGTCTTATGTAAGCAATATTAATATTGACTGTATTAGATTCAGAAAAAAATCTTCTTTCATATTCCCTAATAAAAATGGGGGATTGCCAATTGAAAAAAATACCGATGACGTGATAACTCGTTTAAAAATGGCCTAAGAAATTTGAAATCTACACCAAACAATTGCAAAAAATTTAAATCTTTAGACCCGTTTCAGGGATTTTTCCATAAACCGTTTATAATGATTTTATCGCCGATATCCGTTACTTTACGGACACATTGTATACCACGGCATAGAGCGTAAAATTGGCTATACATTCTATATGTTCTTGGAGGTTTGTCCATATCATATAAGGAAGTTATTATCCCGATAGTGATAATGCGCTCCAAAAACGCACCGGAAAGGGGGTTTTTACAAAATGATATTGTTTTAAAATCTTTTATTCGATTTTTGTTATGCACCGATAGAAAGAGCAGAACATTTTCTATATGACTGATACTGTTTCAGTTTTTTGGTACTACCAAATATATAGTTGTACTGAGAAAGGTCAATCTACCGGTTGTTCTATGTGTAGTGTTGTTTTCTGGTCGACGTCGATAGATATTGACCGACAAAACCCGGATTTAGATAGCCCAAAGTATGTTCTTTTCAAATTGATAAAACTTTTTTTAAATTCTATTCCATAATGGCTGACACCGTCTTGAAGTTTGATAATTTTGAGGTGTATTCGATCAGGGTCAGGGACAAAGCCCGCTTTTAAATTAAGTAAAGATCGGGCTTTCTAGTGGTAAAGTTAATATTCCACCATCTCTAAAGACAACGACGATATCAGCTTGTAATATAAGTGGAAAAACAAGGGTAAAAGCTGGTTGCTGAGAGGTTTGTTGCTGTCGTCGTACGGGTCTTTTTGAGATAATTTCCTGAAACGTTTTATTATCTCGAAAATGTTGAATTGAAATAAAATCGATTTATGGAATAATAACTTTTTAATTAATATACATGTAGATGTTTTTAATAAATCGTTTTGGTTTCTATAAAGTTTTATACAATCCAATTCCTTCTAAACAATTCTACAAAACATAATTAAATCAATAATTAATTACATTATTAATACGATCCTATAAATTTTACATTTTCTATACACGTGTTACAAATCCATTTAAGTCGACCAAGTGTATAATATAAATACATAGTCATCACATTTATTTTGGCTTTTCATTTATTGTGATCAAAATGTTTTAGAATATTTTAGGCCTTAACTCGTGTCCGATTAGTAAATATATCCCAGAAAAGATTATGTAAGTTATATTTTTTTCAATAAATACATTGTGCTCTAGAACGGCAGTGATTTTATAGATTTTATTAGAATAATACATAATTATATATAATGTATAATTTTAGTATATAGAAGAATAAATTTTTTTATTGAAGATATGAATACTTTTCCAAGTTATATTTACTAAAATCAGTGTTGTTATCTCATTTGCCATACAAGAAATTGTAATATTTTTAATTCCTTTTTTAGTTTAATTACGATTAAAATTCTAATTTATTTTTTTTAGTACGTTAACACATCGATACATGTAAATATTATACAAAATACCTAAATCGTATTTGTTGTTTCATCATATTTTTTTTTGTTGGAGTGTTTGAAAATAGATATAAAAATATTGGGGCACTTTGTCTTATACGTGTCAGTTGTTAACTTTCATTTCTCAAGTACTACATAACAATTTTGTAAATTTTCCTAGATTGATTTTTGTTTCATTAATGTTAAAAAGGTTTAGAATCAAGTGTAACGATATGATCAAATAAATTCCGTGCCAAAATAACCAAACCAAATTAATCAGTTTATTTTAGGATTTTTCTTTGTTATAAAATAAATTGCATTTTTTCACGACATCCAAAATTTATAGACCTTTAAGGTATAAAAGATCATATCTATTCGAATTAGGTCTTAACATAAATTATTTTTGATATGCAAAAGATTTTGAATAACTAAATTTTCAACCGTATTTTTACTTTGTTTAATTTTTTTGTTGTTTGTGTTGAATATAAAAAAGAAACTCATAAAGCTATAAATTATTCATCATATTCTGACACAATCCGTGTTACACTTTCTTTTAACATTGTATAGCGATAACGATGACGAATTAAAGCTGTTTTTTTATGAATGTTAACAAGAATAAAACTCGTAATTAAGAAGTAATAAAGGAAACGAGGCATGTAGTGGAAGTAAGTAATTGTTTTAGGTTCATATTTAAAATTAAATAAAAAAGATGCTTTAAAAAAGTAATATTTGTTGAAATGCTTTTAGACACGGATTAGTCCAGTCTTAATTTTTTCAATAATTCGTACAGATGTCATTTACATAATATCCCTATACATTTAAACAACAAATATTAATAAAAACGATTATTATTATGTACAGAGTTACAAATTCCTAAATCTTTATATTTTTTAAATAACCCAAATTTGTGAAAGGTGATCCGTAAAAATTTATAAATAAGTTAGTTGTTAACTGTTAAAGAACTAATGATGCTTTAAAAAAATATTGTTTCAAAAATATTGATCTAAACATAGTGACAACACTGTAACAGAATTTGCGTTTAGAGCAAAGAATGGGACGGAGACTCATATTAGGCAGAGTTAGAAATTATTGGGGCAGATATGGAGCCGGGGGGAACAAATATTTGCAAAAGATTTCTACAGGATGTTCAAATTTCGATGGGTTTCCAGGGTATCTCAGTAATTATGAAAGATAGAAAGTTGCGGCTTTCGCGAACCTGAACTACTTTTTTTTGCAACTTACAATGACGCAAACCAAATTTTCAGAGCCCTCTTTGTTTTTGATATACAGGGAGCTCGGCTATCCGGAAACGGAAAAACGGGTTTATAACTCAATAACCGTGATGACTAGAAAAATTCTACGTGCACCATTGAATTCCACGTGAAAAAATCTATTAGAACCCGTTTTTACTTAGTTTCCGAATAGCCGAGATACAGGAGGTGTCTGAAAATAGTAAATTTCAAATACTCCCTGTATAGTGTATATCAAAAACGAACAGGGCTATGAAAATTTGGTCTGCGTCATTGTAAGTTCACAAAAAAGTAGCTCAGGTTCGCGAAAGCCGCAAGTTTCTATCTTTCATAATAACTGAAATACCCTGCAAACCCATCGAAATTTGGACCGGAAATATGGGTGTGGAAGGAACACAGGATGGTAGACGAGATCCATGAGAGATATTGAAGGTGTCTTCGAAATGCGTGTACAACGGAAGACCACAGATTCTTTGGCTCAAAATAAGTCGATTTAAGTTAAGTTATCTATAGGGTAATAAAACAACAATTATTACACCCATACCACCTTCAAAAAGTGCAAGAGCTTTTACCTGTGGATCACGAAATGCGTTTGACTTTCTGCCAACTCATCCAAAACGAAAGAATCCACGACCCACATTTTAGTAGAAGGATTTTATTGACAGATGAGGCAACGTTTACCAGATCTGGTATCACTAACATGCGTAACGATCATGTTTATCCTGAAGAAAATCCGCATATGACCACAGCATCAGCATCAATTCAAAGTCAATGTTTGGGCTGGAATTATTGGCTATAACATCATTGGACCGGCAATAATTCCAAATCGATGGATTGGAACGGAAGCTGATGCCCCAATAAAATGGCCAGCAAGATCACCACACCTTACACCGTGTGATTATTTTCTCTACGGGGCATTGAAGTCAAAAAGCTATGCCTCTACAACTGATAGTGAAGAGGAATTACGAAGAAAAATTTTGTTAGCATTTAATACATTAAATAATCGCAAAACAATGGACAGAGTGCAATTTAACTTACGACGTGTAAATTTATGTATTTTGAAAAACGGTGGTCATTTTGAACAATTTTTGTAAATATGTCCTACTTGTTGTGTTGGTAGTTGTTGAGTTTATTGTTACCTTTTGTTTCTTAGAATTGATTAAAAGTTTTTCTTTCTAGTACTGAAACAACTAAATACGACTACGTTTTTTCCTCAAACTATATGCTTTTAGGATTATTGAATTCCCACGCTTTTGATCAATTAATGATATTGTATTTACGTTAAACATAAATTGCAATTAGTTGAAATCAGTGCCAACTACGGCGAGGTAACTTTTGTAACTGTAATGATGTAAACAAGACCTGCAGATATTTAAAAATCTTATAAGAGACAAAAACGGTTCAGAACTAAATGGGCTATTCAGAAATTGTAATAATGTAATTGTCACCTGGTCAGAAAAACAAATATGGAGGAATATCCGGGAACACATGACTTTTCCATCATTCCTGTGTTTCTAAAATTGTATCAAAAACCATAAAAAGACATTAATTGAACCTAGGAACTCACTTCTGAATAATGGTTTCAATTGATTTACGCGTTTTCAAGTTATAAAAAATAAAACAATTTTTTTTGCTAACTTTGAAGTCCTCTAGCGGCAAAACGAAGCAACTTTATATAGATAACTTAACTTAAATCGAACTATTTTGAGCCAAGGAATCTGTGGTCTTCCGTTGTACACGCATCTCGGAGACACCTGTATAGTGAGAAAGAATTTGAAGATGGAGAAGATAAGCGTGTAAGCAGACAGAAGGGGGATAAAATACGAGGATGGGTTGGAACAGAGTAGCGATTTTAAGAGAGTTTGGAGGGAGGTTAGGACTGGGGTGGGGGAGTATGGACAACAAGAAAGATGGGAATATTATATCAGAGTAGGGTATTCAAAAGACGAAATACAAAGAAAGAGGAGGGAGACAGAGATGTAGAAACGCAGGGGCGGCTCTTATATACAGCGTGTCCCGTATCTTCCGCATCAGAGCATTATACGGTTGTAGGATACATTATTCTGAAGGGATCTTTCTAATAAAATTTTTTCGAAATGTTTATAATAACCGCACGGGAACCCTCTCCCTCACATGTGCCGGGCGAGGGAGATGGCAGAACCTGTACCCCAGATATGTGAATTCTCTCACCTCCTCAATCTCTCTCCCCTCCCATCGCCATTCCTCCCTCTTTCTTTTTCCCCCTTTGCAAAACTTAATCATCTTTGTCTTTGCTGCATACACCTCCAATCCCTTCGCCCTGAAATACCTCTCCAAGTGTCTCACCATCCCTCTCATATCCGCCGCATCCTTCGCCACAACCACCATGTCATCCGCGTACGATAGCACGTGAACTCTCTGTTACTTCTCTTCTTATGCACTGGGCATATTATCCATCCTCCAACCGTTCGAAAATCCTTCCCCCTTCCACACATTGTTCAACGTCTCTAACATCTTCCCTCTCACCTCAGTCGTTTCCTCCCCCTCGATCGTCTGCCTATCTTCTACCCCTCCCAACAAATTCATAAAGTGACTCCTCCATTCCACCATCTGTATTTCGTTGCTGACCTCCTTTCGCTTCCTCAACTTCTTCAAATACCTACACACATCCCCTTCCTGTCTTATCTGTTTAATTTTTGCTGCCTTCTTCAACCTCAACTCCCTTGTCTTTGTCCCACATACTTCTTTGTACCTTCTTCTTGCCTCCTTATAACTGTCCACCAGAACCTTTCGTCTGCGCCACTGCCTCCCTTTTCGCCTCCCAGCATTCTCCATCCCACCATTCGTTCCTTCCCAGAATGCGTCCCCGGTGCGAACACTTCCTCCTCGGTATCGCGTCACTCACCACCTACATCAAATCTTCCAGTTATGGGACTGCTTCCACTCTTTGTCGCCAGATCGTCGAGGGTTTCCCCTGTAGCGTTCTATCCCTTCTCCTGACCAATCTGGCTTAACATATTTTACTTCCTCCTCTCGCCGCCTTCTCCCTCCTACCCCCTTCAAACAATAATAACTATCATAATAACGGAGGAAATTCCGGTGTGAAAATTATGTGGGGATGATTAGACAATTGAGACAATTGATCATATGCTGAGGTGTGACGACTTGGTGGAGGTATGGTGTGGGAACATGTACTAGATTGAAGGGTTGAGGGGACAGTGTGCGTTGTGTAAGTTGTATATTATGTATTGTAGTTATTATGTTTCAATTGTGTACAGAATTGTCACTTTCTGATAAAAGATAATATATAGGTGTCCCGCAACGATTGTGCAATACTTCACCAGGGAATTCTCAGGTCGAAAATAGACAAAAAAGCCAAATAAACATACGTCCGAAAATGGTCCATTTTCGAAATATTGAAACTTTTAATTTCATAAGTTGACCTATTATTGTTATCATTGGTTGTGAAGATTTAGATATAGTAATTGTATGATTACCATGGTTGCGATGGTTAAGAAACAAGTTAAATAAATAATAAGTTAATATTAACAAAATTAATACAGTTCATTAATAATTTAACAAAACAGGGTAACAAAGACTGTTGAAGAGAATCCTTCAACCAGCATAAAAACAACGAATATTTATTTGGAAAAGAATGATGTCATGATAAATGTTCAATATGCGCACCATTTACTTCTAAACACAAACGGATACGTTTTTTAAATGAACTTCTAATGCTAATCGATCAGAGAATACACTGTTGTAAGTATTGTACAATCGTTGCGGAACATCCTGTATACAGAGTGTCTCAGCGAGACCGTTCATTAGACGTTTCTGGGGTTCTGTCAAAATAAAAATTTGAGAAATAGAAAATTTGAAATTTGATTATACTTAATCTGAATTCTTAAATTTTTAGTTTGGCCAGAACCCCAGAAACGTCTAATGAACGGTCTCGCTGAGACACTCTGTATACATAACCACACGTGATAGCTAAGATTCTTGGGGAAAAGTATTGATTTAGTTGATAATTAAATTTGAGACTGCCCAATAAGTACAGTATAAAAGAAATTCAGGAATATGGGTCTTCTAAAAAATTCAATTTTCGGAGATGAGTCCTTTTGGAAATATCATTTAGGATTCAGTGTAAAAAATACAAAAGATAACAAGACAAAAAGATTGAGTTTATGTTTGAAAAATAGCATCGATATGCAGACTGGAAGACGAAAGGTTGCTCAAAGTGCGGTTCTTTTTAGGCTCTATAACCTCTATAACCTAGGTCGGACCCTGAGCTCCCTTATGGGGAGATTGTGGTCTAAAGGATCAACAAGTTTTTTTTTTTCATTATTTTGCAATTCTATGCCTTATGGAATATGTGTATAAAACGTATACTCTTCACGTAATATACGTGGTACACTAAATGTAGAAGCAATTTTGTTACTCGCCTTGACTTGAAACTTTAAAAAGAGAGATTTAGTCAATTCTGTTATATTTGATACCAATCTTGTTGACTTTCATACAAAAAATTATTGCAAGAAAGTGTAACTAACTGATAAGGTACTATACCGGGTGTTTAAAAATTGTGTTCGGATATTTTACCCACTTATAGTTCTCATCAAGATAAACAAAAAAGTCTGAGTAGTTGATTTTACGTTGCTTTTCAATAAAGTCCAAATCTAGTCGTTTAGTCGTATTACCCATGCAAAACTAAACATATTTGGTCTTTAGTTATTGTGAATCTCACGCCACTTTCGTGTAGTTGGTTGCTTTTATTTCACGTAAGCATGAATGAATACACAAATGCAGAAAAGGCAGACATGCACTTTATGTACGATGCTGCTAATGGTAACGCTTATGAGGCACGTCACCGTTACTCAGAAACATACCCCAACCATAACTTACTTAATGATAAATTTTTCACTAAATTTCATCAACGTTTGTCGGAAGTGGGTTCTTTTAAAACAACTCACCACGATGCTAGTCGACCTCAGGTACAAGTGTAAGAAGGATCTCTGCTGCAGTAAATATTAATGCCTCTCTAGTTTGGAGAATTTTACGTCAGTAACAATTGTATCCTTACCATGTTCAACGAGTGCAAGAATTTGTCGCTCCTGACTACGTTTCGAGAGGAGCATTTTGTGAAGTGATGTTGCAGAAGCTTGTACAAAATCCGATATTTTATGCTAGTGTTTTATTCACTGACGAAGCTGCTTTTACAAAAGACGGATTTTTGAATTTTCATAACAATCACGTTTGGGTAGATGAAAATCCTCACGCTGTTGTGCAATCAAGAAGCCAGTATAAGTTTTCTGTAAATCTTTGGCTTGGTATACTTGATGATCGATTGATAGGACTTTCTGCGAAACACTTTGCCGATATTATTCGAAGATGTACCTCTCCAGGATAGGTTACAAATATAGTTCATGATATATATAGCAAGAGGAGGTTTAATAGTTTGGCCACCTATATCACCTGATTTTTAATCCTCTACACTTTTTTGCATGGGGTTACTTAAAATCATTACTGTATTCAGTACCTGTTAATAACTTGGAGGATCTCCATCAAACAATACAAAACGCATGTGAGACTATTCGCCAATCTCCAGAAGACTTCAAAAGAGTGCGCGATTCTTTTGTACGAAGATGTCAAGCATATCTTCAAATGGAGGGAGGTCGTGTAGAGCATTTACTTTAAGCATTTTGTGTTTAGTTTTTATGTTCTGTTTGTATTATTCCAAATTAAATAAACATTTGAAGACCAAGACTAACAGAGAGGTTTACTAAGACCTTTTTGTTTATCTTGATAAGAACTATAAGTGGGCAAAATAACCGAACACAATTTTTAAACACCCGTTTGGGTTTAGTCGTTTTAAGAGACGCACGGCTAAACCTTAATGTTTCTAGTTCTAGGTCTTGTCTAGTATTAGTTGTGGAGCCAGCATTAGCTATAGTTTTAGTTATTATTCAGCGTTAGATTGTTGTATATTTTTATTAAACCAACACTAGAACTAACACTAGATCTAGAACTAGACACATTTGGATTTAGCAGTCTTAAGACACGCACGTCCAAACCCGAATGTTTCTAATTCTCGATCTAGTGTTAATTCTAGTGTTAGTATTAGTTTTAGTTTTATTTGTACCGCAAATATCTGAGCTTATGTTACAAATGAGTTATGTTAATGCAGGACAGTATTATTTTATATTAAGTATTATTCTATTTTAAGGATTTAATACAGGAAAGTAAATAATAAAATTCGGATAATAAGTTTTAAATTTAATGACATTAACTAACGCCTTCTTTTATTACGCCCGGTGATCGCTTTTTATTGGCAATTTCGGACTCGCACACAGTGTTAGGAAGTTATGAATATCTGGCCAAAAATCTAATTACAACTAAATGATGTTGAATATGTTTAATAATATCTCCGTAATAGTTAGCTAGGATTTATTTCATCTATAGACAGTGCTTAAAACAAAATTTACGATTTTGAAACAAATAAAAGTGTAACAAAGGTTTTGTTGTGGGTTGGGTTGGATGTTTAAGTTAATGTAACTCCGATAACATGGTACATTTACTTCATATACCCTAACCATACGTAATATATACTTATACAGGATTATCCACGACAACCGTCCATTAGAACTATACAGGGTTCTGATCAAAATGAAAATTTGAAAATTCAGATTTAATTATTATTAATTGTGTTCACTTCGACTAAAATATTTTCAAATTTCTAGCACTTCCGGTTATACCGAAAGTCGCCACCTACCTTATTTTTTTAACTGGACCACCCTGTATATTTTTACATATTTGGATTTATCTGTTTTCAAGGTTTATGAATAACTTTACTTTTGCAATTTGATTCTGCCGTTCTCGAGTTATTCGAATTTTTCTAAAAAAATCTGCTCCAGCAGACATTTGTTCAAAAAATCAGAGAACACTCGATTTTTGGAATATCAATTTAGGATTCAGAACATGCTTAAGCAACATGATGGAGTATGTTTTGGTGCCGAGTACAGCTGTCTAGAACATTTGGTCACTTTACTACGGCACGCTAACTTTTCGAAATTTGGAAGTATCATAACTTAATTTTTTTAAATGGCACCCCTTATTTTATTACTTACTCGTCTTCGGTGTCTCATTTTACATCTTTTATATCCCATATGTCCTATACCTAACATTTATAGTTTGGGGGATAATTAGGGTTTTTTGAAAAATGTACACATTATATCGATAGTTAACCTAGTGTACCATGAATACCTAGTGTGACCTAGTGAATAACCAAATGAAGTGGAGGTTTGAAAATTTGCGGGCTTGTGATGTTTGATGCCAGCTTTTTAACTAAAGGTTCCGGGTACTTGTGGTTACACCGGACTTCTATAAATTATTATCACATTCAAATAATCTTCATTACTAAATCCAAAACGTGGTGTTGTTTGAAAACAGATCACTACAAAAAGTAACCTAGTCATCACACCAACCGAAATAAATCATAGCTTTAGCAAATGTGAAACTGTTTATTTTTTCCTTACTAATCCTCTGATAATACATAAACCACAAAATTCCCAACACAAATTTTTTTTTCCGGCGGTCAGAGTAGATGACATTTTTGATTACAAAAAATTAAAATCTTAAAAATTACTTAACTTAGGTATAGTGTATGTAACATACAAGTGGCCTAAAATTGAACAAAAATTTCAAAAATGTAATGCAATACAGGGTGTTCCATTTGAAATATGAAAATTGTCACCTCTTCCGGTGTAACCACAAGTATCCGAAACCTGAAAATATTTTAGTAAAAAACTGGCACCAAACATCACAAATCTGCAAATTTTCAAACGCCCACATCATATAGTGTAACCTAGTGAATAAGGTCACACTAGGTATTTATGGCACACAAAAAACCCTAATTATCTCCCAAACTATAAATGTTAGGTATAGGACATATGGGATATAAAAGATGTAAAATGAGACACCAAAAATGACTAAGTAATAAAATATGGGGGTGCCATTTAAAAAAATTAAGTTATGGTACTTCCAAATTTCGAAAAGTTAACGTACCATAGTAAGGTGATCAAACGTTCTAGACAGCCGTTCTCGGCACCAAAACATGTTCTGAATTCTAAATTGATATTCCAAAAATCGAGTGTTCTCTGATTTTTTGAACAAATGTCTGCTGGAGCAGATTTTTCTAGAAAAATTCGAATAACTCGAGAAAGGCCGAATCGAATTGCAAAAAGGAAAGTTATTCATAAACCTTGAAAACAGATAAATGCAAATATGTAAAAATATACAGGGTGTTCCAGTTAAAAAAATAAAGTAGGTGGCGACTTCCGGTATAACCGGAAGTGCTAGAAATTTGAAAATATTTTAGTCGAAGAGAACACTATTAATCTAAATCTGAATTTTCAAATTTTTATTTTGGCCAGAACCCTGTATAGTTCTAACGAACGGTTGTCGTGGATGACCGTGTATACTATAATATATACAGGTGTCTCACTATTCATAGAGGTTTGAAATTTTGGTATCGTAGGTTGTTCATTCGGAACTTTCGATCTAAAAGATTTTCAAGATGGCTGCCACTTCCGGTCTACCGGAAGTAGGCCATAACTTCGTTGTTTTAAATGGAATGCTACAGTTTTTATTACACTTTTTAATTGTACATAAAAAAATATGTTGACTATTAAAGTATAATTAAAGACAATTAAAAGGTGTAATAAAAACTGTAGCATTATTATTTCGGAAATGGCAGCCATCTTGAAAATATTTTAGATCGACAGTTCCGAATAAACAACCCATGCTACCAAAATTTGAAAACTGTACAAATAGTAGCCGCCATAGCAGTCGACTGCTATGGTGGCAACTACGGAGGAACGTGGTTTGACTGTTCCCGTCAAAATTTGCGTGTAACATGTCTATTACCATAGTAATGGACTGCGAGCAATGCTATTGCGAGGGCTAGAAAATTTTCTACTTTCGGTATAGCACATAAATTTTACGATTTACACGCCAATTTGACGCTAACAGTCAAACCACGCCCCTCCGTAGTTACCGCCATAGCAGTCGATTGTGACGTGTAACGTCAGGTTTAAAAAGTTCTAACGAACCAGTTACGTGAAACACCTGTATACACTGTGTATATAAACTATGAAATCAATTCGATAAAAATTCGAGGGATATTCTTCCAGAAAAAATTCTTGAATATCTGTTGTTATATTGTTATATTTTTTAACGCGCATTTTTTGAGATAAAATTGAAATGTACAGGTGTCCTAAAATTGAGATACCATATGTTAACATTTTAAAATAGAAACCCCCATTTTTTTGTTGCATTTATGGGATTGTACGTAAATGTTGAGTATTTTTCATGTAGCTGTCTTCGAGAAAATAGCTGTTAAAAATACTGTTACTATGTTATTTGCAATAATAGTAAGTAGTAACTACGCTATTCTCTCTTTCTGTGTTAATTTGTGAAAAATGTTTAATAATGTAATGATAACCATAAATTATGTTTTAACCCATAAGCAAATTTAGTATTTTAACATAGTCTTAAAATTTTTTTATACCTATATTTATTTTTCATCGTCCTCACTGTGTTCTACAATTTCAATATTAGTTGCAATTCTTTGATTTCTTGCTATGAAATGATGTTATAATTGGGTCTGAAGATATAATAGTCTGCTTAAAATGTCTCTATTATTGTGTATTCTTGATATTTTTCTGGAAAAGTCTCAATATATCTGCTAAGGTTTTTATGCCGAATTTCTTGCGCTTCTTCTGAAAGCAGGCCAATCTGGATACTTAATGATTTTATTATTAAGTGGCCATGCACAAGAATTTTATGCACTGCCACAGGCATATAATACCAATTATATAATTGATTCTATAATTTGAATTGTGTCGTTTGTAATATTTTTAAGTGCAGCAGTGTTCTTGATAATAATTTTTGTGAAATCTTGGCATCTGGTTTGGCATTTTAACGCATGATATCTGAATCGTGACTCTTTTTTAAAGACCGAAAGCTTCTAGTTCTAGATCTAATCATAGAATTAGTACTAATATTAATTCATAAAAAATAGTTATTCTGAAAAATTGTAAACGATTGATAGTTTCAAAACTAAGTTTCAGTATTCACTTGAGAATATCCGTAGACACTATCCTGTATATTAGAAATTTTATTGAAAATGCGCAAATATGCGCTATTTATTTTTTTGGGAACGGAAAGTATAGGCTTGAAACTACATAAAAAAACAAATTTCAAAAAATTTTAGATTACATTTTTAAAATTATAGTGAAATTTCATAAGGGTACAACTTTTAATATGTTTACAATCGTTTCTCAACATTAATCAAATGTTTTTTTTGAAATTGATATGCGAAATAATTAACACTTATTTCTTTACATATCATTTTTATCCAGAGTTGAAGTTAATAAAAAGTGGTTATTGCGGAGTAGCGAGTATTATAATATAACCTAACGGTCCCCATTTGCCAAAATATTAAAAAAGAAAATTAATAAAATCATGTTATGGCCGGTAATTTCAAACTTCCTAACACTTTGTCATAGTCCGCCGCCTATGATCTGTAAGAAAGGAGTAAGTGCGTTGTACTGAAAGGTATGTGAAATATGATGTTCATCTTGTCATTTTTAAGGGATAAGTGCCAAGTTGGACATTTAATTGTTAACCTGCTCTCCCCGCACCTGATTAATACGTTCTTACGCTTGACACAATTGGGATAATTTAAATGTTTGTTTCAAAAAAATTTCACATTTTAGAGAAAGATAACATTTTGTATACGATTTTTGCCTGACACAATATTTTTGAACTTACATTAGAACAGAAATATTAAAAATGTTATTATTAAATTTTTACGACTCACCCTGCACACCTTTCAAATATATATATAAACTTTCGTTAATTCTTCTCATTTTTAGTAATAATCAAATATAATATCAATTTCTCCGAGAAACTTAATGACTATGTACCGAAGAATTGTGTTCAAGCATACGAACAGGTCGAATGTCAGTTTCTGATCCCACGGTGGCATCTTGATCGATCGAGATATGACCGTGATGATGATGATGATGATTATGACATTTTGGAATCGCTCCTGTCAGTCTCGAATCGGAACTGATGGCCCTCTCCAGCTTCCCTCTTGCATTGTGATGACAATCCCTTTTCCGTGTGCGAGCACGATGAGTGCAATCGGAAGCGTTTGAACTTCTACGTCTCGATGATGATGAAGGGCAATGAATTGAATGCGTGGGTAGTTGATAAACTGAACCACCTACAAACATTTCGAATAAAAATTCTTAGAATAATAAATAAAATTATAATCATCAGATGAAAGATATTTCTTTTTTTTTGGTAAATATCGATTATTCAAATAGCAAGATAATAATCAACCTATTTCGAGCTACCCACTCACCAGAAACGTGTCCAGTGGTTGAGTCTCGGTGATGAAGAAATTGTAATCTCGGCGAACACGAATGTGAACTTCTTCGTAAACTTTCCGGTAATTCTTGAGCATTTTGTCTCTCTTCTTCGTCGACTCGTCGTTGTCGTTTAAGTGGTCTTCTTCTATCTTTCACTCTTAAAGTCACTGGATATTCCGTGTGAAGATCTAAAGCCATCGAACCTTGACTACCACTGCCTTGTAACGATTCATGACTTAATCTGTAATAAATTTAATTTATTGCTAATTTTGTTAAAAAGAAAAAAAGTTAAGATAAAAATATGTACCCAAAAAAATGTAATTGCTTCTAAAAATATAAAGATAAAGCTGGGGGAGTAAAATGAATTTGAAAGCTGAAATCCGAACGCAAACAAAAAATAGTTTTAATTTGTTATGGCACATACGTTTATGTAAGTTTTGTGTTTCTTACCTATACGATGCGGCTGTTTCGTCTACAGAAAGAGCGTGTCTGTGTAGTAAACCCGGATTAAGCAATGCACATGCTGCAAAAGTCCTTCTAGTACCTTTTGGAGACGGTTTCTCGTGGATAATCCGATGGCTGGCAGTAGAAGGGGATGTTTTTTCAGCGTTTTGTTCTAATAGCGAAAAGTCCGGCGCCGAAGGGCTTTTACTAATCGAACCCTGAGAATCGTTAAACCAAAAAGATAATAATCTAAATTTAAATCATTTAAAAATTCATCATAACCCAGCAACAAGCAAAAAAGAAAAGAAAAATTACAAAAACCTCATTTAAACACATTCAAATTTACCTGTGATGCTCTCAACGAATTTGGTTTATTTTGGCACGAATCCAAAACTAATCCTCTCGAAAATTGCAAAAAGGATTGTGTCACTAGTCTTCTATCTGGACACACGACGTGCGAATGGGGCGAAACTCCCGTTTGAGACCCAGAGTGTCTGATGGAATTATGAGCTGCGTAACTATTTCCGTAAGAACTGTGATGTCTTGGCGTAACAGCTGTTGTTGGAGCCGTTGTTGAATTCATTTTAAATCTGGCAGGAACCACTTTGGCGGCAGAATCTCTTGCTTCGAATGTCATCACGCACGCTGCCACTACTATAAAGCCTAATCATTTCAAAAAAGTTATTTTAATGTATCACTGGATTTTGAGATATTTTTGACACGAAAGGAAAATCGAAATTTAGAAATTTTTATCAATAACCCCCTATATTTTCTGAGAAAAGAATTTTTACAATTTTATTATAATCACTAATTACATATAAATTTTATATTTATCGCATTGTTAGATTAGGTAGTTTTTAACTCTTGTAAGGCGGACAAGGTATAACTGCAACGTTTATGTTTTTAAGCTGTGATACTACCATTTCAATTGCACCTCAAAGAAAATGGTTTCTCATAAGTGGATTGCTACTACAAATTTTAATTACAGGCAAACATAGTTGGTTAACGAGATCTTTCAGAAATTTGCCGCGTTAATTTTTAGTTCTCAAATGGAAGAATGTAAGGCCAGCGCAACGCCCTTCTTTTGACAGTGTACTCGCCCAACATTTTATCCACGACATCTACCTGGCCTTTAGTTTTATTATAGTACTTGTTTATCTTGTGTTTAGCTGCTTGTGTGTCTACCACTTCCCCAATCATATGCATCGATGATATTAGCACAACTGCCTTATTCTTCTTTGGTACGTATGAACCTACTGTTGCATCCCGATTATAAGCAAAACTTGTCGAGTAAATTGATCTTTCTTTAGCTTCTTGCATATTGGTTGGTAGGAATCTTCTATGTTTTCTTACTGTTCCAACCACGGTTATATGCTAGGAGTTCAAGATCTTTGCTAATGCGAAACTTGTGAAGAAATTATCAATTGTCATTATTCTTCTCGACCCCTTATAAGGACTTACTAAGTTTAACACTGTTCGTTCACCAGCATTAACCTGTTGAGGACCATCTGATGGTTTGCTAATGTAAAGCTGGCCTGAAAACTTGTGTAAGCTTAGTATGACCTCTATATGAAAATAATTATAATTTGGTAGGGATCCGTACACAACGTTACATTTAGTTGCTCCGTTCTCGTTATATTAACTTTTCGTGGTGATAACAAGGCATAACCCCAAAATATTTCTCAATAAAATATTTGATCTTCTCAATAATGATGTAAGGTATTTTCAAAAAAGTGGCTTCAGAATGTTCAGTTCTTTTATTGTGGGTATACTTGTTACTGACTTCCTTTATAATATTTACTTAATCCAAAAGGGGAAAAGTTTCTTTCAATAAGCCCAAAAACACAAGGTCTAAACCTAAACCTAAGTCGAGGTTCTGGGAAACAATTAACTATGTTAGTAAACCGTTCAGTTTAGCGAAAACAGCCAAGTATTGTAACATTACGTGGACTTTATTTTCAGATATATTTCAGAATTCAATGAATACCTTCTGCTTTGTCAATAAGTATTTGTGTTTCTTTTTATTGTTCTCAATAATGATGTGAGGCCTTTTCAAAAATATCATGTTTTTTTCAACTTCGATGAAGGCGAACTTGTTACTCATTGTCTTTATAATATTTACGTAGTATGGAGGGAGAAAATACTGTTTTCTTCCCCACATTTTTTTCAATAAGCATAAAGACACTGGAGCGCAGAAAACCGTCCACTTTTAGCCAAAACAGCCAAGTTGTGTGAATGAAAAGATACATTATGTTAATGGTTCAAAAAATTGATGGGCTCACTGGAAGCTTTTTGTCCATCATTTCAGTGCGTACATAAAGTTGGTATGATTTGAACTTTTGAAGTGTCTTCTGTGGTGGTCGCTCTGGAATATTAAGAATCCTTTGGATTAAATTATTGTTGTAAGTCCTCACAAATTTTATTAGCCTTCCGAATTGTTTCTCGTAATATATGTCAGATGTCTCTGGAGACATTATTAACTTGAAAATCTGTTTATTACATACGTATTACTGATTGCTATAGATCCTCCTGTTTGCCGTAAAATATTATGACATCTTATTTAACTACTTAATGGTGAATTAGTATGTCACTCTAGTCCGTCTTTCGCTATCAAAATATAAGCAACACTTTATATCTAACTTTATGACATCCTTTTTCAAAAATAACAAAGATCTGCAAGGTTTTGTTGTCGGTCAGCTGAGAGTCATTTCCAAAGTAATTTTCTGCATATAATCATAATCCAAGCTCATAATTCCACGATCAGGACAGGATTTTGAGATATCTGAGGTTATGTACAAGATATACAGCTTTTTTGGATACTTTTGAAGTTATGTACGGGACGCAGAATACTTTTCTGCTCTATCCTATCTATACATCATTCAATACTATCCTTGCCCTTCAAAATATGCTATGAACGCTGCTGTACTATTTTTCTTTCATAAGTTATGACCCTTGAAGTTGAATACTAAACGCGGTATGGGTATGAGTACCAGCGGCAGCTTGCGCGCGACGTTGTTACTTAGCAACTGAACTGTACACTGATCAACTGACAGTACAGTTAACGTGTATTGTTAAATCCTGTGTAGTTTTCATTAGTCGTTTTCATGTCTATACTTGTCACTATGAACTCCAAAAAGTGTTTGAATGACCCTGACCGTTTTAATTACATTTGCGTTGTTGTAATATGAGCGTGAAGTTGTTTTCTCTATTTACAGTCTCATTTTCATTGATTTCCTGACAATTTAGGTGATGTTAGCGAAGAGCAAGGAGAATGTTTCCATCAGAATATAAACGAAATGGAAACACGGTATCAGGGAAAATGGCCCATATCTATGCTAGCCGACTATTGCTAGTCACTTCTGGATATACCATATCTATGGAACAGAAGTAAAAGAGATTCCAGAAAAGTTAAATACAATACAACATTCGGACTGTCGTGTCCCTCGCATCTGACAGTACTGATCCATACGCTGGGTTCCAATTCATTACCTCATTTTAAAATGACCATAACATATAATAGAAATACTATAAATACTATATGATGAAATAGATAAAATACAGCAAAATAATATTGTGTGTCTCACACATAACTTTAAAAGTAACCAAAAAGTCATTTTTCTTGTTAACTCTGAGCTCGGACTTTGATTCGACGCAGAAAATTACTTCGGAAATGGATATCAGACATCCAACAACAATCAACACCCCTTTTCTGCAGATCTATGTAATTTACAAATATAATATACCTTCGCCTCCTGGTAGCGTTGTAAAATTGTGTCCGCGGACGAGGATTAAAGAATTTTTTGCAAATAAATGAAGATTAAATGTACTTTATAACATAAAACTTTATGTCTTAAGTCCTAATACTTTTTAACCCATTCCCTGCCATGGTCCTCTAATGAGGACTGGAGATAATTTATTTAATTTGTAATTAATTAGAAAATAAAATATTAAATAAATAAGACCGTTGCAAAACACTTACTTTTTGAGGTTATCTGAGAAAGTTAGCATGTCGCAGTAAAACGAAAGTATTTACACGATTTTTACAAATATACTCTTAAACTTACTCTCATAATTTGAAAATTGACAATCATAGATAGATTTTATGCCTAAGATGAGTTAATATGTTACAGTACAACAAGGGAAAATAGATTTTTATGTCGGTCCCCAATTGCGGACCTTGGCATGTACTGTCTTTATAATTGCAATAAATATTTTGGCTACAGTTTTTGTAGCAATATGACAACAACAAAATTTTTAACGCTTGCTGACTTACAAAATATACTTGATGATGAGTTCTTCAAAGATTTGGAAGAGGATGTCGTTAACGTGGTGAAATTAACACCAGAAAAGGTAGATACAGTATCAGATTGCGAGGAGCTGGATAAAGATGTACTACAGGATACTCTGCCGCAAGATGTTTGTGGTGAAACTGAGTCAGAAACTGCACAGGAACCAACCAAGAAGAAAAGAAAGGTTACTTTTTCATCACTTTGGAAGAAAATTAGTCCAAATTTTTCAAGTGGTTCAAGCACTTTTTCGAATGTAGCTTCAATGATAAGCGACATCAAAGTGAATTTGAAAAAGAAAACTCCAGTTGAAATCTTTGAACTAATATTTGATGAATCTTTGTTGAGTATATTGTTACTTAGAGTAAAATATTTGCAGAACAGAAAAATTGCCACAATTTTAATTTGTCTACTGATTGTCTCTGAAAATTTGTTGGAATATTTTTATTATTTGGACATCATTCTTTACCCCAAGACCAAATGTACTGGTGTGGAGAGGAAAATATCAACGTAGAATGTGTAAGAAATTGTATGACGAAATACAGATTTATAGAAATAAAAAAGTATCTGCATTTCAATAATAATTCCATGATATCTCAATCTGATAAAGCAGACAGATTGTTCAAAATTCGTCCTGTTATTGGTACACTCCGGGGTAAACCTATAAGATTCGGATTCAAACAATGGGCTATGTTTTTCCATCACCGGCTTTTGCTTTCGTGTATCGAGGACGAGTATCAAGGTAAATCTGAAGAAGAAGAAATTGAAGACAAGAGGTACCGACAACAACAAGCCTACAAGGCATAGTAATCATTAGATTTAAATTGGTAAGTGTGGTCAATTACAACTTTAGAAAAATCATATAAAACAAAATATTAGAAAGTATATTGTTGTTATTGTTAATAATTATTATTTTATGTATAGGATGTGCGAAAATGTCATCTAAAATCGACAATATTCGGAAGAATATTTATCTTTAGGATTTAGTGCTAGTCCTGGTAATGTCACGTTACCTATCCGCCTGGTATGCTAAAACATTTTTTCAAACGATGCTATGAAACCATCGAAAATGAGAACACTTTGAAAGAATGCATCCTGACCGTAAAGACAAAGTTAACTCCAAAAATTTAAATGAAAAATTTCTTTTACGTTCAAAAATATTCTCCAAACCGTCCACTTCTAAAAATGTTGAAGGGGGATTAATAACCTCTTATAACATTTCTCATTTAATTGCGAAAAGAGGATATCTTAATATTGCCTGCAAACTTAATATTGCGTTATATGCTTAATATTAATAACCAGAAAAATTAATATTGCCTGCAATGAAGGAGGTAATACCGTACTGATGAAAATGAACCCACATTCAGTCTTAAAAAGCATTGCTTTGAGCAACAGCAGTGTTCAGCGACGAGTCGGTGAAATAGCGGAAGACATAAAAACATTTTTATTAAGTGAAATGCAAAAAAGTTAATTTGCTATTCAATTGGATGCGGCAACGTTCGGAAGAATAAACATATTAATGATTTATATTCGCTATTACAGCAACAAAAAAGAAGCAATTACTGAGGAATTCCTTACTGCGGAGTATTTGGAAACATATTCAACAGGAGAACATATATTTTCATGTGTTAAAAATGTCTTTGATAAGTTTGAAATACCTCTTTCTAATATAATTGCAGCAGCTAGTGATGGAGCACCTTCAATGGTTGGAAAATACCGTAGATTTTTAACCTTGTTGAAACAAGAACTTAATAACGACATTCGGATTGTGTGTTACACAGACAACAGTTAGTTGTAAAAAATATAAATGAAAACCTTCTTGATATTTTGAATCTTTGTATAAAAGCTATAAACAAAATCAAATCTAAACCTTTATATGATCGACCTTTTGCCGAACTATGCGATAAAAACGACGAAATGTATAATAATTTGTTATTACACACAGAAGTACGTTGGTTATTCAAGGATAATTGTTTACAAAGGCTTGTTGACATTTTCGATTCAGTGGTAGAATTTCTACTTGAAAACGACAAACCGCAAAGAATGCAAATATTGGAGTTAAAACATCATACATTTTTTGTGGTGGATATGTTTTCGCATTTCAATAATGTCCAATATAAATTGCAAGGAAAGGACATTAACCTCATCCAAGTAAGAACAATTATCCTTAGAATCCGAACTAAAATAGACCTCTACACCACCTTCAATACCTTCAATACCTTCATGGATCACTGATCCCTTTGAATGTGAAATCACGAAATTAGATTTTTCTTTCAGGCGGAAATAATAAAATTAAAAGCAGATCTTGAATTAAAAAATTTATTCAAAACACGTGATTACGCAACATTTTGGAACTCACAACGTATTCGAGAACAATATCTCCATTTAAAAAATGTTTTTGAGTCCTTATTATTGGCTTTCCCAAGTTCTTATTTAGTGGAAGCTGGTTTCAGTCACCTAAACAACCTCTTGCGAAAATAAAGAAATAGATTAAATGTAGCAGACCGTGGCGATCTAAGAATAATTCTTAGCAACGTTGAGCCAAATATTTCCACAATTGTATCGAAGCACCAGGCTCAATGTTCCCATTAAAATAATAATAATTATTATTGTTTATTTTATTTATATTAAATACAATATTTTAATTTCATGTTATTTTATTGATTATTTAATAAATAACCTAGTACCTATCAAAAATTTATTTTGTATATAAAAGTGTTTGTTTTTAATGGGGTCGATGCAATAACAAAAATTCTTACAAGGGGTCATCGCAAAGAAAAGGTTGAGAAACCCTGCTTTAGATCAAGTAAAAAGGTGGTCGAAATCTGAAAAGAAATATATTCAAATAAATCGTCCGCTACATAGGTGATGTTGATAAATTAGATTGGAGTGTACAGAAATATCGCATAAAATTTAGAGGTAAAAAGTGCTATTTTCCATTATATACAAATGCGATGGATGTTGCTGTTTATAATGCATATTTTATGTTCTCTATGCAATCACAAATGAAAATATACCTCTTCTAAACTTTAGGAGACAAATTACAAGAGCATATTTCAAAAAAGAATCAATTTCTAACCCTAAACATCCAGGACGACCAAGCGCGGTTATAAGCAGTAATATACCATATGCAGTACGATAATATATTTATAATTATATTTATATTAATGTGATATATTTATATTATGATTCTACTAGCCATACTTTAGAGAAAATATTAGAGGGCAAACAACGTAAATGTGCTTTATGCAAAACTCATGTTAAAAAACAATGTAGTAAGTGCAACGTAGGCCTCCATTTAAAGTGCTTACCTGTTTGGAATACTAAAACATGATGATGTATTATTTTTATATAAGTGTAAAATATATAGATAATAAATAAAATGTATATAGTAATAACATGTTGTATTTGTAGTAAATTATTTTTTAACCATATTTATAATTCGAACTCTGAACCGTACAAGTTAATACTAATTAACATTGTCCATAAAAAAAACTAAAACATAAAAACTAAATTTAAAAAAATGTAGTAACAACTAGTTTTGCAACAGTCTCATTTATTGTACAGGTGTCCAAATTTCGATGGGTTTGCAGGGTATCTTAGTTATTATGAAAGATAGAAAGTTGCGGTTTTCGTGAACCTGAGCTACTTTTTTTGTGAAACTTGCAATGCTGCAAACCAAATTTTCATAGCTCTCTTCGTTTTTGATATACAGGGAATGTTTCAAAATTCACGATTTTCAGACACCCACTGTATATTTATTATCACTCATCCACGACCGTAAGATGTTCTCGGCATCATGATTTGAACGCTCAACGCTGCCCTGGCTTTGAGAATGGCGAGGTCTTCCATGAACAATTAATAACTGTGGCCACAAGATTTTCAACTCTTCTACTATCTTGTTCGCAAATTCACGCGCATTGTCGCTTTGCAAAATCTTTGCAAAAATTGGAGAAAAATCTTCAAAAGTTCTTCCGCAACGTTTACATCGTGTTTTGAACGTAAAGGCCTCAAGGACATACGTACTTGGTGGAATGGTCTTGATAGTTCAATAGTCATTTATACTCACCGTCGGGTATAGATTGAAAATCGATTAAATCTACTTGACCTCTGGTCATAAAATCTTTAGAAGTAATCGGTTTTACAACAATTTTTGATACAATTTTATTCTTTTTTGTTTGACAATATTTACATGCCTTCAAGAACATTTCTACACAAGGCCTCGGAACAAAATATTTTTGTTGAACTGATATTGATCATTTTATCTCTGGGCCCATGGCCACAACTAACATGAATATCTAACAACCTTTCAAATAGTTCTTTTTCTGGGATGACATAAATTAAAGGATCGTTTTTTTCCTTAATTTTTTTTATGACATGTTGTTGATCGCCTACTTTCATAACATCATACATTTGCAGTAAATAATACTCTCTTCTGCTTTTCTTGCTATTCTTTTGTTTTGCTTGAGTAATTTCCAGCGCCATCTATTAATTCTCTATTTCATTACCTCAAAACAACAAAACACATCAATACTTACTTCTTTTAGTTGATCGACCGTGTACGGGTGCTTATTAGGTTTTTCTTTGTAGTAACTACTGTAGTGTTCTTTAAACAGCTCCTCATCACTTCTTCCAGAATGATTCGCCATGCTTACTAATTTAGTTAGTGCTGGTCGTTTCGTGAACCTTCGATACCTTTATTGCGGCAGATTGTGTACCGAGATGGAGTACGCGATTTACCGAATATGATCGGGCGTTTCATGAACAGCCTCGTCAGAAAACGAAATCCTTAACATTTACACAAACTGCCGACGCTTCATGAACTGCCTAGGATTTTCGGGAACTGGCGGATTTCGCCATGTGACCACGACATATATATATTTAATTTATGCTCAAACGGGTGCTGTAATGAGACTCCTTATAGCAGCCGATGCTGTAATGAGCTTTTAGTAACATTTTATGGAACCAGTTCAAGTTAGTGACATTGGGTCATTAATTTTTGTAGTTTTCAATGTGACAATTTTTGTCTATGGATGTTTAAACACGTTCTTAGCATCGAATACAAAGTCCACAATGATGAGGACAATGATCACTGAGCAATTTCTCTTATTTTGGGAGGTATACATCAAACATTTTTTTTCAGGTGAATACATTTTGTGTTTTGACAGTTTCTAATCGTCAATTCAAATTTTTATTTTCAAGTGTTACGGTGTTACCAACTGCTACATACCTATTTCCCCAGATTGTCAAAATTTATTTTATTTTTGTTAAAAAAAAGGATAAAAACGCGAATTACAAAAACAAGCATAAAAAACACGTTTCATAGGACTTAAAGCACTCATTCGCCACTCGTTTTTCAACTTGAATTCGTGCATTTCAAGCATGTCTTACGAAACGTGTTTTTTAATATATTATTAATTACACCAAAAAAGTTGTCATTAATATTTAGGCTTTGGCATTTAAATGCATTGTAATCGATGTCCATTATACCAGTTGTTATTTAAGAAAAAGTAATATATTATATTATGTATTTTAACTGATCTGTAATTGTTATTTTTAGACTTACTTGTTTCGGCACTCGGCCATTATCAGAGACTATGTTAAGTGTTATTAAAAGATTAAGATATCAATCATTAATATTTGAGAACTATTACATAGGTATAGAAAGATAACACACTTATGAAATTAATTTAAAATAAAATTAAGTTACAATTTAAAAAGACGTTGAAAATTGTGTCTACGTTAAAGTGAAAAAAGCTAAAAATAACAATTAAAGACCAGTTAAAGCACATAGCTTGTAAAATTAATTTTCCTTTAACATTTTTGATAATCTTTTATTAGATTTGTGTTTCAATATTTTTGATTTTACTTAGAATCGTTCGCTTATGCCGCGAAAATATTTGTGTCCTCATTTCTAATTCGGATATTGAAAAATTAAAATTTTTTTGAAAACAAAAATGTATTGATTTATGTTACAAGCTGAAATCCCACACGCAGCAAAAGTTAATCGTGTAGCCTCCATAGCTCAGGGGTTAGAGCACTGGTCTTGTAAACCAGGGGTCGAGAGTTCAAATCTCTCTGGGGGCAAAATTTTTTTTTCTTTTTCTCATCTAACTTTTTCCCAATTACCTCAGCATCTGTCGTAATAACTTTTTGTCGACGACGAAAATCGATTTATTATTTTTATCGCGAAGAAAAATAAAAGCAAATTTATCTTTTTATACCTACCTCCTACTCCCATAACTATTGGACCTGCATAAGACAAATTGTTCAAATGAAAACCTCGAGATTCGTTTTTCACTCGTACTGTATGATTTCCTCGTACTTCTTGTGCAAACGATAAATGATCCGCATAATAACCTAGAAAAGAAATAAATTGTCAAAAAAAGATGTTGGAAAGAAATTGGTTGAAAGTAGAAATTGATTCTTTTCGATTGCAGTGCTCATTTTCCGCGGGGTCTTTTAGCTAGCTAAAGCATTTCAGCGAAGTGGTTCGAGAGGCACTTTAGAACTTGCTGGCAAATGGGTAGAGATTGCTCGGGTGCAACAGATGTGTCCCTTTGGCAAACTTTATGGAGAGTTATTTTTATACAGCCCCAGGTTTTAAGTTTACGGATGCGATGTACGTTGACTTTAAATGTTGGGAGGATTAAACTTTGTAAACTAGCCGAAATTTATGACAAATAAAAAAGGAACGTTTTGAAAATTTTCATTTAAAAATATATAAAAAAATTCGTTCAAACCTTTTCTGTATACAGGTGTCCCGTTAAGCGTACGGAGCGGCTGTATCTCTAGAACGGTAAGGCCTAGAGGTTTGGGAAAAAAATCCGTATCAGAAAAGTGACCAAGAGAAATAGCTGAAAATTATTTTGAAGTTCGTAATTCGACCACTAGGGGGCGTAACTGCCATTGAGAAACATAAAGTTCCCGCTATCTCAGAAACTTAGACGATGAGCTATAACTTTGACAACATCATTTAATAGCTTGGATAATACCGCATCGCTTTTGTTTTGCGATATTTCTCATATCTGTCATAATAAAGGAGGGGGAGGCCAATGCGTTTTCATATGTTTACATTTTAATATCTCCTAGACCAGTGTTTCCCAAACCTTCAGCATATATGTACCCCTGTTGTAATTATCAAAACTTCCAGTACCCCTCGTTAAAAAAAATGTTCTTTTAGCATCAACCAAAAAATGAATATTATATTGGTTCTTTTTAACACAAAAACAAAATAATAATAATAAAATAAAATGGATAATAATAAAGTATAATAAATAAATGTAATAATAATAACATTAACGAAAGCATCAGTGGGATGGATGAATTTGTTTAAGTTGAGATGATGCCAAATCCCTCCACTTCCAAAATCTTGTTCCTTTTTTTCGACTTAATATCGACTAATGCTGAAAACGCAACTTCACATAGATATGATGTTGGAAATGGCAAAACATATTTTAACACTTTTTCTGTTAAATTCGGATATAGTTGTTGCATTTGCAGCCAAAAAGATGCTAAAGAACACTCTTTATGTTTATTTTTCAAAAATCCGTCTGCAGATAACTCCAAGAGCTGTTCTTGTTCCACATTAGATAAATTATCTGGCATGGCAAATGAATCAATATTAAACGGATGTCTTATCCATTCGAGGTTTGTCGTTAAATCCGGAAAATAATTTTTCAGGCCCTCTTGTAATCCGTCCAAATGCTCTGTTAAACATTTCAGAATATCCGTATCAATTTTATCAGATGATTTTGTTACAAACTCATGAAGAGAGGGAAACGATTCTAGCTCTCCATTATTAACTCTAGTTTTCCATAACTTTAATTTTTCAATTGTAGCGTTTACTTTGTCCTGGACATGAAACAATGAAATATCTACCTTGTAATGATAAATTGAGTTCATTTAAAATAGAGAATATATCTGTTAAGTATGCCAATTTGGATAGCCACGTTGAGTCATGTAGACACTTTTTCAGTTCAAATTTATCATTAAGAAAAACTTGAAGTTCTTGTCTCAGTTCAAATAATCGACTTAAAATTTTTCCCCGAGATAGCCAACGTACATCAGCATGAAAAAGCAGTTGGGTATGGCTGCTTCCCGTTTCTTCACACATTTGTGCAAAAAGTCTTGCGTTTAAAGGTCGATCTTTAATATAATTTACGATTTTCACGCTTTCATCAAGAACTTTTTGCAGATCAGCAGGCATCTTACGTGTTGCCAAAGCCTCTCTGTGAATGCAACAATGTGTGGACTTGACATTTGGTGCAACCTTCTGAATTTTTGCAATGAGTCCTTTATTAATGCCGACCATACTTTTTGCACCATCTGTACTTATTCCAACACATTTAGTCCAACTAATTTTGTTATCTTGCATAAATTTATTCATAACGTTAAAGATATCTTCTCCTGTTGTATGACCTAACAAAGGCTGGCAAAATAAAAAGTCGTCGTGAATTTCTTGGTTCTTTGCGTATCTAACAAACACCAGAAGATTTGCAAAATTTGTAAATCTCATCGACTTGTAATGCATAATAACGACTTTGAGAAATATCAGACAATAACATCTGTTTCACATTATTGGCCATATCAATTATTCGTCGATGAATTGTATTATTTGACAAGGGTACACGATCAAGAGTTTGTTTTGCTTTATCACCTATCATTACTTCTGCCATTATTTTGGCAGCCGGCTTGATTAAACTTTCGCCAATCGTCTCCGCTGCACCACATTTCGCAATTAAAAGCGACTCGCGATACGAAGTTTCTAGGATTTTTTGATTGTCACCTCCTGTTAAACCTCTCATTACTTTTTGAGATTGATTTAAATCTTTGAGTTTATGTTCAAAAAATTCGATTGGTTTATCTTTGTATTCAAAGTGCTTTGTGTCAAAATGTCGCTTTAAGTTCGATGGTTTCATACTTTCATTGGCAAGGTTTTCAAAACAAATTACGCAAAGTGGAATGGGTTCCTTTTCATCACCACTCCACGAGAAGCCCGATTTAAGGTATTCTTTGTGGTATTTTCGAGTCTTCCTTGCTTTTTTGTTAACCGGTTTTGAAGAAGTTTCGTCTTCGATAATTTCATGAGTTGCTGTTCGTTCAATTTCGTTTACTTTGCGTTTAGAACATCCGGGTTGCAACCAGCGATCCATAATCTTGATTATTAGATATACACATTATATTTTATAAAAATAAATAAAAAACAATAAAACTTACTAAAGAAAGCACCTAAAAAATAATACAATTGGAAAAATCGCACCGAAAGCTAAAAGGAGACACACGCGGTATCAGTTCAATAGCGACTGAAGATTTTTACTTGAATGCCCGGGGAATCACGGCGTCCGGCGACTCGGCGCCAAAAAGTAACATATATACAGGAATAACAAATTTTCAATTTTTTTTAATGTTTATCAAAAAATAGTTAAAAGTCTGCTGCACCAGGCGTAGGAAAAGTTCAATGCAACGTGTACCCCCATCAAACTGTTCCTGTACCCCTGGTGGTACGCGTACCACAGTTTGGGAAACACTGTCCTAGACCATTCAACCGATTTGAATATTTTCGGTGTTGTTTGAAAGAGCATTTTATGCTCTTTTTAAAGATATTTTCAGTAAGACCGTCCAGTGCTTTAAAACAAATGAGCTAGAGGACGTTAGCTGCAGCGATTACATATTTTGTGGTTTTTGAAGAAAAGTTAAATGGAACGATACTATTTACTTCACAGATCCTTAGTCACCTTAAAATTTGCAAAATTTTAGTGAAAACCGCATCTCGATATCGCCACCCGTTCTCGAGTTATAGAAGAAAATGTTAAAAACTCGAGTGCCATCAATCGGATCCAGTTATCTCATCGAGAAAAACAAATCACATAACCATGGTAACTGTAAGCATGTCATTTACTAACGCAGAAGCGTATGATAGAGCGTATGATGATTTATTTTAAATGTTTCGAATACGATGCAACTGCATGGCAAAAATGTGCAATGCTATTACGACAAAGAAAGACATTTTTCTCTAGAAGTGTTTTTAAGATTGACTTAGGGATTACGGAAAACTGGCAACGTGTAGCCCATTCAGACATCTCTATGAATTCGTAAATCACATGTGATCCCACATAATCTGGGAACTCCGTAAACAATTGTCCACAAGAGTTCTCAAGAGAATAATATCTCCACCACGTTGTTTTACATCAGGCCTTAACTGATATCGATTATGATAACAGACTGAACTATTACCATTGACTTTTAAATATGATTTGGGCAAATCCAAACGTTTTATCACAAATGCTATGGATGCATGAAGCATCTGTCCACAAGCTGATGTAAACTTGCATAATATGCATTCTTGGTTCGAGCAAAACCCACATTGCTTTCACCCCTTTATCTATTGGGTAGACTAAACGACCTGACTTTTCAAGAAAAACCAATAACCAGGGAAAATATGACAAAACACTAAATACCAGTAGAAACGTGTCCAGGGCCGAGACTTAAGCAACGCTTTTTTTTCGTCGAAACTAGATTAAATAAATGCATCGAGGTTTATGGAAGGCATTTCGCACATTAGCGAGTTATTTTTGCCAAAAATTTAAGTTATTCTAAGTGTTTTGGTTTATTTTGTTTTATTATCATTGTTGATGTTTCATTGATCCGTTGGCTTTTCAACACGCCTCAAAAGTAGTTTTGAAGCAGTTCTAAGCTTGGATAAAATGTGAAGGAAGGTTCTAGATAAAAAAAATTTTGTTCTCTCTTATTTGTTTCCTAAGGTAACTCGATCCGATTAAGATATACGAATTTTTAACATTTTCTTTTATAATTCGAGAATGGATGGAGATATCGAGATGCGGTTTTCACTAATATTTAGCAAATTTTATGGTGATTAACGGTCTGTGAAGTAAATAGTACCGTTCCATTTAACTTTTTTTCAAAAATCACAAAAATATGTAACCGCTGCAGATAACGCCCCCTAGCTTAAGCCGGATTTATATTTGTCTGACGTGTCGTGTTGTGACGCGTTTCTTCTTTCTTTCGATATTAAATTTAATAACACTTAACATTATCAGCATCGCTCTCAAGCTCTTTAACCAGTCCGTGAAATTCGCCTTTAGCCTCTCTCTTTCTGTTCACTGGATCTTCTCTCTTTTTCTTTTTTTTAGAAGAGTTGCCAGTACCATAAAATGAATATCTTCTTCATAATTTGATTCAGAAGATTCATGGGAAAACATTATAGACCCACGTATGAACTCTGAGTGCTACGATTGTACTGATTCAAAATATCGCCAGAGTGCGTCACAACACAACATATAAATGTGAACACTAACCATTACGTCAGAGCGCATCACGACACAACACGTCAGGCAAATATAAATCCGGCTTTATTTGTTTTAAACCAAGCGCTCTTACTGAAAATATCTTTTAAAAGAGCATAAAATGCTCTTTCAAACAAGACCAAAAATACTCAAATCGGTTGAATGGTCCAGGAGATATTAAAATGTAAACATTTGAAAACGCATTGGCCTCCCCCTCCCTTATTATGACAGATATGAGAAATATTGCAAAACAAAAGCGATGCGGTATTATCCAAGCTACTAAATGATGTTGTCAACGTT
Organism: Onthophagus taurus; assembly: GCF_036711975.1. NCBI lineage: Eukaryota > Metazoa > Arthropoda > Insecta > Coleoptera > Scarabaeidae > Onthophagus > Onthophagus taurus. The sequence continues at coordinate 20,147,409 of NC_091966.1, forward strand.
ATAGCTCATCGTCTAACTTTCTGAGATAGCGGGAATTTTATGTTTCTCTATGGCAGTTACGCCCCCTAGCGGTCGAATTACGAACTTCAAAATAATTTCCAGCTATTTCTCTTGCCCACTTTGCTTATAAGGATTTTTTTCCCAAACCTCTAGGCCTTATCGTTGTTGAGATACAGCCGCTCCGTACGCTTAACGGGACACCTGTACATAAAATTCAGCTAGAACATAAATCGTAAACTCGAGGTTTTCACACGAAAGGTAACAAAGCCGCCAATAAATTTCAAATTTCAACACTAACAACTGCCCGTGAGACCCAAGAAGTTCACGAACAACTTCCGGAATAATCACACCACCCCATTGATACATTTCACTGAAAATTGAAAACTTTTCCACTTCATTAATTTAAATTATTTGATTTAAACTTTAAATCTACCATTTAATTCAAAAAATATGTCAACACATTAAATTTTACTCGTTATTACACATAATGTAGTTAAAACTAAAATGTGTAAAATTTTGTTTTCGCGTTTTTAACTGTTTGTAACAATCTGTTTAATCCTGATAAAAAGTTCTGAATTTAGAAGTTTCTTTCGCAATTTTAAATCGCACATAAACTTTATTTAAAAATACTCTCAATTCGATACATTTATGTCTCCTCGCCCACGATAAGCAAACAACATCTGTTTTTATTTCTTTAGATTTTTACGTCAGTATTATAAAGAAAGTACATCAAATGCTGAAAAAAAAGTAACAAAAAAAAAGTGTGGAGGAAGCATATAAATTAAACAAACCACAAATTCATGAATCGTAAAAACACATCGAAAATAAACGCGTACTATAATAAATTCAAAAAGAAATGTATTAATTTTATATCACTCTTACTCAATAACTATTTTTAATTCTTTTTTGTTGGCTGTATCGGATTAATATAATATAAAAAAGAATAATTTACTTTCGCTGTGTATTTCGGTATCTTGTTAAATATAGATTGTGTCCATATAAACCTTTTAGGTGCTACACTGAAAAAATAATATGGAAAATTGAACTAAATCAATTTAGTGGTTAGACAAACAGTCATTTTTGCTAGAAAATTTATTCATTTGCCTAACGTAATTTAGCTGACATATACAATTCTAATTAGTCAAATTTATGATAGTTAATTTATCTATTTACTGAGGAGATATAACTAATTTTTAGAAAAAGATACTACATCGTAGAAACTAGTTGATAAGTCTAGTTGTTGAGTAGTTTAGTTACCTAAAATATTTGGTATTTTGTCCCTTTTGCTCTAGTCTGAATATCTATATACATTTAACAATAAAATATTTTGCCTAAATGGACAAATATACTATTATTAAATACTTTATTTAAATGTATTTTAGTCGTTTTGTCTACCTGTTAGGTATTTTCTAAAGTAATAAAGCTATCTACTACTATTAATAATCAAAATAATATTAATAGTAAACACATCTATTAATATTATATAATAAAACTAATTTGATTAGGTATTTATAAGATACGTTTTTCGATCATTTATCTATCTTAAATTATCCAAATAGAATTATACTACTACTACTAGTTTTTATAACTAGCAGTAGTAGTTAGCTAATTTTTGACTAAAAATTCTAGATAATATGACTAAATTTTAGGTAGTTTTCCAACATTATTTTTTCAGTGTATAATTGTTACAAAAAATGAAACATAGCAGGACGAAAGGTGAAAAAGCTGTGGTTCTGGTACGTATCGATCTGATATCATTTGCTTTTCTCCAAACATTAAGTATAATTAGATATGTAAATAAAACATTATTCCAAATCAATCTTTATACAGGAAACACTAGTTTACAAGAAAAATCTCGAAGACTGTGATATTTTTTTATAGCGCAGAATCTTAAGCTGATTCTGAAACTGTCTTCAGTTTTTCTCCATCATGTCCAGTTTTCGGGATATCCCCACAAATATGGAAAATCGTAAATTAAAAACAGTAACGGTTCATGTTCAGTATATTTTTATATTTTGCATAGTGTGCTTCTGTAGCTATATGGTCATGAAAGTAGAGATCCAGACGAACATTTTGAGGTATTGATGGTATTAATCGGATCCTCCGTTATTTTGATACAGCCTAAAACAACTTTCAAATTTCATTTTTCGAAATTTTCACTGCATTGTTGAAACATTATTACGAACAATTTTTTTTAATAAAGACGTGTTTTAAGTCTTCCAGGCCTTACATTACATTACATTGCATTGACTATATATCGGGTAGGCGGACCAACCAACCTTGCACCGCGACCCTAAGGATCTATTGTACCCCGATAGATATCGTTATCAAATTTCAACGTGCAGTCCAATGCTCTTAACGGACCCAAAAATCGCGAATCTGATACGGTTAACGGCAGGGCAGTGGCATAAAACATGCTCAACCGTCTCTGCTTCCTCCGCACATAGTCGGCATTCAACATCGTCGGCTAAACCCAACAAGTTGAGGTGTGCTTTTAATCGACAGTGCCCAGTAAAAACACCCATTAGAACTTTTATGCTACTACGGGCAAGTCCTAAAATATTCCCGGGTTTGACAGTGGCGATGTTAATAAACACCTTAGCATGTCTCATTCCAGAAGAACTGGTCCACAGTAGACGAAGTCTCTCTTCAGCCCACAAACGCTTTAGCGCTGCCCTCTCGTGCTAGCTCATCTGCCGCTTCATTGCCAACAACCCCAGAGTGACCCGGGACCCAGATCAGAGAAACTCTGTTATCACAACTCAGTGTGTTTAATGTTCTCTTACAATCAGTAACCAGAGCCGACACCGTTTTCACGGCTTGCAGCGCCTGGAGAGCGGCTTGACTGTCTGAGAAAATTCGCACTGTCATGTTCTTCACCCCTCTCTCAAGAAGGATTTTAGCACCCATGTCAATAGCAAATACTTCCGCCTGGAATACAGTACAGTACGTACCCAGGCTGTAGGTTTGCTTAATTGGAGGTGTCTGGCAGTATACTCCTGCTCCGACCCCTTCCGGCGTTTTTGATCTATCTGTGAACACGAAAATATCTTAGTTAATGAAAAACACAAAAAAATGTGTGAAGAATTAGTGTTTATTAATTAATTTGCTTATCTAGCGCAGATAAGCAAATTAATTAATAAACACTAATTCTTCACACATTTTTTTGTGTTTTTCATTAACTAAAATTCCCGAAGAATTATGGAGAAATACATTCCTTTTATACGAAAATATCTGCCTGAACCAGAGAAATTTCGTTTTCGATCCAGGACTGCCGCTTAGGCAGTACAATCTGGTATCGAGCATTAATCACTGATAGTGATACCGCCAAATCTGACGGCATTGATAGCACAGTATCAGTGCTTATAATGTCTTCCGTAGCCTATTGGTAGGACGTGTCGGAACAGTTTTGAGCATATTGCTTAAATCTGTAAATGGTTGTTCTAGCCACTTTCTCTATATGCAAATGCAGAGCAGATAGGCCAAGCAGAACCTCCATTGCTAGAGTTGGCGTTGTGCCTATCGCACCAGAGATTGCCAATCCAGCTACTCGTTGAATTCGTGAAAGTTTACTGATAACTGAAGTCTGTCGGACTTTCCTATACCAGGCTGCTGCTCCGTATGTGATCATAGGTCTAACCACAGTCACATAGAGCCAGTACAGTCTTTCAGGGGTAAGACCCCAATTTTTTCCACAAAGACTGCGACAAGTCCACAAGGATAGTCTAGCTATGTGCAAAACTCCCTGCAAATGTCCATTCCATGACAGGCTTTTGTCTAGGATTACTCCTACATATTTGACTTCCTTTGAGAAAGGAATTTCTTCACCTTTGATAGTTGGGCGGATTAGTCCATCCAACTTTCGTTTCCTGGTGAAGGGCACAAGAATTGTCTTTTGCGGGTTTATTGAGAGGTTCTCTCCCTTACACCAAGCGCAAATGGTATCTAGGGTCACCTGGAGACTTTAGATATCCTCGGCAAACAGGTTCCTTTGACCATAACGACAATGTCATCAGCATAAGCTTGTATATTCACACCAACGGCTTCGACTATCGCAATCAGATCGTCAACTAGGACTTCTAGGACACTAGGCCTTAGTGTAAATATTAAATTCACTGAAATCAATATTATTTTACCTGTTCTAAATGTTGTACATGAAGCATATGAAGTAATTAATAGTATATTGTGTCTCAAAGGCAGAAAATAAGCATTAGCAGCCTGAGGCTATTAGATAAGCTAATAGATAAGGGCTGCTAATGCATTTCTGCATGTGTGACACACAACTGTTTTTCGCCTCCCATTAAACCAAACAAAATTATAAAAATCTAGCTTTCAGTTATTTTTTTAGGGCTGATATGATTTAGTTTCAGGTATGGGAGGCGAAAAAAATTATTGGCAGTCGTTGCTAGATGACATTTCTCCACTGTCACTTTTACTCAAATTTTTTTTTTACTCTTTCACTATCATCCAGCGATTATATTGATTGGTCAGGAGGATTTGGTTCTGGCAGAGTTTCACTATGCGGAATCGGATTTTTGGTTGATCTTACAAACGATACCAAACATTTCTTTGTCTTTTTGTTTACACCGTCTAAGTTTATATTATAGATTATATTACAGAGTTTTCTGGAACTTTAATGGAATTAAATTTCATGTTTAATATATAGTACTTTACTTATTGTTAGTATAGTGCGAGATATGATTAGTTTTCGACAATTTTTATGTCTTTAGGTGGGTTTCTCTGTAATCTTGATAACGTCTTTTCCAATGTTATTAAATCTTAATGGAACCGCTCGCCTTGATGGTCACTTTCTGTTCAAGATTGCTTGGAGACAAATTAAAGTGCAAATGGAGAAAATTTAAGGATTTATGGCATGGTAATTGTGGAAAGTTGGAAATTATTTCACGACAATTCTCTGTTTGAAGTTAATCCACGCCGTTGCTTCTTTTGTTGTTAATGTTGAAATGAATTCCTTGTTAATTTTCTTATTTGAGAGCCAACAAATAATGTACGGTAGTTATGGAACAAGCTCGATAAGATATTTAAATACTGGACCTTCTGGATTCAACGTTTTCACAAAGTTTTTCATCAAACCCAGTTTGATGTGTAGTGGAGGCAATATTACAGATTCTGGACACAGCAGAGGCTTGTTTAAGACATTGTAAGCACCAGTATTGTAATGTTCTCTAGAAGGCCAGTCTTTGCGCACATAATGAAGCTCAATGTCAACAAAGAAAACAGCAATATTTTGTAAAACCGCCTTGTAAGCCAGTAACCACAGCAACCTCTTATATGCGCACATATGTTTCTTTAACATTGACGGCATGAACAAGTGGAAAAGTTGACAGTGTATTTCCATTATGAAGTAAAGCTGCTTTAAGATTGTTTTTAGAGCTATCGATGAAAATTGTCAATTCATCAAACAGTCTGTGCACGTTATTACAATAACAAATACCTTGCTCTTTCGTGAAAAATTGTGCAAATATTTCGCCTCTGTTTCGATAAACAGTTACACGGTTTGTAGGGTGTAAATAATTCCATTGCTGTAAGCGACATGCCAATATCTCACTATCAATCTTCGCAAACTTCAGGTCTCTTGCTAAGTCACTTCGTTCTTTCAGTGACATTTTCTGGTTTATTTTGGCATCATAGTCACTGCTAGATCCAGCTTTCACTGGATTACATTAATCAGTCACGAGGATTTGGTCTTGGTAAAGTTACGCTGTGCGGAATCGGCTTTTTGGCTAATCTTACATTAGGATAAACTAAACATTTCTGTGTTTTTTTTGTTTATGCCGTCTAGATTTATATTACCGCAATAGCAGTCGATATCTGGACCATAACAACTGTAAATGAGTAGATTCACGCGCCATCCATCTATTCAAAGTCCATGGCTTGTCTAAATTCGTCAAATCAAACCCAACATAATGAGAATATGCCTGTTTTATAACGGTTGTAATTGGCCGTCCCGTCATCCCGACTGTTCTGGCATCCAAAACAGCTGCTGCTGCTAGCCATTATCAATAAAACAATTAAAACACTTTGTTATTTTTTTTTAACGAAAGATCACTGAGGAGTCTCACGAAGAACTAAATATTATGATAATATATTCTCCTTTTATACCAAAAAAATATTCAAAAAAAGACTGTTTAGAAGGAACAAGGTTCTAATACATAAAGAAGTGAAGTTACTAAAAAACACTTTTTCCCAGAAAGTGGTTGTATTTAAAAATAATAATATTGATTTCAATGAATTGCAATGTTTATACTTAGTGCCTGGAAGACTTAAAAAATCTCTTTATTACAAAAAAATTGTTCGTAATAATGTTTCCACAATGCAGTTAAAATGGCAAAAAATGAAATTTTGCACGATTTTCGTAAATTAACGATATCTCAGGTAAAATATGTTCTACAGGATAGAATAGCTAACTGTTCATATACATATACTTGTTCATATATATATTTCTTTTTTGTTACGGTGCGTTATTAAGTAAAAAAAAATAGGAAAAATGTCAAAAAAATTGATTTTGTTGAGTTGTTTTAGGCTGTAGCAAAATAACGGAATTGGGGATATCTCGAAAACTGGACGTGATGGGGAAAAACTAAAGACAGTTTCACAATCAGGTCAACATTCTACGTTATAAAAAAATATCGCAGTCTTCGAGGAAAGAAGTAATTAAAATTTGTAAACTGGTGTAATCGTTGAGGAATTTTAATCTTGTGATTTTATTTTGTTTATTAGTAAAGATCTGTTTTCAAACCTTCCTTACACTTAATTGGGGTGTCTGTAAAATGTTTCTAATTGTTAAAGAACTTCTCACTTTGATTTGAATCGTTTTCAATGCACTTGAAAATCAATTTTTTGAAAATAACTTTACAATCATCTGACTCGTTAAACATGTCGTTATGCGCTTACTTTATCAACAACATTAAATTGTTTTATTACACTAAGAACCGTTTCCCGTTTAGTCTATGAATTTTATAAATGAATCGTTTTGGACCCCTCATGGAATCTCTATCACTTTCCTACTTATGGAAGTAGAAAATAAAAACAAACCGAAATGAAGGGAAATAAATCTAAATTTTTTACAGATGGAGGTACTCCATCTATAAACATTACCGAGGTAACTTGTTTGTTCGCATTTCGGATTTCTTCTTCATCTGTAGATGAGGAGCACGCTCTTCTAAACTCAGTAGGAGTTGAGGAAGAGGGTGTATTTATTTAATAAAGTCCCTTCAAAAACGTCTTGGAAAAGAGCAAAAATGGACGCCAGTGGGTACAAGATTGCACTTCGATGGGTGAACGACCGAGAAAGCGTTTAAGAAGACCAAATTTTTAACTTAACCAAAGAAACTGAAGGTTGTCCCACTTGAACAACCATCTTACACAACGGCTGTGGGTGGAATCAAGGTTGGATTGATGCAACCGAAATATTCGGCCCGGAAATTTAAACCGGAAGAGGGCGGCATAACTACGGAGAGAGTTTATTTCAGCTGCAGACCGTAGATTAATGTCTCGAGTACGATAGCTATCCGATTCGAGAGATGATGTTGATTCGATGAAATATGAAAGAGTGGCTAAATTAACCTTTTGTTGTCTATCCGTACTTATAAGTACATGTATTTAATTTATTAAGCTATAAAGAGAAATGATTGCATACTGTTAAAAGGCTTCTATCAGATTAGGTAATTTTTTTAGATCACTAATTTTTTGATTAAACATTTCAATGCAAATTACGAGTTGTGTAAAAAAATGTTGTATTGAAATCACTAATCCAGGTGGTCATCGAAAAAACATCACAAAACTCTTCGCTTCTAAGTTATTCTATTAGCAAAACCTGGTATTACAACATCTTTGGCGAAACGAACAGTACAGTCAAGCAGTACAATCCAATGAAACCCATCAAATGTGACTACAAATTGTTGTGTCTAGCAGACCATAAGGCATATGTCAGACGTTTATCAAGGGACAGATGCTAAAATTACTGAGAAATATACATAAATAGTTTATTTTGATGACTTTATTGTCAGCGATTATAAGAAATTTAAAGGTGGAGTAGATCATATAGACCAGTGGCGATCTTATGGACTAACATAAATCGAAGATCTAAGAACTGGTGGCATCGTATTTTTTGGGGACTTCTGGATAACCTTTTTGCAAATGGTTATATTGTCAAGGTGTAAGATTAATGTAAGATTAATTGTTAAGGCTTTGAGTGTAATGGAAAAAACAAAGAAGAGGAAAAAACCAGAGTGGCTAACAGAAGAAATAGAGGAACTAATTAAGCAAAAAATCTTTGAAATGGCTCACCAATAGAACGAAGAGATATATAAAACAAAAAATAAAGAAGTAAGACAAAAGTAAAAATCAATACTGGGAATGAAAGTATCCAGGTGGATAGTCTGAATTGGGGGATTGCGAGCTACGAAGTGTGCTAAACAATTAAAAATATGAAAGTGAATGAGAAAAATACACCAGATTACATAATCTCTACCCGGGAATGGGAAAAACATTATACAAAACTATTACAAGATACAGAGTATCAAGACGAACCTAATGAAACAAATGATGACAGCAATCTGATGATAATACAAGAGGACGAGGTTGAAAAGTGTTTAAAACAAATGAAAAAAATTAGATTGCCTGGACCTGGAAACGTAGCCATAGAATTAGTTAAGTATGGGGGAAAAGTACTTATCAATAGATTGAATGAATAACTGCTGTAGATTGCGACAAGTGCCCCAGGAATGGAAAACCTCTTATAGATGTTCTTTTTCTGAATAAAAAATTCTTATAACACAATATCCCATTCTTTGTCTTTCTTAAGATATGATACGATAGGGTTAAGGGCAGGCTTTGCTTATGTACTACTTTAATTTGACACATAAACGGCAATTTGAACAACTCTATTGAATTTTGTCTCTTAATAATGCTTTATGGTCCTAATCACTTATATGGTCCTGCTGTATGGTTAATACGATTTTAGCGCTAATGCTGCAAGACTACAATATTCTGAGCAATTTCCCTACGGCCGCGCCGGTTGCCAAATGTACAAATATTTATTAATGGAGTTCAAAGACTTCGAGAAACTGCTCAGTTACAGCCCAAAATGGAAGATCACGGTCCTCAAAAAGATTTCACTCATGAAGATGAAATTTTGGAACGTATTGAAAACAATCTTTCTACGAGTACCTGGCAAATGAGCAACACCTTAAATACATATCTGTTTACAGAATTTTACATCATAATTTGCGAAGTTGCATTTACGAATTAAAAATGCCTTGGAATGTTCAGTTCGGCAGATATTATTGCGCAGAACTGCTGCCTGTATGGAAAGTGAAGGATGTTTTTAACGTCAGCAAGTTTCTTGATTAAAACCAAAATTTTGGAAAATGTTCACATTAGAGTGATAAAACAGAAGTGATAAAAATTTGTATTCGTATAAAATAAAAAAGACGTAGATAAAGACAACTTCAGAAAATATCTCAAAAATGACTTTTATATGTCAAATTAAAGCTATCTATATACATAATCAAAGCCTGCTTAGTATAATTCTTTATCCGGCAGTATTCAAACTTGTGAACTGTTAACTTTAACGTATCATATTTTAAGAAGTACAAAGAATGGGGCATTTTGTTATAAGAATTTTTTTATTCAGAAAGAGGAGACCTATAAACCCTCAAATTTTTTCTACTCATACCTGATACATCCTGTATAAGACCAATTTTTAAAAAGGAAGTAGAACAGACCTAAATAACTATAGAGGTCTCATTGTTACTGTAACAAGCAGCATAAGTAGACTTTTTGGAAAAATTCTGCAAAATAAATTAAGAGCGGATATAGGAAATAAATCTGGGGATGATCAGAGCGGTTTCATTCCCGGTAGATCATGTATCTCTTGTAATCTCTCGACTCTCGACTGTCGCTCTCTTGAAATTACAACAATTAGCGGAACAGAAAATAAGCAAAGAAATTATGGGAAGCACTAAATATATTAGAAACAAGTAAACAACTAATTGACATAATGAAGAGCATTATCGAAATAATTTAACCTATATTAAAACTAAACAAAGAATGTCAGCTCCCATAAAAGCAACAAGAGGATTACGACAAGAATGTAGTTTACCGCCGATGCTCTTTAACGCATATGCAGAAGTTGTTCTAAAAGAGTGGTAAAAAAACGACCAAGGGATCAATAAATAACCGCCGACTTTTTCACTACAATTTGCGGATGACCAGGTAGTGTTGGCGCAGGATGCATGTGATTTACAATTTATGATGAAGAGACTATACACCGAATAAAAGAAGTGGGAATACATACAGTGTGATTCTCAACCTGTACGCATAAACTTGGAGATTTGTTCCTCGAGACAAATAATGGGTAATATGTGAAAAAAATTGTAGTAAAAAATTTTTAGTTTCATAGGTATCTGATATATGCGGTGATATCTAGATAAGATGCTTCTCGGAAGATGGACAGGTGGAGGTAGTCCATTGACCTGGCCTATGTCGATCGCCCGACCTCAATCCTCTTAATATTTATTTTTGAGGCTACTTAAAAAACATAGTGTACGTTACCGAAGTTAATACTGATCAAGAATTGCGAAATCAGATACAAACTGCTGCCGAGATAATCACTATCATATCATCTCCAAAGTGTACAAAGTAGTTTTTGCTTCCAGAAATCATCCTACACAGCAACACCAAATTATCTCATCTGTTTAGAACTGATAGCACCATACTTATTTCATCTTTTACAAAAAAATGTTTACATACATTTGAGTCTCACGTCCTTCTGAATGCAAGAGTTGACTACACAAATGATGCACGAAATTTAGTAACGAGATGAAGAATGAGATGTACAGATCACGTAATGTTGAGAACATCGAAAAGAATCAGACAAAAGTTCGGCGAAAAAACGTCATGCAGCCTTCCTCTGTTTCGTTGATCTAACCAAAACGTTCGACAAAGTAAGGATAAAAGAATTAGAATAGGGCAAACATTACAAGGTAATGTTAAGGTTATGTAATGTAAACTATGAACGATTACAAAATCAAGATTGTGTGCTATGGAAATGATGCATCTTGGTTGATACTGAGGATGCCATACAGTGGTTAACACAGGGATTTAACATTGCAGCTGAGGAAATCAATACTAAGGAAGTTAATACTGAGCAAGGATTACGAAATCAGATACAAACTGTAGCCGAGACTATCCGCCAACATCTTGGTTTAGGCCGCGCTAGTGGGACATCGTGAATTCAGCGAGCCCAAGTGTGTATAGAAAATATGCTACAATTTCCTTCACCTATTACTCCTTATTTGTCATGAGGAATAAATCCCCAAGTTTATGCGTACAGGTTGAGAATCACTCTGTATAAGCTTAAAAAAGACAGAACTAACTAATTATCTAGTCATTCATAGCGATGCCAAATTTCAAATATTAATTACTAATGACACAACAATTAATCAAGTTGAGGAATTTAAGTATTTGGGAGTAATTATAGATAAAAATGGTATAGGGGAAAGAGAGATAATACATATAGAACTGAAAGCAGGAAAATATATGCCTTAACAGTCTATGGTGGGACAAGAACATAAGAAAAGAACCTAAAAAGAGAGTAGGATGAAGACTAGTAGAGTCAGCCCTGGGCTATGGTAGTGAGATATAGGTAGTAAACGCAGATCTAGAAAGATGGCTTCAGGCGGTCGAGATAGACTATTTTTTAACCTATTTAACACGCAGGGTTGCATTCAAAAAATAACAGAAATCAAGTTTATGGAAACTAAGAAAGTATATCTGGCACGTTAAAAGTAGATTAAATTTACTTTAAAATATTTATTAGTCCATTAAAATATATCAATTACTTTTTGAGGTACGATTTTTAGAATTTTCTGTTAGACTATCAAAGATCCAGGATTATATTCAAAACAACATAGTAAGTAGGATTATGAAAACTTAAGAAATTATTAATGATATTCTAAGCCTGCATGAAATTTGCTTTAAAATATTTATTATTGCATTATACCTAGTATCTCAATTAGTTTTTAGTGCTATTTTAGTTCGTTATAATGATTCATTTACGATTCAATTTTAGTAGAAACGAAGCATATACAAAAATATTATGGAATATTTTTATCGACAACCATTAGGGTATGTCTAGAACGAAGTCGTAAAACCAACTTTTTGCAGGTATGCCTACCTAATCAAAAAAAACTCATAAAGTGTGAACGGGACCGAGCAGATTTAATCATAAGACAGGGCAAATTGAACTCGTGATATTGGAGAGTAAAAAAATCCGAAACGAGGACAACTAAATAGGTTTGACTCGTAATATTGAGAATATAATCTAGTATTTGCAGTTTATGTATATGAATGATTTTTATTCGCAACTAAAATCGGGTTAATCATTTTGCCACACCATGTGTTAGTAAAAAATTAATCTATTTTTGGTTGCTTTAATCACCATAATGAGTTATGAATCGCACATAATCTACATTTAAAATTGCTCACTAGTTGAGTGTCGTAGCATAAACCACTGCTAATCCTCGACTTCGCGATATTAATTACAGTTAATAATTTATTTGTTTAAATTATTAAATTATTTGGATTCTCCCCTTTATTTAACAAATGGCATGGATATGACTAATAAATTATGAACTTACCTATTGTTGCCATTGCAGCTCCTAAAACCATAAGTAACAATCCAAGACTAAGAGCTTTGCACGCATTCCACAGACATTTCCCGTTCACCTTTCCCCGTACGACTTGCACGTTCCATTGAGCTCCGGAAGCGGGATGTGCTCTTCTAACAACCCCCGAACCAGCAACACCACCCCTAGCCCATCCGCTTCCAAGAAAAGCCCTTTGATGCATCTTTCAGCACACTTCTGAAATAATAACAAGAATAAAAGAAATTTACGAATACACCCAATTTTATTATTGAATATAAAAATAATGAATTTTCTTTGTGTTGTCGTTACTTGCGAAAGAATAAAAAATTTCATTATGGAGTCGTATTATATTCGCGAACCGTTGTTATGGAAGGTGTCGTAAAAGAAAACGGGTTCTTTAAAAATTCAAATATAATTCATAATATATGGTGATGTGTTATAGGTATACTCCTTTTATTATTTCGGGGTAATTGTTGAGTTGAGTTTATTGTGAAAGTTAATTAGACAAGTTAATTGGGTTTTAGTTTTAACTTTGCAGTTTAATTAAGATTTTTTTGTTTATGAAAAGAAACGGTTTTGCAAATGAAGTTTTTTAATGTTTATAAACTTGTAGTAATTCATTATTATTATTCTATTTTAAATGGAATATAACAATGATATAGGTAAGGTTAGACTGAATTAAAGGAAAATCGTGTTAATCAATGTCAAATCACTATCAAGTAAATAATAATACATAATTACATTAGAATTACAAATTTGAGGTCGTTGTTCTTGGAAACACAAAAGCTTTTCGTCGTCGGCGTCAATTTTGGGTCTATTGAAACCCTGCGAACCACCCCGAATGGATTCGAAGACGCGCCAACAATACCCCTCTTTAGAAGAAGAGGTTGCCATAAAGTTTTCCTACGTTGTTGGAGTAAAACTAATTAATTTCAGCGCCACGTTCTGCGAAAACCTCAAAGGAGTAAGTACTCGGTACTCTTCTTCGAGAAGAACTCGAGAACTCTCCTAACGTTACAAATACGGGGGTTCTAATTATTAAACAATAACTCAGAAATTTACATAGGGTCAAAGAAATATTCGCAGAGAATATATTTTTGTTCATTTATATTCAATTATCTTTTTACGTCGACGCTGAAAAATGTTATGAAGCAAGAAAACAAAGTGAAAGATTAATGGATGTCTTGTTTAAGACAAATTACTTTTCGAGAATATTGTAATAGTTGATCTAAAGGATTTTTAACATATTAAATTTTCATTAAATTATAATAAAATCATTTGAAAGGAATATGGGCTAAATATGGCGTGATTACTTCTCATTAAAATAATGCAAAAAAGCACGATTATTATAATCATTATAATTCCCAACTATTTTTTTTTTAATTTACATTATTTCAAATCAAATATTCTTATTTTATTATTAAATTCCGTCTTAAAGTAACGTTGTAAAAAAATATCTCCATTATTATTAATAATTTATTTTTACATTACCTTATCTTTTCGTTTTTATCTCTTCAATTTTTTTTTATCGTTTTACCCCATGGAATTGTTTGATGGTTGCTAGTACAAAATAGCACTGAACGTTTTTCGGTGAAAAATCACGCGAAACCGTCACTAAAACTACCACCACCAGGAGATAATAGCGACGTTCGGCTTCTGACTCGTTCTGTATTTGTGTCAACTTCGCTCAGCATCCGTTAGGAGTCCGGCAACAGGTACTAAAATCATGCGCGCATCGATTCCACCCAATGTATCGATCCAAACGAGCTCCAACGACAACATCTTTTCTACCACAACTCTTTTTCTTCTTCACCTACAACAAACCCTCTTTTCATCTTCTCCCTATTTTACATTTCTCCACTTTTTTTTCCTGTTTTTTGTTTTATTCCATCTCAACAAGTAAAGGGGACTACTCTCAAATCATTAAGTATTTTGTTGCAATTATGTATTAGGTGTTGATGATTTGAATGTACTGATGATGAATTTTCTTTGACTAACTACTACTTTTCACGTTAGCCTGGAGACTTATCTGTTTGATAAAAGATGATGGTAGATCCTCTTTTTGCGTCTGAAACGTGTCCTCTTAGTGATGTATCTAGAGAGGGTTGTTCGTTCTGGAGGGTACTTATTCGTTTCGTTAATAAGAAGGGGTGAACAGTCAGATCGTCAAGTAGAACGAAAAGAAAAAGGAATAATAATAATGTTTCTTTGCATTAAAACAAAAATAGTCACAATGAAAATTAGTCTATTAAATTAATTAAACGTTTCATGGTAGTATCGACAAATATGAAATGCAAAAACTACAGATACCTACTACTCGATTCAGCCATTGTATCTCCTGTTATATTATATAGGGTGTACCTGAATGACTGCAACAAACTTCAAGGGATGATTCTCTAGTGAATTTAAGGGTTTTTAAGGGTTTAAGGGTAATTTTAAGGGTACTTTGATATATAAACAATGGGCGACTTCGGCTCCCCTAAGGAGCTACACCTCTCCAAAAATGCCGGAAAGTTTTGGTTTAATTTCTTTTTCGCAAAAACCATAAACGCTAGGAAAATGAAATTTAGGGAATATGTTTAACTCATAATAGGGCACGTTTTGATGCTATTTGTACTTTCAACCTACCCTTCTAAACTACTAAACGTAACCATCCCCGTTCAATTTATGCCTAGATTTTTTTTTTATGAAGATGATAAATACATTGGAAAAATTTTAGTTAGATAGGTAAACTATTCTAAAACTTTTTTATCTCTCTGAAGTTCTTCAAAAATTTAATAATTTCTGAGAAAAAAAAAATTAAGCAAACGCTAACTGTTAAGCTGTAGCGTTGTTAATCGAAAGTTGGAATGAATTTTTTATGAAAAAATCTTAGTAGGCTTTGCAATCTTTGTCAGAAATATTTTTGACGTTTAAATGTCAGTGGTTTTCTTACTATTATTATTGTTTTATTTAAAATTTTAAAACGTCGAGTGAACGAGCGCAAATGCGAACTTTATTTAAAAATTAATTTGAAAAACAATAATAATAGTAAGAAAAACACTGACATTTAAACGTCAAAAACATTTCTGACAAAGATTACAAAGCCTACCAAGATTTTTTCATTAAAAATTCATTCCAACTTTTGATCGACAACCCCATTGTTTAACGGGCAGTGTTTGCTTTATTATTTTTTTTCTCAAAAATTAGTCGTTTTTGGAAAAATTTTAGAGAGACAAAAAAGTTTTAGGATACTTTCATCTACCTATGTAAAATTTTTGCAAAAATGTAAAGGGGGTGGTTATGTTTAGTAGTTTAGAAGGGTAGGTTGAAAGTACAAATAGGATCAAAACGTGCCCTATTATGAGTTAAACATAAAAAGAGAAAAAGAAATTAAACCAAAATTTTCCGCCATTTTTGGAGGGGTGTAGCTTCTTAGAAGAGCCGAAGTCGCCCATGGTTCATATATCAAAGTACCCTTAAAATTCACTAAAGAATCACCCCTTGAAGTTTGTTGCAGCCATTCAGATACACCCTGTATACATTTATTAACATACGCCATCTAGTGAGTTGTTTAGTTTCGATTATTTGTATATTTTTACAATTTTTTTGATTGTTGCATAAATTGGCCTTTTACTGCATATTTTCGCATATTTTGTCATTTTACTAGATTTGTTTCTTGTTGCTTAATAAAATAAATATAATGACTGCGTGATTTTTAAATATGCGAACATAGCTTTTTGTTTGCAACGATTTACAGAAACATGCGGGGAATCCCTAGCGCTGTTGAGTTTAAGTTTAAGGAAATCCCCCAACCCAAATTACTGTGGCTGTGTTCAGTGTGAGTGAACATTAATCTACCAATCTATAACAACAATGCCTAAAGTGATATCTTGTCTTGTATCCCAGTGGATAAAAACTTATCCCGAACTAAATTTAAATAATGAGGAATTATTTTGTAAAACTTGTGCCAAAGTTGTAAGTATTTTTTTTTAAATTATGTCGTAGCGTTTTAGCCAAAAATATAAAAATTAGAGTTTTCAGAAGAGTTGCCAATGATTTGTTCCGAAACTGTATTTCTCATAGACTTTTACACTAGGAGTTAAAAAAAAATGGAAAACTGTTAAATTAAAACTAAATAAAACTATATTACATTTGATATCCCACCTTCTTGGAATATGTTTTTACATATGTATCTAGACAATCGACAATGAAAAATACGAATCTGTTTTATAGTCTCAAAATTAAATTTTCATCTGTTAGACTATGGCTAACTTTTTAATTATTCTTTTTTAAGATAACGTGTGAGACGAAGAAAATAAATAGAACATGTGAAAAGTGCAAAACATATACAAAAATGTGAGAGAAATAGATTGATAACAACTATAAGAAATGTATATGTTTGCATATTTCCACATATTTTTGCATATTTTGAATAAAAAGCTTGCATATTTATGCGCATATTTCCTATAATTTGACTGCATAAAAATCCGAGCTTTAAATATGATTTACGTGTGATCAAGTAGTCAATATAAAAAGTAGTTACGACACGTTTAAAAAGAGATCACGTATTATTTTCACATGGTAGCAGAACGTGGTTGATTAAAAGAACAAAACGTGGCAAAAGTGGTGAAACTGGTGGTTGCTGAGAAGAATAGCAAAAGAATTTGAATTGGAATTTATATACAAGAAAAGTTATAAAGAATGAAGGACGTAATACGATACCGGTGTTCAATGGAGAAGATTACGGAAGCTGGAAAAAGAGAATAAACATGTATTTGAAAATGATAAAATGTAACGCAGCGGTTTCAAAAGAAAAGCAGAGTTCCGATGGAGATGATTGGGATGAGAAAAATCTAAAAGCCATCAATATTATCTACAGTGCGATCACAAATAAGCAACTGGAATTTGTGAGTGAAATAGAAGCGGCGTATGGTATTATAAAGAAATTTGATGAGTTATATTTAAAAGAATGGACAGTGTTACAGATAATTTGCAGAAATAATTTGGAAAAACTGAGAATGAAAGATTTTAAAGATATTCCAACATTTTTTAGTGAATTTGAAAAATCAGTAAATTCATTAAAAGCTGAGGGTGCTGCGGAAAAAGAAAAAATGAATTACATGTTGCGAACACTACCAGATTCATTGAGTTATATTGGAGATTTGGTTGGTGTTTTAAAAGAAGAGGATCAGACCGTAAAGTATTTATAAAGTAAAATAAGCTTGTTCAAACTAAAAGATGAAGAAGAATCCATAAATTGTGACCAAAAGTCAAATGCCTTTTTTACAAAGAAATAGAATCAAAAAGTGTGTTATAAATGTGGGAAACCAGGCCATTTCAGGAAAGATTGTCGTCAGGTTGGTGAAGGCAGAGGTTCATGGAAACGAGGTGGAATGAAGCAGTAACAGCACAACCGAGGAAATTTCAGCCAACGAAGAGGTAATAATTATTCCCATAATTATTATAATAGAGGCAGACAACGTGATAGAGACGAACAACAAAGTTCAAGAGGTAAACATTATCATGGCGGAAGAGGTCAACCAAGGGCGGTTATGGAATGAACAGTTTTTATAGCCAGGTCCAAACTATGATGATATGTAAAGACGAAATATCAGATTTAGGTGATGAAATAGAAATTCATTGGTTATTACTAGTTATTAGACAGTGGCTATACTGATCATGTAATAAATAATGATCAATATTTTCATGATGCTGTTACATTAAAAGAACCTGTAAATGTAAGAAATGATGATGGTAAATTTCTGAAAGCCACTAAAGTAGGTTATGTAATTAGTTATTTTCAAGTTTATAATAAAATAATTCCAATTAGAATGTCAAATGTTTTTTAAGTTAAAGAAATAGATAGAAATTTAATTAGTTATCACAGATAAAAATAAAATTTCGTCAAAAATGTATAACAGAATAATCAATTGATTGCAATTGCTAGGAAAGAGAGTAGATTATATAAATAGTATAAATAGTTGCAAATAGTAATACTAAAATTAATATGACGTTAAAAGAAAAATGGCATCGTATTGTGGATCATGTAAATGTTTTTGATTTAACAATTTTGTGTAAATGCCAATTATTAGATGGCATACCTGAACATTTAGAAACCGAGTATATGAAATGCAAAACTTGTATTGAAAATAAGATGCATAATTTACCTTTGACAATAACAGAAGTAAAGCTAAAGAAGTTTTAAAACTAGTTCACACTGATTTGAATGGGCCTCATACCACCACGGGATTCAATGATCAAAAATATTTTTTGACATTTATTGATGATTATAGTAAGATAGCTAAGATAAGCTAATACAATTAAATCAAAAGATCAGGTTTATAATTGCTTTGTAGAATATATAAATGAAAAAGAAAATCTGACTGGTAAAACTATTACAAAACTAAGATGCGATAATGGAAAAGAATATTTAAATTCAAATATTAAACATTTAACTAGAGAGAAAGGTATTACTATAAATACCTGTCCACCTACATGAATTAAATGGTACAGCAGGAAGATGTAATAGACCAAAAGGGATGAAATTCTCCATATTCCTCAAATAATTAAATAATATGTAATACAGGGAAAAGTATAAGTAAGTTATAAGTACGAAGGCTTTCACGGCCGATGTGAATTAAACTAAAACTAGAACTAACTCTAGAAACTTTCGGGTTTTGTCGTGCGTCTTTTAAGAAAAGGTTTGACGTTTCGGATGCCATGTTGCAACCTTCTTCAGAAACTGGTTCGAAGTGACGAGATCGAAAATCGGTAACTGTATATAAGTCGGAAAAACTAATTAATAATCAGTTAACACTAATTACAAGCTAATTATAAATTAATTGCGTCGCGTCCGGTGTGAGGCGGGAAGAGGTCTTCGTGTTCACCACCATCTTCCATGTTCTGCTAAACTCCCAGCCATCCTCTCTGTTGACGTTATTTTTATGTCGGTGGATCTCTATGGCTTCTCTTGTCAGTCTTTGGAAGTATCTGTTGTCCCTAGCCAGCACCTTTGTTTGTTCCAAGTCTATTCGGTGCCCCTCTGCATGACAATGTTCCGCAACCGCCGACTGCTGGATCTTCTTCAGCCTTACATCCCTCTCATGGTCCTTGATGCGGCACTCGACGTTGCGTCCAGTTTGGCCAACATAAACCTTCCCACAACCACACGATAGTCGGTAGACTCCCGATCCTTTTGATGGAGTTAGTTTGTCCTTGACTATCGGGAGTGTGTTCCGAATTTTGCTGACCGTGCCGTACCGCACTACGATGTCGTTCTTCTTGAGGTGCCTAGCAATTCGTTCCGTTACACCTGAAACATAGGGAAGACAAATAAATCCAAGTGGTCTCGTACTTACCGTGTCCTCTTTCTGCTTTCGCTGTTTGATGGCCTACTACTAATTAGTGTCTAATTGTCAACTAAGTTGTTTTGTCAAATCCGGGTGGAGAAGGCTTCGTTGAGTTCACCAACATCTTCCATGTGCTGCTGAGTTCCCAGCCATCGTCTTTATTCATGTTATTATTCTCGTCAATCGTTGGAAGTAATGTCCGTTTCTTGCTAGCACTTTGGTTTTTTCGAACTCTATGCTGTGTCCTCCTGTTAGTTCTTGTTATAGTGCTAGTGTTAGTGCTAGGTTTAGTTTAATTTAGAGGATATTATTTTAATTTTTTAATTTTTGTAAATAAAATTTGTTTTTAATATTTTTGTACTTTAAGAAGGAAAACTTAAATTTAATGTTTTTAATTTTTCCTATATTATTATGTAATAGATCAATTATGGACATGTCTAGACGTTTATTACAAGACGCAAAAATAGATCGAAAATTTTGGCCAGAGGTAGTATGCGCGAGGTAGCTATCTTAAGAATAAAACATTAGCAAATACTGTAGAAAAGAAAACGCCTTACGATATAATGTTTGGAAGAAAGCCTACTGTTAAATATTTACGTCTATATGGAAGTAGAATTTTTGTTCGAAGACCAGAACAGTTAAGAAGGTCTAAATAGGATAAAAAGTTTTAGTAAATAACAGAATTATTGTAGCTAGACATATTGATGTTGTGGAGGAGAATATAAAATGCATAGGTTTAGATACAAACAGAATTAACAATGAAATTGAAACTGATTCTTCTAGTGATGAAATTGAAACTGATTCTGAAATACAAGATGAGAGTACAGAAATTGAATCCGAAAATAAAACAATAAAACAACAACATAGAACACCTCAAGAATTGAGAAGATCCAAGAGAGAAAGGAAAATGTAGAAAATCCAAATAATTTTGAGGAGGCGACAAATAGTAATCAGATAGAACAAATTAATGTAGAGACTGCTTTCTTGAATGGTAAGATTTTATCAGAAATCTATGTATAAATTAAGCGAGAGGATTTGAGAATGGGACTAACAGAGTGTGTAAACTAGAAAAAGCATTATACGGTTTGAGAAAAAGTCCTCGTGCGTGGTATGATTGTTTCAATGCATTTTTATGTGAGATGAATTTATAAGGAGTAAATGTGACTATTGTTTATATAGCAAAAGAGATGAAGACGATATGATTTACTTAGTAGTGTTTGTTGACGATCTGCTAATATGTTGTAAAAATAAGAAAAACATCAAAAGCTTATTGTCCAGAAAATTTAAAATGAAAGATATGGGAGAAGTGAAAAATTATCTTGGAATCCTATTGATGATGATTACACGAAAAATGTTATGACTCTTAGTCAGGAAATAAAACTAATAAAATAACTCGAATTTTTTAACATTGATTTTAAGGCACCTATTAAGATATACGAAGATAATTCAGGAACTTTGAATAATGCTAAATATGGAAATTTTACTAAAAATTCTAAGTATATTGAAGTGCATTATCATTTTGTAAATGAATGTTATATGGAAGGAGTCATAGATATAATTAAAGTAGATTCAAATAAAAACCTAGCAGATATTTTTACAAAATTAATGAGCAAAGATAAATTTGTGAAACTAAAAGAAATGTTGAGTTTAGTAGTATAAGATTTATTGTTTAGTATTTCAAGTTGTGATTATTTTATAGTGAATGTTTTATAAATGTAAGGCTGCGTGTTAGATTATATACATTTATTAACATACGCCATCTAGTGAGTTATTTAGTTTCGATTATGATTTAGGTGTGATCAAGTAGTCAATATAAAATGTAGTTATTAGTTATTAGTTACGCTTATATACTGTTTCGTATTCTATAAAAATTACGACACGTTTGAAATGAGATGACGTATTATTTTTCACATCTCCATAACACAATTTTTTTGAAAATTATGACTTCAACAAGGTTCTGTTATACCGTTTATAGTCAGAAAATCGTTTTATCGCTTTGATACTATCATTATATCACTGCGTCAGAGAAGGTTCCCTATACACAATTCAACATTCTAGTTCATCTAAATTAGGAACTGTAACATGAATAAACAGATGGTGATCTTCTCAGTGGTACTCGCATTCCCAATACCACTTAGTCTAATGACAGAAGCATATTTATGCGATAACATTTAGTAGAAAGGAAGTGTATTGGGGAAATGAATAACACAAATTAAATTAGAAAATAAGTTATTAAATAAAATAATTTAAAAAAGGAACGATTTTGTAACATTTTTAATTGCAAACAAATTCTGGATTAGATATATCATTAGATTCAAGTTTTTAACGTACAAAGTCAGCGGTTTCAAACTTTTTTCCAGGTTGATTTTTGCTCCTTACTTGCTTTTTATTACAGCGTCCTTTTCAGGCCAGCTTTTAATAATGGAATTAAAATCCGCTGAGCCATATCGCTTAGACGAGAATATTCATCTTTTATTGAAATTCAAAGTTCTCTCAATTCCATGCTGTCAAATTTTGGTTCCAAACTGTTATCACAAAATAATATAACTCATAATATTTTCTTCTTCGACAGAAGTAAATTCTAAGAGAGCACTAGTATTAAGTAGATTTTAAATTCACATACACTTATTGAAATTTTAATTTTGAACATACAGTGAAATTCCTCTAACTCGAATCGCTAAGGAAGCGGAAAGGAAGTTTGAGAAAAATTAGTTGAGAGAGAGAAAACAAAATTTATTCACGCCAACAAAACATATTTACAACAGAAAATAGTTATTTGTATTATAAGTAAAGAAAGTAGACTTTTTTCTTTAGGAAACGCGATTAGAAGAAGTTACTTTTCTTTAAGAATAATACATGAAGTTTTTTCGGACACTCAATTTGAATGAATTACCTACATTTTATAAGAAATTATTTAAAAAGTACACGACAAGCTCGAGAATCAAATTGTCGTTTCTGCCGTTTCCCTCACTACAGCAACCAAACAAAAAAAATAAAGTAGTGATTCATCAGGAGTTCATCAGGAGGTGTTATCAAAATCGCCACTAACATGTGGTGATTTACAGTTACAACAGTGTACATCAAGTATAAGCTTCTCTAACCTTAATAATTGTACGTTTAATATTTATTCTAATAAATAATTAATTGTTTATTTGGTTGCTATAAAGAAATGAGGTACTTTTCTTTACGATTTGTAATAAGGAAATGTAGGCCATTTCCAGTGAGTGTCCGAAAAAATAATAATAAATGTTAAGCGGCCTTTACACGCTCAATAATATTGACAATACCTTAGTATATTGACAACAATATTGACCGTGTTATGTCAAAAGTTTTATTGACGGTAAATATTGATGGAGTATTGATAAAAATCCGGATTTTCTGATTTTTGGGCATCAATAGAAAAATCTACTGAAAATTGGAGGGGATACTGACAATACTATTGACCGTGTAGGGTTGAGCCAATATTTCCATCAATACTGACAATCAGTGTAATAAACTCAATATTTAAAATTAAATACTTTTATTTAATTGTAACCATAACAAAACATCTGAAAAACGTATGTTATTTTAATCCAGATGATTTAAAGACAGGTTAAATTCTATTTCCTACATTACACTCGGTTCAGTTCAAGCAACGCGCCTGTGAAAAAGTGGTGAAAATGACCGAACCACTAACTGACGTTGACGATGGAGATACTGTTGGTTCATGTAGTTCCCGTGATGATGAACAAGATGCTCTTCGTAATTTTATCCAGCAATACGAACTATCTTCAGAACTATGGAATCCGACCAACTCAATGTATTCTAACAAGGCGGAAAGAAATTCAGCTCTTGACCGCCTCATATCCTTTTTAATGAGAATAAAACATCATCAAAGGAGAGGATGTAAAAAAAAAGATAAACAGTCTGCGAACAAATTATAGAAAAGAATTGAAAAAGATTGCCGCATCAAAGAGGTCGGGAAAGAGCGCCGACGAACTTTACACACCTTCCTCATGCGGCGTTTTTTGCTTTATGCTTTCTTGAGAGGTTCGAAAAACCAGTACAGCAGCAGCCGACAAAAATAACAGAGAATCAAGTAAGTTTTGGTAAAAAATCCATTTGTTCGCACAGAGACTCCATTTTAGCCCTAATTGGAGTAACCTATTTTTAGTTACCCCGTTTCAGTTAGGTTCTATTATACATATACCTATATAACACCTATACATATAACACATAACTTATATACCTATATAACACATCTATGCCCACTATCTTTCACATGATTTTCTCACTATGTTGTAGGTGACAGGTTTAACAGAAATGCCAAAGCAGTAAGTATTAATAGTACTGTATTTCAAAAAATTAAACACATAGTACACTGTTTAAAAAGAAGTCAACATTAAATGAGGCTTTCAGTATTTTCCTTCATTGTTATAATAATGACAAAATTTGTCGCGGACTGCCTTGGCAACTGTAGAACTGTTTCTTTGAAAAGTACTTTGCAAGGCTGATAAATTTTCTACATCTCTACATCGATCATTTGAGATGTGGTACAGTTCATTTTCTTTCATTAAGAAATTATGTAAATAACAACAGGCAAGAGTAACTATTGTAGCTTTTGGTGGCTGTAGATTGATAGGTTTTTAGAACACATGAAACCGTGAACTTAATATCCCGAATGCATTCTCTACAACTACTCGAGCGCGTGACAACCTTTCGTTGAATATTTGTCGAGATGCATTCAGTAATTTTTGAGAGTAAGGTTTCAATAAATTGTTATGTAATGTAAATGCCTCGTCAGCAACAAATACATATGGGTAAAGATCACTTGTTTTCGGTAATAATAATAATAAAGGTCTTTATTTCTCTCTAAACCAAACACAATTAGAGTTACATAATCGACGAAAAGCGAGATTCAGCCAGAAGACTGATCTTCCACCTAACCCTTCAAACGTAAAAAAAACATATAAAAAATAATATAATTGAAATAAAACTATCTGTATTTATAGATGGATGGTTTTCTAATTTTCAGCTCTACCGGTTTCGATCGTACATTCAATCATCTTCAGGAGCAACGTCATTAAACATATTTTTAAAAAACATATTTGTTTGTTATTCAAGCTGTTATCTTCTTGATTATACACATAGTTTTATTTCAAATATATTAAAATTTAGATGGAAAGAAATAACCAAATGAATATTATATAAAAAATATATATGTATACAAAAAGGGACTAAATTTAAGAAATAAAAATTTAAAAAAAATAAATAAACAAAAGGCAGCAAAATAAAAAATCAAATTGGTAAATTAAGTTATTAAATTATTAAATTCGGTCGAGACCCAAAAAATAGAAAAATAAACAAAAATGTATAATTATGTAAATTTACTCAGAAAAAGCAAAGCGACTTTCTATTTTATTTTATTCTCCCCCGCAGAGGTAGACAGTCATATAGAATGGGATTCCTGGTGCTCACATTGCTGAGTCAGCAAATAGCGATGTAATTTGTTTTTAAAATTTTGGTTACTTAATTGACGGAATTCTGTTGGTAATTTATTTCAAATTAATGACACATTGGACGTGAAAGAGTGTTTGAAAGATTCTGTTCTATGTTTTGGTACATCTAATAGTACCCGATATCTGACATTGATGCAATGAATATCTGATCTAAATCGAATCTTACGGCAAATGTAGGGCGAAGTTTTTTGTAAGAGGATTTTGTTGTACAACACAGCAGCATGTAACTGACGTCGATTTGCCATATTGAGCCATCCAACTATTTTAAGTTTGGGAGAAATACTGTGTACCGTGCGCGAAACACCGAAAATCAACCTTAAACATGCATTTTGTACCCGTTGGACTCACTGCATATCTCGAGCTCTAAGGTGTGACCCAAAGGACGTCACAGTAGTTTAAATGGGAAAGGACCATGCTTTGACAGAGTAGGGTTTTTAGGTGACAATTCAATAGATCACGATTTTGAAAAATTAACCTTAAATTGTAGAAACATGATCTTAAACATTTGTTGATATGAGATGTAAAATTTAATTTTCTATCAATAATCACACCTAGACTTTTTATTTCTAGAGAAGTGTTTGAATGGTGCAGGTGGGGGTAAATTCAGTTTTCCTTCCTGGAACAATTCTCCAAATTTAGAGTAGAACATCACTCCTCCATCCGAAATTCGAACGTTCATTCCAACAGCAACCACTATAAATTCCTTCTTTGCATTAACTAGAGCCAAAAGTACGATGCTGAAAAATCCCTTGTAATTATAATACAAGGAGCCTGAGTTGTCTGGTTTCGTTATAGCTATATGTTTCCCATTCAATTAGCCAAGAGTATTCCAAAATTGATGTCGTATTCCGAATTCGTGAGCTATATCTGTCCATTCTCCTGTAGTCAGTGGAAACTTAAACAAGCAAAACAACAAATTTACATACATAACGAAATAAAATATTTGTGCCATAATGTGTACCTTATTGTAAAACGTTATTTCAGGAATTGGAGCAACAAGAGGATGGTTCGGAGAAACAAGAAATAGGTGAATACATTCAACGGACTTCTTTCAGAGCATCAACATCTTCAATGCTTCCCCCAAATGCATTATCTCAAACTCATCATACCAAAAGATAGAAATCGCTAGTTCCGGTTTCGAAGCAAAATTTACTTTTGCAAAAAGCATGTTCACTTTTGGAAACATCGTCGAACCCCGATAGCAACATTCCGACAATTGCAAAAGCTTGGGGGGAAAATTGCTGACATTAGATTCCACACAACGAGCTTAATGACATCCTTTTCAGGCAAACTTGGGTACTCTTCATAGCAATGCAGTTCAAATTAATATGGAACAGGAACGTTCAGGAAGTTCAAATAATTCCCGGCATTCCTCATCATTTTCGACATTTAGTTACAGTACTTCTCCGCCACTATACACTTCCTCATCTGTGTCGACCCCACCAGAACTAAGTAACATCAGTACCTCTTGATAAATTTTATCAAAAGGTGGTAAAAGTGAGCTTAAGCCTGGACACACACAGTCGATTTTTAGTCGGCCGATCGTTTAGGTGCATATACAACACAACTGCATATTAACTCGATTTTTACATTTAAAGTTTATACATTTATGTTCATCGACTAAACTATCGGCCGACTGAAAATCGACTCAAGATATAGAAGTTCGAGTTAAGAGAAATTTACTGTATTTCTCAACGCAGATCATGCTGCTGTAATAGCTGTAAGAAGTGCTCCTCAAACATGGTTTTTATATCTTTATAAAGATCAAGCACATTTGACGTCAAGAATTACAGTGATATTACAAAAATTTTGGTTGCATCTTCATTCACTTTTGTTATACAAGCTGTTATTTTTTCCTTTAACTTCAAAAGGTGCGTGTTTATCCTTCCAAAGTGAGATTAAGGAAACTCAGCTTTTCAGAGATCACATATATGTCAGTTTTATTAAAAAATTTGCATCAGTAAAATGTTATACATATTCATCAGCAATGATTTTCTGACAGTCTCATGTTCAAAACGTATTTTTACGCAAACATAGTACTTTTTTTGTGATTCTGTAAGCCACCTTGTAAGATGTTAGCAAAGCGTTGATTGATGTAGGTTTAAATAATGTACAGGTGTCTCAAATTAGTTGTCTGCATAGGCTATCTACGAAACTAAAAGAGATAGACAAAAAGTAGCTTTTGAAAGGGTAATTAAATTTAATATTCTCAATTTGTACTTTTGAAACTGGTTTTATTAATTAAGTCTGACTAGTTTCGGCCCATGGCCATCCTCAGCGACTCTACAATAAGGTTAACAATCGTTCAATTTAATAATTTAACAAAAAAGAAAAAAGAGTTTTGAAAATTGATGTTAAAGTTAAATTTATAAAAATATAATAAAAAAGATATAAAAAATAGTACTTACAATTATACAAGAGTTCACAGAAAAGTGTATTGTTAAATATTAAGTTTAGAAAGGTGATTATTTGAATAAAATTTTTTTAAAATTAAAGACAAAGTTACAAGTTAACACGTTAAAATTGAAGAACGTTCTGAATCTAAAAATATAAATCGAGTGCAACGAAATACTATAGGAACAAGTTTTTTAGGTTTTGTGACGTTTCGAAAGCAGAAAAATAAAAGAGATAACAATATTTTTGTAAAAGATGAAAAGTAAGTAATTTGAACAAATGTAAAGCAATTTAAGTAGTTCAATGTTAATAGCAGACTCAGAGACAAAGAAAAAACAACAATGTAAAATATTTTGAAAAAACAGCAATATAATAGGAAGTTATTTGTAAAAATATTTCAAAGACACTTTATTTAATTAATTATTTTGGTAAAAATTTTCAAAAAAAATTTATTTGTTATGATGATTTAGTTCAAAATCGAACTAATCAAAATACATAGGGTGAAGGTGAGTGGGAGTTGAAATGTGCATTTTAAGTTATTTGTATAAAAAGAAAAATGGGTTTAGGGGTAAGTGTAAAGGAGGAAGGTGGCTGTTGACCGCTGGGACCCCAAAAAGTGGAGTTTTAGAACTGAAGATCTG
The DNA here is from genome assembly GCF_036711975.1 of Onthophagus taurus. Classification (NCBI taxonomy): domain Eukaryota; kingdom Metazoa; phylum Arthropoda; class Insecta; order Coleoptera; family Scarabaeidae; genus Onthophagus; species Onthophagus taurus. The sequence continues at coordinate 20,175,947 of NC_091966.1, forward strand.
CTCGTTAAGGCATTCGATTTGGGGATTTTTAAATTTAAATTTATCTATCTCGTATTGTTCCAATAGGTTCAGTTTGAAACCTTTGTTGTGTGAATGTAATAATGACACATTTTGTGGTATGTCAAAATCAAGGAGTTAAGCATGTGTCAACCGAAATTAGAACTATCATTGTGGTGGTGCTCTCTAATTCTGGTTTTTAAAGACCTACCACTTTCTCCTATATAAGTGGCACTACAAGTGTTACATTGCAGTTTATATACCCCATTTTGATCTAACAAACCTATCCTGTCTTTTACATTGAAAAGTTTTTGTTTTATGGTATTATTATTTTTAAATAATATATCAATATTATAATTTTTGAAAATCCTTTTTATGTTATAACTAATGTTGCCTGAAAAATTGATAGATCTATAAATTTTATTGTTGGCATTTTCATTATGTGTTAAACTTTGTGAAGCTGTAGATGTTTCAATTGTATCTTGTTAATGAAAGAATCAATTTGACTATTGGAAAATCCATTATTAATGGCTATTGTTTTTATAATTAGTTCGTTGTTTTTATTTTCTTCTGTAGAAGGAGTATGTAAACATCTATAAATCTAGGATCTGATGGCAGACATTTTATGTGAATAATGGTGAAATGACGTTTGAGGAATTATTGTGTCGGTTTGAGTTTTTTTTCAATATATTTTATATTCAATGTTATTATTATTGTTCATTAATGTAAGGTCTAAAAAATTAAAGTTGTTTTTCTTTCTCTAATTCGACAGTAAATTTTATGTTAGGATGAAAAGAGTTAATATAATCATGAAAATCTTTAATTTGTATATCATACTGATTGTTCCAAATAATTAAAATATCGTCTACATATCTGCGCCATAACAGGATGTTCTTGTTAATAGGGTTGTTGAGATCGAGAATGATATTTTCCATGTGGTCAAGAAAAATATCAGAGAGAACGCCGCTTAGAGGGGATCCCATGGGTAAACCTTCGTTGTAAACATAAAATTTTTGTTGAAATTGAAAAAAGTTTTGTTCTGTACAAAGTTTTAATAAATTATAAATATGGTTAACGTCTGTAAGTGGAAGTTTTGCTTTAATTATATCTTTAGTAATGTTTAAAGTTTCTGCTATTGGAATATCTGTGCACAGATTTGTGACATCGAATGATAAAAGTGTGAAATTCTGTGGTAGTTCAATATTTTAAATACTATCGATCAGGTCAATTCTATTGTTGACAGTATATTTGGCTTTGAAATTAATTGTATGTTTAAAAAATTGAATCAGAAATAATTGGTCTAATAAGGTAATTAATTTTATGTAATTTGTTTAAGGAGTAAGCTAACGGTATTCTAGGGTTCATAGGTGATAATTTAAATGCATTTAAGTTATGTTGCTTTAGAAAGTCATTGGAATGTTTTAATATATTTTTCGTTATTAGGTGAAAGGATGCTATTGAATTTTTCTTTATTTCTGTAAAGTTATTATTTGTGAAAAATTCTAAAGTTTTGGAGATATAAGTTTTTTCATCTATAAAAATTAAACCTGCATTCTTATCTGCATTAGTAACAACAATAGAGTTTGACTTATGTTTTTGTTTAAGCTTACGTGTAGTTTTAGCTTCCTCTTGATTTAGTATTGAATTAATGTTTTTGTTTCTTTGATCTTCCTCCTCTGGAGCACCGTTTGCAACACTTTCTAGGTCGATAGCCAATTTGGGCAGATTCAAATGTGTGGGTGTTATGGTGTATTTGTGTCCTTTATTGTAGATCCAGTTCATTTTGGTTGAAGTTAATGTTGGATAAATTAGTAATTCTGGGATGAAATGTATGTGTTGAAAGTGAAGGATTTATGTGATCTTGTATTTGTTCTTTGTCCCTAAGTCTGTTTATTTTATTGCTTTTGTTTCTCCATGAATCATTTAAACGTTTTCTATCGAAATGTTTTGCTTGCTCTATAATATTGTGCAACTCTAGATAATGTAATTGATTTGCTAAAATGTTGTAAATGGAGTTGATTTTTCTGTTGATTGAATCTAGTTTTCGATGACTTTTCTTGATTTCTTTTGTAATGTGATTTCTACGGATGTATCTTTTTTGTGAATTTGTTAAGTGATCAGGTGTATTTTCTTCATCAGGTGTTTTTATTTATAAAATTTAACTTTAAAATTTAATTTTTTATTATTTTTTTTATATCTTTTTATTATATTTTTAAAAAAGAGTTTTGAAAATTGATGTTAAACTTAAATTTATAAAATCTAACTTGATAATTTAATTTTTTTATATCTTTTTTATTATATTTTTATAAATTTAACTTTAACATCAATTTTCAAAACTCTTTTTTCTTTTTTGTTAAATTATTAAATTGAACGATTGTTAATCTTGTTGTAGAGTCTCTGAGGATGGCCATAGGCCGAAACTAGTCAGACTTAATTAATAAAACCAGTTTCAAAAGTACAAATGGATTTTAATTATAACTATCTAAAAAGTAGCTTACCCGAACAGCTATCGTCTTTTGTTTTCGCGCTATCGGCAAAAAGTGAAAATTTTGCGAAAACGACAAACGCGAATATCTCACTTATTACTGAAGATGGAATATTATAATTAAAACATTGTATGGACAACTTTTTACGAAGAATTCAGTGGCGTAGGTAAAATGTTTTTCCTATGCTTTATTTTCGAGATTTACTTGTAAACTTTATTTTTTTAAATACGAACCATAGTTGATTATGGTCTAAAATAATTCGGTATTTTTTTCTGATAACAAATATAGTATATAGTTTGTTGGATATATAATAATAATAATAATAAACTTTATTTCCATTTCCAAAAAAAGTATACTCCCCGGATTGTGTCCCCGTAAGGTATAACTGACGACAAATTTTTGAATTCAAATTTCATCATTGGCAATTAAAGTCTGGATGTCATAAAACGAAATACGTCAAATATCCTCAAAGTATCAAAGTTAACGCAAGACGTTTGTTAACCGTTGCAGGTAAAGTGGTCGTTCTGAGCAATGTACAACAAAAGTTGATTAAGATAAAATGTTTGTTATGTTAAATTATAGCGATATGACGAGTTTTATTAATTTAAGATATAAAAGCAAAATGCAGATTTTTAAATCATAAGATTAACAAAACATTTTCGAGCTAAACAAAATTAACATAAAAGCTTATTCAATGATACCACCACCAACACTAACACATAATTCAGCCCTTTTCCGACATTGTTTATAAGTTTTTCTAATATAGTCCAACGGAATTTCTCTAACAACAGTTTCAATTTTTTGTTTTAAACGGTCTAAATTGTTATTAAAATTTTCAGTGTACACTTTTTGTTTTACATAACCCCAAAAATAAAAATCCATAATAGATAAATCCGGACGTCTTGGCGGCCATGGTTGCGGACCATATCTACCAATCCATTTTTTTCCAAATATCGTATTTAAATAATTTCTAAGTAAAATGATCGAATGTGGGCCGAACCATATTGTTGAAAATATAATTTATTGCGTTTTTCTGTATCCACGCCGTGAAGATAATTAAATAAACAATTTTCTAGTATTTCCAAATATCGGTGTTGACTCAAATTGTCGTTTATGAAGTAAGGTCCAAACACCGTCCCACGAAACAGCACACCACACATTCACTTTCTGGGAATGCTGGCGTTTACAAGCTATGCGATTATGTGGATTAGTCTTTGACCAGAATCGACAATTTTGTGATGTAACCAATCCATTAGTGGTGAACGATGCTTCGTCCGAAAATATTATGTTTTTTAAAAAAGTTCTGTCTTTTAAAATTTTGTACCCAAGCCACAAACAACAATCTAAACGTTGTGCTTCATCACCTAATTCGATAGTGTCGTTAAATTTTGGTTTATACGGCAATATTTTATTTTTTCGATAAATTCTTTGTAAATGGGATTTACATATACCAACTTGAACTGCCGTTTTTCTTAACGACACCTTACCGTAATCCATTGCGTTCGTTACTGCAACAATCGACCCCGCATCATGTTCAACTAAAAGCTTTTTTTCCTTCCTTTTATTTTCCACAAAATAAAAGGCCCGTTTCCCGAAATTTTTTAACGACTCTCTTATTTGTGTTTTTATCTACTAAAAATCCAAATTTTTCCTCAAATTGCCGTAAAACTGCATTGTAACTAATGTTCCCCGATCCATAGCACTGCACTATAAATATTTTATGTTGTAATGATAATTGTTAGTTCACTCAGATCATTTGTTTTTATTGTAAAACGGAATATTAGAAAAAAGTTTTCAAGAAAAAACTCATTTTTTCTTTTATATGCTAAATTAATCAAATGCCGAATTTTATTGTAAGTAGCATCGTGTAGTATCGCTATAATTTAACATAACAAACATTTTATCTTAATCAACTTTTGTTGTACATTACTCAGAAAGACCACTTTACCTGCAACGGTTAACAAACTTCTTGCGTTAACTTTGGTACTTTGAGAATATTTGACGTAAAACTTGGTTATATTTCGTTTTATGACATCCAGACTTTAATTGCAAAAGATGGAATTTGAATTTAAAAATTTATCGTCAATTATACCTTACGGAAACACAATCCGGGGACACACTGTATATATATTCAAACAAAAGAGTAAAATACCAAAGAATATACATAGAAATGAAAATTGGCGATGTTTCGTTTGACGCAAAATTTCGACGAGACGCTTTTCAAACATAACCTTAACACTATATTAGATAAGGCAAACTTGATCAAATGAAATCAAAATAAACTAGATACAACAAAAGAACAACGGTAAATAAAATTTTCTCTAACATGAAAAAAAAACAAAAACATAATTTCGATGAAATGCAGGCCCAACATCAAAGAAAGCAGAAAAAACAGAGAAACCTCAGTTCGCTGGAGCATTGAATAATTCACTGAAACAGCCACAGAGCTTGAAATTGCGACAGGCGTCGCCATTGTCGACATTGTCGACAGAGAGAACACAGAGGTGTCGTTTGTATTTGATTTTAAATTGTTTGGACGCGCATTTTTTAAACTCATTTGGTAGCAAATTGTATTTCAAGACTATCTGATATGAGAAGCATCGTTTAAAAAACTCTATCCGGTGTGCAGGTATTTCAAGCAAGCCTCTATGTCTAAGATTGAGATTATGCACGTCTGTACGATAAGTTAATTTTTCGTACAGATATGGTGGTGACTTATTGGTGATAATTTTGTGATATATACTTAAACAATGCATTAAACGTCGATTCTCCATGTTTAACCACTTCGCTTCTTTTAATTTGTACGATATAGGTTGACGGCTATGAATACCATATATCAATATCAGACACGATTTTTGCATTCTCTGTATTCTACCCACATCCACCGCTAACAAAAAAGCGCCATAAACAGTGTCACAATAGTTAAACCTAGACAGCACTAGTAGGTCGCATAGTAGTTTTTTTGTATTTTGATTTAGTGAAAACCTGTTATTAAAAATTACCTTTAATGCTGCGAAGGCCCTCTGTATGGTAAGTCCATTATTACACCCACACTTTTCACCGTATTTTGTACCTCAATTTGTTATCCATCTATAACTAAAGTTAATGGGCCTAAAAGTGAGCGCCAATGATCCGTGCCAAAGACAATAGCTATAGTTTCAGCGCTATTGATGTGTAGGGAGTGATCTCTCGAAAATTGTAAAATATTTGATATATCGTTGTTTATAATACCCATTGCGCGTTGGAGATCTGAAGGTAGAAACGAGTAATAGATCTGGCTGTCATCAGCGTACGAGTGAAAATTACAATGTTTTAAGAGTTCTGACATTGTAGATGTATATGTATTGTATAAAATAGGACTCAGAATACCACCCTGCGGTACACCAGAGACCAGGGGCTGTGGAAGGGACAATTGACCATTCAAAATCACTCTCTGTGACCTTTTAAATACTGAGAAAGCAGTGAGAGGGAATTCTCACCAAGACCGCTGTAATGCAAGATGGAGATAAGAGTATCAATGTCGATAGAATCAAAAGCTTTGGAATAATCGACGAGGACCAAGACCGTAACCAAGCCCCTGTCAGAGGCGCGGACGATGTCATCACAAACATGCAGTAAAGCTAATTCGCAGCTATGTAAAGGTTAATATTTCTTATAGTTATTGAATAGTTCGCAAAAATTATTTTTGTTCTTTCTAAAACTATCTTAGCTATTTTAGGTATTTAAAAGTTGTTGTTACTATGGTGATAAGTGATAATCATACCATGATGGAAACCAATGTTTCCAATTATTGCCAAAGATTGTATTAAAAAATTCACTAACAACTCTGGCATTATGTGCTGATGCTCCGTCATGTTGAAAATATATCATTTGACATACTTAATGGCAAATTGTAACATAAGACTCAATGTGCTGCTTTAATATATTGAGGTATCTACATGAGTTTAAATTTTCATGGTAGATACTATATATCAAAATTCTATTATTTACAAGGGTTCACCATACATTGAACCCTAATCTTCCTTGAGAACATTCAGAGAAATACGTTCATTGTTAGAAAAAATACACGCACTACTAACGTGAATTTCATTGGTCCAGATGACATTTTGATCAAACAGCAGACTATTTAATTTTTCTAAATATCATTGACAAAATTCTAATCTTATATTGGCATCTCCGACACATAAATAATGAATTACCCGCGCTTTGTATGGTTTAGACTTAATTTTTCTTACTTATTGTGACATGTGAAAAATACAAAACAAGTTTCAATAATTTGCGCCCAAAGATAAATTAAATTTTTAAAAGCTGGATATCTGGACCAGCTTAAGACGGTTAAGTTTAAGTCTATGATGTGCTACATGAATTTTGTTTAGTATTTCGAGATGAACTGAAATATGGAATAATATGCATTGTGTTCCATTAAAGAAAACGTAACTGTGTTTCGTCATAGCTTTTTAATTGACCCTGTATACTTAATTTGTCTTTATTGTAATAAATTAAAAAAAACACTAAAACTTTTGTATTTTAACATTTCTCGCTAGCTATCTTACTTTAAGAGATAATTGACCGTTTCCATGCATATCAGCTACCCTGTATATTTGAATTATTTATTTATTATCATAGTTTACACATCTAAATTCAACAAAATATACATACAAATTATTATTCATTAAAACTGACCTAAATCATACTTTAACATCATAACTTTTAGTATCAATGTAAACAACATTTTCATTACAAGTTTGAAGTTTATAATAACATATGTATAAAAATGGGTATAACAACATCAATGTTTATATATTTTCAATTGGTTCTTAATACCTGTGGTATTTTGCCAGTGTATTCATTAAAAAAACAAGATGTGATATACAAAAATTTCTTTAAAGGTTTATCAATCGTTAATATTTTATGTTTACTGATCTATATGTGGCATTTTCTAATACAACAAAAAATAGTATATAATAATTCTTACGAATATGTAATCATTATTACATTGGTTCAAACATTATCGGCAAACATTTACTTCATTTACCAGTTTAATGTAAGTAAAACGAAAATTTGGGTTGATTTTTTAAATCGTTTAACTAAAATGGAAGCCGTAATTGGTTCAAAGAATAACTTTATTACGATATCAAGTGTATTTTTATTAATTTGGTTGATACTGATATTAGAAGCTGCAATAAGCTTTTATCCGACGTGGGCTACTTACCCAGGCATACAACAATTCTTAATAGGATCGACGATCATTTACGCTACTGAAGGTATTTATTGGAGATTCAAAGAATTGGAAAGTATTTTAAAAGAAGAATTATTAAAAATAAAAGATTTTATTGCATTGTATACAGTAATGTATGAAATTGTCATAAAATTCAACACTCTATTTGGAGGCCAAATGCTGATGGCTTTTATGTGTGATTGTTCGATTTCGGTTTATTTTATTTTATACTTAATTTTGTTCACTAGTACTAGCGAAGATAAAATAAGATACTGCTTATCAGTTATTGTAAGAGTTGTGAGTAATAGGGATATTGATATATTTATAAAAGCTAACAAACTGGTTTTCTAGACTATTCTGTTATTGTATGTTTATAATGTGACGAAAACAGTTTCATTGGGAAACAGACTTTTATTACATTTTTATAATTCTTCTCAAGAAAAATTGAAAGTGAAGGATTTACAAAAAATTAAATATCATAGAAGAATTATTTGTCGAAGTGCTCGTTTCTATCGTCCTAAATATAAAATAAATTGTATTGATTATAACATTTCTAATAACATTTTGTTTATATTTGCAACATTTACGATTTCTTTGATTTTAACTGTATTACAACCGTTTTTAAATAACTTGGTCAATTAATAGTTTAATAAAATATTAATAAAACCAATTCTTAGATTATTGAAATCATCATAATGTTTTTACTATCTTATAAAGCTGAATTTTAATTCGTTAACAGTATAGTCGTGATAATCGTAACAAAACGATAAAGCGAAAGATCTGTAAGCGACAATTAATCTATGAAACAAAAAGATTTGTTACTCATCGAACAATCTAAGATATTTGTAGTAAAAATTTTGAGCACAACTACGGCAAAATTTTGAATATGTTATACATACACTATATACATAAAGTATGGAATCAATTCTATAAAAAATCGAGGGATATTCTTAGAAAAGAAAGGCTTGGACACCTTGTCTCAAATGATATATTTTCAACATGATGGAGCACCAACACATAATGCCAGAGTTGTTAGTGAATTTTTGAATACAGGCTTTGGAAATAATTGGAAACATTTTTTAAATCATGGTATGGTTATCACCATAGCAACATTAACTTTTAAATACATACATTAGTTTTAGATAGGATAAAAAGAATTTCTGTTAATTATTCAAAACTATAAGAAATATACCCAACAAACTACTTGTTATCAGAAGAAAATAACAAATTATTTTAGGTCATAGCCAGCTATGGTTTCCATTTAAAAAAAATGTTATTAAAGTTATTTCTAAAATCTCCAAAATAAAAAATGGGAAAAACATTATACCTACGCCACTGAATTCTTTGTAAAGAGTTGCCCATATAATGTTTTATTTATATCCATATCCATCTTTGGTAATAAGTGAGATATTCGCGTTTGTCGTTTTTGCAAATTTTTCAGTTTTTTGACGATAGCTGTTCGAAGTTTTCGACATTAGCAGTTTCTCGAAAAACGAGATCATGACATGTAAGCAATTTTTTTTTCTAACTCTTTTAGTTTCGCAGATAGCCTATGCTGACGACGAAATTGGGACACCATGTACTTTTTTTTGTTGTATCAGTTCTTTTAACTTCCTGGCAAAAACATTATTGTATAGTTTACCAATCATGATATGGTTGTTTAGCTTCTAAATGGTGCTTCTATTCACTTGGTAGTATTGTCAAAACTGTTATACACAATACATATTGATATTTCTCTTCAACATTAGTAACTGTTAACGTAAAACCAAACTCTGAATAACAGTCTACATATTTACAATATTTTCATTTTTTCACACTCGTGCCATTCATTATCTAAACTATTACGTTTATTACTGTTCAAATATTTATCTATTAATGTCATAATATTTATATGAAGCACTGCGTTTAACTTCACTACATGCGTCAATCATTAATTACGAAAAATTTTCAAGAGATTAAATCTTTTGGAGAAGGTGGCGAAAAATTTAATGCCATTACAAATTCTATTTTATTTATGATTTGTAAAGACATGCAGCCATTCAGTATTGTGGAATCTGAAGGTTTTAGACAATTAATGAAACTTGTTGTGCCTCAATACAAAATACCTAGCCTACAAACTTTAACGCGAAGGCTAGATGCAAAGTATGACTCTCTGGAGTCAGTTGTTAAGGTAAAGTTATCATTTGTAGACAGTATTGCAATTACGACTGATATTTGGAGTGATACTATGCAAACCCGAAGTTTCCTGGGAATCACAGTGCACTAAAATGTTTTCCTTTACTTTAGGAGTTTGTGATCTAAAACATCGCCATACAGCAGAGTATTTAGCTGAAAAATTAATGGAAACGTGCAATCAGTGGAACATTCCAAAAGAAAAAATTACTGCCGTTGTAACCGATAATGGGGCTAACATAGTTAAAGCAGTACACATAGCATTTGGGAAACATGTTCACATGGCTTGTTGTGCACATACATTAAACTTGGTGGCTGAAAAATCTATTGACAATACGGGAACTTTAAAAGGATTGATTGGTAAAGTAAAGTTAATCGTTACGTGGTTTAAACACAGTTGTTTCGTAGCTCAAGTTGGTTAGGTTCTTTTTAAACACTCCCTTTCGTTTCTTTGACTTTATTAATCGTTAACAAAATAAAGATACACTTCTAAAAACACTGCTCAGCTCTACGCTTATTATATATGTCTGCTATATGAACAACACACACACGGAATGTGTATCACGCACGCGTCGCCCAGCGGTACGGTGGGATGCCTAAACGCTCGGCGCTTCCCTCTCCCCAACATACTCCCCCGCCTTGGAATGTTCCATTTCAACACTCTGTTTAGGAAGTGGGCAGACATCAGTTGCTGCTCTGACGTAGGTTTTTCCTTGCACCAGAACGGTCACTACTCTTCTTCGCTTGTCGCTGCCGGGATGAAATTTGAGGATTCGTCCCAGTGGCCAATGTTGAGATGGTGAATTTACTTGCCTTACCAACACGATGTCACCCACATCCAATTGTGCGGTATCCTTGGCCCATTTCCCTCTTTGTTGCAAAGTGGTGAGATAGTCTCGCTGAAACTGCTTCCAAAACAGTTGCTGAAGACGTTTTAATTTTTCATAACTTCGTAATCGGTTTGGCAGTTCGTCTGATATATCCACCTCAGGAATCGCGTTAATTGGGCGACCGATCAAGAAATGACCAGGAGTTAAAGGTTGGAAATCGTTGGGATCGGTTGAAAGCGGATATAAAGGTCTGGAGTTTAGGATACCTTCTATTTGACACAATAATGTCGTAAATTCTTCGATCGTTAATGTAGCTCCGGATGTTACTCTTTTAATATGCCGTTTAAATGATTTTACCGCTGCTTCATGCAAGCCACCAAAATGTGGAGCACGTGGAGGCATAAATTTCCAAGTTATAGAATGCATAGTCAAGAAGCCATTTATTAAATCATCCCGAAAGAATGTTGTAATGGCTCTGTAAGCTAATTTCAATTCTTTATCAGCAGCCACAAACGTTCTGGCGTTATCTGAATAAAGCTGCTGTGGGAGACCGCGCCTCGCGACGAATCGTTTTAAGGAATTTAAGAATGTCTTACAGGTCAAATCCGAAAGGAGTTCCAAGTGAACAGCCTTTGTTGAGAAGCAAACGAAAACACAAACATACATTTTCAGCATTCGTCTGCCGCGGTATTTAGTTTCTTTAACCTCAAAAGGACCAGCGAAATCCAGTGAAGTGCATTGAAAAGGTAAGGTTATCGCTGTTCTAGTTTCAGGTAAGTTTGCCATTTTTAATTGAACATGTTTCGGCGAGTATTTATAACATACAATGCAACTTTGTAGGACACGTCTAACGGTATTCCTCCCAGATATTGGCCAAAAGGACTGTCTAATAGCAGCCAAAGTGGTTGACGCTCCTGCATGAAAATGCCTATTGTGCTCTTGCCAGACAATTAATCTCGTTAATGGGCAGTCTCTTGGTAAAAGTATTGGATGCTTAAAATCATACGGTATGTCAGCATTTTTTAATCTACCACCAACGCGTAACATGTTATTGGAATCAAGAAAAGGTGACAATGACCTTAATTTACTCGACGTGGACAATCCACCCTTTGTGTTCAGTTCATTTATATCGGAGCTAAACTCACGCTGTGCCAACAATATAATTTTTATAAATGCTTTATTTATTTCATCAGAATCTAGGGGTCCAAATTTTCTAACATTACATGGCTGTGATGCGTTTTGTTTAAATCTCATTACGTATGCCATCACTCTTTTTAATTTGTTGAGTGATGAAAACTTAGTCAACAAATCATCTGTTCGTTCACAAGTAAGTGTAACTGCTTGCCTCCTTTCTTCTTTAGTTTCGGTTGTATCAACATCATAATCTACCTTCCAGGTTTCAGGAGAATCATACAGGAATTTTGGACCACTCCACCATATAGATTCATTTAATTTGCTTATGTCATTAATGCGTGTTGGAATATCGGCAGGATTTTCTCTTCCTGCGACATGGTACCAATCAGTAATCTTGCTGAGGGCTTGTATCTTGGCCACTCTATTGGCAACAAATACCTTCCACCTTGTCGGATTTCCGTTAAGCCAGTTTAGTACTATTGTCGAATCAGTGAAATAAAATAGTTTGGAAATGTTATAGTCTAGATCATTTTTTATACGGTTTACCAATTTGACTAATAGTAATGCACCGCATAATTCCAAACGTGGGATTGAAATTTTTTTCAATGGTGCTACTCTCGTTTTAGAACAGAGTAGAGAAATCTTTATGCTACCATCATCCGTAACGCATCTCACATAAACGGCCGCTGCATATGCTTTCTCGCTGCTATCGCAAAATGCACAAAGTTGAACATCCACAGGCTTGTTCACAAGTACTCGTCGAGGAATGGAAATTTCCGAGACGGAAAGCAATTGCCCCTTTAAACGGTTCCAAGCATCAACAATAAACTGCGGTAAATCGTCATCCCAGTCCAACCTCATTATCCACAGTTGCTGTACAAATACCTTTGTTTGAGTCGTAATAGGTGTTACCAATCCCAAAGGATCAAATATCTTGGAAACACCTGCTAGAATAGTTCTCTTTGTCACTCTTTCAGTTGGTTTGATACTTGCGTTAATAATAAATCGTAGAGTGTCATCTGATGAAGACCAAATAACACCTAAAGTTTTGTTATCTGTCTCGTCTTTAATTAAATGTTTATCATTAGCATTTGTACTTGTACATTTCTTTAAGATCTCCATACAATTGCTTCCCCATTTTCTTAAATTGAACCCTCCACTGGTTAGTATTTTGGATATTTCTTCTTGAAGCTCTAAACCGTCTTCTAATGTGTCACAACCTGTGATAAGATCATCCACGTACATATCCTTTATTATTGCTCTTGCTGCCAAAGAATGCTTATTCAAGTTTGAGTTAGCCAAGTCTGTCAAACACCTAGTAGTTAAGAATGTTGCTGGTGCAGTTCCGTAAGTAACAGTACATAATTTGTATACTCCAATTTTGTCCGTAGGTTCGTTTCTCCAAAGGATGCGCTGAAAATCGCAATGATTCTCACAAATTCGTACCTGGCGAAACATTTTCTCGATGTCAGCAATCAAAGCTATTTTGTGTTTTCTAAATCGTAACAATATCGAAAATAACTCGCTCTGTATTGTGGGTCCTACCAATAACGTTTCGTTTAATGATAATTTACCTGGAGTTTTTGAAGAGGCGTCGAATACAACTCTAAGTTTAGTTGTGGAGCTGGATGTTTTAAAAACCGGGTGATGGGGAATGTAATACGAATTTTCTCCTTTAAGCTCCTCCAAATTGTCACTATTTAAATCAGTAATTCTACTCATATGCCCCAACCTTTCATATTCTCCCATAAACCGTTTGTATTCTTCCTTCAGAATAGCATTGCGACCCAATCTTTTCTCCAAGCCTTGGAATCTATTTAATGTTTCTGCTAGGTTGTTTCCCAACTGTTCCATCTTTTCGTTAAAGGGCAATCGCACCGTATAACGTCCATTTTCATCTCTTGTGGTAGATTCAACAAATTTTTGTTCGCATTGCTCCTCTTCTAAAGACAGCACTCGTTCAGAAGGACATTCATCTAAACTCCAAAATCGTTGCAACTGATTATGCAAGTCTACCGGGTTACTTACACTTAAATGGCAAGTGTTCATTGTTTCGCGGTCTAGGTGTAATCGGCCAGTTATCAACCACCCAAACCTGGTTTCTCTTAATACAGGACTGTTCCTTCCCAGAGTTATCTTCCCATTAAGAAGTAGCTCATAGAAAATCTCAGCACCAATCAGCAAATCGATATCACCTGGTGTATGCCAATTTCGATCAGCTAATTTCACACCCTTAGGAATTTTTAGATCTTGTTCATTTAGCTTTATGGTAGGAATTTTTTCAGTGATACGATTCAATATCAAAAACTGTAGGTTCACTTGATAACTAGTGTATTTTGCTTGTATGGTCAAGTTTGTTTGTTTGGATACCTGAGAGGTAACTCCATTCACACTGGCTATTGTTATTGGGTCTATGGTTGTCTCAGTGACGTTCAGTTTTCTCGTGAATGCCTTCGTAACATAATTGGTATCGCTTCCGTTGTCAATAAGTGCACGTGCTTCAACCAATTCATTTCCGTTTTTTATGTAGACCGTGGCAGTCGATAAAATGACATAAGTTCCTCTGTTAACAGCATGAGAGGTAACGGCTGTCCTTGGGGCTTCACTGTTCTCATTTTCCAAATGGAGTAAGGTGTGATGTCGCTTACTACATTTGAAGCAATTTCGCTTCGATTTGCATTGCTGTACAGTATGATTTAAGTTTAAACAATTTGTACACAGTTTTAAATCCTTTGCTAATCGTATTCTATCAATAATAGCCCTCTTAAGGAAAATTTCGCATTGAAAAATGCTATGGGAGGCCTTGCATTGAACGCAACTAATTTTCGTAGCTGTGACGTTTGTTATCGCACGTTGTTTGTAGGGTTTGGAATAGTCCTTGTCTAAAGTTTTATTCGACTGAGCAATAGTTTCCAAAATTTGGCATCGATTTTTGATAAAATCCGTAAATTCGTTTAAATTGGGAATATCCTGTGATACTGATTGTTCCCATAAACGACGCGTGTTATTATCGAGTTTTTTCGTTAATAAATAGACCATTGGAACATCCCAATGTTCTACCGGTAATTTTAAAGCTTTTAGCGCTCGAAAATGCTTCAAAAAACCGTCTAAGAATTGTCTCAATGACTTCGGTGCATCTTTTATTACGTTTTCCAACTCGAAAATTCCGCGAACGTGGCTGTTAACAATGATTTTCTTGTTTTCGAATCTTTCGTTTAATAACTCTAAAGCGACAGGATAATTTTCACTTGAAACTTCTAATGATTGTACTACTTCTGCTGCGGCATCTTTCAAAGATGATACAAGATAAATAAATTTTTGCACTTCAGAGAGCTTATTGTTCTCGTGAACCAATGCGTTGAAGGAATCTTTAAATTTGTACCAATCTTCATAGTTACCGTTAAATTCAGGTAAATTTATTGTTGGCAAACGTACGTTATTTGTATCTAAATTACTGGCAAAGTTGTTGTTAAATGTTGACGTGCTCGTATTAGCTGATAATTGTATCGTTTTTTGTAATATTTCCTTAGCTTTGCTGACGTTTTTGTAGTACGCATGCTCAAACTCGACCCGCTCGCGTTCGTTATTAGGTTCATCGACCTTTAATTCCTCGATTTGATCTTGTATTATTTCGTATTCGGAAAGTACCTTTAGGTGGTTTTCCAAACGTATTTCTAACTCCGTAGCACGTGTTTCGTCCGTGCTAGCTATGAAGTTAGCAAATCGTGTTAAGGATGCTTTTAACACAGCACGTTTTCTAATTAGTTGATCCGCCATTACAATGATAACAGTAACATTAATCGTCGAATGAAGGTTTTTATTTTTTATTTAGGATTAGGAAAGTTTAGGAAGATCGGTACTTACTGTGCCGCCCCCGTGGTTCTAGACAGTTGTCGCCTTTTGTTGTCTTCTCTCCGTTCTCGAACGCCTCGTGTTCCGTGTCGTTTGCTGAAGGTAATCTTCAACAATCCTGCTCGAAGGACCAATGTTTCGTAGCTCAAGTTGGTTAGGTTCTTTTTAAACACTCCCTTTCGTTTCTTTGACTTTATTAATCGTTAACAAAATAAAGATACACTTCTAAAAACACTGCTCAGCTCTACGCTTATTATATATGTCTGCTATATGAACAACACACACACGGAATGTGTATCACGCACGCGTCGCCCAGCGGTACGGTGGGATGCCTAAACGCTCGGCGCTTCCCTCTCCCCAACAACAGTATTGTTGCAAGTGATGAATTAAGAAGACGGTCACCAAAAAAACTTATTCAAGAAGTTCCAACTAGATGGAATTCAAAATATTACATGCTAAAACGCTTCTTGGAACTAAGATCTATTATTAATGAAATAATTAGTAATCACATTAGTGCACCGGCTATGGTAACCGCATTTGAAACTCAAGAAATAGAAGAAGTTACAAGACTGTTGCAACCCTTAGAAGTTGCAACAAAAGAACTTTGCGGTGAAAATTATGTAACTGCCAGCAAAATTATTCCAATGATACATTGTTTAAGTAAAAAAATTTCTGAAATGAGTTCTAGTTTGCAGATAGCAAAAGATCTACAAAGATCTTTAACATTAGAAATTAACCAACGATTTGGTAATGTTGAAGAGATACGTTTGATGGCTGTATCAACAATTTTAGATCCTAGATTTAAAAAAATACACTTTCAAAACTTAACAGCATGTTCAACAGCTGTTGAGCATCTAGAAACAATTGTAAAATCACTGACATCACCATTAGCTGCAGAACAAATTGCGCCTGTAGGTTCTCATCACATTCCTGACGAAGGTAAAGTTTTTAATTAAATCCGATTAGATTAATTACTTTTTTTTTGTTTTTAGAAGAAGAATTTAATTTATGGAGTCAGCATCACGTAATGGTAGAAAAAATGAATAACAGCAACAACGATGGCACTTCAGAGATAGCGCATTATCTCAAATGCCCATTAAAGAAATTTGAACAAAATCCCTTACAATTATGGGACGATATTAAAGGAATTTGCCCAACATTGGCCAAAATTGCCCCAAAATACCTAAGCATACCAGCCACATCGGTTCCATCAGAAAGGCTGTTTTCAAAAGCCGGTCAAGTTTTGACGCAACAGCGAAGCAGGCTTAAAGGAAAACGCTTATCAAAACTTTTATTTTTAAATTCTTGTGATGAATTATTTTTTTAGTTTTATTCCATTCTGTTATTCTTGTTTAGTAGATTTAGTAGATATCTTTTGTTGTTGGTATTAAAAATGTTCAGTTTATTTTAATAAAATGATTTAAAAATTTATAGATACATTTTACTTAAAAAAAAAAAAATCAAATAAGAGACATCGATGTTTTTTATATCGAGTAAAACAGCGAATAGATCGAATAAAACATCGAATAATATGTACTCATATCGAATAAAGCATTAAATACTACAGCAAATAAAACATTGAATAATATATCGAATAAAACATCGATGTTTTTTATTCGATGTTTTTGTCATATCGATATTGCACGTTCGATATATCAAATGATGTAAACATCGATGTTTCATATTTTTTGGCCATCCCTAAACTCTGAATATATGGATTCAAAAATACTGAAGAGGAAGTCATCATCGTCGTGTATGTGCGGAAGAAAAGCTGCGAGTGTGATTCAAGATGCAAACACTCGCACCCAAGAAGAAAAACAACAGATGTAGGTCGAAGAAGACATAACCCAGGAGGATGTACATAAAATGGTGAGCATCCTGAAAAACAGAAAAGTACCAAGACCCGATCACATAGCCAACGAAATGTTAAGGTATGAAGGGCCGGATCTGAAATAGGTCTTGACCACATTAATCCGCAGAATGTTGTCAACCCTGGATCAACCCTGTCAACCCCTCGTGTTGAACCCCTGTTCGAGACGAATGGAGTCATAGCGTTACAATACATGTATTCAGGGATAGAAACAAAAAGAACTTTCACAACTATAGAACAACAATTCTATTAAACAGTGCAACCAAGCAACTAACAAAAATTATCACGTTGAAGCTCCTCAAGAGGGTAAAGATTATGGAAGAACAGTAGGTTTTGAGGAAAAACAGATCTAAAATCGACGCAATATTCACAGTACGACAAGTTATCGAAAAACCACAAAATTCAACCTTTATTCATGTATTTGGTGGACCTGAAGTAGGTCTTCAACAGTGTTCAGCTGAAGGACGTTACGCGGATTGTGCAAGAACACGAGACTAATTAAAACATACATTAAGGTGATTGAACAGCTAAATACGAACAATAAACCACGCATAAAGACAAAAGGGGTCTAACCGCGGAGGTACCAATAACAGCAGGAATCCGGCAGGACGAGAGTATGAGCTCATTCCTATTCAATCTGATTACGGAAAAAATTATCCAAAGCGTCAACGAAGTCAAGAGTGAACCATGGGTCAAAAATCCTTGTGAATCATTTTATGTAGATGGCGAAAAATGAGACCGACTTGTAGCGAACGCTATACCGATTACAAACCACAACAAAGGACTAAACATGAAGATATTCGAGGAGTAACTGAAGCAATAGCGATGTCAAAAAGAGCTGTCGGATGAAAATTGGCAGTGAATGATCCTGACAGCCCCTGAGCACCTGACAGCCCCAGGTGCTGTCAGGGTATTGACATCTTTAGATGCAGAAATTTGCACCAAGAAGTTGTGGCACAAGTCAATAAAGACTCTAGAATATCTGCATATCTAAGGGACATCGTATGGGGGAACAAATACATGACCAAGGAGAGCCAAGTCCTCATCTACAAAATGACAGTGAGGCCCGTACTGATTTATGCATCAGAAACTAGGGCGGATACTTCAAAAACCAAGAGCAAGCTGAGAGCCACCGAAATAAGAACGATAAAAAAAGAAATTCCAAGAGGTCAGATAGGAATCTAAGCAATACTGAGGGTAACTGACGGCACCTAACGTGGTGCGATTTGTGCGGCGAGGCGCAAATGCTGGAAAGACCACGTTGACAGGATGGACGACGAGTTTTGGGCGAAATGGTCCAAGAGTGAGAGACCGACTTCTTTAGTATTCCAAGAGGCCTGATGAAGCAGAAAACAAAACATCGTTTTAAATAAGGAGGAAGAAGAAGAAAAATGATAATTTGATTTGTTTCTGATTTTAAGGATAGAGAATTTTTATGTTATCTGAATTTTCTTCGGGCGTCGTTTGTGACTTTTGGGTATCAACCTACTGACATAATACCAATGTCTTATAGGAATTCTACTTATTTGCAGAGTAATTTTGATTTGTCCGTTTCGATTTATAATCAGT
The DNA here is from genome assembly GCF_036711975.1 of Onthophagus taurus. Lineage (NCBI taxonomy): Eukaryota > Metazoa > Arthropoda > Insecta > Coleoptera > Scarabaeidae > Onthophagus > Onthophagus taurus. Next base: position 20,195,075 of record NC_091966.1, read on the forward strand.
ATTCTTCTAATTTTTTAAGGACCCTTTTTAGACTTGCTACGAGTTTCTGTAAGCTCGTAGAAAATAATATCTATTATATCTTCCATATATTATAAGCATATTTTCTCTTGCAGTTCTTTTAAAACAGCCCCCATCACTATATGGAAAATTGTTGTCACGGTTTAACCAGAATGGCATTAAGATAGAAAATTCAAAGTTGTGAAGTAAGTACTTCGTGATATTTTATCTAGTATGACAATATTCCATTTTTGTAATAATTTGTATGGAAATTTTTTAATCTCATGCATAAATTAGGTTAAATGTTTGAATAAGTATGTATACTTATAGTAAGCTTTTGTAATACTAAATATTTAATTTAAGAATTTTCTAGTAATTTAAATTTCGTTTCAGAGATGCTGCCGAACTTCCTCTTAAATTATTTGATAAATTAATAGTTTATTATGGATTAGTATGGACTATAAGAAGAAATTATGATTCAGTTCAAAAAATTAATTACGCTACTATATGGGTAACTGTCGCTATTGTAGCTCCATGAACCAAAACTCACAGTATGAAAAATTTTCAAGTTCTACCGTACTATAAGCAATTCATAGCTTATCAGCATTTAAGCACGGTTATGGTCCATTTTCAAATGAAGTTTTGTCAGCTATCAAGCTTATTTATGATGAGCTTAGGAACGATGTATTTCAAAAGTGATGTATTTGTGGTTTTATTGAAAATAATAATGAATGTCTGAACTTGTTATGGTGCATAATCACTCCAAAGCGTGTTCCTCCTAGTTCTTAAATAGTTGAAATTCCTGCATTGGTTGTAACTTGAATTTTCACAAAGTGATCTCAGCTCAGTGAATCTAAACGGCTCAAATATAAAACATGGCCGAAATAGTCATGAGTACATTTGATCATAGCTGAGAAAAAAGCTAAAACTGTAGTTTCAGAAACAAGAATTCGTCTGAAACAGGAGCAAAATGACGTTTTGTACAATTAAATTTCTAGCAGAATGTTTGCTTTATGGAGCTAAAACGATTAAAAAATAAACTCTATCTTTCAAAAGGAAGCTTGAAGCAAAATAGTTGACATCGTTGCATATAATTGCACAGTTAACTTTCTTGTACGGTTCGGATATAAAATGTGGCCTAAATAGCAACGAGTACACGTGGAAAAGGAATGTTCATCTCTCATATAATACATAAGACTGTGCTTCAAACAGTAGTAAAGCATTGCCTTGGACACTACGATTGCAGAAGAATCTTTGCTTATTGAAGCTGGAATCGACGATTCTATGACGGTTTGAAAGTGTTATATGTAAAAATGATAACCGTTAGAAACAGGATGAATGGAGTGATTCGGGGTATGAAAAAACATACTGTCAGAGGTTTTTAGTGGTGATGTATCACGACCTGTACGGAGAGTTGAAAAGGATATGGAATGTACTAAGAAATAGACAGAAAGAAATCAACGAAGAGGTAAAAACTATCAGCTCCGTAATCCCCGAGGAATGTTTAGCATACATGCGAATCCTACTGGTAGCTAACGGGATAACGGGGAGGACTTACAACAAGAGGACCAAGAGGAACAAGAAAAGATGTCGGTCGAAAATAGCTAAATACGAACAATAAAACACGCATAAAGGTAAAAACGGTTTAACCGGGGATGTACCTATAAGAGCAGGGATGTAATGTGCAGCTGAAGGACGTTACGCGGATTCTGCAAGAACACGGGACTTAATAAAACTACATTAAGGTGATTGAACAGCTAACTACGAACAATAAAACACGCATAAAGGCAAAAGGGGTCTAACCGAGGAGGTACCTAAAACAGCAGGGATCCGATAGAACGACAGTATGAGCTTATTCCTATTCAATCTGATTATGGATAAAATATTCCAAAGCGTCAACGAAGTCAAGGGTGGATACACCATGGGACAAAAATTCTTGTGAAGATCATGTTATGTAGGTGGCGAAAAACGAGAACGACTTGTAGCGAATGCTATACCGATTACAAACCACAGCAAAAGAACTAAATGGAGATATCCGATTGGAGTGAAGTTAGCGACGACTTTTCAGCGACGGATTTTTTCAATTCCACCACTGTCGTAAATCCGTCGCTAAGATTGAAGATGCAAAATATGATCATATTGTGTTAAATGAATGTTACGAAGGTTACTACCTACTTTTTAACCCAGAATTCCAGAATAAATTTTGAAACTGCTAATAAAATAGGGTAAAAACGTCGAGGCTTTAAAAAGAAATAAAGCCACCCCCTTAGCCGTGAGTTGCTGAGTTCAAATTTGGTGTGGATATAGCTTCGACATCCCTAAGTTGATTTTCGTTAAAATTAAAGTGCTACACATGAAGGGGTATCAACCCCTAATAAAAATAGGTGGAATTCGCTATGTTAGGTGAAAATAATAATAAAAATCCACCCCTTAGCCGTGAATTGCTGAGTTGAAATTTGGTGTGGATATAGCTCCAACATCCCTAAGTAGATTTTCGTTAAAATTAGAGTGCTACACATGAAGGGGTACCAACCCCTAATAAAAATAGGTGAAATTCGCTATGTTATATGGAAAAAAAATATAATATATAAAATGCATAAATGAAAATTATAACAGCCAAAATAACAATAGACGAGAAATATTTCAAAAACTTTTAAAAATTGTAAGATTTACTGACGATGAATGGAGAATGACAATATCAGATCATTATCACCAAAGCAATGGTATAAAGCAATAGTGGGGCATTCATAATCTATTACTTATTCAAATCGTCAAAGAAAAGTCATGTATTGAAAAAATAGATTTTTAGAATTATAGATGTTCTCTTCAAGAAACAATTTTACAATATTCTGTGGACATGAATGAATATTGTTTTCTTTGTGGGCAAAACAACGAATACAGTAGTTATAGTTGTAATAGAATGTATCACATCAAATGTGCCTAGGGCGTCGAAGATTTTTACAAAAGCGACCAATCTTGTTATCTTTGTGTAAAATTTATCAACAAACACAAACAAAATTCTGCATAATCTACCAACTTTTAGGTGAAGGTATAATTTCTTAGTCTTTATTTTTTTACCTTTCATATTTCAGTGATAACAACACTAATACAATTATTTATTGTGACTGATTTTCAAACTGACTTTTTTAATTTATTCATATTTGTTTTTTTGTATTATATTAAGTTTTTGACTGTTATCATAGTAACTATAATTTTAATTTTGTTAATTATTTTATCAGAATAATATACTTAATTTCCCAAAAAAAAAAATTTTTCATTCATGTGTTTTATACAGGTGTCTCAGCGAGACTGGTCATTAGACGTTTCTGGGGTTCTGGCGAAAATAAAAATTTGAGAATTCAGACTTAAGTATTATCAATTACGATCTCTTCGACTAAAATATTTTCAGATTTCTTGCACTTCCGGTTATACCGCCACCTACTTTATTTTTTTAAATGGAACACCCTGTATATTTTTACATATTTGGATTTGTCTGTTTTCAAGGTTTATAAATAACTTTACTTTTTGCAATTTGATTCGGCCGTTCTCGAGTTATTCGAATTTTTCTAGAAAAATCTGCTCCAGCAGACATTTGTTCAAAAAATCAGAGAACACTCGATTTTTGGGATATCAATTTAGGATTCAGAACATGCTTAAGCAACATGATGAAGTATGTTTTGGTGCCGAGAACGGCTGTCTAGAATGTTTGGTCACTTTACTATGGCACGTTAACTTTTCAAAATTTTGAACTACCATAACTTCATTTTTGTAATGGCACCCCCCATATTTTATTACTTAGTCGTCTTCGGTGTCTCATTCTACATCTTTTATATCCCATATGTCCCATACCTAACATTAATAGTTTGGGAGATAATAAAATTAAGGTTTTTTGAAAAATGCACACATATCATATGAATATTTAGCCTAGTGTGCCCTGAAAAACAAGCCTTCTCAATGAGTTGAAAGACTCACTTGTTTACGTCACTTGATGCATGTGAACTAATAATTATGTGTTAAGTCCCTTAAAATTAGTACTGAAAAGAGTTAAAATCGATAACAATAACGAAAGTAATATTTACACAAATCAAGAAATTCTTAATTTATTTTTTATGCATGAAAAGCGCGACAAAGTTCGTAGTATCATTCCCAGATCTTCTTTGGCAGCTCGAATTGAGGTGTTGGGACTGGGTTCGAAATAAGCCAAGGTATTCACCTCTTCCGTTGCATTATCTACTACATTTTTTGGTCAGTTTAACACGTGATTAATTCGTCCAAAATGCAAAAAAATTGCTTCTATTCTTCTAAATTTACCTTTTGTCATCGGCGCGAAATGTGGATAATTTTCATTACACATTCTGCAAGTTCTACTAAGAACTTTGTCGCACTTTTCGTGCACAAGAAATAAATTATGGATTTCTTTATTTGTATAAACATTATTTACGTTATTAATATCCGTTTTAACTGGGTTAAATAGGGTAAGCATTAAATAACGTAAATCAGACTTTGACGTTTGTCAACAAGTCATGAAACATTTGTTTTCCATGGCACACTAGGTTAATATCGATATGATACGTGAGCATTTTTCAAAAAACCCTAATTATTTCTCAAACTATTAATATTAGGCATAGGACATATGGAGTATAAAAGATGTAAAATGAGACGCCAAAGACGACTAAGTAATAAAATATGGGGGGTGCCATTTAAAAAAATGAAGTTATGGTGCTTCCAAATTTCGAAAAGTTAACGTGCCATAGTAAAGTGACCAAACGATCTAGACAGCCGTTCTCGGCACCAAAATATACTCCATCATGTTGTTTAAACATGTTCTGAATCCTAAATTGATATCTCGAATATCGAGTGTTCTATGATTTTTGAACAAATGTCCGCTGGAGCAGATTTTTCTAGAAAAATTCGAATAACTCGAGAAGGGCCGAATCAAATTGCAAAAAATAAAATTATTTATAAACCTTCAAAACAGACAAATCCAAATATGTAAAAGTATACAGGATGTTCCATTTAAAAAAATAAAATAGGTGGCGACTTCCGGTATAACCGGAAGTGCTAGAAATCTGAAAATATTTTAGACGAAGAGAACGTAATTGATAATACTTAAGTCTGAATGCTCAAATTTTTATTTTGGCCAGAACGTCAGAAACGTCTAATGACCGGTCTCGCTGAGACACCCTGTATATTATATTTTTTTCCATATAACATAGCGAATTTCACCTATTTCTATTAGGGGTTGACAACCCTTCATGTGTAGCACTCTAATTTTAACGAAAATCAACTTAGAGATTGCGAAGCTATATCCACACCAAATTTGAACTCATTGTCAGCAACTCACGGCTAAGGGGTGGATTTAATTTTTTTTTTTTCACCTAACATAGCGAATTTCACCTATTTTTATTAGGGGTTGACACCCCTTCATGTGTAGCACTCTAATTTTAACGAAAATCAACTTAGGGATGTCGAAGTTATATTCACACCAAATTTCAACTCAGCAACTCACGGCTAAGGGATGGATTTTATTTTTTTTTGCACCTAACATAGCGAATTTCAACTATTTTTATTAGGGGTTGACATCCCTTCATGCGTAGCACACTAATTTTAACGAAAATTTACTTAGGGATTGCGAAGCTATATCCACACCGAATTTCAAGTCAGCAACTCACGGCTAAGGAGTGGATTTTTATTATTTTTTTCACCTAACATAGCGAAATTCACATATTTTTATTAGGGGTTGACAACCCTTCATGTGTAGTACTCTAATTTTAACGAAAATCAACTTAGGGATGTCGAAGCTATATCCACACCAAATTTCAACTCAACAACTCACGGCTAAGGGGTGGATTTTTTTTTTTTGCACCTAACATCGCGAATTTCACCTATTTTTATTAGGGGTTGGCATCCCTTCATGTGTAGCACTCTAATTTGAATGAAAATCAAGTTAGGGATGTCGAAACTATATTCACACCAAATTTCAACCCTGCAACTCACGGCTAAGGGAATAGTTTTATTTCTTTTTAAAGCCGAGACGTTTTTACCCTATTTCATTAGCAGTTTCAAAATTTAATCTGGAATTCTGTGTTAAACAGCAGGTATAGTAGAAACCACGAGAGCTGGCAGTGACAGGTCACTTAAAAATGGTATGAATCAAGATATGGACGTACGACTTAGATTATTTCACCACATACATTTATATGTAGGTTATGTTAGTAATGGATGTTATATGTCAAACATTCTCAAAGATATTATTTAATGATTTTCCTTTCAAAGAAAACATTTTCGGCTTGTGAAAACACTAACAGATTCATGACAACGCTCACAAGACGTTTCGATTTGAGGTTATAATTGTAGAGTGACATCCCTTAGAAGAACAGACGTACTTTTTCGACGTGGCCATTTGAATTGTACAGCAGACATATTAAACTAATGCTATCTCTTTCCAACACACATTACTCGAGCGGTTTGTGAACTACGTATGGCATTTGTAAGAGCGAAAGAGAAAATGATGATTTACTGCCAGCTCTCGTGGCGTCTACTATAGTAACCTTCGTAACATTCATTTAACACAATATAATCATATTTTCCATCTTCAATCCGTTTCAGCGTGCGTTTCAATCTTAGCGACCGATTTGCGACCGTGGTAGTATTGACAAAATCCGTCGCTGAAAAGTCGTCGCTAACTTCACTCCAATAGATATCCGAGGAGAAGGCTGAAGCAATAGCGATGTCAAAAAGGGCTGTCGGGTGAAAATTGGCAGTGAATGATCCTTATTTGACAGAGCTTGCACTGTAGGTACCGGGGTGTTGACATCTTTAGCTGCAGAAATTTGCACCAAGAAGTTAGGGCACAAGTCAACAAAGGCTCCAGAATATCTGTATATCTAAGAGACATCGTATGGAGGAACAAATACATATACAAGGAGAGCCAAGTCCCCATCTACAAAACGACAGTGAGACCGGTACTGATTTATGCATCGGAAACTAGGGCGACTACGTCAAAACCCAAGAGCAAGCTGGCTGTCAGATAAGAAAGATAAAAGAAGTAACTCCGAGAGGTCAGATAGGAAGCTCAGCAATACAGAGGGTGACTGACGTGGTGCGATTTGTGCGACGAGGCGCAAATGCTGGAAAGACCACGTAGACAGGATGGACCCGAGTTTTGGGCGAAATGGTCCAAGAGTGAAAGATCGACTTCTTTAGTATTCCAAGAGGTCTGATGAAGCAGAAAACAAGACATAGTCTTAAATAAGGAGGAAGAAGAAGAAAAATGATAATTTGATTCTTTTCTGATTTTGTGAATACAGATTTTTTATGTTGTCTGAATTTTCTTTGGGTGTTGTTTGTGACTTGTGGGTATCAACCTACTGAAGTAATACCAATGTCTTATAGGCATTCTACTTATTTGCAGAGTAATTTTCATTTGTCCATTTAGATTTATAATCAGTATTCTTCTAATTTTTTAAGGACCTTTTCTAGACATGCTATGAGTTTCTGTAAAGTTTCTGTGAAGTAAGTACTTCGTGATATTTTATCTGGTATGATCAATATTCTCCATTTTTTAATAATTTGTATGGAAATCTTTTAATCTGATGCATAAATTAGGTTAAATGTTTAAGTAACTCTGTATACTTATACTAAATTTGTATAATACTAAATATTTAATTTAAGAATTTTCTAGTGATTTAAATTTCGTTTCAGTACTGCTGCAAAACTTCCTCTTCATATATTTTCCTCATCTAGCGAGAAATGGGGGCTAAAGAAAAAGGAAAAACTTTCTTGAAAAATCAACGTCATCGGACGTAATCTCTTAGATATGTGTCCATCCAATTTTCGTCGACAATGTCGCCGTATGCGATATTCATGGTGAGGGCTGGTAAGCACAAAAGGGTGCGCACCGGTTGACGCGGTCGTCCACAGAAGCTTCTTCCTCTCCCGCTTGATTACCTCCCACAATGGACGTTTGAAGTGGATACGTACACCATCCAGCGTCTCTTTTAAACCGTTCCCACCGATCTGAACCGTTTTTACTAAAGTCTCATCTAAAGCAAAACGACGACGACGATTTCCTTCCTCTTCTTTCCTTCAGCAATGTTCCAACCATCTAAACGCCTCGAGATATTCTCAATCGAGAAACTCTACTGGTAGATTAATAGATTTTAAAATAAAACTACTTCTTTATTCAAATCATAAAAGATTTAATGATTATTTTTATTATTCTTATTTCTATACTTCCTAATTTTTTCTTTGATTCAAAGTAAAACCAAAAGCTTTGATGGGTGGCGCGCGCCGTTACCACGGTAACGTCGGCGACGGCGGCAATCTCGTCGTCTGAACCGAACAACCGGAGAGAGAGGAGGATTCCCACTCATATTCAGTCAGTCCGGCCGCGGGTCGGGCGTCGGAAGCGGCATGGATGGATGCCGAACCGCGTAGATCAATGCAGAAACGCGGCCGTCGAAGGCGATGACCACCTGGTGGTGGAGGTGCCGGAAGAGGAGGAGGAAGAAGACGAAAATATTAGGAGGTAGAGAAAGAAATAGTCAATCACGATGATTATGGCTGGTCGAGGACATCATCAGCGAGCAAACGGCAGTTCCAGGACTACGGCCAGGGTCCACCTGGACCCTTGGAATCTTGATCCGGAACTTCGACATCATATCGAGAACTGTCCATGTTCTTGTGATCATATGGGATATGGAAATTTTCTTGATTATCAGGTAATATTTTTATTAAATTTGATTCCATACGGAACCTAATTTTTTAAAACTTTTTAAAATATTGTTTAGGAAAGACTTAATTATAACAATTAAAACATTATTTTTATACCTTTTTTTAATACCAACAACATCAAATGTTTCTGCACAATTAACACTTAATTTATTTTAACATAACGCGCTCCAGGGAGTGTTAACACGATGAATAACGATTTGTTATTAACAAAGAGCTCATTTATTACGCATGAACCAGAATCATCCTCGCACTATAATTGCGTTGTTCCATGATTGATGACCATATCGATAAATGAAAAGTGATAGGGGGTGCGTGATAAACAGAGTACGCACCGATTGAACGTAACATCTTTAAGCATAAATCCTTTAAAACTTTTTTGAGCAATCGATATTTAATTTCAAAGCTCGCAAAAAAGGTAATTTAGTTATCCATCGGGTTTAAATTCGAATCGGAGTTAAACCAACTAAAAAGACTTAAAGTGATAAATGAATTTGATAGATTTAATGTGTAAAGTAAATCGATAACCTTAATGATATTCAAAGTAGTTTTGGGCAATATAAATGAAGTTTCAAAGTTGTCCAGATTTTAGTTGATTTCGGCTTATTTATTTGATGAAGCTAATTTTTCATCAAAACTTATTTTAATGGAAAGCTCCGTTGTCATTTCGCCCATTCACTCTTATTATGTTTTACGGTCCTTCACCCGTCCTTTATATCTATGAAACTCTACACCGAGGAACGAACGAACTCTTTAAATTTTCCATTTTCCGAGTCGCATGTCATTTTCCACACCTGTTCTTGACATCTTTCCTTTTTTGTTGCTACCAGTCCAACAGATATTCATAAAAAAGGAGATAAATTATTCCATTTTTGTTTTATTTATCTTCTTTAAATTCGACCTGATCAAAGATTATAACGAAATCTTAAGAATCGGAAATGGAAATTTATTTTCCACAGCCGTTTCTCGACTTTCAATGTAGCGGGTAGTACGTTTTCGGTACTAAATCGGGCGAGGAAAATCCGTTTTTATTTATGCACCCCGTTTCTGAGCCCGAAATGTATCCGCATTAAAACGGGAAATAGGGCGATAGGACTTAATAGTAAATAGGTACACTTCCACAGAAAATTTAATACTCAAAACTAATTTAATTTGCGGATTGAAATTTATATTTACTTACTCAAGTAAAATTTTTTCTGCAAACGATCAATAATTCATAAAGAATTATTTCAAAAGTATAACGATAAAGTTTTACTAATGGTTCTCCAAGAACCGCTATATTTTATCAATATTAAGAACTTTATGCACTTTATGTTCGCGCATATTACAATCACCACCAAGGTAAAATGGATGGAAACGACGCTTTCAAGCCGATATTACTCTTCGCATCCGGGTACTTGTACGTTTTCAATTATTAGATTTTGCGACCACCTTTCTTATCTTACATTCCAAACCTTTTCTCTTGTGGACCATTAAAATCAGGACGCGCGCACACACCATTAACAACGAAAACCGTGCCCGTCCAATTATCCTAGTTCATATTTAACTGAACTTGCATAAACTTGTCGACCCCAGCTTTACTTTTCTTTATTATTCAATTCATTTAGATTTTAGCATGCAGAGTGCCTCAGGTGATTAGGAAAATTATGGGGAATCTGGAAAGTGCAAAATATATTAAAAAAATAAAAAATATATTATATTTAATATAATATACAGCCTGTTTCAGAGTAAGCGCCTTATTTTTTTTTAGCCACACTATGGGTACTACTTTCAAAATACTTGGCAGTAATATGTTTTAGAACATTCTCTACAAGATGGTAATACATACCAGATTTTCAATTGGTTTTACACTCGATGTTATTTTTGTCCAAATATCAAGTAGCGGTACACATAAAAGAACAGTTAAACTTTAATCTAGTTGTCAAACGTTAATCAATGCTATCAATCTATTGACTCCATTGAACGACGTTTCAATTTATGTATTGAAAAAGAAGGAAAACACTTCGAGCATTTTTTGTAAATACCTAATCTTTATTTGATGCACATTTTTAATTTTGAGTTTCAAAAAATAGATGTTTATTACAAAATAATGTTTAATTGTTTCTTTTGTGTCAACAGCGACAAGAAAGAAAAATAACATCGAGTAAAACATTCATGCGCTACTAGATTAAAATGCTAGATTGTTTTTTAATGGGAACAGAAATGAATTTTTAAGAAAAACGAAATACTATCGTAAAAAGAATGTTTTTAGAATGTCAATAATAAAAAAAAATTATGGTATTCCATTAAAAAAAAAAAGTTGAAAGTCGCCATTTTGAAATAATTGAAAATCTGGTATCACCATCGTGTAGAAAATGTCCTAAAACATATTACTGCCAAATATTTTGAAAGTAGTACCCATAGTGTGGCTAAAAGAAATAAGGCGCTTACTCTGAAACAGGCTGTATAATTTATTTCAATGTAATAAGCTTATTTATTATAAATATATTTTGTGTTGAATAAGAAACTTTTTGTCAAAAAATATCTTTGATTTTTGTTACCAATAATAATTATTTGATAGCTTTTTTATGCTGCAAGAATACGCTTTCATAATAATAATTAGCATCTCTCTATTACAAAGAATTACAATGTGATCAGCAAATAACTCATGGTTCTAATGAAGAATATCAACTAATTATTAACTATTAATGCATTTTCGGAAAACGTTGAACAGAAAATGAGACGAAAATCTGTTTTCTGTTGTTTCTAGGTATTTCTACAGGCTGATTCACATAAGAACCGACACAGAGCAGGGACATGTAGAGGACAATAAATTAAAATGATTTAACGTAACTTACCTCTATACTAAGTTGTACACCTCAGGAGTTATAGGCTTTCAAAGTTGGCTCTTAAATTTTTAAAAAGTTCAATTTCTTCGTAATTCATTAAGCTAGAAAAACCAAATTTGGTATACGTTATGAGTGTACCAAGGGTATTAATTGGTAGCAAATTGAGCCCAATTGAGGCATTTCATAGGGTTGATTAAGGGTGATGGTACCCTAAATTTTAACAACGTTTTTTAACCTTTTGGCGGATTTAATACATTACTACTTCATTTCATGTGGAATTTAATTCTAAAACTTTTCTTACTCGTATTATTTTTTAAAAAACTTTGTCGTTTTCATAAAAAACTTAAATAACTAAAGACACGTATTTCGTAATGTTACTTAAAATAAGAGAAAATTTAGTAGTCGGCTATGAAATTGTACGTCAAACTTGACAAATAGGTTATAAAGTCATTTGACGACAAGGTTTTCTCCATCTTTTCTCCATCACCTTTCATTCTTGAGTTATGATCTATTTTAATACCAAAAGTACTCAATTTTGATATTTCGGTGATTTTTTCTTTATCACTAGAAAATCATTATACCTAAACTAAATTTGTTTATGGATGATGTTTTTTTAGTTCATAATAAATAATTTATTCCTAAAAAACTTTGCTCCATCACCTTTCATCCTTGAGTTATGATCAATTTTAATACCAAAAGTACTCAATTTTGATATTTCGATGATTTGCTCTTTTTATCATTAGAAAATAATTATAACTAAACCAAATCTGTTTATGAGTATTGTCCTTTTAGTTCATAATAAACTATTTATTTCAAATAAACTTTTCTCCATCACCATTAATTCTTGAGTTATGATCTATTTTAATACCAAAAGTACTCAATTTTGACATTTTGGTGATATTTCTTTATCACTAGAAAATCGTTATAACTAAACCAAATCCGTTTATGGATGATGTCTTTTTAGTTCATAATAAACAATTTATTTCAAAAAAACTTATCTCCATCACAATTAATTTTTGAGTAATGATCGATTTTGATAACAAAAGTACTCAATTTTGACATTATGGGGATTTTCTCTTTATCACTAGAAAATCATTATATCTAAACAAAATCTGTTTATCAATAATATCTTTTTAGTTCATAATAAACAGTTTATTCCTAAAAAACTTTTCGCTATCACCTTTCATTCTTGAGTTATGATTGATTTTAAAACCAAAAGTACTTAATTTTGACATTTTGGGGATTTTCTCTTTATCATTAGAAAATTATTATGCCTAAACTAAATTTGTTTATGGATGATGTCTTTTTAGCTCATAATAAACAGTTTATTCCTCAAATTACGTACAATTTCACAGCCGACTACTGAATTTTCGATGATTTTACTTAGCATTAACAAGATACGCGTCTTTAGTTTTTTAAGTTTTTTATGAAAACGACAATGTTTTTTAAAAAATAGTAACAGTAAAAAAAGTTTTAGAATTAAATTCCACATGAAATGAGGTAATAATGTATTAAATCCACAAAATCGTTAAAAAAATCTGCCAAAATTTAGGGAACCATCACCCTTAATCAACCCTTTGAAATGCCTCAATTGGTCTCAACTTGCTACCCTAATTAATACCCTCGGTACACTCATAACGTATACCAAATTTGGTTTTTCTAGCTTAATGTATTACGAAGAATTTCAATATTTTTAAAATTTAAGACCCAACTTTGAAAGCCTGTAACTTCTCAGAGGTACAACTTGGTATAGAGATAAGTTGCGTTAAATCATCTTAATTTATTGTCCTCTACATGTCCCCCTTAACTTCATAATTGCATAATTAAAGAAAACAATTACAAATCATACACAGTTTAATTAAATGTTGGAAATGTCCGCCGTTAGCTTCAATGCACGCACCAATTCTTCGACGCATTGGCTATCTAACAGGCAGAAAAATTCCCGGAGTGTTCCGAATTATGTCGCAAGATAAAACAATGCGCTCTCTTAATTGGTCAACATTTTCAACTGGACTAGCGTAGACTAGGGTTTTCAGATGACCCCAAAAGAAAAATTTAAACAATTAAGTTCGGGAGATCGCGGTGGCTAAGGGTGCGGACCTCCTCGACCGATCCAACGGTCTGGGTGTTCGTCGTCCAAGTATTTGCGAGCAAACTAAAGTGGGCCGGAGCTCCATCATGTATAAAGTACATGTTTTGTTTTACTTGAAGCAGTACATCTTCCAGCAGTTTCAACAGCTTCTTCTAGAAATTGTCAATAATCTGCGCCATTTAATCTGTTCGGTAAAAAATGTGGGCATATCAAATGATCACCGACGATGGCAGCTCAAACATTTACGGAAAATTGTTGCTTATGATGGCCGTCTGCAATTTCATGTGGATTTTCTTCTGCCCATATATGATTATTGTGAAAATTGAAAACACCATCCTTCAAGATGCTTCATCGGTAAACATAATTTCGGGTACAAACTCAGGATTTTGAGCTATTTTATCTTGCATCAATGTAGAAAAAACCAATCTTGGCGGAAAATCTCTTGGCAATAAGGCTTGTACTCTTTGGATAAGGTAGGGATTCAAAAGTTGCCTTTTCAAAATTCTCCAAACCGTCGAGTGAGATAGGTTTAAGTTGTGAGCAATTTTTCTGGTACTTGTGGTCGGATTTTCATCAATTTCTTTGAGGACCACCTCTTCTACTTGGGGATATGCAACTTCCATAGGCCGCCCATTATCAGCAGTATTCCTTTTGAAATTTCCATTTTCCCATAGTCGTTGGTGAATGCGTAGAAACAAGTTATGGTGTGGTACTGGGCGATCAGGATACAAACGCCTTGCTTCTGCCAAATTACCGCACGCCATTCCGTAAAGGTAATACATTTCGCACATTTCAGCGTTTGTGTAATTCATTTTTAATTTTGTAATACAAGTTTACTTTTTGCAGGTACAAACTAATTGTTGTTTTGGCAGGAGGAGGTAGCCTTTGTTATAAAATTTAAAGCCTACTTGTTAAAAATAAATTATACAATTTTTTCCACAAACGCTAAAATGTGCGAAATGTAACGCACGACGCTTTACGGTTTGGAGAATTTTGAAAAGACAACTTTTATATCATTTTTTTTATTTTGCAGTTATGAAGTTAACGCTTGCTTTTGTTACTTGTTCTAACGTTATGTCAACTTTAGAAATTTCTACTGCTGAGGTACTTGCAACCGAATTATTTGTTGACTGCTTTTGAGGGGTTAAATGTTTTTTGACTGTATTTTTGCGCAATACGGATAATGGTAAAGATGATTCAGGATCTGAGTCTGATTCGCTATCGTCTATTTGCTGGATCTGGACATTTCGGTCGGTAACAGTTGAAGGAAGAAAATCTTCTTCGGTAAACACATTCTTATTCAACGGATAAATTCCACAGGACTCGAAAGCTTTGATACCCTTATCCAATGGTTGAATTCGATGACTGCTACACGGTGGGATTGTCAGTAAGTGTATGAAATTTTCCCTACAAAATAAAATAGCCTGCAGTGATCTATGGGATGAATGGTTGTCTAATATCAATAGCACAGGATGCTCAGCATCAGCTCTCACATGGGCTTGAAAATGTTTCAACCATTATTATTTACAAAGTGCTGTTAATATATCCTGAGTCTGAGATCATACCGATAGATTGGGGCGGAGCTCCATCCATAAGTTCATTCTTCATTCGCTTACGAGGGAATATCAAAGCTGGGGGGACAAAATTTCCTGCAGCATTCATGGCACGTACAATGGTCATTGTTTCGCCGCGCTCAGCAGATGATATCTTTGCCACCAATTTTTTTCCTTTACTACTGACAACCTTGGACACCTTATTTGGCACGGTAGACATTCCACTTTCATCCATGTTGTATATAGAACCCGGAGGAAATTCATATTTTTTGTAAAGATTGGTTAGATATGAGAAAAGAACATCGATTTGAGTTTTATTAAAGCCCATTACCCTGGCCAAACTAGTTGAATTTGGTGTTCTTAAAGAGAGATTATATTTTTTTTATAAATTTGTATGCCCAGTCCCTACCAGCTAACTTTGTAATCAGATTAAATGGATGTTTAAGTTTATTTAAGATGGCATACTCGTAAGCAATGCTCCTCAAACTTTTAAATGTTAGGCCGTAAAACCTATTGTCCAATTCTTTACAATGCTGAACCAGCATCCGTTCCTACTAAATCTACTCGATGCAGAAGATACCTAATGCTTTGCAGAAGACTATTTACTCCTTGTGGCAGACTGTACTGCTGGCAGAAGACTATGTACTACTAACAGAAGACTAAATACTGCTGATGGCAGTTCTAATACAAAAATAGTATCTGATGATGGTAATAACAGACTACTGTGTCAAAATATATGTATAATAAAATGATATTTTAAAAGAACGTCAAAAGGCTACAAAGACTACAAAAATCAAGGCCCTTCACTTAAGAGATCGATATCTTCGCAACCGCTCAATCAAAAAAATTGCGTTAAATTTAGGCTCCGCGGCTTTCTTTTGGCCGCGAGATAAATGAAAAAAGTATTTTTTGTTGCACCAAAGTTGCCGGCACCCTCCAAAATCGGATACTTTTTTATTTAACTCGCGATAAAAAGATAACTGCGGTAGCAAAAGATTTCCAATTTGCGTATGTTACGTAAAAATGTTCAGTGATTACAATAAACTTTACCGCTCATTTCTCTGTTATATTTTACAGGGTGCGTATCGTATACAAATCGCCCTACAAAAGTATTCGAGTAAGTATTTCATATGCGATATTGCTGACGGAAGACGTCAACAAATAGGAAAGTATTGATGGAAAGAATTGACATTGTGCATTTGCGTTGTACTTTTTTGATGGATATATGAGAATATAGAGATGGGAAACGGCCTATTATTTATATATACATATATAAATCGCGAACAAGTTTAAATTTTTTTTAGTATTAAGTAACAAAAAATATGCAATAAAATTCTTTAAATTTCTTGAAAAGTGACCTATGTTTATACATAATTCAAATACATAACAAAAACATAATTTAAATAGACAATCACAACAAATGTATACAAGCACAAATTACTATAGAGTTATAATAAACTTTATGATCTACAAGCGCCTTAAGTTTATGTTATTGTGTATTTCTGAGAACCTGCATTATTAGATGGTTATTGGTAAGGAAGCCAAAAATTTGTCGGAAGCCAAAAAATTGACGAACAACGAATTATTCAACGGAAGCGACGGAATGTGCTTTGTCCTCAGACGCTTGGAAAACACGAAAAGAAAAGATAGCGATGGGTCCATTTTATAAAGGAACGGAGGCTTTATTATATATCTATCTAACTAATCTGCAATTCCAGTCATTAGAAATTGAAAAGAAACAGTTTTTATTATTTGAAAGTTTAAACGCGATTTTCTCAATACTACGTGTTCTTTCAACCAATCTGTCTGAAATTTCTTGCACATTTAAATAATAAATCGTTTTCTATTTGCACATAAAAGATTATACAGGTTGTTCAGAAATTGGCGGATAATCTACACGCAGCAACATTCTTCGTTCGATTCTAAAGCGAAAATCTTAATTGTAAAATGTTGTAGCATGCTTCATAATACGTCTTCATGAGGTTCTCAAAGGTCAGATAATTTGTTCATAAATAATCATTAATATTAAACATCTGTTATTAAGCTGTAATTTAGAATAAAAAGAATTTTGAGAACTACTTTTTTTGTTCAAGTTATTTTCTTTAGCTTTAATGTTAGTTTTTGACATTTTTTCATTATCATATCTTCAAGAAAAACTTATTTAGCATTGTAGAACAACATTTTAACATTAAGATTTTCGATTCAGAGTCGGTCGCAGAATATCGCTACGTGTTGATTATCTGGCAATATCTGAACATCCTGTATTAGTCACTTAAAAATATTTTATTGCATTCAATCAAAATTATCCTAAAAATTTTGTCTTTTTGTGTTTTTTTTATTCAAATTTGTTAGGTTCATATAGAACAGTGGTGTCCATAACGTCGATCGTGATCGACTGGTCGATCGCGAAGCCATTTTGAGTCGATCGCCAACAAAATCATAAATCTGGAATAGATATTTCAGATTTATGCTAATAAAGATATTTATGCTGTGCTCCAAAATTCACAATATGCCAGAAATCATGACCATAGCTTTTAAAATCAACAATTCTATACGAGCAAAAAGTTAACAAAGCAGGCTTTTTAAATTATACGTAGAAGAAAGCGGCCACGAAGGATGTACTGAACTTGTGATGCGTTTTCGTGATTTAATTGAGGAAATTAACCAATTTCTTATTACAAGAGGCGACGATT
Organism: Onthophagus taurus; assembly: GCF_036711975.1. NCBI lineage: Eukaryota > Metazoa > Arthropoda > Insecta > Coleoptera > Scarabaeidae > Onthophagus > Onthophagus taurus. Next base: position 20,212,971 of record NC_091966.1, read on the forward strand.
ACAGAGTTGTTACAGATTGTTGGAGGATGATATTTGGATTGTAGATTTGTCTTTTCTGACAGATATTACAAATAAGCTGAATGACATGAATTTAAAACTTCAAGCACATAATAAAATAATTTTTGACATGATGAGTTCTGTAAATGCCTTTAATCAAAAACTAAACATTGCTAAACATAATGTTATCTAGAACGAATGATAATAATTTCACTTCATTTCCCAATATGACGTCTCAATTAAAAAATATTGCTGCTACCAATATCGATTTAAATAGGTATAAAAATGAAATTAAAAACCTATTTGCAGAGATTGACAATCGTCTTCAAGATTTAAAAAAATTGATGGTGTGGCACTTTTTATCACTTTTCTGTTTAATAAAAATATAAATATAGAAAAAGTTGCAGAGAAACTGTCTAACTTGTCCGAAATGGATGTACATAAGTTAGAATCAGAAATCATAACACTGCAAAACGATATCTATGTTAAAGCAAGGGCATCTAAAGAAAATTTTTGAAAATATTTATCGGAAGAGAAATATACAAAGTTTCGAAAATGTATTGAGAATTTGTACTCATGTTGTGGTTCAACATATTTCACCTGAACTGCATTTTCACAAATGAAAATAATAAAATAATAAAAAATACTAAATAATAATACTCATTTAGAATCTTATTTGAGAAATGCCCTAAGTAATTATATTCATCACTTTAAAAAGATTGTAGACTCACAGCAGTGTCGAATAAATCAAACATGTACCAATGCACTTGGAAGCTCAATTTAATATCTGTATTAAATCATAAAATATTAATAAATGAGTTAAATGAAATGATTTTATATTTCATATTTTCTTCATTGAAAAGATGTGATATTATTATAAGCAGGTAGGTAAATATCGCACCTTTAGAAATAAAGTGGCACAACTCAAAAATTGCATATTTTTAGTTTTAATCATAAAATGTCATAAAAAGCTCTATCAATTGCCGCTTGCTTTCCTATAAACACTATTATTTGATAATTGAAATAATTAATCAATCTATACTTTTTACTGGTTTTAAATTTATTAATTACTTAGTCTTACATGTTTCGATAAATATTTATCATCTTCAGAGACGCTACAAAGAATTAAATTATAAATTATACCGGTTTTAAACATGTTTGTTAATTAACGAAAATGTCCAATTTTATTTGAAAAATAACTTTAATTCTTTGTAGCGTCTCTGAAGATGATAAATATTTATCGAAACATGTAAGACTAAGTAATTAATAAATTTAAAACCAGTAAAAAGTACAGATTGATTAATTATTTCAATTATCACAAAACTGGTCGATCATGGATCAAATAAACCCTTACGCTTTCCAGTCTACCGGAAGTAGACCATAACTTCGTTATTTTAAATGGAATGCTATAGTTTTTATTACACCTTTTAATTGTACGTAAAAAAATATGTTGACTTTCATAAAAGTTATTGGTACCTAGCGTTTTTTGTTTTCGAGTTATTTCGATTTAAAGGTTTTTTTGGCAAATTTCACCATGCTCTAAAATTCTCAATATGCGAAATCATGACCATAGCTTTTAAAATCAGCAATTCTATACGGGCAAAAAGTTTACAAAGCAGGCTTCCCAGCTAACGTTCATTCAAAAAAGCTCTAAATGGGCACGATTACTCTTCAGATGCTCTCAAATAGATTGTCATACATTGTATCGCAGTATCTTATACAGACTGGTTAAAAATTGAATTACCGTTTCTCCATATTCAGTGGGGAAAAAGTTGAAAATTTTAAATGGAACGTCCCATATTTTATTAGCCTACACGAAAGAGAATTTAATTCTCTACAATTTATCTATAAACATTCCTATACCTATTTATTGTAGTTTCTCTCATATTCGTAAATTTATCAAAACATGCAGGAAATGCAGGAAACCGTTTGTATTTTTATTAGAAGGCCACATTAGAAGGACATTTTGACAGTTTTATGTTCAATTTATTTCTATTATTATTTGTACTATTAACTATGATTGATAATCTTTTAGTTTATTAGCTTTTACTTACCAAAAATAACAAACAGAAGATCAAATAAATGAAACTATTAAAACAAAAAGTTAAAACAAAAATATAAATTTATAATATAAATTTGTTATTAAATTGAATTTGGAAATGCAATAAAATACGATAAAATATTTATTTCGTTGTCTTCATCACTGGTGACCGGAAATATGCGATTTCTTTTGGTCTCGATATATCCAAAACTAAGAAATTCATCAATTTTTTGAAATTTTTCCTTGTGATGGGCGTTAGGTTTGTTAGGCATCTCTCATTAAGTGTTCCACACGTCCTGTCAAAAGTTTATTACATTCGCCATCGATACAAAATAAATTTCAAATATCGGCGTTGGAATAATTTACCATGATGTTCAATGACTTACACCCGTCGTGAAATGTAACTAATGACAACAATAATACAAACATGGACCAAAAACTGTCAAAATTCCATAGCTTTCTAATAAAAAAACCTGCATTTCGTGCATGTTTTAATAAATTTCGCAATATGAGGCAAACTATAATAAATAGGTATGGGAATATTTACAGATAATTTGTAGAGAATTAAATTCTCTGTCTGATAGGCTAAAAAAATATGGAGCTTTCCATTTAAAATGTTCGACTTTCTCGCCATTGAATATGGAGAAACAGTAATTCAATTTTTGACCAGCCTGTATAAGATACTCCGATACAACAAATGACAATCTATTTGATAACATCTGAAGAGTAATCGTGCCAACGTAGATGTTTTTTGAATGAACGTTGGCTGAGATATGAAGTTTTAAAGAGCATGTTGAAATTTACCAAAAAAAGCTTAAAACCAAAATAACTCGAAAACGAAAAACGCTAGGTACCAATAACTTTTACCAAAGTCAACCTATTTTTTTACTTACAATTAAACGGTGTAATAAAAACTATAGCATTCCGTGTAAAATAGCGAAGTTATGGTCTACTTCCGGTAGACCGGAAGTGGCGGCCATCTTGAAAATATTTTAGATCGAAAGTTCCAAATGAACAACCCATACTACCAAAATTTCAAATCTCTACGAATAGTGGAACCTGAAAAAGTTCTAACGAACCAGTTACGTGAGACACCCTGTATTTTCAAGTAATTCTAACCACTAAACAAATGCTATAATGTCTAAAGTGAAACAATTCACGCCATAACCTTCCCTAATAAGACAACCATTCGCCGTTTTGAAAAATTTTGGGGTGTGTTAATATATATTTATATTGTGTAAGTCATCAGCAAATAGTAGTGAATGAACTAAATCTTTGAAATTAATTTTTTTTGCTCGTCTAAATGTATATCTCCCTTAAGCGCCAGAGGAAAAACATCAGTTTTAATAAACATTAGAAACGATGAACTTTAACCTCAGGATCTAGAGGATTTGGAGAGGATGAAGGTACGAATGATGGTGAAATTATGTTAGGTTGAACTTCAAATTGAGATAAGATCGTGATCCAGTGTCCTTAAGATTAAACTTTGATATGATAAGTCTTTGATTTTATAATTTAACTTTAATAATTGTTCAGGTATCGTAAATATTTTTCTGCTCCAAAAAACTTTCAGCTTTCGAGTTGAACGACCTTCATGGGATCGTGTTCGGTACCTCAATTTTTGGTACAACTTTAATTGTTATGAACAATGAATATTACCTGCAATTGCACCATCCATTTTTTGTAGTAAATAAAACTTTCAGTATCTGCTGACGACGTTGGTAAAGCTAGAGTAACATCTAAATATTTTAATTGAGTATTTATATATAATGCTTATCACCAACTTACTTCATTATTACATATTACTTCATAAAAATAACTTTTTAACTTCAAAGTTTAAGTTATTTTAACTTTTAACTTATTAACTTAAGCTATTAACGTAAGTTTAACTTTTAAGTTATTTTTAAACTCATTTATTCTAGTAAAAACGTAATATTTCGTATAAACCTTGACTTTATCATCAATTTTTTCTTATTATTAACTAAATTAGATATGTAATAAACCCTCTTTATTTATGAATTTTAGAAGTGTTTTATATGAAACTCAAAGTAAAATATTTATTATATTTTATTAATTGGTACGACGTTTACATGTTGACTTAACAATAATTAATGACTACTTAACTTAATATCTAGTTTCACAATTTGTAATAATCGTCCAATAAGCACAATTCATCACATTACCACATTAACTTTAATTGTTTTATAAAATAGGAATGTGCTTCCTTTGCAGATATTTACTTCTATTATTATGATTATATTATAATCATGTAACATTGTTTTATTAATTAAAGTCTTTTTCTAATTTTATTTTATATATTTTTTTCTAGTCTTACCAACAACAGGATCTTCCAGTACGCGAAACTTCTTTTGGTTTAGCACCCCACTACTTCAATAACGTCATCCATCAGCACCATCACTACCACAATCGTTACATCGACGATTACGAGTATCAACCATCACCGTTCGATTCATGTTCTTGTAGCAGTGACACTGATGATTCAGATTCGTCGAGAAGTAATTTACGCGGTCCTTGGTGTGTTTGTTTCGTCGTTTGCGTTATCGTTGCCACATTGGGTGCCGGTTTGGGAATCCCACTCGCTTTAAATCCACAATATGATTTAAAAACGCCCGAAGAACGTCTTCAAGCCGTTTATAGAGTACTGAAAGAAGCTCCACTTATCGATGGTCACAACGATTTGCCGTGGAACCTTCGAAAATTTGTTCATAATAAACTGGGCGGTTTAAATTTAAGTTCAATAGCTGATAAGGAACCATGGTCATTAAGTAAATGGTCTCATACTGATATACCACGTTTGAAAGCTGGTTTATTGGGTGCTCAGTTTTGGTCAGCATATGTGCCTTGTAAATCTCAACATTTGGATGCGGTTCAGATCACACTTGAACAGATTGATGTTATTAGAAGATTGGTCGAGTTAAATACTCAACATTTTGCACTGGTTTTAACAGCTGATGGTATTAAAGAGACTCATAGAAAAGGAAAAATTTCATCATTAATCGGTGTCGAAGGTGGACACGCTCTCGGAAATTCTTTAGCGATATTAAGAACATTTTACAATTTAGGAGCTCGTTATTTAACGATAACACATTCGTGTGATACACCATGGGCGAAAGGATCCAATTCAAAGAATAAACAAGGCTTATCACCGTTCGGTTTGAGTGTAATCAAAGAAATGAATCGACTCGGTATGATTATTGATTTATCTCATACATCTGTAAATACAGCAAAAGCAGCTTTAAATGCCTCAAAAGCTCCCGTTATTTTTTCACATTCGTGCGCGTTTTCTTTATGTAACTCAACGAGAAACGTTCCCGATGATATCCTTCGTATGGTCGCTGATAATGGTGGCGTAGTGATGGTAAATTTTTATACATATTTAGTGACATGTAATGAATCTGCGAATATTAGTGATGTTATTAATCATATAAATCATATTAGAACCGTTGCTGGTATAAAACATGTTGGTTTAGGTGCGGGTTATGATGGAATTAATATGACACCGAACGGTTTAGAAGACGTTTCTAGATATCCTCACCTGTTGGCTGAACTACTGCAAGATCCGACGTGGAATGAAAAGGATATAGCGGCTTTAGCGGGTTTAAACGTTTTAAGGGTCTTTTTAGAAGTCGAAAACGTTAGGGATCAATGGAAAATGGAAGATGTGTTACCCGGTGAAGAATCTGCACCTCCAGTTAAATCGACGTGTACTTCGATCTACTCTTGACCCACACCATCACTGCCAGTTAAGTGTCAAATTATATATATTAAGTGGATTTAATTTTTTTAAACTCGCCGATGTGTTCAATATTTTTAATGGCGATATTTATTTATTTATTAGATGAAATGATTATTAGAAAGATGTTTTTTCTCTTTATTTACGAGGGAATCAATATATTACAAGAGTTTATTCTATTCGTTAATAAATAGATTTTTAATCTTAAACTTAATACAATGTTAATATTTTAATGAACCAAGATAATTTAAGTTTAGACTTAAAGTAATATTTACTAAAAAAAAATTTAAATCTGTCGGTTTTGGTCCCAAGCATTACTCATTAGCATTTCATAAGTTATCATCTAATGGCAATCTTAACCATCATTCTGCCCATCTGACAATCTTCTTAATGTTATCTGACGTACATCAAGTTATCTCAAACAATATCCAACTTTGCTCTTTCTCGTCCCTGATAGCACTCAATATCGTTTCTGATAACCGATAATATTTAAATAACATTAATTTTTAAGACTTTCAGTTTAGCTAGTTTCGGATACTGCCATCTTTAGAGAGATAGGTTAGGTCAAGTTAATCAAAAGAAATTAAGATAACATTTAGGTTTAACTCGACACTTTTGAAAAATTATTGAAAACTTTTATAATACATTTAAAATTCAGAAAACGTTTTGTTTCGGATAATTGATATTGACGATATCTCAACATTGTCTCAAACATCTCCAAGTATCGTTTCTCGAAATTATGTTTCTTCATAACATCACTAATGTTGAACTAAAACTAGAACTAACACTAGCACTATCACTAGAAACATTCGTGTTTAGCTATGCCTCTCTTAAGACGGGTAAACCCGAATGTGTCTGTGTTAGTTCTAGTTTTAGTTCAATAAAGATATACAACAATCTAACGCCGAATAACAACCAAAACTATCACTAACTATCACTAACTGACTTTAGCCGTCTTTTGAAAAAGCGCTTAACGTTTCGTTTGATGTCTTGTTGCAACCTTCTTTAGAAACAGTTCTTGTTTTAATTCAATAAACACGGGCCGTTAAAGTCTTTGTACTTGTATCATTAATGTTAACGTTAAGGGATAAACGCGTATTAAAGAAAATCTTTCAATCAAAATCAAGTACCTATACTATACATTTCCTGTCAGCTCCTCCAACAATTTTTTGCTAAAAGTTGATTTCCCGAAAATGTAGAAAATGAATAAAAAAGATTTGTGTATTGTGCCATAAAAGGCGTTCTGTAGTTTGCTGAATCTCATATGTCTATATACTTCGTCGGCTTTCTTCAATCGTTTGAGTATGCCCTTCATCAGACTTTAAACTAAACTAAAGAAAGAGTTACGACTTGTAATCAATCGGTTAGGTTGGGTTAGATTCATCATAGATGTCCAAATACAACTGACAATGTGATCGAAACACATTTAATTCATTAGATCCTGGCTTGATGCTATCAGTTGGAGAATCCTATTCCTAAAAGATTCCTTGGCCAATCTTCTGTGAGGAGTACAACTTTGGTGTGCTCACAAAAGACATAGCAAAACAAAGTCATTAATTAAAATGTAATTATAGAACTAAAATTTAAAAAAAGCATCTAAATAACTTGAAATGTTGTCCGTCAAAAAGTCAGCAACAACCCTGCCTTCTTTATTTCCATTGCCTCGAAATTTGCCTCGTTTATAAAATTTTGTTTATGTGATATGCTCAATGTTTGGATCTAAAATATTTTCAAGATGTTCGCCACTTCCTCTCCAGAAAAGTTATGTGGAAGGTGGCCACAAAATCGTTATTTTAAATGGAATGTTATGGTTTTTATTCCATCTTCAAATGTTTATAAAAAAATTGGTTGACTTTGATAAAGACTGTTGATAACTAGAGCTTTCAGTTTCCAGTTATTTTTATTTTTATTTTTATTTTCTTCCCGATAACTATCGGAATGTTGCTCATTAAATACTACCGCAGCCTCTTGGTAGGACTTGTACATAGTTGTCACCTGCAATTAAAATTATTTGAATTTTTTCATCTTGGGTTAATAAATTCATTTTTTCGAGTTAAATATGAATGATCTTAAACCGCTCAAACAAAACACAATAATTATGCAGAAATTTTTTTGCTTAAGTAGAAATCCAATGATATTAGTTCATTTTAGATCATTTGATTGAAGAGAACCAATCAGAACAACATTATACTGAAAACAGCCCATGGGTATGAATATATTTGATTTATTTCAATTTTGACGTTTCTAATATTTAATAATTTCGAAATGTCACGATTTGGCTGTGATATAGACGAAATAATTGATACAATTATTGAATCAACTACACCAAAAAACACTGTTAACAGCAAAAAATTTGTATAGAAAACATTTATGGACTTTTGTAACGTCAGAAAATATGAATTAGATGGCAATCGCACGATGGAAGAACTAGCGTTGATTTTAAAGGATTAGGCTGTAAATATGAGAAAACAAGGTGGTACAAAGTTTAAAGAAACTACGGTGAAAACCATGTGAAACGTGACGAGTAAACTTTTACAAGAAAAATATTATAAAAGTTATAAAATCATAATTGATCCGTTCAAAAGTGTTGTATTTCAAAAAACGCGAGCTGCTCGGGATTCCATACGGCGTAAACTGCAATCGGATCCCTGTAAGCGGAAACAAAGTTCAGCAGCATTAAGTTCAGACGAAATAACCAAAATTGCAAATTTATGGGATGAAAACTCCCCTGTCCGGCTGCAACGGAAATTTTATCACATCGCCGCAGTAGAATTAGCTTGACGAGGTGGAGAAGCTGCTGCTTGCATGACTGACTTTTTTCATATCGAAACAAATAACGATGGTTTTGAAACAAACCGTGAAACAAATATAACCCTGTTTTCAGTAACACTTCCTGTCAGATTATTTAAAAGATTAATATCAAAAAGGGGTCCAAATGTTAAAACCAACAGGCTGTTTTTAAGACCAAATCGTCACTGGAATGCAGAAAATGATCAGACAAAATCGTCTACTAAAGCGATTGGCTTAAATATAAAGGAAAAGAAAATTACCAATCACTCCAATAGATCGACTGCTGTTAGTCAATTGGCCAAAAATGGTATTCAAGAACAAGAGCTCATTAAAATTACGGGTCATAACAATCCCAACTCAATAAAACCATATTTAAAAATCCATCAAAAACATCATAATAAAATTATTAACAGCATGCGAGGAAATACAACTTCGTCAGTTATAGAATCTATAGTTCGTTTTTTTTTCTATAATACCTATCAAATTGTTGTAAAGTTGGTAAAATTAACAGGGAGTTTTGTTTTATCATGTTTTGAAATAAATATGTCACACTGACGTTTGTTTGACCTTTAAAATAAAATGAACGCAAGAAATTTGCGTTTATTTGCCATTTGTTTACCTAGAAAAGATGTTTTGCTCTATTTCATTAGTTTATAGCACGTTTTTACAATAAATATATACTGCGTTAAAATCGTATTTATCTAAAAATGTTTTAATATTTTAACCTCAACTATTTAGTTACTGAAAATGTTACTAAAAATCAGGAAAACAACAAATTTTATAAGGGTCCTAAGTAATACCAACAGAAACCCTAAATAATATACCTTGACCAGTATTATAGAAAAAAACGAACTAATTTTTTACTTTCTTTACTATCCTTAAAATTAAGTAACAAAAAATTTTCTATCCGAATAACCCTCGAACATTAATAAACCCTCAAACATTTTAGAACAACTTTTTCAAGCGTGTTGGCATAAGCAACACGCTTTCGAAGTCTGTTATAAGATTTTTTCGATTATCAACGTTCTTGGGTTATTACTACTGATAATTATCTGCTTTCATTTGACAAGCTATAACCTACTTTGTATCTATTGTTGTACATCATTGGTTTAATGTCACCAAGTTATTAAGGTTTTACAAAAATATTAGGAAGCGTAAGTCTAAGTAACAAATTTTGCTAGCTATTATAATTTGCCATAGTTTTTATAATAGTAGTAAGAGGCACAAATAATAACAACAGCAATACATACGTGAAAACAGTAATAATAAATATAACCAATAATAAATTAAAACAATTTCTGACATTTTCTGTATGATTTTGATGCTCACTCTTCTGGTAAGGCTCGATCAGTCATAATCCGTTATGTATTTGGTCTACCTGTTCTTCTTCTATATTGAGATATATATCCAAGAGCTCTTTTTGTTCATCGGTTTTCAGGCATCCTCATCACATGCCCATACCATAACAACTGTTTGGCATCAATTGTATATACCAGGGGTGGCCAAGCTCCTTGATAGTCCATGCCATTTTTAAAAATTCAAAATTTTCGCTTTTTCTATTTCAAATTTTGAAAAATTTTACATTTATCGAGAGCCACAAATAATCCTTCAAAGAGCCGCATGTGGCTCGCGAGCCGCAGTTTGCCCACCGTTGGTATATACCTTTTCATTTGTCCGTCATCTAATTTCCTCATTTGAGACATCGACTCTACCAAGCTAAAACGACATTTACTTGATTTGCCAGGAAATACAAAAATCTTTCATCACGTCGTATTGAAATAGGCATTTGCGCAAAGTTTAAACCAATATTGTAGCGATTGAAGTTTGTTAAACTTGGCAACGTAGACATGTTACAGGCTTGATACTCTGCATTCTATTATTAGAAAGTCAATTTTCACCGTTTCAACTTGTCCTGCCTTTTGTAGTGCGCTGCTTATATTCCAACCCGTATCTTAAAATTGGCATTACTACTAATCGATAGATTGTCATTTTAATATCTTTATTATGGTTAGATAAACTCCTGTTTACCATACGAATACTTTTTCGACATTGTTGCGTCACTTTCCTACTTTGTTGTATGTTTGCAACTCAGGATTACTCATGTCATATCCTATTACCATATATTCTGTCTTATACATATTCATATTCAATCCCCACTTGTGATATTCTGTCATGACTTTTCTGAATATAAACTCAATTTTGTACTCTTCATTTGCGACAACAACTTGATTATCAGTAAATATAACGATTGTCAGACTATAATCTTCCATCTCTATACCAATTTTCGAGACTTGTCTTCTCCATGTTTTCGACGCTTCTTGGGTGTATATTTTAAATCCCTGCTTAAGACCTTCCGTTGTTGAAAACGGGTCAAATATCCAGTTTCTCACCTTAATGACACCTCTGGTGTCCCTATAATGTATAGGGACCAAAACGATGTTCACTTTTCTCCTTTTCACCATCTTGTTCGGTTTGATTTGGTTTCGTTCTTTTGCCAAAATTAAGTAAGTAGATTACTTTGGCGACTAGTACGTTTCATTTTATTAAATAAATTTAGTTGATCTAAATGGAAAAAAAATGAGGTGATTGAAAGATCTGTCAAATTAGGTTACACCAAGGTTACCATATATTTCTCTTACGTAAAGAGAATAAAATGGCGTTTGAGAGAAAAATAGAACGTATTTCTGGTAAAGTAAATAATTTACCACTTTTTCAGTTTATTAGATTTTAAATTTACACAATATTTCTGGAGCAGATAAACCTTTTTGTGTTCTCAAGCTGTATTTAGTGGTGGTATTTTGAATATCATGCTTTTTACTAATTAGAAAATTCGTATTATAAAAAATGCAAATATTTTGTCCTGCCTGAATCGTCACAGCTTATAAATGTTCCAATGTTATTTGATTATTAATCTTGCAACATGGATAACTCTTTCAATTTCTATAAATGTTCCAAGTGGGATGATGCACCCTACTAAGGCCAGTCTTCGTCGAAAGCTCAAACAGCTTTTCCATAAGCACTGTGTCGTAGGCCTTCTCTAGATGTATGAAGACTAAATGGATGGGCAAATCCCTCGCTTTGCGTTTTTCGATTACTTGTTGGAAGACCCAAATATTATTAGTATCTGTTCTTCCACGTCGTTCCATTGTAATTCAATCCTATTCTTTTAGACTTTGACACATAACCTATAATATTAGCACAACCTTCTTCTTGTTTTATATCTCAGCTCCATGCTTGACCAGGTTAGTGAGAATGCTTCCTAGCCCGTTAGATTTTCCATTATTTTCTTCTCAAAGCTGCTCTACTTCTGCCGCGTTAATTTTGGGTAACTCCGTTTCTTGGATAGGGTCTATGTATATGTCACGCACGTGGAATTCTACGCGATCATCGCTTACCTGCCTTTGATAATAATCTTTCAATTGATTTATACTGATCAACTGCATGTTATTGTAGTGCTTCTCATTTTTGCTGACCTTCCCAATCGTCCTTTTCACATTTCTGCTGTATTGTATATCTGTTCGACGAATTTTGATAAATTCCCTTATACAGATGTTTCTGTAAGTCGTGGCATAATTTTAATCACAAATACTAGAGTTAAAATGATGACGATTTGTTTAAAAATTTTTGGTCTAAACCCATAAATGCTTAAAATATGGACCTTCAAACATTTTCGTGAGAAACCGTGGTGTCCTAATAATACCCTTTAGGTGTCCATAAAGGGTGTTTCCTTAACACTTTTCTATTATGTCGTAAACCCTTAAAATTTCTAACTGATTCTAAAAGCCTATTTCATTTTAAAATTATTTTCACGCTTAGACATTTTTGATCAGACTTATCGTTTTAGAGCAGTGGTTCTCAAACGCCGTCCCGCGGAACTCCGGTGTTCCTGGAAACCTGTTCACATATTCCGCGAAATAATTTATAAAACAATAATTAATAATTATAATGCACCAATAAGAACGTGTACGTCTATCGCTAGTCAATTTACCAGGCACCATCGACGCGACGGAGCCACGTATTTTATTTAGGTATGTATGTTATAACTTGATATGGATCTATCGTCATTTTTTTTCAAATTAATAATTTATTATCTAAAAATAAGGAGTATTTTAAAAGATTATTAGAAGCACATAAAGAATAAACAAAACATTTTCAGAAGACAGTTACACTTTCCGACAAGGCATAAATAGCGTCGTATAAAGTAGCAGAATTTTATTTAATTTAACCTGCGTGTTTGGAAATTGTAAAGATTATGTTTGGCCCTGAGGCACAGAAAGAAATTGCAATAATTCCTCTTTCGGAAGATACAGTCAAGAGAAGTATTGAAGATATGTCTCAAGATATCTATATCTATCTATAAAAACAAGTTTCTAGTAAATTAGTATCCGGAAGAAGTTTTGGGTTGCAGATTGACAAATCTATTCATATAAGTGCGTAGGAATTTGTACGGATGGAGCTCCATCTATGATGGGCTCTATCAAAGGATTTTGTGGCCTCGTTAAGAAAAGAAATGCTAACATTATATACACGCATTGTTTCTTACATAGAGAAGCATTGGTTTCCAAAACATTATCAACAAATCTAAAGTTAGTGTTAGAGCAAGTGGCATCTGTAGTTACTTACATTAAATCGAGACCATTGAAATCCTTCTATTTAAACAACTTTGCAATTCCATGTAATCGAAATATGTATAAATGCTTGCTTTTACACACCGAAGTAAGATGGTTATCAAGAATTAAAGTGTTGACTCTGTTTACGAACTCAGAAATGAGCTCATGACTTTTTTTCAAAAAGAATGTAAGAATGTGCTAAACTTGCATATTTAGCTGATATTTCTAATTACTTGAACAATGTTAATACAAGTATGCAAGGAAAAGACGAAAATATTTGAATTTGCACTGATAAATTGTTAACATTCCAGAACAAAATTTTATTTAGGAATAATAATAATAATTTTATTCAGGCTTCATCAAGTGCAAAGAAAACGTTTAAAAAAAATATTATACATATACAAAGGTATGAACAAAAGTTCACAGAACAGAAAAATAAAAAGGAAAATGATAAGTATATGCCTAAGTAAAATAAAATACATTAAGCCTGAATTTAGGCGGAGCTCAGGTAACACCTGTTCTTCCACTCAAACCCAAATCAAAAACAATAATAGATAAACTAAAAAATTCAATGACAACCGAGCACTGCCATAGGCTAATGTCGAACATGCACAATAATTAACCACACATACTGTACTATAGAGCATCCAAATGATATCATATAAGAATCTCATCCCCCGGGGTCACCAAGCACAAGCCCACAGTCACACACCCAAAACCCAGTCTCGTAAAGATTTCTTAAATCGGTTCAAGGGTAGACCCAGAAGATTATTGTAAACAGACGTAATTTGATATGAGAAGCATCTCTTAAAAAATACCAAACGATTGGAGGGAGGAGTTAACCTACCACTCCGTACTAAAATTATTTCGGTCGAATAGATAAAGGAGGCTCCGCTCCGTAATAATCTTATAATAAAAACAAGCTTTGTGAACATACCGTCGCGACTTCATGTTCATCCATTTAAGTTTTTTAAAAGCAAAAGAAATCAGCCGGACATGATCATACTTTCTTAAACCAAAGATCAGCCGGACATGATCATACTTTCTTAAACCAAAGATCAGCCGGACACAGGAATTCTGGAGCTTTTGAATTTTCTCTTGATGACGGGAGTCAATAAACGAACCATAAATGTTATCACAATAATAAATTATATTGAGTCACACAAGAGTTTTTTAATAGTATAAATCATAAACAGGGTGGGCCCCAATACCGAACCCTGCGGCACCCCAGTCTCGATCTCCAAATGTCCCGAGACGTTACCGTCAACACTGACAGATTGAATAATCGAATATTAGAAAAAAGGACAGTTGATATGTTTCCATTAATTTCAAGTGGAGATGCAACCGAAATTATTTCTATAATAACAGAATATTTATCTTTATTACATAAACAAATAGTTATTTTCCATCCCTTAAAGGGCACCCTTGGCCTTTCTAACTAAAGATGGTGTTCCGTTATTTTTTATTACTGTCAAAAGTGATCCGCCACTACGAAAAGGTTGAGAACCAGTGTTTTAGAGTTATTCACTAAAAGATACAACCTCGTCCATGAAATACTGTCATTAATCGTAGGCGCCCATGAAAATAAATCGTAAGTAAAGCAGTACAGCAATACGTCAAATTAATGGTCATCAATAAAAAGTATTTTTTCTAAACACGCACGATCAATAGTACATGTTTCCATCATAGTATAACAAAACTATACTCGCAACGGATAATCAACAACTTTTAATTCTTGTACTGTCGACAAGTGGTATGGATACCATTGCTGTTCGTGCGGCTCACGCCAAGCCGTACTTTTGGATATTCCGAAATGTCCGAACTGTTGAATCAACAGTATCATCAGTTATTTGCAATATCATCTCACCACTGCGTTAGCCTATACACTCTTCCAACGTTAAAAGCATGTCAGTTTGCTTACTAAAACTGTAATTATTTGTCATTTTAAACAACTATTACCAACTGACAAATGTTGGGTAATCATTCGACAGTTGCTTTACTGCTCCAGTTACAATTTGTTTTCATTTTAAAATGAAATAGGCTTTTAGAATCTTTTAGAAGTAAAATTTAAGAGTTTATGACATAATAAAAAAGTTTTATGGAAATAACCTTCGTGAACAACCTGTATAGCATTGATCCCGTGGTTGCATATTTTCAGAAGTGATCTTAAGCGATTTTTCATGATAAAATTGCACTGTTTACCAAATTTTATCTTTCTAAGACAAACAATATTGAAAATATTTAAGAAAATGTTCTTAGCCTTTTATGGATTTAGACCAAAAATTTTTGCACGAATTATCATTTTAACTCTAGTATTTGTAATTGAAATTATACAACGATTTACAGTAAAGATTTACTTTAAAATTTACTTTAAAGATACATGTGTAGGGACTCCTCTTAATAAATGTATACCATATTTTTGGATTTTTGGTGAAACTATAAATCGTTTAGTAGGTAATCACAAAAAGAAGTTTCAAACAAAAGTTATTTCTAAGATTTCAAAAACAAACTATAATGCAAATTCTGTTACGACCCACCTTTGTAAAAGTTTTGGGAACACTCTCAGTGGATTTTAAAGGATATTTTCAGGTGTCCGCGGCTTACGAAGGATCCTTCCCAACTTTATTCGAAAACTTTACTTCGCTATTTTACCTATAACTCTCAACAGAGCTGTACTTACATTTCAAGACGTGACATATCAAATTGATTTTATGTAAATTATAGTTTGAAGTAAATAATTTGAAGAAAAAAAAAGCTCTGTGAACCTGGAACCCGAGTTTACGATATTTTGGTTTTATTAGTACCATTCGATAGAGAATCGTTTGTACTCGTTAAGAGATAAAAAAATTGCCGGAACCCCACTTTTGATATTCTAATTTTATTAATACCATTCGGAGGAAAATCGATTTTTTAATTTTTCAGAATATCGCTAAAAGTGTGTATCTCCGTTATTAATACAGATATCGCAAAATAGTCGATGGAATTCGATAGAGAATCGTTTGTACCACTTTTGTGTTCGTTTGTACCTCAACCGATTCCAAAATACAGCGATTTTTTGATTCTTCAGAATATCGCTGAAATATCACTCTTTCCAGGTTAGTATCCCCGATGGTTAGATTTTGCAGAGTTCTGCCTGAGCGTGTTTCAGTTAAAACTTTGATTTTCTCTGCATTTACTGATAGACCGACTTTTGGAGCATTCGATAAATATTTCCTTCACTGTCGTTGTTACGCTTCCCATTATGTTGATGTCGCCAGCATACGCTGCTATTTGGAAGAACTTATTATTTAAGATGTTTGAAGAATTGATCGACATTTTCTTATGACATATTCCAATGCGATATTGAAGAGAAATGGGGATAATTCATCACCTTGTTTCAATGCTTGTGTTATTTCATAAGGGTTGGTCATCTGATTCTATATTCTGAAATATGCTGTGGTATCCGTCATTAAAGTTTTCACTGATCTGGTTAATTTTATGGGAATAAAATCCGAATTCGTTCATAATGTCCTATCTCTTTTTATGGAGTTATAGGCTTGCCGAAAGTCTACGACAATCTAGCTAACATCAATGTCGAATTCCCATCTAACGCTAAATAGCTGGTCAATAATGGATCTGCCTGGCCTGAAACATGCTTGGTAATCACCAATGATGTCCTCTGTGTATATCTGTATTCGTTGTACACAGTAAAGAGATTCAAGATAGTGAATCTAGTAGATAGTTTTTGCATGTCAATTTGTCTCATTTTTTGTGAATTGGTGAATTTCTTTTCTTCCTTCCATATGTTAACTATTGAAGTGTATAGTTGTTCTAAGAGTTTTTCCTCGGCTGTTTTATATAGTTCCATAGCTATTCCATCAAATCCAGATGATTTGTTGTTCTTTTGAGCTGCCAGAGCTAGCTTGACTTCCTGTAATGTAGGTTGTTCTATCAGAGGACGGTTCGCCTCTTGTTGCTCTTGTTCTTGTTGGTGGGGAATTTCTTCTGGATTATCTGGGTTTCCGAGAAGTTGTTGGATATATTCTTGCCATACTTGTTTGGTGTTTGCCAGATCTATTTGGTGATTTCTAAGGTTATTATCTTTAAAATTCCTTTCCATCTCTTCTACCTGATGATTCAAATATTGTCGTTTCTTTCTTCTACATATCTTATTAGCTTTTTTCCTCGTCTCTTCGAATTCTTCTTTCCTTGTCACTCGCTGGAAATGTTTTTGTAATACTTCTAGACGTGTCAAAGTATTCTTTCTCTGGTGTATTGGACTTCTTGCAAAATGTACTATTTTCAAAGTATTTGAATCCCTGTTACGTGATACCTTAATTGTAGCGTTTTCAGAAACTGAAGATGTAAATCTAAATGAAAGTAGTTATGGAGCCCACAAACGATTAATTCAGGGGATTAAATCGGAGTTTGAAAAGGATGTTAATATTATAACACAATGCGAAATAAATTTCGACGTAAACAATATTGGAGATGAATATATTATAAATATTGACTTAGAAGAGTCTGAACTTGCAACATCAGGGAGTTTAAGTACATTTTTGAAAAACGTAGAATGTGATTGTAAATTGATCACGCAAACCGGCGATCGACCTAATCCATATTGGTGTCCAGAGGTTGAGGTACAAACAAAAACAAAAGTGGTACAAACGAGTACAAATGATTCTCTATCGAATTCCATCGACTGTTTTACGATATCTCTATTAATAACGGAGATACACACTTTCAGCGGTATTCAGAAAAATCAAAGAATCGCTGTATTTTGGAATCGGTTGAGGTACAAACGAAAACAAAAGTGGTACAAATGAGTACAAACGATTCTCTATCGAATTCCATCGACCGTTTTACGATATCTCTATTAATAACGGAGATACACACTTTCAGCGGTATTCTGAAAAATCAAAAAATCGCTGTATTTTGGAATCGATTGAGGTACAAACGAAATCGAAAGTGGTACAAACGGGTACAAACGATTCTCTACCGAATGGTATTAATAAAATTGGAATATTAAAAAGTGGGGTTCCGGCAATTTTTCAAAATTTTGTTATGTAGATCCTGAAGTACAAACGAGTACAAACGATTCTCTATCGAATGGTACTAATAAAACCAAAATATCGTAAACTCGGGTTTCAGGTTCACAGAGCTGAAAAAAACATTAAATCAAAAAAAGTCTTTGTAAAAGGATTTCTTTTTACTTAATGTGATGGGTTCAAATCAATGCACAATTTCTCAAGTTGTGAAATTGAATTGTACCTCATTTTCTCCATATTCGTGCTACTAATTAGTACTTTCTTAATTTGCGTTTATTATTGTTCAAAAATTGGTTCAAACATTTAGTTTTAAAAAGATTGAAAGTTGCTGATTCGAATATTTTAAATTGACCTAAAGAACAGAATGGAAAAATTTCAACCAAACATCAAAGAAACCAATTAGCAACATTTATATTTATAACTCATAACTCAAAACGCCCTGTATTTTGATCAAACCGTCGTTACGGTGAAATTCTTTTTTTGATTACTTTTCAACCACGCCACTCAAAAAAAAACAGAAAAAAGAAACTAACTTTTCAAACACGCGTAGGAGAATCTTTTCATTAGGGAGGCCCTCCGCATTGATGAAACCCCGTATGAAGGAGAAAAGTTGGCGTTTCAAACCGCGCGTCATCGTTCGTTCCCCCCATTTATATTTGAACCCCTTTTGGATATCTGCAACGCGGACACACCGTCCCCAGTGATAGGGGGCGAAGGGCGGTAGATTTTAGCTTGGACTAACTGGTGTGCGGGATGAAAGGGGAGATGGTTGATGATGGTTCCGCTCGCACAATGATCCGCATTTAACGCTCCCGTGACAATAGGACCGGTAACCTACATGTTACCCATAAAATAGGTCTAAAAATAACAGACGAGGTCGAAATCGGCTCGCTGGTCAATTCGAATATGAACGTTGGTTTTTTATCGAATTAATTAAAATTTACCTTTAAAAAAGAAATAACATCTTTCTAATACATTATTAAGTTTTATTACAAAATAATTGTTTGATGTTAGAGAATAATTTTGTTATATGAATGACGTTATGTATCGAAGTGGTGTTTCGAGAAAGTTAACTGAACCAATTTGTTTATAGTTAATTAATATTCACTGGTGAATTAGGTAACTTTTAACTTTCGCGAAACAATCCCCTTGAAAACGTACTAGATCAGACAATTTAGAAGCCATATTAGTCATAATTACACGTCATAAAAACATTTAGTAATTTAAAACAATACAAAACTTAAAATATTGTATATAATATGGTTTCTATTTTGTCTGTATTTATAGAATGGTAGGGACAATATAATTATTTAAATCAAATTAATCTTGATAATGCTGATAGGTTTAAAATATTTATTCTTAATATAAAAACTTTATTATACTAGTTTACCTACTTTATTAAATCTGATGATTGAATTTGATATTTAAAAAAATTAATTAAATCAATATAAATAAAACTATGCAATCGAAACGACTATAAACAAAAATGTGTATAAACAAAACGATAAAAAAACTTTATATTTGAGATAAAAATTTTTCGAATGTATTAAACAAAAATACTAATAATGGAACACTGAACGCACAAAAAGCATTTCGAACGTTATTACTTTTTATGGAGTAAAAAACAATTTATGTTTAATTGTTTGGTTTTCAAATTGGTTTAATATTGTTTGTGAAGTTATTTATTCGTATTGATATCGTATGTTCGATAAAACATTTCGAGTGCCAATGTATTGTAAAAAACTAGCTAAAAATTAAATCATGGTACTTTAAAACAGGAATCTCCATACACCTCGAAATTTTTGTACTGTTGAACAACAAAGTGTTTTCAAAATTTTTCAAATTCATTTCATGTTTATTTAATTTGAATTTACCTCTACGTGTTTAAAAACAATAAGGACGCGGTGTTGGGAATTCCTGATTTGGAATTTTTATTTTAATTGAACATACGTTATGCAATGGATCTGAATGTTTCAAAATCTCTTAATATACTATACTTAAAATCTTCATAATACGTATAGAGATTTCAAATTAAATTGTTAACATAATTGGATCTATTTTATGGTGAAAATAACAATTATTTGAATAATATAAGGAATCTTTAGTAGTACAACAGAAATATTTCTGTAAAAGTGAAAGATGTATCTCTTTGAACGATGTTTTCTGGTAAAGGTAATCCTCCCATACTCAACCATAGGTCAAGAAGTTAGATTACTGAATTGTTCTTGCAAAAATGACAATACTTAAGAAAAAAATTAACATGGCAATGTACCTATTTGGTATTTTAGTGACAAAGATCTTCACATTACAAAGAACTTCAAGATGAAATGGAGATCTAGTCTTAGTACAAACACATTAGAGCCGATTTAAGATATGATTGTCAGTAGAAAATATATAACAGAGAAAACCTAATAGATGTAAGTATCGGAAGAAGAACATCATAATTGACGGAGTCAAAGAACCGATTATAAAAGTCATACATGCTATAATTCTTGTAGAAGTTTAACTACAAAACGAGAATACCCTTTAAAAAAAATTAATTCTCTAATTTGTTATTGAATTATGCTGCTAATTATGCTAATCTGCGGCGGATGGAATCTTATCAATGAATTTTAGATAATGTGGAGAAAGATATCGAATTTCTCCGTTAGCTGATTTGGAGAGATGAAGTGATTTTCCCTCGCTATTATCCCATAATGCGCAAAATAGGTATTACCAATTAAAAAATTTCTTTTTTTACTATTTTCTTATATTGTATCAAGGTCAATTTAGTAGGGTTTCTGTTAGTATTAGCAGGGTCTTTATAAAATTTATATTGTTTTTCAGATTTCTTGCAACATTTTCAGTGACTCCAAAGAAGTTTCGTTTCAATTATTTGGGTATAAATATAAAACCGAAAACTCAATTTTATCTGTTTTATACATTATTCCAATATATAAGGTTTAGTCCCAACAACTCGTGTGTTGATTATATAAATACACTCCGAATCATCATCGAACGATCTCCATTTCTGACATTTATTGACTTTAAAACGCAATATATTAATATTAATAGGGGCAAGCTTAGTAACCAAATAACAGCCAAGACAGGAGTAGAGCAAAGATGCCCGCTATCACTCCAACTATTCAATACTGTACTACATAGATTACATACACATCCCAAACAAACTAAGGCCCACTTTTACTACCTCTTGATAAATTCATTGGGTTTATCTATAAGATAAATTTAACTAAAAGATGGTAGTAATGGACCTTAGCCAATGAGAGCGCTTAAAACCGCTGTAACCATGGTAACTATCTATCGGATAAATGTATCAAGAGATGGTAAAAGTGAGCCTAAGGCCCACTACTACCACTCATAGTTAAAGTCTCTGATAGCGTTAT
Organism: Onthophagus taurus; assembly: GCF_036711975.1. NCBI lineage: Eukaryota > Metazoa > Arthropoda > Insecta > Coleoptera > Scarabaeidae > Onthophagus > Onthophagus taurus. Next base: position 20,234,573 of record NC_091966.1, read on the forward strand.
CTATCGGATAGCTTAAAAATTGGTTACTACCACTGTATTTATCTTATAGATACCGCTATCCAAGGGATAACTTTTAAAATATCTGTAACCCGTGGATTGGGTGTCGGATAAGTTGCTATCTAAGGGATAACTGAGGATACCTAACCTCAAATAGGATTTATACTGACGTATAAAATTCGAGCGTTTTACTATTTCAGTTAAAATAAGAAAAGTAATATAAACTTAAATAAAAAAACTATTAATAATTAACATTAAATCATAAATTAGATAAAATCATCATGGATAATTTCTTCTATATTGGAGATGAAGAACAAATTTTTAAAGAAATCAATGAATTATTTCCTGTAAGAAGCGAAAGGAAAATAATGAGTAGAGTTGACCATTTAAATATTTATTCAGATGTTGAATTTATGGCGAGATTTCGTCTCTCGAAAAAAAGTTTTTATCATCTTTTAAATCAAATAGAAGATGTAATAAAACCTCCATCCATGACGTAGATAATTTGTTGATTCCTATTATTTAATGTAAAATTCATCAAAATTTTAGTAATAATGCTGTACAGTCGTGTTCACGGGAAATGCGCACTCAAGGTCAAGCGCTGTTGTGAGATCCGCCATGCCGCTGGCTGAGCAGGACCGCCACAAGTCCCTTCTCCACGAGCTTCGTGTGCGCTCGGCTCAGCCCGTTTAGCCAGCGGCATGTCGGGTCTCACAACAGCGTTTGACCTAGAGTGCGCAATTCCAGTGAACACGACTGTACCTCCTTCAAACCGTTTATTGCTGACTACTTTTCCGTTTTATGCAATAGGTAACATGTTGCTATCCATAGCAGATTTTGCAGGAATGAGTGTACAATTGGCATCTTCAGTCGTTTATCATGTTAATTGTGCCATTATTGTTTACCATCACATTTAAACATACAATGATTTGAATAATACGAGATATACATACTTGTTGCTTTCCTTGCCATGTAACTGTATCACTTTTTTTGTTTTCTATTACGTTTTTATGTTTGATAACAAATTCAAGAAGATGTTCGCATTCTTCTTTGGTGAAATTGGTGGTTCGCCGCCTTTTCTCAGTCTCCATTTCCAAATTTTAATTTTAAGGTTAGAACAGGTTAGAATATCGTCAAAATACCTAATAATAGGTCTTTTAACCACATAGAGCTGTCAATTTAACATAATAGATCAAAAAATCCCTAGATTTCTTGGTTATCTCAAGGATTTCTTAACTATGAGATAAATGGAGGTGGTAGTACGCACGACCCTGTTATCTACGAGATAAATTGTATCTTATAGATAGCTTAACTGACAGATAGCATTGGTTTGGTAGTAACGGGCCTTAATGTCTTAACTAAAATAACGTAACTAAATAAAATGACAGAATGGTGCAGGCAAGTAGAGCTAAAGATAAATACAAAGAAAATATAATAATAATAATGCCTTTATTTCCCACCTGTAATACAACATAATATGTATATCACAATTTCACGAGACGAACTAATCCCACTGACGGATTTACCACAATAACAAGTAGGAAATCCCAAGATGCAGTTCAACCGCTGAATGCCACTGACATACAGCGGTTGCTCTTCCACTGAAACCTGGAAATCCAAAATTTAAAAAAAATACAAAAAATTTTATTTAAATAAATCCAAAAATTAAATCAGCAAAACAAAGAAAAAAAAACAGAACAAAATTTCCTTGTCCCTCTCTTGCATTGACTGCGGGTTCACATGTGCATGGATCGATTGAATAAAAACAGATTAGTAAGCAAACAAAAAAAAAGAAGTAATATTAGTCCTGCGACAGAAATGTTGTTAAACATGCTTTCTGAATGCCGGGATGGACAGTGATCTCGCCCAAGGCGGAATGCGGTTATAGACTTTCGATATATTGTAAATATATGACCGTTCAAAAAGCGCAATCCGATGCTGCGGCATGGTAAGCAAACCCCGATCGCGGATATTAATATTATGAACATCCGTTCGAAAAGTTAATTTTTCATAAAGGTAGGGTGGCGTCTTATTCAAAACCACTTTGTGAAACAAGGAGGCTGCATGATACTGACGTCTATTGGCCATATTAAGCCATCCGAGGTCAGCGGGTTTGTGAGAAATATGCTGATGTCTACGAATCCCAAATATCAAGCGCATACAATTATTCTGGACCACTTGAATTCGCCTGGCATCCCGCCCATCAACACACGGATCGTGGACTACATCAGCATAATCGAAGTGAGACAACACTCGAGTATTTAATAACAGCTTTTTAGTGTTAGTAGGCAACATTTTCCTGCTTGCATATATATTTTTTAAGTTCATATAAGCTTTTTTCATACAATTACTAATGTGTTGTCTAAATCTTAGATCCGTATCGATTTGTAATCCCAGATTTCTGGCTGACTCAACACGATTTAAGGTGACACCACCAACCTCAACTTTGAAATCATTTAAAGTTTCCTTACCCCTAATTCCACCGAGTATCATATAAGTCGACTTTGTGGAGTTGAGTTTTAAGCCATGGTCCTCACCAAATTCTCTAGATCCCCTATCAATACATCATTAGCTACAGCAACCTCCGACACAGGAAAATCAATGTAGATCTGTGTATCATCAGCGAAACAATGCATTTTACAGTTCCTCACCGAGAAGTGCAAGTTAAACGTATAAATAATACAGAAATTCTTGTTTTACTGAAGTTTGACTTATTCATTCATAAATGAAAAACACTTCTTCTCAGTATCAAAATGTTTTATTATTTATATAATTAAAAACATTATTCTTTCTTCGACGTTTCGAGCATTTATTCAAGAATATGTTCCATCTTAGCGCACTTTTACATCTTAAATTTTATTCAAACGATAACACGTGTCAGCACACTACAAACCATCGATGATTTGACATTTTGATACTGAGAAGAAATGTTTTTTATATATGAAGGTATAAGTAACAAATAATAATTGCCCCAATATGGATTCCTGCGGAACTCCAGAAGGAATCGGAAGGGGATCCGAGTATTCATTGCCCAACCGAACCAACTGACGGCGGCCAAACAGGTAACTCCCCAAAAGATCCACAGAACAATTTTCGAAACCAATATGACCCAAAATGGACAGCAGTAACTCGTGATTAATAGTGTCAAAAGCTTTACTGTAGTCAAGCAAAACCAATGCACACATTTTACCCTTATCAATTGCCGAAATTATATCATCCAATACATTCAACAGTAACGTAATACAACTATACCTCTCTAAACCCTGATTGCTGTTTTGGTAGAATGGAATTTTGAGTCAAATACTCTTTAATTTGCCTAGCCAGTATCTTTTCAAAAATCTTGGATAAAGTAGGAAGGTATACTGATCGGCCGCAGATGAGAAAACTCAACTGGACTGCTATTTTTCGAGATTGGAGTCACGAGAGACGTCCTCCACTCCTATGGAAAGCAACTATTTTCAATGCAGAAATTGTAGATATGAGTAATGTGAAGCCGACAACCGACAACCGACAACCCCAAACCGTCCGGTCCTACCGCTGTCGATGATTGCTGCAGAATATGATTAGCTACCTGTGTTTCAGTAGTAGCGATAAACTTAAAAGATTTAGTACTAAACTTGTTAGAAGAATAATAACGTCTGGTAGAAGGGTCAGGGGGGTCCGCATTATTATTATTAGCAACAAAGAAATTGTTTAGATCATTCGCAGTTCCCAAGTGACACAAATCTATGTTTTATTTAAGATATTTAAATCTCTCAGATGTTTCCAAACATTACCCGGATTAGCACCGCAACGATACCGCAGATATGCCTTCTTTTCATGACGAACACCAGACATGAATTTCAAATTCTCGGTCATCCACGGTGCGGGAGGCCTCGTGATAGTAGTTTTTACAGGAGTATGAAAATCTATGAAACTTAACAAACCCGCATTCAAAAATGAAATTTTGTCGTCAATGTCATGCAACTCATAAATTAAATCCCAACCATAATTGCTACCATCAACCTCAAATAAATCCAAGTTTGACATAGCAGGAAGCGAGCCACGGTCCAACAAATTGATATTAAAATCGCCCAAACATACCACGTGTGAACAGAGATGTTTTGCCAGCATCAATGTCACCACCAGGCTCTCCAAAAATAAATCACCGACATAACATCACACCAACAGCCAAGACAGCGCCTCGCGTACGTAACTTAATCCAAACATGCTCGTAAATACCGTTGTCTACTAAAGCTAATTGTATGACATCATATTTGAAATTTTTTCTAATATACAATCACTCCCCCTCCCCTGGCTCCGCGGTCTCTCCTCACGAAATATCAGCAATGCACATCAATACAGACAACGCACAACCAACCACTTACAATATACAGCGACAACATAAACGAGATGGAAGAGTTCACTACGTGGGCAGTATGGTAACAAAAGACGAAGGAACAGAGGCGAACGTGGCGCAAAGAATAAAAAAAGCCAAACATATTATTGGAATGTTGAAGGACATATGGAACTCCTGTCAAATATCCAGGAAAACCAAATTTTGCATATTACACACGAACATAAAACCTACCTTATTCCACAGAAGGAAGACAGAAAGGATTTACTAAAATAAATAAAAAGCATTAAATTGTGATTTAATGTCAGATCAAAGAAAGTGGGCTGAAAAGGCACTCGTCAGCGAATCGTCGAAAAGTGTTCTGCAGACGAAGTTCTAATTGGGATGTTAAGTGTTCTATTTATCAGTAATTTTGATGAACGCAATTGTAGAGCTATAACTTTGGCGAAATTTAGACTGATTAAATTTTTGAGTATTAAAAATTTCGCACTTATTTTGATTTGTTTTGGTTATGTTTTTATTATTGTCGCGATAGGTTTCGACTGGCACCGCCAATCATCATCTGGAGAATCGTCAGATGTGTTAAATAAAATACATAAGTAAATTTATAAAGACTTGGCTCTAAAATTTGTAATTATTGAGCATATGTGTTTATAAATTTTGTCTTTGGTAAACACGTTGTCATCAAAAAGAAACGACATATCTTGACTACTTATATAGTGCATTTAACACATATGTCGATTCTCCAAATGAATATTGCAGGTGCCAGTCGAAACTGGTCTATAGAATAAATAAAAAAATCAATTACACAGCATATAACAAACTTTATATAGATGCTGAAATTATGTTGCAACCAAAGCCAAGTCAAGTTTCAATACCCTCAAACATCTTCAATAAAATAGAAAGTATAAAAATAGGATGATGCTGAATAAGACTGCAATCTTTAATTTGGCTTACATTGAAATAAGAATTATCGTTTCATTTTTATTAGATCGACTTGGGTTGGATTGAATTCCCTACACATAAAGTATGTTCTCTTGTGTAGCAGGAATGGATGGATTTGAGTGTATCTGTAGTAAGATTACGCATGATTACGCCAAAGTGTTTTAGGCTTATTATTATATGTAATCGAGCCCAAGAGAATATGAAGATTTAAAAGTTGCACCAAATCAACATTAAAGAATCCAATTCAGCGTAAAAAGCATCATAGTAAAAATTTTTAATAAGGATCTGATACTTCGCCTGACTGACTGGCGATAAAACTAATTCCACCATATTAAAAGTATAATAAACCACATAATAGTCTGAAATGCCGGAATCCGAAACTTGCTATCTAAGCAAATTTTCAGAAAGTATTCTGCAAATCTTGTAGCCACACAGATTAGTTTTCATCCGTGGAGGGGCAACAGATGCCAATGAGTTGTCAAGTTGTGCCAAAAAATGAAAATAATTACCAAGAATACATCTATACAGAGTGGTCCATTTAACGTGAGACAAGCGATTATCTCGAAAACTCATTTTACATAAAAATGAACCAAATCAAAGTTCTGTGCGAAGGGGGAAACCATATGACGATAACATTTTTGACCTTGACCTTATTTTAAAGGTCATATGAAGGTCACGATCAATTTTTTAAATGGCACCCTATGTTTTTGATTGCAAAATCTGAATCTATGGATAAAAGTAAAATAATTATAATTAATAAAAAAAATAAATTACCCTGTTGTTTTGCCAGTACGACGGCGAAACATCTTTTGTAGACAAAATCTAAATAATTTTTTTATTCAAATAGCTTTAAATATTGTTTATTTATAAAAAAAAAATGATTAAACTATGCTATTAATCAACAACAAGTATAAAATTTATAATAAATGTTCAAATATTTCGCCACCCACTTCAATACATTTATACCCTTCTACTAAAACTTTCTTTACATCTTAAAAGGTTTTCTTGGCTACTATTTCTGCGTGCATTTCTTATCCGCTCTTTCATGTTTTCTGGCGTAGTCGGTACTTCGCGGTAAACATTATCTTTAAGGACGACCCACAAACAAAATCAAAAGGTGTTAAATCAGGTGATCTGGCAGGCCAGGAAATTGGACCTCCCCTTCCAATCCGTCGCCCAGCATAATCCCGATCTAAAGCTTCACGTGCAATATGTGAAAAATGTGTTGGACACCCATCATTTTGCAGCCACATATTTTGTCTTTCTTCCCTGCTCAAATCTACAAGTAACGTTGGTAAGACGTCATCTAAAAAATTTCGGTACTTCTCCCCATTCAGCATACCATCAATAAAGTATGGACCGATCAATTTATCACCAATTATGAGTCATAATTGGTGATAAATTGTGTCATAATTTATGACACACCAAACATTAACCGACCAAGGTCGTTGATGTTCTACTTCACGCAACCATCTCGGATTTTCAACGCTCCAATAAAAGTAGACTAGAATAATAGATTATAAAAGTAAACTCATCCGAGAATAGCACGTTACCAACGAAATTGACGTCCAACCGCATTCATTCTTGTGCCCATTGACAAAATATTAATCGATTTCCAAAATCACCTCCATAAAGCTGTTGATACAATGAAATATGGTATGGGTGATACTTGTTGCGCTTTAATATTCTTAAAATTCTGGTCTTCGATATTCCGGCGTCAATTGCAAGTCGTCGAGTGCTAATTTGAGGATTTACCTCAACGCTAGCTAATACTGCAATTTCCTTTTCTTCCGTAGATACAGTTACTCGCCGAGTTTTTCTTAATTCAACATTTCCAGTGTTAGTGAAATCATTCATAACTCTATAAAAAGTACTTCTCGAAGGCGTATTTCGATCAGGAAAACGTTCTCGATACAAAGCTATACTATCAGCAACTTTTCTACCACTTTCTCCATAAATAAAAATCATTTCGACTTTTTCTGCCACACTTAGAGTATCCAGGCTTTAATGACTTAGTTTAAACGCTTTGCCTTAATGTAAAACGATGGAATGAATTCAGAATTTGTCGCCAAGCAGTTTTTATGCAAATTTAGTTTTACCTGTTACATTTTAAAACAATTCAACCAATTAAGTCTCTGAAACCGATATTCTGAAAATACCGACATAAGCAGTTCCACGAACAAGTTTTTTATGCGTTATTCTATAATCATATTGACAAACGCGGAGAAATGTCGGAACCTTTTAGACCTCTTTCCAAAGGTATTCCGACGATCCAGGTCACCCGATGTACCTCTTCTGGATTTTTTTTGTTGAGCATTCTTAAATAGTATTCTAAGAATTAAGAACTAAAGACAATGTATTGAAGCGGGTAGGAAAATGTTTAAAAATTTATAAATCTTATTTGTTCTTGCTAGATTATAAACGTTAGTTAATTGTTTCTGAAGAAGTTTCAATTTTTTTCAAAAGATGTTTTGCCGTTGTACTGGCAAAACCACACAGTAATTTTTTTAATTACTTTACTTTTATCCACAGATTCAGATTTTACAATAAAATATATAGGGTGCCATTTAAAAAATTGGTCGTGACCTTCATATAACCTTGAAAATAAGGTCAAAGTCAAAAAAACCGTCATATGGTTTCCCACTTCGCACAGAACAACTTTTATTTGGTTCGTTTTTATGTAAAATGTACCGTTTTCGAGATAATTGCTTGTCTCACGTTGAATGGACCACTTGTATATCAACCAACCTCAGTTTTGGCATGTTGACAACTGATCTCAATCCACAATTGCTCTAGTAAGTTGGAAATGGCATGAAACCAAAGAAATTGTATATATAGAAGCAGTTGTAAACACTAAAACTTGAAGCCAACACAACACGCGGTTTGTTTACTAACAACCTTTGTCGAAACCGGTTGAAACAATGAACGTGCACAGATCGGAATATTTGCGAATCAATAAATAATTCGTTTTTCTTCACTTTTATTTATTTATATTTTCTTTGTAAATAATTTGTATGTAGAGTATACTAGTACTTTTAGTTAGAAATCAAACTTAGCAATTAAAATACTACATGCTACGTGCTCTGATTAATTTAAAAGATTACATTATATTTATTGTGTTTAATACTTTCAAGTCTTATTAAAACTTGACAAAGATATAGAAAAAATGCATTCTACAATTTATAAAATTGTTACAATAATTTTTCAATTGGTAGTTAGTTTAACAATTAATTTTTAATTTTAATTTTATATAATAAATTAGGATGCTCTTTGGATACGCCATTGGATAAAGTCTGACTAGGGATGGCAAATATAGTAAATACATCGATGTAATCTATCATATGATACATCATAAGCATCCGACGATGTACTCAATATATCGTTTAAAAAACATCGATGGGTGTATCGATGTTTTTTTAATCAATTTCCACAAGTCAACTGAAGTCCTTAGATTTACAGAGTACCGCAAATACCTTGTCAAATATATGGTCCAAATGCGGAAAATTTGAATATTAAGCTTTGTGGAGAATTGGTTCTTTTTATATTTAATATTAACTATGAAACCGTTATACTATCCATAGCAAGTAAGGAATTTATGAGGAGGTAATTCTCAACGAAGCTTGATCTTTAAATTTTCCGCCGTTTGGATCATATTTTGTATCGCAAATATTTTTGCCATTCTTTGTAAATCTAGGGACTTTAAATTTAACACTTCGATACATTTTTAATAACTGTGATATAACAGAGGGATTCTATAAATTTATTTAAAAATTATTTATGTAATAATAAAATATAAAAATTACACTTTCAAGCACTATTACACAAGTAACTGGTGGACACCCTCTTGGAGACAAGTCTATTTCGTGTTTTGGATGCAGTGGCTCCAGCCTTGGAAAAGAGTCGTTCATTAGGAACGGATGTGGCGGACACTGTTAAGTACTTTTGACTGAGTTTGTATTGCGATATACAGTTTTCATTTCATCCCACACTGCCAAGGGATTTTCTGACAAGGTGTTTACTCCTGTATTAAGGTACTGTGATAATTCATCACTGCTGCTGTTTTCTTTACCTTCTTTCATGCCTGCGTGGGCCAGCGTTTTGTGATGAGCCCAAAGATCAAAGGTTACTGTCTCATTGTAGTCAGTTGAATCCAATGGTGACAGCTCATCGTCAGAATCAATCTTTATATGGTCGCGCAAATATTTTAATATTGACGCGATAGCCAAACTATCGCTAAAATGAATATTTTTAAATCTTGGATCTAAACAAGTGCCAACTGCCAATAGAAAGCTTTTTTCAACAGTGGAAAATCTTTTTTCAAACTCCTTCAATACCGATTGTTTTATTTGTTGTCCACTTTCCGAACCAGGATTCAACTTTTTGTATTCTTCAATTGTGCAGCTTATCCTACCCAATACACAACGCGAGTTTCAAGTTAATACAACTTTCACTAGATGGCGACAAAATTTTACAAATAAAGTTAGGGCTATATCAATAACCTTTTTCATAAATATCGAAACCAAAGTGTCGATGCAAGCGCTTCGATGTATCGTTAACACAAAATATCAATTTATATTTGCCATCCCTAAGTCTGACCAATTTCATCTAAATCATACACGCCACTGTCGCTAGGACCAAGGTCAATTTTGTTTCCAAACAAATGCTCTTGCGTTGGCTTCAAACCGGTATACGGGCGATACGGACGAACATAGGCGATGCGGCTTCTATATATACAATTTCTTTGCATGGAACAGTCGCTTAGGCCTAAAAAAAACTATGAATGCATAATCCAACTCCACCACCCGAGGAACCACGAGGCTGATGATAAAAAATATAGTTCTTTATCATGAGATAATCCAAGTCCACACTTGTACCAAACCACGCATATTTCTGTATTCTAAATGACACCATTGTGCTTATTAACACAGTATATTTCTCCAACTCGTACACGGGCAACTTTTTACAGCTTCAATCTTAACGTTCATCCTGAATCATTGCGTCTTGAAGATTTATAATGTTAACTTCCGTTTAACTACTTTTGGAACGTCCACTGTTTCCTTTATAATCATTAATCAATGACAATGTACGCACAAATTTAGCATATATTCGTCGCATCGTTAAACTAAGGGTGACCCAAACACGTCCATCCCTGATGCTACCTTCCTTCTTTCTTCTAATCTAAATCTGATGGCCATATTTAGCTTCCAACAACAGAAAATTAAAAGTAATGTACTACCATACAGCAGTAGTTTCTTATAAAGTAATAACATTTGATTCGACCTCAGTAAATTCTATTTCTACGAATTACTCAGATACTTGTTTAAATGGGTCATAAATGAATGTAGAATTTCCAATAAATATTGAAGTCGTCGTTACTCCAACAAAATAGCTTTCTAAACGCCAGACTTTCTATTTTGAATAGAAACATCGTTCTTTGTAGAAACATCCATGGAAAACTGTTAACAAATTTCTAAGCGGTATATTAAGTTTGACAACTTCTGGGATCCTCTTGTTCAATAAATTCTAACCTAAACACTCTTTGGATTGATTTGAATTATGTTCTTTCTATTTCTATACATGAACCTAAGCTGTAGTATCTAATGTGATCTTTTTATTTCATCCTCTCCATTAAAAATTACCACTAAAGTTCTCTACAAGGAAGTAAGAAGTAAAAAAAGAATAAATTCATTTTATGACATCAAGAATATTTTGGTTTCCATTTAATGTTTAATTACGTTAAATTTCCTTCTAATCTCCTGGTGCTGTTCTCCCCGACAATCTCATTACTATTTTTGCTCTTCATTCAACATAAATGAATATTAATGTTTTTTTATTGATCAATTTTGTAGCTTATGTACGTACTATGTGATTCCTAATCATATCCAATAGCTGAAACCAGAAGAATCTAAAATAAATTTTTTTATGTATATAATCATGAATAAAATTGATTCAGGTGTGCTCCTAATAAAGCTCTATTTTTATTATGATTTTGGGTATAATTAAGAGATTTTAAACATATAATACGTTATGGATTATTAAAACTATTATTGCTTTAGATTAATTTAAAAATATTAAATAGATCAATTTTTTATTAATGTTATAATCGAAAATGGAAAACTGCCAACAAAACTGAGTTTAGTGTAATAAATAAATAAAACCTTTAAATAATTTATAAAAGAAATAATAAAAAAAATAATGTTGAAAAACTAACGAAAATATTTTATATAATATGGTAAAAATTAATATATCAAAACATTTGGCAGAAATCGATGCGTATTTAAAACGATGACTAGAATATTTGAAGAGTGTGTGTTGTATACGTTTCTAAACAAAGAATTACACTTGATAAAATGATTACATTAAAAGTAGTTGTTAAAAAATTAATCGCATCCAGAAATAATTTTCTTTTTTAGAATTCGACGAGATAGTGAGTTGGAATAATTAATCCCAATTTTTCTTCTTGCTGAGAGACGTATTTGATGTCAAGAAGCCGATCTGTGTTACATTTACGCATGATGTTCAAAAAGTATTTATCAAACGTTTGCGCTAGAGGTATTTTTAGGTGAGCATTTTTGTAGATAAGAAACATATAATTAAAAGAAGATTATAAATAATTTCATAGACGTTTTATATGATGTCGTTGTATGTCGAGCGTATGTTATTGAGAAGTATCACATATTTAATCTATAGATTTGTTTAAGTTTTGACCAATCATATTTTAATAGTTGAAAATAAATCGAAAATTAAAAAAAACATTTCTTTTATTTTAGAAATAAGATAAGGAATTAGATCGTAAAAGAAAAAAGGATTTATATTGTAATCTTTAAAGATGTTTCTGCGTATATTTTATTAATAAAAACTTAACAATACAAAAGTTAACAATATATCAAAAAGGAAAACAAATCTGTATATTAATTTTTAACTAAAATAATAGCTGTTCTTGAAGGTACATAAAGCAATAAAGAATTTTTTAACCCACCAAAACCAATGGGTTCAGTAAAATAATTTAGATTTGTGTCAATACGAGCTTGACCACCAAATCTAACATCATCCGAAGACAAAATTATTTTGTAACAACCTGGTTGACTAACACCAACTCGATATCCCGAAAAACTTTTTGTTGGGTGAAAATTGAAAACAAATACCAATCCATTTCCTCTTTCGAAGGCTATCACCTTATCATTTTCGTGTTTCCACGAAACATAACTTGAATCATTATGTAACCAACCATATTTCTCCTCTAAATGATTCATTGCCGCATCAAATTCATTTAAGAACTTATACCGCAATAAATCGTCTTCAACCAAGTTCCATTGACGACGTGCGTAATGATATGAACTATTATTACCTAATCGTGGAAAATCTAACCACTCTGGGTGTCCAAATTCGTTCCCAATAAAATTTAAATATCCTTCACCCCCAAGAGTGTGCGTAATCAAACGGATTATTTTATGTAAAGCGATCCCGCGATCAATAATGGGAGTTAAATCGGATAAAGTACTCATATTTGTATACATTTCCTTATCCATTAACCAAAAAGCGATCGTTTTATCGCCGACTAGAGCCTGATCGTGAGATTCCGCATAAGATATACTCGGTTCCATCCATCTACGATTTGTTAAAGTATGAACTATATTTCCGATATTCCAATCTTCATCTTTGCATTCTTTCAAAAGTTGTATCCATTTATCGGGTATCGCCATTGCTAATCTATAATCGAAACCTAAATAAAAGGCATTAATTATAATTAAATTGGATTAGCATCACATCCGCTTACCTAATCCACCCTCTTCAATAGGTCTACACATTCCCGGCATTCCAGAAACATCTTCAGCAATCGTAACATGTTCCCCTCGTATTTTATGTATAACATAATTAGCCAACATTAAATAAACCAAAGCCTCAGTGTCTACATTTAATCCAAAATACTCATCGTAATTCCCACTAAAACCTTCCCCGATTCCGTGCGAATGATACAACATTGAAGTAACACCATCAAATCTAAATCCGTCGAATTGATACTCATCCAAATACCATCTCAAATTTGATAATAAAAATCTTAACACTTCATATTCAGAATAATTAAACAGTCTTGAATCCCATAAATCATGCTCGCCGCGTTTCCCAGAATGAAAATAACACGAATCAGTACCGTCAAAACGATTCAAACCGTCCGAAACGTTTTTACTGGCGTGCGAATGAACGATATCGAGAAAAACCGCGATGTTCATCGAATGAGCGGTGTCAATTAAACGTTTTAAGGCATCAGGGACGCCGTAACGACTCGAAACGGCGAAAAAACTCGTCACTTGATATCCAAAACTGGCGTAATAGGCGTGTTCCATGATTGCCATTAATTGTATGGCGTTGTAGCCTTGTTTTTTGATTTTTGGTAGAATATTATCGGTGAAATTATCGTAGGAACCAACATTTAATTCGGACGTAGCAATTCCAACGTGACATTCGTATATCCGTAAACTCTTTGGTTTTGGTACTTTTGAGTGTTTAAATTCGTATTTCTGAAAGCAAAGTAGAAATAATTAAAGGTTATTATCCTTTTATAATTTAACTTTTAAATGATTTACGGCTTAAATTATGCACCGAATATTTCTAACTAGAAAATGTCTTATTAAACTTATTAATTTTTGTTATTTAATTATCCAATTGTCATTTTCCGAGATATTCCCTTTATATCTTAAAGACATAGACAATATTTTTGCCCAACATGAGCCTTGGGAGTAAAATAGTGATACCATCTCGTGGTATGTTGTTCACAACATGAAAATTTTCTATTTTGTTATAGCTTTTTATTTGAATGGTTGAAAGACCATACAACATTGTTAATTAATTAATACAACTGACATATCAATTAACTAATTTATATGTATAGCACCACACCCTTGCTTTTATATGTCCTGTGCAAGGCATGCTACAGCCACTTCTCCTTCTATAAAGACGAACAAAAAGAGAAAGATGGGAGTCAAACAATCCATATTTATAAATTGAAACGATTTGATTTCATATCGATATCAGCATTTTGCTAACAGGTGATTTTGAGTGTTTGTGTAGTTTTATAAGTAAATTTGATTGATATTGACATTGTAAGCAGGTTTTTGTCCATAAGTGAATGTATTTTGTCATGTGGGGCCAAAAGAATGAAGAAGTTGTGAAATTTGTTGATAATTATTTTACCAAATTTTTACAGTATGTATATGTGAGGACTGTTTGTTGAGAGGTCACACAAAAGCTTTACATCTGCTTGTGTGTTAGATTATTTTTTGTTTAGCAAGTGTGTTAGTTTTGCGTCACTGTCTTTTACTCGCTCTCATTGGCTAGTAGATGGGTTTATCTATTAGATAAATTTAACTAAAAGATGGTAGTAATGGACCTAAGGCTCGTTACTACCATCTTCTGGTTAAGCTATCTAAGAGATTATTACCACGGTTACGGCTATTTTACATGCTCTGATTGACTACTAGATGGGTTTATCTATAAGATAAATTTAACTAAAAGATGGTAGTAATGGACCTAAGTTGTGCAATCCTTAAAGATTGTGTGTGGATTCTGGACAACGCGCCGGCTACAATGTCGGAGTCTCCTTTAATGTACCTGATATCTGATATGAATTGAGTTATGTAACGCAACTATCGCGTCTGACGTGGGTTTTTTCTGTGGTGGAAAAAAGTGTGGTGATTAATGGTTTGTGGTCAGTGTAAACCACAAATTGATTTCTATTGAAGAAATATCTAAAAAATTTAATACTAGTATAAATTGTCGACAATAGGGCTGTTAAGTTTTTTTTTATTGGCTTATACGAAAGTTTTTTAAAATTAATTGACCATATATTTTTTAATTTTTGATTCTGAGGCTTAGTTTTTCCAAAAAAAAATAATAAAGATTGAAACTACAGGGCGCGAACTCCAACGTACGTCACTCAGATTTGAGCGTACGATTGGAGCGTATAAAAATCAATATTTCCTGGAGAGAGACAATGCTACGAATCTTATGCGCTAGAAGAAAACGAGAGCGAGCGTAAAGTCTGTGATTTCTTTCTTCTTGCTTAAAACGTCATCTGGACTCGGGGGTGGGGAATTTTAAACTTTTACATTAATTATTGCAAAAATTAAACAATTTTCGAACGTAAAAACGTTACTAATCCGCCTAATTTAATTTAGATTATCGATTTTTTGAAAGACGGTCTTTCTAATAGATTGAACTTAACGGCCCTATTCTCTATCAAAAGTTAAATAATTGATTTGACTTGAAAAAAATTTTGAGGGCAAATAAAGCTGAATCTTATTGCTTATAATTTGTGATAAAACTGTACAAGAATGACAGATTTTGATAAAAGTTCTTTAGCTGTAATGAAAGAAATGTCGTGATGTGCCGATGAAGTGATTGACTTAACTTTTTGCGAATAAAGTGTTTCTGAGAGATGATGTAAAGAAGTTAGACTGTTTGAGATATTCGGTAAAAACCTGTGATAAAAATTTATCATCTCTAAGAATCACTGTAATTGTTTAAGTCTTGTAGGTTTTGGGAGTTATATGATGGCATTAACCCTAAGGGCAAATGCATTCAGCAGAAATATGGTCACTTAGAAAATCTAAAGCGGCAGCACCAAAAACACAGTTTGAACAGACCAAATGGTATAGAAATTTGCAATTCTCCAATCGTAAGAATCTTTTTAGGAACCATGTGAAGAAGCGACGGAAGAGAGGGTTGGCAGATTCCTACCCCCATCTGTTCGAATTCTTTCGGTGTAGACGTTAATTTTGGATATCTTTTCAAAAATGTAGTGCATTTGATTTCAAAAGAAAAAAATCTAGGGGTCGGAATAGTTTTTTTGACAATGGAACTGATTGAAAACAAATTGGTTTTCTAGTCTATTAATCTCTTATTCTTTATATCCACCAAGATACCAAATGCCTGAAGGAAATCCGCGCCAATGATTGGTTTACTAATATTGGCTATAATGAATCTTCTTCTATAGCGCGACAGCCCGATGTAGGGACTTGGTCTCCTTTATCAGGCTCCCCCTTTCCTGCCTATTCCTAGTCCTCCATTTCCAACGCTTCACACCTAGAACCCCCCTCGCGTCCTCTTCCACAGCAACAACCATCTTGGTTGTCGCTAAACCAAGATATTAAATTGCTATTTAATATCTTGCTAGGGATACTGTTCTGTTCTCATGTGCTATACAGGGTGTTTCAGGTTTTTGTAGCAGGACTTTAACAGTCGATAGATATTTTTAAATTAGCACAAAAACTTCATATAAACATAGGTCGACAAACGCTTTGTTTTGAAGATACAGGGTGTTTAAATTAAATTTTTTAATTGATAGGTATAATAATGTTTGCCATTGAAACAAAGTAGGTAAATTCACTAATGTTTTAGTTTATTGCATCAACTGTCAAATCACCAATAGATGTTGATAAATGTTAAATTAATTTTTCTTATTCGTTAACGTGTTAAATTCAATTTTCTTGTTTATTAACGTGCTAAATTCATTACTTTTTCCTATTCGTGTTAAACTGTCTTTTTTTTAAATTTTTTGTTTGCTGCATAAAAACTTTATAAAATGCTGTTTATTTTTCCTAACCAAGAGTTAGTGAATATTCATTTTGTTTATGGGTTTGCAAACGGAAATTCAGCAGAAGTAGCCCTAGAGTATAGGAGAAGATATCCAAATAGAAGACATCCGCATTCTTCTGTGTTTGTGAAAGTGCATAGACAAATAGTTGAACAAGGGCTAAATAATGACGGGTAAATCGTAATAATGACAATGTTAGACTGCAAAGAAACTTTAGAAGAAGAATTTTGCGTGAGTTCGACAGAGACCCCACTACGAGTGTTAGAAGAGCTTCGAATGCCTTATGAATTTGTAAGGCGCGAGTTTATCGCCTTTTAAAACATGATCATAGACATGCTTATCATTTACAACCCTTGCAAGGATTGCAACCTGGCGTTAAAAAACGGCATGTAACGTTTTGTCGGTGGATTGCTAAAGCATCAGCCAACAATCGAGATTTTTAAATAATGTAATGTGGAACGATGAATCGTGTTTCACAAGACGTGGGATTGTAAACTTTCACAATTTACATGTTTTGGTATCCGTACGCAATTCGGCCATGAAACTTCCGACAAGAATTTAGTGTCAACGTCTGGGTAGGTGTTTATAATAATCATTTTTTTGAGCCATACGTTTTGCCACCACAAGTAACCACTGCGGCGTTCTTGTAATTTTTGGTAGCTGAACATGCCAATATGTGGGATGAAAATGATTTAGCTTTAAGAAAGGCGTGGTTTCAACTTGATGACTGTGCAGCTTATCACGGTAGGGTGGTAAGAAATTGGCTAGACAACCATTTTCCTGCAAGATGGATAGGTCGTGGTGGACCAGTCGCATGACCCCACGATCTGCAGATCTTAATGCTTTAGACTTTTTGTATGGAGATATTTGAAAGGAAAATTGTATGAGACACCTGTTTCCACAAGGGATGAACTTTTAATAGAAATGCTTGTAATGACATAAGGCCGTTCTTAAATACCATTACTCGATCAGTAATTCATCGGTCAGAATTATGCAAGCAACATTTTTTACATTTTCAACAATTTCTTTAATTTTTTCTTTTATTATTTAGATTAAAAAACATTAATAAACTAAAACATTAGTGAATTTACCTACTTTGTTACCATGGCACACATTATTTTAACAACCTTTAACTATCGTCTAAAAACATTGGTCTGTATCGAATAATAAAATGCGGATTATCTTGAAAACGATAAACTTTGGCGCATTTTGATAAGAGTACCCTTTTTGCTTAGAAAATACAGAGAATAAGAATTTTTATTCAAAAAGCCAAAAAGTATACTGTCAGAAAAGTTATTGTTATTTTAATCCGTAAAGAATACGTTACAGAGCGGCTATAGTAAAACGGACTCCATAATCGTCTTTCTCATGTCCAAAAACCTCTGTATACCACATTTGAAAGGAATCGGTTGAAATACACGTGTAATATTAAATAAAAATCAATTTAAAAATTTAATTTTGAACACCCTGTATCTCCAAAACAAAGCGTTTGTCGACCTATGTTTATATGAAGTTTTTGTGTTAATTTTAAAAGATCTATACTCTGTTAAAGTGCTGCTATAAAAACCTGAAACACCCTGCATATGACGCGCCCATTGCAATTTTTTAAGCTTAATAATTATGGAGATAGGTGGCTTCTCATACACACTATAAAGATCTTTGTAGTATTTCATTCTCCATACCCGCAACGGAGTACAGCCCTTATTATAGTTTTATACAACCTTGTTTTCGTTAGATATATAATTACAATGTCATTGGTGAATCCCAGGATTTGTGTTGTTTTATATGCTATAGTGCCTTTAGCATCTATTTCACATTTTCTCATGCCATATTCCAGGACCACATTGAATACTGATGGTGCCAAACTGTCACCCTGCTTCAATCTCTGACTACTTATAAAACTATCAGTAAGCTTATTTTGCAATTTAACTTAATTGACGACAGTGTCACCCATAGTTAGCATAACTAATTTAGCTAGTTTCGCTGGTATTCCAGAACTCGACAAAATCATTCTTATTTTATCCCTTCTTATGGAATCATATGCTTATCAAAAATTGATGAAGCTATATTAAATGCCTTTATTAGATTCCCAGCACTATCCGTAATTTAACTCAGGACAAACAAACGTTATGTAGTCGATCTATTTGGCCTAAAACCTGCCTGATATTCACCAATAATTCTGTCTGTGTATGGTTCCATTCTTTATTTTAAAATTGCAGTCAATAATTTATAAGCTGTGGGTAACAAACATCCCTCTATAACTGCTACGCGTCCAATCGTCTGAGAATTTTCCCTCTGTCCACATCTTCTTCACAATCTCATACAAAGCGTTTATTCCTTCCCCACTGCTGCATTTAATAACTCAGTCGGTATATTATCAACACCCGCGGTTTTGTTTAGTTTCTGCCTATTCAATATTTCCTCAACTTCCTTACATGTCATCGAAGCTCCAGATCTTCGGAACCTTATTTATCCGTTGCTGCTGGGAGCTATGGTAAATACGAATGGGAAATTCCTTTTTAATTTCTTCTCTAATTATAGTACCATTATCGGCAGAAAGATTTGATTTGATCTTGGCTATGTTTCAGATATAATTTGCGAGTTAGAACCGAAATATCGGCTCCAGTGTCAATAAAATTTTATTGGAAATTTAAATTTATTTTTATAAGTCGATTTTTTTCTGCTTTTTTTTGAGGTTTATAACGTGTAGAATAAGTGTATAAAAGGATATTTCTGTATCAAGTAAGATAGCTAAGCTACAAACGTTTTTCCTTTATCTAAAAAAGAAGTGTAAACTAAGTTTAAAATTTGTAATAAACAGACGTCACATTTAATTACTGGTAGTACTTGAAGTTATAAAGCCAATTATGATTAGACATCAACAAGTTTGTTAGAAAGAAAATTACAAAAATTATCTTTGATCGCTGAGGACGTGTTGGTAGAACATTGATTGGGAGCCGAGCAGACGATTTAGTCGACTTAGAAGGCTGAAGATCAGGGGTTGGAGACAACAGAGGAGAGATGGACAAATTTGTAAGGAACTGTTGAGGCAGGTCAAGGTTCACAACGAGCTGTAGAGCCAAGTATGATGATATAGACAAGCCGTGTATTGGCTTATTTCGCATATGTTTTAAAAAAAGTGTTTGTGATAAACTGCTCAGACTCCTATAGACCTCCTAGCGATAAATTGATCTTGTTGAATTTGCGCCGTCAAAATTATGACAAAATTAGCTCCACATGACGAAAACAATCGAGCTTATCATGCAAACAGCTCTAGAAACTGTGTACTTATACAATATGAACACAATCGCACAACGCATGCCTCCGCTATTGCGTGTAGACACGGCTTTGGGTTGTGAGGCATATGTGTTTTGGTTTATTTTGTTTCATTGTCATTCTCGATATTTCGTTGGTCCGTTCGCCTTTAAACACACCTCAATAATACTTTTGAACCAGTCCTAAGTTTGGATAAAGTATGAAGGAAAACTCTAGGTAATAACATTTTCGTGCTTTATGATTTGTTTGCTAAAGTAACTTGATCTGTTTAAGGTATACGAATTTTTAGCATTTTCTTCTATAATTCGAGAACGGATGGAGATATCGAGATGCAGTTTTCCCTAATATTTAGCAAATTTTATGGTTACTAGTAAGAGTTTCAGAATGAAACGGAGAAAGAGCATTCATAAAATACGATAAACTTATTGTTAATGGAAAGGAAATACAAGAAAAGGACATCCAAAAGATACTCCATAAGAAAAGACACAGATCAGCGGAGGAAGAAGAAGAACACCAAACTAAAAGCATGGTGGGTAATAATTAAAAAAAAATGAATTATAACGGAAATGATGAAACGGATTACAATAATGAACGAGAGAACAGAGAGTAGAGAAATAAACACATCTGGCCTCCAAAAGCAAATTGGTGGTTACTTTACGAGACACACAACGAGACAGCAACGAAAAACACACAAAATGACAATACCTAGCAATCAAATTATAATACGAATTTACGCTCAAATATAACGATCATTGCAAAAATAAGGAAATCGAAAATGGAAACATACTACCCTACAACCTGGCTAAACACACAGAATATACAAAATAAAGGAGAAAAGATGCAAAAGATAAATCGACATTATAACAAAAAAATACTTGAATTTAGACATTTATTTATGATTAAAGAGGATTTATATTCTTTTAATGATTATAAAAAATACTTGAAATACTGACCTATAACTGTAGAACTTTGAGAGAAGATGAGAAATTAGAGGAATTGCTAGAAGAACTAAAAAAACGCAAAATGGCAGATAATAGGATTGAGTGAAGTCAGAAGAAAAGGTGAGCAGTGTATAAATATAAAGGGAACAATATTTTACTATAATGGATTAGGAAAGACAGGTGGAACCGGATTTTTAATAAATAAAAAATGTATAGATAATATTACCTCCTTTAAAACATATTCACACAGAATTGCGAAGATTATATTAAACTTTGAAAATAAAAAAGCCGAGAGAATACAAATCATACAAGTATAAGCATCAACTTCTACCGCCAATGAGGAAGAAAGAGACGAGTTTTATGAAAATCTACAGACAGCAATTGATAACAATAAATGTAAAAATACCATGGTTATGGGAGACTTTAATGCAAAGGTTGGTAAAAAAAGGCGAATCATATATTGGTAATTTCGGCATTGGGAATAGAAATGAAAATGGTGAAAAGTTGGTGGAATTTGTAAAGGGAAATAAATTTTACATAATGAATACATTTTATAATAAAGCTAATGAAATGATTGAGCTAAACAAGGAATGAAATTGATTTTTTTTATAGCAGACAAGAGAGAAATCACACAAAACGTAGAAATTGAACAAGAAATAGATATCGATAGTGATCACAAAGCGATAAGGATGACAGTACAGTTAGTTACAAATCTACTGATGAATTAAAAAGAGAAAGCTTTGAAGACCGAATAAAATGAGAATTAAGTTTGGAAGAAATTCAAGCCATAACATAGAAAACCAAAAACATATAATAACTAAGGCAATAACAAAGGTTACGAAAGATATTCAAAAAAATACCAAAAAAAGTAAAACTATACGTAAACTATTAAATAAAAGAAGAACAATAAAGAGATCGCTAAGAGAAAAGATTGAGTAGACAGAAACATCAAAATTAATAAGAAAAAAATGGAAAGAATGGTCATATAACAAAAAAATAATAGAATTAGAAGATACAAATAAATGAAGAATTAAAAGCAGGTGGCAACCATATAATGATAATATTGAAGGAAATTTTTAATAACTGTTTGAAACAAAAAAGATACCTGATAGCTGGCTCGTAGCTAAACTTGCCTTAATATACAAAAAAGGAGATAGGGAACAGATCAACAATTACAGACCAATAAGTTTACTTCCGGTGATATATAAAATATTTATGTCCATAATCACAAGGAGAATAGAGCAACACCTCCGAAGATCAAATAGGATTTAAGAAGAACTTCTCCACGCTAGACAATATTTTAGTCGTGCGGCAACTAATAAAAAATCGAATGAATATGACTTCCCAATGATCTTATTATTTGTAGACTTTGAGAAAGCGTTTGACAATGTAAGAACAGAAACAATTTTACAGGTCATACAAACGTGTATGACTTGTACATTCAAGACCAGTACATTCGTATATTAAACTAAACGTATATACACCGTGTCCCGTATCTTCCGCATCAGAGCATTATACGGTTGTAGGATACATTATTCTGAAGCGATATTTCTAATAAATTTTTTTCGAAATGTTTATAATAACCGCACGGGAACTGTTTTTCGACGTCCAATGGCAAATCGTAAATCAGATTCAGGTAATCGGCCCAACCTTCGCCCGGATCGCCGCGCCGATCAAAACACGTTTCTCACGTGTACTTACCAATAGATTCGACACGCAAAGAAAAATAAACTTTTTTCGTGAACCAAAATCGTCTGTTATTGAACAAAAGCGGAGAATTTTAAACAGTTCCCGCGCGGTCATTATAATCATTTCGAACAAATTTTATTAAAAAAATCGCTTCAGAATAATGCATCCTTCAACCGATAATGCTCTGACGCGGGAGATACGGGACACCTGTATAAATACTCAAAACTAAACATCGAAATGAACAATAATAAAAGGACGATAACTCTAGGAAATGGATTGAAGCAAGGTGATGTGACTTCTGCAAAGCTATTCAATGTAGTATTGGAAGCAATGTTTGTAGAAGAAGAATGGAAAGACTTGGGAAAAGAATAAATGGGCAACGGTTAAACAGGCAAAAGTTTGCTGATGACATAGTACTTATAGGAAAAAACGAAACAGAAGTAAGAAAAATGCTGGAAACAATATCGAGAAGAAGAAAGCAAACTGGTCTGGAGATAAATATGAGCAAGACAAAAGCAATGTACGTAAATTGTGAACAAAAAAATAAAATAATTGTTAATGGAAAGGAAATCGACAAAGTAGAGCATTTCGTATATCTCGGACAAAAGATTACAACTAAATACATAGGAGAAGAAATAACACGGAGAATGGCAATGGAATGGCAAATGTTTAACAGACACAAAAATATATGGAAATCAAACATAGAAATGGAGAAAAAAAATTGTGGGAAATGTGTGTCCTCCCTGTCATGGTTTATGGATGCGAGACATGGATATTAACAAACAAAATGATTGAAAAGATTAGGGTAACAGCAAGGGCAATGCATAGAAGAATGATTAGCATTACCAAGAAAGATAAGAAAAACAAAAGAATGGATAACGGAAAAGTCAAACATTGATGATATTGGAAAAATAGTATTGGACCGAAAATGGAATTGGGCGGGTCATATTATAAGAATAAAAGATAAGAGATGAACCAAGAAAATCTTAGAATGGTACCCAATGGACAAAAAGAGAAGAAAAGGAAGACCAACTGCCAGCTGGGAAGATGAGTTTATGAGGAGTTGTGGAGGGCCCAAGGTAGCTTGGGACCGACAAGAATGGAATAGAATGAAGGAGATATACAAGAAAGTATAGCTTTACGCGGACTAAATATCACGAGCATACGAACTCAGTCCAATTATGAGAGTGCCACGATTAACACCAAAATAGTCACCAAAACAAACAAGAGTGAAGATGAAATTTTAATTTGTTAAATTTTGATTTGTTAAATTGTATCATAAATGAAAGGCTAAGTTTACAATATTAATATTAATTTAGTATTAAATGTACAAACGTTTATGACTTATTTCTTTTTGTTAGTGACAAAAATAAAATAAATGGCTATCTATCTATCTAGTAAGAGTCTGTCAAGTAAATAGTACCGCTCCATTTAACTTTTTTTCAGAAATCACAAAAATATGTAATCGCTCCAGATAACGAGATCTACCTTATTTGTTTTAAACCAAACGGTCTTACTAAAAATATCTACAAGAATATAAAATGCTTTTTCTAACAAGACCAAAAATATTCAAATCGATTGAATGGTCCAAGATACGAGCCCTAACAACTATACATATATTGGGACATAATAGAATTTATATGTAATTAACAACAATTAAACAGATTATTTTGTTTTAATACATTTTTCAAATTAATATCATTTAATTAGACAATTAACAACAATTTTATCTAATGAACAACACAAAAATAAAATACATATCCTATTACTTCTAATTAAACTAGAAAAATGTACATTTTGCCTAACAACTATATATTGGGACCATCGAGATACATATAATTTACTGGAGTACGTGCTCACGATATTCGCTTGGTCAAGAAAACGGTCCGATTCGCCAGCATGTTCCCCCATCCTATAACGGCAAGAAATACAAATAGTACTAACTAATGGATATAATTCAGCATGAATTTATTCAATATTTACTAAGTAATTCAAATAATGTTATTCAATAATGATGATTTAATTACTTTCCACGCTGTGCTTTTAGGAATATTAAGTTCGTCTGCTTTTTCAAGTATTGTTTTATTGTGGCAATAATTTTTAATCATTAATTCACGGATTTTTGACTCTGTACAGATACCACGCACCATTTTAATTGATAAATACAGATTTACTCAACAACAACAATCTTACAAGCTTTAGAACAAACCGGCAATTTAACATTTCATTTTACGTTATTTCCACAGTTTATTTATCTTAATTTGTTTCATTTTTATGGAAGTTACTTTGCATTGTTCCAATATTAAGTTATTAGGTAAAATCTACATTTTTCTAGTTTAATTAGAAGCAATAGGATATGTATTTTTTGTGTTGTTCATTAGACAAAATTGTTGTTAATTATATAATCAAATGATATTAATCTGAAAAAATTATTAAAAGAAATTAAACTGTTTAATTATTGTTAATTGTATACACATTTTATTTGGTCCCAATATACAGGGTGATTCACATAAGAACCGACACAGAGCAGGGACATGTAGAGAACAATAAATTAAGATGATTTAACATAACTTACCTCTATACTAAGTTGTACACCCGAGGAGCTATAGGCCTTCAAAGTTGGGTCTTAAATTTTTAAAAAGTTCAATATCTTTGTAATACATTAAGCTAGAAAAACAAAATTTGGTATACGTTAAACTTTTCTTACTCTTATTATTTTTTAAAAAACTTTGTCGTTTTCATAAAAAACTCAAATAACTAAAGACACGTATTTCGTTAATGTTACTTAAAATAAGCGAAAATTCAGTAGTCGGCTTTGAAATTGTACGTCAAACTTGACAAATAGGTTATAAAGTTAATTGACGACAAGGTTTTATAACCTATTTGTCAAGTTTGACGTACAATTTCACAGCCGACTACCGAATTTTCGATGATTTTAAGTAACATTAACGAAATACGTGTCTTTAGTTATTTGAGTTTTTTTATGAAAACGACAATGTTTTTTAAAAAATAATAAGAGTAAAAAGTTTTAGAATTAAATTCCACATGAATTGAGGTAATAATGTATTAAATCCACCAAAAGGTTAAAAAAATCTGACAAACTTGCTACTAATTAATACCCTTGGTACACCCATAATTTATGCCAAATTTGGTTTTTCTAGCTTAATGTATTACGAAGATATTCAATGTTTTAAAAATTTAAGACCCAACTTTGAAGGCCTATAACTCCTCAAGGGTACAACTTAGTATAGAGATAAGTTGCATTAAATCATCTTAATTTATTGTCTTCTACATGTCCCTGCTCTGTGTCGGTTCTTATGTGAATCACCCTGTACAGTTGTTAGGGCTCGTATATAGTATTTGGAAACGCATTGGGATTACTATGACAGATATGAGAAATGTAGAAAAACAAATGCGTTGCGGTATTATCCAAGCTATCAAATAACGATGTCAAAAAGTTACAGCTCATCATCTAACTTGACAAGTGTGCCATGGTAGCGGGAATTTTATGTTTCATTATGACAGTTAAGCCCCCTAGCAGTTGGATTACGAACTTCCAAATATTTCTCTTGCCCACTTTGGTAAGGTATTTTTGCCAAACGTCTAGGCCCTAGGCCTTACCATTGTCGGCATTGTCAAACCTTAAAGATTTAGATTGAGAACTTAAATTGGTTTTCTAAACTTTTTGTCTTATTGTCCTGTTATTTTTGTTGCTGGCTAACAGCAATTAAAAGTATTTGACTTGTGAAAGTCAAAATTTGGATTGTTGTTATAAGTTCGCATTCTACACATCTAATAACTTATGAATTAATTAAAGTATTTACTTGATGTTTTGGTGGATTCCAAAATCTTTGTTGATAAATTGTTCCTTTATCTTTGGGTGGTTCAACTGCGTAGGTTGCCCATGGTGAAAGCCGATCTTCTTTTACACCATTCTCCATTTCTACAACCACCTGTTTATAACAAAAATATAATTTATATAGATTTGTTTTCTTTTTAGCGTTTCAAAACCAACCTTTAATTCTGAGAGGTGTTTTATTGGACAAGAACCATCTTGATTTGGTGGTAACTTAAGTTCCCATTTACCAAATTCAAGTTTTTTATATTTTGTTTCATCCCTATTCCAATTATCTAAACATCGCAAAAATCAAAACTCAAATAACAATCATGCGGATTTTAATTCAGTTTAAGCTAACATACTGAACTCTCCCGTTAGATATAATTGATTTGCACCTGGTGCCCATTCTCTACATATTACAGAATTATCTGGTTGTACATTAATCCCATAGTATTTATAACCTTGAGTGAAATCATCAAAACCAGATTCGCTTTCATCAATTTTTTCTTTTAGATCCAAAAAGCAAGCATATCTAAAAAATTAAATAAAATTTAAATACATAATTAAATAATAATTCTTTAAAACTATTTAAAACAAATTAACTTGTAAACGTGGATAATAGATGGCGTCAATGTGAAATAGAAATTTAAAACTTTTAACCTTAATTTATTATTTAATAAATTCGATTAAATAATTAATTAATCATAAAATATTCGTTTAAATTGTAACCCACATGGACAACATTTCTACAATAAAGATAAGGAATTAATAGAAAATTGACCTTGGATAACCTTCAAATACCATCAACATTTCTCTTAATCACAAAACTTTATACTTTAATCAATTTTGTAAAAAAAAAATGCTCACCTTCTCCGAATTTCCTTCTCGTAGGGTTTAAGATATGAATCCCTTTCAAAAAGTGCCTCGATATTTGGTACAGGAACTTCCATTGGATCTAAAGAAGAATATTTACCACCCATATTTTAATTATACAATTACAGCCGCTTTATAAACTTAAACCTTTATTCGTTCACTTTAACAGTTAAAGTAAGCGCCAATCAACGCAATGATTCGTTTATTTAGTAAGAAATGACCTTACCTTATCTGGTTTTTGTAAATGTATGCGCGCGATCACATTGAGGTTATGTTCAATCCGGTTCTAATACAAGATTTTTATATTAGTTTGGTTAACGTTTGGTTCACCAAGAAAGATATTTAATTACTTACTTTCGTAAGAGTTATTTGATATTTGAGGTTTGTATTTAATTTCTTATCGTAGGATTATGAAATAAAAATGTCATATTATTTTTTTGAAATTTTATTTGCAATAAGCTTATCTGCAAAAAAGTATGTAGGTATTAAAACAAATCGGGCTAAGCTTTTTGGCTCAGAATTTATGCAGTAATTTCATTTAACTTTTATTATTGTTGTCAACGTTTATTATTTAGTTTTCTTTTTATTATTATAGTATTGTATTATTGTAGTATTGCTCTTTTCTTTCTCTGACAAGGGAAGTAATACAACTATAGCACACCGATTTTGATGATATTTGGTACAGTCATAGAATGGACCAAAATAAGGTTTACGTATTTTTTTATATGTACGTGCGGTAAAAGCCCCTGGGCCGAGTTTTATGGGTTGAAAGTTTGGGGAAAAAGTTGATTGGTTGCCATAGTAACGAAACAAAAACAATACAAACAAGCAAATACCGCCAAAAAATGCGCCATAATTAATAAAGACATTTTTTTTTAACAGAAAAATGTTAAAACCACAAATGGCGAAGTTATTGGCTATATTTCAGACATTTGACATACCTGTATAACAATATATTTAGAAGAGATGTATTTTAAAACTCAATGTCTTCTTAATCCTTGGAATTGGTCCCCCCTACCCTAATTCCATATACAGGCTGTCCCAGCGAGACCGTTCATTAGACGTTTCTGGGGTTCTGGCCAAACTGGCGTTCTTTTCGACTAAAATATTTTCAGATTTCTAGCACTTCCGGTTATACCAGAAGTCGCCACCTACTTTATTTTTTTAAATGCAACATCCTGTATATTTTTACATATTTGGATTTATCTATTTTCAAAGTTTATGAATAACTTTATTTTTTGCAATTTGATTCGGCCGTTCTCGAGTTATTCGGTTTTTTCTAAAAAAAATCTGCTCTAGCAGACATTTGTTCAAAAAATCAGAAAACACTTGATTTTTGAGATATGAATTTAGGATTCGGAACATCCTTAAGCAACATGATGGAATATGTTTTGGTGCCGAGAATGGCTGTTTAGATCGTTTGGTCACTTTACTATGGCACGTTAACGTTTCGAAATTTTTTTAGCCAACTATGGTTTCCATTTAAAAAAATAAAGTTACGTCTAAAATCTCCGAAAATAAAAGAGATAGAAAAAAAGTAGCTTACATGTCATGATCCCGTTTTTCGAGAAAATGTTAATGCCGAAAACTCCGAACGGCTATCGTCTTTTGTTCTCGCCCTATCGGCAAATACTGAAAATTTTGCGAAAACGACAATCGCGAATAACTCACTTTTTTTTGGGAATTGGGATTTTTTTTCCCATCTTTTATTTTCGAGATTTTAGACGTAACTTTATTTTTTTAAATGGAAACCATAGTTGGCTATGACCTAAAATAATTTGTTATTTTCTTCTGATCACAAATATATATAGTTTGTGGGGTATATTTCTTATAGTTATTGAATAATTAACAAAAATTCATTTTATTCTATCTAAAACTATTGTATGTATTTAAAAGTTAATGTTGTTATGGTGATAACCATGCCATGATGGAAAACATTGTTTCCAATTATTGCCAAAGTTTGTAGTAGTATTTAAAAATTCACTAACAACTCTGGCGTTATGTGCTGGTGCTCCGTCATATTGAAAATATATCATGAGACATATTTAATGGCAAATTGTCGACCAAAGGCTCAATGTGCTGCCTTAATGTATTGAGGTATTTACCTGAGTTTAAGTTTTTATGGTAGATACTATATGCCAAATATCTATTATCTAAAAGCGCACACCATACAGTAAACCCCAATCTTCTTTGAACACTCAGAGACTTCATCGGTCCAGATGACATTTTGAACAAACAGCAGATTATTTAATTTTTCTAAATATCATCTACAAAATTCTAATCTTATTGTTAGATTGACATCTTCGGCACGTAAATAATGAGTAAGCCCCGCTTTGTATGGTTTATATTTATTTTTATTTCATATTCGGGAGCAGCGGCTGTTGGGTAAGACGTCTTGTTCAATTTCTCTGCAAGATGTTGAAGGATTTATCGCAAGTAAAGCCAACACATTGACTTCATCCTCTTGCAGGTCATTTTGGTATGTTTTTGCACGTGGTTTGGGGAAGGACCAAAAATCTATTAAATTTTCTGCTAATCCGCTGAAGGTTCTTACGTGCGGTTGTCTTCTTTCCGGATACCTTGTGAAATATAATTCCGCTGCTAACGTGGCATTCTTATCTGATAACACAGCATTCTATCATGTTACATTTTTCATAATTTTCGAAATTCATTGTGAAGTTTTATTCAGTTTTGTTATACTTTGACACTTAACATGCTGGTGCTTCGTACCAGCACATAATGCCAGATTATCGAATTTTTAAATACAAACTTTGGCAATTATTTGATACATTATGTTTCATCATAGTATGTATGGTTATCACTATAGCAACATTAACTTTTAAATACATACATTGGTTTTAGATAGAACAAAATGAATTTTTGTTAATTATTCAATAACTACAAGAAATATACCCCACAAACTATATATATTTGTTATCAGAAGAAAATAACAAATTATTTTAGGTCATAGCCAACTATGGTTTCTATTTAAAAAAAAAAGTTACGTCTAAAATCTCGAAAATAAAAAATGGGAAAAAAATTCTACCTACGCCACTGAATTCTTCGTAAAAAGTTGCCCATATAATGTTTTATTTATAATACTCCATCTTTGATAATAAGTGAGATATTCGCGATTGTCGTTTTCGCAACATTTGCAGTTTTTGCCGATAGGGCGAAAACAAAAGATGATAGCTGTTCGGAGTTTTCGGCATTAGTATTTTTTCGAAAAACGAGGTCATAACATGCCAGCTACTTTTTTTCTATCTCTTTTAGTTTTGGAGATAGCCTATGCGGACATCGAAATTGGGACACCCTGTACAGGGTGGGCAAATTTAAAATTATAGTAGGCGAGGAAAACGTTAAAGGACACTTAGTTACTATAGTAACGTTAGTTACTATAGTAACTAACGTTATAACATATCCCATATAAACATCGTTTCAATGGAAAGTCTGCTGCCCAGTTTATGATCCCTAATCTTCCTCTATCCCACCCAATTTCAAAAGAAACGGTTGCTAATATGAAAAAACTTCTAAATCTCATGGTTGGGGAAAACTGGGAAGATACTACCGAAGATTTCATTCATTGATACCCAACTGTTCTAACCTTACAACCAGTAAGTTTAGTAGAAGAAGATGATATAGTCTGTGACTGTTTAGTTCCTGAAGTTGTTCATGTTTAATTATTCATTAATTAATAGCTTTCTTGTATTTTTAATAAACAAACTTTATCTACAAATCATTTTTATTGGTGAACAAAGTCAGGGATAAGACACTGAAAAATTTAAATCAACTATTCAAAGTTTTTATTCGTTGGTACAAAACCAAGTTTATCCTGCATAATGGTACAAGACCAACTTTCTGTCATATTTGAGCAAAACCATATTCGAGCAATTAGGTAGTAATTACTGTCCGAACCCGCCTACTATCAAAATTTTGAACTTTAGCGCTTACTATTTTGGAATTGAAAATTAACACTTATTTTCCGCAAATACACCATACATCCGATACATCATTGGAAAGCTAAAAATATGCTCTTTTCATTAACATCATAACCAAGTATAGTTTGTATTTAAAAAAATACAACTTTGTGTTGTATCTCAAAATTCATCAAATATTTTTAAAATTTTTCAACGGCAGTGTATTCTACTTAAAAAAGTGTCTTAAGAACGTATCAACCCCATTTCTCTAATTTCAAAAATAAACGAAATATGAGCATTTTTTGAAATCACGAAAATTTAACTTTTTGGCTATAACTTAAAAACAAAAGAAGATAGAGGTTTGGTGTTTGCGGGATTGGGTTAGTCTCGAAAAAAGAGACCGGGACATGGCACCTACTTTTTTCATATCTCTTATAGTTTCTGAGATAGCCTATAATAACACCCAAATTTGCCCACCCTGTACGTGCGGTAAAAACCTGGGCCGAGTTTTAGGATTTGAAAGTTTGGAGAAAAAAATTAATTGGTTGTCATAGCAACGAAGCAGAAACAATACAAACAAGCAAATACCGCCAAAAAATGCGCCACAATTAATAAAGAAAATGTTTTGTATGCCGAGAATGGTTTAGATCGTTTGGTCACTTTACTATGGCACGTTAACTTTTCGAAATTGGGAAGTACCATAACTTCGTTTTTTAAATATCATTTTATTACTTAGTCGTTCATATGTCCTATACCTAACATTAATAATTAGGGTATTTTGAAAAATGCACACATATCATATCGATATTTAACCGAGTGTGCCATGGAAATCAAACCTTCTCAAAGAGTTCTTGTCAAAGTCTCACTTGTTTACGTCACTTGATGTATATGAGCTAATAATAAATTATCTGTTAGGAACCTGATAGTTTCTTTCTCGGATGGTAGGCGAGTTGGCGGAAGCCTAGATATGGTTCGAAAACTTAGATTCATCCGTCCATATAACTTTTTTCAAAAAGTATCACAAGCATCAAACAACGTAAATCGGACTTTGTCAATAATTCATTAAACATTTGTTTTCACACTAGATTAACATCGAGGACATAAGTGTGCATTTATAAAAAAAAACCCTAATTATT
Organism: Onthophagus taurus; assembly: GCF_036711975.1. NCBI lineage: Eukaryota > Metazoa > Arthropoda > Insecta > Coleoptera > Scarabaeidae > Onthophagus > Onthophagus taurus. The sequence goes on from NC_091966.1 coordinate 20,267,114, forward strand.
TCCCAAACTATTAATGTTAGGTATAGGACATACGGTATATAAAAGATGTAAAATGAGACGTCGAAGTAATAAAATATGGGGGGTGCCATTTAAAAAAATGAAGTTATGGTACTTCCAAATTTCGAAAAGTTAACGTGCCATACTAAAGTGACCAAACGATCTAGACAGCTAATCTCGACACCGAAACATACTCCATCATGTTTATTAGAAAAAATCGAATAACTCGAGAACGGTCGAAGCAAATTGCAAAAAGTAAAGTTAATCGCAAACCTTGAAAATAGACATATCCAAATATGTAAAAATAATATACAGGATGCTTCCGGAAGTGCTAGAAATCTGGAAATATTTTAGTCGAAGAGAACGCAATTGATAATACTTAAATCTGAATTCTCAAATTTTTATTTTTGGCCAGAACCCCAGAAACATCTAATGAACGGTCTGGCTGAGACACCTGTATAATTCAATGCTTCAATTTACGCGGGTTTTTCGAGGTACGTAACGTACGTAACCGCAGGGGTTAAATGGAAGGACTACTGTATAGCGTTGCTAAGCACCCTCACCAAGTTAAATATGCGCGTTTTTAAATTACTAAAAATTACTTTATTGGAAAAATAATAATTGCGAGTTATATTTTGTTATAGTTTCGTGCGTGCAGCGTTGTTCCGTCTATTACATTTATAACAGATCTATTATATACATTTCAGCAATCTATTACCAAGATCTATTACGTCCTTACATTGTATACATATTTTATTTTTCAATGTATGTCTATGTTTTTAGCATTTCTGTACGTTGTGATGTACCGAATTTATTCACAGTTCGCATGCCATAAATATTAACAATAACCTTATTAACTTTGGATAAACATACCGAAATGATTTTGTACTTTTAATAATATACAAGTAAGTATCATTTTAATAATTCAATAAACAATTCTATGAAATCAACATTAGATAACTAAAAGCAAAATAATGAATAAAATACATTACTAATTGATATTAATTTTCATTAATACTTATGTACATTTGTGAGAAGACTTACGAAAACCGAACAACTTTGACACAGGGATGAATCACGATCTATGTATAGATGAAAATCTGTGCGTTCCATTAACTTTAAACAACACAGGGTCTTATATGAAAGGAAAACAATATATAATCATTTATTGCACCATCAAGTGAATCAAGAAGAAGTATCTCCATCAGAAAGAATTGGTAAAAACCTGATGTGAACATCTGTCCTTTAAAGCAGTATAACAAAAAGTTAAAAAAAGCTGGATGCCTACTTTGGATAAAGATGATTTTAGTATTAATGATGGAACGAAATAGTGATTTTGCGAAATGCCGGATACCGGATATCGGCATCGCTTTCGGCCGGATATTCGGTTATCTGGAATATCTATCCGGCCATTATGGTTATAATTTCTAGTGCATTTCTGAAGTGATACCCTACATTGCCACATTACTGCGATTTTTGAACAGTAATGAAATTAATAAGAAAGCTGATAAGATATGTCAACTTATTTCGTCGACGAAAACCGGTTGAAGTAAGAGCTCACGTTTTAGTGTTGCTCCGTGTTTTTCAACCTTTTCTAGTGGTAATATCGCGAATTCATTGTTTACAGTTTGTGAGATAATTTTCTAGTGTGTCCTGTCTGTTGACTACTAGATTAGGACTCAAATGGTATGTTTACATACATTTTTTCTTTTTTTTCTTCGCGTATGGCAATAAAACGAATTTGTCGTTTGATATTATATTTTTCATGTTTATCACGATATACCTCTCCGTTGCCCATTCTTATTCTATTCGTGTTGTTGTTTTTCTTTTTAATGTTTAGTCACCCCGAAGGGCACCGGTGGTGTGAAGATTGTATCCTTGTCTCTTTATCCTGATCCTTGTCTTTTGGGTTTGCTTTTCTCTAATTATTATACCGATCCAGTGTGCTAATTATGAGCAAGCAATTATTAAGAATTGCAATTAATTTTGATTTATTAAGAATCAATTCTTAATAAAAAGTAAGCAACCATTCAGGACGTTTTTGACGTACTCAAGATCGTTGTCTCTGAATTAAATATAATTAAAACAAAAACAAGCGAAATAGCAGAACTTTAGCAGGAAGTTACAAATCTAAAGGAGGAGAATGATGTTCTGAAGACCAAAATCAAATCACTGGAGAGGAGTGCCAGGGAAAATAATTTAATCTTCTTTAATGTTCTCGATTCTAATGATGATGCAGCCAGTTTAGTAAAAGCGATTTGTCGTGATACGTTGGTGGTAGACGCTACTGATAAAGAGCAAGCCAATCGTTGTAAGATTCTCGTGGTACCTCTTCGGAATGAAGTTCTTAAGAACGCGTACAAACTCAAAGGTAATACAGACAGGGTAGTTCTGGATAGAGACCTAACCCCAGATCGTGCAGAGACGAATATCATACTTAAGACCATAGTTTCGCCAAGCTATACAAGGTAATCCAAATTCGATCCCCACCATTGGGATCTCAGAAACCATAAGAGATAAATAACCAATGATCATATTGAATACCTATGGCTTGCTGCGCAGGTGCAAGATGTCAAATTTGCAGTTGGAGTAGTTTATAGGCCTCCCAGGGGGACGTTTGAAATATTTTTGGATGAGTTCGAGACTTGCATCACCAATATAAGCCTTGATTATGACTACTTTGTAAGTTTGTAAGTTTGATGAGGGGCGGTTTTTGAGTAACTTGTACTCAATCCCCTGGTATATGATGTATGACATGTGCTCGGTGGATGAAAAATTGTATTTTCTTAACTGTAATCTGTTATCGTTGTTTGATAAGCATGCACCGTTGAAGGAGTTCTTCACTTCAAGAAGACGGTCATCACCTTGGCTCACATACAATATAAGATATATAATGCGCTTGCTAGATTCTGCGTTGAAGAGATATCGTGTTATGCGTAATGAGACTGCTCATGATTACTACAGAACTCTTCGCAATAAAACAAATAGAGCAATATTGAGGGAGAAGAAGGCTCTTCCCGATGTGATAGGACCCTGTAATTACCATCTATATGCTGACGACACCCAAGTGTACCTATCTTTTCACCCATCAAACATCGAGAACGCCGAGAAAACATTTAATACGGTGCTTACCCGTATTACAAGCTATTCTGGACTATTACATTTAAAGTTGAATCCGGTATATCAGTATTGAAATTTTGGGCATGTCGATTCAGTTGGCTGCTTGTCTTCACCTTCACATGGACGTTGACCTTCGGTTTGAACATAATACGTCTTGCCTCTTAAACAAGGCGTTCAATGCTTTGAGGCATATCTACCATAATAGACATGTTTTGGATCGAGATTGCAGAAGAATGCTGGGAGTCGTTGGTGTTCAGCAATCTGAATTTTGCCGATGTGGTTTATGACGAGTTCCTGAGAGCGAATGATTGTTATAGAATCCAGAAAATACAGAAATGTTGTTTCCTTTTAATATATGGTGTCAGAAGAGGTGAAAGGGTGTCCTGGGTCCGAATCATCGATGGCAGTCCATGGAACCCCGGTGTACTTGTATGAACGGTTACAACTGAGAAGAGAAGCACATGAAGTTAACATCCGTAGCCGTAACCTTCTCGTTATACCACATCATAATTCTCAGTTATTCAAACGCAATTTTTCATACAGAGTGGTGGTTTGCCTAAATCCGTTGATTTCGAGGTATGGATTTGTGATGAATGATCGGTTTATTCGGGGACAAGTGATTCGCGAAACTATGGGCAATTGAAATTATAAACAATTATAGATAATAGCTAATTTTTTTCTTTCTTTCTCGGTTTTAATTCAATTTTGTCTTGATTTGTGTACTTAACAGCCGCGTATATCAATTTTCGTCGATTTCATGTACAGGGGCTTTGGTAGAACACTTCATCGGGGTCATAACAACCCTGAATGCGGTGAAAAGTACCCTTCTGCTTTGAATTCTCTTTTCTACTATATTTTGTTAATCAATTTAATTACTTAGGATTAATTATAAATACATAATGTTCGGGTTTTCAAATCAATAAATGATTATTATTATTATTATTTTGACCCAAAATACAAAATGAACTTTTTTTTATACAGATTTAACAAACGAAGCAACTGACAGTGATAACAGCGACAGTTCTGTTAGTAATGAATGTGCTGATGAATTACGAGCGAAGAGAAGAAAACTAGAAGAAACTGCAACAAGAGGTTTAATTCATATATCGTATTGGGATTGTTACCATGAGGTTGCTAATGACAAACCTGAAATAAATAAAGTTGAATTAAATGGAAAAAGTCCGATTGGAGTTGAATTTTATTATTATTTACAATGTCCAATACCTAAAAAAGACACTAATTGCTGTGAATAGGGGAGTACTAAGCAATAAGTGTTTAATATCCGGCCAAAGCCGGATATTTGGTAACTATCGGGTGTCCGGCCGAATTTTAAAAAATGGCCGGATAGGCCGGAAACCGGACAGTTGCCGGATATTCGTTCCACCACTAGTTAGTATCAGCCAAAAACACATGAAACTATAACATTACCAAAACTTCCTTAAAAATGAATTCGATGTACTTGAAATACGCTAAACATACGAATATTTATCAACAATTCAGGTATGCAGAAAGTTTAATATTTATGTTTTGGCACCATTGATACAGCAGAGTACCATCTGCTTTTTGACAAGGAAAGTATTTTGTTGTTGTTTTGTCACTTCTTTTTACATCACTTGTACTTAACGGTATGCATGTTAGTTTTGATTCATTAATTTTATATTTTTCAATTACTCGCTCGCTTAAGTCAATCTGATGTAACTTTCGTTCCTTATTTTTTATTTTGTTAATCTTGACCTTTTCTCGGTCAAAACTGTTTGAGGTTTTCCACTATTATGTTATAAAAGATTCATTTAGTTTTGTTATTATTAATCCATCATAAATATACCGCCGCATTTTTTCCGAATTTTTGTTAATATCATAAAAATTAATTAATCGATATTTGATTGTGGGATATCATTGGATTCTTTTTTTTTAGTTCTATTAGAAAATGTTATAATATATATTATGTATAGTTTCATTAAAAAAAGAAAGGTGGCCCATTTTCCAAAAAAAGTGATAAACAATTTTTTATGCTAAATTATTTGGATTAACAAGAAATCAACGTGTTTCGGCTCATAACAATATACCGAGCCGTTTTTAAATGAGATGGGGGGTTACTTATGATGCGTATAGTATCATCATTATAAACATAACTGGAATGATTAATTTTTGATTAATGAATGCATCGCAATTAATAACCATCGTTATTTTCTCAACTTTTTGTAGATCTTGATAATTTATTTTGAAAGTATAACTCTTTCATGTAACTATCTGAAGGATAGATATAAGAAAAAAAATTGTTATAATAATTTCTTATTTATAATTTTTTCATACAAGCAACTATCTGCCTCGCCATTTTCCCATGTTCTCGACTTATCACTACCCATTTGTAACAACACTGAGATTGAAGTTGTGTGATTTTCTTTCTTGATATTTTAAATTCGTAGTGTTCACTTAATACCGTTGAGTGAACAAAAAAAAATTTAATACTAGCCAAGGTTGGACTATGCATTTCATGCGCCGAATCGTTGAGGCGCAAACTACAATTTTCCAAAACTTCTAATGATTTTCAAGAAAACTTCAATTTGTCTCAAACTGTGAATGTCAACGGAATGGCAGTATATGTAGATATGCCCCCTGATCACACACTAGAAAGAAGAGGTGAGGGAAATTTCTTTTACGGAAGAGCTGATGTTGGATTGTATTTATATTGTTTTTCTGTGACATTCAAAATGCTAGGGACATTAACATAAAAATTTCAAAGATTATCAAATTTTTGCACCATTACCAAATTTTACAACAGTGAAATTCAAGAATTTTCTTTTTCACTAATGCTAATGACAGAAAATAATGAAACACTGATCATACATTAAATTTTGAACGCATTAAACAATTTGACAAAGTATACTAATTGTAAATACACGTTTTGATAAGAATCTCTTACATTTTCTTAGAGCAACACTGGTTTCGTAAATTCCTGCAGTTTACTAGAGCTACTGCCATTACTAAAATTGTTGTTTGTATAAATCAGAATAAGTTGTAAGTCAAGAATGAGATAGAAAACAAATCTGCATATATGTGTAAGGTATAGTAATGTTTTGAATACTAAAATAAGTTGTAAATTAAGAACACAAAAAAACACAACAGATTATTTTGCCAAATTGTTTCATATTGACCCAAAAGCATATTCAGTAAACGATTTCATTCCATCGTTTACTCACAACATTCATAATCGCTAAATATTCGCATATTGATTTTGACAAACAGTGATAGTAAACATCACGATTGTCTTTGAATTTGAAGGTGAAGATGACATATATAATTTGATAGCTAAGAAATTTACCATCTCGCTCTCACATATAAATGAAAGTGATTTATTTTAGATAACAACCTTTGTCCCTCATAAATTTTTATAATAAATTGGACACTATCATAAAATCGTTTGATATAACCACTTTAGTATATTTAAATTTGCTAGCTAGAATAAAAATGTGTTAAATAGGTTAAATGAAAAAATAAAATCTTTAGCACATAGATTATTATATAATAAAATTTTACATAACACTTAAAAATAACAAATTTAGACTCTTACAGTTAAAATAGCTTCGATTGTTGTGTAATTGTAAATTAACAATAAAATATATTCAGTCTGCTTAAAATACATTGTAAAATTGAACGATCTTAAAGAATCATATTAAGCAAAACGTTTACTTATAGATTATAATATTGTATAACGATGAAAGTTTTATATCAAATAGATATTATAAAAAATATTGGAGTTAAAAGCGATTATGATTATATATAGATTTATAAAAAAACATTTTGTACAATATTGTCAGAGAATGTGTGTAAACGAGCACATTATACGGAATATATATCGTTAAAATATCATTGATTATTCTCCAATTAACGCCAACAAACACTTTTTGTAATCTCCAGATGTATCGCCCTAAAAAAAATAAAAAGTAAATTAACATATTTTTTCTGTTATTTTATTATTTTACTGTTAATAATTAATTAAAAATTAATTTGATGAATAACACATTTACATTAACCGAGAAAGTATCGTGTAAATAATACAAACATACTTAATTTTAATCAAATTGTGAGGAAGCATGCAATGTCTATTTTAATCTTGATCAGACACGAAAATAATATGAAAAGAAAAAAAAAGTACAATTAGAGAAAAAAATAGAAAGGAGACTCAAATATAACTAAATCTTCTGATCACTATCAACCTATTTTTACAAAAATCAAGTCGCAGTTTAACGTCTTGGAAATATATTTAAAGTAAATAATGTAATGTAATCTAGAGGTTTATCCACAACTGAAAAAATTAACCACTTGAAACGTTACTTGGACAAAATAAAGGAATATCTCAGATGGCAGCTGGAAGACTGCAAAGGTGGGCATTATTTCTAAGTGGATTTAAGTATAAATTAGAATATACCGAAGGAGCCCAACATTTATTAGCGGATGGATTATCGAGACTACCATTAAATCAAAAAATTGAGGAGAAAAGTTTGACTATTTCAACTTTTTGGTAGCTGAAAACTTACCCGTAAATAACTTTAATGTCAATTCAGAAATTATTTCTGAATTAAAGATAGGCAAAATTTTAAGTAAAGTCGTAATGAATGTTAGATCTAGGCGGCCGCAAATAACAGAGGAAGAATTAAAACCGGTTGCAACAAAAAAACATGAAACCAACTTTTTAAGAAGCAGATGTTTGAAGAGCTACACGTGGCACACACTTAAATGTCAAAAATGAAAACATTGGTGAGAGCATATTTTTGGTGGCTAAACATAGACAAAGACATAGAAAGTTACGTTAAAAATTTGCGGAAACAAATTCACATTGATTTTATGGTACCTTTTTAAATGTAAGATATTTTTGGTAATAGCCAATTCTTATTCTAAGTGGCCTGAAATTTATTTGATGAACAAAATTGATTCAGAGAGCATTATAAAAATTAGAAGTTAAAAGATTGCTTTTTGTGATTTCGGTTACCTAATAAAATAATTAGCGATAGCGGAACTCAGTTTATACGAAGAAATTCCAAAAGTTAGAGAGACAAATTCAATACATTAAGGGGAACAGAGACGTGTAGATCCAAGAGGGAGAAATTGTATATGTCAAAGATAACAGAAATGCCAGTAAGAGAAGATGGGCTAAGGCAAAAATAATAAAGATGTAAGGTATGCGTACATACTTATTCCAAGTTTGGGAAGATACAAGTGTACACTGAAAAAAACTTGTGCAAATAGGAACATTTTATAATGATTATGACAATAAATTAAAAACGATTTTTCAAACACAGCAAAACAAACCGACTGGAAAGGAAGTAACTCAACTAGTATTTGCCGTGGACATACAAAAGGAAAAAGAAGAAATATTGGAAGAAAAAAGAAATGAAAGCAAAACAAAATACCAGGCGAAAAAGAAACAATTTACAGGTGTTCCTGTAAGTCGTGGAATAATTTTAATCACATCTTACGATCGTTTTCTCTGCTAAAATTACAATTAATGTTAATTGCACATCATTGGGTTCAGAAAAAAATCTCTATTCAATAACGTGAAGAAAAACATACCGAGCAATTTGAAAATCAAAAGTTGATAATCGCTTGAAATTGAAGATGGCATTGGAAAAAGCTTATTTGTAGCATGAATCATAGCATTCGTCAAACCATTTCATTTGATACCTCGTTCATGAAAATCAGAAGGTAAATGACAGAGTTACTGCTTGCGGCGTTCTTGTGTGACATCCTGTATATACAGGTGCTTTTTCTCTGCTAAAATTACATTCAAAATGGATGTATTGTACATCAATGGATTCAGAAAAAGAATCTCTATCCAATGACGTGAAGAAAAATATATGGAACAACTTGAAAAACAAAAGTTAATAATCGTTTAAAATTGAAGATGTCATTGGAAAAAAATTATTTGTAGCATGAATCATAGTATTTATCAAACCATTTCATTTGATACCTCGCTCATGAAAATCGGAATGTAAATGACAGAGTTACAGCTCGCGTTTTTTGTGTGACACCCTGTATATGGGAATTTTATCACAAAAAATCGTTTAACATCACATTTGAAAATATGCAACACGGCATCAATTCTATCATATACTTAAATTTTACAACTGATTCTAAAAGCCTATTTAAGCCTAGTTAAAAAGATACAACCTCAATTATAAATGTTTTCATCAATCGTAGGTGTCTATGAAAATAAATTGTAACTGGAGCAGTAAAGCAACTGTCAAATCATTACCCAACATTCGTCAGTCGGTAATAGTTGTTTAAAATGACAAATAATTACAGTTTTAGTAAGCAAACTGCATTGCTTTTAACGTTGGGAGAGTGTTTACGCAATGCTAATGCAGTGGTGAGATGATATTGCAAATACCTGATGGTAGCTGTTGATATCAACACTTCAGACATTTCGGAATATCTAAAAGTACGGCTTGCCGTGTGCCACACGAACAGCTATTGTATCCATACCACTTGTCGACAGTGCAAGAATTAAAAATTGCTGATCATCCGTTGCGAGTACAGTTTTGCCATGCTATGATGGAAAAATATACTATTGATGCTGCGTGTGTAGAAAAATTACTTTTTATTAATGACCTTTAATTTGACAAATTGCTTTACTGCTTTGCTTACATTTATTTTCATGGGCGCCTACGATTAATGACAATATTTCGTGGACGAGGTTGTAACTTTTTGTGAATAACTCTAAAACGATGCGACTAATCAAAATTTTCTAAAATTGAAAATAATTTTAAAATAGGCTTTAAGAATCAGTTGGAAATTTTAAGGATTTACGACATAATAAAAAAGTGTTAAGGAAATAACCTTTGTGGACACCTGTATAGCATTGATCCCGTGGTTGCATACTTTCTCAAATGATCTTAAACGATTTTTCATAATAAAATTGCATTGTTTACCAAATTTTATCTTTCTAAGAGAAACAATATTGAAAATATTTAAGAAAATGTTTAAAAATTACTTAACTTTGAAAGCCCATGTCTTAGCCATTTATGGGTTTAGACCAAAAACTTATACACAAATCGTCATCATTTTAACTCTACTATTTGTGATTTAAATTATGCCACGACTTACAGAAACACACTGTATAAACAAAACACAAGGAATAGATATTTACATAACCAGTTATGAAAAGACTAATTTTAAAAGCAAATTACGTGAATTAAACAAAATTAGGCGTTTCATAACGTATTAAGTACAAAATTTTATCTAATTCCATTGAAAAAGCAATTTTTGTTCAAAAGTTGACTTATTCTATTAGTGATAGATGTCAATTTATCAATTTGTAGTTAGGTAATGGAATTCATTACATCACTAGTTATAAAAAAGTGACGTTACATACACGTCAGAAAGAAATGTAATAGTTATTTACGTAACCAGTTATGAAAAGACTAATTTTGTTTGACGAACGTAATTGTTAAAACGAGCGAGCGAAGCGAGCCAGTTTTGCAAATTACGTGAGTTATACAAAATTAGCGGTTTCATAACGTGTTAAGTACAAAATTTTATCTAATTCCATTGAAAAAGCAATTTTTGTTCAAAACTTGACTTATTCTATTAGTGACAGATGTCAATTTATCAATTTGTAGTTAGGTAATGGAATTCATTACACCACTAGTGATGTAATGAAATCATTACATCACTAGTTATAAAAAAAGTGACGTTACAAAACGTCAGATAGACATGTAAAATTTAATTTTCATAACGGAATTAGATAACATTTAATTTTCATAATGGAATTAGCAAATAGTATATTAAAAAACTAGTTTCGTAAGACACGCTTGAAATCAATTTTGACAATGTAGGGAAATAGGTATGTCGCAGTTGGTAACACCGTAACACTTGAAAATAGAAATTTGAATTGACAATTAGAAATTGTCAAAACACAAAATATATTCACCTGAAAAAAATGTTTCATATACACCTCCTAAAATAAGAGAAATTGCTTAGAGTTCAATGTTCTCATCATTGTGGACCTTGTATTCGATGAAAAGTAATGACCCAATGTCACCAACTTGAACTGGTTCCATAAAATGTTACTAAAATCTCATTACAGCATTGGATGCGGTAAGGAGTCTCATTACAGCACCCGTTTGAGTACTGTAATAGCTCATTACCGTCGCAAATTACAAAAAAGAAACTTATAAAATATCTCATTCATCAATCTTAATTTTTAGGTTATGATAGATTGATATAATAAAATTCAATTTTGAAATTTGGGGAATTCTTGCTTAGTACCTTGAAAATTATGCCATTTAGATTTTAATTGTTTATGGATACGAATATTAGGTTCAATTTGAATAATTTTTATACATTCCGATTTTTTCTATCGATTTTAGTTTTTGAGTTGTTCCCAATATCAATGACAAATATTACTTTTACAGTACTTTTTGAAGAAAATCCTACTATAATTCCACCTAATTTATCTTTAAATTAATTACCAACTAATGATATTAAAATAACATAAATAATAAAAAAAATATTTTAAAAAGATTGTTGCAGTTTTAGGATAAATTTAACTCATCCCACCTCTTAATTATCTTGCAATAATATTTCTTACTTATACTAGATAAGTTTTCAGATGATGATGTAAATAATTATTTTTGTTTTATAAATAATACCTTAATATCATCCGCGAGTGTTTTTCCATATTGCGCTAAATAATTCTGTTTGATTTCGCCCATATCAACTTCGCAACGGGTAACCACAACTCTTATCAATTTCTTATCGTTCGTACCCAAGCCAGCAATTGCGTTATGTAAACACTTCGCAAAGAATCCAGGTTGATTTCTAATTGATCGAATAATGGCTAGCAAGCAGTCTCTCGAATTACCGGAAAATTCATTCTTAACCGCCTGTTCAATATCGTGACCGGTGATTTTATAATACTCCTCGAAAATGAGGCGTAATTGGGCGAAGTTCCTCTGGCAAAGCACCATGTTGAAGGTCGATTCGTCAGTTCCTAGTCTCAATTCGCCTATATAAAAAAATATTTTAATATATGTTTAAGGTTTTTTGCGCAAAATTAAAATTACCAGCTTTGAGTAATTCTCGGGCATCTGCAGCTGCGTTTGCTTGGTTAGTCACCATTGACTCGTCCCTACAAGCGTTACATAACGACACCATGAGTCGTTTGAATGTTCCCGATGTGTCCCCTTTTAAATCTTCTTCTAAATTTCTTCCATACACTACAGAAAAAAAAATATAATAATTTGATTCATGTAAAATTTTTTTATCTTACTTGATGTATAAGCTTGACGGATCGTACGAATTTCATTATTACTCTTTGTACCCAACACTTCAATTAATACATCTTCATCCGTTCCTAAGCCTCTAATGGCGTCATTTAATTCTTTAGCATAAAATTGAGGTAGAGGTGTCATTAAAGCTACTAGTAAATCTTCAAATCTCCCGCTAGTTTCACTTTTGAGATCTTTAACCAAATCTTTTCCGTACATAGTTTTGAATTCGATTGCGATTTGTAGCCTTTGTTGATTACTTCGTCTTGCTAAGCAGTTTATGATACTTTTCTCATCAGTTCCGAAACCTTTCATAGCTTTTCGTAAAACTTCCGCATCTGATTTGGGGTCGAATGGATGTGCAGGTACTACGGTTGGGGTTCCCTACAAAAATTTTTAAAATGTACTATTCAATTTCTTTTAAGATTTATTCTAATAAAATTTTTGTATAATTTAAGCTTTCTAACCCTCCATCACCGTAAAAATAAATTTCAACGATAAGTTTATTTTTAATATACAAAAACAAATCTTTCAATCCCAGATTAACCCTGCTTTATACGAATTAACAACTTATCTAACCAATTACGCACACAAAAAGTATTTCAAGATACATAAAAAGCCTTGGAATTTATGTGGGACAAACAAATATATTTTTATCGCCGTAGATTTAGGTATAACAATAATTATTACCTTTCTCATCATATGGACCATATTATTTGAATTCCCATAAGCGGGATTACCTCCAGATGATGGTGCTGAAGGATACATGCTTGAGCCAGGACGCAAATGTCCTTGATGATGCGAAGGATATTGTGTATTGGGATTTGAAGGCATTGGAAAAGAATTGTTTGGATATGGAGTTGAGTGATGAGTTGTATTTGTGGGATAAGGAGCTGAGGATGCTCCAGACATTCCTGGATAAGAAGGTGAATTTGGATAAGGCGATGTATTTGGATAAGGAGATGTATGTGTATAAGGAGATGTATTTGGATAAGGAGATGTATTTGGATAAGGAGATGTACTTGGATAAGGTGATGATGATATAGGTGGTACTGGAGCAGGTCTAGTAGTTACTGGAGGTACTCCTGAAGAGTAATATGTATCATTCCCACTTGGAGGTGGGGGATTAGGATAATTTGGACGTGGCATATAAATAGGAGCATCATGTCTGAAGCCTAAACTTGGAGGAAAAACCCCTCTTGGTCCGCTAGGAGGATAACCACCAGGAGGATTATGAGGATATGGAGTTCCACCAGGATATTGAGGATAACCAGGACCCTGGAAGAATAAGAATTTCATTAAGGGGTGGATATAAGGATTTATTTTACTTAAATAATTAAACTTTATTAGTTCTATGCTTAAAAGACTTCAGAAATGAAAGTATGCCAATGTCAGACTATACTGTTATTTTTAACACTAATAGATGAGATTCTTAGAAGTCCTAACTCAATAGAAACAACGTAACAAAAATAGTTAAAGATAAATATTTATTTTTAAAAATAAAATTTTGTTACATCGCCTTTTATATCTATGTCAATGGGTAAACTTCTTAATTAAACTCGAAAGTTAGTAGCACAGAGTGCAAACCGCTTTTGTAGTGGGATCAGATCTATTTATAGAAGCAACAATAATAAAACTTACATGATGGTACGGTGGATAACTCATTTTTCTATCGGATTGTTGGTAAATAAAAGATTATAATAGAGAAAATTAAAATAACCACTCAAACTAGAATGATAAGATTACGACCCGAACGGGATCGTGCCACTTTTGCAACTCCCACTACTCGCTGATACGCGTTGCTTATATAGAATAGACCTATGGCTGATTCACACGAGTACATTTTCGATGTGGGTTTATTATTGACGTCATTGTTGGAGTTCTTATAAACTAATTAAACTTTCGGAGAGAGTCGTTATCTATTACGAAATTGATTTATAAAAAAAAAATAAATTACTTAAAAAAAGAACAAATAATTTTATTGTGTAGAAAGGAATTTATTTGTGTAGTGAAAAGAAGCGATCAATGATGACCTTCACTAAATCCAAGGTTGCTAGAATAGGTACTTATTTAGACGCTACTGTATGTGTCTGTTTTAAAATATTCTTGACCTTCATACAGTAGGAATTTAAAAGAAAAGAAATCAATAGATAAATGGAATAGAAATGGTTTCAAACGTGACGTTGAAACGTTAAAAGTTTCATGTCAATCTACATCAAAATAAAGAAGTTTATTTCACCATGTTTATGACGTTATCTGACGAAAACAAACGTAGATGATGATTCATAAAATTTCCATTTATCGTAGGTATTTACTAGCCAAAATAAATACAAAGCACTAGTATAAATATTTATGAAATTTGTAAATACAAGCTATAAGTTCACCAAATTACATTCATAAATAAAGAATATAGTTTTTTTTATAATACAGAGTTTCCCAAAAGTAACAGATAAATTTGTTAAAACAATTAAAAACAGTTTATAGAAAAATCGCAGAGACGGCTACATTTCAATTTTTTGCAATTTTTTGGTATAGATTTTAAATTTTTTCCGCCATTTTTAAACGAGTTATCGATATTTTTTTTAAATAGCAATCTCCATTTAGCTACAAAAATTGGCGGAAAAAATTTATAATCTATACCAAAAAATTGCAACAAACTTAAATCATTAGACTCGTCTCAGCGATTTTTCCATAAGCTGTTTTTAATTGTTTTAACGAATTCATCCGTTACTTTTGGGAAGCCCTGTATATTCAGTTTTTGTTTCAATACCTAAATGATACGAATGCAGTTAATTAATTAGGTGCTATGTTTAATTTTATCTTAAATGAATACCAAGTAAAATTATAATAAATAATATTTTCTGAAACTGTCAAGTAATGTTGCAATTGCAAGGCGTTTTGATAAAAGAAAGTTAATCTTTTCCAGACTCAAATGTTCCTCCTCAAATTGACATCTTTCTAGATTTTGATGTAAACAACTATTACGTCCATATGTAAATAAAAGAACTTCTTCTTGACTTTCCTTACATTTAATGGGGTCATACACACTTATTAAATTTAGAGAAAATTTTTATGTCAAACGATATATGCAAGTATATGCATGAACACAAAGTAAAAGAAATATTTTGATCAATTTTATATTTTGCGTAATTTGAAGTGAAAAATAGCAAATATTCAAACGAAATAATTTCGCGGCTTTTCTGTGACGTAGGAACCGCACTGCCTAAAACAAGTTAAATTGTCCGTTAGATAGCGCTTGCGGTGTGACAGTGTCAAAATAAAACCATGGATATAATAGAGTGTCTCTATTACATCCATGAACAAAACATAATAAACATAACCTACAAACACTCTATCTCTTTTCAATACAACCTAAATGACGTTCATCTCTTTCTCGCATTTGAGCGGGGAGCAGGGGACGCAAAAGTGAGAATCGTACGTCATCAACGCGGGACTTTTAAAAGCGCAAATGGGTATATAAATTTTCAATAATTTTTTTAACAATGACTTTGTTCGAAAATATTAAAAAAAAAATAACGGTAACTATATTTTTATATAAACTTTCAGAAAATATAATAAAAAAAAAATCGTGTATGACCCCATTGGGCTTTCTGTAAAATGTTTTTGATTGTTAAAGAATCAAAATGTTTCTGAATGGATCGCATTCCGTGCACTTCACTCTCACGGACCCTTTATATTTTTCCAACTTATGGAAGTAGAAATCAAAAACAAATCCAAATGAAGGGAAGTAAACCTTAATTCTTTGGAGGTGGAGGTCCTCTGTTTACAAACGTTAAGGAGGTAGCAGATTTGTTCGCATTTCGTAATTCCTCTCTAAATGAGGAGCACGCTCTTCTAAGCGCTGTATGACACGAGAGGGAGATGTTATTTAAGAGAAGGCCTTCAAAAACGTGTTGAAAAAAAGTATAAATCCAGCAAAAGTTGATGTAAAATGGATGCCAGTGGGCATAAAATTGAACTTCGCTTATGAGTCAACGTCAGAGAAAGCGCTTAAGAAGTCCAAATGAACTGCGACTTAACGAAAGGAACCGATGGTTGTACCAGTTAAACAATGACGAGTTAATGTTGGATAGCAGACCCGTTTCGAGAGCTGATCGATAGCACAGAGAGGGTGGTTAAATGAACCTTTTGTTGTCTAACGGTACTTACAAGCACAGACACTGTGTTTAATTTATTAAATTATAAAAAGAAATTAACTCAAACGCAGGATTTTTAAAATATTAGCTAATTGTTTTTATTTTGAATAAACATTTTATTGCTTATTACGGGATATGCAAAAGAAATTTGTACTAAAATGATTATATTACACAGAGTGGTCCATTTAACGTGAGACAAGCGAGTATCTTTAAAACGGTTTATTTTACATAAAAATGTACCAAATTAAAGTTGTTCTGTGCGAAGGAGGAAACCATATGACGATAACATTTTTTGACCTTGACCTTATTTTCAAGAAGGTCACGACCAATTTTGTAAATAGCACCCTATGTTTTTGATTGTAAAATTTGAATCTATGGATAAAAGTAAAATAATTAAAGCAAAAAAAAATACCGTGTGGTTTTGTTAGTACGACAGCGAAACATCTTTTGTAGACAAAATCTAAATAATTTTTTTATTCAAATAGTTTTAAATATTGTTTATTTATAAAAAAATGATTAAACTATACTATTAATCAACAACAAGTATAAAATTTATAATAAATGTTCAAATATTTCCCCAGCCACTTCAATACATTTATTAACTCTTTTACTAAAAGTTTCTTTACATCTTAAAAGGTTTTCTTGGCTACAATTTCTGCATGTATTTCTTATCTGCTCTTTCATGTTTTCTGGTGTAGTCGGTACTTCGCGATAAACATTATCCTTAAGGGCGCCCCACAAAAAAAATCAAGAGGTGTTAAATCAGGTGATCTGGCAGGCCAGGAAATTGGACCTCCCCTTCCAATCCATCGCCCAGCATAATCCCGATCTAAAGCTTCACGTGCAATATGTCAAAAATGTGCTGAATACCCATCATTTTGCAGCCACATATGTTGTCTTTCTTCCCTCCTCCAATCTACAAGTAACGTTGGTAAGATGTCATCTAAAAAATTTCGGTATTTCTCCCTATTCAGCATACCATCAATAAAGTATAGACCGATCAATTTATCACCAAACATTAACCGACCAAGGTCGTTGATGATCTACTTCACGCAACCATCTTGGATTTTCAACGCTCCAATAGTGCATGTTGGACATAACATGCACTCATTAGCACGTTACCAAAGAAATTGACGTCCAACCGCATTCGTTCTTGTGCCCATTGACAAATAATAATGGATTTTCAAAATCACCTCCATAAAGCTGTTGATACAATGAAATATGGTATGGGTGATACTTGTTGCGCTTTAATATTCTTAAAATTCTGGTCTTCGATATTCCGGCGTCAATTGCAAGTCGTCGAGTGCTAATTTGAGGATTTACCTCAACGCTAGCTAATACCGTAATTTCCTTTTCTTCCGTAGATACAGTTGTTCGCCGAGTTCTTTTTCATGATTTCACATTTCCAATGTTAGTGAAATCATTCACAACTCTGTAAAAGGTACTTCTCGAAGGCGTATTTCGATCAGGAAAACGTTCTCGATACAAAGCTATACTATCAGCAACTTTTCTGCCACTTTCTCCATAAATAAAAATCATTTCGACTTTTTCTGTCACACTTAGAGTGTCCATGATTTAATGACTTAGTTTAAACACTTTGCCTTAATGTAAATCGATGGAATTTGTTGCCAAGCAGTTTTTATGCAAATTTACTTTTACCTGTTACATTTTAAAACAATTCAACCAATTAAGTCTCTGAAAGCAATATTCTGAAAATGCCGACATAAGCAGTTCCACGAAAGATATACATTTTCAAAAGATATTTTGCCATTGTACTGGCAAAACCACACAGTAAATTTTTTAGTTTGTTTTTTTTAATTACTTTACTTTTATCCACAGATTAAGACTTTATAATAAAATATATAGGGTGCTATTTAAAAAATTGGCCGTGACCTTCATATAACCTTGAAAATAAGGTCAAGGTCAAAGAATATTATCGTCATATGGTTTCCCCGTTTGCACAGAACAACTTTTATTTGATTCATTTTTATGTAAAATGAGATAATCGCTTGTCTCACGTTAAATGGACCACCCTGTATAGTCCTGTCGTTTATCAAAAACCCGCCCTAAACAAATTCGCTTCTAAGCTATTTTATTAGCAACGTCGTTACCAAAACGGTCTGAAGCTTTGGTCGATGGAACGAAGCTCAATCAAATAGTACAGTCCTATATAATCCATCAAATGTGACTACAAATTGTAGTGTCCAGCAGACCAAACGAGATACGTCATACGTTTTGACGTATATTAAGAGACTTTAAGTCTGTTATAAAAGTAATCAGATAGATTCGCTAACAATCTATGCTAAATGCCGGGTCTATTCGCTTAAATTAAACTGGTAGAGCTGCCATCCCCATCAACAGGCATGAAGACACTTTCTCCTTTTATTGTCACCCAACGAACTGAACTATCCAGCTCTAATCGTTTCCTCCTTTCTGGTTTACATTTTCCTTGTCGTTATTGTTACCTCGCAACATCCGAGTGAAGATAGTGCTGAGCAGAAAGTTCATGCCGATCACCAATATTTTAGTTAAAGTGTAAAGACAAAGCGTTGAATGAATATATTGAGGTTGAAACGCTACGCCACCATAATCAAACGCTAATATGATATCTTAGTCAATCAGAATGCCAAAAATTCTGAATCGTCAACGTTTGGAAACGAAGAACTCCAAACGCGTAAAATTTGACCATTGCAAATAAAGTACATATTTATAATTCTTCATAAAGCCTACTTTCAAACTTTTTTGCAAGAAAATTTTGTCTTTTGTGGATATAACAATATCTGCTCACAGCAAGAAGGTAGGTGTGAAGAAAAATGAAAAAATCTTTTATGCCGAATACACAGTTTTTTAAAATCGGTTCATAAATAACTGATGTTCTTCACCACGAATGAGACTTAGATTTCTGGTTTCCTAAGACTTCAAAGATATTTCCAGAAAATTTCCTTGTATCAATTAGCATCTACTTGGCAATTTCTAAAGACTGTACCAAAATCATTTTATTTAAAAATGTATATCTATAAGATTATCGAGAATTTTATATATTTTTTTGTTGACGTGATAATATGTACAAATAATATGTACCTGATAAATCATAATTAACGATAACTATATGATGTTCGCATTAAAATTGTAAAATGAGCATGATAAGTCACATCGATAGAAATTTCAAGCATGTCTACTCACAAAATCATCTTATGGTTGAGATTTAATTTACTGGGATGATATTTTAGGAGTTTTAAAAGATTATCTAAAGTCGAATAAGGAGTTTCTTGCATGGCTAAAACTATGTTTTGTTGAATCATTTCCAACACATTTAGTCGACTAGATTTCGAATGATTATATTGAAACGATATAATAAATACCTATGTTGCACACATACTATGCAAGATTTATAATTTTAATCGCAAGTTGATCAAGGAAATATTGCATTAAAGAGCACAAGCACTTAATGTTGGAAATCGTGTTCCATTCCCAACTCTAATTATACACAAAATATCAATTTTTTGTAGTGAGAATAGATTTATTATTTTAATCAATTTACAATGAAAATACAAACAACAGGTAATACAAAAACGATGCAATAAGAAGAATAACATTTAACTTAACCAGATTTTTTTAAGGTAGATTTAGAATTATTTTTATTATTATTTTTAATTTTTACTCTGCTCCAATAAGAGTCAATAAGCACTTTTTGTAATCTCCAGAAGTATCTCCTTCAATAGCAGCGGCTAAGCTTTCCCCATATTTATCCTCATAAACGCTTTTTATGTCTTCCATATCGATCTCGCATCTAGTAACAACGACCCTCATCAATTTATTATCTTTGGTCCCAATTCCGGAAATAGCATCGTGTAAAGTCTTTGCGTAAAAATGGGGAGTGTTCTTTATCGATCGAACAATAGTTAAAAACGCGTTTTCAGCATCCCCAGAAAATTCGCTTTTAATAGTGTCTTCAATATCATTTCCAGAAATTTTTTCGTATTGACCAAAAATGACGCGTAATTGGGCGTAGTTTCTTTGGCACAGAATCATATTAAACGTAGATTCATCAGTTCCCCATTGATTTTCGCCTGCCTCCAAAAGTCGATTAGCATCTTCGACTGCAGCCTCGGTGTCTATATGCATGCTTTCATCGCGGCCAGCTGCGGAAAGCGATACCATTATTCTTCTGAACGTTCCAGAAGTGTCTGAACTCAAATCATCTTCTAAGGAACTTCCATATTCCGCATCGTAAGCTTCACGAATGCAACGAATTTCTTCGTTAGTTTTCGTACACATAACTTCAACTAAAACATCTTCGTCCGTTCCTATTCCACTAATTGCTTCGTGAAGATGTTGCGCATAAAGAACTGAGAGAGGAGTTAACATGGATGTTAAAAGGTGTTTGAAGTTTCCACTTGTTTCACTTCGAATATCGTGTGTTAAGTCCTGTTTAATAAAAAATTTTTATACATTTAAAGTTTTTTGTAGGATATATTTACCTTTCCATACATAGTTTTGAATTGAACAGCAATTTCTAATCTTTGAGCGTTAGTTCTTTTAGCTAAAACGTTAATGATGGCACTTTCATCTGTGCCAAAACCTTTCATAGCTCCCCGAAGTACTTCAGCATCTGCTGATGGATCGAATGGATCAGCAGGGAGCAAAGATGGAGAAGTCTATAATAGTTGTATATATTAATGAAATATGCTGGATGAAAAAACACCCAAAACAGGAATTAAAGGGATACGGAGGCACAAAAATCAATAATAAGAGAATGTCGTGTTAAAATATAGGGGGAAGATTCTTTTAATTTGTTTTTCGGGCAAAAAATTAGAAGCCTTTGGGAGTTATAACTGGCGAGGTATTCGACCTAAATATGTTAATTTATTAAAAAGGAGTGGATGTAGAGATAAATATTTAAATAAAAATATTAGGTAATAAAGATACCTGTTTTATTAATTATTTATAGTAATATTAGAGCCATAAAGTATGGAATATCATTAAGTTATTGATTTTGTTGTAATCACTTTTCTACAATCTAAAAGTATTCTAAGTAGTAGATTACAAATACTTTTCGTTATTACTTGCTACCTTGCTTCTCACATAAGGTAATCATGATCGATTGATATAATCTAATGCTTTATCTTTAAAACTCAACGACAGTTTTATAACTTAATATTTTTAATCCTATTTAATTTTTTTGAAAATCAATATAACAAAAATTCTATAGTCATTTCACTATTACTTTCTACGTTCCAAATTATCTTTTAAAACAAGTGGGTACATAATATTTTATGAACAACAAATACTCATACAACCCAACATTTACATACATTTTAAAAACAGGGTTACCTATTTCAATGGATTATCGACTTATTTCTTATTTTTTTATGTATGATATATGTTGGTGATGGTTTAGATATGATGGATTAAGATAGGGCTCATAAAGTAAATATGATAATCCCCAAAGTCAATAACTGTAATTGGAAAAATTGAATGTTCTAATACTCACATAAGGATAACCTGGATAACTCATAGTTAATATGAAATATCTGAAAAATATTACATATGAAAATAAAGAACTAAAAGTTCCAAGACGATAAAATCATCCATTAAATAAATTGTTGATTAAAATCATTTTTGAGTAACTTTGAAATTGTTAAGATTTAAAAGGAATAATAATTAGTTTAAAAAATATTTCTTTAACCATTTTATTTTAAACAAAGGCTTACGTGAACTGTTGTGGTTATAAAACCGGCGATGTAGACGTGACAGTACAGTTTGGATGCTGAAAGTCAACTAAAATGATCTAGTACAGCCGGCTGATAATTTTCTCAAGCATTTGTTTGAGTTTGCGCGGCGCAATTACGAACAGCGTCCTTAACGTTACTTGTGTTTTAAATTTTAGAAAAATTATTTAGAAGTCAACTAGTGAAAATATTTAATCAAGAGGAGACGTGACTCAGTTACCTAAAAATATTTGTGATCGATAAAATTTATGATGTACAAAAGAGATATTTCACAAAAATATATCACCAAAATTTATTATTAAAAATTTAACAATTTTATATTATCAAAAAACATTAAAATTATGAAATCAGGGATGCTACAAAAAAACGTTCACTAAACTTCTTAAATAATCCTAAATACTGAAGTCCAATTCATGTAAATCCAGAGATCTAAAATTCCTAACAAAATTGAAAAAATATGGTCCCATTATGGCTCCTGGGAGAACATGCAAGTAAGTAGTGATCAAAATAATGGAATAATAGTGCAGAAAGTCGGGTCACCTAAAGTTCCTATGGCGAAATGTCTTATGTTCGTTAATTAAACACTACTTAGTTTTATTATACAACTATTTATTAAGCGTATACTACATCTTACAACTTTTACTATACAGGATGTTTCATAATATATGCGCAGGACTTCGGGGTGTGATAGCTTGTCCAAAAATTTGAAAAAACATTTCTATCAACTTACCTTCTAAAACGCACCATTTTCGAGATACAGGGTGTTGAAATTTAATAACAAAATTCCTTTTTTGCGAATATCTCCGGAACCGTTTATCGTATAGAAAACAGCTTTTGTAAGCATTTTCTACTCATAATAAGCTAAGTTTTGTGCGAGAAAAAAATGTTTTAAAGTAATAATGACTATTTTACATAATTGGTGAAGATTTTGAAGGGGTAGTGATTGTTTTTCTCCCCAACTTCTACGCTACTGGAAAAAGTACGGTTTTGAGACGCCCATTTGAACCGCCAATGTTTTCTACACAAAAAAGGTACTGAAGGTCATGAGCTCTAAAGTTGACAGTTTTCTAGAAAAATCAACTTTTATGTTAAAAAACATGTTCAATTTTTTGAAATAGAAATTTTATTTTACAATTAAACAAAACTTATGCATTGACTGTCTAACACGCTGGAAAATTCCCAGAGTATTCCAAATTATGTCGCAAGATACAACAATGCGCTCTCTTAATTGGTCAACATTTTCAACTGGAGTAGCGTAGACTAGGGTTTTGAGATGTCCCCAAAAGAAAAAAACCTAAGGGAGATCGCGGTGGCCAAGGGTAGGGACCTCCTTAACCGATCCAACGGTCTGGGTATTTGTCGTCCAAGTATTGGCGAGCAACCAAACTAAAGTGGACCGGAGCTCCATCATGCATAAAGTACATGTTTTGTCATACTTGAAGCGGTACATCTTCCAGCAGTTCCAGCAGTACTTCTTCTAGAAATTGTCGATAATCTGCACCGTTTAATTTGTTGGGTAAAAAATGTGGGCCTATCAAATGATCACCGACGATGGCAGCCCAAACATTTACGGAAAATTGTTGCTTCTGCAATTTCATGAGGATTTTCTTCTGCCCATATGTGGTTATTGTGAAAATTGAAAATACCATCCTTCGAGATAAATGCTTCATCGGTAAACAGAACTTCGGCTCCAAACTCAGGATTTTGAGCTATTTTCTCTTGCATCCATGTACAAAAAGACAATCTTGGCGGAAAATCTCTCGGCAATAAGGCTTGTACTCTTTGGATATGGTAGAGATACAAAAGTTGCCTTTTCAAAATTCTCCAAACCGTCGAGTGAGATAGGTTTAAGTTGTGAACAATTTTTCTGGTACTTGTAGTCGGATTTTCATCAATTTCGTTGAGGACAGTCTCTTCTACTTGGAGAATTGTAACTTCCATAGGCCGCCCATTATCAGCAGTATTCATTTTAAAACTTCCATTTTCCCATAGTCGTTGGTGAATGCGTAGAAACAGTTATGGTGTGGTACTGGGCGATCAGGATGTCTTTCTTAAAACAACTGCCTTGCTTCTGCCGAACTACCGCACGCCATTCCGTAAAGGTAATACAAACGGTTCCGGAGATATTCGCAAAAAACGATTTTTTTTTATTAAATTTCAACATTCTGTATCTCGAAAATGGTGCATTTTAGAGGGTAAGTTGATAGAAACTTTTTTCAAATTTTTGGGCAAGCTATCACATCCTGAAGTCCTGCGCATATATTATGAAACACTCTGTATATCTCTCTTCTTTATCAACCTTACTACTAACGTCATCTACCTAACATCGTATACAACATTCCCCTTTTTTCTTATTTTTACATTACATAATCCTTAAATCTACTTGGTCTTCTTCTTTCTCTTCTTGTCCTTGTTTGTTAAATTTGCTGATTTACTTGCTCTCCCTAGTCTTTATTGTTTACATTCAAGTCTATGTCCAAATTATTGTCAAACCTAATTTCAGGCTCCAACTCTGTCTTCTTTAGCTGCACTCTATTTCTGCTAATCACTTCTCCATTTTCCTTTTGCACCCAATATGAACGTGGTTATGAACGTGGTTCAGTTTTCACCAACACCTTGTCATCCTTCCTTAACTCTCCATAATCTCTCGCTGTTTTGTCATAATATGATTTTGTCGTTACTTATTTGTTTTGATTGTAATTGTTTGCCAAAAATTGGCAATCTTGTACGAATTTATCTCCCAAATAATATTTCTGCTGGTGCCAGATTTAAATCTTTCAATTTCGTACTTCTATACATCATTCATTCTATCTTCATTCTTTCTCAAAATATTTCTTGCCGTTTGAACAGCGCGTTCGGCCTTTGCCAAATCTTTTGAATTCAAATGATCCAAATGGCATATTATCTGCCACTATTTTCCTCGGAATACCATGTATCGCGAATAATTCTTTTAACTTTTCTATTATTTCTATTGCCGTCTTTCTTTCCAACTTTATAATGTCTAACCATTTTGAAAACTGATCTCATACAATTAAGTAATCTTTTCCTTGATTGACATTCGGAATTTCTAAAGGTCTTTTTGCTCCCAACTATCTTCTCTGTTGACGTTATTTCTATGTCGATGGATCTCTATGGCTTCTCTTGTCAGTCCTTGGTAGTATCTGTTGTCCCTAGCCAGCACCTTTCTTTAATCGAAGTCTATTCGGTGTCCCTCTGCATGGCAATGTTCCGCGACCGCCGACTGCTGAATCTTCTTCAACCTTACATCCCTTTCATGCTCCTTGATGCAGCACTTGACGTTACATCCAGTTTGGCCAACGTAAACCTTCTCACAACTACACGATAGTCGGTAGACTCCCGTTCCTTTTAATGGAGTTAGTTTGTCCTTGGCTATCGGGAGTGTGCTTCGAATTTTGCTGACCGTCCCGTACCGCACCACAATGTCGTTAATCTTGAGGTGCCTGGCAATTCGTTTCGTTACACCTGAAACATAGGGAAGACAGATAACTTGGGTTTATCTGTCACAGATAAAAGAGGGAGGACCTCTGCTTTCGCTGCTTGATGGCCCGGTTGATGACCCTCGAAGTGTATCCGTTCTTCTGCAGCACGCCTCGTAGAAAGTGTTGCTCCTTCTACAAGTTATCTCCTTCACATATTCTCGCTGAAATAAAGTACGGATCACTGACCTCTTCTGTTGGGGATGACGATGTGATGAAGCCTGCAGATACCAGTTGGTATGGGTCTTTTTCCGATATACACCAAGATCCAAATCTCCACTTGTCGTCCTGGTGACCAACACATCCAGGAAAGATAGTTTTTCGGCAGTTTCTGTTTCCATGGTAAACTTAATCATAGGATGTTGAGAGTTCAAGTGATCCAAGAACTCTTGGAGCCGTTTTTGACCATGTGGCCATATCACAAACGTGTCATCCACATATCGCAGCCATAGTTTTGGTTTCAACTGGCTCTTCTTCAAAGTGTCTTCTTCGAATAATTCCATGTAGAAATTAGCTATAACTGGCGATAATGGAGATCCCATGGCTGCCCGTTCGAACTGTTCGTAAAATTCTGCTTTTCAGCTGAAATATGTCGACGATAAACAGTACTCGACTAGATCTGGCACGTATTCTGGTAATCCCTTTGGAATGAGCTTCTGGTGGAGACCATCCACAGTATCCTTAAGTGATACCCTGGTAAAAAGAGACTCTACATCGAAACTTACCAAAATATCCTCAGCATACAGCTTTATACCTCTTACCGATTCCACAAAATGTGTAGAATCTCTGACATATCGCACATCCAGTTCAATAGTGCCACAAATGCAAAAATTGCATATTTTCAGTTAAGGCTGAAAATACAGCCACAAGTTGTAGTTATGGCGCTGCGTTACTAACAATCCAATGATTCAATGATTTCAAAATCAAATGATTTTACAATGCGATACCGCCAAAAGTTGCAGTTGTGACTTTATAATTTTAGCAGTACGGTGTTTGTATTTATTTTCTATTCAGTTGCATCCTGATTGCATGATTCAAACGGAAGCAAGTACCGCGACTCAACTTCACACGGCTCATGTAAGGTTCACCTTTATATCTTAGTAAATTGTGTATAAACTAATGTGCACTGATAGTAAACCGAATGGGATTATGTCTCATGGCAAAAAGTTAGTTGAGCTGGCTGGCTTTCTTAAGACATCTACTTTCGAAAATAACGGCAACAGTGATTTTGAGGTTAGAAAACGCATATCCAATTTGTATGTTACTAATGTACATAAGCAGAAGTTAAGTGACGGAAATGTGTTAAAAGAGGTAATTTGTACTTAATTTCTATGCTGAAATTTCGTTCTCATTTATTAATCTTTATTTCTATTAGCAGTTCAACTGTCAACCAAAACTAAATAAAATGGAGCCAGAAAAGTCTGCTTTAGTGCCAGATTCTGTTAGTGCTTAGTTTTATGATTTCGTTTGAAATTCGTTTAAAAGCAAGTGTATTTGATTCAGATGATTCCGTTAAGGATAGGGATTATGAGCCTGCAGATAATGATTTATGTATGTGTACAGAGAATGAATTAAAAGTGAAACTGAATCGGATGGTAATGAACAAAAACCTAAGCCAAAATCACGAAAAAGATTACGCAGACCTGAAACCTGGAGAAGAAATATAAAAAAGGTTAAAGTAAATTCGGGAATGCCGTACGTGTCTGAAGGTAATAGGGAAATTCCGGGAAAATCTTTAAAAACCACCTTGTGGCCAAAAAATGTAGGTGTGCAAGCAGGTTAACAGAAGTGGAAAGACAGACCATACATACATCTTTTTTGAATTTGGCTGATAACAGCCTCTAAGACAGTTTGTTAGTGGTCACATAGAGAAATGTAAGGTAAAATATAGAAGAGCCGTGGAAGAAAGCAATCGTAGTGAAAATCTGTGGTATCATTCAACATCAAAGGGAACACGAATCAAAATGTGTAAAAAATTTTCATGAATACATTAGATATAGGTGATAAGTGTATTAGAACTACTTGGAAAAAAGCAAAAGGTCAATGTTCAGAAAGATATGAGAGGAAATCAAACCAAAAGGGAAACAATTAGTCCTGCGACTAAAAACGAAATTATGACCCATATAAATTCTTTTCACAGAATAGAATCGCATTATCTTCGAGAGCAAACCACACGCGAATTTTTAGTTGGATCATTAACTATAGCCTAAATGTACAGATATTATAGAGCCGAACAAGAAGCAAAAGAGTTACCTGTTGCAAAGAAGTATACTTATACACATATTTTGAATACAAAGTTCAACATATCATTTTTTCAACGAAAAAAGAATCAATGGTCGATTTGTGAACCATTCAAAAATTCTAGTCCCGAAGAACAACTAAACTTACAACAAAGTTACGAAAGGCACATGAAAAACAAAACAAGAAGTAGTGAAGAGTTAATTAAAGTGAATTGCTTTGACTTACAAGCAGTTTTACTAACTCCTTTTTATATTTCAAAATTCTTTTACAAATGCCGCTTAAATTGTCTTAATTTTACAATTTTTGAAATAACGAAGAGTGGATTTTGCTATTTTTGGTATGAGGCTATAGCTCACCGGGGTGCAAATGAAATAGCTACATGCCTTTTAGATTATCTTTCCAGCGAATGTATAGGAAAAGAAGTTATACAACAGTGTAGGACAGAATAAAAATAAAATGATAGTTTCCATGTACATGTACGCAATTAACAAATATGACATCAAAAGTATTACTCACAAATTTCTTACTGTTGGTCATACTCAAAATGAAGGGGATTCTACGCACGCCACTATTGAGCGTCAAAAACAAAGGGCGTTGAAAAGCGGCCCTATTTATGTTCCTTCTCAATGGCCTGCAATTATAAGAGCTGTTAAAAATGAAGGTAAACCTTACATTGCAAAGGAACTTGCTACAGAAGAATTTTTTGATTTTAAAAAGCTAAGAAAGAATTTTTCGGTTAGTCTAAATAACAATAAGGTCTTGTGGCACGACATTCAAGTAATTAAAGTTGAACAAAACAATCCGACTTCATTTTTTTATAAAACTGGTTTTGACGGTGAATATGAACAAATTAATGTTCAAGATAAGCAACGAGGACACATTAACATTAAAAATTATAACCTGGATAAAGCCTTTACAAATCCACCACAAATTTCGGCAAAAATAAAAGAACATCTTGCTGAACTATGCGCATTATTAAGAAAGTGTATCACCCTTTTTATAACAGTTTATTTGCTCAAAATGGTTAAAAGTGCATTTTTATTTGATTTTCATGTGTACATTACGTTTTCGTAGTAAATATCTTTTCTGTAATACCAACATTTCGTATTTAATAATAAATTTCCTTTAATTAATTTTGTATTTTATATGCAATATAGCCACACTATCATAATCACAGCGAGACTTCAATAACATTTTTGAGTATGCAAAAATTCAATATTGCCGCTACTATCAAGGCCACTTTGAAACTTAACTTTAGAAAATTTCATTTTTTGAAAACAAATATTTAGTTTAATTGTACTTACGAACAAAAGCATAACAATATTTTCAGATATTCGTATTCTAAAATTTGAAAAAAGTACACAGATAAAATTGTTTTCTTGATTTCTGTAAAACTATATTCACTATACATACTTACGGCACTATTAAACTGGATGTGCGATATGATTCAGAGTTCCCTGTAAAGGCAGACAAAATCTTTGCAAGATATTTGGCCAACTGGTATGTTGGGGAGTTGATGGCACTGACGATAGGACGGATGGGGACCTCTGGCTTATGAATCTTCGGTAGTCCATAAATTCTTGATGGTACCAGCGCCTGCACAAACAAACTTTTTTGCTGTTCTGCTGGAATTCCTGTGGATTTTATCAGGTCCTTCATTTTCCTTACAATTTTGTCTGTGAGGTCTTTCTTGAGTGATACTTTTCATATACATTTCAAGTCCATTTTAATAGCATATTGTGACCGACCCTTTCTGCATTGTCGAAGAAACTACAATGCCGGAAATCTTCTCAGGTTTTTCCGAAATTAATATCAAGACAGATAAAACAACCGCTGGCAGCGATCATTCAAAAGCACTCCAAAGACAAAAAGAAATCTAAGTTACTAACCTGGAATTCAGCTTCATAAATTATGTGATAATAATATGGTAGCAATAATGAAGGGAGTTAATGTTTGGACGAATAAATCGCTGTAGATTAAGGTAATATGTATAACGATTTAAGGCGATCGATTTAGACGGTAAAAGTAATTTTCTGACATGTATGGAAACATATCGAATCTAGCTGCCTACTGTTCTAAAGGCGTCATTAAATGATTCAATCGGTAGTATTGACTACCTGTGTGTACAAAAGGCGGGGGACGTAATCAACACGTGGTTATGACTCGCATAATTGCCGTCTACAATTCACACCACGCAGGAGATTCAACTAATTCCTAAACCTGTTATTGCTCAATCTCGTGTGACTAAAAGCTGCTTGTCCCTATAAGAATTAATTGTACGCTTACAGTAAAAAGCGTACGATTACGACGCAAATTTCTGACTTTGGACATCTCGTAAATACGCCTATTTAGTTCTTTTATAGGAATTAACCAGACAAATCGCTTCACCAAATAAGAACAACCGTGCATCATCATCCACCGAATTAAGAAAAAGCCCTCAATCTGTCAATCCTTCCGGTATCTGGGCCTGAAGTCTCTCGTGTTGTGCACCCTTCTTCAGAAACAAGTTCGAAGTGCTTCTTAAGAAGGTTGCAACATAGCATGCGAAACGTCAGAGTTTTCAAAAGACGCATAGTTTAACCAGAAAGTTTCTACTTCTTGGTCTAGTGTTAGTTCTAGTTTTAACTTCTTTCTTTACAGCATCCTTTACAATATTAATTACAACACTTTTTCATGCTTCAATTACTTTTTCTTAACATGTTAATAACAACTTTAAAGACATATAGGAAATTTTATGTAGCACTTCCTACTAAATCCTTATAAACGTTGTGACGTGTCGTTTCAACCATGAACCTATTATTACAAATATTGTAATGAACACTAAATATTTTAATATAAAAATGCATTAAAGTAGTAATGTATTAAAATATTTATTTACGTTTAATCGTGAATACAGAAAAATAAAATATAGAGAGAAGTGGAGGCACATTGACACATATATTTTTGTTGACAAAACTGTTATTATTATCTCGACGCCACTAGAAATATAGGTCAGTTTAGTCACATTACGACACAAATAGCATTCCTTGGCAATGGAAGAGATATCAATGTGCCTTACCCTTCCCTAACAACGTATTTTTATAAAAAGCGTGTGGGCCCGTTTATATATTTCTTAATTTTAACATTTTTAAAAATCTGACAATGTAAACATTTTAATATTCTCCAATAAGAGCCAATAAACATTTTTTGTAATCTCCAGAAGTGTCACCTTTGATAGCTTCAGCTAAACTTTCCCCATATTTAGCTTCATAAATACCCTTTATGTCTTCCATATCGATCTCACATCTGGTAGCAACAACCCTCATCAATTTATTATCTTTGGTTCCAATTCCGGATATAGCATCATGTAAGGTTTTTGCGTAAAAATGAGGAATGTTCCTAATAGATCGAACAATGGCTAAAAACGCGTTTTCAGCATCCCCAGAAAACTCGCTCTTAATTGTGTCTTCAATATCAATTCCAGAAATCTTTTCATACTCGCTAAAAATCACGCGTAATTGGGCGTAATTTCTTTGACACAAAATCATATTAAACGTAGACTCATCAGTTCCCCATTGATTTTCGCCGGCCTCTAACAGTCGATTAGCATCTTGGACGGCAGCTTCATGGTCTACATGCATACTTTCGTCACGTCCAGCAGCTGAAAGAGACACCATGATTCTTTTGAATGTTCCGGATGTGTCTGAACGCAAATCATCTTCTAAACAATTTCCATATTCTGTTTCGTAAGCACTACGAATGCAACGAATTTCTTCGTTAGATTTCGTACACATAACTTCTATTAGTACTTCTTCGTCGGTTCCTATTCCGGTGATTGCATCACGAATATGCTGAGCATAAAGAATTGGAATGGGAGTCATCATTGAAGTTAATAGTTTTTTGAAGTTTCCACTTGTTTCACTTCGAAGATCTTTCACTAAATCCTATTTAAGAAAATAAAACGGATGCAAATCGTGATAGATATTTTTTGTGTGACATTATTACCTTTCCATACATAGTCTTGAATTGAACAGCAATTTCCATTCTTTGATCGTTAGTTCTTCTAGCCAAAACATTAATGATAGCTTTTTCATCAGTACCAAATCCTTTCATGGCTTTACGAAGTACTTCAGCATCTGCTGAGGAATCAAAAGGATCAGCAGGGAATAAAGTTGGAGTAACCTACAAAGAAAATTATCATTTTAATGACGAACCAGAATAATTTATTTTCAAATAACATAAAAGATGTTAGTACGAAAGAAGATGATGAAAAATGAAAATATTGGACTTGGAATTTTGATTTAATTTCAATAGAATCTACCTGAATCTCAGGTTGTGGACTCCGTGGCGGTGAAGAGTAGTTAATATCCGTCGTTTCTGGTACTACCTGCGAATCTTGCGGATATGGATAAGAGGTTGGGGGAGGTGCCCCACCTGGATAAGGATATCCACTCGGTGGAGGTTGATGGGGATAGCCCATAGGAGGTGGATAATTACCACCCATCGGCGGATAACCTCCTTGAGGCGGCATATACATCGGAGAGTTTACATTAAATCCCATAGAGGGTGGAAAAACAGGTTGACGGTAATCTCCATGAGGAGGTGGCGCATAGTTTTGTCCTGGCATTGGAGGATGAGGTGAGGGGTAAGGAGGACCGCCGGGATATGGAGCCGAATTGTCGCCAGACCCCTAAAATCAATAATAAGTGAAAGTTACGAATAAAACAATAAAATTCTTTTAATGTTGTTGATAAAAAAATTTTTTTGAAAAATAAATGTTCATTTAGAGATAATATTTTGCATAAATTAATGTATAATATAAAATAAATATAAGTTTTAACGTTAAATAAATAAATATATAAATAGATAAGATCCTATTTTAAATATGTATTTATTTAAACAACCAAAACAATGAATTAAATTAATTTATTTTATTAACCCAAATATTGTAATATTTTATAAAAAATGGAAAATATTAACAAAAATAATTTTCGGGAGCATTTTTAAGAAGTGTTATTTCAATGAAATTACAATACAACATTTAGAGATCATTGCTCAGATAAAGAAATACAATTAATTGTATAACTCCACCAAATCTTAAATGTACAAAACTTGACTCCTGTTTCAAAGTAACGAGCTTGCGGTATTTCCACAACAATATTTTCTTTCGTATTTGAATGACTGCGTTGCTGGAAGGTTTACGAATATGATTAAACTCTGGGGAATATCTGGAAGCTTTGACTCACTGAATACAGGTGTTTATCTATTAAGTATTCTATTAGCAATTCACTTCTTTTGCTATTAATACAACTTCTTTAAAATTGTTGGTAAATGATTAATCTGTACACCGTTCCTTTAATGACTAGTTCAGAAACATAATAGTCGATGTTATTACATCTTCTTCTTGTATTATTAATTTTAGTTAATATATTGTACGTGAGATTATATTTAAAACCTTTAATAGCTTCAGTACTGCTATTCCGTGTAGTATCTCAAAATTTATTTTTAAATACAGGGTCATCCACGACGACCGTCCATTAGAACTGTATAGAGAACTAAATTAAGTGGGGGTTTGAAAATTTGCGGGCTTATGATGTTTGATGCGAGCTTAATAACTAAAATATTTCACAGTCGTATTTAGAGTTCAATTGTAGGTATACGGTATTTTATATAAAACTTTACAATGAATTTCGAAAATTATGAAAAATGTAACATGATGGAATGCTATATGTTATCAGATAAGAATACGACGTTAGCCGCGGAATTACACTTCACAAGGTATCCGGAAAGAAGACAACCGCACGCAAGAACCTTCAGCCGGTTAGCAGAAAAGTTAATGGATTTTTGGTCCTTCCCCAAACCACGTGCAAAAACATAACAAAATGACCTGCAAGAGGATGAAGTCAATGTATTGGCTTCAATTGCGATAAATCCATCAACATCTTACAGAGAAATTGAATACGACGTCTGACCCGAAAGCCGCTGCTCCCGAATATGAAAGAAAAATGAATATAAACCATACAAAGCGGGGCTAACTCTTTATTTACGTGCCGGAGATGTCAATCTAAGATTAGAATTTTGTAGATGATATTTAAAAAAATTAAATAATCTGCTGTTTGTTCAAAATGTCATCTGGACCGATGAAGTCTCTGAGTGTTCAAAGAAGATTCGGGTTCAATGTATGATGTGCCCTTTCAGATAATAAAATTTTGGCATATAGTATCTGCCATAAAAACTTAAACTCAGGTAAATACCTCAATATATTAAGGTAGCACATTGAGCCTTTGGTCGACAATTTGCCATTAAATATGACTCAAATGATATATTTTCAATATGAAGGAGCACCAGCACATAATGCCAGAGTTGTTAGTGAATTTTTAAATACTACTACAAACTTTGGCAATAATTGGAAACAATGTTTTCCATCATGGTATGGTTATCACCATAACAACATTAACTTTTAAATACATACAATAGTTTTAGATAGAATAAAATGAATTTTTGTTAATTATTCAATAATTATAAGAAATATACCCCACAAACTATACAGTGCTAGCGTAAAGTAACCCCCCCCCCCTGTTTAACTTCTGAACAGATTGAGATATCAATATGAGCAAAAAAACGTCAGTTTCTATATTTTATCAGCACAAATATTTTCTTATGGAAAATTTTGCTATCACTTTTAGTTTTTCCGGAAAATGGATCCACTTTGTTTTTTTAAATGGAACACCCAGTATATTATGGTATCTTCCGAAAGAATAAAACAATACGAATCCAACGATACCTCACAATCAAATATCGGTTTATTAGTTTTTTACATAAATATTAAACAAAATGCGAAATTTCGCCGGAAAAATCAACGTACCTTCGTTGACTACCTGTCGAGATACAATGGGCCAGATAAATGGTGGACGGTCAGTTAAATGTCGGTCTACGCTTGCGTTAAGCAGGGTTAAAATCGGCAATTCTTTTAGAATGTTTTTATGAAACAATCAATGCAAGAAAAGGATAAAAAGAAAGTTCGTCTTAAAACATCTAAGAAAAAATTGTAATAACAACAATTTTAAAGTTTGTAGGTACCTTGAAATTTTGTATTTAAGGCAGCATGCAAATATTGTCCTTCATTTCTATCTTGGAATTCTACCCGACCAAGTATAACCAAAGAAAGGCGAGATCAAAATGGCTAGAAGGAGTTTAGAGCACAAAATCGGAAGAATTTTAATATTCGCTCGTGCTGACAGAAATGTACATGAAACAGAGCGACAATTTAATGAACGATTAGAACTTTTTCCTGAACATCCAATTAGTCGAAAATATTTAAGAGAACCTGTAAATAAGTTTTTGGAAACTGGAAGCGTCGAAGACCGCAAAAGAACTGGTCGTCGTTCGATTTCTGAAGACACACAAGTGCAGATGTTAACAGAAGTAGTTAATGCGTGCATGATGTCGTCTGCTGCTATCGCATCAACGTGTGATTTGGGTCCAACGGCGGGGAAATATTTTTAGATTTGTTTCAGTGATGAATGTACTTTCTTTTTGGATGGAAAATTGCATCGGCAAAATGTACGTTACTAGAGTGATTTTAATCCACATGAATATCGTGAAGTTAACACTCAATTTTCCAAGAAAATAAATGTTTGGACAGGCATATTGGGAAATCACATCGTGGGACCGAAAATGGGATTCTTAACCGAAAATTAGACCGGAATTGTATTTAAGATTATTAGAAGAAGATATTAATCCAAGTCTTTTTTGCAAATTGTACACCAGAATCCTGACGATTTTGAAATGGCTCCTCCACATTATGCGGCAATGGTACGAAATTATCTTGATACCAATTTTAATGGACGGTGGATCGGTCGACGTGGGCTGATTGAATGGTCAGCAAGATCACCAGATCTGACACCTTTATTCCTTTTTATGGTGTTATTTAAAATCCAAGGTATATGAAATTTCGCTGGACAGTATTGAGGATTTAAAACAAAAAATTATTGACGTCTGCCAAAATATTGATCATCACATGTTAAGCCGTGTGAGAGAGGAAACACTACAAAAATGTTTGCTCTTAATAAATAAAAAATTCTTTTATTACTCAATAACAACACTAAGCCAATTTTTCAACCGATACGGCAAAATCTTTATTAAAAAAATTTATTTCTTATATTGGCTTTGATTTTTTTCTTTATAAATATTTTTTAATAAAATATGATTAATTCATAAATTTAATATACTTCAAAAATAAGTAAGGGAACTATCAATTTTAAATCCGTCTTAGCTCGAGCGTATACCTACCGTTAACCTACCGTCCACCATTTAACTGGCCGATTGCATTTCGACAGGTAGTCGACGAAGATACGTTGGCTTTTCCGGCGAAATTCCGCATTTTGTTTAATTTTTATGCGAAAAACTAATAAACCGATATTTGATTGTGAGGTACCGTTGGATTCGTATTGGTTTCATCTTTCGGAAGATACCATAATATACTGGGTGTTCCATTTAAAAAAACAAAGTGGATCCATTTTCCGGAAAAACTAAAAGTGATAGCAAAATTTTCCATAAGAAAATATTTGTGCTGATAAAATATAGAACCTGACGTTTTTTTGCTCATATTGATATCTCAATCTGTTCGGAAGTTAAAAAGGGGGGGGGTTACTTTACGCTAGCACTGTATATATTTGTTATCAGAAGAAAATGACAAATTATTTTAGGTCATAGCCAACTATGGTTTCCATTTAAAAAAATAAAGTTACGTCTAAAATCCCGAAAATAAAAGATGGGAAAAAAATTCTACCTACGCCACTGAATTCTTCGTAAAAAGTTGCCCTTATACTGTTTTATTTATAATACTCCATCTTTGATAATAAGTGAGATATTCGCGATTGTCTTTTTCGCAAGATTTTCAGTTTTTGCCGATAGGGCGAAAACAAAAGACATGTAATGTGTGCTGTTCAGAGTTTTCGGCATTAACATTTTCTCGAAAAACGAGATCATGACATGTAAGCCACTTTTTTTCTATCTTTTTTAGTTTCGGAGATAGCCTATGCGGACATCGAAATTGGGACACCCTGTACAGTCTAATTTACATAGATTGAAAGTATTGATAATTTTATTTATTTTTACAATTTCTTCAATTATGTCAATATTTATTTATTTTACAATTATTCGATTTAAATATTCTGCCATAACACTGTCAAACCGAACGATTGCTTCAAAGAATTAAAAAAAAATCCAATATATTTTCGAATACTATTCTATAATTCAAATCATCAGTAGTTTGCATCAGTACTTTGCAAAGTAGTTAGCTTTTTTGTTATCGCTCTTTTTAAGTCAGTCCACAAATTATAGCTTTTATTATGAGACGCACTCTTTCCATGCCGTTCCAAGTTTCTGAATAAATATTGTTTCTGCGGGTCGTTATTATTATTATTATCATTATTATTGACTACTACTTATATCGTACTTATATCATTATTATTATCGTTGTTATTTAAAATTTGCTAAAAATATTTTATTGAAAATGATCTGTTGAAGTTTTATAACATTATGAACGGAACCCAAGATAATTTCAGTTCACCTGAAATCCGATATAAAGATGTATTAGGATATATGCCGAAATTAGCTCTCGGCTGATTATGGAATTTGCAATGCATTCAGTCTGAGTAAATTTGTCAATAAGATTTAGAACTTGCCCATGAGATGAAATGTCCATTTATCGATTTTTTTCAACCGATCCCAGTTTCATACAATATTCTAATATACACTTGGTTTTTTATACATGTTCTATAATTTCTATAATTT
This sequence comes from Onthophagus taurus, assembly GCF_036711975.1. Taxonomy (NCBI): domain Eukaryota; kingdom Metazoa; phylum Arthropoda; class Insecta; order Coleoptera; family Scarabaeidae; genus Onthophagus; species Onthophagus taurus. Next base: position 20,304,904 of record NC_091966.1, read on the forward strand.
TAATAATTCTTTTAATAATAATTCTATTCTGAAATTACTCTCAAATTGTCATATGGAGAAGATAGACACTCTTGACAAATGCGGTGTTTATTCTATAGAATGTTTTTCGTTTAGGCTCTTGTATCCGGTTTTATTTTTCAGTTTCATAGTCGTTTTTCTCGTGCTCATGTCAAGTTTTGTTTCGTGCGTTTCGTTCGTTTTAAAGTGTTTTAAAATATTTTATCTATACAATTTTATTTATACACTGTGTTTTTAACTTTAATTGTTCACAATAACATACTTCATTATTGATTGATATATTTCAATATGTATTCTTTTCATATGTTTTGTTTTAATGACGTCGTGGTTTCTTTTTAACTATTTGACATTAAGTTTATGATTGTAATACTTTTATTATGTTTTTCATTATATTTAATTGATCGTAATGTAATTATTTTTACGTAGATTCGGCTGATGATGCGCTAAGCTCGAAACCGGTTCCGAATAAATTGATATTAAGCATGTAAGAAGTTTTTTTATATAGTTTAAATTTTAAAATGATTATATTTACATAAAAACATGTTTTTCGATTGTAGTAAGGACAGGAATTTCACTCAGTATCGGAAATAGCTTCATATTTTAATGAAAATGAACATTTAAAAGATTTATTTGCAGAGTTTTTCAAAGTTCTAACATTATTTTTTACTATTCCGTTAACATCTTGTAGTTCTGAAAGAAGCTTTTCAAATTTACGCAGATTAAAACAATTTTTAAAAACAACCATGACGTCGAGTAGGTTAAACGACTGCATTATATTAAATGCAAACATATTTATTAAACGAAACAGTCAGAGGCGAAACACGTTTCTATTAGAAGATACCTATATTTTTTAAGTTGTCATAGTTAATTTTTATGAAAATAATTCTTCCGTTTAATGTTTAATATGTTTAAATAAATGTTTAAAATAAACTTGATTTTTTTTATCAGATTAGAAAATGTTTACCATACGGCACCTATGTTTAACCACCCATACGTATTTTCAAAAACCGGCGCCTATGCTGCGACGGGTCTAAATATTTAAAATTTTGTATATATTATGCATCTATAACAAATTTAATATCAAAAATTAATCTTTGTCTTTATAAAATATTTGAAACAATTGATTGCCATGGTTACGCATGGCTAGTGCTATTTTTCTATCTCACTTCAATGGGAAATTATGAAATTTTAAGGTTAGTATCGGCTGTACCAAATTAAAAAAAAATCCATATTAAAAAGTCTTTAGACTCGTCTCAGCGATTTTTCCATAAACTGTTTTTAATTGTTTTAAGAAATTTATCCGTTACTTTTGGGATGACTAACGCAAAGCTCCTTATATCTTCATCAATAAGTAAATTGGCAACATCCACGATACTATCAATAGCATTCGACATTGACGAGACTAATGTGATAATCTCGTTTTAGTCGAAGCGGTTTAAAAAGTCATAAGTTCCTTTCAACAAACTTAATGCAACAAGAATAAGGTAAAGTCATTCAAAAAGTTTTTTTATCTTTAGTTTGTGTAGTTCCTGTTATAAATAAAATTGTGCAATAAATTACCTCTCGACGAATAATTGTAATTGTTGCCAAACCTTATACATTAAAGAAATCATATTCCCGCTATGTTTTTACTATAAAAAAACAGTAAATGTTTAAACAAAAGTAATTATTTTTAGCTGCTAAGTATAGAAGATAAATATGATTTAAATTGTTTTTATACAGTGTCTCCCCATCTATCTCACATATATTTTTCTATTTTACATATGATCGATTAATAATAATCTAATAATTCTTATTTATAATGGCTAACAATACTGTTATCAGCTCATAACAAAAATCAACAATAAAACTAATACGCATATTCCCGTAATTCAGTACTAGGAAAATACATCAATGTTGCTCTAAAAGGAAGCCATAACAATGTAAAACCCAAATATATTCATTGTTAAATAGTTTCAAGGATTAATGAACTTTTAATTGAGGTTTTAATTGAAACGGGTGTTATTTATTGGAATTTACATGAGCTCATGTGCCGATGTAAATCAATATCGATGATATCGATCACGAAATGGATTTAGATAAAAATAAAAAAATAATCCTTATTAATAATGAAGGAAAATATTGGTAGTTTGTAACACTTACGTAAGGGTAACCCGGATAACTCATCGTTGTTGGGGAAAACCTGTAAACAACAAAATTAGAGTAAATAACGTTAAGGAAGTAGGAAAAGTCGTGTTACGTTGAGGTTATCGTCCTCAAAAATTCCTTGAACTTGTTATATGAATGTATTATTAATATATTATCAAAATAAGTAATCAACAATATATAAAGCTGAAATCCTTAACATTATTAAAAATTTTCGTTGATAACTTTTAGTAATAAAGCGATTATAATAAAGAAATTTATCAATAAAGTCTTTTTGGTATGTTGAGATTTAATTAGAAACTTACGTAAAGTTTTGTTATTACAAAAATGACAAGGAAAGTGATTACTTTTATTACCTAGACAACACTTTACTGAATACTGTAAGCAACTAAAACGACTAAAACGGTTTGGGTTTGGTTCAACTTCAACCGGCTGATCGGCTGATGTATTTCCCCAACATGTGACTGAACCTGCGCAATTCAATCCATCGAAATTAGCGCCGCATTTTAGAACTATATCTTTGAATGACCAAAAACAACATTCGTTGTCAAATCCACATAATATTGTAATCTTTAGGAATTATGGATAAGATAATCAAAATCATATACTTAATAAATTATAAACACTTTTGTACACACCTTAAAAACGGAATTTAAACAATACCGTTACACTCGTTGTTCTTTCCAAATGTAGCAATAAAAACCTAGAAATTAAATTTAGTTTTGAACGTGTATACTGTTTAGAATACAATAACCTTGACGCGAGAGTTCGAAACTTTTACCACGTGATAACAAGAATTAAATGCGTAATACTAGATTTGTACCGGTTTGTTTTAATGACTATGTATATTGATTGTGAGTTCTCAATACCATTTGGATTCCCAAAAAGTCTAATTTAAACTTTTTATTTAGACTGGTTATAAAAACCGCTAATACAATCAGTGATAGGCAAATGATGAAAAAAGTGATGGGTAAATACCCGGCGGGTAGGTATTTCTAAAATGGGTATTTATCCGAGTATTTACACCGGCCCAGGGTAAATACCCAAACAGTGGGTATAAAAGTGATACCAGTAAACATATATCAGATTCCAAAAAAAATGAAGAGGAAGATGATGAGGACGTTGAAGACGAGGAATTGTCAACATTCAAAGACGTATTATCAACGAATTCAACGTTGTAGAATCAACATTCAAACGAATCTGTCGTAATTTAGATTAGATCAAGTTATTATGATTATTATCATCAAGCAGCCCTCTGCGTCCATTGTTGGACGTCTCTCCTATTCTGTTCCATTCGATTCTATTCTGTGCTGTCTAAAATAGTCTGAATCCAATTGTTGGTCATTCTTTTGACGTCTATTTAGTCTGTTCGCTCGCGGTCTCCATTTAGCAACCGTTTTGTCCACTGCTCATTCTTCATTCGCGCGACATGACCCGCCCAGTTCCACTTAAGCTATATTATATATATCGCTATATTATATATACTATATAGCTATTATACATAGCTGTCAACCCTCTCAATCTCATTATCCCCAATATTGATGTTAGAGTTGGGAACAAGATTTGTCATAAATTTTGATTTCTCCACGTTGATATTTAGCCCGACTCTTGCACACACCTTCTTTAAGTCGTTCAGCATTAGTTTAATCTCTCCAAGGCTATCCGATATAAGAACTATATCGTCCGCGTAGCGCAAATTACTTAAGCATTTGCAATCAATGTTTATACCTTTTTGGGTGCAAACCAGTTGTTTAAATGCACTCTTGCGTGACTCTCATAACGAAGCCAAGCATGCGCAAAGCCTTAGCAACAGCTCCATCAACGTGGCCCTCAAACGTTAGTTTGACATCAAATGTGACGCCCAAATCCCTGATCTGAGTCACTCTAGGTATGGTATCATCACCTAGGCTATAATCGTATCTGATCGTGCCTGCCTTCCTTGTAAAAGAAATAACATTACATTTTTCAGGGTTCAGTGTCAAGAAATTTGAGCTGCAATAAGCAGGTGAAGAAACTCGTGTAAAAATTTTTAAATCGTCAGCATACATTAAGCAATGAGAGTGTTTAATTATTGAAAAAATATCATTGATATAAATATTAAATAGAAGTTAATAGAAATTTTGACATACAATCGAAGTGAGAGACCTCTTCAAGGAAAAACGTTGCATGAGACGGCGATGGCAGCAGTTGCGTGATCCAGCAGACAAAATCACCCTTAACAACAAATCAAGAAATTCGAACATTGAAAGAAGAATCAATTCCAATTTATCTCAAAGACCTAACAGTTGACAAGGACAAATCCGCCGCATTAAAAACACTTCCACAGTAAAAATCATCAGCTATGCAAAAATCAGAAGCATTTGCCAACCATCGAGCAGATATCAGACCATATTCAGACCACATGATGAAGTATCACCATATGCATGGCCACATCTTTCTGCGAGTATTAATACAGACAATAAGAGCATAGACTTAGATATAATCTTATCACAGACAAAGTATTCAAATAACTTCTAAAATCAATCATAATTAGACGACAACTGATTCTGTCGATTCCATAATCGATCAGGTTCACAAGATTACAGATCAGATCAAAAAAACCTTAGAAAACAAGCTTTACTGTTGATTTTCGGAATATACAAATTTCAAAGACATCAGTGCAGGTGCTCCATAGGGTAACGTTTTGGAACAATCCTTATACCTGCTTTACATACGTGTCTTTCCCTAACACTACGACGTATTAGCAACATTCACCGATGATACGACAATACTTGGTACTGGATTAGCAGTACAGGAACAAACTAGTAAGTTGCAGAATTTCACGTGTTGTAAAATGGACGAAACGTCTCTAGTGCACGTAAATGGCGTTATAGTAGAAGACCACCTTCATCGACACACCAAAGTGAATATTCAACAGCTACTTGACAACACTAACCTTTATTTTTAGAAGCATTGCGAGTGCAATAGCTTCTCATATTAGCTTGTAAAAAACCATTTTGATTGAAAAACTTGCATAAGAATGAGATGTAAGTTAGTTGGTTTTGTAAGTTTTAATGCATCGCATCATATTGGTGGCAAAAAGATTTTGTCATCAGGAATATTAAAAATTAACCATAGAAGTGATATGATCAACAAGCATAAGATCATTATTATAAGTAAAGTGAGGTATTAAGATATCTAGCAGACCTACAAACTGCCTAAATCTAGAGACCCCTTACCAAATGTAACCTTGTAAAAACCTTTGCGGTGTGATTGCAAGTTTATTTTACCACCCTATCCGTTTGCTTCTGGTGCTTGGTGAGGTATTCGAAAAAAAATGCAGCAAGTTAAACTCCATCCTTATCTGAAAAATGTAATACCAAATTATCATTCTGACTTTGGAGAAGACCACGAAACTATTGAAAAGGTTATATAAATCGTCAAAACAGTGAGACAAGTATTCAAGAAGAAAGCTACTGCGGCTTTCTGTTTGCTTTCGATAAAGTCTAGCATTATGATTTATTCACTAAACTTAAAAAGCAACTACCTCACCAATACTGTTCCCTACCGCGATAATTTTTGGAAGAGAGGTTCTTCTTTGTCTGACAGGAAGGTTAACCCAAACTTTTACCCATACAAGCTAAAGTCCCACAGGGCAGCGTGTTGGCGTTTCAGCGTTCCGACATTATACCTTATATGTATACTGCAGACATACCAAGCAAAATTTACACCATCACAGCCATTACGTTGACGATACTGTTATCGTGACTTCACATAGGGATCCCCAAACTGCTTCTTACCATCTTTAAAAGCACTTACTCAAACTGGGTGAATGGATTAAACGAGGGATGTGTCCACAAGTAAAACTAGACAATGTTCCTCTCCCAATTCAAACTAATTACTCTTTTCATTTAGACAACCATTTAACATGAGGAAAACACAATTGGACCAAGACGGTTGAATTGGGACTCGTATATAGAAAAATGTATTGGTATGATAAGATAAATTGTTTCTGGATCACTCCATCCTGAATCCTGTGTCTGTTTTGTTAGTTGTCCAATAGAAAGAAACGCATAAGAAGTTATTCCTGGTCTAACATTTAGCAATGTTATTCAAGAATACTCTAAATTGATATAGTTAATTTCATTCATTCTTTATCTAGCTGTGTATTGCAAAGTTGGATGGACTAATCCGCCTAACTATGCAAGGTGAAGAAATTTCTTTCTCAAAAGAAGTCAAATATCTAGGAGTAATCCTAGACAAAATCCTCTCATGCAATGGACATTTGGAGAGAGTTTTACACAAAACTAGACTGTCCTTGTGGACTTGTTGTAGTCTTTGTGTAAAAAAATCGGGTCTTACCCATGAAAGACTGCACCTGACTGTGGTTAGATCACATATGGAGCAGCAACCTGGTATAGGAAGACTGCAGTTATCAGTAAACTTTTACGAATTCAACGTGTAGCTGGATTGGCAATCTCTAGTGTGATAAGCACAACGCCAACTCTAGCAATGGATGTTCTGCTTGGCCTATCTCCTTTGCATTTGCATATAGAGAAAGTGGCTAGAACTAGCATTTACAGATTATAGTAATATGCTCCAAACTGTTGCGACAAGTCCTACCAAGGAGCTGTGAAAGACATTATAAGCACTGTGTTATCAATGCCGTCAGATTTGGCGGGATCACTATCAGTGACTAACGCTCGACACCAGATTGTATTGCCTGGACGGTAGTCCAGGCAATACAATCTGCATGTTCACAGATGGTATTTGATAGATGTATTTGGTATTTGACAGATGATATTTGCATGTTCACAGATGGATCAAAAACATACATATTAAGCAAGCTTACAGCATGGGTACGTCCTGTACTGTATTCCAGGCGGATGTATTTGCTATTGAAATGGGTGCTAAAATCCTTCTTGAGAGAGGGGTAAAAAACATGACAGTACGATTTTTCTCAGACAGTCAAGCCGGTGTCGGTTCTGGTTAATGACTGTAAAAGAACATTAAACACACTGAGTTGTGATAACGAAGTTTCTCTGATCTGGGTCCCAGGTCGCTCTGGGGTTGCTGGCAATGAAGCGGCAGATGAGCTATCACGAGAGGATAGCGTTAAAGCGTTTGTGGGGCCAGAACCAGCAGTTGATGTATCATATGCTATGGCCAAACATAGGATTGGACTAGTTGTGGGCTGAAGAGAGACCTCGCCTACTGTGGACCAGTTCTCCTGGAATGAGACATGCTAAGGTGTTTATTAACATCGGCACTGTCAAACCCGGGAATATTTTAGGACTTGCTCGTAGCAACACTCAAGTTCTAATGGGCGTCTTTACTGCCGATTAAAAATGCAGCTCAACTTGTTGGGTCTAGCTGACGATGTTGAATGTCGGCTATGTGCGGAGGACGAGGAGACGGTTGAGCAAGTTTTATGCTACTAGCCTGCTGTTAATCGTATCAGATTCTCGATTTACGGGTCGCATTTTATCTCCCTAAAGGATCTGAATGATTTTTCACCGAGCAAGGTATTAAGGTTCGTTAAGAACATTTTACTGCACTATGAAATTTGATAACGTTATTTATCGGGGTACAATAGATCCCTGTATAGGGTCGCGGTGTACGGTTGGTTGGTCCGCCTACCCGATATGTAATCTAAGTAATGTAATGTAATATCTACTGCACTTCTGTATGTTCAAAATTTTTCTTATTGTATTCCTGTTATCGGTATTACCAAACCTGAGAATGACCAAACCTTTGTTACCTTTTTGTATGTTGACGCTTTAGTAACTTATGAAGCACATACATACAAAGAAATTGTATAACTAGAAGCACATATAAAAGTTGAAGCCAGCATTCGATGTGTTTTGTTTACGTTTTCACTCAGTCCAGATCGGACCGTCAGGCCGACGATCACCGAGTATTCCCGAACAGTCCAATCTTTTCTATGATTTCTTTGAAAATAAATTTACCTGATTAATGTTTATCCATGTTTACCGAACCCTAATAAAAGAACAACTCTCTCCTAAGTAAACAAGGCTTGTGTGCACATTTGTGTTTTGACTTTGGCGAAGTTAACATTTTAGTAATACCGTATTTTTCGGGCTATAAGACGCACATTTTTACATAGAAAAATGGACTCAAATGTTGGGTGCGTTTTATGACCGGAGGTAACATTGAAATATTTTTTTCAATAAATTCTCTCTTAATTTGAGGTGTGTCTTATTGTAAATATACCGTATTTTTTTTAAAAAGATTTCAGTTTTCCTAAAGATAGAAAAAAAAATTATTTGTCACAAAACCATTTAGAGATTTTTTAGTGCAGTTAGGTGACGCGGTAGGTATTCTACAATTCGAACAAGAATATAAAAAACTATTAGAACATACCGGCAGTAAAGGGGCAGAATCTAGAAATGCAATTGCATTGATTAGATCATATTAATATTTAACGTCCGTATCCAGCCAAGTAAAATAAATAAAACAAATTTTAAATTATTTTTGTTAATATCAATCATTTCTAGGAATGCGTATTTTTCCAAAATGTTTTATCTCCATAAACAAAGCAACACAATGTAAATGATGTAAACCAACGAGTTACTACCTCCAAAATCATTATAAGTCTGATTGAATGTGATCTGATGAACCATGAAGTCCTCATTTTGTAGGTATACAAAGTTACATCATGTTTTTAAAGTGTCTATATAGCAAATACTATTGTTATAAATACATGATTAACATTGTGGTAATTCATACTTTGCGAAGAAGTTGCTGCAATATTTAAAAACGGTTGAAATAGATCAAATTTAAATAATTTTAAGCTGAGACAATTTTTGTTTGTCACAACTAAAACCACACTATATCTTTTGTAACTTCCAAATTTGCACATTTAGTGTTTAATGTTTGGATAGGTATTTGGACAAAGAAGTGAAATTTTGTTAAAATAATTCTATAGATTCCATACCTTTATTGTCATAGTCTCATGAATCATTTAAAATACACAACTTATAGAAAATAAAGCACTTTCAACTATGCAATGATTAAAAAATGTTGAGTCATTTTATATTAATAATAATAATAATACCCTGGGTGATGTAATTTATCCAACAATTTCTAATAAACATTTTTTATAATCCCCTGAAGTATCATCCTACAATAAAAGTAATTTTAATAATTAATTCTAGCATCACTTTTTAGACGATTATATTTACCCTAATAAAATCAGCTAAAGACTTTCCATATTTTTCCTCAAACACTTCTTTAATATCCCCCAAATCAATTTCTGACCTTGATACAACCAAACGAATCAAAGTACGATCATCAGTTCCGATTCGATCCATACTTTTATGGAGTCTTTCGGCAATGTATCCAATCCTATCCCTAATACATTTAATTAAATCCATAAGTGTATCTTTAGCTGTTCCTGAAAATTCGTTATCGATGGCAGTTTCAAAACAATGATCTGTAAGTTTTTCGTATTCATCAAAAATGAGGCGAAGTTGAGATCGATTTCTTTGGCATAAAATGGCATTAAAAGTGGATTCATCAGTTCCATGGAATAGTTCACCAGCACGTAGTAAAGTTTGTGCATCTTTGTAAGCAGTTTCTTTATCAGTTGCTTCGGATTCATCTCTATGACCCTTTTTAAAAGAGAAATGTTATAACTTTTACATTTACTAGTAATTTTTTATAAAATGACTAATAATTAAAAGTAAAAGCCCATTATGTAATAATGATAATAGACTGGTTGACCTTAAGATAAATGTTTTTAAATCCCTTCACAAATTAAAAAAAACTTACTGTTGCCAATGACACAAACAGTCTTTTAACTGTTCCTGATGTATCACCTTTTAAATCTTTTTCAAGGGAAGTTTGATACACTATAAAAATTAATAATATGAATCAGTACCAAAAATAAACTTTCCTATTTCAAATAAAATTGGACTTTCAACTTGAACTTACAGCCTTCGTAAACCTCTCTAATTGCAATAACTTCATTATTATTATGAACACCCAAAATTTCAACAATGGTATCTTCATCAGTACCCAATCCACTGATGGATTTATGAAGCTGTTTAGCTTGAAACTCCACAGGATTCGTCATCAAAGCAATAATAACATCTTCAAAATTCCCCCTTAACTCACTTTTCAATTCTTTAATCAAATCTTTTCCATACATAGTTTTAAATTCTTTAGCAATCTGTTGACGCTGATCATTAGTTCTTTTAGCGATAATGTTAATGATGGCTTCTTCATCGGAACCGAAACCTTTAAACGCTTGTTTTAGCGCTTTCGAATCTTCGACGGGATCGAATGGGGAGCAAGGAGTTACCGTTGGCTATTGTGTTAAAAAATATAGTAAGAAATGCATTTTTTAACAAATAAATTTAAAGTTTTGTACTTACTTTGCCCATTTTTTTCGTGAAGTGGAAAATGTTGAAATGTATCACACTCTTAACCGATATTTACTGATTGTGAGTGTTGCTCGTGCGGTCGACTGAAGCCGGCATTCTAATTTAGGAGGCAACGCAGGCGCACCTAACACTACCGGTTCTTACAAAAACTGTGGTGAGTCGCCAACCAAAAGGTTGTTCAACTTGATTCAACTTTAAGGGATTTGTATTGGATTTTGTTTTTAAAATTTAGTTTTTAAATGATTTATTAATTGAATGTTTAGAATATTTTAAGATAAAACGTTAAACATGGCTTAAACCTGTATTTAAGGTATTAACTAAACGTATTACTTGTTTAACTTTAGATATGGAAGATAAGAAAAGTCCTTGAAAATCATTTAAAACATGAAGGTTGATTGATGTTAACAGGAAAAATAATACAGGGTGTTTCAGCTTTTTGTAGCAGGACTTTAACAGTCGATAGATCTTTTAAAATTAGCACAAAAACTTTATATAAACATAAGTCGACAAACGCTTTGTTTTAAAGATACCGGGTGTTTAATATTACGCGTGTAATTCAACCGATTCTATTCAAATTTGGTATACGGAGGTTTTTTGGCATGAGAAAGACGATTATGGAGTCCGTTTTACTATAGTCGGTAGAGTATTCTTTACGGATTAAAATAACAATAACTTTTCTGACAGTATACTTTTTGGATTTTTGAATAAAAATTCTTATTCTCGGTACTTTTTTAAGCAAAAACGATACTCTTATCAAATGCACTAAAGTCGATCGTTTTCAAGATAATCCGCTTTTTATTATTCGATATAGACCAATTTTTTTAGAGGATTGTTAACCCTTAACTGGTCCGGTGACTCATTTGTCGCACTAACAGTCAGGCGTAGTCTCCAGGACTGCTTAACTTAATAGGTTAATAAAACTGCAAATGTGCAAATAAACTCAATATTTTAGATGAGTTTTAATTTTAATTATAGATATTGAAACTTGTCTGCATAGAAATGAACCTAACTAAAGCAATATATAAAAAGAGTTTACCTAGATTATAATGTTTTCCGAAAAGTTAATTAAATCTAGTTTTATAGTAAGTACTTAATTATTATAAAAACTTAACAAACTTTCGTTTATATTATTAGTTATGTTAGGTATTAGACAAACTAAAAAATAAAGGAAAAATAAATTTGACAAAAACATCATATTCCAACAAGGGCCAAAATTACTTATTTTTCAACGCAGTCATTGCAGACTGGTTTTGTACAGGATGTCCAAATTTCGATGGGTTTGAAGGGTATCTCAGTTATTATGAAAGATAAAAAGTTGCGGCTTTCGCGAACCTGAGCTACTTTTTTGTGAAACTTACAATGGCCAAATTGTACCAAATTTTCATAGCCCTCTTCGTTTTTGATATACAGGAGTGTTTCAAAATTTACGACTTTCAGACACCGCGTAGTTCGCGTGGGATAGCCGACATCGTCAAACGCCGTCTCATGTGATCCTCTACCAATTGCTTGGCTAGCTGCATTCCAAAAATACTTTTTTCTTTAATGGTCGGATTATCTCTATAACATTGGTGTAAGATATATGAATTGATCACAGAAATGTCTAGTAGGCGAAAAAAAAATGCTAAAGACCATCTTCGAGTGCAACGACTTGAGGTGCTTTTCGAACACTTTTCGTCCAGAGAATCTACTCCGCCTTTATTTTCATTGTAGTAGGAAACTATTTCGGGTTTCTGTACTAATGAATCATCAAATCGTCTATTATGCATGAATGATTTTACCAACATATGAAATCAACGTGCATTCTTCCCTGAATCCATACAATGTTGAGTTAGCTGCTCTTTTCTTATTGAGTTGAAAAGATGGTGGTATTTCGGCCTTATTTTTTTTAGTGTACCGACGTACGTCAAATTATTTTTCCATAACAGATCAACTGCTTGTATGGAAGAATTACAATTGTCAGCTGTAATATTACGATTGCTGTTAAAAATTGGCTTCGCTAAACGTAACACAGCTTGAGTAGGCTTTAGTAACCTCTTCTCTTCACCATTGAGGCCAAAACTATCAGAATCTTTTCCCGTATAGATGTATGTGTTATATAGATGACTGTTTCGTGCGTCTGGTAAGGCACTGTATTTTGAAGCCGTACTTTGCCAGTTTATTAGGTATATACACTTTGAAGCGGCACCTTCCTCGGAAGCTTACAAGCATTTCATCTATAGTAACAGACTGTCCAAGTCCATAAACATTTTGACAATTTTCTACAAATGTGTTGAAAATAAATGAAATTGCTGCAGCCGGATCGTTCTTTTTCCGCTCTTCCCTGTCCTGAGAATTGTCGAATCGTATAGCCGTCAAAAGAACAGCAAATCTCTTCTTACTCATGACTGCTCTGAATATTTCTCTTCCACTTCCGTCCGTTGCGAATATATGGTCTATATTTTCATGATTCGAATTGAATATCGCCGTATATACTAGAAGCCCCAAAAATGCCTTCAGCTCAGTGATATCTGCGTCTGTTACATGATGTCTGGATTATACAGAATATCTCTCGAGTGCGGGAAGTTAGCCCCCCATTTTTTGATTTTTAAATTTTTTATTGTTGTTCTAGATTGTTCTAGAGTTGTTCTACATTGTTCCAAAGCGGCAAATCGAAAAAATAAAAACTCCGCGAGAAAACCGAAAAAACGGGTTTTTTGGCTAGCCCCCCATTTTTGGAAAAATCAAATTTTCTTTGTTGTTCTGAGTTGTTCTAGTTGTTCTAGTTATTGTTCTAGAAAATCAAAATTATGGGATACAGCATTACGAAGTTATAACTAAAAATAGGTTTGGCCGCCGAAATGTTAGTTGATTGCTGTGACCATAGTTTTTCTATTATCAATTCCATATTACAAATATATACTTGTTATAGCTAACGCAATCTGGAACAGCTATTATTTTCACTAGAACAACTCTCTAAAGGGCACTTTACTCTTTGAAAATTAAAGTTTTTGGAAGTTTCAGTCAGTAATTCTTGTGTCAACGTTTTATATTACACAATAAGAATTAAAAAACATAGACCAATCTAAAATAACTCAAACTTTGCCGATTCAAATTGCTCTAGATGTGTTTTACGTTTAACACGGACATTAATTTTGCAAAATCACATATTTTCTGTTGCTCTAAATTGTTCTTGTTGTTCTAGGTACTTAAAATGTTTATTTAATCACTGCGGCATTAGTTCTTTTAAAGTTTCATATTAAAAATTAGTACTTACAACAATTAAAACAATTCAGAGCAGCTGTTATTTTCACTGGAAAAACCTTAAATTTGAGTTGTTGTGATATCGGACAGGAATGAAAAATTAAAAAATATGGAATAATCTGACCATCTAATTTCCTAAAAATCACCTTTCTCTTTAAACTTATAATAATAAAACATAAGTTGCGATTTAAAGTGTATTTTATTTTGTAAAACAAAGTAATAAATTAATAAATAAACTAAACTAACAAAAGTAGGTTGGGCTGCCAAAATCTCTAGGGGATTGCTGTGACCATAGTTTTTCTATTTTCAGTTCCATATCACAAATATATACTTATTATACATAAGCAATCTCTATAAAGAACACTTTACTTTTTAAAAATTAAAATTTTTGGAAGTTTCAGTTAGTAATTCTTTCATAAGTTAATAAGTAAGTTTCATTAATATCTATTTCAATAAAAAATATATTGTTCAAAATACTTGCGGATTCGATAGTACATTTCATAGTTTAGCATTTGCCCGTACACACCATTTAGAAATCATGTTGAGAATGTTTGCACAGATTGCTTTAGTTTCCTAAAATTATTTTTAAAAACCGGTTCTAGTAAAGCAACATATAAAAAAAGAGCTGAACTATTAACAGGAATAAATTATTTTGGAAACCAGAATATTGCTGGCGTGATAATAGTGAATGCTTTTTCAAATATTGCGTTTCTTTGCACACAACTATTTAAAGAAGAATTTAGTTATTGTAGGACTAAAAACTGCAATAATTGTTTAAACGTTACTTTCCATAAAAACATAATTTTACCAATCGACATTGAAATCGTAACAATATTTGGCTATAAATAATAATAAAGCAAGTAATAGAAAACTACATGCAAACTCTAAGCAACAATTGCAAAAAATGTGGTCTGTTTATAGAAACAACGAATGGAGAGAACAATAAAACAAAATTGAGTGATTACGCACGCAATTTGTCTTTGAATCTTTGAAATCTTTGAATGATGTAGGACACTATCCGGCATTTGTGCCCAACAATGCCAATTGGATATTATTTAATGACTTACGAAAAAAAAACGTACAAGTTGAAAAAGCTACTGAAATAAATGCACAAATGTGCATATATGTTTATAAATGAGCAAAGTGATGTAACCGTATTATTTCATGATATTAGTTTATTTACATAATTTAGTTTATGTAGTTATAGTTTACCTTAGAATAAGTTATTGTACTGATATAGTAATACTGATCGAATAGTTATTGTTTTATTTGTTAGTTTATTTATTAATTTATTACTTAGTTTATACAAAATAAAATACACTTTATCTACGATTGCTTGGATAAGTCATCATTACCGCACTCATTTGAGGTGATTTGAGTTACGTAATGAAGTTCATTACCGTACTGGTTTCATTACGTAACGCATTTTTAGCCTATTCAGAACAGACTTAATTTATTGAAACGAGCAACAATACAAAAGAAAAAGTGCTATCTACTTACAGAGAAACAATACTATTTATTATAAACATTAATTGTTATGTTTTTACATTTCAAAATACTTATTCCAGATGAGTAAACATGTTGTTGAAACTGACAATTCAAAATTGTCAACAATCATTTCAAAATATTTTTATAAATGTCAAATAGACTTTTCTAAAGAAATTGATTTTTTAGTAATTTTTAGCAGTCGTAGATAAAATGCTGTATATCACACGTGAGCTAGAGCATAATTACAGTACTCGTGTGATTACACGACTCGGTCTACGACCTCGTCGTGCAATTCTCCACTCTCGTACTGTAATTATGTTTCTAGCCCACTTGTAATATAAATAACTATTAAATCGCATCTTATGTTTTACTATTATAAGTTTAAAGAGAAAGGTAAAACTTGTGATTTTTAGAAAATTATAATGGTCAGATTATGCCATATTTTTTTAGTTTTTAAAACTATTATTATATTAAAGATTGGGTTCACTGATTCAACAAAACCTGTCCGATATCACAACAACTGAAATTTAAGATTTTTCTAATGAAAATAACAGCTGTTCTGAATTGTTTTAATTGTTGTAAGTACTAATTTTTAATATGAAAGTTTAAAAGAACTAATGCCGCAGTGATTAAATAACCATTTTAAGTACCTAGAACAACAAGAACAATTTAGAGCAACAAAAAATATGTGATTTTACAAAATTAATGTCCGTGTTAAACATAAAACACATCTAGAACAATTTGAATCGGCAAAGTTTCAGTTATTTTAGATTGTTCTATGTTTTTTAATTCTTATTGTGTAATATAAAACCGCTGACACAAGAATTACTGACTGAAACTTCAAAAAACTTTAATTTTCAAAGAGTAAAGTGCCCTTTAGAGAGTTGTTCTAGTGAAAATAATATCTGTTCTAGATTGCGTTAGCTATAATAAGTATGTATTTGTAATATGGAATTGATAATAGAAAAACTATGGTCACAGCAATCAACTAGACATTTCGGCGGCCAAACCCATTTTTAGTTATAACTTCGTAATGCTGTAACCCATAATTTAGATTTTCTAGAACAATAACTAGAACAACTAGAGCAACCCAGAACAACAAAGAAAATTTGATTTTTCCAAAAATGGGGGGTTAGTCAAAAAACCTGTTTTTTCGGTTTTCTCGCGGAGTTTTTATTTTTTCGATTTGCCGCTTTGGAACAATGTAGAACAACTCTAGAACAATCTAGAACAACAATAAAAAATTTTAAAATCAAAAAATGGGGGGCTAACTTCCCGCACTCTTATGGAGTCCCTTTTTGCTATAGCCGGTAGAGTATTCTTTACGGATTAATACAACAATAACTTTTCTGACAGTATACTTTTTGGCTTTTTGAATAATAATTCTTATTCTAGGTACTTTTTTAAGCAAAAACCGAGGGGTAATTCGCTGGTCAATATTTGTACACCATTTCCTACACTTCCTTATAATACCGGTAATATTCGTGCGTTTCCTTACAATACCTAAATTTCTTAATTTTTAGTTAAGTCCTTATAATTTTGCAATATCTTCCCCAATTCCTCTACAATTTCTGTTAATACCTATACCCTTACCTCATCATCTAAATAGGCGTCTCTATGTACAGGGATGGTTCAAATTCGATGTCTGAATAGGCTAACTCGGAAACTACAATAAGAGTTAGAAAAAAAGTAGCTTACATGTCATGATTTCGTTTTTCGAGAAACTGCTAATGCCGAAAACCTCAAAGCGCTATTGTCTTTTGTTTTTCCCCTAGAGGTCAAAATTGAAAATATCGTAAAACCAACAAGTGCAATTATCTTGGTTATTATTATAGGTGGAGTATTATAACTAAGACATTATATGGACACTTTTTTACTGAGAATTTCATGACGTAGTCAAATAAAATTTTTCGGTTTTAGATTTTGAGATATCATGACAATTTTCTTTTTTTTTAAATGGATTATTCGCTTATTAAATTCGTTATTTTTTTCTGATTACAAAAATATAGAGTTTGACTGTAATTAAATTTTCAGTTTCCTGTAAATTATAACTAGAAATTAAAAACACATATTTCTGATATTTGAAACAAATACATTTGTTGAACTATTTAATTCATATTTGTTTTACACAAAAGTTGGAATAGATTGAACTATTTCACATTTTTTATTAATATTTAATATTATTATTAAATGACTTAATAAATTATTGATAGATGGCGCTCATAATTTTTTAAAAATTTAAATAAACATAGCGACATTTGTTTGTATTCAAAAATTTTCTGAAGTGTCAACTTAAAAATCCTGTTTTTTAACTTTTATAGTACCGTAATTTACAGAAAACTGTAGATTTAATTTCTTTGACGACACTAAAAAAAGTCTATATTTTGCTTTATTCTAAAACAATAAGAAATAGACCTATCTAACCCCATATTTTTGTAATCAGAAAAAAATATCGAATTTGTCCACATAAATTGTGAAAAAGTGTCCACATAATGTCTTAGTAATAACTTCACCTATAATAATAAAAAAGATAATTGAATTTGTTGGTTTTACGATATTTTCAATTTTGACCTTTAGGGGAAAAACAAAAGTCGATAGCGCTTTGAGGTTTTCGGTATTAGCAGTTTCTCGAAAAACGAGATTATGACAGCTACTTTTTTTCTAACTCTTATAGTTTCCGAGATAGACTATTCGGACATCGAACTTGAACCAACCTGTATAGTTGCTAAAATTTGTAATTTTTGTATTCTGCTAAATAATAAAACTAAATAGCACATAATCTAAATAAAAAGTAAAATCAAATAAATCTTCAAAGTAACTGTAAACTAAACAATAGTTCTTTATACAAAGGTTTTCTAAAAACTACTTTAGGTTTAAAAGAAACGGTTTAATTTCTTCCAAGTAAAATAGTAAACCCTGTCTTCTATCCAAAACAGGATTAGACAGTTGAAGGACTAGGTCGCTTAAAGGAACGTATACCTCACCTTTAGCATCGGGCCATATAAATCTGTTTCTTGTCTTTCTAAATTGCCTCAAAAAATTCACTTAAATATTTTGATCATCAAGTATTGACCTAACTTTACCTACATAATATGTCATATTATTTTTGACTTTAAACTTAACAATATAAAATTTATCAAATATAGGTATTATACTTTTAGGTTATCTATTTTTTTTTTTGTTATGTGCTTTTGGTCTAGATTACAGTTTGCTCCAAAATCTGTGTCAGTATCAGACACTTTCATGTCAGTTTCTCCTATTTTTGACTCATATTTTTTAAATGTAGATTCATTGCTACTTAATTCTGATTCAACTGATGAAAAGTTCTCTGTGTCCGTACTATCATCGCACTTGACAGAGTTTTCTTCAGAAACGCTGTTGCTGCTGCTGTTGCAAATTTTCTTCTTTTTTTGTAAAAATTTCTTTACATTATTTTTATGCGTATTGAATCTTCTTAGTCTGTCCGTAAAGACTTTTTCTTTTGCATCATTTAACACTCAACAGTATGCAGATTTTTTGACGATCATACTTTGACCGTTTTCTAAATTAATTTTTAGGTATGGCGATGTTTCTGTTATTTTTGTTGAATAATCCTTTAAGTCCAAAGATGTAGTTGTGTAAGTAAATTCTTTATCATCCTCAAAATCTTGGAAAACTTGATTCGTTATGTTGCTTCCTTTTTTCGAATTAGTATTTCGTTAATATCTTCACATGTTTCTTGGTGTATTAAACATTATCTTATTCTGGAATCATGCCTAACTCTTTTGCAAAATTCAACGCATCACCTAATGCAATGTTTACGATTAATGCAATATCCAAACTCTTTATTTCATCAATGGTATCCGTTGACATTTTGCTAGAAATTTTATGTAATCGCTTTTCTTCTCTAGGAAATTTGAACAAGCCTTTTAAAGGTGAACGCGCACCTAGCAGCATCGCACTAGCCGCACGCGACGCATGAAACGATTTTTAGAATTTACTATATGATATCTTATGTAGTACCGCACACCTATCAGCACCGTACAGCCGCTTTTTAATAAAATGCTGTGGATGTACGAATTCAATATATGAATGCGTATGACGTCATCAGAATCACTACGTTCGATGCGTACAGGGCGATCCTGATAACTTCAAGTAAGTCAACTTCAACGTAAGTTGACTTTATCAAGATGGAAAGTACCCTTATTTCTCTTGTACAAAATTATGAGGAATTATATAATTTGAAACATCATAATTATAGTAATCAACTACGTAATCAATAATCGATAGTTAAAAATCTTCTTTTCTTCATTTCCTTTTACATCATCACGTGAATGCGGCCTCATTAAGTATGTGCATAGTGGGAACGCTTCGTCCCCCACGATAAAGTGTGGTAAATTATTTCCATCAGGTAGCGGTTTTGGTGGGGGCATATTAAAGTTACCTTTTCTGAGACTTTGTCCCATATTTGAATTTTGAAATATTCTAGCATCAGAATTTTTGCCGAAAGCAACAACATCTACCGCTGTGAATTTTTTATTTGCACCAACTAACGCTAGTAACACAATGCTAAAGTGTTTGTTATAGCAGAAATAATTAGAACCAATATGTTGTGGTGCTTCGATCAATATGTGTTTCCCATCAAGTGCTCCCACTGCATTTGGGAAATTCCATCTTTCCCGAAACTGTGCTTCCGATGAGAGCCACAAACTCTCGTTAGGTGTGGGCATTACGATTGGTTGTATAGAGGCCCAAATTGCTTCACAGGTAGAGTATACTATTTCTCGTATCTCTCCTATCTCTCGTACTGTAGTCTCGCCCAATCGATAGTTAGCAGCTAAAGATGTAAAAGAATTCCCGGTTGTCAGAAACCTGCAAAATTATTTTATTAGGACCTTAACTCATTTTTAATTTAAATATTTCATGTATTTCATACGTTTGCAGATATAACATGTAAAGATAAATGGCAAAGGATCAGAGAAAACTTTCGGAAAGCTTTAAATCTTCGCAAATGTACAAGTGGTCAGTCGGCAGATAGCCTCAAACCTCCAAAGTATTTTCAGGAGCTGAGTTTCCTAATACCATATTTAAATGACGAAGAGAATCGGCGATCAAACATATTAAGACCTGGAAGTCATTTGGATATAAGAAGTCCAGACTTATTAATTGATTCTCCCGAAGGGGATTCACAAATTTCCGATTCGTCTTCGTCTAATTTAAAAAAGTCCACTCCACTTACATCTCAGAAACGGAGATTTACACCGTATAGAGCACCATCAATCAACAACCAACCGACCACCGCAGCGACAGTGTTTCAAGAATATTTATCGAAAACGTCAACAAATTCAGGCTCGTCGCAAACTCCGACCTCAGATCCGTTGATAGATTTTTTCATGACAATGGCAAAGACTGTTAAAAGATTCCCAGTCAGAAAGCAGCTACAGATAAAAGCGGACTTGTTTCACAATGGTTTCACATGGTCCACAATGTAGAGGTAGAACTTAGCAATGAGGATGCATCTGGTACATCGACAGCACCAGCTCGAGAAATATCTCAAGAAACAATTCAATCCGTACCTCAATCGAACGATTCTACTTTATCTGTTAATTCAAATTCTATCGAATTCGAATTCACAGATGAATAACAGGTGTTCATCTGTCAATTCAAATTTTTAATTTAAAAAATAAAATTAAACTAAATGTATTCTTATCTTAAACAAACAACTAGTCTTTCTTCTAGTCCAATTGCCATTCTATACCTTGTATTTTGTCTAGTAATGTGCGGTTCTATGCTAAAAACTAATCACAATGAAAATTAAAATCGTCACTGTATACGGAAGACCTCTATGAAAAAAAAACATGCAATGAATACTAGAATCATCTACTAGATACTGGAATTAGCAACTTCACACTAGAATCAGCCAATGAAATTTGGAAATATCCACTGAATACTGGAATCATATATTAAATAGTGGAATCAACGAATAGATTTTGATTCTACTCGCTATGGAACAGATGTATAACCTCTGGATATTGGAACGATTTATTAGAAATACCGTACCCAGTAACTGAATACTACAACCAGTTTTAATCTGTGAACAAAGAACACATATTTAACGCTGTTGAAAAATTTACTTTCAAGAGGTCGAGTATATCTGGTACTCGATGTACTGGTATCCGAGGCTGTTTCACAAGGGATAAGGTGACTCGGAAAGGCGATATTTGATTTAGAAACATAGAGAAAAAAGGAGGCATGCTTGGAGTCGTTGGATTTGGTGCAGACGAAGCAATAAAACTAGAGGTAGTCTTAAGGAATGGTTTGGATGTTCGCAAAGGGCATTGATGCAAACGATTTTAGAATGGTTTTCGAGAGTCTAGGGTGTGGTGATACAGATATAATTCAAAAAAAGGTAGCTGAAAGCGGCAAAGAACAAATGGGGAAATTATGTAGTAGATTAGAGCTTATAGAACCTAAAATAAACAGAATGATTTCGTCCTAGCAGGACGAAAATGGAAGAAAGAAAAAACGCAACAGAGATAATTGGTAAAAAGTTTTCCAATAATGGTAAAAGGGTAAGAAACGGGGAAAATAGTAGTGATGAAAGATCATAGCCGATGAAGGTGGACAAAAAGGGGGTACAACAAATTAGGGCTAAAAAATAATAATATAATAGTACCCAGATGCGAAATTTAAGAAGAATGTAACTGATGATACGTAAAATGTGGATAAAACGTGGGATAAATTGTGACAGAGTCTACATTATGGTTGAATTTCGAAATATACAGGGGTCTCACATAACTGGTTCGTTAGAACTTTTATAGGGAGAATTTTGTAGAGGATTTTAATAACGAATAAATATAATAATTACTCGGAAACGAAAATAGCTAGGTACCAATAACTTTTATCGAAGTTAACATATTTTTTCGCATACAGTTAAAAGGTGTAATAAAAACTATAGCATTCCATTTTAAATAACAAAGTTGTGATCTAGATCCGGTCAACCGGAAGTGTCGGCCATCTTGAAAATATTTTAGATCGAAAGCTTATCATGATTCACCCCCACACAGTTTTGAAATGTTGGTAGTACGAGTTAATTCAACGTTCATTAAATAGAACTCTAAATTGGAACGATTATTCTTCAGATGCTATCAAATAGATTGTCATTTGTTGTGTCGGACTATCTTATACAGTCTGGTCAAAAATTGAATTACTATTTTCCATATACAGTGGAATTATACCCCAAACTTTTGAGGCAATAATTATACCCCAAAATTTACTCTCCAAGCGATACATCATTTTATAGATCTTGTTTTTATTGACACGACACAAAAGAAATTGTTAGTTAGAAGGTCGATTTATTTCCGAAATATCCGGCTTTAAAGATATACCACCTCTCAAGTTTCACTAAACATAAAAAATATTTCTAATAAAAAAACTTAAAAAAGGAAAATGTTAATCATTGAGAAAAGACCAGATTGAACCAGGTAGGTAATAAAAATTCATTTGGTTGTGTTCATTCCATGTGTTTGGGGTAGCAACTATTTCAAAAAAAATTTTTAAAATGTAAAGTGTATGCTACCGAGTGCGATTCGTTGGAAGAGTTATGCTACCGTATTATTGATGAATGCAGAATAATAACTCCTGAAATGCTGGAAAATGTTAAGCAAAAATTTGAACAAAACTTTTTAGCTTTAAGAAGAAAGGCCTGGTTTCAACATGATGATTGTGCAGCTTATCACGGTAGGGTGGTAAGAAATTGGGCAGATAACCATTTTCCTGCAAGATGGACCAGTCGCATAGCCCCTCGATCTGCAGATCTTAATGCTTTAGAATCTTTAGACTTTTTTGTGTGGAGATATTTAAAAGAAAAATTGTATGAGACACCTGTTCCCACAAGGGATGAACTTTTAATAGGAATGCTTGTAATGACATAAGGCCGTTCTTAAATACCATTACTCGATCAGTAATTCGTCGGTCAGAATTATGCAAGCAAAATTTTCTTCAATCTTTTATCATTTAGATTAAAAAACATTAATAAACTAAAACATTAGTTCATTTACCTACTTTGTTTCCATGGCACACATTATTTTAACTATCTTTAACTATCCGACTATCCTCTATCTTGAAAACTTTTTGTTTAAAAAAGTATCGAGAATAAGAATTTTTATTTAAAAAGCCAAAAAGTATACTGTCAGAAAAGTTATTGCTATTTTAATCCGTACAGAATACGTTATAGAGCGCCTTCTACCTGCTATAGTAAAACGGACTCCATAATCGTCTTTCTCATGCCAAAAAAACCTCTGTATACCAAATTTGAAAAGAATCGGTTAAAATACACGTGTAATATTAGATAAAAATCATTTTAAAAATTTAATTTGAACACCTGCATCTCCAAAATAAAGCGTTTGTCGACCTATGTTTATATGAAGTTTTTGTGTTAATTTTAAAAGATCTATCGACTGTTAAAGTCCTGCTACAAAAACCTGAAACATCCTGTATGAATTAATTTGAATACAATCTACTTAAAATAACTGAACAATAAAAATATATAATCATTTAATATTTTATTACAAAACCACACAATTATTTATTTAAATTCTTATGTCTAATTTAAAAATTAATTTAGCGCCTTTTAAAACCATATTTTTTCCTTTCATAAAAGAGATCAGTTTTTGAACTACCCAAGTTTACAATTTTGGGGCATCCATCTCGGTCCTTTTCTTGTATCGTACACTCTTTGCAGTAATAAGCATCGGAAACGCCAGGTCCACCACAAATAACGCATCGCCCTTGATAGGAACCATAATTGCACTCATCGCAAATACGAACAAGGGTGCACGGTCTCACGTAGGAGTCGCAAATAACGCATTTACCATCACACTTTTCACATAACCTCCCAATAGCAACGCCAGGTTGTTTTCGACAGAAAATTAAATCCGGATGATGTTTTGCCATTACTAATCAATTGAACTAAAACTAATTCCAAGTAAAATTAATATGAAAGTTTTTAAATCATTTACTTACGTTTTTAATTAATAAATATCTACAAACCACTGCAAACATAAATTAAGGTTAGGTTGGCTTTCACCGATTTTTTAGAACTGGTGAAAAAATAATTTAACGTTTTTAATTCATGAAATAATCTATCAAATATTTATTGAATTTGACAACAATCAACATTTATTTTAGTGTTTTTGGCGTTTATAAATTGTTAGTTGGTAACATGTAATTGTATGTCAAATACTTTGAAATATAAGGTTTGTTCCATATATACAGCGTGTCAGAGCATTATACGGTTGTAGAATACATTATTCTGAAGCGATCTTTCTAATAAAATTTTTTCGAAATGTTTATAATAACCGCACGGGAACGGAGTTTGAAGTTTTTCGCGCGTATTTTATGCAGCTTTGAAATGTAATTATTGTAGATAATTGACTTTAATTATAAATTATCGTGGATGCATCAAATAAATTAGAATATATGTACTTTTGTGTGAAATTGACGTTGAATATTGCTTTAAATATCAACTTTATGTAGGTTGTTCATTAAACATTATATTCTTTAAAATTAAATTAATACATATATAGATAGTAATTATTAAAAATGTGTACCAAAATATAGTTATTAATTTTTAACATAATTTGTGAGCTCACGCCCTTTAATAAAGTTGTTACATTAATTAAAGATATAAAATATTTACTTAGGGTATTTACTATTTAATGTACATAATATTCTATCATAAAATTTTCATCATATCGATGTTATTATTAATTAAATTTTTAAGAAAAATGTTTCAAGAAAAGGAGGGCTTTGAATTCTTTTTTATTACACTGAGATTTTTCCTTCTACCTGCTCAACCAATTTTTAGGCCCCAAAAATATCTCCCCTACTCTTTTTCTTTTTTATTTTACTTTTAACAAATTTTCTTCACTTTCTTAACAAATAATAATTACATTTTAAATTGCTTAGTCCTAAAATATGTTAATAATTATGTTATTATAAACATGAAACCTATAATATACATAACTAAATATTTAGATTTTAGGTTATGTTTATGTCAAACATTTATTTGATGATTTATAAACATCAAGGTCATCAGCTGCTATTAATTTTGAATTCACCGTCCAATAAGATAAAAGCGTACTCACCACGTGTTCACGCATATCTCTTGAGTAGACGGGGCACGACAGAGACAGATATATATATATATCTGCACTCTAGTGTTTACACTCTTTTGCTGCCTTAGTCAGCGATATAGGAGATAGTATATATATGGCTGACTAAGGCAGCAAAAGAGTGTAAACACTAGAGTGCAGATATATATAAGTTATGAGGTAGCAGGTGCCCCGTCATAAACAAATAATAATAATAAGACGTAGAATAGTATTTTTATAATGAATGACTTTCTCATATTATTTCTTTTTTGTAAACAGATAAGAAAAGAGTATAAATAAGGTTCGTTTCCGAATAATAAAAATCATTGTTAATTCAATATTCATTAAGGTAACTTCATAAGGGTCTTTTGGTGTACGCGATTACGAAACAAATAAATAAGTTATTTTTTAAAAATACAACCTCCCGGCTGTAACCCATAACTGGCGCAGTCAGTAGGATCGCGGTAATCGTTTTGAAGTGAGATCGCGAAAATCGTTTTGATTTGACTTCAATCGATTTTTAACAAAACTGTTTGAGTGCGGATAACCAACAGAGCCGTTGACTCCAGCCCTCAACGACAAAAGTATCAACGAAGTACCTAGACAGTACCTCAAATTGGAACTGTCGACAACCCCCAGATCCGTGGATAAAATTTCCCAGTATCAAAAAGAAAGGATAACAGTGATAAAATTTCCTGTAAAGAAAATCCGAAAAACCCCCATCCCAGGAGAAACCTCAAATCGGTGAACTCCGAACAAACGAAAGAACACACGAAAGCAAAGAAGAAAACAACTTAGTTTTTAAGAAAACCCGAAGAAAGAAAACTTCCAAATTTCAATGAAAATCATTTTATACAACTTGATTATTGGCATTACATTATGTATCGCATCAATCGAGCGAGTCACCGATCCAAACGGAGTAATCGCGATAAATTTAGGCACAGCGTACAACACCTTAAGTACCGCTAAAATATTTATTAGAATAGATTTAAAACGAGTTTTAGAGATAAATCGTTATTTAAGTAATTATGCATTAGAATTTATTAAGGAAAATAAATCAAACAAAGATAATAATTATAGGATTAAATTACAAGTAATCATAGAATTGAAAGATACTGTTCAAAATCAAATTAATACATTAATGCCAACCTCTAGAAAGAAAAGAGGGCTAGCAAACTTTTTAGGTTCAGCAATTAAATTTATTACGGGAAACTTAGATGCACAAGATGCAGAAAAATATGATAATATTATAAATGATTTAATTAAAAACGGAAATATGATAAATAAAAACTTCCAGCTAATAAATGAAACTACTAATAAAATAAATTCAAACTTCATAATGGGGTCATACACGATTTTTTTTTAATTATATTTTCTGAAAGTTTATATAAAAATATAGTTACCGTTATTTTTTTTTTAATATTTTCGAACAAAGTCATTGTTAAAAAAATTATTGAAAATTTATATACCCATTTGCGCTTTTAAAAGTCCCGCGTTGATGACGTACGATTCTCACTTTTGCGTCCCCTGCTCCCCGCTCAAATGCGAGAAAGAGATGAACGTCATTTAGGTTGTATTGAAAAGAGATAGAGTGTTTGTAGGTTATGTTTATTATGTTTTGTTCATGGATGTAATAGAGACACTCTATTATATCCATGGTTTTATTTTGACACTGTCACACCGCAAGCGCTATCTAACGGACAATTTAACTTGTTTTAGGCAGTGCGGTTCCTACGTCACAGAAAAGCCGCGAAATTATTTCGTTTGAATATTTGCTATTTTTCACTTCAAATTACGCAAAATATAAAATTGATCAAAATATTTCTTTTACTTTGTGTTCATGCATATACTTGCATATATCGTTTGACATAAAAATTTTCTCTAAATTTAATAAGTGTGTATGACCCCATTATTGAAAAACATTTAAATAATTTAATGGATTCTAATGAGAAATTGTTCACATTAGATAAAATAAATACATTAGCTGAGAGTCTCCTCTCTTTTTCCAATAAATTACGTGATTTGATTGAAATAATTAATCTTGCTAAAAGGAATATTCTTCATGCTATGTTAATAGAGCCGAAAGAATTAATTAAAGCAATACAACAATTTCATTTAGATGAACAACATAAATTTCCATTTAACGTTTTAGTAGAAAACACTCTTATTATTGAAAGCTTAATTCAAATCAAGGCATATTGGTACCAAAACACATACAATTTTATTATTCAAGTTCCTATTGTGGAAACAGTTCAGTATCAATTGTATAATTTGTACCCTATTCCAATAATAATTAAAAACAAAACTTATATGATTGAAAATAATTATAATTATATTGCTATTGGTAAAGACGATTATTTGTTAATAAATAAACAATGTAAAGAAATTATTCCAAATCAATATTTATGTACAGAACAAACAAAACAAAAATCTAAAGATCAATGTGAATTCGAATTAGTTACTCAATCAAAAATACAAAATTGTGCATTTAAAAGAATAGAATCTCAATCATTAACATTTATTGAAACCCCACAAATGTATGTTATAATTTCTAACAAAGAACAAAAATTGAGAGAACAATGTAATAAAAATGTCAAATATCATGTATTGTTAGGTACCTATATTATAAAAAAATCAAATGATTGTAAATATCAAATTAATGAAATTATAATTCAAAATTATGAAACAATTTTAAAAGAATATCAATTTTATATTGGAATAATAAATGTTACTAATTCAGAAAAGCATAGCATTGTTAAATTAAAGGAAATAAATATAGAATTACAAGAAAAACATTTAAATTTAGAACATAACAATACAGCTCATTATGTTATATTATACTTTGTTATTGTTATTGTATTAATACTGTCAGTGATCAAATTACGAAAATATTATTTAAAAAGAAAATTATCAAGAAGCCTAAAAATAGAAGATAAATCTTCAGTCGTCCTTCAAGATAAGAAGTCCGAACTTAAGGAAGGAGGAGTTATGTGGTAGCAGGTGCCCCGTCATAAACAAATAATAATAATAAGACGTAGAATAGTATTTTTATAATGAATGACTTTCTCATATTATTTCTTTTTTGTAAACAGATAAGAAAAGAGTATAAATAAGGTTCGTTTCCGAATAATAAAAATCATTGTTAATTCAATATTCATTAAGGTAACTTCATAAGGGTCTTTTGGTGTACGCGATTACGAAACAAATAAATAAGTTATTTTTTAAAAATACAACCTCCCGGCTGTAACCCATAACTTATATATCTGTCTCTGTCGTGCCCCCGTCTACACAAGAGATATGCGTGAACACGTGGTGAGTACGCTTTTATCTTATTGGACGGTGAATTAAAAATTAATAGCAGCTGATGACCTTGATGTTTATAAATCACCAAATAAATGTTTGACATAAACATAACCTAAATTCTAAATATTTAGTTATGTATATTATAGGTTTCATGTTTATAATAACATAATTATTAACATATTTTAGGACTAAGCAATTTAAAATGTAATTATTATTTGTTAAGAAAGTGAAGAAAATTTGTTAAAAGTAAAATACATTTACACTCTTTTGCTGCCTTAGTCAGCGATATAGGAGATAGTATATATATGGCTGACTAAGGCAGCAAAAGAGTGTAAACACTAGAGTGCAGATATATATATATATCTGTCTCTGTCGTGCCCCCGTCTACACAAGAGACATGCGTGAACACGTGGTGAGTACGCTTTTATCTTATTGGACGGTGAATTAAAAATTAATAGCAGCTGATGACCTTGATGTTTATAAAACACCAAATAAATGTTTGACATAAACATAACCTAAAATCTAATACAATAATGGCTTCTTGTTTTATTTATAACAAATTATAACATTTGAAATCGACAAAATTGTCATGGTTACATAAAATTTGGTTTGTTATTTGGGTTGCCTAAACAAAAGTAAAGAATATAATGTTTAATGAACAACCTACATAAAGTTGATATTTAAAGCAATATACAACGTCAATTTCACACAAAAGTACATATATTCTAATTTATTTGATGCATCTACGATAATTTATAATTAAAGTCAACTATCTACAATAATTGCATTTCAAAGCTGCATAAAATACGCGCAAAACACTTCAAACTCTTAAAAATTTACGATTCGCGCAAGCGCCTTCGCGATATGGGGGCACGACAAAGACAAAACATATATCATTCCGTCTGCTTTTGATGGAAACGCTCGCCACTCATTGCTTAGATAGGGAGTCAGCGATATAGGAGATAGTATATATATGGAGATAGTATACAGTGTGCACCCATTCGACCTGCGGATAGACGCATAAGCAACAGTTGGGCGATTGTAAGTGGGCGGAGCTTGCGCTCTCAGATATATCGAAAGCTTTAAAGGTTTGAGAACGGGTGGTTTTTGTTATGGTCGTTTTATCAATTGTTTTCACTAACAAAAAAAAATATAAAAAAGAAGGTTTTATTCTTTACATTTTTTTTTAATTAAAAAGAAATAAATCCCTCGAACACTGTACTAGCAATTTTCTTAGTTATGAGCATCAGATCATGTCACTGCAAAAATTTTATAGCAACAAATTTTCATCACAACTTCATACTAATAAAGAAAAACATGAAAAGCCGATGTAATGTACGGCTGAGTTTCAAGATGTCGTCCGGTCGAACGTCGTCGTAGGAAAATAAACACAATTTTCTTACTTGACTATCTTTATTTTCTCCAGGCGAAGGGGTTAGTACAGAGTATGGTGATCTTTTCGGTTGTAGTTTGATACTGTTAATAATATGGTTTTACAAATTTCGTGATCTTTTATATTAAGTCGAAACGATTAGAATAATCATTAAGTAACGAGAATTACCAAAGTTCGTTCTTAATTGTTTTCGTCTTTTGGTGATCAATTGTTTGTTCTTGATATTTAAATGACATTTAACGGATGTTTTCTTAGTTATCTACTTATGGTTACTCTATTTTAATCTTAAATTTCTTAATTAGATTATTATTTGAAGTTATAACAAGATAATGATTGTTGTTACATTATAGTTATATTACAATTGTATTACAGATACATTACACCTTCCCCCTTAGAGAAAAATATATACTTATATATTTTTTTGTCTTAAAATAAAATTCTTAACCTATCGTAGTAAAACGGCTTACGTTTAATTAAATTTAGATATATATATATATATACGCAAAATTATGAAATATTTTTTTAACTTTTTAGTTTTGCAATTCTGGTGCTCCTACGTAACGGAGATTGGTTTGTTTCCGGTAATTCGATATCTTCAGGGTCATGGTCAATCACTTCACTATGTTGTTTAGCAGTTATACATGGCAATATGGGTTTTCCTTTACGGTTTCTATACTTAGATTTGATATGTTTGTAAATTTTATATAGAACATACAGTCCTATAAATTTTAACGTTGTCATTAGGAAATAAACAAAATATGAATTTTGTAAGATATTAAATGATTCGACATCGTCAATTTTATCTGATATTTGGAAGAGTTTGTGGTTTACGATATCTAAACTTTCTATATCTAAGTTATTGATATGTAGGGGTGTAATTTCTGGGGATGTGTTTTTAATATTTTGTTTTGAATAGTGATCTTCTAAAATATTAAAGCTTGGGAATGTTATATCAAGGGTAGTTCCGGAAGTTAAATTTTTGTTAATGGGTTTTAAAACTGCTGAATTCGTAAAGAGTCGACACTTTGGTGGTAAGGTAATTATTCCTGTACCTTCGATAGGGAAATCGCGAGGGGATTCAGTTTTGCAATTTAAAGTTGCATCAATGCGGTTAGGCGTTACAAATAACCAACTATTCTGCGTATGTAGAGGGTGGAATATCTCGCTTTTAAATTTTGTCTTTCTTATGTCACAGGATTCGGGTATTTGATTGGAATGGAATAATAATTGCACTGAACAGAGATTTGATGTTCTTGTGAATTTTGTAGGATTTGTTTGAAAACAGATATAATGTTCTAATTCAATGGCTTTACATCCACTAAGATCGTCAATCGTGACGTAGTTTGTTTTAGAATTTGTCACTGATAAATATTTTACCAATGGTAATATAAAAAGAAACTCGTTGAGGTTGTTTTTCATCGGTAGTGGAATTAATTTGAATAATTCAAATGAATCTTGGGTAACCAAAGGGTTGGATATCTTGAAAATAAATAAATTAGAAGTGGCATAACTTTTGATTGATGACACTGACATAAGGTCTTTAACGTTGTGAAGTTCGATGCTTCTTACAAATTGAGTAGATGGTGGCAAATGGATTAGCGCCTTGGATAGTTCGTGAATATATTGTTCAACGGAGATTATAGAAGGGTGGATTATGTCTGACTTGGAAAATAGATATGCGTTTATTATTGTAGAATATTCGGTGTTCAGTTCATTGATTACTAATGATAGTCGAGAAAGATGTTCATCTATTTGTTGTCTCAATTCCAAGTTAAAATATTTAAATTCTTGATCCGAAAGTGATTTTTTAAAGTTTTCAAAGTTTTCGTTAAATATTTTATTGTTTAGGTTAACGTTGGTAAGTGACGAATTAAAATTTCGAATGGTACTACTTACAACTTGAATTTGTTCTTTTAGTAATCCTGCGAGATGACTTTCGTCTTTTTGAATTTTGTTAATGTTATTCTCATAAAATTCTGCATCACGGCTATCTAATGTACCAAATAATTCTTTAAATATTAAACCTACACCATTGACAAGACCGCGTTTAAATCGAGGTCGTTCTAACATTGAAGTGATTGAAAGCTGTAATTGTTTAATTTTTGGCAAAATCTCTCCAATTGCTCTTAGCGTTATGTTGCAATTTGTAAGGATAGTGTGGTTATAAGACGAGCACAGCTGTCTGGTGTCTCGATAAGCATTTTCTACCATGTTTAATTTTTGTGCAAAGGTATCTAAATTTATGTGGGTGACCATATCCCATGTTTGGTCGAAATGTTGGACTTTTCCTAACTTCTCAAAGTATAATCCTGATGATTGACTAATAGGAACTATGTTAATCGTTGTGTTGGTAGAATAAACGAGAACTATTAGGGATCTGGAACAAACGCATGTTTCAATCTGTTAGTGTGGACTGTTACTTTTTTATTTTTGATTAGAATGCTACAGTTGACTGATGAATTTATTTCTATTATTTTATAAGGACCACTATATTTTGGGGCTAATTTTCTACTATTTTCATTTAAAAGAAATACATTATCGCCTACTTCAAATTTTATTTGTTTAATTTTCTTATCGTAAATTGTCTTATTGTTAAATTTGGATTTTATCAAATTGTCTTTAGCTAGTTCATGTGATTTTTGCATTTTGAATTTCAAATCATCTAGATAATTATCGTATGAATATTTGAATTCGGGACTTGATGTAATATTTGAAGGGAGACGAGCTTTAATTCCGAATAGAAGTTCGAATGGTGAAAATTTTGTTGATGAATGGATGTTAGTGTTGTATGAAAACATAGCATGTTCTATCCAATCATCCCAATTAGATTGATCTTTATTAATGTAGTGTTTTAAGTAATCAGCTAACGTTGCATGACTACGTTCTAATGCTCCGTTGCTTTGTGGATGATATGCTGAGCAATTTATGTGCTTTATTTTGAAAAGTTTTGATGTTTGATTAAATAATTTAGAGGTGAAATCTCTACCTTGATCGGTGACTAAAATTTCTGGAATACCGAATTTGCAAATAAAATTTTGGACAAAAAGGTTAGCAATTGTGATAGCTTCATGATTAGGTGCTGGGAATGCTTGTGAGAATTTGGAAAGATCATCTTGGAGGGTGATAATAAATCGATTGCCTTTTTCTGTTAAAGGAAGGGGTCCTACAACATCCATGAAAATTTTTTCGAATGGTTTGGAACTGGTGGTGGTTATTTCCATGGGTTGTTTAGTTTTCTTGCGAACTAATTTGTTTCGTTGACAGGATTCGCATTTCTTTATAAAATTCTGGATGTCTTTCTTCATTGAAGACCATTTAAAGTTTTGTTTTATTTTGTTGTAGGTTCTGTGAAATCCTGAATGACCTGCTGTTACACTTGAATGATATTCTTCTAAAATTTCGGGTATTTCATTGATCGTTGGTTCTTGCAAATTTCCATAACAAATATTAATTTTTAATTTACTTCTATGGAATATATACCTAATCATGGTTCTGACTTTGCTCCACTTGATTTTATCATACTGGTCACCAAATTTTGGCATACTAACTTCTGTTAATTTTTCCTTTTCTAGGGTTTCTTCCAATTTAATCAGGATATCGTATATACTTTTGTAGTCTGTTGCTTGCCAATGATGTTCTTTGTAAATTAGGTAATATTTGGATTGTTTTCCTTCAACCTTTATGATGTCGTTAATTCGTTTTCCACTAAGAATGGTTCTATCTTCGTCCTCAATATTTTTATTCTGTTCTAGGTCTGCGGCGATTGGTATTATGATCGGTTGTTTGGAATTTTTGAGTTCTGAATTGGATTCTACGATATTATTATTGATAATAGGTCTGGAATTCAGAGCTTTAAGAAAGTCTGAGTAGGTTTCTTCGTTTTTCGTCGCGACGGCAACGATCCTGCTGAGTGCGTCAGCATTAGAATTTATTTTTCCAGGTTTGTATTGGATTTCGTATTCATACTCTTCTAGTAACAATCTCCATCTAACTAATCTGGAACTTGGATCTTTGCAATTAAATAACCATGTTAATGGACGATGGTCGGTCAAGATGAAGAATTTTCTTCCATATAGATACGGGCGGTAGTGACGTACACTCCATATAATGGCTAGTAATTCTCTTTCTGTCGTAGAGTAATTCTGTTCTGCTTTATTCAGTGTACGACTTGCATATGCGATAGGTAGATCGCGAGACGTATCTTTCTTTTGCGACAACACTGCTCCGATTGCGTAATTACTTGCATCAGTGGTGAGGAAAAAAGGTTCTGCGAAGTCTGGATACTGTAGGATAGGTTTAGAACTTAAGAGACTTTTTAATTTTTCAAAAGAATTCTGTTGTAGACTGGTCCATAGGAAAGGAGTATCCTTTTTTAATAGTTTGGTAAGAGGTTGGGCAATAGAACTGAAGTTTTCTATGAATCTTCTATAGTAACCTGCTAATCCAAGAAACGATTTAACATCTTTAGGGTTTTTCAGGGAAGGATAATCGGTTATGGCTTCGACCTTTTTGGGATCTGGTTTAACACCTTCAGATGTGATTAGATGTCCTAAATACATTACTTCGCGTCTTAAGAATTCACACTTGTCTGGTTGAATCTTTAAATTATATTCACGTAATCGTTCGAAAACTTCCTTCAGTCTTCTGTTGTGGTTTTCTAAAGTATCGGAATGGATTACGATGTCGTCGAGATATACAAAGCAGCGTTCGTTCTGGAGACCCGATAATACATTGTTCATTAACCTCTGGAACGTTGCTGGAGCGTTTTTTAATCCAAAGGGCATTCTTACGAACTCATAGTGTCCTGACGGTGTTGAGAAGGCGGTTTTGTTTGCATCTTCTGGATCCATTTGAATTTGGTGAAATCCTGATGTGAGGTCTATTGTTGTAAAATATTTTGAATGACCTAATTGATCTAGGATATCGGATATGTTTGGTAGCGGATATGAGTCACCTACAGTTTGTTCGTTAAGTTTCCTGTAGTCTATGACTATTCTCCATTTCTTTTTTCCAGATGCATCCATCTTCTTTGGTACAACCCAGAGTGGAGAGTTCCAAGGAGAATTCGATGGTTTGATTACGTTTTGATCCAACATATTGGTTATTTGTCTATCTACTTCTTCTTTATGGATGTGTGGATACCTATAGGTTTTGGCATTTACAGGGAACGAAGTGGTAGTAGGAATTTTGTGTTGGACAGCATTGGTATGACTTAGTTTGTCACCTTCTAAAAAGAATATATCATTGTATTCGATACAGAGCTTTCTTAATGAAGAATTTTCTTCGGGATTAAGATGATTAGTTCTTAATAATTCGTTAATTTTTTCTAGTCTATTAGAATCTGAATTTTGTGTTTGTATGGTATGAATTAGAGCTTGATTTTCTTTTATTTGTAGGGGAGTGATTTGAACCTTAACGTTTGGTAGTCTAACTTCTTGTTCTGTGGTATTCAATATTGATGTGATTACATATTGGTCGTCGGAAATCTTTACTAAGCTAGGACATGAAAATACACCTTCAGAAATATCTATCTTTGGACAGATTCCTTCTTGAAGTTCTGAGTTAAGAGTTCGAATTCTTACGATTGTTTCGGATCTAGGTTTTAGAATTATTTGAGTTTGGTTTTGAATTTGATTTTGTGGTTGATTTAGATTTCGATTTTGAGGTTGGATTTGATTTTGAGATTGATTTAGATTTTGAGGTTGAATTTGATTTTGAGATTGATTTAGATTTCGATTTTGAGGTTGAATTTGGTTTTGAGATTGATTTAGATTTAGAGATTGGATTTGATTTTGAACTTGAGGTAGATTCTTGTTGAGGATAGATGAGTTTGTATTTAGATTTAAAGGTATGGAATTATCATCGATTTCGAGGGTATCTAGTTTATAATTAATTGAGCAATTAAAAGATTGAAGCATATCGGCTCCAATAAGGCCATCGAAAGGAATTGGAAAGTTGTCGGGGACAACATGGAAGATGTGAGAATATCGATTTTGATTAACGACGAGATCTAGGTATACGTAACAAATAGTTTTTAATGGGGAACTTGGGTTATGATCAATGCCTTTCAGTGTAATGATGTTGTCTTCGTAACATGGAATTTCGCCTTTAAGTTTATTTAACTTTATCAACGAAACGTCAGCTCCAGTGTCAATTAAAAACGAAGTTTTATCATCGATTAATTGAGGTACATTGATTTCGACATAGTTACGATTTGTGTTGTTTACTGTTGAGATTCGGCCTGAACAAAATTTGCGTTTCTCGGCTTGGCCGAATTTGGCTGAGCACGCTGGGAGTTTAAATGTGAGTTATAAGATTGAGGGGTGTCTGAATTGTGATACTGTTTGTTTTCTCGTTTATTATTGTTGTACTCACGTTTTCTGCATTCACTGATCACATGTCCGTTCTTTTTACAATAATTGCAAAATTTCGAATTGTAATTACTATTATAATTATTAGAGTTATTTTGATTTGAGTTTGGGTTATGATTTGAACTGCGATGTGAATTTTGACTTGACCCTTGAACCTGATTGATATGGAATTGCCTTTTATTATTTTGGAATTGATTTTTGTTATTGGGTGGTTGTTGATTTTTATATCTACAATTGAATGTGGTGTGACCCGATTTGTTGCAAATATTACATAATTTTGCATATGAATTATTAACATTTTGATATTTGAATATGTCTGCTTTTGATTTTAATTCTTGTTCTTCGACTAACGCCAAAGCGATTGCGCTTTCTAGAGAATCTGGTTTTTGTGACTTTACAATTAACGCAAGGTCTTTATTTAGACCACTTATAAAAATTCTTAATGCTTCGTTTTTCAATAAATCTGTGCACGCTGTACGAGCTTCTCTAGTAAGGTCCTCGTCTAAAGAGTTAATTAATTTTACATAACAGTGTTCTATTTTATTTGAAAAGGATAAAACGTTTTCGCCTACATTTTGACGACAAGAATTTAATTCCAATTGCCATTGGCTCATGGTTCGTTTTTCGGAATATAAATCTAACAAATGTTGTTTTAATTCGTGCCAATTATTAAATGAACGGTTTCTTATTACGGCCCTAGCATTATCAGTAATTCGTGTTTCTATAATAGCGAATAAAATATTTTTTAATTCGGGTTTAACATATTGATTAGCTTTGTCACAATTATCGATAAATTCATGAAGTTTATGTTTTGATCCGTCAAAACGTGTTAACATATCTTTTGCGATTTCGATTGAAACGTATGACCGATTTGAAGAAGTTGAGGAGTTTGATGAGCTTGCTAAGTCTGTGTTTACCATTTTGATAATTTTAAGTTTAATTTAGATTTAGGTAGATTTAAGAAATTGCTCGTAAACGCAATATTATGAAAATAGACGTTGGCGACACTTACAATGAAATAATCAGACGCATTTTTCTTTTGGGCTTCCTGATTTCCTTGGTTCTGCGGTAGGTTCTTGGAGGTTGATTGATTTTTCTTCCTTCAAGTTTTGCGAACTGGAACTGTTGATCAGGTGATATCCCACTTCTGACACCAATTTTTTGTAATGTACGGCTGAGTTTCAAGATGTCGTCCGGTCGAACGTCGTCGTAGGAAAATAAACACAATT
This sequence comes from Onthophagus taurus, assembly GCF_036711975.1. Lineage (NCBI taxonomy): Eukaryota > Metazoa > Arthropoda > Insecta > Coleoptera > Scarabaeidae > Onthophagus > Onthophagus taurus. The sequence goes on from NC_091966.1 coordinate 20,342,611, forward strand.
TTCTTACTTGACTATCTTTATTTTCTCCAGGCGAAGGGGTTAGTACAGAGTATGGTGATCTTTTCGGTTGTAGTTTGATACTGTTAATAATATGGTTTTACAAATTTCGTGATCTTTTATATTAAGTCGAAACGATTAGAATAATCATTAAGTAACGAGAATTACCAAAGTTCGTTCTTAATTGTTTTCGTCTTTTGGTGATCAATTGTTTGTTCTTGATATTTAAATGACATTTAACGGATGTTTTCTTAGTTATCTACTTATGGTTACTCTATTTTAATCTTAAATTTCTTAATTAGATTATTATTTGAAGTTATAACAAGATAATGATTGTTGTTACATTATAGTTATATTACAATTGTATTACAGATACATTACACCGAAATGAAAAAAATAACTGCTCATTTATTTAATAAATGCTCAAATAACCCAACCGGTTGTAAAAATTCTGTCGGACGTTAGCAAATACATCCGGTGTAATTGTATTGCTTATTTCAATAATTTTTGCTTGTAACTCCTCTAAATTTGCTGGACGGTCATCTCCATATCCGTAAATCAAATTATTTAAAAAGGGCCACAAAAATAATCGTTGGGGCTAATCAGGGGATCGTGCTGGCCATTTAATAGGACCTGAATTACCTATTCACTATTTTGAAGTCATATTTAAAAAATTTTCCACGTTACGGGTATTATGAGCCGGACAGCCATCTTGCTGAAACCAGAGATTTCAAAGTTAATCATGTAATTTTAGGTTTGGGTGACTATAAGAATTTTTAAAAAAGCTACGAAGAATGCCAGAAAATTTGATTTTTTGTTAAAATAAAAATTTATTTTCTTTACAACCTGTAAAAATTTCATTTTTAAAAAAATTTGAAAAGATAAATTCCCAACTTGTATGAAATCGCTTTGTACCGCCCTCCGTGCAAGTGTCTGTCTTCGTCGCACTTTGAGGTTCGTGTGGTTACTGCGACCTGCGGATAAAGCTTTTCAATGTGTTAGACAAGGCATCGAATTGCATACCATTTTAATGAGTTAGATAAAGAGACACATATCAACTCCAATCGGCCCGATAAGTAAACGTAGTATATCTGTCCTGTGTTAACTAATAGAAGCCTTATTGTCGTCTTTTTTCCACTTACGTTAAACGTATCCGCAGTTCACCGGCGTGCACTCTGTATATATGGTTTGTTCCAACCATAGACAAAGATAGTAATATAGATGAGGCTTGGTCTACTGCGCATCCAAAAAATCTTAACAGATTTAATTGCGGCCATTTTTATCCAATATGACTGAGATAGCAATATACTACTGTCATTGTTTATGGCTGGGAAGTAGGATGGAAGTAAGTTAAAGTTAGTTATTGTTTTGTCCTTTTTCACTTAAAACCTAACCTATAAGTGATATATTTAAAAATACCTATATCAATAACTTAATAGGCTAATTATATTGATTATATTGATAGATTACATTGTGTGTAATTGATTATGATCATATTAATATGGTGAATTGTTACGGTTGCAAGAAGGAGATTATTGTTCTTGTTCTGAAATACTTTAAAACAATAAATTACTATAACAATATAGCAATTTAAAGAATTTTTTAAAAGAAATTAGAACAATTATTATCATTGAAGAAATTGTTTATTGTTTTCAATGTAATATATTGATATAATGGAATAAAATATTGAAATACAAGCATTGCATAAAATGAGAAAAAAAACTAACTGAAAACAATAAGGTTTTTTTTTTGAAAAATGTAAAAATAGATTTGGGTCCCTAGCAGGCAAGAAAAGCCTACAAAACAAACATCTGAATGTATTTGTTGGTTAGGTAAAATATTTCTTTTAAAAACAACATCACTCTTGATCTATCTGCCGTTGTAATTGTTTCCAAAGAAATTGTATATATAGAAGCAGTTGTAAACATTAGGTTCGTTCCAACTGCACTTTTGACTGCCAATTGACAGTCACCAGCCTGCGCAGTTGAAAAGTTCCAACGACCGTCGGACGCGTCATGTACGCGTCCGCGACAAGTCAAATGCGTACCTAGTTTCGACAATGTACGGTTTGTCACGTTCTTTAGCGCTTGCGCATAACAGAGCATAACTCATTTCCAATTGTGCAGCCGGTCTGTTTGTATCTCTTATGGGTATCTTTACCATCAAGCGGGTCTGTCACGACGAGCTGAGTCTATATCTATGTGGCAAATTACTGGCACTATTTCTCTGAAAATTTGCATATAGCGTTTATCCGAGGTGCTCGTTTCAGCTAAAATATTTTCCGTGTTCTCCAACTTCCGGTTATACCGGAAATGGACCCCAACTTCGTTATTTTAAATGGAATGTACCAATTTTTATTGTATTTTCGAGATCCCCACTAAATTTTAATATAATTTGATATAAGTCATCATATGTCTAGAATGCACCATTTATGGATTATTTCCGTTTTTTCGAAAATTATGGCAGATGCAACCCTTCACAATAAAAGTAATTTTTCGAAATTACACTCGAGTCCGGCCAAATATTCTCAGGGTTTGCACAGAGAGGACCCATACTTTACATAACCCTTGAAAAGTTTTTTAAAAAATTATACAGATTGGTCAGAAGTTTTCCCCGAATTTCCCTATCTCGAAAAGTCGAAAACTTCATTTTTTTAAATGGCAACCCTAATTTGGGGGTTGCTTTTCATGTATTATGTAAGCTATGGGTTGTCTCTGTGCAAACTTTGGAAATATTTGGCCGGACTCGAGTGTAATTACGAAAAATTATTTTTATTGTGAAGGGTTGTATCTGTCCAAATTTTCGAAATGACTGAAATAATTGAAAAATGGTGCACTCTAGACATATGATGACTTTATCAAATTGTATTAAAATTTTCCGGGGATCTCGAAAATTCAATAAAAATTGTTAAAATAACGAAGTTGGGGTCCATTTCCGGTATAACCGCAAGTTGAAGAAATCTGAAAATATTTTAGCTGAAACGACCACCGTATGCAAATTTTCACAAAAATAGTGCCAGTAGTTTGCCATATACATATAAGACTCAGCTCGTCGTGACAGACCCTGTACATTTGGATCAAGGGCGTAGATAAGGGGGGGGTAAAGGGGGTAATTACCCCTCCCCCCCCCAGAATAAAGAAAAGAAAATGTGTATTTTCGTATATTTTTTTTAATTTACTACTATTTTAGGGCTTTAGCAATAATTATATTTCTAATTTCTGACGTTAATGTTTATTTTATTTTCCCCCATAAACCTTGATTCTAAGCAAGGTTTATATATAAGAGGTTGTCTAGATTCGTACGCAATCATACTGCGCATTACGTCACATGTGGAAAATAATACCGCCAAGCAATTCAAATTAAACAAATGCACGGAGCACCACATGGCCATGAGGTTGCGTGCGCAATCCGTGATCGCTACGTCACGAAACACTCCTGCTCTTGCCCCTCGCCCACAAACTAAATCAAAGTATTGCAGCATAGGTACCTAGACAACCTTTAATATATAAACTTTGGATTCTAAGCACTATTTGGCGAGCATAACGCTGTAATGTTTCTAAATTACCCCCCCTAGAAATAAAAGATATCTACGCCCTTGATTTGGACTTGGATTATTCTCTACTCTTTTACAAGTTTCTGGTGTTTTGTTTAACAAATATTTAAGAACTTTTATTTCATATGTATGTTTTATGATAAGTTTCATAGACAAATTAATCAAAAAAGTGTAAAAACATGCATATTTTATTTAATTTTTCTAGTAAGGGTTATTACGTTTTTTTTACATTTCTAATTAATGCTACTTTAGTTCATTATTGTTAAAAAAATGAGTAAATGGATTTCGTTTGAAATGGTAAATTGTGGTTGCAGCGCTAACTATCGGCAGGGTTGGATATAAAACGTACAGGGTGGGCAAATTTGGGTGTTATTATAGGCTATCTCAGAAACTATAAGAGATACGAAAAAAGTAGGTGCCATGTCCCGATCTCTTTTTTCGAGACTAACCCAATTCCGCAAACACCAAACCTCTATCTTCTTTTGTTTTTAAGTTATAGCCAAAAAGTCAAATTTTAGTGATTTTAAAAAATGCTCATATTTCGTTTATTTTTGAAATTAGAGAAATGAGGTTGATACGTTCTTAAGACACTTTTTTAAGTAGAATATACTGCCGTTGAAAAATTTTAAAAATATTTGATGATTTTTGAGATACAACACAAAGTTGTATTCTTTTAAATGCAAGCTATACTTGATTATAATGTTAATGAAAAGAGCATATTTTTAGCTTTCCAATGATGTATTGCAAGCATAGTGTATTTGGGGAAAATAAGCGTCATTTTTTAATTCTAAAATATTAAAGATTAATATTCAAAATTTTAATTATAGTAGGCGAGAAAAACGTTAAATGCCACTTAGTTACTATAGTAACATGAGTTTATTAATCATTTCATTCATGAATTTTTCGAAACAAGTTTCCCGCTTAAAAATTCCTCATTATCTTTAAATACATAAAGCGATAAAATTAAAAAATGATTCTTTGAAATGATAGATAAGGCTCCATATCCCATATAAACATCGTTTCAATGGAAAGTCCGCTGCCCAGTTTAACATCCCTAATCTTCCTCTATCTTATCCAATTTCAAAAGAAAAGGTTGCTAATATGAAAAAACTTCTAAATCTCATGGTTGGGGAAAACTGGGAAGATACTAAATACCGAAGATTTCATTCATTGATACCCAACTGTTCTAACCTTACAACCAGTAAGTTTAGTAGAAGAAGATGACACAGTCTGTGACTGTTTAGTTCCTGAAGTTGTTGTTCATATTTAATTATTCATTAATTAATACGTTTATTGTATTTTTAATAAACAAACTTTATCCACAAATAATATTTTATTGGTGAACAAAGTCAGAGATAAGACACTGCGAAATTTAAATCAATTATTCAAAGTTTTTATTCGTTGGTACAAAACCAACTTTATGCATAATGGTACAAGACCAACTTTCTATCATATTCGTGCAAAACCATATAGCAATTAGGTAGTAATTACTGTCCTAACCCGCTACTATAATCAAAATTTTTAACTTTAGCGCTTAGTATTTTGGAATTGAAAATTAACGCTTATTTTCCGCAAATACACCATACATGCGATACATCATTGGAAAGCTAAAAATATGCTCTTTTCATTAACATCATAATCAAGTATAGTTTGTATTTAAAAAAATACAACTTTGTGCTGTATCTCAAAAATCATCAAATATTTTTAAAATTTTTCAACGTCAGTATATTCTACTTAAAAAAGTGCCTTAAGAACGTATCAACCTCATTTCTCTAATTCCAAAAATAAACGAAATATGAGCATTTTTTGAAACCACGAAAATTTGACTTTTTGGCTATAACTTAAAAACAAAAGAAGATAAAGGTTTGGTGTTTGCGGGATTGGGTTTATCTCGAAAAAAGAGACCGGGACATGGCACCTACTTTTTTCGTATCTCTTATAGTTTCTGAGATAGCCTATAATAACACCCAAATTTGCCCATCCTGTACATAGAAATTTCAAACCGTTCCAACAGCGTTGACGAAATGTACGCGTACACGAACGTATCCACAGACGAACATGCGCAGAAAAAAGTTCTGTACTAGTCGTGTACGCGTACACGACCAAGGTACAAGACGAGTCAAATTTGTGCGGTTGGAACGAACCTATTAAAACTTGAAGCCAACGCAACACGTGGTTTGCTTACTAACAACCTTTGTCGAAACCAGTTGAAACAATGAACGTGCATAGATCGGACCATCGGCCGATTATCGCCGAACACTCACGAATATTATTTTAGCCGCTAGAATAAGACATACACTAAAATAACGAATCCTATTTGCGAATCAATAAATCTTCAAAGTCGTTCTTCTTTCGATTCATTTCTCTTCATTTTTATTTATATATATTTATACATTTAGTATACCACTACATAGTTAGAAATAGAACTTATCAATCAAAATAGTACATACTTGTATCGTTTACCAAGTATGTATATTGTTTGTGGAGGTATATATGGTCCACAATGCATAGTAGTGTCACAGAATAACCAGAACTGACAGCTTTGTCGGAACGTTTGATGTTTTAGATTGGCGAGTTTGGGACCTCGATGCTTTGGCGCCATGTATGGCTCCACTGTTTCAGCCATTTTATTGGAGTTTATAATACAGGTTCACACGCTTAAATTCGTATCGTAAAAGAATTATTTATATACAGCATTTTTTTTTTGTGTTTATACTACTATTTTATTTAATAATAAATATATTATTTTATAATATACATACACAATTTATATATAAAAGTGGAATTGCAATATAAATTTTTTTAATCCATCGTTATTAATAATTTTAAGGACAGAATTACACGTTCTTAGTAATTTACCCAAACAGTTAATGATAAGAAACATTATTTAATTATTTGAGATACACGTACTTATATAATAGTATATTATTCAACAAGCGTATAATGGCGGCTGTTACCCACGAAGAAGAAGTTGCAACACGAGCGAGCGAAGCGAGCGAGTGTTGTAATCTGAGTGGGTAACATCCATTATACGCAAGTTGAATACTATACTTTATCTACAACTATTTAATTTTGAAAAAAAAATCAAAAAAACGAAAAAAAAATAAACTTGATAGACATTTCAGACATAACCTCAATATAAGAAAGCTGTCATTTCTGTTAATATTTTATTTTTTGATTAGTAGGCAGTGTTAGAAGTGTGGAATAATGGCCTCATTATTCAACACTTTGTCTGTCATGGGTAATGAGTGTCATTACCCGTCAAAAATCAATTGTATAACGAATAGATAATTCAATAGTTGTAGATAAACTTATGTATATATCATAAATAGACTTTAGGTTGGAGTCAATATGTCAAACTTTTATTAGTAAATAATAAACCGATGTGATATTAGCTCAAAATAAACTCCAATAAAATGGCGATTCACAAGGCCCCATTTTGTCTAGACGGGCTCACTGTCATTTCTGGTTATTCTGTGGTAGTGTGCCATGCAGTGCATGGCACATGCATGGCACACTACATTGTTTCTAGGTCCTCTGACTAATTTAAAAGATACAAGATTATATTTATTGTGTTTAATACTTCAAAATCTTATTAAAACTTGACAAAGATATAGAAAAAAATTCATTCTACAATTTATAAAAATATTACGGCAATAGTTTTTCAATTGGTAGTTAGTTTAGCAATTAATTTGTGATTGTAATTTTATATAAGAAATTAGGATGCTCTTTGGATACGCCACTGGATAAAGTCTGGCCAATTTCATCTAAATCATACACGCCACTGTCGCTAGGACCAAGGTCAATTTTGTTTCCAAACAAATGCTCTTGCGTTGGCTTCAAACCGGTATACGGGCGAACATAGGCGATGCGGCTTCTATATATACAATTTCTTTGATTGTTTCATTGTCTTAGCGTCTTCTTATTTTTCTTAGTGTTCTTATTATTTTTCTTAGTGTTTTTTAGTACCTACATAGTTTATTTTTATAGTTGTTAGGTTTTTGCGTTAGTTAGTGTTTCCTTAGTATAGTTTTTAAGTTTAGTTGTATAGCTTTTGGGTTTTAAATAGATTTAAATTCGTTAAAACGTGTTAATTTACAAAGGTAAATAAAACATTTTTCACTAGTTCCCATAATAATAGTGTATGTATAAACATTTATTGTTTTTGTTTAATTATTTTAATTTTATTTTACAGTATGGCTTGTTGTGTGCCAAATTGTAAAAATGTTCAGAGGTTACTTCCTCCAGAGAGTGAAATATCATTTCACAGGTAATAATATAAAATTGTTTAAATATAATAGCTATTTATATTACAAGTGGGCTAGAAACATAATTACTGTACGAGTGTGGAGAATTGCACGAAGAGGGCATAGACCGAGTCGTGTAATCACACGAGTACTGTAATTATGCTCTGGCCCACGTGTGATATACAGCATTTTATCTACGACTGCTAAAAATTACTAAAAAATCAATTTCTTTAAAAAAGTCTATTTGACATTTATAAAAATATTTTTAAATGATTGTTGTCAATTTTGAATTGTCAGTTTCAACATGTTTACTCATCTGGAATAAGTGTTTTGAAATGTAAAAACATAACAATTAATGTTTATAATAAATAGTATTGTTTCTCTGTAAGTAGATAGCACTTTTTCTTTTGTATTGTTGCTCGTTTCAATAAATTAAGTCTGTTCTGATTAGGCTAAAAATGCGTTACGTAATGAAACCAGTGCGGTAATGAACTTCATTACGTAACTCAAATCACCTCAAACGAGTGTGGTAATGATGACTTATCCAAGCAGTTGTAGGTAAAAAGAAATAAATATAAAAATATATAAAATTTTATGATGTAGATTACCTGAAGGCGAAATGTTTAAGAAATATTTATTGCTTATTAGAATGGAACATTTGACATGGAAAAATTCATTACGCATTTGTTCAACACATTTCACTGAAGAAGATTTCATTGTAAAAGGTGGAAAAAAATGTTTAGGTCCTAATGCTCTACCTTCCCTTAATATTCCTGAGTCGGATCAAAGAATGGAAGATTCTACACTGCCGGAGATGAGTAGTTCGTAAGTCCGTTTTTATATGAATAAACTTTGCAATATAGTGTATCTTTTATAATACAACTATTAATTAATTATAGAAGTGGAGATGGTAGTCGAAGAGGTTCTAAACGGTTAGTAATATTGATTTTTTCTAAAATTTAATTCTAATTATCATATGCTTTTAACATTTTAGGCAATTGGATTCATCTGGAAGCGGAACATCTAGTGGAACAAGAAGAAAGCGTGTGAAATTTATCCAAAGTATTCACAGTTACAGGTATACAGTCAATTTTGATTTAATTTTACTTTTTTTATTAAAATTTTTATTTATTTTAATTTGTTCCCTAATGTTTTAGTTCTTCTTTAGAAAAATTTCGCAGCGTAAAACATAGAATAGGTAAAAAAAATTGCTAAAAAGGATCAGAAATTAGCTTGCCGAAAAAAGTCATTAAAAGCCTTAGACAACAGATTCAGTCACTAAAACAGGTAATTGTAAAATTACGCAATGTCAATCTTGTTTCAACAACAGCCGTTGAGTATTTGGAAAGGTCATTGGATGGTGTACCGAAAAGTTTAATTTTACGCTACATAAAAAACAGCCAACGGGGCGCTATTACGAGAGAATTGTATCCCCCTGATCTGCGAAAATTTGCAATGACACTAAATTTTTTTTCAAGTAGAGCATATGAATACGTTCGTAAAGAATTTAAATTAACATTGCCACATCAAGCTACAATTAGAAAATAGTACACAGCAGTTAATTGTGAACCTGGTTTTTAGCAAATTTCATTAAATACATTGAATGCTATTACTAAGCAACAAGAATCAAAAGTTAAATAAAATAACAATGTCTTCATAGAGAGTTATTTTATTTAATGCTTTAAAATGGAAAGAAATAACGAATACAACAACAAGAATCAAAAGGCTTTAAAACCATATGTTCTTTAATGTTTGATGAAATTGCAATTAAGAAAAAATAGACATCAATGGATTTGGTTACATGGATTTCGGTATACCAAGTGAAGATGATGACCGTGAACCAGCATCAGAGGCGTTAGTTTTTATGGTGGTTAGCTTCACACAAAAATGGAAATTACCAATAGGATATTTTTTTATAAAATCCTTAAACGGACAAGAAAAAGCTAACCTTGTTAAAGAAGCTTTAATAAGATTAAATGAAGTGGGCGTCATAGTTCCATCAATTACATGTGATGGACCAAATACCAATTTTGCAATGTTTAAAGAGTTAGGGTGTGACTGGTCAGATTTACGAAATATTAGATCATGTTTTAGTCATCCCACAACAAAAGAAAACGTTTATGCCATATTTGATGCAGCACATATGCTAAAGTTACTAAGAAACCATTAAACATTAAATATAAAGAAACATTAAATATTATAGTGGATGGCAGAAATGAAATGGTAAGATGGGATTATATTGTAAAGCTGCAAAAATTGCAAGAAGAAGAAGGTTTAAAAATAGCCGCAAAATTGAAAAAGAACCATATAAACTGGGAAAACCAAAAAATGAAGGTAAATAATATGCAGTAGAATTTAGAAAATGTTTTTTAACTAATTTTTGAAATTTTTTTTAGGTCAATTTGGCTGCACAAGTATTTAGTAACAGTGTTGCTAAAGCCTTAGAATTTCTAAAAAACTGTTTGATGTTGGATGATTTTAAAGATAGTCAAGCAACTATCAACTTTTTAAAAAGAATTAATAATGTGTTTGACGTATTAAATTCAATTAACCCGTTTGGTAAAAATTTTAAATCTCCCCTTCGACAGGGAAACGAATTTTATTGGAGGCCATATTTGTTATGTGTCCAAAATGAATTATTGTTATTAAGAGATAACTCGGGAAACTATTTATACGCCTCGCGAAAAAAAACTCCCATAATTGGTATGCTAATAACAATAAGTTCAATTATTGGCATATACGACGAATTTGTAAAAACAAATAAAATTCCTTACCTGCTGACATACAAGTGTAGTCAAGACCATTTGGAATTGTTTTTCTGTTGTATAAGGTAAGCTAAGTAACTATATATGTACTAATAACTAGCTTAATATTGCTTTTTGTGTTTTTGGTAGGACAAGAAATGGGTGGAATAATAATCCTTCCTGTCAAGAATTTTATTATTTCTTTAAAAAACTGTTATTGAATGGCAATATTCCAAATTTAGAAGGAGGTAATGCAAAGGTACTGGGTACGACAGTGGTATTAAGCATTCCATCATCCCTCGCTAAATATAATATTGTAACATGTAATACTAATCGATATAAAGAAATCGATATTAATTTATTGCAAGAACATAACATATGTGGTTATGTAATAAGTAATAACGATGACCAAATTGTACATTGCAATACATGTTTAAATGTTCTACATAATGACGATAACCAGGCCAGCAACCAAAATTATAAATTTGTATTATTAAAAAATAAGGGTAAATTATAAATTCCTTCTATTGAAACAGTACTAATTATATTGTTCATAATTTCAGGTGGATTGATAATATCATCGAGAGGGGTTGTCGATTTGTGTATGAACACAGAAACATTAATTAGAAAATTAATGTTCTTAACGGAAAATAAAATTCCAAGCGATAAAAACATTATAAACAATGTAACACAAACTATATTTGAAAAAACATCAGGAAATATTAATAATTTATTTCCTACATTAAAAAATCATTTTATGGAAAATGATATATTGGACGAACATCTATATTTTTTAATTAAAATAATTATAAAATCCTACGTCAAAATTCGATTGTACAATTTAGCCAAATTGTACAATGAAAAAATGTTGGGTCCTCCTGTAAGGCAGAAGTTGAACAAACTTATATTATTTAGCCATCAATAAAAATTGTATGAAATAAAAGGTATTTTTATTATTTTCATATGTTATTTAATACTTTGACCGCCATTGCTTACCGAAACTAATCATTTCTTTGTTTTACTATTACAAAATGATCCTAGAACAAAAATACTTCCAATTTCTAAGTGCTAAAATAGTGTGAATATTACCTTGGAAATTAATTTACAAATTCCTATTACGGACCTGCTTCAACTGAGCTCTGTGAACCTGGAACCTGAGTTTACAATATTTTCATTTTATTACCACTATTCGATAGAGAATCGTTTGTACTCGTTTGTACAACCTTGACTTTCGTTTGTACCTCAGGACTTAAAGAGAGAAAAAAATTTTGAAAAATTGTCGGTACCTCACTTTTTGATTTTCTAATTTTATTAATACCTTTCGGTAGAGAATCGTTTGTACCTGTTTGTACCACTTTCGATTTCGTTTGTACCTCAACCGGTTCCAAAATACAGCGATTTTTTTATTTTTGAGATTACCGCTGAAAGTGTGTATGTCGGTTATTAATACAGATATCGCAAAACTGTCGATGGAATTCGATAGAGAATCGTTTGTACCCGTTTGTACCACTTTTGTTTTCGTTTCTACCTTAACCGATTCCAAAATACAGCGATTTTTTTAATTTTTGAGAATGCCGCTGAAAGTGTGTATCTCCGTTATTAAATACCGCTTGATAAGGTGAGCAATATCAATTCTAATGCAATACCGTGGACGAGATACGGTGTTGTTTCCACCGGCAATTAAAAATAATTTCAACAGAAAATTAAGCTACACGCGGCATTTTTAAACTTCTTCCGACACCCGAAACCCAAAATTAATCAACAAAGCGTTTAATCAAACAGTATAATAAAAAAGACGAGAGTAGAATAAAAAAAAATAATATCCGGATAAACAGACTTGTTTGCAAAGAAGTATTAAAAATACGACCTATCATAGCACATCTAAGAATTAACCTTAATAACGTTTCACAGTGAAGATTATCGACGAAGATGATATAATTAATGACGAATGTGACAAAAATTGAAAAGAAAAGCGAAAATACCTGCTAATATGTTGACTTGGGTACAACACGTGTTTGTATGGATAAGTCCAGTCGATATAAATCATCAAAACATTAAACGGTGCATACCAGACCACATCGGCTAGAGTTGAGAACGGTTACGACCCAAACGTCAATTTCGTTTTATGTACTTGAAAAGTATAGGAACACCGAGACCCAGGGCTTCCCCTAAGATATTAAAAAATTTTGGAAACTGTTGGGTTATAAACGAAATTGAATGCGGTACAAACGATTCTCTATCGAATTCCATCAACAGTTTTGCAATATCTGTATTAATAACGGAGATACACACTTTCAGCGGTATTGTCAAAAATCAAAAAATCGCTGTATTTTGGAACCGGTTGAGGTACAAACGAAAACAAAAGTGGTACAAACGATTCTCTATCGAATTCCATCGACCGTTTTGCGATATCTGTATTAATAACGGAGATACACACTTTCAGCGGTATTCTCAAAAACCAAAAAATAGCTGTATTTTGGAACTGGTTGAGGTACAAACGAAAACAAAAGTGGTACAAACGATTCTCTATCGAATTCCATCGACCGTTTTGCGATATCTGTGTTAATAACCGAGATACACACTTTCAGCGGTATTCTCAAAAACCAAAAAATAGCTGTATTTTGGAACCGGTTGAGGTACAAACGAAATCGAAAGTGGTACAAACAGGTACAAACGATTCTCTACCGAAAGGTATTAATAAAATTAGAAAATCAAAAAGTGAGGTACCGACAATTATTCAAAATTTTTTTCTCACTTTAAGTCCTGAGGTACAAACGAAAGTAAAGGTGGTACAAACGAGTACAAACGATTCTCTATCGAATGGTACTAATAAAACCAAAATATCGTAAACTCGGGTTCCAGGTTCACAGAGCTCTTCAACTGCTTTGCTAAATAGAGAAAGACGGTAATATGCTAATATCGAGATATACTATGTGTACTGGAGTGCGTGCTTTGAGCTAGAAAACGAGCCGGCCTCCTCCACCCCATAACGGCAAAAAGCTTCAACGTAACATACGTAATATTTATTTTTTTTTTTTCCTAACTATAATAACTTAAATATGTATTATTTAGTATTTTGCATCATTATTGAATAACATTATTTGAATTACTTAGTAAATATTGAATAACTTCATGCTGAATTATATCCATTAGTTAGTACTATTTGTATTTCTTGCCGTTATAGGGTGGGGGAACATGCTGGCAAATCGGACCGTTTTCTCGACCAAGCGAATATCGTGAGCACGTACTCTAGTAAATTATATGTATCTCAATGGTTAATATATTCCTGTTGCAGTCACATTGGATAAAAATGGCCGCGACCAAAACTCTTAAGTTTTATTTCGTACGCGCAGGAACAAGCGCAACCTATATTCTTTTTTTTTGTCTATGGAACAACCCAACTCTACCGGTTGGATAACTATGTATATCTATAAACAAGGGTAATATCTTATGCTCACGAGTGCTACCTACCACTGCCACTAGAACTAACACTAGACCGAGACCTAGAAACATTCAGATTTAGTCCCACGTCTCTCAAGATGGCTAAACCCGAATGATTCTAGTTCTAGGTCTTGTGTTAGTTCTAGTGATAGTGCTAGTGTAAAACTAGAACTAACACTAGACCTAGAACTAGAAATATTCGGGTTTAGCCGTGCGTCTTCAGACTTTTCTAAGTTCTTGTCTAAGACGCCAGGCTAAACCTAAAACTTCCTAGTTCTAGGTCTAGTGTTAGTTCTAGTTTTAGTTGTTATTTAACCCTAAATTCTTGTACATTTTAACTGATCTAAAAATTTTTTTTTTTGATTTAATCCACTTACCTTGCTTATAATTTCATCCATTTACCCATTTTGTATTAAATACAACCTTTCATTCCAATTAATTATGTGTTTTTCATTAAAAAAAACTTAAATTCAACGTCAATTTTAACAAGCAAAAGCAACTGCAATATTTTTATCATAATCACCATGATAACCGAGTCAAATCCTATCAAGTTGGATAACCTAAAAATAATAACATTTTAACCGTTAATATTTCGCTTTATATTTTAATATTTTCTTTATTTTATTTTATATCTTTTTATTTTACATTTTTATATTTTTGTATATTGCTTCTTAAGTGAAATACACTGTATAATTAAAAACATAGAAATGTCAACTCTTCCAATGACGTCACAGAAAGGCTTTTGCGGGGGGATAAGTTCATAACAACAGCGTTCATATGGAGTTGGGTAACCTAATACAGCAAGGTCCGTTGAGTATTGGTTATAAGGTTATCCAACTCGAACAAATTGACGTTGACGGGGTGAGGTAGAAAACGTGACATCATTGGAGGAAAAGTATAATATAATATACAGGTGCCCATTATGTATGGAATATAGTATATAATATATTTTGGTATACAGGTGTATCTGAATGACTGCAACAAACTTCAAGGGTGGTTCTTTAGTGAATTTTAAAGGTACTTTGATATATGAACCATGGGCGACTTCGGCTCCCCTAAGGAGCTACATCCCTCCAAAAATGGCGGAAAATTTTGGTTTAATTTTTTTTTCTCAAAAACCATAAACGCTAGAAAAATGAAATTTGGGGAATATGTTTAACTCATAATACGGTACGTTTTGACCCTATTTGTACTTTCAACCTACCCTACTAAACTACTCAACGTAACCAGCCCCGTTCAATTTATACCTAAATTTCTTTTATGAAAATGATAAATACATTGGAAAAATTTCAGTTAGATAAAACTATTCTAAACCTTTTTTGTCTCTCTGATGTTCTTCTAAAACTTAATAATTTCCGAGAAAAAAAATAATTAAGTAAACACTAACTGTTCAGCTGTAGGGTTGTTAATCGAAAGTTGGAATGAATTTTTAATGAAAAAATCTTAGTAGGCTTTGCAATTTTTGTCATAAATATTTTTGACGTTTAAATGTCAGTGGTTTTCTTACTACTATTATTGTTTTATTTAAAATTTTGAAACGTCAAGTGAACGAGCGTAAATGCGATAGAACTTTACTTAAAAATTAATTTGAAAAACAATAATAATAGTACGAAAAACACTGACAATTAAACGTCAAAACATTTCTGACAAAGATTGCAAAGCCTACCAAGATTTTTTCATTAAAAATTCATTCCAACTTTTGATCGACAAACCCGTTGTTTAACAAGCAGTGTTTGCTTTATTTTTTTTCTCAAAAATTAGTCGTTTTTGGAAAAATTTGTATAAGTATCAACTTTATAAAAAAACATTTTATACAAAAGTTGTTTAATATTTTATTTACCATAATAAGACAGCATTCAATTGTTTTTATTTCAGAAAACAAATGAGTAACGAATAACACTTGAAGTTTTTTAAATGGCCATGTATCCTTTCGTTAGGCTCATTTGATAGAGAATTGTTTTCTCTTTACGATGACGTAAAATTTTAGTACCCTTACACCAGAACATTTTTGAATAAAATTTAAAAATTGTTTATTAACAAAATTTAACTAATAACATGAATCTAGATATCCGAGATCGTCAAGTACCTCGAATTCCGAACACTAGCTATAGAATTAGAAACATTCGGGTTTAGCCGTCTTTAGAGATGTGCGGCTAAAGCCCAATGATTCTAGTTGTAGGTCTGCAATAAAAATATACAACATAGTGATATCTAGCAACATAATGTTTGAACTCATTTTAATGTTTTTTTTAATAAAGAATACATCATAAGAAAACACCATGAAGTTGTCATTTGTCTATTATATGATAATTAACTTCAGATTTAAAATGTCAACCTCAATATTGACATATTTGTAATCTTCATTAAAAATCCTTTAAAATGAGTACAAACACGACATATTTATCTTCAGTATTAATGAAGTTATGGTCAACGTTCGGTTACAAATGTTAACGTCAATTTTGACATATTTGTAATCGTCGTGAAAAATCCTTTAAAAAGAGCCCAAACATGATACGTTTAATTCCAATATTACTCGAGATATAAACAACTTCCAATTTGAAATGTCAATGTCATTTTGACATATTCTTAATTGTTATAAAATGTCTTAATATTTGTCACAAAAGCAAAAATACAATTAAAAAAAATCAAAAATTAAGGTTGGTATTAATATTTAAAAATTAAATTGTTATCTTCATTGTTGCTAAGTTCGGGTTTAACGATTTTTATTCAAACTTTTTTGTTTTTTGAGATAAGTGAGATGACGCACTTATCTGGACTCTTTTTAAAGTTATTTTAATGAAGATGACAAATATGTCAAAATTGACGTTGACGTTTCAAACCGGAAATGATTGTATTTCCATTAATATTAAACTTAAATATGTCGAGTTTGGACTTATTTTAAAGGAATTTTTATGAAGTTGACAAATATGTCAAAATTAAAAGTTGAAAGTTCGAACTTTTTGGTTTTTTGAGATTAATGCGTCAAGTTTGGACTCACTTTAAAGGTTATTTTATGAAGATTACGAATATAATAAAATTAAAGTTGACATTGACAACTTAAAATTTTTTTCACTACTAAACTCGACTGTTTTTAGTTCTAGGTCTAACTAGAATCACTAGAACTAACTAAGTGTTAGTTCTAGTGATAGTGCTAGTGTAAAACTAGAACTAACACTAGACCTAGAACTAGAAATATTCGGGTTTAGCCGTGCGTCTTTAGACTTTTCTAAGTTCTTGTCTAACAGGCCCGGCTAAACCTAAAACTTTCTAGTTCTAGGTCTAGTTTTAATTGTTATTTAACCCTAAATTCTTGTACATTTTAATTGATCTAAAAATATTTTTTTTTTATTTAATCCACTTACCTTGCTTATAATTTCATCCATTTGAATTAAATACAACCTTTAAATCCAATTAATTGTGTTTTTCATTAAAAAAACTTAAATTCAACGTCAATTTTAACAAGTAACTGCAATATTTGAATCTTAATCACCATGGTAACCGAGTTAAATTGGACAACCGTAAAATAATAAAATTTTATTCCGATTTTTTTATCAATTCTAACCTAATTTTTATTAATTTTAAAGCAATTCGTTACGATTATTTCGCATTCATAACAAATTCGTTAATTGTAGTTAATTTAAGTCGATTCTAATTAAGAGAAATAAATTAAAAATATCTTTTTTTGATTTAATCCACTCACCTTGTTTATAATACCCTAGATAAACCAATTTTGAGTTAAATATAGCCTTTTAAAACAATTAAATAAGATTTTTTCCTTAAAAGAACTTAAATTCAATTTCAATTTTGACAAGCACCTGCAATATTTGGATCTTATTCACCATGGTAACCGAGTCAAGTTGGATAACCTAACAATAATAAAATTATAACCGATTATTTCGCTTTATATTTTAATATTTTTTTAATTTTAATTTAATTTTTTTTTTATATTTTTGTATATTGCTTCTTAAGTGAAATACACTGTATAAATAAAAACATAGAAATGTCAATTCTTCCAATGACGTCACAGCAAGGCTTTTGCGGGGGGATACGTTCATAACAACAGCGTTCATATGGAGGATATGGAGTTGGACAACCTTATACAGTGTGTTTACCATTACTCAACGGACGTTGGAAATATAGGTTATGTTTGAAATTTTCGATAACTTTAATTTAACCTCAATTCCTTAATTTTTATTAGATTCTTTTATGATCATAAAATGCATAAAACCAAACGTATAATTAATTTTTATAATAAATTTAATCGAACATTTTCAAATAACACTCAATATTATGATGTTGTGGTTATCGGTGGAGGTCATGCAGGATCCGAAGCATGTTCAGCCGCTGCAAGAATGGGGGCTAAAACATTATTGGTTACCCATAAAAAGAACACCGTAGGTAATTGTATCAAAATACTTGTAATTACTTAAATGGTCATTAAATAATTTTTAGGGGAGATGTCTTGTAATCCTTCTTTCGGTGGTATTGGAAAAGGGCATTTAATGCGTGAAGTTGATGCTTTGGATGGAATTTGTAGTAAAATATGTGATCAATCAGGTATTCAATATAAGGTAATAAATAGGTTTTGAAATAAATAATAAATTTCGATGTAAATATGAATTAGTAGGTTTTAAATAGAAGAAAAGGTCCTGCTGTTTGGGGACTAAGGGCTCAAATTGACCGAGATTTATATAAAAAACATATACAAGAAGAGTTGTTTCATAAAACTTCTAATTTAGATGTGATAGAAACATCCGTTGAGGATTTAATTATTGAAAATAATAGTGATTCATTAGTTGATTGTAAAGGAATTATTTTAAGTAAATAATAATTATTTTATTTGAAATTAAATTAATTCCATTTTTTTCTTATAGAAGATGGTACAAAAATTAACTCAAAAGCAGTTATAATGACAACAGGTACTTTTTTAAAAGGTCAAATAAATATTGGTTTAGATATAAGACCTGCTGGAAGAATAGGTGATGAACCAGCCATTGGTTTAGCAAACACTTTAAGCAATTTGGGCCTCAGAATGGGTAGATTGAAAACAGGAACCCCACCAAGGCTAAAAGCATCAACAATCAATTTTAACGTTTGTGAAAAACAACTAGGTGATGATCCACCAGTTCCTTTTTCATTTATGAATGATAAAGTTTGGATTGACGTAATTTTATTCTAACTACAAAAATTAAAATGATAATTCAATATTATTTTTTAGTCCAAAGATCAATTGCCATGTTATTTAACACATACAACCCCTGATCTTGAACCAATTGTAAGAAACAACCTTCATGTGAACAATCATGTTAGAGAAGAAGTAACAGGCCCAAGATATTGTCCTAGTATTGAATCAAAAGTGTTGAAATTTGGCGGTAGAAGACATCAAGTTTGGCTTGAACCTGAAGGTCTTAATAGTGAAGTTATTTACCCAAACGGAATATCTTGTACTTTACCGGCCGAATTGCAACTCCAACTTGTTCGTACGATTGTTGGTTTGGAACAAGTTGAAATTCTTAGATGTGGATATGGCGTTGAGTATGAATTTGTTGATCCACGAGAACTTTGGACTAGTTTAGAATTGAGGAAAGTTAATGGGTTGTTTTTGGCAGGACAAATTAATGGTACAACAGGGTATGAAGAAGCAGCTGCTCAAGGCATTTATGCTGGAATTAATGCAGCAGCTAAAGTAAGTCAAAGAAAAAAATTTGTTGAAATATACACTGACCGGTAAAAAAACCGGCCACTAAAATTTAAATTAAATTCGATTTTAATGATTCCTTTTTTGATCGAAAGGTTGATTCTTCTGTATAATAATCCTTCGAGAGAAATTTTTATTTGGATATTAATTTGAGCATATATGGGGTGCAAGAATGAGAAAAACTATTTTTCTCGATATTTGTAATACTCTGTGGGATGCAGATGCTACAGCAGAGGGTGTTAATTGGAATCAAACGGTAGCCCAATCTTTTCTGAACATTTTGTTTTTTTATTCATTCTATTATCTCTGTTACTAACGAAGATGCTGAATGTTTTAAAACGAACGCCTGTGAAAACAAGACAAATAAGCATAAGAAATCTAAGGTGGCGCGCTAGATAGGGTATGTCAGTTGTTTCGAATAGTAAATTTACAGTTGTTAAAGCTGCCATTGCTAGTAAGTGATGTTGCGCGTATTGTTACTTTAATTGAGGATGGCAAAAGTCAGGGGTATCTTGCCCATACGTTGAGTATACCCCAAACAACAGTTCAGGATGCCTGGAACCGATATGTGGAAACAGGAAATTTTACTAGGCGGCAAGGTTCCGGTAGAAGAACAGTGACAACAGCAGTTGATGACCGATTTATTGTTCTAAACTCTCTGAGGAATCGTAGAACGACAGCTGTAGAAACTCCGCATCGTCTTTAAATGGTGCGTGGGGTTGACGTAAGTGAAAGAACCATTCGTCGAAGACTTGCTGAAAGTGATCTGACTGCAAGAAGACCTGCCACAAGACAGTAGCTGCTCCAGAGACCAGAGTCTTCAATTTGGACTCGTCCATGGTGGGCAAATTTGGGTGTTATTATAGGCAATCTCAGAAACTGTAAGAGATACAAAAAAAGTAAGTGCCATGTCCCGGTCTCTTTTCCCGAGACTAATCCAATCCCGTAAAGACCAAATCTCTATCTTCTTTTGTTTTTAAGTTATAGCCAAAAAGTCAAATTTTAGTGATTTCAAAAAATGCTCATATTTCGTTTATTTTTGAAATTAGAGAAATGGGGTTAATACATTCTTAAGATACTTTTTTGAGTAAAATATACTGCCGTTGAAAAATTTTTAACATAGCTGATAATTTTTGAGATATAACATAAAGTTGTATTTTTTTAAATACACACTATACTTTATTATGATGTTACTGAAAAGAGCATATTTTTAGCGTTCCAATGATGTATCGCACGCATGATGTTTCTGCGGAAAATAAGTGTTATTTTTCAATTTTTAAAATATTAAAGATTAAAATTCAAATTTTTAATTATAGTAGGTGAGGAAAACGCTAAATACAGTCAGTTCCAAAAAAAGTGACGCACTTGATTTTTGACCTAATTTCAATATCTTATATTTTTTAAACCAGTGGGCCGATTTTTATTATTTTTTTATTTCTTGGTAGCCAATTCCTTTGTCTTTCAAAAAAAAATTAAAAAGGCGGAGATTTTTTCAATGACTCCTGGATGGTAGCGGAAAAACTGGAACCATGTTTTTTTCCTAATTTCTGACTCACCCTGTGTATTAATCAAGTAATGGTATAGAAAGTGCTTACACCCTACCGGGTGTCCCTCAAAAGTGGCTCACCCCCATATTTTTCTTTATTATTGGTGATATAAGAAAACCATTTGGAATGCATAGTTAGGTCGCTAAAACGGATTATTATGACATGAAATCATTCTTTTTGTACTTCCGGTTATACCGGATGTGAGTTCTAATTTCGCTATTTTTTTAAATCTATAATTTTTTTTTCTTCAGTTGGGTTGATAGTATAATTTCACATAACTTTTACTTGAAAAAATTTTCACGATCACTTATAATTTTTGAAAAAAAAATTATTTTCGTTATTTTATAACGTTTTACAATTAGTACCTTCGGAAAATGTATTACAACTTTTGACGCATAGTAGCTAGGTTAATAGTATAAACTACGTTATGTCCCTCTAGATTTGCTATTTCTCGAGCAGTAATCACTGCTATGCTTTAGTCAGTGGTTCTTTTTTAATAATGGTGTAAATTAACAGTTGTATTAAATTAGTTTTAAAAGAAAAACGCAATCAAACAATTAAGTTTAATTCAATTATTTTTTATTTTTTTCTTTATTTTTTGTTCTTTTACACTAAATGTTCTGTAGCTGATAGTAACTTACAATGTCCATTGTACATTATAATTTGGATTGTTTACTTTATTTTGGTTAAAACCTCTCAGATCACCTGACCTCACACCTTTAGATTCTTTTTATGGGGCAAAATCAAAAATGAGCTGTATAATACAGCAGTAAGGTCTCGTGAGGTATTGGAAAATAAATCGAGTTAGAAATTGTATTACCTAAATATCTCCGCAGGAATAACGTCGAGTCGTTAGATCGACAATACGCAAGATACAATTATGTCAAAATCGAGGCGGGAGCATTTTGAAAATTAGTTTTTTCGAACTTACAATTAAATTAAATTTAATTGTTGGATAGCGTTTTTCTTTTAAAACTAATTTAATACAACTGTTAATTTACACCATTATTAAAAAAGAACCACTAACTAAAGCATAGCAGTGATCACTGCTCGAGGAATAGCAAATCAAGAGGGACATAACGTAGCTTGTACTCTTAACCTAGCTACTATGCGTCAAAAGTTGTAATACATTTCCCGAAGGTACTAAAACGTTAAAAAATAACGAAAATAATTTTTTTTTCAAAAATTATAAGCGATCGTGAAAATTTTTTCAAGTAAAAGTTATGTGAAATTATACTGTCTACCCAACTGAAGAAAAAAAAATTATAGATTTAAAAAAAAAAACGAAATTAGTACTCACATCCGGTGTAATCGGGAGTACAAAAAGAATGATTTCATGTCGTAATAATCCGTTTTAGCGACCTAACTATGCATTCCAAATGGTTTTCTTATATCACCAATAATAAAGAAAAATATGGGGGTGAGCCACTTTTGAGGGACACCCGGTATATGAAAGACGTTTCTTTTATGAGCATTTTGTTTTTTTATTCATTAATTTATCTATAAAGTTGTCCGAATTGAAGCTTTTTTGTTGAAACCTTGCATATTACCAACTTTCTGAATTTATGGAAAAACAGTTTTCTAGTGAAATAAACTGATACGAATTTTTAAAAAAGTTTTATTAAATACTAAATTATAAACTGGGATAACTGCTTAATACCGTGTACCATTACTTGATTAATACACAGGGTGAGTCAAAAATTAGGAAAACAACATGGTTCCAGTTTTTCCACTACCATCCAGGAGTCATTGAAAAAATTTCCACCTTTTTAATTTTTTTTTAAGACAAAGGAATTGGCTACCAAAAAATAAAAAAATAATAAAAATCGGCCCACTGGTTTAAAAAATATAAGATATTAAAATTAGGTCAAAAATCAAGTGCGTCACTTTTTTTGGAACTGAGTGTACTACTTAGTTACTACAGCAACGTGAGTTTACTTGTCATTTCATTCATAAATTTTGCGAAACGAGTTTCCCGTTTAAGAAGTTCCGCATTATCTTTAAATAATACGATAAAATTAAATATAGAATATATTGGAGTCCGCTTTGAAGATGATACATAAGTCTTCGTATCCCCATTCAAACGGTGTTTCAATGGAAAGTCCGCTCCCAGTTTATGATCCCTAATTTTCCTCTATCTCACCCAATTTCAAAAGAAAAGATTGCTGATATCAAAAAACTTCTACATCTTATGTTTAGGGAAAACTGGGAAAATGTTCTAATCTTACAACCAGTAAGTTGAATAGAAGAAGATGACAGTATATATGACTGTTTAGTTCCTGAAGTTGTCCATATTTAATTATTCATTAATTAATACATTTCTTGTATTTTTAATAAACAAACTTTACTTGCTAATCATTTTTTATTGGTGAACAAAGTCAGGGATAAGATGCTGAGAAATTAGGTAGTATTTACTGTCCGGACCCGCCTACTATAATCAAAATTTTGAACATTAGCGCTTACTATTTTCGAATTGAAAATTAACGCTTATTTTCTGCAAATACACCATACATGCGATACATCATTGGAAAGCTAAAAATATGCTCTTTTCTTTAACATCATAATCAAGTATAGTAGTTTGTAGTTAAAAAAACACAACTTTGTGTTGTATCTCAAAAATCATCAAGTATATTTAAAACTTTTCAACGGCAGTATATTCCACTTAAAAAGTGTCTTAAGAACGTATCAACCCCATTCCTATAATTTGAAAAATAAACGAAATATGAGCATTTTTTGAAATCTCGAAAATTTGACTTTTTGGCTATAACTTAAAAACAAAAGAAGATAGAAGTTTGATGTTTGCGGGATTGAATTAGTCTCGAAAAAGAGACGGGGACATGGCACCTACTTTTTTCGTATCTGAGATAGCCTATAATAACTGTTGCGTTGCGGTAATGTTTTTATTAAAACAACGAGCCGAGCCGTTGATAGAAAATATATTGAAAAAATACTACTGAACTACAAACTATTCCGAACTATTTTTTTAACAGAACAAAGAACAAGCGTAAAGCGTTCCCTTCGTGCTACCAACATAAAGAAATATTTAATTCTGTAGCTTTCGGACGAACAAGTAGCGACATCTATAGGATAACGTATTGTAATAATACTTAACAAATATTCAACAATAACACCCAAATTTGCCCACCTTGTACATATGAATTGGGAAATGGAACAATGGGGTAAGGTGCTCTTTACTGACGAGTCCCGATTTTGTCTCCAGTCACCTGATGGTCGAGAATGAGTGTGGAGACGTCGTAATGAAAGGTTTGCGACCTGCACAATTTCGGAAAGAGTACCTTCCCATGGAGGTTCGGTCATGGTATGGGCGGGTATTTCGACGGAAGCGCATACAGCGCTCATCTTTGTTGAAAATGGCACGCTAAATGCCCACCGTTATATACAAGATATTCTGCAAGAAGCTGTCTTGCCTATTCCCATTTTATTGGTGACGGATTTAAGCTAATGCATAATAATGCGCGACCGCTCGTAGCATGTGTGGTTAGCGAATATCTTGATGAGGTGGGTATTGAACGGATGGAGTGAAGATTAACATATAGCCTTCTTTGGAAATTCTCGGCCACACCATCACAGAACCACCTACGAAACGTTCGCGTTTCATAATTGTAAAGTTCACAAATCTTTTATTTCAACTTCTTCATATTCGCTCCCGACCATCTGGTGATAGTAGACAAAACCACTACTCAATCGTAAAAAGGACTTTCCTCCATTGCGATCTCAATATTCACATGTAAGCGCGCAGATTGAAGACGCGTTCGTCCATATCTTAGCAGCCTCGGTCCTTTGGCAGCCTTCTTGCAGCCAGAGCACTTCTAGCAAGTTTTCAGCGAATGGTTCTCTCACTGACATCATCAACATGCACCATTTGAAGATGACGCCGAGCTTCTACAGCTGTCGTTGTACGATTGCTTAGAACAATAAAACTGTCGTCAATGACTATAGTCACTCATCTTGTTTTCACATGCGACCGCTTTAAAATACTGCATCTTCTTTAGTAATAGAGATAATAGAGTGAATAAAAAAAGAAAATGCTCAGAAAAGATTGGGGTACTGTTTGATTCCAGGTAATACCCTCTGCTGTAGCAGCTACACCCCACAGGGTGTTACAAATTTCGAGAAAAACGTTTTTCTCATTTTTCTCACCTCGTATATGCTCAAATTAAAATCTGAATGAAAATTTCTATCGCAGGATTATTACAGAAGAATCAACCTTTTCATCAAAAAAAAAAAATCATCAAAATCAATTGCGCGGTTCGCGAGAAAGTCAGCTTTGAAGTTGTTGCTAATTTATAGTGGCCGGTTTTTTTGCCGGTCAGTTTGCTATATTTAATTTTTTTTAATTCTCTGCTTATGATAGGTTTTGGGTAAACCACCTTTAGTAATTGACAGAAGTGATGGTTACATCGGTGTTTTAATCGATGATTTAACAACACAAGGAACTTTAGAACCATACAGAATGTATACTTGTCGGGCAGAATTTCGGTTAATGTTAAGGCCAGATAACGCTGATATAAGATTAACTGAAAAGGGTTATAAATTAGGGTGTGTTTCTGAGAATAGATATCAAAGAACCATGGAAATTGAAGAAAAACTTATTGAAGGAACCGAATTGTTAAAAAGTTTTAGTAAAACTGCTAGTAAATGGAAGGAATTGTTAAAATTAACACCTACAAGAAATAATTTACAAAAAACGTATGTTAAACAAGTTGATGATAACATTAATTTTTTATTAATCGAAACAATTTGTTCATCAGAGTAATAATAGTTCAATCAAGCTTATCAGGTCAAAATTTTGTTATTGTTATGGTACTTACAAGATTGTAGCTTACTCATTTGATATTTAAAATGCTTTATCAGCTGTTGATTATTATGTCTTGCCTGGATATCATACTTACTTTACTATCCTAATCTTAGGCCCATTTCACTTGTGTTTGGTGCACTGATTATCTGGCGTTCACTTTATAATTGACATTGACGCCAAGGTCGAATATATTAAGGAAAACGTTTTGGTTATTTGACACAAAGGGACACTTGCCTGCGCCTTGGCTGAGTGATGAGATAAAGTATCTTTTGTAGTAGCATCACCCTTCTAAACTATACAGGTGTGCATAAATTGGCAGAAAAGCTATACGTGGCGATAGGTATTCTTCGTTTGATTCTGAAGCGAAAATCTTAATGCAAAAATGATGTACCATGCTTACATATTCACAAGGTTCTCAAAGATCGGACAATTAGTCCACATTAATGATTAATATTGAAAATCTGTTGATGGAAACGGCTGCAATTTAGAATAAAAATAACTTTAGTATGATTTTTTTTGATCAATCAAAATTGATCTAGGGATGAAATCGGACTGTACGTACCGTAATCCCCGTAGCACTAATTGGGATCTGTTTAAGAGTTGCCTTGCAGATAACCTAACTAGTGTTATCGGTACCGTTAGGAACTGTGATCAGGTTGAAATAGCCACGGAGCAGATCTCTGTGGCAATTCGCTCTGTATATCACAGTAGCAGTCCACTGAAGGTGAAAAGTAGTAATCGGGGCACACCCTGGTGGAACGAATCTCTTAGCTCCGAAAGACAAGAGGTCCGAAAGCTTTTCAACCGGGCCAAGACATTAGGGGAATGGGAGAAATATAAACAGGCTCTAACGAATTACACCAAAAACATACGTAAGGCAAAAAGAGAGTCTTGGAGGAGGTTCTGTGAGGGAGTGAAAGACACACCCAGCAGTGCAAGAATTCACAAGATTCTCGCATGAGGGCCGATAATGCCACAGCGGGCTATTCCTGCAAGGCAAAGCGCCCCTCAAATACGGATTGGAGTGTGGCTAGAAAAGTCGTCACTTACACATCCGTGGACCAGGCAATTCAAACGTTTAAGCCGTTCAAATCGCCTGGAGAAGACAATATCTTTCCTGCTTTGTTACAGCAGGGGAGGTCTTTGTTGTTGCCAATTTTGGTAAAAATTTTCAGAGCGAGTGTCGCCTGGAAATATGTGCCGGCAGAATGGACTAAGGTACGGGTATCTTACATACCCAAAGCGGGCCGTTCGGTCCCTACTTCTAATGCCTTTCGACCCATCAGCCTAACGTCATTTCTGCTGAAAACCCTTGAAAAAGTTCTGGAACGGTATATCCGTACGGTACCATTGATATCTGGTCCATTGAGTCGCCACCAGTATGCTTATCAAGCGGGAAAATCAGCAGAATTGGCTCTACACAACTTAGTTGGTAGAGCATCCAGGACGCTGCAGGATAAAGAAATCTTGGTTTGTGCGTTTCTGGATATAGAGGGAGCGTTCAACAACGCAATACCACAATCTCTTGAAAGAGCTGCTCTTGACAGGGGAGTGGAAGCAACTATAGCGGGTTGGGTCCGCAATATGCTAGATAGTAAAATAGTTTCTACTTCACTTCACGGTGATACGGTGATAGTTGACGATCTGATTGCGATAGTCGAAGCCGTTGGTGTGGAAATACAAGCTTATGCTGATGACATTGTCGTTATGGTCAAAGGAACCTGTTTGCCGAGGATATCTAAAGTCCTCCAGGTGACCCTAGACACCATTTGCGCTTGGTGTAAGGGAGAGAACCTCTCAATAAACCCGCAAAAGACAATTGTTGTGCCCTTTACCAGGAAGCGAAAGTTGGATGGACTAATCCGCCCAACTATCCAAGGTGAAGAAATTCCCTTCTCAAAGGAAGTCAAATATCTAGGAGTAATCCTAGACAAAACCCTGTCATGGAATGGACATTTGCAGGGAGTTTTGCACAAAGCTAGACTATACTTGTGGACTTGTCGCAGTCTTTGTGGAAAAAATTGGGGTTTTACCCCTGAAAGACTGTACTGGCTCTATGTGACTGTGGTTAGACCTATGATCACATACGGAGCAGCAGCCTGGTATAGGAAAGTCCGACAGACTTCAGTTATCAGTAAACTTTCACGAATTCAACGAGTAGCTGGATTGGTAATCTCTGGTGCGATAGGCACAACGCCAACTCTAGCAATGGAGGTTCTGCTTGGCCTATCTCCTCTGCATTTGCATATAGAGAAAGTGGCTACAACAACCATTTACAGATTTAAGCAATATGCTCAAAACTGTTCCGACATGTCCTACCAATGGGCTGCGGAAGACATTATAAGCACTGATACTGTGCTATCAATGCCGTCAGATTTGGCGGTATCACTATCAGTGATTAACGCTCGATACCAGATTGTACTGCCTGAGCTGCAGTCCTGGATCGAAAATGAAAATTCTCTGGTACGGGCAGACATTTGCTTGTACACAGATGGATCAAAAACGCCTGAAGGGGTAGGAGCAGGAGTATACTGCCAGACACCTCGAATTAAGCAAGCCTACAGCCTGGGTACGTACTGTACTGTACTCCAGCCGGAAGTATTTGCTATTGACATGGGTGCTAAAATCCTTCTTGAAGACAGTCAAGCCGCTCTCCAGGCGCTGCAAGCCGTGAAAACGGTGTCGGCTCTGGTTAATGATTGTAAGAGAACATTAAACACACTGAGTTGTGATAACAGAGTCTCTCTGATCTGGGTCCCGGGTCACTCTGGGGTTGCTGGTAATGAAGCGGCAGATAAGCTAGCACGAGATGGCAGCGCTGAAGCGTTTGTGGGACCGGAACCAGCAGTTGGTGTATCATTTGCGATGGCCAAATATAGGATTGGACTGTGGGCTGAAGAGAGACTTCGCCTACTGTGGATCAGTTCTCCTGGAATAAGACATGCTAAGGTGTTTATTAACATCGCCACTGTCAAACCCGGGAATATTTTAGGACTTGCCCGTAGTAGCATAAAAGTTCTAATGGGTGTTTTTACTGGGCACTGCCGATTAAAAGCACACCTCAACTTGTTGGGTTTAGCCGACGATGTTGAATGCCGACTATGTGCGGAGGAAGCAGAGACGGTTGAGCATGTTTTATGCCACTGCCCTGCCGTTAACCGTATCAGATTCTCGATTTTTGGGTCGCAGTTTATCTCCTCAAAAGATCTGAATGACCTTTCGCCGAGCAAGGTATTAATGTTCGTTAAGAGCATGGACTGCACGGTGAAATTTGATAACGATATCTATCGGGGTACAATAGATCCTTAGGGTCGCGGTGAAAGGTTGGTTGGTCCGCCTACCCGATATGTATTCTATGTAATGTAATGTAATGATTTTTTTTCACATTATTTTATTTAGGTTTTAAAGTATTTAATTTTTCTTAATTAACGACATTCACGGAAAACAGTTGGCAACATAGTAGAATTTCGTTTTGTCATTCAGAGTAATAGAAGTAATTTAAAATTAAATAAATAATTCACAATGAATTATTATGTTAATAAAATTTGAATTTAAAAATATTATGTTGCAATTTTTTGTGTTGTTTATCAATAAGTATTACTTTGGCAAAATAGTCGTTTAATTTTGATTAGTGTTTTACGACGAAATGACGCAAAAATGTATTTGTACATTGAATTTCAGAAAATATTACTGAACGTGATAGTACCTACATAAAAACAATGATTCCACATATTTACGTTTGTTTTAAGTGCTTTCTGAAAGCATACAAAGCGCGATACAACATTTTCGCATTAAGATTTCACTTCAGAATGAAAAGAAGAATGCACCATGTACAGGATGGCCCGTTACTAGTGGCATACAGAGCAACAGTAAATTCCTTACATTAAATTATTACGATTTAACCCGATTTATGTTAGTCCAATTGTTAATAATAACGAAGATACACCATCTGTATCTTCGTAAAGTTAATATTTTATTTTCGTTTTTCTTTAATAATTTCGTTTTCTCTTACATTATGAACATGAAAATTGGTACATTATCATTTTTTAAGACGATAAATAATATGGTATTAGTTTTGATCTATCTTTCAGATAGCGCTGCTTACCCTAAAAACTCCCTTAAAGTAACCATATCTTTTTCATCGTTAATCTGCATTTTGCTTTTAAATCCTAAATTAATGAAATTCGGCATATCGCTATAATTTAACATAACAAACTTTTTATCTTATTCAACTTTTGTTGTACAGGGTGTCCCAATTTCGATGTCCACATAGGCCATCTCCGAAACTAAAAGAGATAGAAAAAAAGTAGCTTACATGTCATGATCTCGTTTTTCGAGAAAA
Organism: Onthophagus taurus; assembly: GCF_036711975.1. Taxonomy (NCBI): domain Eukaryota; kingdom Metazoa; phylum Arthropoda; class Insecta; order Coleoptera; family Scarabaeidae; genus Onthophagus; species Onthophagus taurus. The sequence goes on from NC_091966.1 coordinate 20,372,999, forward strand.
TGCTAATGCCGAAAACTCCGAACAGCTATCGGCTTTTGTTTTCGCCCTATCGGCAAAAACTGAAAATTTTGCAAAAACGACAACCGCGAATATCTGACTTATTATCAAAGATGGAGTATTATAAATAAAACATTATATGGGCAACTTTTTACGAAGAATTCAATGGCGTAGGTAGAATTTTTTTCCCATCTTTTATTTTCGAGATTTTAGACGTAACTTTATTTTTTTAAATGGAAACCATAGTCGGCTATGACTTAAAATAATTTGTTATTTCCTTCTGATAACAAATATATATAGTTTGTGAGGAATATTTCTTATAGTTATTGAATAATTAACAAAAATTCATTTTGTTCCATCTAAATCTAATGTATGTATTTAAAAGTTAATGTTGCTATGGTGATAACCATACATACTATGATGGAATATAATGTATCATTTTTTTTTGTTCTTTCTAAAACTTGTATGTATTTAAAACTTAATGTTGTTATGGTGATAACCATACCATGAGTTTCCAATTATTGCCAAAGTTTGTAGCAAGGACAGTAGAATCTAACAGGACTGCTACATCTATTGTATTTTGTAGTCGACTACGGGTTGGTTGCCCGCACTCTACGTCACACTACTTGCCACGCCTGGTAACTGTCTGTGTTTTTAGAGGTTACATGATAGACATTAAACGTCTAAAAACATAAAACTTGAAAACTAATAGGAATACGTCTATTAGGAACTAATAGGAATACGTCGCATAGACCATAACAACAGCTAGGCGTGGAAAATAGTGTGACGTAGTTTGCGGGTAGGTTGTTACAACAATGGATGTAGCAGTTCTGTTAAATTCTACTGTCCTTGAGTTTGTAGTAGTATTTAAAAATTCACTAACAACTCTGGCATTATGTGCTGGTGCTCCGTCATATTGAAAACATATCATTTGAAACATATTTAGTGGCAAATTGTCGACCAAAGGCTCAATGTGTTGCCTTAATATATTGAGGTATTTCCCTGAGTTTAAGTTTTTATGGTAGATACTATATGCCAAAATTCTATTATCTAAAAGGGCACACTATACATTGAACCCCAATCTTCTTTGAACACTCAGAGACTTCATCGGTCCAGATAACATTTTGAACAAGCAGCAGATTATTTAATTTTTCTAAATATCATCTACAAAATGATTCGATTGACATCTCCGGCACGTAAATAGTGAGTTAGCCCCGCTTTGTATGGTTTATATTTATTTTTCTTTCATATTCGGAAGCAGCGGCTTTTGGGTCAGACGTCTTGTTGCAATTTCTCTTGCAGGTCATTTTGGTATGTTTTTGCATATGGCATATGGGAAGGACCAAATATCTATTAAATTTTCTGCTAACCGGCTGAAGGTTCTTATGTGCGGTTGTCTTCTTTCCGGATACCTTGTGAAATATAATTCCGCGGCTAACGTCGCATTCTTATCTGATAACATATAGCATTCTATCATGTTACATTTTTCATAATTTTCGAAATTCATTGTAAAGTTTTATTCAGTTTTGTTATACTTTGACACTTAACATGCTGGTGCATCGTACCAACACATAATGCCAGAGTTGTTATCGAATTTTTAAATACAAACTTCGGCAATTATTTGATACATTATGTTCCATCATAGTATGTATGGTTATCACCATAGCAACATTAACTTTTAAATACATATATTAGTTTTAGATAGAACAAAATGAATTTTTGTTAATTATTCAATAACTATAAGAAATATACCCCACAAACTATATATATTTGTTATCAGAAAAAAATAACAAATTATTTTAAGTCATAGCCAACTATGGTTTCCATTTAAAAAAATAAAGTTACGTCTAAAATCTCGAAAATAAAAGATGGGAAAAAAATTCTACCTACGCCACTGAATTCTTCGTAAAAAGTTGCCCATATAATGTTTTATTTATAATACTCCATCTTTGATAATAAGTGAGATATTCGCGATTGTCGTTTTTGCAAAATTTTCAGTTTTTGCCGATAGGGCGAAAACAAAAGACGATAGCTGTGCGGAGTTTTCGGCATTAGCATTTTCTCGAAAAACGAGATCATGACATGTAAGCTACTTTTTTTCTATCTCTTTTAGTTTCGGAGATAGCCTATGCGGACATCGAAATTGGGACACCCTGTACAGGTGTCCCAGTTTTGATGTTCTCATAGGCTATCTCCGAAACTACAAGAAATAGACAAAAAGTAGGTTACATGTCATGATCTCGTTTTTCGAGAAAATGCTAATGCCGAAAACTCCGAACAGCTATCGTCTTTTGTTTTTGCCCTATCGGCAAAAACTGAAAATTTTGCGAAAACGACAATCGCGAATATCTCACTTATTATCAAAGATGGAGTATTATAAATACAACATTATATGGGCAACTTTCAGTGGCGTAGGTAGAATTTTTTTCCCATCTTTTATTTTCGAGATTTTAGACGTAACTTTATTTTTTTAAATGGAAACCATAGTTGGCTATGACCTAAAATAATTTGTCATTTTCTTCTGATTCTGACAAATATATATAGTTTGTTTGGTATATTTGTTATATTTATTGAATAATTAACAAAAATTAATTTTGTTCTATCTAAAACTAATGTATGTATTTAAAAGTTAATGTTGCTATGGTGATTATAACTATGGAAACCATAGTTGGCTATGACCTAAAATAATTTGTTATTTTATTCTGATAATAAATATATATAGTTTGTGGGGTATATTTCTTATAGTTATTGAATAATTAACAAAAGTTCATTTTGTTCTATCTAAAACTAATGTATGTATTTAAAAGTTAATGTTGCTATGGTGATAACCATACGTACTATGATGGAACATAATGTATCAATTTTTTTTGTTCTTTCTAAAACTATTGTATGTATTCAAAATTTAATGTTGTTATGGTGATAACCATAACATGATGGAAAACATTGTTTCCAATTATTGCCAAAGTTTGTAGTAGTATTTAAAAATTCACTAACAACTCTGGCATTATGTGCTGGTGCTCCATCATATTGAAAATATATCATTTGAGACATATTTAATGGCAAATTGTCGACCAAAGGCTCAATGTGCTGTCTTAATATATTCAGGTATCTACCTGAGTTTAAGTTTTTATGGTAGATACTATGTGTCAAAATTCTATTATCTAAAAGGGCACACCATACATTGAACCCCAATCTTCTTTGAACGCTCAGGGACTTCATCGGTCCAGATGACATTTTGAACAAACAGCAGACTATTTAATTTTTCTAAATATCATCTACAAAATTCTAATCTCAGATTGACATCTCCGGCACGTAAATAATGAGTTAGCCCCGCTTTGTATGGTTTATACTTATTTTTCTTTCATATTCGGGAGCAGCGGCTTTTCGGTCAGACGCCTTGTTCAATTTCTCTGCAAGATGTTGATGGATTTATCGCAAGTGAAGCCAATACATTGACTTCATCCTCTTGCAGGTTATTTTGGTATGTTTTTGCACGTGGTTTGGGCAAGGACCAAAAATCTATTAAATTTTCTGTTAACCGGCTGAAGGTTCTTACGTGCGGTTGTCTTCTTTCCGGATACCTTGTGAAATATAATTCCGCGGCTAACGTCGCATTCTTATCTGATAACATATAGCATTCCATCATGTTATATTTTTCATAATTTTCGAAATTCATTGTAAAGTTTTATTCAGTTTTGTTATACTTTGACACTTAACATGCTGGTGCTTCGTACCAGCACATAATTCCAGAGTTGTTATCGAATTTTTAAATACAAAGTTTGGCAATATTTTATACATTATCTGCCATCATAGTATGTATGGTTATCACCATAGCAACATTAACTTTTAAATACATACATTAGTTTTAGATAGAACAAAATGAATTTTTGTTAATTATTCAATAACTATAAGAAATATACCCCACAAACTATATATATTTGTTATCAGAAGAAAATAACAAATTATTTTAGGTCATAGCCAACTATGGTTTCTATTTAAAAAAATAAAGTTACGTCTAAAATCTCGAAAATAAAAGATGGGAATCAAATTCTACCTACGCCACTGAATTCTTCGTAAAAAGTTGCCCATATAATGTTTTATTTATAATATTCCATCTTTGACAATAAGTGAGATATTCGCGATTGTCGTTTTCACAAAATTTTCAGTTTTTCCCGATAGGGCGAAAACAAAAGACGATAGCTGTTCGGAGTTTTCGGCATTAGCATTTTCTTGAAAAACGAGATGATGACATGTAAGCTACTTTCTATCTATCTCTTTTAGTTTCGGAGATAGCCTATGCGGACATCGAAATTGGGACACCTGTACATTGCTCAGGAAGACCACTTTACCTGCTACGGTTAACAAACTTCTTGCGTTAACTTTGGTACTTTGAGGATATTCGACGTAAAACTTGGTTACATTTCGTTTTTTGATTGAAATTGATTGAAATTATACCTTACGGGGACACAATCCGGGGACACACGTGTATTATGTTATGTAGAAAGGTTCAATGATTACAGGAAATGCATTTTTTTGTATCGAGCATTTTGGCGCCGATAGTAGTCTTGTGTGTGCGGAGATATTCTTCCTAGGGTGCGACGGTATCGCAGTTTTTTTCTGATAGCTCAGATAATCCAAGACTGAGCTCCAAATACATATTTATCGTTGGAGAGACGTAGGTTACGTAGTTGTAGGTGATTTTTTTGATAATGAAGAACGGTGAAGAACATCGGCGTATTGTTGTAATCTTTTTGTGTGTCGGTTTTTTTTTCAGGATGATGACTCATCTAGTTTCTACTTTCATGCGAACACTTCTTCTTCTTATTGAAAGCCTTATGACTTGTTTTGGCGCTTCGTCATTTCTGGTTCTGCTCCTCCTGTGATACTGAGGTCCAGCTGTCCTTCTGTCGCTTTGAAGGTCTTCCTAATGGTTTTTTTGTGTATGTTTTGCATGCCTCGTACATTTTATCCGAAATATTTGGTGAAATGATTGTACTTTTCAAGAAGATGTGGATGAAACTCTTAGACTTTGATTTTGAGAAATCGAAATCAAAGTCTAAGGTGTGAGAGGGTGTCATTCAACAGGTTCCTGAGTTATCGTTTTATTTCGGTTGTATCCCCACCTCTTGGTTGCCCGTCTCCAGAAAGCTTTGATAAAGGTTATTGCTTTTTTCACATCATTCTGGGACAATATTCTCTTCGATATCCTCTGGGGATGCACTTCTTGGCGGTATTTATTACTGCTCCAAGAAAATTATGGTGTTTTTGCTGTTTGGTCGTATCCAACACAGGCAAGGTCCCTAGAGAATTTGAAGATGTGGTTCACACTCTTAGAGTGTGGTTTCGAGGTCATCGAATGATATTTTGAGATCCCGATACGGCAATCTTTAATTTGTCATTATCGGTTTCTCATGTGAGTTTCTTTAAAATATGTTTCGAAGTTTTTGATACTGGACGTAGTGTATTTTACGAGAGATGGTTGATTATTACCTTGCAATTGGAACGGTCTACATTACTTTTGGAAATTTGGTGAGTTCCTCATTTTCCTTTGAAGAGTTGTCGGTATCTTCTTCTCTGAAGTTGTAGGGGTTATTGTTATAAACTCTGATGCTTTGTCTTTGATGGATCTTCTTCGACATAATACTCGACCTTCTACAGCAGATTTTGATTCAGCTTGTTCGAGACCTCGCTTAAATAATTTCGTTACCCGTAAAAAAAAATAGGAAAAAGAAAAACTACAAAACTGCATTCGTTATGTATTGGATCTGAGGAGTTTTCAGTACGTTGCGTTGTTCCAGAATCATTTACAGATATTATCTTCTCAGAATCGTAAGTCTTATATTTTCTATTCCATATGAGATTTTTCGATGGCAAGCTCTGACGTAAATGTTTTGTATTTCTGAACATTATGATCGCATGATTTGCTAACTCGATCTTGGTCTAACAATTTACTTAATTTTTCATTTCACACGATCAAATCGTTTACTGTGCAATCGATTAAGTTATGGACGATTTTGCCTATTATTATTTGTGGTGCACCAAATATTATTACATTTAAAAACCGTTTATTAGCCTTGTTTTTTACATAACTTTTCTTTTTTTGATTGCACTCTGGTTTTTTCTTTAAAATCATACCAGAAAAAATAGTTTCACAATTGATTTGCCAAATCGTGTGCAGATTTCTCTAAATACCATAACATATCTTTGTAACTTCCATTTTAGTCAAAAATAGTTGTTTCAAAAACCTGACCTGATCGCGAGAAAATGATGCAACTTTTGATATTCAATCACATCTTGTCATTATTTTACACCTAATTATTTTTATTTATAGGGCTTTTGAAATGTTATCAACGAACGATAACATTACCGTCGATGACTTAGCTCAAGTTATACCTGAATTAAAACCTTTAACTTTTGATATAGCAGTAAAAAATAGATTAAAAATTGAAGCACTTTACGAATCTGCTATTGCAATGCAAATAAACGAAGTGGCCGAATTGAAACGAGATGAAGCTTATCTAATACCAAGAGACATCAATTATAATTCAGAATCTCTTAATTTAAGTTTTGAAGAGAGAGAGAAATTAATGACTTTTCAACCACAAACGGTAATTATTAATTAATACTTTTGTTGTTCTTTATTTTCCTTTGTTATTGTATTTTATAGATTGCAGCTGCAAGTCGAATACCTGGAGTAACTCCAGCTTCAATAGTAAAATTGTTACGGTTTGCAAAACACCGAGATTGTGATTATCTTGCAAATGTTTAAAACTGATTTTAGTAAATATAATTGATTTTAGTGAATTAAGTATAGTTTATAACACATTTTTTTGCCAAAAGTTGACTTTATTAAATACTGGTACAACATACATAGTATAATAATAACGAACCACAACATAACTTCTATTTACAACATACAAAGGGGGGTTTTAGGAGAGGGGAGGGAAATTAACGATTCTAATGTACATAATACTGGTTATAGTATTATTATAAATGTTTCACGTTACTTAATACGAGCTATAAATTTGCAATAAATTAATTTTTTCTTTCATTTACATCGTAAATATACAAAAATATCCAAATATACAGAACCCAAAAAAATAGGTTTGCAATTTCATAGCTGCTATCTGTAAAAACACATTTACATAATTAAACATTGAATTCTAAAAACTAACATCAAATTTGTTGTTACATCGAAAACGTTTGGCGTGGTAACACTATAAAGAAAATAAAAAAATAAACAAAAATTAATTCAAGAGAAATAACGAAAAAAGGAACTTATCTACGCAGTATTATGTTTATAAATAAGAAAAATGCGCATCAGTCTTAATTTAGTGATAAAAACTAATAACAACGAAACTGTGTCGATGATAATAAATGCAATTATAGGCTTAAAGCAAACACATTATTTCTTTTTTTTCTATTTGGTGTGCGTCACAACATGTACATTATCTAACATATACTTATATATGTTTATTTGTCAGCAATTATATAAATCTCTTTTCTTAATATATATGCTGACTAGCTGCTTAGAAATTCATCTTTCATTTCTAAATAATTACTATCAAAAATAGATCTTCTTTTATCAAAATAAATCAAAAGAATAGAAAATTATTGTCACAATTCCATCATAATTTTTTTGTTATAAATTCTTCATTTTCGCCAATTTAATTAAAAAAGACGGCAAGATAAATTTTCCTTTCTCTTTTCCTTCGTCTTTAACAGCTTGTTTCCAAGGCTATGGATTTCGTGGTATTCGACACGCTATGATTGCACATAGTATCCCCCATTGAAGGTTGACCTTGCGATGTAGAAGAATGATGATTGGTGGTTCCTGCGGTCTCAACAGCGCTGCCTCGACGCCAACACCAGTAGCGTTTAACAGCAGCCAATACCTATAAAAAAGAAGAACAATAAGAAAAATAAAATAATATGGAAATTTCTTTGAGTGTTTTAATGAATTAATTATTACCTGTGGTTGACAACCGACGACGATAAAGATAAAAACTCCCTGTAAGCAGTTGAAGATATCCGTAGAGTACCAATATTCATGAGGACCTCCAACAGCCCAAGAAATGATGTCTGCTATCCAAAAGACTCCCATTACAATGACGAGTTTTAGACATACGCGGCCAAGTGCAGCTCTAAAAAATTAAAAAGAAAATGTTTAAAAAAAGTTTTAAATGAAGATGGATGTTAAAGATTGTGTATAAAAACGTATGAATGTATATTCGCAAATCTCGATTAACTCTAATAACGATTTGATGGAAACGTCGCATCGCGTCTCGCCGTATGTGGTTAAACCGGGTCCATTAGTGACGGGTAATTGGATCCAGGGTAATGGCAAAAAGGAAGGAAAGATAATCGGAATAATTAATAAAACGGATGCGTCCGAGTGCTTCTATCCGTTCCCGCTCATTTTAATTCAAAAGTTTTAAGGTAAAATGGAGGATATAAAAAAAAGTGGATGAAACCTAAAAAAACAGTTTTCTACCTTCGCTTATTAGCGGGATTTTGTTCCCGGTAATCACACGACCCCCAATTTGAAGTGGAAATGACCGACTAACCACGACCTGAGTTCAAATTACACGGTACTTTTCTTCCAGCTAGATTGAAGTTTCGAAAGTAGTGCTTTTGGTTCGTCTTCAAAGGGAAATAAACGCAAAAACCCAATTAGGAATACAATTACCAGTTCTGGTTGGGTTCGTGTGGTTCACTACCTCTCCAATATCTCCCAACATTTTTTAATTATATACTTTCGTCCTTATTTATAGTCGTTATCTTTGGGGTTTGAAGATAATAAGTTTAAACGTGTAACCTTTTCTTTGTTCTAGAACCAAGAAAATTCAAATCGCTATAAAATCAGAATTTTCTTTTTGGACTTTCTTTGTTTCTGTATCCGCTAAGAGTTAAATTAATCTTTTCGACCTCATCAGGTAACCGCATCTTTTCGATTATCCACGGTCGAGTAACTTAGAAGGTTCACACGGTAACATTTTTTTATACTTTTTTTTGAACACCTTTCAAACGATTAATAACTGTTAAAAAAATTTAAATGTATACAATTCAACTGAATAGTATAAATGCTACAAAAGAGATTTTTTCTTAATAGTTATTTAATGGTTAAGTACCGAGATCTGAATATAAAAAATGAGGAGCTAAAAAAAGGATTGTAAAAGTGAAACGAGTGTGGGACACGTCGGTGTTCTTCTTGAAAGCATTAAGGTTCTGAATGCGGCCCTATAAATTCCTTTGCTGGATCGTTAGTGGAGCGGAGCGCACCAGTAATTAATCTGCATTGCCTTTTCAAGCAAGAAACCAAGAACCAACGACCCGTACGTGGTTTTGCGGAAACTAAAAGCATCAAAACGATCGGGAATTTTGCCTCAAAAAAGTGTTAAACACTACAACAAGTAGAAATAATTCGAATTACTCTTACCTTTCCGTAGTTGACTTCACAAGTTCTCTTTTCCAAAGGCCACAAGTTAGTTCTCTTGCTGTAGCGATGAACAAAGCTAAATTGACCGCCAGAAGAATACCGACCGGGATAAAAAAGTATAACATAATTTCCATATTTCCTGCAAAATAAAATAAGTTTTATTAATTAAGAGGGAACATATGGTAAAAGATGTTAAAAGTTGTCATAAAAGTGGTATATGCAGGTAAAAAGTTACCTTGTGAAAGCAATTAAGAATGGCGGTTTTTGATAGCAATTAAAGTTAATTAATGTTCTTTGCAGAGATATGGACTCGAGGGGGTCGTAAATGAATTTTTTGATAGTGAAACTATCTCCGAAGGCAGGTGGCCATTAAAGAGGTTCGACCTTCAGGAGCCGGATTCATTAACATTATCCGAAAGTGGAAAGACAGACTTAAAATTTGATGTCGCCAACAACTTTTTAACGAACTCGAATCGAAATAAATCTACCATAACTTCACTTCAACAAGTATTGATATAATTAAACAATAAAATGTGGTTGTAAAATCGACCAGAACCAATCAACTTGAAATGGCTTTTTCGATCCCTTTCGCAAACGCCAGATTTCCACCAGGTTATTGCACGGTATGATGCGACTGTCTGTGTTGCCATCACGTTTCATATAATAAACTTCTTCGTGGTGGCGCCAAATTAAAATTGTCAAAATATTTGTTGCGAAAATGGAGACAGAGAAGTGGTTTAAGACGCCTTGAAATTGCACGTTATTTTCCTTTATCTTGAACGTCTTGCTGCAAATTGCAACGGAAACTACACCGGAGCAACCGCAGTCGTTTATTATACACCGGGATGCATCGTTGCTTTTTTGGACATTAGCGGTCATTAAGGTGAAATTAGACATGCTTATGCGCTTTTTGCAATGGCCACGGAGATCAGTATTAAGTGAGAAGATTAATCACCTGATGTTACATGAATCATCTGAGAAGTGAAATTTAAATGACGACAGTTTAAGATTTGCATCGTTTCGCAATTTTTTAAAACTACATCCTGCTTAATATAATACACATTTTAAAAAATTAATTATGTTAATCTTTATCATTATAAGTTAAATCTTTTTTACTCATACAACTAATAACATGAGTAACACGTGTCTTAAATTTAAATTTCTTTTTTTCTGGGTCACCATTTCACAACAAACGGATCTCTTCGCAAACAACGTATCCACAGCAGGTAAACCTCCTGTCGAAATGATTCATTCGGTCAGCCCATAAAACCGAGAGATGTGGGTAGACTTTGATACTTTGAAATTAAAAGGGTCGCTCGTGTATTTACCATCTTATCTCTCACCAATTCGACGTCGGAAAGCCGTACACATGGCGATTAAGAAGTCATCGACATCTATTTCGTTCTTATCGGATGTATCTTGACGAAAAGAAAAAAAAAGTCCAGCGAACGTGATTCCTCACGGCGATGCGTTCAAATTGAGGACGGTTTTAATTTTGAAATATATAGATAAGGTTGTTCTTTGTTTCAGTATCGTTGTTAAAACCCCGGGCGGCGCCAAGTGGTGTATTTCGCAATTGTCGTAATCGCGTCATCCTCATTTAAAAAGAGACTTTATGTGAACACATCCTGTGTCTTTCCTTTTGTTAGCTCGTTTGGCAATTTGGACATAAGTGATTTAATTAAAATTGAATTAGTTTAGATTACGTTAAGTCGAATGACTTAAGAAGGGCTACTTAAATGCATAAAGATACATAATTTTGTTTTATAAGTAATTATTTTATTTAAAATTTGAACTTCATAATTAAATTCATAAATAAAAAAATCATCCTACAATGTCGTTATTCGAGAAACTATTTGAATTTGCCAAAGAAGACGCCTACATATTTTCTGAATCATCTCGTGATTTAAGTGGATTCATCAGCAAACATATTCTGACGCATCATCACGTAATGCAAAAAAATGCTAACTGGTTAGTTTTTATTGCGATTTTTTAACATAGTTCTTTATGTATTTTCTTTAAAGGACATTAAACGATTTTTTAATTGCCTGCCTTACATTATTTCGAGAATGACAGAGACTCACTGGTACTAAATGACACCATCAAATTAAAGACTGGAATCTGAAGGATGCATTTCGCAATTACCTTCCAGTAAATAATTATTGCAAGTAATTATAGACGTAATAACGCAGTTTTTTCTCGCGAGTTATTTAAAAATATCTCCAATACCGAAGGCAATAAATATGCGGGAAAATGTTGTATCATGGTTACGGAAAATAGATTTCTTGGAAAATACATTTTACAAAATGTAGTTTATATAGTATTTAAGCGTGAACACAGCTTGATCTTGGTTTTTTCTAGTGAAGACCCTGAACACGGAACTACGCGATGTTATGCCATAGCCTTTTGTTTCATCGTTCTCGTCTAATTTTCGCTAGAGACATGAGAAAGGAACGATCTTGAACAATTCTAGGTTGCAATCTGCAAGAAATTGATTCAAAGAACTCTATCGGGATTGCTATCACCGTTATGTTCCCGCCTTTCTAAGATTGTTTGATGATCGTTCTCAAGTTGTACAAGATTGAAGAAAATTGAAACGGATGTAGAAAATAATATCTTAGGGATATGAAGAATTCCGAGTTATGAAGAAATTTGATGTAATCGGAGTTATTTGGGTACGATATTTATTAATGAAAATTGTGATTTATTTATTTTACCCAAACAAGTTGTTTCTATTTACCATTTCAACGAATTTTGGTAAAATTGCAGCCCAGTTGATTATTGATAATACAAAGAAAAGACAAATAATAAGAATTCTTAGTATGAATTTTATGAAAATCAAATATTTATAATAAATGAAAGAGGCTCCAGATTTAGTCTTTTTACATAATCTTCAACTTTTAATTACATCAGCGGAAGTTGTTACAGATCGTCTACTAATTATTTAAGAATTGTTTTTTGTTTTGTTAATTAGTTTTGAGAAATTCACAAAATTCATTTCCGCGTTAGGCATAGTGATGTATTCATACTTGATCCTTGGAGGGGAGATAGAAAAGGAGACCTAAGAGAAGGGCTGGGTGCAAAAACCAGGTGGCTCCACTTTTGGGGGAATTTGACTTTTTCTTTGATTTTGGTTTTCAAAACTGTGCTCTACAGATTAATGCAAGAACCAGGCAGTTTTACAGCTTAATACGACTACAGAACGTTAAAAGGAGCTACCTGTTATGCTGTTTCAATGAAAATCGTCGTTTCCTGTCACCTGAACTAAACATCATCACCCTGTATAGACCCTATTTGGAAAAATTTGAGCTAGAGCAGCATCGCATAATGGCAGAAAAAGACTTCAAATCCTACGTTAGCTACGATTTTTATCGTAGAAGTTTGGTAGAAAACTTTAATCTAAGCTTTGGACACCCGAGGTCTGACACATGTCTAAAATGTGACGCCTACGAAAATACTTTAAAAAGTTTAACGGATGAACAGGAGAAACAAAAGCTCATAACTGAAAAAAATCTTCTTCTTGGTAAAACGGATAGTTTTTACCGAGATATGAAGGAAAAACAAAAACTGGCTCTTTCTGATCCTACAGTGGAGATCATTAGTTTGATTTTGAACAGAATGTACCGTTACCACATCTCCCAGCCGGAAATGTGTTTTATAAACGTCAACTGTGGGTATTTCCACTTTGCATTCATCAGATTGATGTACTTTCAAAAGTTTCTTTTACATGTATGATGAAGTTATTGGGCTCCAATGAGGTTATTAGTTGTTTGCATCATTTTATTAAGACTTCTATAAAGTCAGAGGTTAAGACGCTGACAACTGCGCTGCTCAAAATAAAAATAGCGTTTTAATCAATTTTTGGCAAACATTAACACTACAAAAACGATTTGTTAACATTAGACATCACTATCCTGAACCAGGATATAGTTTTTTGCCATGCGATCGCAGTTTTGCTCAGGTCGAAAAACAGAAAAGGAAGCAGCAAAGGGTGATATTGCCCGAAGAGTGGATGCAAATAGTAAAAAATTCATCCAGGAGGTTTGAAGTACTTCATGTAACGCAGAACATGATACTTGACTATAAAACTTAATAAACACCCCGTTTTAAGAAAACCATAACAAATGGACATAAGGAAAAGTTTACCATTTCAAAGTATCGAATAATACAATTCGATTCAGCCAGTGTCAATACACGAAAATATTCTGAGACCCATAATGCTCTATTCGGCCACATGATCTTGAAGTTGACAGAAAAGGGTATAATGAACTTCTTCCATGACATTCTAAATGACAAGAGGTACTATGAAAGAATTTGTTCTTCAGCAACCCCTTCTGAAGAAAATACAGTAAAATCTTCTACAGATGACAATGAAACGTAGATAGGTGAGTAGCTTGGATATTGTTTAATATCTGCAAATAATGTTGTCATTTTATAGCTCCTGTTATGTAAGAGTATTCTCGTACAAAACTAAGCAAAAATATCAACGACAACATTTTCTAACAATAACATAATCAAAATCCAAATTGGAATTATATTTTCCTTTTAGAATACATTCAGAATATATTTTAAAATACTTTTTTGATGATTCCCAAAAGTTTACTAAAATGGAGCTACCTCGATTTAGCACCCAGCTCTTAAGTTGTTAAACTAAAATTAGAACTAAAACTAGAACTAACACTAGAAACTTTCGGGTTTTGCCGTGCGTCTTTTAATAAAAGGTTTGACGTTTCGGATGCCATGTTGCAACCTTCTTCAGAAACTGGTTCGAAGTGACGAGATCAAAAATCGGTAACTATATATAAGTCGGAAAAATATATATAGTTACCGTTTTCGGCAAAACCCGAAAGTTTCCAGTGTTAGTTCTAGTTTTAGTTCTAATTTTAGTTTAATTCACACCAGCCGTGAAAGCCTTCGTACTTATCTTAAGTTGTTGTTGAAATATACTTTCTGGTGTCTTAATAGATGTTGGAAGTGTATAAAGTATTTGTAGAAGCTTCTGCACATTTGGGTACAACTTCTCATTACAAGCCTCCAAACAAGCTAACGTGTTATATTCGGCTAAGGTTGATACAATTGTTTAAATATTTGTCCCAGATTCTAAATTTAATTTGATTGTTGTTTTGACATAATTGACATACAGAATTTTGACATAATTCCTCTAAGTATGTAACAGTATTTTCGTGGAAGCAATCTGAGTAAAAGCCAAACAATTGTCAAAAACGATATCTTCACAGAAATCGTGAAGCACTAATGTTTCATAAAGTGCAGAGAAAATAAGAAATTTATCACCGTTATAACCCCTGATGTGTTTTAGGCTACTCAATCTTCTATTCTGTCCTTTCACCACACAATCATCTCCACCTCCTAAACCTCACTTGTCTTAAATCATCCATACATCTCGATCTCCACTAACTCTTCGACCCACTGGTCTGCAATCTGCAACTATCTTTGTTGTCCACTGATCGCTCATTCGTTCCACGTGTTTCCTGCATCCATCCGAGTCGTCTACTTTTAATGAACCTGACAATATCGGTACCATCTATTAATTGGTATAATTCGTGACTCATTCGTAACTTCCAGGAGTTTAAACTTCCTAAGAAGTTGTTCATCTGTGGTTGTTAAAGCTCAGGCTTCGTATTCATATGTTACCACTGATCTAATAAGGCTTTTCTATAAAGTTATCTTTATGTTTTTGTTCACCATTCTAAATTTGAACAGTTCAAATGACTTTGATAGGGGCCGAATTATCGGTATAAAAGAGGCGTGTTTCTCATTCCGAGAGATTGGGAGAAGACTGAATCGGGACCACACTACAGTTGCTCGGATATGGCATTTATGGTCCGAAAAGGGTATTCAGAAGCGATGTCCTGCTGAAAGACCCGTCCGAAGAAGCAACGCACGTGAAGACCGACTCCTTAGGCGGATGGCTACCAGGGATCGATTTCAAACAACAAGGTCGATTGCTGTGGATTGGACGAGAGCTTTGAACCGACACTTGTCGATGGCAATTGTTTACAGAAGAATTTCATCCTTTGGGCTTCATTCATACCGTCCTTTCCTTCGGCTTCCATTAACACCTCCGCATAAATCAGCCAGACTTGCATGGTGTCAAGAACGGCAAGGGTGGGTACATCAGTGGAATGACATCCTCTTCAGTGATGAATCAAGGTTTTGTTTATGGGTGAATGATGGTCGTAGAAGGGTGCGGCGACATCTAGGAAAAAGACGGAATGTTAGTTTGTTCAAAGACGACACACAGCCTTAAAACCTGGGGTTATGGTTTGGAGGACGATATGTGCTGGACGAAGGTCACCCCTTCAGGCACATTCCAGTTACATTAAATGCACGTCGTTACAGCAACAACGTTCTGGTACCGGTGGTAGAACCTTTCATACAGACGTTGCAGAATGCCACTTTCCAACAACATAATGCAAGACTTCATACTGCTGTGGTTACAAGAAGGTTCCTGGTTGGATTGCAAATTTTGCCCTGGTCTGCACGGTCACCGGACTTGTCGCCGATTGAACATGTCTGGGATAGGCCCAGGCTTCATGAGAATCTGGATGAACTTCGACACCATCTAGACTCTAGATGGTCCTCTAGATACTAAAGGTTGCATGGAACAAGATACACCAGAAAGACATCAACCGCCTAATAGAGAGCATGGGTAGAAGAGTTAATGCATGCATAGCTGCGCGTGAGGATGCAACCCACTACTAGCTTTTTTTTTCTTGAAATATGTTAATTTTTGTTTTGTTTTTTTCAACTAAACTTTCATCGTTTCTTAGTTGATAATAAAGCATTATTTTACCGAAGTTTCAAAATTGTATTCTAATTCTTAATGGGTGGTGTATTTTATGTATGTGGAAGTGAGTGTATGATACTAAGCCTTGTCTTCGTTTATCTGTAGCAGTTTGTTCTGCGATTCGCTAGCCAATATGTTCAAGTGTTCTTTCAGTCCTTTTGCACTCCTACTGATAATTGCTATGTTATTGGCATAGGCGCATATCGCCAGCAGTATCTAATTTTCTGAAGGCTGCCTCCAGCACCAGATTGAACAATGTAGCCAATCATCATCCGTGCATCACCCTATCGCATCTTAGCATCCATGCTAAATATGTATACTTGTCTGATCATAATGACGAGAATTACAACAATTTGTTGTACCCACTACCTAGTAATTATTTATAACGTTTTATATTTATTTTGATTACCCTTGCAAGGTTTTTGCTTAACGTTTATGATAACGTAAGAATGGCATCATAATTAATTTAATCAAAAAAACATAAATTCTACATCAGCCAAATAGAATCGTTCTTAATTTCGTTTGCTAATTCGACACTAAATTGAAATAAGTATTTCGTGACTATGATAAACTTCAATAACTTCAAGCGATTGTATTTTACTTAACTCATCAATTCTATCAATCTATGGAATTATCTGTTTAGTTGAAAACAATTTTGGAATTTAGATATGAATGCATTAGATATGCGCAAATGAGTGGATGAAATCGAAGAAAATTCTTATATTCGATTTGTTTTTTATGTCTCTCTCATTCGCTCAATGGTAATGTACGCCTGTGAACTTGTCTGCATTACAAAATAACTTATTGAGAACAGCAGTGGACACCGAAAAGTTTCCAATAAATAAACGAAGAGAGAGAATATTTATATGATTCAATATTTTTTCTATATTTATTACTATTACTTCTCATAAATAAAAGGATTTAGGATTAACTTCATTTCTATTAGAACCTATAAATAACAGTACCTAAACTTAACGGATAAAGAGAGGATTATATTAAAGGGAAGTGCAACCGCAATAATACATTGGCTTTATGAGAGTTGGGGTTCCATGATTAAGTAGAAACTCCTCCCGTTTTCACATTAATTGAAAATAGTAACTGTTGATGAAATGTTACATAATAAATTACTTACCCTGAAACCAACAATTGTTTTTTCCAAATCCCGGTTGATAGAATGTGTTTTCATCACCAACCAGATCCAAAATCAGACCAATTACGGCAATTACAGCTGGAAATCCGCAAGCGTAAACGACGTAAAGGCGCAGCCTGCAACGTTCCTGGCTCTTCTCCAAATTTTGAGGCCGCAAGTCTCTGTAAATAAAGTGAAAAAAAAGGTTATTTATGGCTGCTTTAGAAAACGTCTATTCCATAAGAATTTAAGAAATAGTCGTCTGAATAGAGTAAATTATGTTATCCTTATTTAACCCGAGGGTATTTTTACCAGATGGCGAACAACCCAAAAGATCTCTCCCTCCCTTTCCAGCTTATACTACACAAAGATTTTGTATTACTTTTGTTTAAATATCAACGAAATAGAGAATAAAGCTGAAATTAAAGCATTGAAAGTACAATTCTTGTTGTTGTTGTAGTTTCTTTGTGCTCCACCGTTACACAAAGATACCACCAGGGTTATTGTGTTCTCCGTCTCTTTTAAAATCCTGCGCCAGATTGGCGCTGAAACCAATTCATAGTCTGGCTCTCTCAAGTGGGCTGTACCAAATGGGGAACTTCTTTTATGCTTTGGATTCATTAGCGAGAGCGTTTAGGCAGTTGGTGGGTACAAATTGGTGAGGAATGAATCGGCAGATCGGCGAAGTCATCGCCATTGTGGCCGACTTCACAAGTGTTAATCGCGACAATCAAATTAGCGTTTACAAAGAGGCGTCGCAGTCGCTCGCGGCGCTTAATGGAATTGGCTCTTCCTTTAATATTACCATACTTTGATGGTAACAGGAAACTCAATATACAGTTACTTCTCTCTTTTCTACCTAAAGAAACGGCCTCAATGTTAACCGCAAATTCTTTGTTAGAAAACTGTAATCCTAAAACATTGTACACTCGTGAAGTTATGTAAACCTATCACGAGTGTCGTGTACTTATTTCTTTTCCTACTAAAAAGATAAATTACAGGAAAGCTGACGCTGCCGAGATTACCTTGAGACGTGCAACATTTTGCGCAGCACGGATATTCAATATGTACAATAATAAATTTAAATCTTAGGTGATTTTTTAACGGGAGGATTAACGGTACTTCAACTTATTGTTTAATTTAAACACTGGATTTAAACTTAAACAGAACGGATTTATGTGTTTTCTTTCCCGGTATTAAAAGAAGTTGATAAAACTCTATTTTCCAGGAGTATTTGTTATCTTATGGCCGTTATTTTTAAAAACACTTTGTTGTGAGTATGTGGTGTTTTCGAAAATATACGTCTAAAATATATTTAAAATATATATACGGGTCACTTTCAATGCATTTTACGAGTGGATAAGAAATTCTTTAAAAAGTTATGAGAATGCCTTCATCATGTTCTACGCTCCGATTACTTTAGAAGACACCTGGCGTTTAATAGATATAACGGTTGAAATGATAACATTATTTTATTCGTTTTATCAAAAGGTTTTTGCACGGATAGTGGGAAAAGCTATGTGATGGCAAATCCCACTTACTTAGAGTATCTTTTCAGCGTATCTTCTGTGTTAAATTATAAAAAATTGCGTGGCCGGTATAAGGATTTGCATTTCGAAACCCCGCGGACGCGATGCATAGCAAAGTATGGCGCAAGTAACTAGGAATTCTTAGGCAATCGAAGACAAAGTGGGTCGCGGAGAACTTTCCGTTTTGGGCGCGGTGTACTGCTGCAGGTGAATTCACCGTCATGATGAGCTTAATGGTGCCGTTAATGCCAAAGGTTTATTTTATTACCAATCCAAGTTGTAACCCGAAGGTAAATCGCAATTTATTCTCACGCGGTACAATAAATTTTATTACAGAAGTAAGAGGATGCATCCGAAAGGTTTCTCATCGACAGCTACAAAGCTTGTAATCAAGATCGATCGTTATTTGCCAGGGCAAACACGATAATCGCGACCATTAGTACGTCGTAGAAACGATGTGAGGGCTATAAGTTGGTATTCGTAACGCTTCGCCGAACACCTTAAAAAAACGACATAATCCACGATTAGCGTTGGTTCGTTTCCGG
The DNA here is from genome assembly GCF_036711975.1 of Onthophagus taurus. Taxonomy (NCBI): domain Eukaryota; kingdom Metazoa; phylum Arthropoda; class Insecta; order Coleoptera; family Scarabaeidae; genus Onthophagus; species Onthophagus taurus. Next base: position 20,392,446 of record NC_091966.1, read on the forward strand.
GAAAAATCCTTACCATAATTTTCCGTGTTACCGCTCTCTCGGGCTTACGGTTTGTCTTGACAACTATTTTCCTTAACGATTATTTCGACCCGATTCGCAAGAGAAGAGTCACCGCGACAATCGGTCTCGCTACCATCGAGAAAGTCACCGCAATCTAACGGTGTCAACGTCTTTCGGAAACGGACCATGATAATAACGGAAGCAACAACCGAAGAAAACATCGCTAATTGGGTACGACAATAGAGTGGAGTCTACGATGAATTTTAGGTCGATTATAGCCGCAATTGGTGCTGATCTCCAATAGACCGTAATCACTTTAATTCCAACGGGAAGTAGTTATTTTAATGAGGTGCGGTGATCATTATAACAAATTTTACCGTACGATTGATGAGGTTTTTCAATCACCTTACTCAAATATTTGGTGATACTTATATACTTATTACATAGAAATACTTTTGACATTTGTGTTAGTTGTATCCTAAAGTATATGGTATTTATCCTAAAGTTGATCTTTGTCTTACTACCAATGTGAAGAAAGTGTATTTAAAAGCTTTGCCAAAAGTAGCAATTTTTAATGAAATACCGCCTTGTTTCGGACTTTCTTCTCAACCAATAACTACTCGCTGGGGAACATACGGTTTGTTCCTACAGACAGTAAGAAACAAGTTAGTGGCTTGTTCTTGATTGTATCACAAGGAGCATCCGTCAACTTATCTAATTTGTAACTTGTCGACGATTTTTGAAGGAACATCACATTATGGAGATTATGTGCTAACTACATTTTAAACAAAAGCTCTATACAGGGTGTTTCGGTGACTCGGAGAACAAATTTAACCACATATACTAGAGTGAAAATGATGACGATTCATGTAAATTAGTGTAAATTAGTAAAAGTCTTCAAATTTTAAAGATACAGGCCATCAAAGTAAGGAAATTTTAACACATTTTTCCAAATATCTTAAACACTATTTACAGTAAAGCGCTGAAATTTGGTACAGTATAAATCAATGTGATGTAAAATCGTTAGGCAATTTATGAATTGGATCGGTCCGCGGGGACAATGCAAAGTTTGTTTGCTCAGAACTTTTTTATTCTATCATAAACTCTACATTTTTTTTGCAGTTTCTAATAGTAAATTTAGTTTAGGAACTTTTATTACTCTTAGATAATATTGATAAAAATCACCGTTTTCGTGTTAAATGCAAAAATGTTGGGTTTCGATTTCAATAGTAGCACTAAAAAAGAAAGAAATCTATGTTAATAATTAATCTATTTTTTATTACTTGTCTTGTTATTTTATGTACCTTTTTTATTATTCCCGTTAGTGTTGTCGTTTTTTGTTTATTTTTTGTTGATTTTTAATTTATTGTTTTTGGATTCTTTTATTAAACCAACTAAAACAAATTAAAAATGTGATTTAGCTAAACCTACACTTGGACATGTTGCATACATAATAGTTATGACAGCTCAGTTAGATTTTCACTTGTCATTGCCAATTCAGATTATTTATATTTTTTTTTAGTGTTATTGAATTCGGAGCCTAAAATTTTTGCATTTAATACGAAAACGGTGGATTTTATCAATATTCTCTAAGTGTAATAAAAGTTTCTAAACTAAATTTACTATTAGAAACTGCAAAAATAAATGTAGGGTTATGATAAAATAAAAAAGTTCTGAGCAAACAAACTTTAGGAACAGCCTGTATAGCATTTTTCCCGTGCACCGATCCAACTCAAAAATTGCCTAATGATTTTGCGTGATGTTGGTTTACACTGTATTAAATTTCAACGCTTCACCATAAATAGTGTAAGATGTTTAGAAAAATGTGTTAAAATTTTCTAACTTTGATGGCCTGTATCTTTGCAATTTGAGGACTTTTACTAATTTTTTTTATATGAATCGTCATCATTTTCACTCTAGTACATGTGGTTACATTTGTTCCCCGAGTCACCGAAATACCCTGTATAATAGTATTCCACCACTCGTACAAAATAATCTGTAGAATTGAGGAATATAGATTAGAACGTAAATCAAATTGTAATTCTACTATTCATATGTTAATTAGTTTGATTTCAGTTCTACAAGAATTTTTAATAATTCATTTTTGGTATGATTATTTAACTGAGATGTTTGTCATTTATTCTAATCAAAATTGATGTTAAATATCTTTCTGTTCTACTTTTTATTTCTTTCTATTTTCCTCTTAAATACAGGTGTTTCTGTAAGTCGTGGCATAATTTTAATCACAAATACTAGAGTCAAAATGATGACGATTCGTGTAAAAACTTGTGGTCTAAACCCATAAATGGCTAAGATATAGGCCATCAAAGTTAAGAGATTTTTAAAAATTTTCTTAAATATTTTCAATATGGTTTGTCTTAGAAAGCTAACATTTGGCAGACGGTGCAATGTTATCATGAGAAATCGTATAAGATCACTTTTGAAAATATGCAAACATGGGATCAATGCTAACAGGATGTTCACAAAAGTTATTTCCTTAAAACCTTTTTATTATGTCATAAACCATAAATTTTTCAACTGATTCTAAAAGCCTATTTCATTTTGAAATTATTTTTACACTTACAAATTATTTTTGTTTAGACGCATCGATTTCGAGTTATTCACAAAAAGATTTAAGTTCGTTTAAAAGAAATCTGTCAAATTATTACACAACGTAGCATGAAATCTGGATTTTCTTCAATACAATTATTCTTCAGCATTTCTCAAATTAATGGTTATCTGTAAAAAGTACTTTTTTCTAAAAACGCAGCATCATAGTATGGTAACACTGTATTTGTAATGGATGATCAGCAATTTTAAATTCTTGTCTCTAAAACTCTCGACAAATGGATGGATACAATTGCTGTTCATGTAGAAAATGCCAAGACGTACCTTTGGATATTCTGAAATGTCTAAACTGTACTAGCAGTACTAAGGTCTGTCACAAAATCCAAAATGTTTTCTTCTGGTTGTGATGTACGAACTGACCTCAGATTCCCGTTACATGCTTCTGTCTCAAATTTCCTGTCTCACGTACTATGTGTTTCGATATTTAGAAATGTTTTTATATCAGCTTGTCTTTACTTACAATTTATTTCCATAGGCACCTACGATTAATGAAAACATTCCAAAATCGAGGTTGTATCTTTTTGCAAATATCTCAAATGCGTCTTATCAAAAATTTCTAAGAGTGAAAATAACTTTAAAATGAAATATGCTTTTAGAATCAGTTGAAAAATTTACTGGTGTGAAGTTATCCATAAATCCCAGCAATAAACTTAAAACATTAATAATTCCGTAACCAATACGATTTGGGTAACCAAATTTCACACACAGGTCACTCTTACCCTCAAGAACAGCTAACCACCCCCATTTGGTAAAAAAAAAATTTTTCAACCCTCACCCCCGAAAAAGGGATGTTTTCGCCCTGATGGGCACCTTCGAATTAAACGAAATTCTACCACATAATAGAACACACTTCTAAGTATTTTTATCAATTTTCAAAACACCGTAAGCCCTAACGGTTTTCGAGAAAAAAATCAGTATTATAAACCGCGGATGGGACTTTAGGGGTGAATTTGACCCCGTTGGGCACCTTCAAAATTGATGAAATTTTAGGATGATTTAGAGGATGCCTTTAGCAATTGAAATCAACCATCCAAACACCGTAAGGTATAACGGTTTCCGAGAAAAAAAATGTGTTATTAGACACTATAGGTACACAGCGCGGCGCGGACTTTGGGGGTGAATTTGACCCCGTTGGGCACCTCCAAAATTGACGAAATTTTAGGATGATTTAGAGGATGCCTTTACCGATTGAAATCAACCATCCAAACACCGTAATGTATTACGGTTTCCGAGAAAAAAAATGTGCTATTAGACACTATAGGTATACAGCGCGGCGCGGACTTTGGGGGTGAATTTGACCCCGTTGGGCACCTCCAAAATTGACGAAATTTTAGGATGATTTAGAGGATGCCTTTAGCGATTGAAATCAACCATCCAAACACCGTAATGTATTACGATTTCCGAGAAAAAAAATGTGTTATTAGACACTATAGGTATACAGCGCGGCGCGGACTTTGGGGGTGAATTTGACCCCGTTGGGCACCTCCAAAATTGACGAAATTTTAGGATGATTTAGAGGATGCCTTTAGCGATTGAAATCAACCATCCAAACACCGTAATGTATTACGATTTCCGAAAAAAAAAATGTGTTATTAGACACTATAGGTATACAGCGCGGCGCGGACTTTGGGGGTGAATTTGACCCCGTTGGGCACCTCCAAAATTGACGAAATTTTAGGATGATTTAGAGGATGCCTTTAGCGATTGATATCAACCATCCAAACACCGTAATGTATTACGGTTTCCGAGAAAAAAAATGTGCTATTAGACACTATAGGTATACAGCGCGGCGCGGACTTTGGGGGTGAATTTGACCCCGTTGGGCACCTCCAAAATTGACGAAATTTTAGGATGATTTAGAGGATGCCTTTAGCGATTGATATCAACCATCCAAACACCGTAATGTATTACGGTTTCCGAGAAAAAAAATGTGCTATTAGACACTATAGGTATACAGCGCGGCGCGGACTTTGGGGGTGAATTTGACCCCGTTGGGCACCTCCAAAATTGACGAAATTTTAGGATGATTTAGAGGATGCCTTTAGCGATTGATATCAACCATCCAAACACCGTAATGTATTACGGTTTCCGAGAAAAAAAATGTGTTATTAGACACTATAGGTACAGAGCGCGGCGCGGACTTTGGGGGTGAATTTGACCCCGTTGGGCACCTCTAAAATTGATCAAATTTTAGGATGATTTAGAGGATGCCTTTAGCGATTTAAATCGACCATCCAAACACCGTAAGGTATAACGGTTTCCGAGAAAGAAAATTTGTTATTAGACACTATAGGTACACAGCGCGGCGCGGACTTTGGGGGTGAATTTGACCCCGTTGGGCACCTCCAAAATTGATGAAATTTTAGGATGATTTAGAGGATGCCTTTAGCAATTTAAATCGACCATCCAAACACCGACCACGGCTTCAGAGAAACAATTTCGTTATTAAATTGTACACGTATGTAGAGCAGATAGTAGGTGCCTTTAGCGATTTTAATAGATTATGAAAACTGCGAAACTCTTAATATTTCATGGAAAAAATAAATTTTGTTAAGAAAGGCATTTTGTAGTTTTATGGGCTTTTAGTCGTTACTGGCAAAGGGTAAGAACTCCGCCACGTGCAGTTCCAAAAGGCGCAGGTATTAAGGAAAAAATATGTCCATATTTTTTGCATTATAAGTGCATTCCGGGAAAATAGTTGCCGACTTATTCGGTGTTGTTTTAGAGCGTCATACGCATTTTTTAGATTTTGCCCGAAAGGTGAGGAGTAAACTTATAATATATAAAGATTCCTCAGCTATTGCAGAGATCAGCTGTTCTAGTTATCTCTTGTTAAAACCAGTGACCAGTGAAGATGTCGACGAAATTACTGTTTTTGGGCGATAGTAATTTTTGCCGAATGCTACGTACTAGAACTAACTACAAAGTATTTGTTCTAACAGATGTGAAATTAATTCCTACTAATGGTATATATTTTAGGACGACAACCAAAACAGTCAAGCAACGGAAAATATTTCCTCGACTTAGCAGTAGGCGGTCAAACAATACTAAAACTTTTGCGGCGCGCAAAGTGTATTCCAAAAACATGTTACCCTTGGTTTTGTGGAGATATTGTTGAACGTCATATCGTTATAATGATAAGAACTAAAGATATACTCCATAAAACATCACCATCCCAACTGAAGTCCCAATATTCTCACCTCTTCCGCTTCCTTCTTTCCTTAAATCCTAAAGGAATACAAATTTGCACAATTCCTCCCTGCAAAAACTTCGAGTCTGTGAACGTAAGATATTATAACTTCTCTGTCATGCTATAAATAAATACTCTCCATGCCTTTATAGGAAATCAATCATTACATTCGACGGTTTTGTGCTGAAAAGCAAATCAATTGTACCGACATTGAAGCAATTGTTAACAGAACCATGATGGAAGGGTAACAAAACGTAAAAATGTTTCTTTTCTTATGTATTTAATACAAATTTCTACACAGGGATGGCATTTACTTAAATGAACAAGGGTTGGAAACGGTCTGGAACGCGGTAGCAAGTAATTATAATCATATTCTCAATCCATTACACAATTTAATTATAAGTAAAACAGACCATTAATATAATAAATTTCTTTCTCTATCAAAAGTTTTTTTTCTATCAAAAGTCCGCCCTCCAAATCATCCTAAAATTTCATCAATTTTGGAGGTGCCCAACAGGGTCAAATTCACCCCCAAAGTCCGCGCCGCGCTGTGTACCTATAGTGTCTAATAACACATTTTTTTTTCTCGGAAACCGTAATACCTTACGGTGTTTGGATGGTTGATTTCAATCGCTAAAGGCACCCTCTAAATCATCCTAAAATTTCGTCAATTTTGGAGGTGCCCAACGGGGTCAAATTCACCCCCAAAGTCCGCGCCGCGCTGTATACCTATAGTGTCTAATAGCACATTTTTTTTCTCGGAAACCGTAATACATTACGGTGTTTGGATGGTTGATATCAATCGCTAAAGGCATCCTCTAAATCATCCTAAAATTTCGTCAATTTTGGAGGTGCCCAACGGGGTCAAATTCACCCCCAAAGTCCGCGCCGCGCTGTATACCTATAGTGTCTAATAACACATTTTTTTTCTCGGAAACCGTAATACATTACGGTGTTTGGATGGTTGATTTCAATCGCTAAAGGCATCCTCTAAATCATCCTAAAATTTCGTCAATTTTGGAGGTGCCCAACGGGGTCAAATTCACCCCCAAAGTCCGCGCCGCGCTGTATACCTATAGTGTCTAATAACACATTTTTTTTCTCGGAAACCGTAATACATTACGGTGTTTGGATGGTTGATATCAATTGCTAAAGGCATCCTCTAAATCATCCTAAAATTTCGTCAATTTTGGAGGTGCCCAACGGGGTCAAATTCACCCCCAAAGTCCGCGCCGCGCTGTATACCTATAGTGTCTAATAACACATTTTTTTTCTCGGAAACCGTAATACATTACGGTGTTTGGATGGTTGATTTCAATCGCTAAAGGCATCCTCTAAATCATCCTAAAATTTCGTCAATTTTGGAGGTGCCCAACGGGGTCAAATTCACCCCCAAAGTCCGCGCCGCGCTGTATACCTATAGTGTCTAATAACACATTTTTTTTCTCGGAAACCGTAATACATTACGGTGTTTGGATGGTTGATTTCAATCGCTAAAGGCATCCTCTAAATCATCCTAAAATTTCGTCAATTTTGGAGGTGCCCAACGGGGTCAAATTCACCCCCAAAGTCCGCGCCGCGCTGTATACCTATAGTGTCTAATAACACATTTTTTTTCTCGGAAACCGTAATACATTACGGTGTTTGGATGGTTGATTTCAATCGCTAAAGGCATCCTCTAAATCATCCTAAAATTTCGTCAATTTTGGAGGTGCCCAACGGGGTCAAATTCACCCCCAAAGTCCGCGCCGCGCTGTATACCTATAGTGTCTAATAACACATTTTTTTTCTCGGAAACCGTAATACATTACGGTGTTTGGATGGTTGATTTCAATCGCTAAAGGCATCCTCTAAATCATCCTAAAATTTCGTCAATTTTGGAGGTGCCCAACGGGGTCAAATTCACCCCCAAAGTCCGCGCCGCGCTGTATACCTATAGTGTCTAATAACACATTTTTTTTCTCGGAAACCGTAATACATTACGGTGTTTGGATGGTTGATATCAATTGCTAAAGGCATCCTCTAAATCATCCTAAAATTTCGTCAATTTTGGAGGTGCCCAACGGGGTCAAATTCACCCCCAAAGTCCGCGCCGCGCTGTATACCTATAGTGTCTAATAACACATTTTTTTTCTCGGAAACCGTAATACATTACGGTGTTTGGATGGTTGATTTCAATCGCTAAAGGCATCCTCTAAATCATCCTAAAATTTCGTCAATTTTGGAGGTGCCCAACGGGGTCAAATTCACCCCCAAAGTCCGCGCCGCGCTGTATACCTATAGTGTCTAATAACACATTTTTTTTCTCGGAAACCGTAATACCTTACGGTGTTTGGATGGTTGATTTCAATCGCTAAAGGCATCCTCTAAATCATCCTAAAATTTCGTCAATTTTGGAGGTGCCCAACGGGGTCAAATTCACCCCCAAAGTCCGCGCCGCGCTGTGTACCTATAGTGTCTAATAACACATTTTTTTTCTCGGAAACCGTTATACCTTACGGTGTTTGGATGGTTGATTTCAATTGCTAAAGGCATCCTCTAAATCATCCTAAAATTTCATCAATTTTGAAGGTGCCCAACGGGGTCAAATTCACCCCTAAAGTCCCATCCGCGGTTTATAATACTGATTTTTTTTCTCGAAAACCGTTAAGGCTTACGGTGTTTTGAAAATTGATAAAAATACTTAGAAGTGTGTTCTATTATGTGGTAGAATTTCGTTTAATTCGAAGGTGCCCATCAGGGCGAAAACATCCCTTTTTCGGGGGTGAGGGTTGAAAAATTTTTTTTTTACCAAATGGGGGTGGTTAGCTGTTCTTGAGGGTAAGAGTGACCTGTGTGTGAAATTTGGTTACCCAAATCGTATTGGTTACGGAATTATTAATGTTTTAAGTTTATTGCTGGGATTTATGGATAACTTCACACCAGTGAAAAATTTAAGGGTTTATGACATAATAAAAAAAATTTAAAGAAATAATCTTTGTGAAGATTAACCCTGATCTAACCCCAGATTAAACCCTGTATAGCATTGATCTCGTGGTTCGATATTTCCAACAGTGATCTTAAACGATTTCTTATGATAACATTACACTGTTTGCCAAATTTAGTCTTTCTAAGACAAGCCATATTGAAAATATTTATGAAAATGTTTGAAAATTTCTTAACATTGAAGGCCCATATCTTAGCCGTTTATGGGTTTAGATCAAAAATCTTTACACGAATCGTCATCAATTTCATTCTAGTATTTGTGATTAACATTATGCCACGACTTACAGAAATACCTGTATATTTATTTCTATATTTTCTATTTTTATGCTAGTTTTTATAAATCGAATTAATGAACATGACTTTTTATGAGGAGTGTTTTAGATCGAAAAGTCAATTTTTCTTTCAGAATTTTATATAAAGCAATTTGAATACAAATACTTTCTTAAATCATACTTTGGATTTGCAGTGACCTCATGGGATTATAAGATTTAATGAGACACAATCATCTTGAAAGGAAAGAGTACCGTACGATTGCAATAATTTGTAGTACTTATTTAGCTGACATTTTTCAAAAGTCATTAAACCACATCGTGCGTCTAAGATTATCTACTTTACACAGACTACTAAGTATGTAAACATAGGAACGTGGAAGGATTATTAAGCAATAGGTTAATGGCATCTCTATCTTGATTGCGAAGAAGAGAATTGAAGAGGTTCGATTGCAATCTTAAATGCTTAGATTTACGTTTAACGATTACAAGGAGTTTCATTATTGGTTAAAAATACAAAACATTTCACAACTTTCTCAACACACCGAGTAGAATGACCCCGGATTTGGAGGCACTGGAATTCTCCACCCGACGTCCTTGTCCGAACAAGATGAAAGTTAACGACTTTCACTGACCACCTCAGTAAAGAACACTGAAAAAATACTTACGAAAAAAAAAAGACATCATGCACTTTCACCCTCTATTTTAAAATGTCTTTCGTAATACATTTTACACTGTATCTTCTTTTGGACTTTGTACATAAATGGATTATTACGAAAATTAAAATAGATAGTTGGGTAATAGTAAGTGGAATGAACATTCTTGTAAATTCTTCCAGTGAACTGGAAGTTTATGGTCTATCGTTGTGTAACTCCTGATCTGCAATACCCGCAGTGTATACGTAGTAAATACTATCGTTACCTAACACGTTAATTACCATTGTAATAGAAAATTAACGATCTTTTCGTTTTAAACATTACGAAGCCATGCGGAAGAGTTTTATATGGTTTCTCCTCAAAACACCCCGCAATAAAAACAACACCTGTAATCGCCTGCGCAAACTCGATTTCGGTCTTAACCGTGAAGAGTGAACTTTATGAGTAGAGTCATAAAACCACCTTTATAATGCCGCTAAAGGTTTACCGTAAGCCATCGTTATCACTAAAATTGGGCGGTTCAAACAATTTTACGAACACTCAAATTCCTTATTAGCCAATATAAAGAGAAATTCCTTTTATATTGCAGGGGAAGAGAAGAACACCGAACCTGAAATAGATTTTTATTATGGCTGCGACAAAAATTTTGTAATAAAACGTTGATTTTATAAAATCGTAAAACTAATTTATATGTTCCGGTAAAAACGTCTCGATAAGAACTCGTAGTAGTAACAATTAACGGCGAGGAAAGGAAACAGATAAAACCATATCAATGACTTCTACTGAGTAGATATTAAGTAACGTTCGAGGATGCTTGCTCATTAACGCGTGAATAAAACATCTATTTATAGAAAAGGTCAGTTCTATTTAAGCGCAGACAACGAGTATGGCGTTGTCTTTGACACAAAACCAAAAAGTAACTTTTTATAAAAAAAAATTTAATGAAATTTTTTTATTACCATCTTAGAATAGATATAGAAACGTGATATTTATTTTTGAAATGTGATAGTTTATTTCGTTCATTCATTAATAATGATCAAAAAAAAGATGTTTTTCGGTTTTTTTTAATAATCATCATAAAATGTTATTTTTTGTTATAAAATTTTATGGCTACTTTAATCGTATAATATAATATTATTTTGCAATAGTGAGTGATCGTTAAAGTAGAAATAACAGTAAATATTCATTAAAAACGGAAGTTCTTAGAGAAGTTATGAAGATTATTTTAAGAGCGTTTATATACAAAAAAAATTTATTACACATTTAATAAATTTTTAACCGTAGAACTATAAAATTTAATAACTACAATTCAATTTGGGAGATTTTTTTAAAGGATAAAATTTATGTTCTCCAATTCAATTCTGGGATTATAATGAAATACCCACTATCAACGATTATTTAAGTCTATTAAGTAAGTAACCGATAGTTGATGTTTAACAGTTAACCTCAGCTGAGAATTTATCTTGCAGCTTTCTACTTGATATGCAAAAAACGAAAAGTTAGAAATTCTACGAGTACGGATAATATGTAAAGTCAATCAACAGGATATCGAAGCTTTTTATTATATAAACATGCAGTCTAAATAAAGGTTAACATGTTGTCTATGGCTTTATAATGAAAAATATTCAGATATAAATTTTTAATCAAATCAAGGAACCGACAGTGCTAGCATATTTCAACAACTGAAATAAATTAATCAAATATTAAATAAGTATCTTATTAAATATTCAAATACCTATAAAGTAGTAATGAAATTGTATAAGCGCAATTAGTACTAAACTCAAAAGTTATAGCCGTTTATTCAAATTACTGCGGTTTTTTGTAATATTTCCAAACCATAATCCATAACTTAACAAACGTAGCTATAACAAATTTCTGATCCAAACAAAAAACTCTCAACCTCAAAATGGACGATTTTGTTAGATATCCATGCTACAATTAATATTAACTATGATTATTTTCTTGATATAAAGTAAAAATTCCCAAAACCTCAAAATCTAAAGCTGATGAGAAAAGTGTTATGGATAAGAATTATTCACAATAAATCAAATTGTCTTGTCTGATCAGATAGGTGCAAAACAAAAGTACTTACAATTTTGAAATGGTCATTTTTAGTTATTAATTAATTATAAACAAAAATCTAAAACAAATCGAAACCCCGTTTGTATTAAAATGATGGTTTGAGAATTATATGTGGCCAATTTCGGGTACAAAGAAATAATTCCTAAAAACTCTAAAGAGTTTCGTAAGCAATTGCACTTAGTAATTCTGACTGATGTTGAAAAAGATAAAATAATTATATAAGTACGAAGACTTTCGCGGCCGGTGATACTGCTACATACTTTTAGTTCTAGTTTTAGCATAATAAAATGATTAAGCTACACTTAACCGCAAAATTAACGCGCCACTTATATATTTCGATTTATTATAATTAAAGTCAAAATTATCATACATTTTGAAAAACATATTAAGAATAGAATACATAAACACAGAATTATTTCGATAATAACAATAAGTTTGACTTAAATGAATTGTAGGAAATAAACGAAAACTGAAAATAAAGAAAATCAAGTAAAATGATCATTATTGTTCTTTTGAACCGTATTTAGGTTATCAGTAACTAGTGTTACCACCTCTGGCTGTTACTCTAGCCTGACATCGTCGTGGCATACTTTCAATTAGAGATTTGATGGTTTCTTGAGGGATATCTTCCCATACGAGAATAAGACTTCGTCGCAGCTTGTCTAAGCTGTTAGGTGGTGGATGCTGACTTCTAATCTTCCGTCCCATTATGTTCCAAAGATGCTCGATTGGGTTCAGGTCTGAACTACAAGCTGGCCACTACAGGACTTGAATATTAACATAATTTAAATATTCAGTAACAATATGTACCGCATGTGGCCTCGCATTATCCTGCATAAGTATGAACACATCGCCAATGTAAGGTGCAAAAGGTATCACAAAAGGTTCTAAAATGTCTGTTATGCATCGTTCAGAATTCAGACGTCCACCATCAACGATAAAAAGTTCTGTGCGAGCTGTTAAAGATATTCCACCCCATACATGTGGAATATCTTTCATTTGACCTTCTGTACACTCTTGGACGACGATCAGAACTTACAAGTTAAAACCGTGACTCATCAATGATGGGCTTCCCAATCCACGTGCCTTCTTGCAAAAGCCAATCTGTTTCTTCGGTGGTTTGCAGATAATCTGGGACCAGTAGCTGCTGTCCGAGGTCGTAAATTTTGAGTACGAAGTCTTTTTTTTATGGTATCTTGACTAATAGTAGTGCCACGAATCTCGCTTAGTTGTATTTGGAGGCTTCGTGCAGTAGTGAACCGTTCCCTAAGTACTCGAAGCATCAAAAATCGATCCTCCACCGCATTTGTAGCTCGTGACCTGCCTTGGCCACGTCGTCTAGCATAATCTTTGGTCTCTACAAATCTCTGCAGAACTCTACCGACCGTTGTATGAGCCAAGGCAAACCTTCTACCAAGTTCGCGATTTGTTAGTCCTTCATTGGACAAAGTTACAATTTGAACACATTCATCACGATTTAAATTTCGTCTAGCACGCTCCATTATGTATTGCACGAATGACAGTTATCTTATCAATTGGTAAAACAATTAAAAAACAATGCCTACTTTTATTTTAGAAGTGAGGCTTATTTACTTAAAAAACAAGCCCCTCATGAAAAGCTGCTATGATTTCAAAATTATATAAAGACGGACAAATCCTATACAAAAGGCGTAATAATGAACAAATTATCATAACTGATATTAATGAATCGGAAATATATAATATTTCTCGAAATAAAACCAAAAGTCAGAGTGGTGCGTTAATTTTGCGGTTAAATGTATTAATTCTTTATTTCTTACATAATCTATACATATTTGAACTGTATGTTCCTTGCAAATGTACTTCGAATAAGTTGCTCATATTATAACTGTTTTTCTATTTATTTTTAATGACCGCTTTTTGTTTGTTGTTGGACGAATTTATCCACTTATATTTGCACCTTAGCTATCGCATTAGAAACTAAAGTCTCAATAACGATGACATAACGATGTATTATGCATATCTAAAACATTCTATACCAGTACCATCAGTATACCATAAAACCGAAAGGTTCAGGCGAGAAGCTCGTGAAACTCAAAATTTCAAAATTAAAGCAAAATCTGAAGTTGAAGAGAAATGTGTTATGTCTAAGAATTATTTATAATGAACCAGATAATATAGTCTATTACCAAGTAAAATCTAATCATCTCTTATAAGTACGAAAGCTTTCACGGCCGGTGTGAATAGAACTAAAATTAGAACTAACACTAGAAACTTTCGGGATTGCGATGCGTCTTTTAAGAAAAGGTTTGACGTTTCAGATGCCATATTGCAACCTTCTTCAGAAACTGGTTCGCCTTACCCACATAATTATAAACATGTAATAATTTGACTGCTCAGAATTAGTCGTACTCACATTCTTCGAAAAAACCTGTATACAACTCAGATTTACCCCTAATTTCTAAATATAAGTTACACTATTGTTACTCCCATATTGTTACAGTAACCAAAACAGTTTGCATATAGTGTATTGGAGGAATATATTGTGCTCCCTCAAAAAAGAAGCAATTAAATAGTATTTTTACTCAATTATAATTAAAGGAAATATACAAAATAAATACATTTACAAAATGGTAAAATCAGAAAGTAAAATCTGATTCTCAACTGAATGACCACAAATACTCATCAATGAGACATGTGACAGATTTTAAATAATTTGTATCGTTAAACATAAAAACTGCTCATCATGAATCAAAATCAAAAAACTGTAGTCATAACAAAAGCACTTAGTAGCAATAAAGCTGTATATAAACTGATTCCTCAACAACGGGCTTTCGCTGTCAAAATGCCAATTCTTGCGAGAGTGTACATTATATTTTCCGAACCTATTTCAATATTCATCAAAATTTTGATAAGATATCGTGAACAAGAAAAAATCAAGAGAGTCCGAAGACTTTGCGTAGATTTCCAACATAATCCCTACAAAATTCAAGTCATGTCAAGTTTCTCAAAGGTTCAGACTATCTACGTCGACGGCGTTGTTGTATTTAAGTATTGAAGTTGCAGACATCGGCACTGCAATTGAAACATTCTAATGTGTGTACTATATCCAAAAGGTATTAAATAATACTTATTGAATTAAAGTGGTAACCGGTTGTTACAAACAGATTTGCGTTTACGTCGGCCGCGTTTTAAGAATGTAGTGCTTCGGCGGTAAGTAAGCAACGGTTTCTCTGTCATTCAACATAAAACTTCGTAACCGTTTTATAAACAACATTGTACACCGAGGCTATCAAATTTTTTGTTGATATACCAGATAGACAGTAGTCGAGGTTTCTTGCAGCTTTTCATTTTTTATGCCTAATTTCTTTGTTTTTGAAAATAAAACTTCGTGCCAAAATAAGCGTTATTTATGACTGAAAATACATATTTTATAGATTTATTTTTAATAGAGTTCCAGCATAATTCAAATAATTACCAGTATGGTAATCCAGTAATTAGACTACCTGGTAGATTTTCTTGTGTACACGATTTGAATATTTGGATTATGCACTCAATCCGGTCGGATAATAAAAAGTTTGAAAAAACTAAAGTATTTTTAGTAATTTTTTAGTGATAAAGTGAATTTTTTTTCACAATATATCGCAACTAACCGGCTTGCTAATATTTGACATTCACTTTCATTTTCAGACGATCGTGAACTTGACACAGAGATCTTCTGGAAAGTGATTGAGTAGCACTGATGATCTGACCTTCCTTCGATAAGCTTCACACTAGCTTCTTGAAAAAGTTATTAGTCCTTTATTTGTTTCTCCAAGAAAGTGCAATGAGAAGCGAGTATGTCATGTTGTTACGCTTCTCAGAAACTCCCGTTTGGATGTAATATGAGAATAGTATCGAAGATATATAGTAATCTTGAGAACATCAACACGTTTGGCGAATTGTATAATTAATCACGTAAAGGAAAAAACTGCAGTTGTGGATAAAAAAAGATGATGAGGTCAGCAATCATCGTTGTTTTGTCAAATTACACAACTAAATAATATTATTTCACAGGTCTTCTTGTCCCTATTCAAAGAACACCTCTTATAGCTTATAGACCAGTTTGCAAAATTCTTTGAAGAAGACAATTTCAATAAATTAAAGGGATTCTAAGATTTCAGTTCGAAAGCTGTAAGGATTATGCAAAAACCTATTAATAATAAGCCGGGTTGCAACTGTATCATCATATTGGTAATAATTATGTTAATATTTACGTTGTGTATTTCTGTAGTGTTTAAATTCTATAACGATATTGTAAAAACGTTAGATTTAATTTCTAATTAAGCTGTTAACCAGCACTTTAAGCTGATAAATATCCAACTGTCATATTCACTTATAAGATGACCATTTTATGACCAGTTCGGATGCATAAACGATTCCTCGACATTAACCATTAGATATAACTTTAATTAACAATTAAATTATCAAAGAATTAATATTTAACTTTTTTAGGCAGTCTTAATTTTTAAACATATTTATTATTAATTATTTCTATTTCTAAAAGGTTTTAAGTTTTAAAAATACCAAACATTTAAAAGCTTTTTATCAAATTTTTTTCCACATCAATCACTCGAAGCAACTTTTATGTATGTATATGTATTACTCGCGTGTCTTTGCCTTGTGTGTTACACATAAGTAGCAAAAAGGATATGGCGACTTGTACGGAGAACACTTTAACACTTGTGCGATCCAGTTCACTAAAAACTGGTTGCTGACAGCGGCGACTTACGCTACTTTATCATCCACGAGTAATATTCTCTCGGTATTGAGAAAATGTACGAACGGCATCTTGAACTCGGCTGAAAGATATTGCAGCTTGCAAACATTCATTTTAAAAAGCGACCGCGATCTTATGCGAATAAGGTCGTTATTAAACGTAACTAGCTCTCGGTTACATCGCACGTGCACGCGTATTTAAAGAACTATTTAAAACCCGGTTTTGAATGTTGTTTATTCGAACTAATCCAATAATAAAAGACCGGCGAAACATTCTTTAAACTCTGTAGAGGGCTTACAAAGGGGGACGTGACTTGGTTCTTAATTAAGGGTCGTAATACTAAAGGAATTGCGTTGAGACGAGAGGATTTAGGTGGGAAAGTACTTATTTAAAGAATATGTTAACGTAACTAGATAATCTATAACTTTTATATATTTTTTTAATAAAGCATAATAAAGTTGCGTCATAATGCTTTGATTATAAATATACAAAACAAATTAATAAAACAAATTGTGTATATTTTATGAGAAACGTATATGTCAGAATATTATCATAAATTTTACGAGAGCGTCTGGCTAATTGATAATTTAACGACCAATAAATTATTGCGATCTTTCTAGATTGTTGCGAGGTCAACGACGTGACCCCCACGCGCTCCGAAAAGAGCAAATTAATTCGTTCTGAAGAAGGGGAGGAAATTAAAACGAAACCGAATAAGTTAAGTGTTAAAGAAAAAAGGGTTCCCGGTCCAATTTAAAAGAGATAGCGATCGCGGCGAAGAGCACAGAGGCCGCTAATGATGATGGACGATCTCTTCGGCGTCGAAGGACAATTGGACCGCGACCAGAAGGAGCTCATTGTCCCTATCCGGAGCCTGAGGCATAAGATTTTTGCCGTCATTGAGCGCCGCCGCGTCGTCGTGACCTACATTAACGTTCGATCGGCAGCAATTAAGCGATTAATTTTGATGAACGGCCCGAGCAACGCTAAAAATAGACTTCTTCGATTCAAGACTCCTAACCCATTTTGGACGAAAGAATGGAGAATTCTTTTCAGTTATGGAAATGTAAACAAGGTGAAATTTCCATATACGGGTGACATCTAATTATTTACGAGGTTATTTATATGGGGTTATCGACAAAAGTATCAGTTTTTCAAGGAATTTTAAATTATCCTCCATATTCAAAATGTCATTATAATCTTAATGCTCGCATGTAACATTAAAAAGAAAGTACCTACTAAAATTCTCAACAATATCACTCTTTCAAAGATTTTATTCTTTCTGATACATCCTATATAGTTTCTTAGTTGGGATAACGTGTTTACCACCCGAAGAATCACACAAAAACCACACGTCCGAATGGGTAAATGTATTAACATTTTAAACGAAAGAATCATTGAAATTCTGTTTTGTAACCGCGAACTAAAACGAAGACTAAAATAATTGGATTACAACCAGGTAGTATGTGGTAGTTACTAATCAAAAATTATTCAGTAGTTCTGATTTTAACCAAGGTTTTACTACAAAAAAGTGATTTGAAAATACAAATTAGAAATGCGAGTTGATCAAGTCATTGTTTGTGATCTTAAGCCAAGCTAACGATTTCTTCAATCCACCAAAGATGTCGAAGTCTGTACACAAACAACCCAACCGCACGGACTGAAACATTGGATTAAAATTTGCCTAAAAGAAGTAAAGGGAAAATATAAAAGGGAAAATATTCATTTTATAACTAATTGTACGAGGTAAAGAATGTTACTAGAGGATTTAAAACACCGCCGACTGTAAGTTGCTTCGAAAGGTTTAAGAAAGAAAAGGAAGTACCGATCTGAAAGTTCAAAAAACTATTGTATAGTATTTATCAGTAGTCAAAACGAAATAGCTTGTTTATGTAAAATCCCATTTAATCATGCATTTTATGGCCTAATTAAACCTAAACAAGATTTACCCTGATTTTGGATTTAAAATTAGAAACTTCGCTAAACTCGTTTACACCAAAAATTTGAACCGGAAAATCGATGCCGGGGATGGAAAGCAAAAGAGAATGACGATTAAAAATGGGGTTTTAGAAGTTTGTTGTATCTAATTTTGTGGATGGAACCAAGGACAGTAGAATCTAACAGGACTGCTACATCCATTGTTGTGATAAGCTGCCCGCAAACTACGTCACACCATTTTCCACGCCCAGCTGTTGTTATGGTCTATGCTTTTGCTGTGTATTTTTAGAGGTTGTATCCTAGACGTATTCATATTATTTTTTAAGTTTTATGTTTTTAGACGTATTAATGTCTATCATATAACCTCTAAAAATACAGACAGTTACCAGGCGTGGCAAATAGTGTGACGTAGAGTGCGGGCAACCAACCCGTAGTGGACTAGAAAAATATAATGGATGTAGCAGTCCTGTTGATTCTACTGTCCTTGGATGGAACAGAAAAATTCATGACGGTCATTGTTGGGTTGGTTATGGTATTAATAATGGTTGTAATTTAAAACTAATTCTCAAAATTACACAATGCAATTTTGTCAGGAAACAAACCTATATCTATATAATTTTTCACTATGAATTTGGCTCTATACTGGAGACTACCTATTTCTAATTCTGTGCTTTGTTACCTTCTCAGTTTCTTATCAGTCGCGCTGCTCTTCGCCCAGAATCCTTTTTCTCTTTTACCCGTCTTTATTTAACGTTTTCCTCTACTACTAGTATCCTTCTAGTGATTC
This sequence comes from Onthophagus taurus, assembly GCF_036711975.1. Lineage (NCBI taxonomy): Eukaryota > Metazoa > Arthropoda > Insecta > Coleoptera > Scarabaeidae > Onthophagus > Onthophagus taurus. Next base: position 20,411,719 of record NC_091966.1, read on the forward strand.
TAGTCTCCGTTCAATTACTCATTTAGAGTCTTTTTTCAATCTTCAACTTCTCTATCTATTACCTTTATTGCGTTCACAATCTCTTTCCACTCTCATTCCTCCAGCCTCTGATTAGACTCTATCCTCTATTATTGGTGTCGATTTCCTTTACAGTCTCTTTCCTCTCCTATTTTATATGCAATAACAATTGGTATAAAATCTCAGAACAAACATAAATTGATTTGATAACCACCTATTTCAGTAAAGAGCTGATGCTCTTACGTGGAAAGAAAAAGATAACGCGTATAAGAAACAGGCCGACGAATATAGCACCATAAATTTGATCAACAGAACAATAAAGATCACAAAAGTTCTTCTTCTACAAGAATATCGGCAATAATGTCCTCTTGCATTTTATTTAAAAAGAAACTACAACAAATCTACATTAACCAACAAGTCAACCTAATCTTAAATACACTTAAATCTGGAACATACATTTTTATTGCTCAGAATTTGAATAAAGGACAGATTAACTTTGCGAAGAGGTGAATATACAATTATTTTGACAAATAAGTCTTATTCTATCAGGTATTATTATTATTGCTACAGGGCTGAGGGGAGCGGCCACTCTCATTGCCGCGACCTATAAGATCATTGTAACTTTAGCCCTCCAAAGGTTTAGGGCAAATGTAGGTTCTTGAACCTTAGTATTGTTCTGAGGTCTTGAACTTTTATGTCGGTAGGTAACAAGGGAGTTTTACCGAAAATGTTGTGTCTTAGACGGCCTCTGGCGACGCAATTGCACAGTATATGTTCAGCAGTTTCTGACTCGTCGTTGCATAGTCGACAAGTTTGATCCTCAGCTTGTCCAATGTGGAAAAGGTGGTATTTTAGGGGCGCATGGCCGGTCAAGTAGCCTGAGAGCGTTCTTAGATTCCCTTTGCTGAGGGATAAATAATAATAGGGATAATCTTTGCTCTTTGGTTTTGTTTTGCGACGAAGTTATCATACTCTTCGCTTGTATGTGACCTGAAAGTTCTTTCCAGCGTAAGGCTACCTTTGAAACCTCCCAGTTGTTGATTATTTGTCTTAGGTGGCTTTTTTGTAGTCCACAACCAGGTTGGAGTCCAATGAAGGGCGTGTTCGCTGCCTCTTTGGTTCTATCAAGTAACCTGAGCAGATATTTGATGATCATTTGATTACAATTAGCAGCAACTAAATCTGTATATCTAAGACAAGGTTTTATTGATTCTTACAAATTAAGGCACATCAACGTTATTTGGACTAAATGAGAGGATCATAATTCAAAACTTAATGAAGTTGACGTATGTATGTCCTAAAAATGACAAACATTACGATTTTTCGCTGATATTCTACAATACGTTTCGGCCTATTTTATGGACACTTTCTAGTGCTAAAGAGTGTATTTTATATTTATTCACTTATCTTACATAATAACTTAATACGATAATGTATATATAGAAATATTTACTTTATAAACATTTTGCTCGTAACGTTCTTTAAATAGCCATCATTTTTTCTCACAATCATTAATTTTTCGTTAACAGAATATAAAACGTTTTACAAAATTTCCACAGGAACCCTTAATCTCTTTTTGCATGCGGGTTTTCTATACTTGAATCATGTATGATGATTAAAGATCAGCGGGCCTGGTGAGTTATTCGCTTTTTGATGTATATTTATAAGCGTCGAACGGTTTCATCAACAAACCCAAGTACAACAGAATAATAACGCAGAAATCAAAATTGATTTCATTTTAATGCATCACTATATTCTTAGGTATACCCCAACTATTCTTATTGTACTTGGAGCTACCGGTTTTGAACCAGTAGTTCCAAAGTTTCCAATCCTTGTCTTAGTTGCACTATTCTCATGGATTTCAAAGTTTTGCCGTAATTAAGACTCATTTTGTGCACCAGTACAATTCTCCATTACAACCAATAAGCCATGAGTGTTCCGCTTTTAACTGGGGAAAACACTATTAGATTACGTCTTTTAATGCAAAAGTTAATCCGATTCGCCTTGTTTTTTTAGTAATATTATATTTAATTTAAAAAAATCATGTATTAAAAGTCACTGCTATAAAATCCAAGGAGCAATTAATTTTTAAATGATATTTTAATTGAATGATTAGATTTAATCAAGATTCCATCCGCGTTGACGCAAAAAAGCAATTTGGTTGGCGAAAAACTTTACAGATGGTGCAATTTGACCCTAAATTAAATACCCAGCTCTCACTCCATTACCTATGTAAAAAAAACTTTGAAACATTTGGGAAGATGCCAACCACTTTTCCCTACATATGTCCAATCCGAATAAACGTTATTGTGAAATAGTCCGATTCGCTGCTATATACTTTATAATAAGCATATGAAAACTCAGAACTATATGTTCTATGAGATCTAGCAATATAGCAAAACTGATTGAAAATAAGACACGTTTGACTATGATTAACTATGATTACCAAACAGATGAGACAAATTAGTTACCAAACAAAAAGTGCAATCACTGTAATCTTCGTCGTTAAAATCGTTGAATCAATTAATTAACATTTAAAAGCAAAATATTGTTTGATTATATTTCGTTTGGATGATCTAGATTTGCGGTATGTAAAACAAAACTAACAAATAAAGTTTATGTTTTCTAATACCTCTAACAAGTAGTAGTTTTCCAATTGCTTTGAATGATTCTCAATTACCCTAAGTACATCTCATTGGCTAGCAATTGCTTGAATGGTTCTCAGTTTTTCACTGTCTGTTTTCACTTTTACCACTAAATAATTTTTCAAAATTGCTTTTAATACACCTTAATGGTTCCTAATACCTCTTATTGGCTCTCAGTCTGACCTGATTACTCCCAATGTCTCTCACATTGCCCCCAATATTTTTAGGTTGCTTCGTGTAATTTTCCATTTTTCCAAAATGTACTTAATACCTCTCAAGATTCTTCTTGAGAGAAACCATAATTGCTTCAAGCACTCTCAACATTCACTTCTACATTGACCTTGCTTGGTTGCTTATTTCTGCTTATAACGAATTATTCTGTTCAGCTAAACTTAGCATTTTTAATTAAAACTTTAAATTTATCTTATTTTAAAAAAAGGTTTAGAGTTTTAGTCTCCTTTTTGAAACTATCGATTCTAACATTGATTTATCTAATCGATTTTAAATTACGCAACTTCAAGCTGCGTTAAACGCTATTCAACTTCCGGTGTAACTTCCTTGTTTAAACTTACTTGTTTAAATCGTTCTTGTTTGTTAGTAGGCATGACTAGATATGATTAGTGGATATCTTCCCGTTGCGATTTTGTAAATCCGTTTTCAAATTTGTTCTATAAATATGGTATCATTTGAAGCAAATTTTTCTGTTAGAACGCGTTGATCTTCCGTTAACATTAATTAATGTTATTGTTGGATTGTTATGGGATATTAAAAGATCTGTTGTTAACTTGTTACCTTGACTCCTCAAATAAGTTTCTGACTCATATGATCCGTTTTTTTTGTGAAGGTTGTTGCATTCTCATTTATATTTGTTGTTCTTCCAATTTAGCTTGTTCTTCCGTTATATTATTGAACTCTGTATATGTATTATTAGAGCGTTCAATTAGATTCTTTAATTAACATATTAGCTCTTGTATTCAACGCATTGCTTTACCTCTTTAGGAGTAATACCCAATCATTATAATGGCGCAAATTGCTCCTTAACTGTAACAGTTCTTTTTAGTAATAAAATTTAACAGTTTAGAAAATTTCGCAATTAAGCACAGCGATACTTCACAAAGATATTTAATAATGTTTAATAACTGATCACCAGAATTCTTTTCATTATCAAAACCATTACAACTGATATCATACGATAATCGTAAGTTGAGTACTCATTTATTGAAGTTAGTGTAATAATAACACATTTTTTTTTAATTCTTCTTAATTACTCTATGCTATTTTACTTTCATTCAAAGTATCAATTGCCAATTTGCCAACAAATTTAACTTTAATTAGTCTAATTTGGTAAATATAATATTGGATTTTTGCTTAAAATAGGAATATTGAAAATAAATGTAACGAGAAATCTAGCTCGATAACTGGATTTAACCGTTAAGTAAGTTTCTAGTTTCATAACTGTATTTGTTACTCTTTTTTAATTTAGTTATACTCTTAAACTTTTGATATTAAATTTAAACACTTACTTGGTTTGAAAATTACATTTACTTACAACTTTTACCAAACACCATTTATTATTGTACATATAGTATATTTAAGTACGTAAATCTTCGTAAAAGAGGAGAAATAAATTAAAATTTATTATTACAATAATTCATCCTGGCACAAATAAATAAACTAGCCTCAAATTCATCACTCAACTCAATCTCCAGTCCGAATTGTTTATTAAGACGGAAATCTACGCCGACCGTTAGAAAGCGAACAGTGATCGAAAACTTTGCCGTTAGAAGAAACGATTTGTTAGCATTACAACCCTTTTTACTTCTTTCGTCATGGCCGATTCATGGGAAAACTAGAAAATAATGACAGACAGAGCGACGTTTCGCAAATCACGGTAATTGCACGCTGCCAAGTTCTTCGTTCGATCGCTTGACGATGGTTTATTCCAACTTAATTATAGATTGTTAAGGTCTTAAAGTGACGACCGCGGGTACAAAAAGTTTTTCACCGATAACCGTTGTAAATCTATTATCATAAATCTTCTCATAGCTTATGGTTAACTGTTTCAATAGATTTGTCACCGGGAGGCGTAAGTTCGCCGTCATCAGATTGGTTGTTTACTTAATGCGCACTCTCTAAGACGTGCTCGTTTTAACGATAGAGTCATACGAAGTGCTCGTGTATGACATGACAATGCACCCAGATCCTGGTTCGTAATGTCTTATCCGTGTATATATCTTGGTTGTCGTGCCGCATTCTCTACTACTAAACGACAACGATGATGACGTAGCTTTACGCGCGATGTCTTCGGATCCAGGTCGCATTGCGACATCCAGGAAGCAATTATGGTATCAGACGATGGCCCAACCGACTTAATTATTCTAATTGTGACGCCAAGTCTTGAATTTTAAATGAAGGGCAACAGAAGAAAATCAACTTGAAGATGAATATAGATAAAGACATTTTCCTGTCTAAAGTAACTACGTCGATGGATAGGATGGGTTATGCGGAAGACGACCTCAACCAGTATTATTTTCGTACACTCTCCGGCAGGCAATGTTCTATAAATGCGAAAACATGCGCAGTTTTCACATTTAGCTCTCTCCCTCGCCGTCTTTGAAGGCATACCGAAATAAATAACGCTAATTAATTCCACAGTTTCGTTTATATTTATTGCAGGGCACTATCGGTGTTTATAGACGCAAGGCGGTGATGAACACAAGTGGTAGATTGACGTAAACAAAAATTCTATAGTTAGTTTTCATTTGAAAGATCAAAGAAGTTTCTACGAATTTAACTACCTGATTAAATTTAAATAAAATTTTATTTTTAATCGATTACTAAATTTATAATTCAGTTCATAATTTTAAACGATATAAACTGAACAACGCTCTAAAATTCTCGACATGTATCTCATCTCTATTATTCTCCTTAATAACTCATTACAGGCGGTATTCTTCGTCCTAGATTCTTTAAAAAATTCATGTACAAAAGAGGCTGTATACCGCCGCAAGTTCTTGTTCGCTTTCAGTATACGACCATTAAAACATCTCCAAAGAGCTTCTTCCTCTTTAAACACGACACGGTCCTTCTACGAACGAACGCGAACGGCGTCATTGTAGTAACTAAATTAAAATGATGATCCTGCACTTTAAGCAATTACGGAGAAGGAACACCGCGCGCAGGACGACTTTCTTAGTTTTCAAGGAAAGATCGAGAAAGAATGACCTACGTCGGGTTCATTAGGGACCCAGTGGGCCGTAATTTCTTTGCTCGAGACTACGCGGCAAGTTGGTTTCCCCGATTCGACCTTTCTTTACACGTCCAACAGATGGTTTGGAATGCCGACGAAGACCTTCGAGACACTCAAACGACGAGGAGGGTATGCGTGAAGACCGTTTTTCGTTTTCTTTCATTTTTTTTTCTAGTTTTTTTGGTCGTTGCTTTTCCCTCGTTGATTAACAAGCGCAGACGGACTAAATATACACGTCGTTTTCGATGTAATTTAAATTCTTTAGATTTCGTTGACTGGGTGGGAACCGATTTCGGATGGCAGGTGATATACCGAATGATATTTAGAGATTTTCTTTCTTTAGATTCAAGGTTGGAATGTAAATGATTTTTGATGATAGCAAATAGCAAATAGCATCATTGAATTAATATTATTTTAAAACACGACTATTATTAGAATTGGATAAAGGTTAGTGTATATTGTTAGTTGTATATTGCATTTGAAGAATCAATTTGAAAATAAGCTGTGAACGTTTTGATAACCGCTTGTAACATATACAAGTTCAGTACATACTATTTAGCTTTGTTTTAACATTTATTTCTAACTGTTAAGAGCTCATGAATTGTTAACTGTTACAATCACATATGTCAAGTAATGTAATCAAATTTGTATTTTTAGCACTTTTACAAATATCTAAAAAAATACAAAAAATATCTTTAAAACAACTTAACCCTCCTTTTATTATTGATTTACTTGATTCTTATTAAAAAGAATTGTCTCGAAACACTTTTACTGTATATCGAAAAAACCTTTATACCTGGAATAATCTTTGTAAATGATCTAAAAATCCCTGGATCTCATTTTGAAGTTTCTGGAAAGTGTTATAGATAATTCTTAAAACTTAGAGAAATCTGTGGAGATCTTTAGTTTAGCAATTTAGCAAAACCTTAGATATCTGGAAACCTTAATGAAAATCTCTGTGTGTTCCTGAAGAACTTTAAAAATTACTGGAAATTCATAAAAATACTAGAAACTCCTCGGTGATTTTTGATATCTTTGGAAAAACATCTTCAAAATGTTTAAAAATCTCTGAAATGTTTCAAAAATTCCAAGTTATTCTATTTAGAAATTCAGTACATAATCTTTGCAAATTATCTGAAAATAGGCTTTAAATTTCTGGAAATATGTAACAAAATTTATAAATATTTTAGATATCCATAGAAATGCCCCAGAAGACATCTACAGATTTCTAGAAATACTTAAAAATATCTAGCTATGATTAGAAATTGTTAGAAATTATGGGATATCTTTTAAAATTTGTATAATAGATAATCTAGAAAATCTTTAGAAAACCTTAGGAATCCAATGAAATTTTAAGAAATCTTTGGATATCCTAGAAATTCTTCGCATTAATCATTAGAAATGCTGAGATCATTCACCTTTCAAGATCATTAGAAATTGTTTGGAAATCCTTGCAATTATAGAGGTATACCATAGAGAACATATGAAAATTGTTAGAGATCAAAAGATTCTAGATGTTTCCGAAAGTCTTAGAAACCTTAGAAAAGCCTGGAAATCCTAGAAAATGTTTAGGTGTTTCGAGATATTTTTAAAAGTCTTCCGAAACTATCTTGCATTAATTAATTATAGAAATGTTTACGGAAATCTTTACAATTTTTTGCCAATTTGTAGAATTCTTGTGAAATGCTTTCCACGTCATTGAATATCCTACAAATATCATAGATTTTTTTGTAAATTCAATAATATTATTGATAAATCCTCTAAATACTCTGAATTTCATTAAATATATGCCCGAATGTCTTAAAAGGTTTGGAAGGCTTATTATTATTATTGCTGCCGGGCTGAGAAGACTCGTTACCGCGACCTGTAAGATTTATTGTAACTTTAGCCCACCAAAAGTTTAGGGCAAATGTAGGTCCTTAATGAACTTTAGTATTGCCCCAAGGGCTTGTTCCTTTATGCCGTTAGGTGTCAAAAGAGTTTTACCGAAAATGTTGTGTCTTAAATGGCCTCTGGCGACGTAATTACACAGTATATGTTCAGCCGTTTCTGACTCGTCGTTGCAAAGTCGACAAGTTTGATCCTCAACTTGTCCAATGTGGAAGAGGTGGTATTTTGGAACCGCATGGCTGGTCAGGTAACCTGAGAGCGTCCTTAGATCCCCTTTGCTGAGGCATAAAACCTCTTTGGTTTTGTTTTGCGACGGAGTTATCATACTCTTAGCTTATCTGTGACCTTTGAGGCCTCCTAACATTATTTTGTTTTAGGTGGTTTTTTTGTAGTCCACAGCCAGGTTGGTCTAATGAAGGGCGTTTTCGCTACCTCTCTGGAAGGCTTACAAAGTACCACAAATTATAAAAAATCATTACACATCTTAGGATATTCTTAGAAATCTTTTAGAAATTCCTAAGCATGTCATCTTTAAACATCATTAGAAATAATATGAACATTTTTAGAATTCTGCCAATCTGTTGAATTCCTGTGAAATTCTTCGACGTCATTGAATATCTTAGAAATTCCATAAAAACCTATAAATTCATTAATATTGTTGAAAATAACTTGAAATCCTGTAAAATACCTGAGCTCTTGTTTATCCTTGGAAATGGTTAGAATGTCATGAACATGCTGAGCTATGGCGTGGAAATAATATCATATAATAATGTTATCCTTGAAAATCCTCAGGGTATTTTGTAAAAAGCCGTTAAAAATATCTCTAAATTCCGCATATCCATGCATCTTTGGAAATACGTAAGTATTAAAAAAAACATGGAAAATTCCTTGAAGATTATTTGACACCCTTGAAAATCGATAGGCACTTCTGGATATTCCAAAAAATCCGTTTAGAAATTCTTGTACGTGGCTTAGCACTTATCGACACTTTTTGATCTTTTTTATTATATTTGGTAGAGTGTAAGGAGTTAAACATTTTCACAAAATCATACTCACAAAATTCCTTCGTCTGCTCTTTTCGGTGTAATCACCAGTTATCCATTATTTTAAATCTCTTGCTGTTTCGTTCGTGTTAAACGTAAAATATTTATATTTGGTAGTTGCCATCAGTAAACATTGAGATTAATTTCAAATTTTAAACACAATAAGTACAAATATAGTACAATAGTTCAATAGTTTTGTTGTGTTCAGTATGAACAATAGTGCTTCGTGAAATATTTGGTTCATCAGAAACGTCTTTTCGAAATCTCGTCACAAATCACTTTAAAGAACCATTAGTAGTACCACTAAACACCTTCATCAAAAAATCGAATTGTGCTCCAAATAATCCACAAATAGGATTAACTATCCAAGTTGTTCTGAAATTAAACATATTTTCCTTAAGTGCTCTCAATCCCGATTTTCTGTTAGAGTAACTAAAAATGTTTCGTATTCTAAATTTACTCCGAAATGTTTATTCACAAACTGTTCAAGATATTAGGTACAGATGCACTGTGCGACGACTTAACCTGGATGTAAGCTTTACAAGGTTAGCTTTAGCGTCCTGCTTATCGTGGTACGATGGTATTTAACCCGATGAAGAATTTGTTTTATCATAACGTTGACTTAACCCAACCCAAGTCATATAAATCTTCACGAAATTCCTTGATTAGACAACGTAACAAGAATACTAATAATATCTACCATGCAAGGATAATTTCTGTTCCTTAGACACAGAATATGCTTTATATAATTAAAGCGTTATATGTGTCCATCACAAAAATACTATACCAAGGTTATGCTTTTATATAAAGCCGAAGTCGTTTTTGATTACCGATTAACTAGTAGTGCAGCCGCAATCTTAAATCTTCCGATTTGGTTCTCATCCGTTTCGAATACCACGTAAGTCAAAATAAAATGTGACGGCGATGTAATGAAGACATAAATGAAGATGAAACACTTCACCTGTCGAAATGACACGGACCAGATCGGCTGGCGATTAATGCCTCTATAAACATTTTTTGATAGGAAAACATGACTAATACAAATTAATCGTCAAGGTATTAATCTGGGATATTAAAATACATATATCTGTGTTTTTATAAATCCGTTTGTTGTCACAGAACTAGTTACAGGTAATAAATAATTTTTTTAATAAATGCAATAATTTACCACACTAATATTAAATGGGAATGGTAAATTTTCTAAATACAAATGCAAGATGTTCTTCTTATAAGTGTGTTGAGTCTCGTTATTAAATCTGAAATGCAGCCGTAACTGTAATAAAGTTAAAAGTTTAGCTAATTTAACGATTATGACTAAATTTGACGTAATCTTAAACATTATGCATAAACGTTAGTATTGCATCGCTTGTGGCTACGACTACAAAATTATGTTGCATGAACCCAGCCAATCATTTTTCTTTTATTCCAGGTCCCTAACGCGATTATAGTATATTCCTGAATGCCTCTTAATATTAGAATTTACAAGTTAATTTCCAATTTAATTCATTTAAATAACTAGGGAATTATCTGTAATTTTGTACAAATATTATGCGTAATAACTAACAATTCCGGTAATTTGGTGAAGTTTACGTAATGACTAGGAATTTTAGAAAACTATATACAGAGTGTTCAATATCCTACCATTATGACAAAACTTGTTGAAATATATAAATATAATTTTTATATTTGAAGAAGGTAACTTGCGGGAGTCATTCTAATGTTTTTTACATGATTCAGCAACTTTTTTGATAATTTTCTAGATATTCAATAATTAAGATGGGAAGATTTCAAAGAAACCCTGTATATAATAGTTATTGACCTTTAAAATTTTCAAATAAGCTGTGAAATTGTCAGTAACACCATTAAATTAATAAATTTAATAATTGTCCCTAAGTTGGAAAGGTGCTAAGTGACGAAAAGAATTTTGTTGGCAATTAGAACTGACGTCGTAATCACGTTGTTAATTTTATACTTCCGCAAACTTTTACGGTGCAACCTTTTTTACAATTTTATCACCTTTTTTACGTTAAATCTTCAATTAATCGAGGAATTTCTGAATTTCAAAAGGAATTAACTACGTAGTATTTAATCAAAATCGAAATTATTGAAAAAAGTTATCAAGGTTTATGTAAATTAAGAGGATTTTCTTTATCTCAACTGAAGTATAAGTGAGCATTTCTACACTCATTTTCACATGAAATAAACCACCCATTAAGAATTAGACTACAATTTTGAAACTTCGATAAAATAATGCTTTATTATCAACTAAGACGTTGAACAAAACAAAACAAAAATTAACATTTTTCAAGAAAAAGCTAATAGTAGGTTGCATCCCCACGCGCAGCTATGCATATGTCGCAGGCAAATGGTTGTTTCAGATAAATCGCTTTTTCCTAGTCAGATACTATCTGCCTAGGCAAATAGTTTTATTCCATTTATTTCAGTCTAAATTCTACTTTCCTAGGCAAATAGCATATGGCTAACATATTTTCAGGCAAATAGCTCTTTAAGCATTAATTCGTTGTTTGCTGTTTGAGGTTATGTTACTGTCATCATATATATGCGGTTGCTTGTGATACTGCGTAAGTGATTATTATTTTATATAAGTAATTTATTTAGTAAGTTGTTATATTATCGCAGTAAGTACTCGTATATAGCTCTTAAAACCTACCTCTCTCATTTAAATTGTTATTTCCAATTCTTAAATTACATATAGCTTCTTTTATTCAGAAATAAAATGGTAGACAAGGATGAATACTATATGTAACTAAACACGAAGTATGAAAATAGAAAAGTTATGAAACCGTAGAATATAGAGCGATGTAATGAAGTGATTGATATTTTAAAACAGTATACAACTAAAAAGAGTGGAAATGTTCAAGCGTTAACAGCAAAGGAAAAATACTACGGTGTAAAGTATGATTTACTAGAAATATCTGGTACACTAAAGGTGATACTAAAACAACAATCATGTACTTACAATCATGTGCTGATGGTAAGTACAAGTGGTTATTAAATTATCAGGACCACTCTACCAAGTTTCTGTACTTACGGCCATTACGAACGAAACGGGCCACAAAAGTGGCTACTGAATTGCTAAAAAAAAAAAATTTCCTTGAACAAGGTGCTCCAGTTATCTTGCAGAGCGATAATGGTCGTCAGTTTATCGCTGAAATTATTAAAGAATTGATTTTGTTGTGGCCAGACTGTAAAATCATACACGGTCAACCAAGGCACCCCTAGAGTCAAGGTTCCGTGGAGAGATCAAACCAAGACGTCGAACAAATGCTGAGGATGTGGATGGAAGAAAAGCAAACTTCGCGTTGGTCTTTACGATGCTATTTTGTGCAATGGCAAAAAATATATCATATCACCGCATCATAGGAAGGTCACCTTACAAATGCTTGTACGGTTCAGATCCAAAAGTTGGTTTAACGATAAGATCTACTAACGTTCCCATCGATATCATTAATATATCAACTGAGGAGGATTTACTGGTAATAACAGTGAAACAGCGGAGGCACCCACCAGCGATGAAAATTCATTATCAAGAGTATATGTCGATGATGGAACAGAAAACCACCTTCAAGGAGTAGTTGCAAATAAAGAAACTTTGAATGAATCTGTGTGTTGCCAACTTGATGAAAATGTTATGGAAACTTGTGATGAAAATTTTAATAGCGATACTGGTTCTAATGTTATAATGGACTGTAGTAATAATTGCTGTGTTTGTGGCGTGGAAAGAACAGACGTATTTCCTTGCAGCAAAAGTTACTTGCAGTCTCTGCCCGAGTGAGGAAAGTATTAAATCTAATAGAGTAGTCTTACGAAGGTCAAGTGAAAGCCGCGGAGTTAATGAAGAAGAAGAGAATTCTTTTTGATGATTTGAAAATAGGAAAATACGTAACTATTGCAGTTCCAAAATTTGATAGAAGGCCATTGGACAAAAAGAATGTAAATGTAAAGAAGGTAATAATAGTTTCTTTTCTGAGAGAAAATTTTTTAATGATTTATTTTTTTGCAGGTATTATAACAGAATCAGCGAATAAAGTCTATAAAATTGCTACTAAAGCAGGGATTTTAAAAAATTGGTTAAGTTGAAGCGACCTGACACCGGTGTCTTCAATAACCTTTGAATATAAGGATGTTCCCCAGGATGCTTCACAGTCGCTGTTTTCTGGGCAAGGGATGTCAAAATGCCGGTGCCAGCCTTCGAAATTTCAGTGCAGTACAGAAAGGTGTACTTGTTTCAAAAATAAGATGATGTGCAATAGTAGATTCCATTCCAGCAACAATTGTCAAAACAAGAAAATTTTTGTTATTAAACTTAATAAAGGTATATGAAACTGTTATGCATTTTTTTGAAAATGATACGTACATAGTTTGACTCGTTTAAGACTCATTAGTGACGTTAATTTAAGAAAAGTAGGTTGATAACGGTTGGAACTACTTTATTTTATTGTGGACAGGTCTATATTGCATTGTTGTATCGAAAAAATTGTATTTGCCTAAAACAAGCTTAGCCAGATACTATTTGTCTGGTCTAATAGTATTTGCCTAGACATTTAATGATAAAACTGCAACGAACTACTGTTTGAACGACCTTGTTGTATAAAATCGATCCCCGGTAGCCATCCGCCTAAAAAGTCGGTCTTCACGTGCGTTGCTTCTTTGGGCGAGTCTTCCAGCAGGACGGCGTCTCTGAATGCCTTCTTCGGACCATAAAGACCATACCCGAGCAACTGTAGTGTGGTCCCGATTCAGTCTTCTCTGTATCTCTCGGATGAAAGACGCGCTTCTTTCATACCGATAATCCGGCCCCTATCAAAGTCATTGATATGGGCAAAATTAATAAATTAAATATTAACAAGGCATCTACTTGACAGTTTGACAATCAAATAAACTGACATTTTGTGGGCAGAAATTCATTAATTGCTAGCAAGAAAATATTGAATGTTGGAGATAACAATGGTACAGGAAACATAACAGTAGAGTTTTTTAGGCGGAAACTTTCATCGTGCCTTAGTTGATAATAAAGCATTATTTTACCGAAGTATCAGAATTGTAGTTTGAATTTTAGTGGGTGCTGGATTTCATATGATATGATTATATATTCTGCTTTTCAAAAGAAATGAACCACCCCATAGGAGTAGGCGAAGAACTTTGAAATTATGTAGAATTAGTTAGTCCATGTAGACAAACAAAAAAAAAATTTCAAAAATTGCAGAAGGAAATTGCGTGTTGTTGAATAATATTTTTCGGAGTAGTTCGCCGTTTATTTGTGATTGTTGTCACTGCATTAGTAAAGTTAGTGTCGCAAAAATGCCACGAGTTCGAAGACGTGCAAATTTTCGCCATCTTAAGCCCTTCGAAAGAGGACGAATTATCGGGATGCACAAGGCTGGTTTAAGCTGTTGGGAAATTGGCAGACGCATGGGCCGACCTCACGCCACCATCAGACGGACTTGGATGGATTGGCAGGAAGAACGCTTAGAAACCCGTCGACGTCCTAGAGTGATAGTAGCACGCGAAGATCGGCTGTTAAGGCGAAGTGCAATATAAGACCCAGTAGAACCAACGAGTGTTGTTGCAATCAATTGGATACGAGCAATTGGTCGCAGAGCACATTTAGGTTACGTTCATATCGTCCTTATTTTCGTCTTCCTATGACTCAACAACATAAAGATGCCAGACTGCAGTGGAGCCAAAACCGACAACATTAGGAACATGAATGGGAAACTATCATCTTCAGCAACGAATCCCGATTTTGCTTATGGAATTCTGACGGACGTTTACAAATCAGACGACCTAGAGGTCAGAGGCAAAATTTACAGTTTGATCAGCGTCGCCACACGGCTCAAACTCCTGGTGTAATGCTGTGGGGAGCAATACACTATGGTGGCAGGTCTCCTTTGACATTCATTCAGGGCACCCTAAACGCGTGCCGTTACATTGACGCCATTCTGGAGCCCGTGTTAGTACTTTTCCTCCAAGACCTTTCAGAGCCCGTCTTCCAACACGATAATGCGCGACTTCATATTGCTCACGTAACGTTAGAGTTCCTAGCACAAAACAACGTTCTGCAATTGCCTTGGCCGGCAAGATCCCCGGACTTAAACCCTATTGAACATGTCTGGGATATGATGGACAGAAAATTGCGTCCATTACCCCATCCTCCCAACACTTTAGAGGAATTACGTCAACAGCTACAGGTAGCCTGGAATGAGCTGCCCCAAGCGGCAATCGACCATCTGATTTCCAGCATGCCACGAAGGGTTACTGAATCTATAAGAGCGGAGATGCAACACATTATTAACGATATTGTCAATAAATATTGTCATTTGTTTATGAAAATTTAATCATTCGTTTGTCTCTAGGCACTAACTATTTCTACGTAATTTTGAAGTTCTGCGTCTCCTCCTTCGGGGTGGTTCATTTCTTTTGAAACCCAGTGTAATATTATGATGTGCAAATGATTTTTTGTAATAATAAATTTTTAACTTATTAATTGTTTAAATAGTTCTATTGGAATTTTAACATACATTAATGTTATTTAGTGACCTTGATAAAAGAGTTTTAAAATAAGCTGTGAAAATTTTAATAACAGCTTGTAAACGTTGTACAATTTAATTCGGACCTTAAAAATTCCTCAGGTTTTTCAAACCTGTTTCCGAAATTAATTACCCCCGTGTTTAGATTCGAGGAAGCTGTTCGTTATTACATTTCGGGATACATAAAAACCTTAACTACCGTATTCGCGGTATCGTGCAGAAGCACTAACCGTTAATTATTCGCGAATAACCTCGCCTCCCGGAGTTGTGTTTACTTGATCTCGGTTTATTTTAGCTTCGGGGCCGAGACGTATCGGCCCGAAACAGTATATAGACGTCCGCTAAATGTTTAGATTTGGAGGGCCAACTTTTCGCGTCTCGGTTATAGCTTTATCAAATTCATTGCGATCGCGAAATTTACATTAGCCGTGAGGTAAACAGTCGGAGACCGAGGTTTGAAGCAAACCAGATCGCCCCTAAGCCAAAACAAAATCTTTGAAAAACACCTCTATACCTTTTGATGTAAAAAAACTAAGCGGGAAATTACGCTTTTCCCCTCAGAATGTTTATGAAAAACGTCCGTTCCGGATTACTTTTGGTTTTCCTCTTTCGAAAGTTATTGTTTTGACGTTCGGACGTCACAACCTGTCTAAATAATTAAGTGAACCATTCCATTTAATTGATGTTATTTTAAAAGAAACCACCAGTAATCAATGTCATTTAATTTAAAAAAAGGAGATGTAGAAAGGTTCATTAGCGAGTCGTACTCATTGACTTCTTTACTTCTTGACTTCTTATCGTCCTTGGTGGTCCAATATCATTTAAATAGTTTTACTTTTAAAACAGGTTTTAAAAATTATCCAATTTTATTTCATTTTATCTTTTTTAAAACTATTTTTAGTATTTCCACATATTTTGTCTTATAATAACCAAAATTTACTTACCTAAAAGTCCACCAGATGTTGAAGCACATGGTATTAAGCCAGAAGAACGCCGACAGGAAGAGGAAGTGCATCGAAAAAGCTGAAACAAGAAGAAATCATTGAAGACGTGGCGTCTTGATTTTTAAAGGTGTCTGAACATCGGCCAACGAAAACAGATTTAGCGATTATTATGTCATTCGAGACTTGGGTTTGTTTTCCTTGCCACCTTCATCTTGTGGCATGTTTGTTTGGTTAAAGATGGGATGGTCGCGAAGCAGTGAAAGCCGTTCATTTCACGACGACGTAAATAGTTAGTTTCGCTTTCCAAGTCTGAACGTATACGGAGTTTGCAAAGTGAACGTGTGCGTGCGATTACCGGATCGTTTTAGCGGATCCATAACTTTACCGGCAGCTTTTAAGTTGTTAAGCGTTTTAGCGTGATGGTTTTATTGGTAGAAAGGTTAAGGCGCAACCAAGACACGACCATGAAACGACGATCTTGAACGTTAAAACTATTTTTAGTGATATAATGGCTGTGAAAATTAGTTGGTTAGGGTTAATGGGAGCTAATTGAGACGAGTGCGAAAGAAAATTAATGGGCATTTAATGAACCGATTGTTTAAATAGTCGTCTTACTTTTTTAGATTTTTTTTAAAACTTTTGTTTATATTTCTTGATAATGACATGTTAAATAATAAAAGTTGGGGATTTTTAGTATCGGGTTATTTAGAAATATTATTCATATTTTTAATGTGAGAAGACTAATATTACAAGTATTAAATTAGCTTTGACTATGAAGGCAAAGTTATGAATTAGCGTTAACATAACTATCATCATTTCCGGCATAGTAGTGTAGGAGTTGACGAGATAGGTTTATACATGCTCCAAAAATAATCGGATAATAAATTAACTTGGAGACGGTAAGCCGGATATAATTTCATCGCCTTGGTAGGAAATATTTGGATAGTTTACAGTGCCGCTATACATATTAATAAAAGGCTAACATTTTCGTGTGGCTTTTATATTTGTTTGCAGCGCGTTTCATGTATTCTCAATGATATGATAAAACATAAATATATCCAGTTTCAATATAGGAAACTTTATAAAAGTAACAGGTTTATTATGTTAGGATTATAGTTAAAAATTTATGTTTCCCAATTCATAATATTTCAAAGTAATAGTCTTTAAATGTGTTGATTTATTTTTTAAATTTTTGTTATCAACCCAATTTTGAGCACAAAATGGTTTTTCTAACATCGTTAACCTATTTGTACCAATTTTAATGCTGTTTCCTCAATCTACAACGACTGAGGAAATCCTTTCGGATTTGAAGTTACTAATTAAATTTTAAACTCAGTACAAGTAAGGTTGGGTTACTTAGAAGAACTTGAACTCGTTTGTATATTTTGGATAAGTTGAGCTATTTTCGTACACGATACCTTAAAAGAAAGCTTAAACAATAAGGATTTTAATGGGCCATAACTTATTTTAATCTATTGTGATAAACGTTTATCGTCGAGTTAATTGATAGAGCTTCAAATATTTTACAGCATTCTAGGCATTTTTATTTTATATCATCTGAATAGATTGAAATATTGTGATGCTTGATATTTTAAACGAATGTATAATTTACAAGGATTTCAACATATGTCTTACATCCACAACGTTCAGTTAAAACCACAATAATTCAATTACTCGTTATAGCTTAAAACTGTAAAAAAAAACTGTATCAAGATATTTCAAGGCGTATTAATTTAAACGAAAGCTTTAACAAAGAATTCATGACAATGTAATGTGTTATATATTTGAATTATATCATATGAGTTAGATTGGGTTAGTGAGATAGGTGTTTATAGTAAAAACCAGGTTTTGACTCTATCTTCTATATCATCTGGAAAACTTGAGATATTTTCATGTGTGATATTTTAAAAGTAAGTTTAAGTAAGGATTTTAATATGACATAACTGAACTTAATCCAATGTGTTTAACAACGAGTTAGTTAGAAGATGTTCAAATATTTAACACTAAATTGGGTACTTTTGTTTTGTGTCATCTAGTTAGACTAACATATTTTGATTCTTGATATCTTAAACGAATATATAATTAATAAGGATATCAACGTAACATGTCTTGCCTGTCTAACATCTAGAACGTTTACTATCAGGTTATTCATTGTAATTAAAATAAAAAAAACTTTGATAAGCATAATTCCTTTTGATAACGATAGGGACAACCAAGATATTTCAAGATATAATACCTTAAAAGAAAGCTTAATTAATAAGGAATTGATAGCAATATGACGTGATATATTTGAATTAGTTTATATCGGTAAGGTTGGGTCACTCAAAAAGGTGTCAATCGTAAAAACCAGGCATTGATTATATTTTCTATATTTCTTGAAAAAATGGAGATATTTTCATGTATAATATCTTAAAAGAAAGCTTAAATAATGGGGATCCTAATCTGACATAACTTGTTTTAATCCATTGTGTGAAACAGTAATCATCGAGTTTATAGGTAATGCTTCAAGTGTTTAATACTAAATTACACCTCTTTATTTTATAACATCTGAATACAGTAAGATATTTTGATACTTGGTATCTTAAACGAATGCGTAATGACTAAGGGTTTTAACGTGATATGTCTTGTTCGTGTCTAATATCTAGAACGTTTATAATCAGGTTACTTATTGTACTTAAAATGGATGAAACCGTGTAAACATCATTCCATTTGATAATTATTGGGAAAACCAAGATATTTCAAGTCGTGCTATCTTAAAAAAAGCTTAATTAATAAGGAATTAATGACAACATAACGTGTTATACTTTAATGATTTTAAATCCGTAAGATTGGGTTAGTCCCAAAGGTATTAATCAGTGAAAACCAGACTTAAGAAAGCTTAAATAATAAGGATTTTAATATGACATAGATAACATGACAGAGTTTCAAATATTTAATACTCAACTGGGTCTTTTTATTTTATATCATCTGAAAAGATTGAGATGTTTCGATATAGCTTAAAATGGAGAAAACTGTGTTAAATGTCATTTATTTTGATAATTATCGGGAAAATCAAGATGTTTCAAGACGAAATATCCCAAAAGAAAGTTTAAAAACAAAGAAAAGAAAGAAAAACAAGTTCTAATTGTTATAATTTAATATCTGTAAAGTGGGATTACTCAAAAAAGTTTCAATCGGTTAATAACACGCTATTTATTGTGGTTTGATAGTTTGAGACATATTCCTGTATTAAATCTTAAATAAAAGCTAAAGTAGTATGAATTTTAATTAAAGAAAACGTCATTATAGCCAACATATTGACAACGGTAACATTTCTAAAGTGGAATTGGTTTGCACATATCATGTGAAAAAAATCAATAGACAACAAATTGTACCCAAAAGGACAAACCCAAGAAAAGTGGAACACAGAAAATGCGATGAATAGATGAAGTTAGAACGTTTGCTGGCGCTCATAGAGCGTCAAAGGGTCGAAACCGTTACGAATTGAACGAACTTGGGTTTTTCCAAACTAAATAAGAAAAGAATTTTCATTAATAAATTGATTATTGTTTCGTTGTTATTATTGGGAAATATTTAGGTTTGTGTATTGCTACATTAATGTTTCTTGGAATAAAGTCTGTTATTATTACAATTTTTGTAAATCAACTTTGAAATCGGTAGAAATTAATAAAAAGATAATAAGCGAACAAGATCAATTTTTTCATTATTATTTGGACAATGCAATAAAAAATGATTACTATACACTCGATCATAAAGTTTATACAATTTTAACGATAATTTTTCGTATCAGTTTATCCCAAGAATGAAGGTCGACTAGAAAAAATAACTATTTCTTTTGAAATTTCCTGTATACACGAGTGTACTCGTGTATAGCAATAGTATAGTGAATAGTTAGTAATTCTATCCTAATTACTGAAGGCATCGATAAGAAGAAGACCTCTGTACAAAGGCCCCATTGTCCGAAGAGGTCACCTCTTAACAAACCCAGTGTCAGACCAATCCATTTTGATATGAACAACTACACGAGGATAATTATAGATCGATATGTCTTACAAGTTAAAATCATTATTTGTACGCAAAAAGTGTGTACAACACAGTCGCATTAAATTCTCACTACAGGGAATCCAAGATGATTTTTGCGAACCCAGGATGTTTAGATGATAAATTCGACTTCAAGTTCGTCATTTCCGACATGTGTGTTTACGTTTCCGTGCAATAATTTCAGTACAAAAAAAATTTGTTTAAAGATGTCTTATTGTCGCTTTAGCGATTTTTTAAAGTCTCAACTTAACTAATGTTGTTTTGTCGTTACTCCAACGGTTTATTTATAGAGGGTTCAACATGAGAGTTGTATAAACAAATAAAACCTGTACGTACGTGTTATTTAACTCGATGTGTGCGTTTTTCGATGTAACAGTGAAATTTGAACTTTTTTTACTTCTTCGAGGTTTATTTAATTACGTTTTGAAATATGAAGTTTTCTAACATCCTGTATTTCGAGTTATATTTCTTTCTAAAATAAAATGATCAAATTCCAAAATATTTTTAATCGTAAAGTTTAACAGTGTAAAGAAAAAATAAAATTAGCTCTAGAATTAGATGTTTTCGTTTAACAGGAGATTTCCAAGACGTCTGTTTACAGATCTCATTTATGGTGTGGATAATTTACGGTTATATTGTTTATAATTTTTCTTGATGTTATATCCGAATTTGTTCCAAAACTTGGTCGTTGAATGTATAAATAAACATTAACGTTAAGTGTGGCTTTGTTGTTTGATGTTTTTGCCAAGATTGATGCACTAGAAACTTTTCCAAAACATACAGGTTACAAAAATTTGAAACCTATTAAATTTTTTAATACTTCTAAAACTCTTAACGAGAATAATAAAAGTTTTTAAACTCAAATAATTTATTTCTGATTTTTAAGGTCTTTTGGTTTTAGTTTATACATGTGTTTTGAAATTATTTTAGAAAGTAAGATTGAAATAAAACGTAATTCCATAAGCGTGACTCCTATAATAACAAGGTAGATGAAGTATCACGAGCGTCTTGAATATTAATCATAACGATTTAGTGCTTGCGTCTTGGTCACGTTATGTCTTGGGATTTATCGACGGTGATTCAATTAGAACGCGGGCAAATCGGCCGGTTCCGGTCCTGTAGGAAAAAAGGTTACAATGAGATGCGATCCCGCGGCGGACCCCGTAACAAATGGCACGTACTAGAACCGTGCAGATAAATCATCTCTTGATTAAAATTGATGGAACAACTAAAGACGAGGTACGAAAAAGTTACCGTGGGTTTGATTGTTTATTAATTGCCCAGATGATTTACGTTGAGAACGCGCCTCGTTGGCAAATTGTTACGTGCCCTCAAGATTTTGCGTTCCAATTAAACCTAATTTGCTATCCGGAAAAACTGGATACCGTTACATAT
Organism: Onthophagus taurus; assembly: GCF_036711975.1. Lineage (NCBI taxonomy): Eukaryota > Metazoa > Arthropoda > Insecta > Coleoptera > Scarabaeidae > Onthophagus > Onthophagus taurus. The sequence goes on from NC_091966.1 coordinate 20,433,496, forward strand.
CCAATTAATATAATATACTCGCCGTTTTACATTATTTAGTTCATTTGCCTGTGCCTTCGTTTGCAATAAAACGAAGATGTGCATTTCGGTTTCTTTGCGCAGCAAGTCGTGGTGGTCTTTTTATTGGTCTCGTCCAGACAGCAACAGGCAGTCGTGCGTGAGACTGAACCATAAGAAGCGATCCAGCGAGCCGTAATTAAAACTAATTGAGATGGGGAGAATACATAATCGCCGTCGGATTATTATAATTCGTTTTCCTTCTCTTCACAACCTTCTTTTAATTTTCTTAATTTTCTTTACACCCAGAAAAGGATGTGTTATATAGCATATAATTAATTTTTGATTTAATATATATGGGTAATATTGGACCCGATTAACCTCGTTTCAGATTTAAGACATAACACGAATAAAAATGTTCTTTATTATCTCAATAAAGAACATTTTTAATATGCCGTATTATTCCAACGATTTCCGTTTTAACGTTTCCCGTAAAACGAGTCACCATACGATGTTTCGATGTCTATATCAGAAATTGTGCGATGCTTTTTCGTTCGGGAGACTTACAATGAACCGACTTCGAACTACACGGACGACGACGAATAAAGAAACTGTCATTCGCTTTGCAGAAGATCGTCCAAACCAGTATTCCAGCCATAGCCAGAACAATTTATATCTCTTAAATCATTGTATGGAGGATTCTTAACGGAAACACAATACATCCACATATCATTACCAGCGAGTTCAAACTGCTATGCAAAATGATTACAAACCGTATACGTTACTATAACTCAATTAATAAGATTAATAACAAATCACATTCGAAATTTTCATGTTAACAACTTTAACAGTTATTAAGAAGTGAAGGAAATTAATAAATTTTGAAGATGCATTGTTGAATCATCATATTTTGGTTTTAACTACTTCCAGTTCAACGATTTCGCAATTGTGCAGACCCACACTGTGTAATTTCAGCAAAAGATTTAACATAGATTAATGCAACCCATATACTGAATCATTTCATAGTCACATCACTATGGAAACCTTATTAATTAAAAAGAATTTATTATTCGATGGGAAATATCAAGCCAAGTTTGGACCAGTTAAACCTTTTCTAAGTATGATCTTAACCAAATTCGAAACACTCCACCTTTACGTGACATATCATATTACATTTCTGATTAATTAAGTTTTCTTTTAAAAACATTTTAAGGGGCTATCAGAGTGAAATTTTCAAAAATCGATTTTTTTTTGCTTTTTTCGATAGTTCATAATTTCAAGAACATAATATTAAAATTTCAAAGTGGTATTCCAAATAGTTTTAGAATAGTAGCCTTCTAACTACAAACCTCCAGCAAGTCAAAAACACATACAGGGGGTACCCATTATGAATGGAATATAGTATACAAGGTGTGTCAAATGTCTGGAATATAGCCAATAACTTCGCCATTTATGGTTTTAGAGAAAAATGTTTCAAATACAAGTTTCTTTATTAATCATGGCGTATTTTTTGGTGATATTTGCTTGTTTGCATTGTTTTTCTGTTTCGTTGCTATGGCAACCAACATTGTTATTTTAAATGGGATGCATATATTTTTTTTGCATACTTTGATAGAGGATAAGTCCCTCTATGCGATGAACATATCAAATCATATGGTTGTATAAGAAAAAAATCGAGAAAAAATGCGTTTTTTGAAAGTGTTAAATCAGCTAATTACAATCAAAGTAGGCGCAAGAGAACTTGCTATACCGCTCTTCATTATCTTTAGTCACTCATTGGCTCAATCAGTATTTCCATTACAGTGCAAAAAAGCGTGTGTACTTCCCATCTATAAGAATGGAAGTAGAAATTATGTTTCAAATTACCGCCCTATTTCTATTCTTTTTGTTTTATCTAAGGTTTTAAAAAAAATTGTTTATGATAAATTATACCGTTCAATACAACTATTTATTAAGCAGCAGCAACATGGTTTTCTTCGTGGCCGATCTGCAGAATCCAATCTCGTATCTTATACAAACCACATTCAAGCTTGTCTGAATGAAAATCACCAGATTTCAGCGAAGTCTTTGACAAGCTGCATCATGGGGTACTCCTGACTAAATTACAAAAATTTGACTTGACTGATGGGTTATTAATGTGATTGGCGTCTTATATCTCTGATAGATGCCAGGCTGTAAGAATTAATAATTACATATCTAACTTTATTCCGGTCACTTCAGGAGGGTCCGATTCTGTTTGTGGTTTATATATCGTTTATATCTATGAATGCTTTCACCATAGTAATTTTTTGCCGATGATTGCAAAATATTTTTCAATGTTGAATCTTCTTCTCATTGCGAAAAACTTCAAATGGATCTTCATCGTTTGCAAACCTACTACGTATACTAATAATTATCTCTTTCTAAAGTATGGTAAATGCAGTCAAATAACGTTCAAAAGAAAAAGATACACTATAAATCAAGAGTATAGGTTTGGACCCGGACCCTTAAGTGTGTTGTCTAAGGTAAAGGATTTTGTCTTAGTGCTCGATTCTAAACTATTATTCTTCTATCACGTAGAGGAACTTACCAGTAAGGCGAAGAGCTTAAGTTTTATTATTAGAATGTCAAATTCATTTAACAATCTACAGTGATCAAATCTTTGTACATGGCTTATCTGAACAGTAATTTTCTTAATTTTGCTTCGATTGTATGGAATCCTGCGTATGCTGTGTACATTGACCGTATTGAGGCTTTGTAGGTCAAATTTGTGCGTTATCTGTGCACTGTTGCACTGTATTCGGTTTGCGTACACTACGAGGACGTGCAGCTGCTACGGATTTGGTATTTTTGTTTAAACTAATGAACAGTTTTGTCGACTCGCCAGAATTTGTGAGACACATTCCTTTCTTAATTCCTAGTTATCCCACTCGAGATCAATGTCTTTTCCAGTTACCCGCTTCTACTACTAATGGTTATTATAATTTGCCTTTATCGCGATTGATACATTCTTACAATCGTCATTGTTAGTTGTTTGACATTTTTGGTTCTTCGTTGGCGTCTTTCCGCAAGAGTATATTAAGTTTGAATATCTGTCATTGAATATATGGGTAATTCGAGTTCAATCTGGTTTATATTATTAATTAGGAACACTATTTTTATTTATATCTAGAATTTGTTATTTGTTTTGCTATGATACTAGGTTTTTATGATGTATTGATTTGTTATTATTTGATTTTGTTATTATGTTGATTTCTTTTTTGTTGTATGAATTCTGTTAGGAGATGCTATTGTGGGGGAAATCCTGTTAGTATCCCGAAAAAATAAATAAAGTATATACTTTTCACTAAATCAATCCCTTTTTAAAAAAAAATTACTTTTTGAATTATTATCTATTTTCTAGTTTAATGATTGTCATCGATTAAATTAAATTGCATGATACGTATAAAATCCATTTGTGGAAATATTTGCATGCAATATCACAAGTTGTAAATGAAAGTATCTCCTTTTTAATAAATCAATAAGCCTTTAAAAATATATTTTTAACTTTCAAGAAATACATTTTTTAAATATTTATCAATTATTGAATCTTCGATTACATTTAAAAATCTGTATAAAACCTATTCCTGCGTGAATATGTACGGATATTTCCTAACTTATAAATAAAACTATCTAATTTATCTTAAATTTATTTTGTGCAATAAATTATTTCAATTTAACCTACTGCTATCTGTATTTATTACTATGTTGATTAATGCTTTTTTATTTTATCATTTTTCTCATTTTTTCTTTGTGATTTCCTTTCAACACGATAATCCCACTACTGCACGCACCTACTTTCCATACTATTTCCCACCTTTCATTTTAATTTTCCGCTATTAAGCATAATGACACAAACTGTGGATTAAGATAAAATCTTAGTCGAATCCAAGAAATACCTCTTTTAAGTACAATTTAATGGAAATTAAATTAAATCATAATATAGCAAGACTGGCTATAAAACCAAAAGTTTTTTGTAAATAATCTTAGTGTAAGATAATGATAAACACCAATTCGCATAACAGGAAATTATGATGATATTTCTTCGTTTCGTGTCATTTTCAGCTACGAACGAATCAATTTTCGAACGGTCCGTTTACGATCTGTTTAGTCTTCAAAGAGGAAATATTAGTAATGTTATTTAGCGTAAGTGGCTCTGTCTAGTAAACTATGTGCAAAACAAATCGAGAATCAGCGGTGCGAACATAAGGAAACAATAATTATGCGTGACCGAATCCTTGAACGCTGTTCTAACGGTTATGGTTTGAATAACTGCATAATTTGTTGTCTGAGTTAATTAAAACGCGTTCCTGTGGTGATTATTTCCAATTGATAACTAGTATTAGACCTATTTGTCATTACATACTTGATTAAAATTGCAAAGAAAAAAAAAATCCTAAAACTTAGAAACTTGTGAAACTCGAACAAAATTTTAAATGTATTTAGTTCACTACAAAACCAAGCCCGTAGTAGGTATTTAATTATTAATATCTAGTGGCTTTTTCCGGTTATACCAACGTTGAAATGTAATTTCATCAGCATTCAAGACACGTTGTGGCAAGAAACATTTCACGTTAAGAAGAACCAGTTTTAAGCATCGCGAAATGTATATATTTCGTTTTTGTCGGATTGAAGCTATTCTCAAAGCTTTAATTACTCCATCCGCATCGGCTGTATTCATAATTTATATTTCCAAATAAGTTACTGCGTCGCCAAGTTTCTTTTAAAAACGATGCTGTGGACGTGGGCTGCATCGCGATTCAATCCGTTTATTAAACGACCAATTAACAAAGACAATTTACAACTTAATTACTTACATAAACGATTAATTAAATTTGTATTTTTGTTCAACGAGAACAATTTCCTCTTTAAACCGCATAAACCATTGAACGTAATCTTTTAATTGATTTTCTTCATTAAAATGAGATCGCAAAGAAGCAATTTCTGAGGAAACCACACATCAATTACACAACTAACTTCCACGGTCTTGACAGTATTTTCTATATAGGTAGTAGATAATAAATCGTGGTATTTACTTAAGGCATACAGAAACAATCTTTCAAAGCTATTTGATGGTGTTATTTTAAATACAAGAGATGGCGTCGTATGAAAGAAAGATATTAGTTCCTGTTCAAATTCCCGATGATGATTAAAAGGGAAATTCTTTTTTGATATCAACCTTTTTCGTATTTTAAATGAGATCTTCGTAAAACGATTTTTCTTTACAATAAATTTTTCTTTGAATTCGCTTTGTTGTTCACAAAAATTATTTATTAATTCTTCGGGATTTTCCGTTAATTCCAAAAGAGTTACAAAAGGGCCTTTACAAAAATTTATTAAGAAACTATCTTCGTTGAGGTCTTCATCCCGTTCAATTAAACCGATTAAGTTTAGATAACGATTCACTTTTCTTCTTCCTGCTTTTTTCTTGGGAGTAATCACTTCTTCTTTTGGAGGACACCGTTTACGATGATTACTTGGATATGTCGTAGAAGGAACAGCAGGTTCATTAACGGAACTTTGGCTCTCCACCAATTCAACGCCATCCACCTGTGGTGTACCAATAAATATGACGGTTTTTCTTGGTTTGATCACACCCATTTTTAGTTTATTTTCAGTTGTCAAAATTAATTTTAATGATTGAACAATGGGTTAATCATCACCAAGCAACGAGGAATTTCTCGTCATCTAAGTTCACAATCGGTTAACGTTCGCGAAGAAAGCTAATCATAACGACTCCGGAAACGTGACATAGTTGCCAATTCGATACAATCAAACAATGTGAATGCGTAGTAAGCATTTTTCATGACAGTGTTATGACCGCTTTCGCGACGACAAGATGCTCGTCACGTACTCTAGAAAATTTGTTGTAGACAGTTATACGCTGCGGATCCTTGACAAAGCCTTGACCATGTTGTAGGAATACGAATCGACTTTGGTTTGTTCTCCGACTATGCGTATGCGACGAAGAAGGACCTAGGACGCGGTATATTTATTGCACGAATGGACAATAAGCCGCGAAGACGGTAGCTGAACCGCGTATACATTACGCACTGTTCCTGCTGTCAACGAGCTGGTGCCAGTCAGAAGCAGCAGGAACCGCGAAGATGTCAGTGACCTGCGCCAATGGTAGCGGCGACGGTCGTGCTGCAGAGAACGCCTGCTGAGCCGACGGACTGGTTTTCGTACAGAGTATTGAGAGTATGAAATAACAGCATTTCTCAAACATTTTTTTGCTCATTACTCGTCATTAAAACATACATTTCTAATTATATTAGTTTTTTAGTTGATTTCTATCTGCTTAGTTATGTATACATATAAGTCTACACACCGTTGGTGTTTGTGATCAATTACTGTACGGGAGCAATTAACGCCAAGGGGCTATTAAAAAAGGTTTTATTGCTACGGGTGACGATGGACTATTTACTATACCTTATTAGAAATGGTAATAAATAGGGTACAGAAAATTATTTTGGCAAGCATTTTAACTTCTATCGCAGGTTTATTCTTCAATTTAAGAATACAACTTATGAATGACGTGGAATGAAAACCATCATTAGCATTATTATTATCATCAATTAAATTTCTTTCCACCATGAAAGTTGGAACGCCCACTTTGGGAAACAATTGCAGTAAATCCAGCCTAACATAACCTAACCCATCCGAACCCAATCTTAATGTTGGCTTATATCTGTTGTGAATTGAAAAGAAGGCTATACCATAGGAACATAAATATCCAAGAAATTATACACGATAAAGTTCTCTCAGAGTTAAAATATCAACAAACAACTCCATCATCACAGATACGTAATGATAAAACGAGTAAGACCTAAACGGAACTGATGTGATACGAAAATTGGATGATGCTGATGCTCTTACATTGGCGAACCAGCCATGGCTCAAAAATTACTTGTGAATCTATATTCAGTGAAAAATTAATTGAGACGATTTGCCTGCTAAGTGTTTAAATTATGAGATTATAAATTGATTGATACTATGCTATGGAATTTGAGCCTTTCAGTAAGTGGACATTACGACGCTAGTTAAAAATTTTGAAAACCTATTAAGGCATAAAAACCAGAGATGATAAACTGTGGATATGATCAAATGAAAGTTTTCAAAGATGATAATAGCAATTCTATAATCCCGGTCAGCAGAAACCTGTGGCGGAAATAGTGGTCTACAAAATTTTTATTCACCCATAATACGAATATTTTTCAAGAAACAATCAATAGCTTACAGAAATCATTCAAGTTGTTATTAACAATTACTATTTGGCAAAGTAATTGCAACATTGCAAAATTTTAGATCAATGACAACACACTAGGTTGAAGCTTTAAAATTTCATCATCATCATCGATTGATGTTAGAGCCGATAAAACACCTTACAGAAACTTTATGTCCTGGTTAATTTCTTCATACTTGAAATGATTTTGCAGATATCTGAAAATTGTTGCTTTTGTCTTCATATATTTACTGGAATTTGATAGCTATTTGAGCTAATGGATACTTCATAACTAAATCTTGAGTATGGCTAGGCACGCCAAGTTTTTGTAAAAATCTTTTATTTTTTCAAGAATAGTGAAATCAAAACTGTTGTCAACAAATTTGTTAACTGCCGTTTAACTCGAGCAAGAAGACACGTTAATGTGCTTTGAGTCAATAAATGGACATTATTGTATCGAACACAGGATTGCACATTTTTATAAGAAAACGGTGAATCGGCTGTTTTAGTAGATCTTTTGATTACATTGTTTGTAAATTCAAAATTACTTAATTAAAAAAAAAAAATAGAAAGTTCCGGCATAATATTTGGTCTGATGTGCCACGTTGGTCAGCCAACTTATTAGAAAGCACAAAACTAATTTGGATATATGCAAGCAAGAAATGCGCATCACTAGAGCACATGATTTTTCCTTTGAACAGGTTTCACATATATTTACTAATTCACATGCCCAACTATAATAGATGGTTGGTGTAACTTGGTTTACCTCCTTGGCTTTTGCACGAGAGTTCAACCGGCAAACGATTTTGGCTTGATTAGGCAATATCCTACATTATTGGTTTTAAGTTTAGTCGAGCTCATTTTATTTCTAGGCGCTGTAAGCGATATAGTATTAATTGCAACGCATTGCAAGAGTCTTCGGCTTAACCAATCAAAATCATACATTTTTATTATAATAGGACAATGTCATAGTCTCTGACATAAATTTAAAGAAGATTGCTTGGGGTCGTTTTCAATGTGTTGACCAGTTTTGGGGTGAGATAATATTTATTATAATATTAGAGCCTAGGTCAAAACCACTCAAAGCAAAGCACTCAAAGCTGATTAATACATTTTTTATAGTTTCTCCGCCAGGTAAGTCCAGGTCTGTTGCAGCTGGGACGCTGCAATATGTGTATTTCAATTTAGTATCAATTGCAGTACCAGGACCTTGACTTAATTAATTGGTCATCCATTATAAGTTTTTGTCAAGATGTCTTGCTAATGATGGGTTACAATTAATCCATTCAAGTATTAATTTGGGGGCATAATATTGTGGTTATACACGGCAATCTGTTATAATTAATTCATATTACGTATATTATGTTTGATAGGCCAAGAAAATTATAAACGGACGTTGTGTCAGTAGTCTGTCGTGAAAAATGTGTTTAAACAATTGTTATTATTGTCAACAACGTAATTCAAACTTCAAAGAAAGACGTTAACGTTACCAACCTACGACACAAATCACTAGATATGGGGAAAAACTACTACCAACCGACTTTTATTTCGCCGATTGCAATCCTACCGACAAAAACAATTTATACACCAGCGTATATCTTTATCTTCCCGATAAGTTTATCGGCCGCATAGTTATCAGACAGATTTATGTATCGGTTTGTTGTATAACCAGCCCTATATCATGATTTTTTTAAATTCATAAAATAAATTGTACCGGGTGGCCAAATAAGCGTGCAAAGTACTGTATCTCGGACTCGGAAACTAATCATTGTAGAGACTTGCAGTAAAAAATTGAATAACAAAAGTGGCTAATTGTAAGAGAAAATCCTGAAAATTATTTTCAGGTTTCTAAGATGGCTGCTAGAGGTCGTAAACGCCATCTTGAATTGAAAAATGTTGCTTTTTTCGGAATTTGATGAGAAAATTTAACGGATATCGATCAATTTTTTTTTAAATTTTTTATAGTGCCTTCGATTAGAAGATACTTCACCTTACTTTCGAAACCATTCCTCATTCCATTGGTTTTTTAGTCCAATTAGAAGCGAAAATTTGGCGTATTAACAAAAATAAACATAATTTTAAACACATAATAATTGTAAAACTAATTGCCATAAAAAAATTAGTTCGAGCTTCTAAAAGTTTCTTTAATACTTCCTTAAAAGCTCAAATTGCCGTCTATCACGTTGTATGTATTCTATTGCGCGAAAAAAACTGCGCCTTCAATTTCTGCTGTTGGTAGATTGTGAATGGCATTCCGAATCCTATTTTCTATGTCTTGTCTGGTTGTAGCTTGAGTTTGATACACCATTAACCACCCCATAAATAAAAATCCAAACAAGTTAAGTGTGTGGCTAGCCATGAAAGTACACTTCTTCTTCCGATCCATCGCTGTTGAAATAATGAGTTTAGATAATCCCTCACATTTATAGCAAAATGTGCTGGATAACCGTCCAGTAGTAAAAACAAATTGGCCGTGTTTCCAATGCCTTATCAAATTTATCAAAATCCATTAAATTTTCTCATAAAAACTTCTTTCGGGCGGCTTTCACTAGCTTGTTTGGGCTTCATTTTGCTATTTTCTCATGGAAAAAAAAGTAATACCAATAGATTTAACTTTTTTAAGAAAATTCACAATTTCTATTGTAATATCGAAAAATGCCTTCTAGTGGCAACATACCAAATTACAATCACCACAAATAAGGTAAGATTTTTTGTAATCCTAGAAAAGCTCCTTTCAACGTTACCCAGCTTATTAAATTCCACTCAGCCGTTTTGAAATTATTGGTATTTGCTTACAAACATTTTCGAACACCCCCCACCGCTTTATTTTTAGAGATAAGGCAAAAAGTGTTAACAAAGAAAACTATAATTTATCTAAACTTTAGAATGCACATACTTTTTTTGTTATATTAATACAGAGGTATTCCGAGAAAAACCACATTTTTTAATTCAATATGGCGGTTGCCCCTAATGGTTATCTTAGAAACATGAAAATAATTTCTAGAATTTTCGTTTAGCCACTTTAGTCGTTAAATTTTTTACCGCAAATCTCTACAAGGAGTCGTTTCCGAGATACAGTACTTTACACGTTTATTTGGTCATGGATACTTAAAATTTGGCATAATCTAATTTGAAACGATCCTTTATATTCTTAAAAAGTTTCCAACGTTAATATACAATGTGTTCCATTAGGAACAACAAACTCAAATACAATATCTTTCAAATGCAACGAGCAATAAATTTTATTGTAAAAATTGGATTTTATATGAAATATCGATTAGAACGAAGCTTTTATAGTTATCCCATAACTTTTAATTTTAGAATGAAGTAGTTTGAAAAAAAGAACAATAGGTATAAACAGATTCTTCAAAAATTCGCTTTTCTTCATTTTTGTCCATGAACATTTATTTTTAGTATGAATGTCAAAAATTGACACGTAATACAAAAACTTGTTGTAGTAATAAATAGGAGTTTTTGGAATTGGTCATTAATTCAGAATGAGCTTCAGATTTTGATGCTGAGGACTTTGGTAAAACAGTAAAATCCATTGTTGTGCGTGTATGGATCTTATGCCCCACATTGTCCCGACTTCTCCGCTATGTCCAGACCGCATGAGCAAAATGAGAAAAATATATACTGACTTCCATAAAAATTGCAACACCTAGAATTTATTGAACGATTTTATTGAAATTTTCGTCAACGATGTCTTTCATTAGAACAAACAAACGATTAAAATTATAAAACTTAAAATATATAATATTATAAATTATTATATTAGAAAGTTATCTGGAGGATGTGGTAAATTACCCAGTCGCCTACCGATCTCATCCCATACATGTTCAATGGGCGAGAAATGAGGAGACCCAGCAGGCCATGGGAGGACGGCAATGTTAGCTTCTTCCAAAAAACGTGTTGTAGCCCTTGTCGTATGAGGGCGCGCATTATCCTGTTAGAAAATGGGATTTTCCAACCCCTGAAGATATGTAAGCACAACGGGTTCTAGCATATTAGCAATATAACGAGCGGCGTTTAAGTTGTCATCAATGAAGACCAAGGGTAAGCTGCTACCGTAACATATTGCAACCCATATCTTCACTCCTTGTGTGAGGGCTGTGTTGCGTTCCACAAAAAATGTTGGATTTTTACGTTCTCCACGCATCCGTTTGACCCTCCTACGACCATCGTGGCCCCACAAGCAAAATCGGGACTCGTCATTAAACACAATTCGATGCCATTCTTACGTCCAATTAGATGCCACAGACGGTGAAGTGGTGTAAGAGGAAGACATAAAAATGGACGATATGAACGCAGCCCATAAGACCTTATCCCGCGATAAACAGATGACATTGACATATTAAGCGACGTTCTTCGCGATCTGTTGTTCTACGGGGACGTCTAGATCCAGGACGAGTTGTTGCACCCCTTCCTCGGACCCCATATGGACCAAAATGTTGATGTTGACGTAGTCTTGGAAAATGTCTATTTGCAAAATTGATAGTTAATTGCACACTGATTTGTTTATTTCTTCAAATTTTGTGTTACTGTGTAGTGCAAAGGAAAAAACAAAAAAGAACCAAACAACTAGCTAGATTTTATTCAAGTTTTAATCGTTTATTTGTTCTAATGAAAAACATCGTTGACAAAAATTTCAATAAAATTGTTCAACAAATTCTAGGTGTTGCAATTTTTATGGATGTCAGTATATGTATCCAGTATTACTCGTTAAAATTAATACACTTGATACCAAACAGACTTAACAAAGTCCTAAAACAACAAATCAAGATAAACAGTCCATACAGGATATTGTTTTTCTGAATTTTTACTTTCAGTATGAGTACCAAACGTCTATGCATTATGCAAAAACTTACAATAAATTGGAGTCCATCATAGTTTGTCAAGAAAGTCCTAACTTTGAAATAATTCAAAATAATCTGATTATCTACTAAAGAGATAAGCAAATATTTGTTAAATTTTCTAACGCCGCCGGATTTTGATTAAAATGTTTGATATTGTCAATTAGACAAAATGTTCTGAGAATCTTTTTCATTTTAATTTGCTGCCATCCATAATAGGTTGGCAGAGAAGTGTGTAACAGATAATGATGATCCGTGTGGTGAAAAATCAACGTGTAGGTTAAGTTTATGCCTTAGTGTTGTACAGTTAGAATTAAATATTAGCACAGAAATTAATTTAACAATACAGGGTGTTTCGGTAACTCGGGGAACAAATTTAACCACATATACTAGACTGAAAGTGATCACGATTCATGTAAAAAAAAATTAGTAAAAGTCTTCAAATTTCAAAGATACAGGCCATGAAAGTTAGGAAATTTTAACACATTTTTCCAAATATCTAAAACATTATTTACAGTAAAGCGCTGAAATTTGGTACAGTATAAATCAATGTGATGTAAAATCGTTAGGCAATTTATGAGTTGGATCGGTCCGCGGGAACAATGCTATACAGGCTGTTCCTAAAGTTTGTTTGCTCAGAACTTTTTTATTCTATCATAACCCTACATTTATTTTTGCAGTTTCTAATAGTAAATTTAGTTTAGAAACTTTTATTACTCTTAGATAATATTGATTAGAATCACCGTATTCGTGTTAAATGCAAAAATGGTGGGTTCCGATTTCAATAATAGCACTAAAAAAAAAGAAATCTAAGTTTTTGAACATTTCCTTTAGTATTTTTTATTACTTGTCTTGTTATTTTATGTACTTTTTTATTATTCCTGTTAGTGTTGTCGTTTTTTTGTTTATTTTTTGTTGATTTTTAATTTATTGTTTTTGGATTTTTTTATTAAACCAACTAAAACAAATTAAAAATGTGATTTAGCTAAATCTACACTTGGACATGTTGCATACATAATAGTAACGACAGCTCAGTTCGATTTTCACTTGTCATTGCCAATTCAGATTATTTATTTTTTTTTAGTGTTATTGAATTCGGAGCCTAACATTTTTGCATTTAATACGAAAACGGTGGATTTTATCAATATTCTTTAAGAGTGATAAAAGTTTCTAAACTAAATTTACTATTAGAAACTGTAAAAATAAATGTAGGGTTATGATAGAATAAAAAAGTTTTGTGCAAACAAACTTTAGGAACAACCTGTATAGCATTGTTCCCGCGTACCGATCCAACTCAAAAACTGCCTAATGATTTTACGTGATATTAGTTTACACTGTACCAAATTTCAACGCTTTACCATAAATAGTGTTTAAGATATTTAGAAAAATGTGTTAAAATTTCCTAACTTTGATGGCCTGTATCTTTGCAATTTGAGGACTTTTACTAATTTTTTTTTAAATGAATCGTCATCATTTTCACTCTAGTACATGTGGTTACATTTGTTCCAAGAGTCACCGAAACACCCTGTATACTGTGTAGAGTAAGCTGCGCGTGCTTGTAATTGATATGATATGATGATTCTTACTTATAAGCAAAATCGGTAGTCATAAAGATTATTACTTGTAAGTATTAAATAGTTTCAAATATATAGACAAAAAATTGTTATAAAAACTATTTTCAACATTGCATCCATTTTAGTCAAATTCAAAAGTTGGTATAGGTAAACTATACCATACGAAAACTAACGTAAACTAACGTAAACTATACGTAAACTTTTAGAAAGTTAAATTTCTGAAATGATTTATTGAGAACTGCTGGTTTTAGAGCACGATCTCCCTTTTACATTGAATACACCGGACTCACTGTAGTGTGTGGAGATCTTTTGTCCCACTTTTCACGACCTTCCCGAGGCAACAAAATTAATGGTGACAGGTCAGGTCAGTGTAAATCGCTCCGACTATGGGTAGGGGTTTAAATTTTTAAATGTCCATTTACATCTTTACTTTTCTCTCAGGTATACGAGCCCGTCTTCTCGTATATGATTTGTACTTTGTTCGCATAAAAGCTCCGTTGGAAAAGGTGAACGTCCATTCCACTTTTCTCCTTATACACGCGTTGGCTCGTGGAAAAAAATGTTAGTTCTAAAAACGCACCTATTCTTGTATTAAAAACTGGTTTACTGCTCTAATAAACAAGACGGTGCGAGTACACATCTGGCCGGTGGCCGCAATAAGGTCAACTAGTTGGTTTTATGGTGTTAAGTTTAAACTAAAAAACTGGTCCGTAGACATTACACGCTCGTGACGACGCACCGATAAACAGCTAAAGAGAATGAGGAAGTGTGCGTTTTCTCGGTTCTACTGTGTTCTGCGGCGACATTTAATGGTCCTCGCTAACTGCCCAACACCGACGTGATAAGGAATCGAAGAATTGGATTCTTGGAAATCTTTCAATCTGAATGTGGCCATTACACAGTTGTTACGATGACTTTCTTCTTGTCGCAGCTTCAATAGAATCACTAGAAAGTGCGACAACGTGCGATATAAATAACGATTAAAGAAGAGAAAAATGTTTTTCTTAGATAAATTTAGATTGTTATACGACCTTCCAGTATCGAAGAATTTATTTCTTTTTTGCCTTCACCGAGTACAACCTTCAAGGCTACCGGCTGAAGTAATTTTCACTATATTTAGAAAAACATCTTCGATAAATTCTCAAGATCCGTCAGATTAAACCCCCGTAAAATCGTAGGGGACCCGCCCTCAGGGATGCGGTCGCAATTAGCGCTTTTCCTGCACCAGTTTCTTATTATCCCGCACCTCTTTACCATAATACGCTGTCCGGCGCGAAACTTTGATTTATCGATCGCAATTGGCGTTGCGTACGACCAAGATCGATTTATCGGGACCGGAAAAAAACAACATCGGCACACACAGAGGCTCGCACCGGACTCGCTTATTATGGTAATGACCATTATTATTTTAAATATCCAGGTCCTGCGGTACTGCTTTTTAAGAGACTTCGCATCCCTACATTGCCTCGCCAATTCCTTTTAGCACCGTATAAAGTAATAACTAAATTTGCAAATTTATTACTTATTCTTGTTGCACAAACAACTCAAAATAAAATTTACAAAAATGAAGATTTTAAATTATCTGTTAGCCAATTTAAATCGAATTATAAAACTAAAGCTATCGATTAAATCGCAATAATTCTTGCGGCATCTAAAGTCAATTAAGATGAAAGATAATAATGAAATTTTCTAAAAATAATAATTAACTTTTGTAATAGAAACGTCGATGATGTTGATGAGTTTTCTTTAATTTTAATAAAACCTAATAAGAAAATCAGGTGTTAACCGTAAAAAGAAACCACAGACAGGAGAAAACGTTAACAGAATGCAATACGATTGAGCTTTTACCGTTTGGCACGATGACTCACGTCGTCTATCGGGAATTTTTATATACTTGTCGAACGTAACAGTTTAGTACGACCGCATACATGAAAACAGCTCGTCGAAAACGAATGTTGTTATCGTTGGCGAGCTTCTATTAGTCCACGTCAAAGAAACCTATAAAAGCTCACCCTGTCGTAAACACGAATTTATAAAGTTGTTATTGTCAATAAATCGTTGTTGATAAATTATTTGGGGATTTAAGAAAGTATTTGTTTGGTGTTATCAACAGAATCATAAAAAAATGTTTATACGGAATAATACTTCAATTGTAAGGTTTCATAAATAGGACATTTGTAACGGTATACATAAATAGATTTCAGATCATGGCTCATCAATTATATAAATACAAAAACAATAACCTAATCACCTTGATTTTATCGCAATTCATCATTATCGTTATTTACCAGTTTTATAGATATTGACCTTTTTCTTGTTAGTAAATTACTAAAACGTCTATTAATCTATTATCTAACCATAGTGTTTTGTACGATTCGTGTTTTGGAAGATTTAATAAATTCGAAATTTGAAATTTCATTAATACATATGTATCTAATAATACAAAGAAATTCACTGAAATGTGGGGCTACTGTTTGATATAAATGGCTGTAATTACCAATCATAAACATGCTTACAAATTACAATTACTGCGTAAAGACAGGCCTGTTTAATGAAATTTGCCCAATATCACGTTTGTATACAATAAATCTCTCTTGCCCTCTCTAAATTGAAGGGTTACAAAACCAAATATTCGCGCAGGGGTGATAATTTATGCAAGAGACAATATTACATCAATAAATTTCATTAAAAAGTGCTAGAGTCGATCAGTTACCTAATTAAAATGTCTTCAAATTGCTTCCTTTGCGTATAATGATAGAAAAAAATTAATATTACCCTAAATTGTAATGTTACGAAAATTAATTCGTATACAAGTGATAGTATACATATGTAAGAAATAATATCATATTATTGTTGCATTGATTATTGCTCCACTGAAAAAGAATCAGAGCTTTGCATTTAATTAAAATATTCTGAAATTCTGGAACAAAAATGCTAAACAACTCCAAATGTTTCGTACTGAGTATGTAAGGTGTGTAATACACAAGATAACGCTTAATAATTACCTTGGAGAAATAATTTTTGGCAGAATGGAAATTAAAAAGAAATTCAAGATTTTATGGTTTTAAGGTTAATATGTAATATATGTAAGAAACGAGATAACGTTTAAAATAGATTGGAAAAATATCAGAATCGACCATTTCATTAAGATTATATTTACAATTTTTAATGATATAAGGATAAAATAAAATTAAGATCATCCTAAATTAAAGGGAAATGATTTTCTTATAAACATAGTAATATGTGTGGTATAGGTAAGAAATGAGATTAAAGTTGAACAATTAATTAAAATACCCTAAAATCAATATTTTTATATAGAAATAAAGAATAAAATTAAGATTCACCTAAATTGAAAGGTTATGCAATAAAATATTTGCTTAGGGCTGATAATCTCTGTAAAAACAAGTACATTAATAAATTGTATTGACGAATGGCCAGATAACAATAAAGAAATAATCAACCCCAAAATGAAGGGTTGTAAAAATAAACACTGGTTTAGAGTACATAACGTGTGCAAAAACAAGACAACAGATTAAAATTACACCGGTAAAGTCAACCAGCTAATTAAAATGTGCTGGAATTTACGAAGACCTATTTGTGTATAACGAAGGAATAAAAATCAGATTACGTCTAAATGAAGAGTTACAAAAACAAAATTTCACAATTTCGTCTAATTTTAACATGTTGTTTGTATACATATACAGGTGTGTCAAATGTCTGGAATATAGCCACTAACTTCGCCATTTGTGGTTTTTAAGAAAAATGTTTCAAATACAAGTTTATTTATTAATCGTGGTGCATTTTTTGGCGATTATTGCTTGATTGTATTGTTTTTGGTTTTGTTGCTATGGTAACCAACATTCTTATTTTAAATGGGATGCATATGTATTTTTTTTGTATACTTTAATAGAGGATAAATCTCTCTACGCGATTAACATATCAAATCATATGGTTGTATAAGAAAAAAAATCGATTTCTGAAATTATTAAATCAGCAAATTACAATTAAAGTAGGCGCCGAAATAACGCCGTTGACAGCTTTAAATGCCAAAAAAATGACAGTTTCAACAATTATGAAAAATTAATGATGTGACACATCATTTATCATTTATTATAGTTTCGTTATTGGTAGCTGTCTTCAGCCGTCCACTTTTTGGAACGTTTTTAACACTTCCGGTGTTAAAGAATTTTTTTAACATTTTGGATACTGTGGATTGTGTAATTTGTGTATCCGAGTAAATATTATTTAACAGTGTACAAACTTCATTAATATCATCATTAATATTTGGATTCATATGATTTGATATGTTCATCGCGTAGAGGGATTGCCATGAGTTGGTTGCCATAGCAACGAAATAAAAAACAATGTAAACAAGCAAATATTGCCAAAAAAATGCGCCACAATTAACAAAGAATTTTTGATTTGAAACATTTTTCTTTAAAACCACAAATTGGCTATTTTCCAGACATTTGATACACCCTGTGTAACTCAAAAATAAAATGAGCTGCGATGACAAAATTTTGCATACAGGGTGTCCCATATCTTCCGCATCAGAGCATTATACGGTTGAAGCATACATTATTCTGAAGCGATTTTTCTAATAAAATTTTTCGAGTAATTATAATAACCGCACGGACACTGTTTAAAGTTGTCTAATAGTGAAATTTAATATATTCACGGAAGAAGATTATTTCTCTTTCCGTGTCGAATCTATTGGTGAGTACACGTGAGAAACGTGTTATGAACGGCGCGGCGGACCGGCCGAGGACTCACCGAGGGTGAGGCCGATTACTTGTGTCTGATTTACGATCTCCTATTGGACGACTTTAAACAGTTCCCGTGCGGTTATTATAAACAACCGTACAATGCTCTGATACGGAAGATACGGGACATTCTGTATAGGTATTAATATACTTTTGTAGTTAACATATCTTCAAATAACTTTCAATAAAATCGCGTAATACTTTATCAACCAGTAAAAGTATTAAGGGGTTTGGTGGCATATCCGGTCCAAATTGTTGATTAAATGGAATTACATTATTATTATCTATAATTTCTTGTATATGGAGGCTTTATTATTATTTTAATATATGAAATATGACACCAAATTTCTCCTTTAAAATGTTTATTTCTAAACCATTATAAATAAGTCGACGCTTCGGGAACTATTCCCACCAGGCTTTAATAATTTTCACGATTATTGACACTATTTTTTAATAATCACGTGATAAGATGCATAAAAGTATATAAAGAAACGATCAATGATAAAATTGGTGAAAAGTTGTTGATAAGAAAATTATTATAGCCTGATGATGTTTAGAAATAAACATTTTAAATTAGGAAATTGGTGTCATTCATATATTAAAATTATTATTATTGTAGCGCATCACGCACTCTTATTATTTTTATATAGAAACATCATATAACATGATGTTTCTATACATCCACCATGGGTTGTTATATCAACATAATGTATTTTCCCATGGCGATTTTGTTATAGTTATAAAATAATAAATAAACGGATAGACACACATAAAACAGTTTATCAAATACTCCATTTTAATTTTTAATATTTTATTATACGATTAATTAATATAGAGTTACAAATAAATATGCTCTATAATTATCATTATTCAAAACTTGATCATACAACCTGTTAAACTGTAATATAAGATAGATAACGAAACCGGTCAAAATTTTAAATTAGTATTTAATATTGGCGCGCAAGGCTGTTATGTCTGCCTATGTGTTATCGAGTCTGTCTTCTTACAGAATAGTTACTTGTGGTGTTCCTTGCCATACCCATCTTAGACCTGTATTAAGCTGTTCCAGAATAATGGTAGAGAACATCAAATTAGCGCCTTGTAGAGTAACTCATTCACTCATTCAACAAAGAACTTAGATTTGAAGAGTAATTAATGATGACTTATGTAGTACATACTAATGACGACCAAAAGAAGTCACGCAAAAGAATTACACGTTCCGAATGAAGGGGATCAAAGGAAGAGTTATGAAGTCTATACTCTTTAACTATATAATTTAATTAATAAATTATAGAACTACTGTAGTAATTTTCCAAGAAATGATTTTTCATAATTTATTAAAGTTTATACTAGAAAACTTAACAACTTCCAGAAATTACGATTGATTTAAAACATTTATTTCTCAAAATCTGAAAATTTTTCTAAATTTAAACTTCGTTTTAAACCAGATAAGTATCTGCTATAAAATTGCTGTTATTACAAGAAAATTTTCCAAAAATAACGATTGAATTAAAAACTTTATATCTCAAAAACTAAAAATGATATTTCAAAAATTACCACTTCATTGAAAAGTACATACATAGTTTAATTGATAAATAATGAGTATTTCGCAAAAAAAATTTAAGTCGTTAATTTTACACAATTTTAATTAATTTTTAACCCTTTATAGAGATACCAATAATCATTAAATTAATTTATTTGATTTACGAAACAAAAATAACCACTTAATGTATGCTAAAACAAATTCTCACACATGCATACACAAACATTCCTGAGAAAGAAAAGCTATAACTGAAATGTCATGGAATTTGATTTATCACTATAGACAAAACCATACAAATTACCAAACACCACTTTATCTTTTTTTTTCTTATGTTAACAACCGTTAAGAAAATACATTTAATTACAATAGATGATTTACAACTGATTGTCACGCGTCATCCTGTTGACGCATTCTTAAACAAATCTTTTCAGCGGCCTGATACAAGGTTGAGTTGGAATGAAAACAATAAACTGCAGATCGCAGATTTATAGTCGTTTATGAAACCTTGGAGAATTGCGGCCTTGTTTTCGATATGATACACATTTCGAGTAGAAACTGAATGATTCCACAAATTTTACATCAGAGTATTTGAAATATGCAGGCGCGAGTGTACACGGTCAAGTGCATACAAACAACTTTGTAAAGGGAAAAGAAAAAGTCCTTCGCCTTCTACGCCTCGCACTTTCTACAACCGAACCCATGAAATCATAAATAAAATAAAAGTGTGGGTTTATTACTATTCGAATAACGGTTTAGATGTTATATAGATGGTATTACCTATTAGTCGTGGAGATTCAGTTTGTTTTACGACTCTGGGGCAACCTATTTATAACGCGAAGCACAGCATTTCCGTAAGCATACTAACGGAGAATGGTTGTATTACATAAAAGAGATGAAAACGAGTGTGTAGTCACGTTGTAAATTATAAATTCATTCAGTAGTCATAATATAAGAATTTTATTTACGAAAGCATCACTCAAATTTTTTTTGCTGGGTAATGAAAACCCACGCAACGAAATTGTTTGTAATATTTACCATCACAAACAATTCCACGAAACAAAGAGCATTGTACACACGAGAATACAAAGATCTCGAAAACATTTATTTCTTTTTTTTTCTTTTATAGCAACACTTTCATTTTAGATCGTATACATATGTAAAGTATGTTCGATATCGTTCACCTCGAAGCACATGATCTGATCTCCAGAGCAAAACCTGTGGTCGCATTCCTTTTACAAGAGCAAGCTTTTGCTTATCGAAGCAGCAGCTTCTCTGGGGCGGAGGTTCTAAATCGATTATTGCTAAAACCATTGGCAAATTAACAAGTAAGATAAATGGAAATCCGGCTTCCACGCTATAAGCTTCGTATACGCGTAGGCCTTTCCACATACGGCAAATGCGACGTATACATAATGTATGTAAGCTTTATAGGCCTTGTTCGCGGCCGTGGTACGCAAGGATACCATCGGCAAATAATAATAAAATATGACCGACGATGGCGGCAGAAGGGCGCAATGCGTTGGATGAACTCTGATTTAGAACGTTGTTAATAGCCCGACGAAGCCTTTAGCATGATTCATACAAGGTAGGATCTTAAAACGATCAGAGACGGTTAATGATAATTGATAAATGAGGTCTACTATTTTGTTACCGTTATAAGAAGGAAATTAACGACTCTTAATTGGAATAATTAAATCAGCGGTTTTTTTTGACGGAGAAGTCAATCACCTGGTTTATAAACAGGATGGATGAGAAAATTCACAAATACGTTTAATGAGGGGATAATAAACTTGATATCAAAATCTGGCAACAGTTACAAAGCATTGAACCGTGATCGGTTAAAAATATTTTTTTCCATTTAAGAATGTGCATCCTAAAACAATAATAACCTAAAAGGATTTACTGCTTTGTTTCTATTTTTGAACGAATCAACAAAAAAAAATAATAAATTAATGTACAAATTAAAATATTATTTGAAATTTCTCAATAAATTATGGCCCATTTTCGTAATCCCAAGTCTTCACCTACAGTCACGTTTTTCAAGTAAACATCATCGGTTGTGAGTTGTAACTCAACGATACATAAACATACTTCTGCTATTGGACCGCGTTATAAATTATGAGTTGAGAAGAAAAAAAAGAAGCCGCAATTAAATAAATAAAGCTTGAAGGCACGCCTACCAAGGAGGTTGTTATATAGCAAATGCTATGTAGCAAAGAGAGAGAGTGTGTTTGTCACGAATTGAGCAACACGTGTGTTAAACTTTCCGACGTGAGAAGGCAATCGCCGAAACGAGTCCCTTGCTTATACAAGAAATACCGGCCCAGACTATACGATGCTTAACCCAAAAACCTACATCTTCATCGGTTCCGTTGGACGACATTGACCAATCCTCCAACAGCAATAACAGTAATACCCCAAGAACTAGACGAAACAGAAAGTCAATACGATAAATGTTTGATCTCGTTAGTTGGGTGATTTAACTCGTTTTATAAATAGAAAAGCTCGTAACCGCCGACGCATATTGTTTACGCACGATATTCGACCGGTTCAAATGCGTATTATAGATGATAAATTGATTTCGTTTTGTGCACGCACCACCATATCGGTGGGCACGGAGAATATATCTTTATTAATTTCATGGGACGTGCTCGACACTTGATTTATAGCCACCGTGGAAGGTGTATCTACCTGCGATTTACGCCGGATGGGTTTCAATTGGCCAGTTAATTGGAATCTATCTGAAACCGCGATCAGTTCGAACAACAATCTATAAATTTCAATTTTCAAATAACGCTTTCGAAAAGAATACTCACCGAGTATCGTGCACAATGCTTGGAGGTCAGCCAAACTGGATCCGCTGAATTGGATGATGCACAGTACGATCTTGCCGAGTAGCAAACACAAAACGTAATTCGTTTGACATCTCCAATGTAAAACGTGATGACTTGCCGGCATCAAAAAACTTGCAATTAATGTTGCGGCCAAAAAGATTACACTTAATGATAATGCAATTGGGTATATAATAAATCTAATGTCGTTTGGTTTTACTTCAATAATGTGTTGTCGGCAAACGAGAATACCAGGAAGCTCATCTGTAACAAAATAAAAATATAATTAAGTTATTTAACTTATATACTTACTAAAATATTACATGTTATATTTATATAAAAAATTGAAACGTTAGTCATTATTTGAGATGTTAATTTAATGGTAAAGCTCACTTTTTAAATTAGATCTGTAAACTAACAAACTTCTCATATACAAAATAATCGTATTTTAAAAGAAATTAGAAATTTATTTTGTAAAAACTTATTTTTATCGGCTCCTTCCTCGTTGCAACTCATCTTCTGTAGATTAAATTTTTATTAATAAAGAACAACAATAACAGAACACTTGAGAAGTTATTCACAGCATACAGTTTTCTTTTCTTTCTAATATCTGTTAAGGTCGAACGTTTAGGGTTTCTGTTGGTATTACCTAGAGTCCTTATTAAATTTATGTTGTTTATTTTTTATTTGTAGTGATATGTTCAGTAACTAGATAGTTGAGGTTATGAAAGTTTAAACATCAATGGCGATACAAATTAATTTGAAAACATGATATAACAAATTAAACTAAAACTAGAACGAACACTAGTACTGTCGCTAGAACTAACATTAGACCTAAAACTAGATACTTGAAGTCGTGCGTCTTTTGAAAATGTTTTTGACGTTTCGGTTGCCATGTTGCAATCTTCTTCAGAAACAAGTTAGAGCTTGTTGCAACATGGCAACCGAAACGTCAAAAACATTTTCAAAAGACGCACGGCTTCAAGTATCTAGTTTTAGGTGTAATGTTCTTCTGCAATCTTCTTCAGAAACAAGTTAGAGCTTGTTGCAATATGGCAACCGAAACGTCAAAAACATTTTCAAAAGACGGAAGGCTTAACCCGAAACTATCTAGTTCTAGGTCTAGTGTTAGTTCTAGTTTTACTTTAATCAACACCGGACATGAAAGCCTTCGTAGTTATATGATGTGACAAAATTGTTAATCATCCCCAATATTATCAACTTTATAATATTTTAACAGGTATAATAGAAAAAATTAAACTGTAGTCATGACTGCAATTTTGATGCTAAAATTATGACATCAAAAAGACGATCTTCACTTCTCCAAAATACTGTCGCGAATTAATTTTATATTTGCAAAAGGAATGATAAAACATTTAAATATCTAAGTGCCACGAATTAGAATGCAAACAAAGGAACTCTATCCAGATATCAAATCACTAAAGTGTTATTCATGTGGTGATATAATAAACAAGTATATTACGAATATTTAACTTTGAGGTTGTCCTCTCTTTATGCTTGGATTCGGTTGTATAAGTGCTTAGTATGCATATCACAATGAGATAGAATTACACAGGCGTTCATTTGAAAACTTCCTATCACAATTTCTGGAAATCTGAATATTTATGGTCATAAATTTATAATTTTTTATACAAAAATTAGCTCATTCATTGTATAGGATAATACAAATTTAATAAATAAATTGTATTGGTAGCTCAGGATTATTTTAGATTTGAGGAAATAATTTTTGAAATGGTTTAATGACCTATTTACTTCGAAATGTTTTTGTGAAATAACCATTTTATCTTAACACTAAGTTTCGAACGTGTCTTAAGTTTTCTTGTAACTCACGTA
This sequence comes from Onthophagus taurus, assembly GCF_036711975.1. Lineage (NCBI taxonomy): Eukaryota > Metazoa > Arthropoda > Insecta > Coleoptera > Scarabaeidae > Onthophagus > Onthophagus taurus. The sequence goes on from NC_091966.1 coordinate 20,458,154, forward strand.
ACTTTACCGACACTTTCTTCTGTACTTTTGTACGGGATAAGGTTTGGCGTTAGAACAAACTATGTTTTTCTACAGTGTATATTATACAATTTAAATATTGCTTAATAAAGAGATGCCATTTATGTCCATAAGTAAACCCTGCCAAAACTTGCACCAACTAATAGCTGACTACAATCGAAAGTAGTTGGCCAAAAGTCAAAATATCTTTTCTCTAAGTCTATACTAATTAGTACAGCGTATTTTTAACATTAAATACAACAAAACAAAAATTTAAATGCAAACATAATCGTTGTCATATAGAAATGAAATTACCGTTCAAATTCAACCAGAAAAAATAGTTATTAAAGTAAAGATGATTAAAAATTTGAAAATATTCAATTTGAAATCTTTTATGGAAAATTTAGGAGAGTTATAAAGTACAAGTGGATGATTCATTTTGGTAAGAAAGCTATTAAGTTGTCAATTTGGTAACATATACAGTAGAAATAAATATGGAGTTTTTAATAAAAATTAACATTTTATAAACAAGATATGGGAGTGTTGTATGAAGAAATAGGTGGAGATGATAAGAAGATTAACTGAAGGAGGATGTTGCCATAAGGATCCAACTGGGTTGAAAGAGTGAGGGATGTTTTCAAATAAGTAATATAATTGTAATGCCAAACACGGAGATAAGAAAGTGCAAGGATTGTTTTGGGGCTATTAAATACCTTTTTGGTAGTCACGAGAAAGATTACAGCAATGTTAAGAATATTTTCGGTAATTGCACGGAAAGAATAAACAGTAGGTGAAGAAATTAAAACCTTATTGTGGAGAGAAGGATTATTCCTGCTTTGTTGTATGGGGCGGAAATATGGGGTGTTAGGGTCGATGATTCTAAGGTGATTAAGGCTTTGAATGATGTTCAAGGCCGGCCTTGCTATGCAAGTCATATCTAGTATTATACCGAGATATTTGACCGCAGAAGCCTCTCTAAAGTAATGACCGTAATTGAAAACTGGTGAATAGGAAAGAAGATAATAATAGAAGATAAGTGGTGTTTTTATAAGGTAGAAAGACAATGGGATGAAGTAAGGTGCTAAAGTGTTTGCTGAGAGAACAAAAGAAGACGATGGGCCTTTCTTACAAGACAAGTAACAATGTGTCAGATGAGTCTGTTTGTTTTTGACGTTTGACTTGGTAAACGCTTGGCAGAATAGCAATACATCGTCTTCAATAACATTTGGATATCGGTTGAGTGGTAGACAAATAGTGATAGAATAATAATGTGTAGGTGGTGAATAGAGGTGAGGTTAATATATTATTTCCAAGTGCATGTAAAGCAACAGCTTTACCTTGATTAATATAAGAAAAAGATACGCAGATGAAGTATTGAGGAGTGGAAAAGGGATGGTTGGAAGAGATCAGGGATTATGGAGATATTTCTGCCGGATTTGTGTTTCATTATGGAGATGTTCCTTATGGAGAAGGTACTCGCGAAAACAATTATAAAGACCTTAGTAATGTTAATTTGTTTTAACGTTGTATAAGCGGATCAACAATGAAAGTATTAATCGTGTCATCTGTAAAATGATACCAAACGAAATACTCTGGTCTTCAAATTTTCGAAGTTGCTGCAAATGTTGAATTTGAAATAGGGAGAAATGCACATCGTTGGGCTGAGTTAGTAGATGCACAATCTATTGGGTTTCAGATGCACTGCGACAAAGCCACCAACAGAAGGAAGAATGAGGTTGATACAGCAAAAAATAAAGATTTAATGGATGCATTAATGTCTAAAGAAGATCCGTCTTATAGTCCAGGTTATGTATTTCAACATATTAATCCTAAAATCTCGCTAATTTTTAGATGATGTTGCTAAAGGAGAGCTCTAAAGGAAGTTATAAGCTGGAACTTAGTACTTGGATACACCGTTATTGCATCAAACCTTCATTACAAATTAAGGTGTAACGAAGATTGAGTAGAAAGTTTATCTGAACTTTACACAATCCATTATTTTGATTACTACCTGATTAACTGACTTGCTAATTGTTTTCGAATCTGCAAAAAAAAGATCATCGGAGAGTTGATCAGTCTGATATCGAGTGAAAATGATTTGGGATATGTTCTGTTGAGATCTGACTTCTTTTGAAGCGTGTTTTTTATCAATTGTGGAAAATTTATTACTTCTAACTATTTAACTAACTTGAAGTCGGTGCCATCTAAGCTTTTCTAATGGACTCTCTATGTAGTCTGTGCTTGTTTAGCTATTAGAGTAATCATCTTCGCTTCAAACTAATAAGATTCAACCATGCTTCTGAAATGTCCCCGAATATTGTCGAATTTTCGAGAGGTATTTGGTAGATGACTGGATTACTGGATGTAGATGTGCAGCAAATCAGAGATACTCTTATTAGAGAAGGTGTTTCTGATTGTTCAATTTAGATCAATTTTTCTTTAAATGACGATGGGGGCTAACCATTCTAATAATTTTCTGTTTATTGGAAACACCTTTATAAGATCAACTTTCAACTGGAAAAAATCGGTCAAGATACAAACAACCAAGAGATGAAGAATTCTACAAAAGGCTGCATATAATGTAAAATACTGAAATGTATATAAATTTATACAATGTTTACAAAAAACTCAATTCATTAAAGATTTATTATTTAAATAAAAATCTTTATCGTAACTATTTATATAAATATAAAACGGATTTACAATTTGTAAAACATTAATGTAATTATGCAAATTCTAAAATTAAATAAACTCAGTAAGTTTTAATCTAATCTTTCAGCAATGATTATAACGGCAAATCCAAAAATAACTCGAGTAGGTTTTAAATTAACTTGTTACGTTAGTTGCAATCATATTTTTATTTTCATAAAAAATTAAATTAAATAAAAAAATAAAATAATTTTCCTGTTAGTTGGACGCTGACCTCAATATATCTGAACAAATATTGTTTTATAGATACATCACGGTACATTAAACGATGGATAAGCGTTGGAAATGTCTTATCTTATGTATACCCAAAAAATAATTGACATTGGAGTTCAATAATCTAGCGAAATAAGTCACGTAGTGAAAAGTTTAAGAAAAAAGAATGATTTATCACAGCTTGTTAACGATCAATTTTCTAATGAGCCGCCAATTTGTCCAAATCTTATGCAAGCGATTACTAAAAATGGACTTTGAGCTGGTTTAAATTTACGCACTATAAATCGAGTGACAATAGATTGTTAAATCAGCATTTAAATCAGCAAGTCGCGTTTCGCAATCGCCCAACATACTTAATGCATTTGACGATCGTTTGTGATTTGAAATCGATTTTAACAACAATAAGTTTTAATAATATTGTGCTATTTATTCGTAAATGTCACGGAGTAATTAAATACGTATAACAATAGCAATATGAGTTTTATTAAACATCCGTTATGACACGGAGATATTGTTCGATGGTATGAATCAAATTGAAATTCCGTCGATGGATCATATTTTTTTCCATACCTGTAGGTATATTCTTTGAAGGTAACCGACCCACCTTTCATTGTATGCTAAATCGCGGGTAACGAAATAAAGGTCTCTTTGAAGGACGCCAGGTAAATAATATACATGCAAAATTGCCCGCGGAAAATAGATCCTAGGTGGAGGTTTATTAAATGTTATTGTTGTTTATGAGCTAAAGAATTCTTAACCTAGAACTATAAATTTGCATATTTTATAGTTATTCACATAGAAGAATTTATCTTACATAAATATTTAAGAAAATTCTTGGGGCATATCTGAAACATGTGAAATCGTTCTTTATCAGAATTTCGACCGATTATTTTATTATTTAAAGATCTGTTAAGTATCTTTGGGAATTTCTAACACAAACAATTCCAGAAAGAATAATATTGACACATAGATTATTCAGTCAATTAAAAACAATTACTAAGTTTGGATGATTTAAAGCTGATTTCACACATATTACTTAAAACGTTTTAATACAGGAATTTATATCTTTTAAATCTACTCGTTTGAGTCATTAAATTTAATTTAATAATAAGTATAAACTAAAATAAGTATCTAATCACTTAAGATTGTTATTCTCATGAAAATTTAATTGTGTAATATGAAACCATGTTAAACTTACAATATATCTACCGTATTACACGTTAATGATAAAGTACATACCGTTAGATTCTTTCATGTACTCAATACAGTACGAGTCGCTAGGTAAAACGGTGTCAAACGCTGTAGACTTAAGACTTCCATTAGTAAGCATTGAAGTCTCACTATATTGTCCAGCTAATGCATAATCAGTGCAATCCGGTAAACTGTCTACCAAAACGGTGTCATTAGGCACGTGTATTGTTCGATTGTGGTTGAAAATATCGCATCTGCGTTTATCTAAAGAGTAAACGGCGTTTTCACCACAACACCGATTAACGCGTTCCCTTTGAGGGCTCACTGAATCCGTTTCTGTTATACAGACCAACACCACGTCGTAATCCACACAATAACTTGATGGTAACACAAATGTTCCAATTTCTGTTACAAATAAAGAGCCGTTTTCGATAGCGACGAATGAATGGAGTCTTTGGTGAAATGTCGAAAAATTTTTGCAATTTGGTCTGGTGTCTTCGCGTATTTTCCACATTTTGGGTAATCCCGAGACTAATTTCGGTGATTTAGTCGGATTCATCGTTAAATACTTGATGGTCCAGTCTTCGATGGTCGAGTTCAAACACACCTTCTTCTGTTTATCTAAGATTTCCGTCGATTTACAACACTTGTTGACGTGAACACTATCTAACGTTTTTGCGTTCGCGAGGAAGGTAAAGAGGACCACACATATTATTGGAGGCTTCATTTTGCCGGCTGTTAAAGAAATAACTCTTTCTTTCTATAAGTGTATCTCGCGCGCGAGATATAAACACGTTAACTGCGCGGGCTCAACAACGACGACGAGCGTCACAGACTGGCGACGTTTACGAACTGGTTCTTCTTGGTAAGTTGGCGACTGCCGCCGTTGCTTGTACCGATTTCTATCCCCACCTTGAGGACCTCGCCTCTTACCTTTCTTTAGCAGCTGCCGCCGTCGTTGTTGGTGCACCGGAGCCGAACGGCAAAAGCTTCTGAGTGCGTTTATGCGACCCCAATGGTGTCTCTTTACCTACGTTACCGAAGAAGAACCAATTCGCTGAAATAACTGAGCGGTACTCATTTTTACCAAAGGGGTTTATACCTGACATAGTGGAAATACCCAAGAAGGTCGACGTAAACGTCTATTACGGCAGGTTCAAATATCATTTTACCAAATAAAAAAACAAATTAGAAATTTATATTGGAAAGAAACTAGTATCTACTTTGAATTTTTTTCAGCATTATGTTTGTGTGTATGCGAAAAATATAACTTAAAATGACATTGAAACTTTTGTGCTTACTCAATTTCAATCAAATTGTGTAATCGGAAATTACCTTGTGTTTTTTAACATCAACTAGAATTTAACGTAAAGATAATTCAAGATAATTAAATATGATTTTTCTAAATATAGATGCTATGAGTATGTATATTGAAAGTTTTGCTAATTTTGTCAGTAAATTTTATTGGAATTTATACGGAAGTTAATTTTTCAAAAATTAATCGGGATTATTAAAGAAACTGTTCTTACTATTAAAGTATAATAATTATATAAATTTCTTTAGAGTTTAAAGAAAAATTTGGTGTATTAGCTGGTTTTAGCGGAACAAAAACAAGTTAAGCAAAGGTATTTGCTTATTTTTGTTAAGCAACGTCCTGTGCAAAATGTTTTCAAGTTCTTTAATAATCAATTTCCTATAAAGTATAATCGATCTTATTCAAAAGGAAGGAGAAAATTAGTTTTTCTTTTAATTGGTCAGATAAATGAAAAATAAATAAAATAACACCACAAATAAAAATACAATGTTCTCAACTAGTTTTTAAGAAAAGAATTCTTAGAATTCGTGATATTAATATGCATCAGATTTTGGCGATTCTCGCATTACACTTAGAAAATAGTGAAAATAACTAGGAGTAGTTGGACCTGGTATTTAATGTAAATCATGCGTAATGGAGTCTTTAGCGATTTGCACTGTATTCTATGAAAATAGTAATAGCGGGACTGGAACTGGTTATGGATTAGGTTTGCTTGGTTCAATACAAATAATTTTTATCATAATACTTGGTCATTACCCAAATTTTGGATCCATACTCCACAACCGATTACATTAAGGTTTCATATACATAGTGGACATTTTGTTTTTCTTGTCGAAGTGACGGATCTTAATTGGGACATCAGTATAAGCTTTCTTTAATATAAGATTTCTTCCTTGGATCTCTTTTGAGGTGTTGTTATCCGAAGTTACCAGTGAGTCCAGGTATACAAATTGCTCTACAGTTTTGATATTATGCTTTCCTATACCCAAGCTTTCCAGATGTCGACGGGTTTGCGTGTACACATTTTGTGTTATTGGGTTTTAAATTTAGCCCACTTTTGTACACTGCTTTCTCTAGTAGGTAAAAAGATTCTATCATGCCCCTTCTTGATCTTGTAATGATACTTGTAGTGCATACCCTGCCGCAACCCTTTATTTATTCTGAATATTGGTGTTGTTTCATGTTGTATTCTTACTACACTTTCCACCTTCAGTATTTATTCTACAAGAAGAATTAGGTGTAGGTATAAACTCCAGCATGGTCTTCATTAAACATTTCCAGAAAATGCTGTCTTGGACGATCTCAAAACCAATAAACAAATGGTGGGTTTCGCTGTTAAATTCTATTCAACGATTTCACGCATTACAAATGATTGGTCGATAATCAACCTCTGCCTGCAGAACCAATATTGATAACCTATGATTGCTTCGGCATAGGGTTTTAGTCTTTCGAATAGAATAATAGATAATATTTTGTAAGCTGTTCAACAGGGCGATTGTGCTGTAGTTGGCATACAGGAATCATGCTATAATGCTATATTCGCTTAGATGTCCGTACGCTTCTTAGAAATTCATAAAGCGCCTGTATCAGTTTCCAGCTGCCATCAGGTTACTACATGCGGACAGTTCTTGTTCTATGTTGTCTGACGAGTTTGGCAAAACCACCTTCCTTCGTTTTTCTTGTTCTGTGTCCAGTTGTTCTTCATATTAAGCATAGTTATTATTTAATGTGAGCATGCGTAATGGTGATTAGCGATTTTCGCTTTATTCTTAGAAAATGGTGATAGCTAAGCTGAAACTCGTTATGAAATATGCTTGCTTGGTTCAATACTAGTTTTCATAGGTATCACGGTTCTTTATCGATTATACTTTTGGGCAATGGTATTTAATAAATATAAATCATCCATAATGATAATTTTGACGATTTTAACTGTTTTCTATAAAAGGGTGAGAGCTACGCTGCAATTGATTATAGTTTTTGATGAGTGATAGATTATTTAATATAAACCATCCGTGATGGAAATTTTGAATATTTTCGCTTTCTCTCTATAAAATAGTGATAATTAAGTTCGAAGTAGTTACGGATTATGCTTGATTGATTTAATACGAATATTTTTCATTTATGTCATGGTATTTTAAAGATTTTGGATTTAAAGAAGTAAAAAGTGATTTAATATGAACTATTGGAAATGGAGATTTTGACGATTTTCGTTTTATCCCTATAAAATGGTGATAGTTAGGCGGGAAGTAGTTATGAATTATGCTTGATTGATTTCGAACATTTTTCAATCATGCCATGCTACTGTAAGAATTGCAGTTTTAGAGCAGTGATAAATTATTTAATATAAACCACTCGTTATGAAAAGTTTGATGATTTTCGCTATATTTCTAAAGTATGGTTAAAAGTTAGGTTTGAATTTATTATGAATTGTGCTTGCTGGATTCAAAATGACATGTACATGTCTTGGTAATTTTTGAGTAGTGATAGATTCCAATAATGGAGATTTTGATGATTTTTGCCTTTATTCCCAGAGAATTGTGATTACTAAAATGGTGATATTACACTTGCTTGGTTCATAGGAACAATAGTTGTAGGTTTAATAGTTCTCTATCGATTGTAGTTTTTGAGCATCGGTAAAATTTTGATATAAATCTTAGCAAATTTTTCGCGTTATCTTGGAAAATGGCAGTAACTTGACGGAAACTAATGATGTATTATGTTTGTTGGGTTTAGTGCGAACTATTATAATTTTCGTACATATCAATGTACTCCGAAATTTTATTACTCATAATCGGGAACCCTTTTATGTCATACCTTATAAGCAAGATGTTGGTCACTATTTGACATAACATTTTTCCGACCTTTCAACTTTTTAAAATGGAAGCCAAACCTAGAAAATCTATGTCTAAGCCACAGATTTTGCTGCTTTCCAAATATTAAGAGGTGCGCTATCATATACGTCAATCTTCTATTCAAAGCAGCTACTCTCTGCGTTCCATATTAATTGTTACATTTCAGTTCAGAATTTGGTCTCAATACAGTTATCACATTTATAAAATTATCCCAACATTCATGCATTATTTTATGACTAATAGATTAATAAATTTTACAAAATATCCATCGATGGTAAAAGAAAATCCTTTTTAGAAAGTCATGTCTATTTTATAAACGTGTATAACATTTTATTAATTTGTCCCTTTTATTTAATTTTGATTTTTGAACAGGTCCATATCGCAAAGGCCAAATAGTAATGTTTGGGAAGTTGAAATGAAACTCTTAAAGTTTCTGTTTGTTTTTATTAAATGTACTTGGTACCGGTTTCGATCAAGTAATAACAGATCATCATCAGCCAAATATACAAATGCGTACAAATTAACAAGATATAAATAAAGTTATAAAAATCTAAAGAAAAAACAATGATGCTAAAATTACTTACAGTTAAAATTGAAGAAAATCGTTAAATATCATATATAACATGTTGATCTAATTTAAAAACACATACATTTATATAAATAAAATAAAATTGAGTGCAGTTTAAACGACAACGAACTAAAATGAAATAAATGTAAATGGACGTCATACAAAAAATGTGAAAAACAGGTCTTCCGAAATATTCGACCAAATGTACATACCAGGATAAAATACATACTATATATTACTTTTATAAAAAGGAATAGAGAGGGGTTTCTATAAGGTTGATCTGATCATTCATTAGTAAGATTTTCGGGTCATCTCAACGTTTGTCGATTTTGAATTGTTCTAGTAAACCGAGTTTATTACCTTTGTTACATACGTGTATAAGGGTGGAATATTTTGAAGTCAATGTTGTGTCCCGTTTTAAGTCCATGTTTATATACGTTAGAAGTAGGTTTCGTTTTGTGTTCTGCTAGTCGTTTTGATAATTTTCTGCCTGTTTGTCCGATATATATAGCTTTGTACTTGATACATGAAATAGAGTAAACTCCACTTCAATTGTGGTTCCTCTTTATTCTTGTAATTGCTGAGTAATTTAAGAACGCTATTTTTAGTTTTATAGCTATCTTTAAAGTCGTGGTTTTGTAAAATGTGCTTAATTTTAAAATTTAAAGGATTCTATGGCAATGAACTATAATTATCAGGATTTCGGATGATCTTTTTAAATAGAGGGTCATGTTTTATAATGGTTTTATAAAAAGATGTATTAATAAGTTGTAAAAGAAATTTATATTTGCGAGCCAAATTAAAGATAAAATTTAATTCACTAATTTTATAGGTAGGTTCTATAGAAAACCGTACCGTTCTACATAGATAATATTGAAAAGCTGCCAATTTATGGCTTTGAGGATGAAATGAATCGTAAGGAATAATGGTATTGGATGAAGACGGTTTTTTTTTGTAAATGTTAAACATTACTGAGTTAGATCTTTTTGAAATTGTCAAATCTAAAAAGATTATAGAATTATTGCTTTCAATGTCCAATGTGAAATTTAATCTTGTATGGATTTTATTTATGTGTCAGGAAATTGTTGAGTTCTACTGTATCTCCGTTCCATATGCAAAATATATCGTGAACATATCTTATCCACTTATTTATGGTATTAATAAAGGGGTTGGTGTTATGTAGAATAAATTGTTTTTCTATAGAATCGATATAAATATCAGCTAAAATACTGGAGATGGAGAGACCCATAGGTAGACCCAATTCTGATTTAACGATTTTGTTATTAAACTGATAGTAATTTTGTGTAATTATGTGTTTAAAAATAGTTAAGAGATAACAAGAGATTATGTTGTTTTTAAAATGGTTCTCGAATATTTCTTGAATAATATTATGAGTATAGTCTGTATCCACGTTAGTATATAAATTGGTTATATCGAATGAAACCATAGTAGTGTTGGTTATATCTGAATCCTTAATCTTATCTATCAATTCTATCGAGTTTTTCACGGTATATTTAGGAACTAAGTATATCTGTTTGAATATGCCAAGCATAAATTTGGTTAGGAAAGAAGTGGGTGAATTATAATAAGCAGTACCTAATAGGTAGAATGGGGAATTTGACTTTGTGTAGTTTAATCGTACTGTATAATTGAGGAATGTAGCTGTTCATAGGGATTAATGAATTAGGGTTCTTTTCCAGAAATATGATGGAGTCTTTACATTCTTTAATAACTTCTTTAGTTTTGGATATTATGAGATTGAGTGGGTTTTTGTAATCTTTTTGTATTCGTTATTTGTGAGATATTCATTAGTTTTTTGAATATAGTTGTCTTTGTGAATGATCACCATTCCCGCATTTTTGTCTGCTTTAACGAATAGTGCATTATTTATGTATTTTAAGTTTATTTTTAATTGAATTCACAGTGTATACTCTGTTGGGTGGCTTCTTCTTTAACGTTGATAATAATTTCTTCTAGTTCCAGGAAGTGGAATTGTGTATTAACTTGTCCATGTAACATTGTAAGCTTTGTATAATGGAAATTCAAAGAACAATAATGTTTACGTTTTTCTTTGTTAAGTATATCATTCAATTCTTCTCTTCTTGGTTTCGTCGACATTTTTAATTTTTATTTCAGCAAAGTTTGGAGCTATCTCTTCTTTAAGACATGTTTCGATGAAATAAATTAAACAACAAAAGAGACAGAGCAAAGACAAACATTTTTTCCAATCTAACCATATTGATTTAAATTATAAGAAACCTGTGAATTCAATTAAAAATAAATGCTGCACTATTCGTTAAAGCAGACAAAAATGCGGGAATGGTCATCATTCACAAAGACGACTATATTCAAAAAATTAATGAATATCTCACAAATAACGAATACAAAGAGATTACAAAAAACCCACTCAATCTCATAATATCCAAATCTAAAGAAGTTATTAAAGAATGTGACTCTATGAATAGCTACATTCCTCAATTATACAGCACGATTAAACTACACAAAGTCAATTTCCCCATTCGACCTATTACTGGTTATTATAATTCACCCACTTCTTTCCTTTTCCGTACACTACTATGGTTTCATTCGATATAACCAATTTATATACTAATGTGGATACAGACTATACTCTTAATATTATTCAAGAAATATTCGAGAAACATTTTAAAAACAACGGAATCTCTTGTCATCTCTTAACTATTCTTAAACACATAATTACACAAAATTACTGTCAATTTAATAACAAAATCTTTAAATCAGAATTGGGTCTACCTATGGGTCTCTCCATCTCCGGTATTTTAGCTGATATTTATCCCGAATCTATAAAAAAACAATTTATTCTACATAACACCAACCCTTTTATTAATAACATAAATAAGTGGATAAGATATGTTGACGATATATTTTGCATATGGAACGGAGATACAGTAGAACTCAACAATTTGATAAAAGTTGATAAAAGTTCCTTACACACATAAATAAAATCCATACAAGATTAAATTTCACATTGGACATTGAAAGCAACAATTCTATAAACTTTTTAGATTTGACCATTTCAAAAAGATCTAACTCATTAATGTTTAACATTTACAGAAAACCGTCTTCATCCAATGCCATTATTCCTTACGATTCATTTCATCCTCAAAGCCATAAATTGGTAGCTTTTCAATATTATCTATGTAGAACGGTACGGTTTCCCATAGAACCTACCTATAAAATTAGTGAATTAAATTTTATCTTTAATTTGGCTCGCAAATCATTATAAAACATGACCCTCTATTTAAAAAGACCATCCGAAATCCCGATAATTATTATATACATACCACACAATCCTTTGAATTATAAAATTAACCACATTTTACAAAACCACAACATTAAAGTTAGTTATAAAACTAACAACAGCATTCTTAAATTACTCAGCAATTACAAGAATAAAGAGTAAACACAATTGCAGTGGAGTTTATTCTATTTTATGTATCAAGTACAAAGCTATATATATCGGACAAACAGGCAGAAAATTATCAAAACGACTAGCAGAACACACAACAAAACCTACTTCTAACGTATATAAACATAGACTTGACACGCGACACAACATTGACTTCAAAAATTCTACCCTAATACACGTATGTAACAAAGGTAATAAACTCGACTTACTCGAACAATTCGAAATCGATAAACGTAGAGATGACCCGAAAATCTTGTTAATGAATGATCAGATCAACCTTGTAGAAACTCCTCTCTATTCATTTTTATAAATATAATATACAGGTATATCTGAATGACTGCAACAAACTTCAAGGGGTGATTCTTTAGTGAATTTTAAGGGTACTTTGATATATGAACCATGGGTGACTTCGGCTCCCCTAAGGAGCTACACCCTTCCAAAAATGGCGAAAAATTTTGGTTTAACTTTTTTTTCTCAAAAACCATAAACGCTAGGAAAATGAAATTTGGGGAATATGTTTAACTCATAATAGGGCGTTTTGACCCTATTTGTACTTTCAACCTACTGTTCTAAGTTACTAAACATAACCACCCCCGTTCAATTTTTGTCTAGATTTTTCTTATGACAGTGATAAATACATTGGAAATATTTTATTTAGATAGATGAAAATATTCTAAAAGTTTTTTGCCTCTCTGATGTTCTTCGAAAAGTTAATAGTTTCTGAGAAAAAAATTAATTAAGCAAACACTAACTGTTAAGCTGTAGGGTTGTTAATCGAAAGTTGGAATGAATTTTTAATGAAAAAATCTTAGTAGGCTTTGCAATCTTTGTCAGAAATATTTTTGACGTTTAAATGTCAGTGGTTTTCTTACTATTATTATTGTTTTATTTAAAATTGTGAAACGTCGAGTGAACGAGCGTAAATGCGATAGAACTTATTTGAAAAACAATGATAATAGTAAGAAAAACACTGACATTTAAACGTCAAACAATATTTCTGACAAAGATTACAAGGCCTACTAAGATTTTTTCAATAAAAATTCATTCCAACTTTTGATCAACAACCTCGTTGTTTAACGGGCAGTGTTTGCTTTATTATTTTTTTTCTCAAAAATTAGTCGTTTTTGGAAAAATTTTAGAGAGACAAAAAAGTTTTAGGATACTTTCATCTACCTATGTAAATTTTAAATGTATTTACCGTCTGCATAAAAAAATCTAGGCATAAATTGAACGGGGGTAGTTACGTTTAGTAGTTTAGAAGGGTAGGTTGAAAGTACAAATAGGGTCAAAACGTGCCCTATTATGAGTTAAACATATTCCCCAAATTTCATTTTCCTAGCGTTTATGGTTTTTGAGGAAAAAAAATTAAACCAAAATTTTCCGCCATTTTTGGAGGGGTGTAGCTCCTTAGGGGAGCCGAAGTCGCCCATGGTTTATATATCAAAGTACCCTTAAAATTTACTAAAGAATCAACCCTTGAAGTTTGTTGGAATCATTCAGATACACCCTGTATAGTATGTATTTTTTCCTGATATGTACATTTGGTCGAATATTTCGGAAGACCTGTTTTTCACATTTTTTTGTATAACGTCCATTTCATTTTAGTTCGTTGTCGTTTAAACTCAATTTTATTTTATTTATACAAATGTATGTGTTTTTAAATTATATCAACATGTCTTAACTAATTATATATGATATTTAACGATTTAACGAATTTTGACTGTAAGTAATTTTAGTATCATTGTTTTTTCTTTAGCTTTTTATAATTTTATTTATACCTTGTTAATTTGTACGCATTTGTAGATTTGGCTGATGATGATCGTTATTAATTGATCGAAACCGGTACCAAGTACATTTAATATAAAACAAACTGAGGCTTTAAGAGTTTCATTTCAACTTCCCAAACATCTTTTATTTAAAGTTCCAATTTTTATAAAAAATAGGTATGTCCTTATTACTTCAAATTAAATGATTTCTTGAAATATAGCAGAATATTTTTATAATTACAAATATGTAAAAGCTAATAATTATAAGATAATAATTATGACTTAATGATTGTTTCATATTTTTAAATAAAATACATAACAAATTTAATAATTTTTCTTTTTGTTAATACCACAACTCCGTCAATCATTACGTTCCGTAATTTTATCCAATTTACAATTTTCTCAATCATTATGAAATAATAAACCATAACGATCGGTTTGTAGGCAAGGCCGATTTCACTACGAATAAGATTTTTTTCAATTTGGTTTATTAGCCCCGTTTCGAATATGCGATTGCCTCCTCGTTAGAATTCCAATTGGGACTCTGCCGCCGAGATTTATAGGCCGCTACATCATAAAGGTCCGAATTAACACTTCTGACGGCGACGCGGCGGCCGTCTTTAATTGGCGTCCCACAATCTTGAAACGGTGTAGTGATGACATTATTATAGAATTGGATCGTGTTCCAATTTTTCCCCGGTTCTTTCGAACAGATATTTATCAACCGCAAATTTCCAACATACATTCTTATTCGGCGAATATCTATGATTAAATTAGGAATTCTAAACGGTAGTAATAATATTTTTATCCATTTCGATTACTAATCAGTTATTAATAAATATTACAACAAATATATAGAATTGTTAGAAAATAAGATTAAATTATATCTTACCTAATTCATTTAAATATTCCAAACAATATTCTTGAACGTTAATTTTGATGTTTCCCCATTCAATACTTCCATCATTTTTAATTGTTCCAGTAAAATTTTCTTCAATTGTAAAATTTTTACAAGGAAACCCGTCATAAAATAAAATATCTTTTTCTTGTTCGATTTTTGGTCCTTTTATTGGCTTTTTTGTAAACGAACGCAAACACGTATTTTGAGTAGACGAGAATATCGCTTGTTTTCCACAACACCTATGCACAATAGTTTTATTTCCAAAAAGGTTTGTATATTCTTCAGAACACAACACCAAAACTTGCTCATCAAAGCAAAAATTTTTGTCAACAGTTATATTGTACGACAGCAAATAATATCCATTATTCTCCACTACGATCAGCTGTTCAAGTGGTATGAATTTGTAATGATTACATATAGGAAACTCATTTTCAATAAAACTCCAACTATCAGGGTAACCCTTAATGAGAATCTTCGATTGGTTCAATGTTGTGATCGTGTAAACTTCATTCGTCCACTTATTAATGTACTCTTCACACTCCATGGTATCAGTATTGAGTGTTTCATTAAATCCACAACATCTGGAAATAGTGACGTTGGAGTCCGCTGACTCAATTGAAACGAAAAACAGACAAAAAATCACTACTGCAATCATTTCTTATCGATGTTAAGAAACTCGACCGATTTAGTTGGGATGCGATGATGTACTATTCGTAATACCGATGGGGTATAGTACGTGAATAGAGATTAATCTCATCCCCACTACCGATTCTAAACGTTAGCAAAGGGAGGAACAGGATGAAATTTATACTTCCGAGAAAAGCAATCTGTGCAAAAAGACGAAATTACGTATAGTCCAGAGTAGTTTAAATTTAGTAACGATAATCTTATGGAGATGCTCTTCTGTCAATTGCCGCAGAACATAAACTATAAAATGAAACGTTTTGGCAACTGTTTGTAAATATTGCAGTCGTATGTGCTAATTCGAGACGATTGTGCCAAAAGAAGACTTTTACAACTTAGAACATAAAAAAAGTTAATGAATAAAAGTTCGTAAAGTTGTTTTTTATAATGTTTATTGTCGTCATAAATAAGTTTTATTTTTGTAGTTATGTCTAAAATCGTAAACAAATTATCCAGGTATTATTTATGATACCTGTACAATTTATTTATGTTTGTACAATTTTTTAAAATCTTTAAATAATAATGTCAAGAATGAATAACGAAAAATGAAAACAATTTTATAAGTCTATTTATATATTTTTAAAATGGATCATGAAAGCAACCTTTGTTATTTAATACCCAGTACTTCCCAGTACATTATTTCACAAATCTCAATAGACTGTTGCAAACTGTATCAAATCTAATATGTTCATTTGCCTTTCTCTTCGAATCCATCAAATGAGAAATAATCTGTTTAAATAAGGTCGAATAAAACTAGCACTGATGAGTTGGGTTCACATTATCGGGAGATCTGGTAGTTATGGAAGGAATTAGGTCGTTTTGTGAAATCCAAATATTTATCCCTTATTATTAAGATTTCCTCGAAAAATTGGGCTTTTGCGAAAACTTCGTCGTGATTACAGAAAGATTGTAACTGCTAACTAATTTGCACTCTTCTATTAAAATCATCTTGAGGATGAGATTTACGTTATAAGGATGGTATTATAAGTTACCAGTTATCATTTGCTTTAGTATTAAATGTCATATCAAGATATATGTATTTAATTTTAATAAATTTAAATAATACTGTTCTGTTTCAGAAATTATTTACTAAGTCCTCTCGATGCACCGAGAATTGAGGCGGTACAACTTTACAATAAGAACACAATCAGGGACAAATCACAAGTAAAAATGTGAGTTGCATGCAGTTGGCAACTTTATTAAGATTATCTTTAGGATTCAATCAATTATTGTTACAACAGCCGTTTTACACAACATGTGCTTTATGAATGATGCTTTACCACCTGAAGACCGATGATGTCCATGATGTTTATTATAATCAACAAAGAAAATATTTTCTGTTTACATTAAATTCTTAACTTTTCCACTTCAACTTCTTTTCTTAATTGAACCAACTCCATTTCCGCTTCATGCCTTGGCTTTTAATATAGAAGCATTAATGATGCTAATTCCAATCTTCTTTCCTATCTTTAACAATTCAAAGCAATTCTTGAATATTTTTATGGATAGCAATGTGCTTTTGCGTTTTCACAATTTATTTTTCACGACCTCTATGTAGTCTCTTTCTTTTCTATACCATCCAATTGTGATGGAGCGATGGACACTATAGATCCCACTGACTATGATACCGATTCCATACATACTTCTCCAGCAGCCTATTCTACGTTACTACCTATTGTTTATATGTTTATGACTGAGGTTGTCACTGTTATATAATGATGTACAGAATCTGAATCACAAACCGAGGGCAAACCCTGTACGCTTAAATGAACACGGTACAGTACGTATTTCGGGTTGTCGTATGTTCCCCAATATTGGCTAACGGATTTTTCAAATCGTCATACGGATATTTCAGTCCTTTTGGGTTTTTGTATCAATTGACACACAATCTATTAACACAATGCCTATTAATACACAGTTGGTAGACACACAGTCTATTGATTGCATTTAATACGAAAATGCATGGTTAACATTGCTTGTGACGTCACAAAACGTAACATCACATCTAAACTTTAAAGTGATTTTTGGGTATGTTTTACACTTTTCCGCACTTTTTGTTTATTGTTAACGTCTTTTTTAAGTCATTTTCTATTGATTAAAAAAAAAAAAATTTATATTTTTATTAAAAATGGATCGCTGGATGTCGCTTCTACAGGCAATATCATTAAATCGTTACATTTTTACCTCTTTACCTTATTTATAAGCATTCTTCAACCTGTAAGGATGAATAAGTTTTTTATGTAGAATATCAATAGCACTAAAAGAGCGGAGGGCTGGATTGAACGTGTTAATGTATAAACGATGGTTGCACGAAGCTTACACTAAGTTTAGGGAATTCTGCGATATATATGGAACGAAGGAAGACAAATGAATAAACAAAACTTTATTATCTTTCGAAGAACGTAAGCTTAGTCCCATCTTTGATTGAGATGATGAAGAAGATTTATGAATTTTACATACAGAACTACATTTAAGACGCCAGGTTATGATTGGTTAGGATTTATCTCCAGCAAACTAGGGACGAAAAATGGATTGCTGTAATGACTCATAATAACTAAATATATAACTAAATAAGCACAACTATAAAGACTCATTACTAATGAGTCTTTATAGTTGTGCTTATTTCTGGAAGTCTGTGGAGTGCAAAGGAAAGGCGGGTAGGTATTTCTAAAATGCGTATTTACCCTGGTCCGAGGTAAATACCCAAACAATGCGTATAAAAGTGATATCATTAAAAATATATCAGATTCAAAAAAAAAAAAATGATAAGGAAGATGATGAAATGAACGTTGAAGACGAGGAATTGTCAACAATCAAAGACGTATTATCATCGGACGAATCTGTCGTAATTTAGATTAGATCAAGTTATTATGATTATTATCATCCAGCAGCCCTTTGCGTCTTTGTTGGACATAGACATAGACGATTCTATTCTGTGCTGTCTGAAACCAATTGTTGGTCATTTTTTTAACGTCTACTTCATCTGTTCGCTCGCGGTCTCCACTCAAGCAACCGTTTTGTCCACTGCTCATTCTTCATTCGCGCCACATGACCCGCCCAGTTCCACTTAAACTTTGCCGCAATGTTGACCACATCATTTACGACAGTTCTTCCTCATAGGTCTTCATTTCGTATGTAGTCCGTCAGAGTTACACCCAGGATCGATCTCTCCATCTATCTTTGCGTTACTTGGATCCTCTTGGCAGTGGCTACCGTTGATGTTAAAGTTTGGAGCCGTAAGTCATAATCGGAAACATGCATTGATTGAAAGCCTTTCTTGGGCTTTTCTCTTGAAGATGTCTCTAAGTTTCCCGCAGGCTGCCCATACGGATGTGATCCCTCTGTTTAGTTCGCTTGTTTGATTATCTCTCGTTACACGAACCTCATAGTCAAAATATACATAGCTGTCAACCCTCTCCATCTTATTATCCCCAATGTTGATATTAGAGCTGGGTACAAGATTTGTCATAAATTTTGATTTCTCCTCATTGATATTTAGCACGACTCTTGCACACACCTCCTTTAAGTCGTTCAGCATTAGTTTAATCTCTCCAAGGCTATCTGAAATAAGAACTATATCGTCCGCGTAGCGCAAATTACTTAAGCATTTGCCATCAATGTTTATGCCTTTTTGGGTCCAATCCAGTTGTTTAAATGCACTCTCCAGGACTGTGATGAACAATTTGGGTTCAACAGTGTATCGCCTTGTTTTAGTCACAATCAGTACTTTACTAATTCTACTCTCTTCAGTACTTTCATGCAATTTTACCGTCATTGTAGCATTCTTGTAGATGTTATAAATAAGTTTGGTATATCGATAATCGACTCGCCATTCTTGAAGTGCTTGAAAAAGTACCATCAACTCAATTTAAATTAAATTTTATAAATATTTTTAATACCCATCTTAATGCTGGCACAGTAAGTAAACAAGATTTATTAGTGGTCTATTAAAAATTATCTAGAATTTCTCATTGCTCACAAACTAAAAGTGACTGTTTACTGTGCCGTCTACAGGAGTCATGAAGGAGCCGATGTTCTTTGAAGTGGGTGGAGGCAGTGTTGAAAGAAAAGAGAAAATTGAAGTATACTAAAGTAAGAAATAACCTAGAAAACTTTGAGTGTCCATCGGAATGTGACTTTTTCTTTAGGTGTATCACCGTACACGTTATTGGTCCAAGGTCATTGGCGGAAAATATTTTCAATGATTGCCAACCGTTTTTCCATCATTTTGAACCATGTGGAATACTTCCTAACCGTTTAAACAAGTTTTCAAGGGATTCCAATCAGGTTTTCATCATTTTGAACAACTTTGATAAGTAATGAATTAGTTCAGAATCATTTAGATATAATTTGCCACTATCCCTGTTATCTATCAGGGTACAATAGATCCTTAGGGTCGCGGTGGTTGGTTGATCCGCCTACCCGATATGTAATTTATATAAATGTAATGTAATGTCGATATGATTTCAATGATTATCAAATTAGTTTTCAATAATTTTAAAGAAACTTCGGTAACTGTATACATATATGACATATAAGTGAGATATTCTTGGTTATGAGCCATAAAAAGCCTTTTCGTTGCAGTAATTTATAATCCTATTAATTTTAAATTAATTAACAGTAACTATTAATTAACGTTTTTAGATGTTTTAATAACTCCAAATATTTCCACTAAAAAATAATCTCTTCATTAGATTTTGAATACTTGTTACTATAATTGCTAAGTATTTCATGATTACTAAATTTGTTATCATAGGTATTAACAAATATTATGAATTTTAATGTCTTTAACAATCTTTTTTTTGCTTTTTCGTGCTTTTTTTTCTATAATAAAAAAAGTACTTTCAATGTATTTTAAAACCCTTTTTTATGTATTCGGATACTTTATGATTAAATTCGTAATCTCTTCCCACCAAATGTTAATCCTCTCAAAATCTCCTCCCACCAAAATTTTAATCTCACAAAATCCACCCAAACACCCATAAATACCAATAACGACTATTCCTCGCTGTGATCTTTATTGAGGGTGTACAATCGCTCATTGTATCGGGAATACACCCCGACACGTGGCTAAACGACCCTCGCGTCTTCATCTCTCGTTTCGTCGCTTTGGCAATCTAATTTCTACTGCCAAATAAATCGCAATAGGTCCTCTGCATGAATAAAGAATCTTGTCATAGATGCATAATAATAGTACATCCTCCCGGATCCCTCTTAGATCCTGGGGGCCCCTTTTTTATTTGAACCTAAAAGGAGGGTGTCGTCAACAGTAGCAGTTGATGGGGGATGTTTGTTAACATCCCTTAGCTGTTCGTGAAGTGGCGACGGGGTGGTGGATGATATCAAAGTTTTTTGGATGAGTAACGCTTTTTGTATTTTTTTTAACTTGTTTTTCAGAACATTAGATGGTGGGATGTTTTTATTTACATCTCAATCTTTAATTGTTTTAATAACCTTTATAATAACGTGTTCTACATTGAAACTATCGTAAATAGACTGTTACGGTAAAAGATAGTTTGTTGCTTTTTGTAGTTCGCACCAGCATGTTATTTAAAACTAAACTCGATCTCGGCGAATCCAGGTTCCGAAAACTATGGAAAGAAAATACACACCCAGTTACTGCAGACTTTAATTAAAACAGATGTGAGCCGGTACTAAAACTAACAATTCTCGAACTAGAGATCAAATATTTAAGAAAAACGATTTGTTAACATTTTTTACGGTTAAGTTCTAGGAAAACATCTTTTAGTACAACCGCTTAATAAATTTATGATAATAATTACAAATACTTTTCAAGCTTCCTTTTCCCAATTTGAATTCCAGGTATTCCTTGATTAAAAATAATCGTTTGCGTTATCTAGTTATATTTTGCACTAACTTTTTCTCTATAAATACCTTTAAAACATCCTTTCTGCTTCAGAAGCCTGTATCTTCCGGCAGACGCCGGATATTAACACTAAGTCATGTCATAACTTGTGCACACAAAATTATACGTTACATTAAAGATTCAAACTGTTTTAATATTCTAACATTATAAGTTGCATTAATTATAACTTTATGAAATAGATAAATTATTCTAATCAATGTAAAATAAATTAAGTTCACATTCAACTACAGTTAGTCAAATTAAAATTTTTGGAATTATAGAGAAACACTGTTAACATCTGAAGTTTGTTGTTTTTGTGGCTCTGGGAGTAGAAATTTAGGTCATGTACTCAACTTGTTGAATCCTAGTCGATTTATTGCAAATTCAAGTCGGGAGTTGTGCGAAAACAGATTGGTAAGCGTTCTCCGAAAGAAGAAAATTAACGAGACGACGTGACAAACGATCTCGATCTAAATTCCTTGTTATATTTTCAGACGAATGTCCTGAGCCTTATTTCAGCAATACACACCGACCATTTGTTGGCGGTTTTATCACCACGTACGAATCGTACGATCTAATAAATCGTCATTCAACTTAACGATTACACGAGACGCCCCGTTTTAAAACAGCAGTAATGCTAGAATGTTGTTTTACGCACGCAAGAAATGAAACAGAATACTTAAGCACTTGTATAACGTTACGTCTGCTGTGGATTCCGGTTAAAGTTTCCTGTCAAGTTCTCAGAATTAAACACGGTCGGTCAGCAAATTCGTGGCTAAGTCAGTCCATTTTGGAAAGGAACGCCCGTATTTTAGCGTCTCGCGTAAACCGAACTTGGACCGTCTAAATATACAGAATGAACGATGGCACAAATCAACGCGATAACCGCAATTTTTGCATCCGTCGGCCGTAAGTAAGCTCTAAAAACCGAACTGGAATGTGAATAAATCCGCGAAATCTTTCACGTGAGCCCAAATATTGACGCTACAATTCATCATATGCCACTGCTAGGTTTAGAATTAGAATCTTGTTTATAACCCGACGTTGATTTATTGCATGGTACTTAATGTATTGTCTATGTAGATTTGCCTACAGAGTTGGAACAATTTAAAAAAATCAAAAAAAGAAATTCTTTACATTGTCGTCTGTTCAGGTTTAATGTAGTCTTTAATTATATACTTACACGAGCCTTAAAAGAGGTAAAAGTTTCTTTTTAAATCCGGGAATTGTGGAACACGTGAAAGGAAAATTTGCCGACCCACTTTTCTCTGAAAGTTATTGAAGTTATATACAGTGTGATTTAGTTATTGATTAAGATTTAAAATTAACAGTCCTAGTTATAATGATTAAATCATCTAAAATTGCAATTACTGTATTGCAATTTATTATTATAACTACAAACTTTTGGAAGCTTTGTAAGTTTGCTTTAAATAATTTTTAAATTTAAATAGTAATTTAGCAAATATAACAATTGAGGACCCGTGCGACGATAGCAACAAACCTCCCAGCAACAAACTTTTACCCGTAATTTCCTATCTACTTTCTTAACTGATATCTTCGTTATTATTAGAGATAGCGAAAAACTAAATGCACCACTTGAAAACTTGAATCTTTCTCTATCTAAAACTGGGTTTTCGTCTGCCTATAAATTGATATTAAGATCACTAAAAAACTGAAGAACACCGCGCTGTACTTAAAATAGCTCAAAATTACCAAACTTCAAGGCCAAATTGAAATTCCGGGTTTTCGTCGGTCAATATCTATCGGCGTCATGCTTAAATCACCCTTAATGTCCATATGAACCATATCTATCTTATCGGAAATTTCCTGCTCTTTCTAGTGATGTATAACGCGGCGATCACACGTTTGCACAAGTACATTTTTGGCCAAAAACTACTAACAACGTGGATTTTTCTGTTTCTAGTTAACTCCCATTTGTAACAGAGTCTGTCACGACGACCTGAGTCAAAATCATTATAAACGGTTTATGGAAAAATCCCTGAAATGGGTCTAAAGATTTAACTTTTGTGCAATTTTTTGGTGTAGATTTCAAATTTGTTCCCCCATTTTGAACCCATTAACGGTTAGTGGCTTTTATAGAGATCACTTGTCAATAAGGTCAAATAGTTGCATTACCATAACTAAATCGTTTCTAAAAACAATGGTTCTAGAGTTTTCTCCTGGTCATATAAGAAAGTTATCGACCCGAACAAGGTTTAAAAATGGCTAAAACATATGAATTTTGCAGTTTTTGGACAAAAAAGTACGTGTGCAAGCACGTGATCGCCGCGTGTTATACACCACTAGAAAGAGCAGAAAATTTTCGATAAGATTGATATGTTTCTATAGTTTTCTCCCTATCAAATGAGAAAGTTGTTTAGAGGAAGAGTATTTAAGCGTTTCTGCGTGTAGGGATGGATATTAAGGGTGATTTAAGCATGACGTCGATAGATATTGACCGACGAAAACCCGGATTAAGATAGCTGAAGAAGCGTCCTTTCTGACTGTGATAACAGTTTTTTAAAATTCGATTTCATAACAATTGCACAAGGCCTTGAAGTTTGGTAATTTTGAGCTATTTTAAGTACAGCGCGGTGTTCTTCATTTTTTATTGATCTTAATATCAACTTATCGGCAGACGAAAACCGGTTTTAGATAGAGAAAGATTCAAGCTTTCAAGTGGTGCGTTTAGTTTTTCGCTATCTCTAATAATAAGGAAGGTATCAGCTAAGAAAGTAGATAGGAAATTACGGGTAAAAGTTTGTTGCTGGGAGGTTTGTTGCTATCCTCGCACGGGTCATTTTAACAGGCATTTATTTGAAAAACAACACATGCCCAAAAAAAGAATTTTGAGAAAATCAAGAAAAACTGCTTGCCTTTATACTGTGTTAAGGATTTAGATTTTATTAAGGTGTTTTTATAATTAAATGTGTAATAAAAAAACAACTTTTGGCTTTAGTTTTTGTTTATTTTGCACACAAAAACCATGATAATTTTGGCGTATTAGCACTTGCCCAGGATACTCTTTAGATATTTGATACATTCGAGCTGGGTTTAGCGTAATTTTTGGTTTGGGAATGAATTTCCAGAAATACGTTGTACATCTTTTTCACATTTAACTCTGATGGAAGGTAAATTTTTTTTCTGCCCAGTCTTCGTGTGTAGTAACTTTGTCGGCCTTTGAAGGAGAAAATGTGCTCTATTACTACTTCAACATCGGAGGGCTTTGTCTTCTTTGGTCTATTTCTATGTTTTTCACGACCATCTTTTGGAGAAAATCCACTCATAGCTAAGCTGTTTCTAATCCGGCAAACTCGCATTTCACTAATACCAAAAATCGTCGCTAACGATCCTTTGCAGGATTTGCAGAGTTATGTTGCATGAATAACATCTTGAGCTTTTGTGACGTGATTCCAGGTCAAGTGTTTCGTCTAAATCCTATCACGCCTAGAACTTTACTGATATCCAGTGTATTTGGTCTAAACTATTTCCAAACAAGCTCAGAACAAGAATGGAAGAAATCGAATTTTAGTGACTTCTGTATCTATAAAATTCGCGGAAATGTAGTTTGTTCCAATCAAAATTACGCGTCTAAAACTCTTTCATAGATATTATCGTAATGATAACAGTTGGAGAATGACAACCACGGACCACATCTACACCTATCAATAGTTATAAAGAATTGATTGATTGTAATTAAAGACATCGTCTTACATAAGTAATGAAGTCATGATATTATCAACTTATTAAACCTTTATAAATTACCTTTATAAAGTACGATATTTGACACCATCGTACGACTTCTTCATTGGTTGACGTGTTATTTCAAAAACTTTGGAAAAGCGCAGTCTATCCTTGACATCAGAAATAATAAAAATATTGCTATTGACCGGTGGCCACACTGAGGGAAATTATTCTTGACTCTCAAGAAAAGTTTATTCTTGAACGTATTTCTTAAAAACAAGTATAAGATACTCTTAAAACAAAAATATTTTTTTGTTTTAAGAATAGAAATATTATCGAATGAAGCATGTCATATTCTTGGCATCGAAGAATATCAATTTTTTGTATCAAAAAATCCATTCTTGCGTCAATAATTTATAATACTCAAATGAAGAATTATACAAGATTGTTGTTACATGAATAAGTTTTTCTAAAAAGAAAGATACGTTGTTCAAATCTTAAGAAATCTATTCTCGATACGAAAATGGGGTTGTTGACGTAACACTAAGATACTCTTTTTCAAGATTATTGATTTACTTTTACTAAGAATTCGTTTTCTTGAGAATCAAGAATATTTGTATACTTGCTTTGAGAATATGCAGTTTTTCTTCACTCAACAAAATGTTGTTCTTGTGAATATATAAGAATATGATAAGCTTGAGTCAAGAGTAATAATCTTCGTTCAAGAATATATTTCTCTCTGTGCAGATACTGATGAAACTAATCTTTACAGTAATAGTAACGGTAATTACAACTAAAAAAACAATCAAAGGGTGTGATCTCACTGGATGAGATCACAAAAATAAGATTAAGCTAATAACTAATGAAAGCCGCACTAAGGAAAATTATTCTTGACTTTCAAGAAAATTTTATTCTTGAATGTATTTCTTAGAAACAAGTATAATAATAGAAATATTATCGAATGAAGTATATCATATTTTTAGCATCGAAGAATATTAATTTTTTGTATCAAAAAATTCATTCTTGCGTCAATAATTTATAATACTCAAATGAAGAATTATGCAAGATTGTTGTTACCTGAATAAGTTTTTCTAAAAAGAAAGATACGTTATTTTTGACTTTTCAGAACCATTGAGTGAGGGAAAATTTGACGTCTTACGATAATGATCTTCCATGTCAATGTACCCATGTGATAATCTATCTGATAAACGTAAAGATCCTTCAGGAAACATCTCAAGTTTTTGGAGAATGGAAGTGGAAAAGCAATCACAAGAGAATTGATATTCTTCGTAAAGCATTACAACGAAGAAGGAGACCGAATCCAAGAGACCGAAGAACTTAACTCGACCAAGAAGCTGCTTATAAATACGAATATATTCATTACCTTCAGTTTCCATAGCTTCTCTCATTCTTTTTGTTACTTCGAACCATATCTCATGTTGAACTCCGTATACCTCCTGGTACCTTTCCCTTCTTCAAACATTTGACCGAAACTTTGTCCCCTAAAGGCCTCCTAAACTTATATAACATTTATCTGTACAGATAGCAAATAAGACCTTGATGCTTTCCCCTTTATACAGGATACTGTATACAGGTGTTTCGTATCTTCCAAAGCAGAGCATTATATGGTTGAAGGATACATTATTCTGAAGCGATTTTTCTAATACAATATTTTCGAAATGTTTATAATAACCGCACGGGAACTGTTTAAAATCGTCCAATAGCGATTCACGGAAAAAGCTTTTTCCGTGAATAGCCATTGGTAAGTACACATGAGAAAAATCGCTTCAGAATAATGTATACTTCAACCGTATAACGCTCTGATCCGGAAGATTCAGCATACCTGTATATTTGACATTACTGGGAAACTTTTTGGGAAGTTGCAACGAAACAGGCAAGACAATAGCATTCAAGTTGTTATTTAACCCTATTATCGTGTGGTTACTGTGGATATACAAAATTATAAAAAATTGAGCTAGGATCAAACTTCGACTCCGTATTCTCGGACTACGGAAGCTATCGAGTTCTTTTCTGGTTAACAATTCGCAGTCAATGATTGATAGCAGAAAAAAGATGGGGAGCAAAGATACTGCTGTTCACCTGAATGCCAAATGCCGCTGGACGAAACCGAAAAACAATCAAATATCTAAGAGCAACGCTTCACAGCAAACACACACTTTGTGAACACTTCAAGTCGTGGACATAATACATATGGGGGAGTCGACCCAACAGAAGCGCTGATGGATGTTTCAATTCAATGATGTTGCACAAATATGATAAGTGACCGTATATATGATTAAATAGCTGTAACTAGATTAAAGCGATGCAAGGAAGAGACGGTTTAAGCTTTACCTAAGGTGTGTTGCCGGTCAAGTTATTGGTTGAAGAAAAGAAATAAATTAGTGATATGAACACATTGCTAGATTCAGTGGAAGTGCGTAATTTGGCTAGAAAACGTATGTTTGATAATGAATCCAGCGTGGGATTTAGTGAAAGGGTTGAGCATCGGACATAATAGCACACCGTTAAATTACCTATGAAGGAATGTGTTAGATGGGAGCACCATTGTGGTTACAATCTTATTAGGTTGTGCTTAATGTCATAATTTTTTTGATTGCAAACCTCATCACTTGGTTTTGTTGAACGGGCAATTTAGTTGTTAAATCTTATATTATATGAGGACTCATTGTGTGATTCTTACTCGTAGGCAGTAGATGTTCACTGGGGGTCTGTAAACAACAATCTTGCATCAGATGATTTCCATGGTTTTATTTTTTGGTATTACAAGTTATTTTAATTTGTTACACTTGCATTTGTATACAGCAAAGAGTCAGGGTGTTATCCTTGATAATAAAGCAGATCCTAAAAGTATTTTTGTACTTGTATACTTGCATTTTTAATTATTATTGCAATTACGGTTAGGAAGTGTAGATAACTTTGTCAACATAGCATAGTGATAATAAACACACTCAATTTTTATTTTTACTATTATTATTTTCCCAATCAAATGATATATTTTAACGATTCAAGAACATTATAAATAGGAAACACGTTAAAGAAGATCATTAATGTAAGAGGATAGAACTAAAAGGTTCATTAAGTTTTTATTTAACCACCCCACACACAGAAACAATAAAGATTCATCGACATTCTCGGCCATTTAGATCATCGGTGGTGATGATCGTTGGAGAGTTTGCGTTCTCGTTTCTTGACATCTAATCACCATAACTTATCCGTGTAAGGCGCCATGACCACTATACGGGATCGCTAGTGATAAATGGTTGTCCCCATTGCTCTGTGTTTACGCATCGGCGGATATTTGCTCCCCGGAGATGGTTTATGAACTAACGTACTAACGAACAAGACCTGGAGATCCTCGGTCTCGTAAAGTGGAGGGTTGTTACACGCTCGGATTTCTCGTAATTCATTAGGCGAAAGGTGGGCGGTGA
Organism: Onthophagus taurus; assembly: GCF_036711975.1. Lineage (NCBI taxonomy): Eukaryota > Metazoa > Arthropoda > Insecta > Coleoptera > Scarabaeidae > Onthophagus > Onthophagus taurus. The sequence goes on from NC_091966.1 coordinate 20,486,797, forward strand.
TTTCCTGAACGCCCAATACTGCAGGATAATAATTGCTTCACGATGATCCATCGTTTTAAACCTTTCGCGATGGTTATAAAGGTCGAACGGTTACAAAAGAAATTACAAATTAAGCGCAAAGAACAATCCTTTCTCTATCGTAAACTCAACTGAATATGGTAAATATCGTAAACGTGTTAAATGGATGAGAATACCGTAAAGTCTTGTACGATTTGATTTAGTATCTAATGATAAATAGATAGTAAATAAATTTTGATTATCGATTTGAGTGAAAAATAATATATTAGTAACGGTAAACGTTTAATTTATTACTTGTGAATAAACAATAAATTAAAACAGTTATGAAATAATTAATACCATTAGATGCAACAAACCTTTATAGATTTTAAGCGATATTTCTATTTTATGGTTGAATAAATTTATGTCAATAGACATTTCCTATGGTCGGTCGTGCTTTTAGTGCCGTCGGCAACTTGAAAGCATCAATAAGAGGGGGTCTGACAATTCAATTTCTAGCTCATCTCCGATTTTAGCCCCTACAATTCAATATCGACTTTAAATTGAGCGATTACATCGGTAAAATCTAAAAAGGAAATTGCTCTGCGTTTACACAAAGCCACATCACAGCAAAAATATGTCTATAAAATATAAACGGGAATTTTACGCTTTATTCTTTACGGTTTTATGAAGAATTGTCTCATAGGTGTATAACTGCAAACAATGCCCAATTAACAAATAAGCCAACAAAGAAAAAATACGTCCCGATTTATTACATTCTTACTGTACTTGTTTTAGCACGCAACATTCATCAAACAATCATTTCTTCTAATTGTACTTGCTATTCAGTAATCATTTCTTTTAATTTAGATGCACTTCCATAAAGCCATTCATTTCTAAAGTGCAGTTAGCAAAGTGCTGGGAAGAACACCTCTGGTTATTGAAGTTAATTTACAGTAATAATTGTGGGTTTTGTAAATATAATAAAACATAAAAGAAGGAAGAGAAGTGTGGATTTTCTATGTGAATCTTATGAGCATGTTATGAGTGCACGCATTTCCGGCCGACGAAGCTTTTAATCGATTCGCGAATGTAGATAAAATGCTAATAAATCAAGTGCCGTATGCGTCTCGGTTATGCCGCTTCGCTCATTAAGATTTAATTATTCCGATCCGACGGCCTGGATGCTGCTAATTTCAACGCTTCGTATGTAGATTGCTTATGATTAACTTTTGACGGATAATTGACGTATTAATTTCTACGTTTATGTTCTGAGTAAATTGTTTTAGATTTGATTTTGTGGGCGTAGGTAATTAATCAAATATTTTTAGTACTTCATATAATATTAAATAAAGTCGAAATACACAGAAATGGTAAAAAAGCAAGTTATAATGACTTGTTCATTACATTTTGTTGATTCCTTAAAAACAAATTTTATTAGCAACATTTTCTCTTAGCATTATTGATTTCGAATTAAAATAAACATTATTATCCAAAAACTTCAACTTAAAGATTTAAATCGGTTAGGTTAATAGTAATAGTAGATGGGTTATAACCGCTTATGGTTTCCACTTTGTTGATTCACTACAATTTTTATGAATCCCTAATATTTTTAGTTTTCGAGTTAAAATTCAGATCACTATAAAAAGAACTTCAATTTAGAGAGCTAGGAATTTAATGGTTAATATCTAAAAATGCGAAATAGTTATGATAGAATCGTTTATGGATTAAGTTATTATGCTTTATTATGAACAATTTTCATTGATATCAGATTCACTTATCATTTTCATTTTTTTAGTTATATACGGGTGTCCCACGTAAGCGACAAAGTACATGAATGGCGAAATCGGCATTAAGGAGCCGAAATATGCAGTTCTTCCTTAGACAAAAGTTGTAGGAAATTTATCGCACTATAAACGGAAAAATGGAATGATATAGTTTTTATTGCGTATTCTGATTCAACATACAAAACTAAGTTGACTTCGATAAGACATGTTGATACCTAGTGCTTTTAGTTTTTGAGTTACTTTAATTAGAAACTTTTTTGGCAATTAACACTGTGTCCTTTAAATCTGAATTTATTAGCTACTGATCGAGCTAGAAAGTTAAAATTTGTAACAGTTGCTGCCATTGGCTACATCAGTCTATCTTATACAGAATATCCAATAATCTAATTACCGTTTTACCATACTCAATTGCACAAAAAATCGGAACACCCCATATTTGATTACCTTATCAGATAGAGAATTTCATTTTCTACAAATCTTCAGATCTTGCAGTTGTTGAGATAGAGCGGAATGAATCAAAATCATGCAAAGAATGGCAGATTTAATATTTTTTCTATTAGTAGACCATGAAATATATGCATTTGACAGATTTCAAGTGATGATTCCATAATTATTTGTGATTTCATAGGTGATATGCGTTGACTTGATCCAAATTAAAAAAAAATAACAAGTTAACGATGACAAATTAAACAAATTTTTAAATGTCATATTTTAATTAATAGTCTAGTTGTTTATTTATTGATTAATGCTTCATTATGAATTACACAAAAGACGAATTTGTGACCATGGTTTTTATTTTGGGACAATGTCAACGAAATACTTGTCTAGCTCAAAGAGTATATCGTGAAAGATATCCAAATGCCCGACTTTCGAGCAGGCCGATAATGAACTATGTACATTTGAAGATATTGGAAGTGTCGACATACCTAAACGTCGAAAAAAGTCGTATGTAGTTCGAGAAGGAACAACGAACTAAATATTTTATTAAGTTTGTAAGAGAATCCGCATGTCAGTACACGAGAGATCGCTAGAGCAACAGATATGAGTAAAAACTGCTCGCTAAACTGAATTATAAGGCTTCACAACTACCACCAACAATTTCATGGAGATGATTTTGCTAACAGAGTAGCTTTCTGTGCGACAATTTTAGATGAAATAATTGAAACCCCTCTTTTCGTATCATCAATTCTATTTAGTGATAAATCTACATTTAAATGTAACGGGTTAGTAAACCGACATAATATGCATTATTATGCAACCGAAAATGGCTAAGGCGCGTAAATAATCAAAATGTATGGTCGTTAAATGTTTGGACGCAATATTTAACCATAAAATAATTAGGCATTCTGACGGGACAAATGTACAAAACATTTTTAGAAGAAGAGTTGCTAGAAAATGTAGATTTAGAAACTAAACAAAAAATTATATTTCAACATGACGGGACACCTGCACATTAACCCAGATATGCCTAATGTACTACATTTAGGACTGTCAATTCCTGTTGAAACTTGCAAGGTCATGAGCGCCTGGAAATGCGCACATCACATGAAGTCGTGTATTTTAGATGTAGCAGTGAGAGTGATAACTTGCAGTTTAGGTGTTTTCTTTAGATTTTGTTTTAAGTGCATCCGAAAGTCAAGATAGGTTGGAAATGGATTATTGCCCGGTTCGCTTTGAAAGGTAAGGTAATTTTCAATTATAGAAATTAGAATAATATTATGATTCTTTGATTACAGTAACAATAAATAGTTGCATAATTAGTATTATTTAAAAGTTTTGCATTATTCAGTAAATTAGAGTATAAATTAGGTTGGTGAAAAACGGGTGTACTATATATAGGACATTAGGATAATAAACGACTATCACGTTCATCTAATTGCAGGGGATTTTCGCTTCATGAAGCCCTTGCTATGATGACGACATTGTCAGCCAGGTTGATGAAATAACTATATTTCCTCCTGTAAACGCTGCAGCCGACCTGACAGATGAAGATTCTGGAGCAGAAAATGATCTTACAGTGAATAACCTACCGTCATCACAGTTACAAGCGCCGGTGGAAATCGTAATTGAAAGTAACTACGACAGTGATTTTTCATCAGATGACAATATACCTCTATCAGAGTTACAATCACAAAACACGGCAGCAAGAAACAAACAAAAAGTAAAAACTAAAAAGAGACAGATGCACTACAGTTGGATAAAAGAAGATAAAAGGATAAATAAGGATAAAAGGCGATCACAGAAAACCCCTTAGAGCTTTTCTCAAAATTTTTTGACGAAGAACTAATAGAATTGATTTTGAATCAGAGTAATAAGTACGCACAACAAACAAATAGAAAAGCGAATATAGAAAAGCAGGAAGTAAACGCTTTTATAGGCGTTTTGATACTTAGTGGATATATGCAAGTACCGAGACGGAGGATGTTCTGGGAACGTGAAAAAGATTGCCATAACGTCATGATTACAGAAGCAATTTCAAGGGACCGGTTTGAGTATTTGTTTTCTAATCTTCACGTCTGTGATAATCAGCAGTTGGACCAGAGTGAAAAATTCGCTAAACTAAGGCCGCTTTTCACACTGTTGAATAAAAAATTCATGGAGAATTCCTCGCTTGAAGAAATGCACTCAGTTGATGACGCTACGGTTCCGTATTATGGACGTCATAGCTGTAAGCAGTATATTCGAGGAAAACCCATGCGCTATGGATATAAGTTATGGGTAGGAAGTACCAGGTTAGGTTACCTGAATTGGTTCGAACCTTATCAAGGAGCCTCTACAAATATAAGTGAAAACTTTTCTGAATTGGGAGTTGCTGCTGGAGTAGTCTTAGAATATGCGCAAGCTTTACGTAAGGAATGGCCAGATAAAAAATTTTATCTCTTTTTTGATAACTTTTTTACGTCAATTCCGTTGATCGAAAAACTAACTGACTGGCATTTTTATGCTACTGGTACGGTTAGAGAAAACAGGCTAAAAGACATTTCTCTTATAGATTCAAAACTCATAAAGAAGCAGCGCAGAGGAAGTTACGATTATGCAAAAATTGTAGAACAGAATATAATTGCAGTAAAGTGGCACGATAATAGTGTAGTTTCTGTTTGTTCCAATTTTTCTGGAGTTGCCCCAATTCACTCGGTCACACGTTATTCGCAAAAAGAAAAGAAGAATATTCAGGTACAGCAGCCGCATCTTATACAGATGTACAATACAAATATGGGAGGTGTCGACCGCTCTGACCAAAATATCAGCTTACATCGAATTTCGATCAGAGGAAAAAAATTGTATTTTTTTTTGATATCTCACTGTATTGACATGGCAATTCAAAAACGCATGGCATTTGCATCGCAAGAATGGAGGAGAATTAGATCAACTTAGTTTTAGAAGGAGAATTGCTGTAATGCTGTTGGTTCAGAATAAAAAAACATCGTCATATCAAAAAGGACATACCAGTAGGTCTCACGAAATAGATATACGGTTCGACCGAATAGATCTTTTAGTTATGCCCCAAGAAAAACAAACTAGGTGTGCTCATTGCCATCAAAAAACTACAACGAGATGCGCAAAATGTGACATTGGTGTACAACGAAGTGTTTTGTGCAGTATCACACTAATAAATAATTTTACGTTTATAGATATTCATGTGCCGAATGTCCTACATGTAGGACGGCTCAAATTTCCAATTTAAAAAAAAACAAATTGTCATGGTTTGTTTGTAAGACTTTGTTTTGCTTCTTTAAATAAGTTTTCAATAAAGTTATTATGATTTGTAAAGTGGTTTTAATTTAGGCACATATGGGTTAATTCAGTGACGTTTTGCAAAACTTTTTAAATATTAGATATGGAAGACATTATCACGGAGGTCCAATACCGTTGCTAGCAAGATCACCTGATCTAACTCCCCACGACTTCTGCCTTTGAAGATATGTCAAAACCCAAGTTGTACGGTAATATTCCAACGACGAAAGAAGATATGAAGAATAGAATAAGGGAAAGCTTTAGAAATATCTCTGTACGATGAAAAATTATTTATTAAATGAAATTGGTTAAATGAAATTTATTAAAAGATTGGTGTTCCATTTAAAATTTTCGACTTTTTTGCAATTGAAAATGGTAAAGCAGTAATTACATTTTTTAACATCCTGTATAAGATAGACCGATGTAGATAATGGTACTCTATTTAAGGATATCCAAGCAGCAACTTGTAATCGTTAGTAATCGTTCAAAAGATGATGTTTAATGTCAACTTTCAGATTACTAAAAATTTAAAAAAAATTCGTAGTAAAAATTCAATAAAGAGCTTTATACCAACTTTTACACGAAAATTCATGTCAAACGACAAGGGAAGTGAGAAAATTCACTGAATGGGAAAGGTTTAGAAGTGTTGAGAATAGGTTCCATTTGCTTTAATTGACAATAACAAAAATCAATGAACCACAATTTTGGCTGGTTTGCTTGCTCGTTTACTCATGGACACAAGTAACGATTTCTTTACTGAATCTTTTTCTGACAAATCTCTTTCAAATGTACGTGAAGTTTCGATCAATACTGACGCAGAATTGAGAGCTTGGTTGGATGAATTTTTCGAGTTGAATCTGAATGATTTTTACAAACGAGGTATTATTAAAAATCTTATTGAACGTCTGGAAGCAGTTGTAAACAACAAGGGAGAATGGATTATTAATTATTAATTTTTATTGAAAAATATAGCGTTAAATAATGATATGTAATACAACAACATTAACAATACCTAATAATGATATAGATTTCTTGTATTAAAAAAATCATTTGAGTTGGATGTTCCTTTGGATGCCGTTTATTTGTCTCACCGGGTAAGAAACGCCGGAAACAGTCCCAGAGCTGTTATAATAAAGTTTTCTAGAATCGGCTATAAGACTATGGTTTGTAATAATAAGAAAAAGCTTAAGAATTCGCGGCTGATTATTGTAGATGACCTTACTAAGACACGGCATCAACTGTATAAACATGCTAGAGAGAGATTGGGTAAAACAAAAGTCTGGACGGTACAAGGTGCAGTTTATGCATCTGTTAATGGAAGAAAAGTCAAAATCGAGGATGTATCCGACGTAGACAAAATTGTTACCACGGAAGGAAACTTGAAAGAGGAGAGACGTGTTATGACGCGTGGTGCTACTAAATTAAAAAAACAATACGTTTAATTAGAATGTGCTTAGCACGCTCTATATGGTTAATAGTTTAATTTAACCCTAGGATGCATAAACCGGGCCTCTCAGGCCCGGCGAGATTTTAGTTACTCATAATTTTCTTAAAATAATTTCAATCGGCTTGGCATTTAGATATGCTCTAAACATGTATGTTCAAAAACATACAAGTGTAATTAGCAATCGAAAAAAAAAATCGTTTCCATTAGCACCCCGTATTTACATAAACCGGGCCTCCGAAGCCCGTGTACTACTAGTTACTATAGAACAAGTTTCAACTTGTTCATTACAGGTTGAGGGTTATTATAATTTGTCAAACACTGCTGCGCGGAGTTGTGCGTGTCTGTGCAAGTTAAAACGTGCATTACTGTTGGATGTATAAAAGTAGGTGCAGCTATTTTTCATTCAGTTGGGATAGAAATAGAAGTTGGATTGAGTGAATAATGGCGTCAAAAAGGAACGTGAAAAGCGTGAGATTTAGTTATGAAGAAATATTAGTGCAGTGGGCAGCTGAATGTGATGATCTGCCTTCTGAAGAAAGTGATGTGTCAGAAGCAGAAAATGATGACACAAAAGATAGAAATTTCAAATTGGTTCCTGACGAGTATTCTGGATCCAGTTCTGATCATGGTGACGATAATTCACAAGATGATGTTGATGATATTGGTAAGCCTTCAACGAGTGTTTACATTGCTCCAAGTGGTCTGGTATGGAGTTTGGAACCTCGAGCAAAAAATAAAATTCAACCACACAACGTTATTCGGCGTGCGCCAGGACTAACAAGGAAACATATGGCTGCAACACATTCTTATTGTACAAGAAATTGTGAACTGTACTAATTTAGAGGGCAAACGTGTTTAAGGAGCAAAAGGAAAACCGTGGAAAGATGTAACTGTTGATGAATTTCTTGCATTCTGTGGTTTACTTATTCATGCGGGAGTTGATAGAAGCTGGGATGTTTCTGTCAGAGAATTATTTTGTGATGAATTTGAAAATCCTGTATACCGAGCCACAAAGTCCATATTTCGCTTTGAAGAAATACGAAGATTCGTCAGATTTGAGGACAAGAGAATCCGGAATGCGCGTTTGGAAACCGATAAGTTAGCAATGGTGTCCTATATTTGGGATTTATTCATTCCGCAATGCAAATGCAAAACCTGCGTCATACCTGATACTAATGTAACTATTGATGAACAACTCCTTGGGTTTAGAGGTAGATGCACATTCGTTCAATATATGCCAAGTAAACCGGAAAAATATGGACTTAAAATATTTTGGATGTGTGAATCTACGTCTATGTTGGTCGGCAGCCCGGAGTACCTCCACATAAAAACCTGGGGCTTGAAGTAGTACAAACTCTTGTGCGTGGCATTCATAATTCTGGTCGCAATCTCACGATAGACAATTTCTTCACTAGTGTTCCGCTAGCTACTTATCTGTTGGATAAAAATATTACTGTTGTGGGTACACTACGTCAGAATAAGCGTGACATTCCGAAAGAAATGAAAGCCCCAAAAGATCGTGTAGTGTACTCTTCATTGTTTTGTTTTCAAAATAACGTATCCGTGGTAAGTTACGCACGTAAAAAGAACAAATGCGTAATTTTACTAAGCACCATGCACCACGACGCATCTATCAATGACGACGCTAAGAGGAAGCCTGAAATCATCTCTCATTATAATAAAACAAAGGGCGGTGTTGACATCATGGATCAATGGTGTCGACATACACGTGCAAGAGGCAAAGTAAACGATGGCCCATGACATTTTTCTTCAACATCATTGATGTTGCAGCACTAAATGCATATACAGGGTGTACCACCTAAGTTGCCTCGGTCCATAGCCGAATTATGATTGAGTTTTTCAAAAAATGTTTCAAATAAAAGTTGAATTGAATCATATTGTACATATTTTAAAATTAGTTTCAGTAATGGCGGACTTCCGCTTCTACCGGAAATGGATATCAACTTTGTTATTTTAAATGGAACATCCTGTATATTATTGCATTTTTGGATTCCTCGTGAAATTTTAATGGTACTTTGTTAAGGATAGCTTAGGTCTAACTGGTATCGTTTTTGAATTATATGACGATTTTAGAAAAATATGACATTTGCAGCGTCTTATAATAAATAATATATTTGGCAATATTGCCGAAACTGTGAAAGCTAGAAAGATTTGGTTTTCTGTTTTGTATTAACAATAAAAGAGCACACGTTTGCTAATAGAAAATTATGCATTTATATTACGGAGTTCTTAAGTAGGGATCTGTAATTTTCGAACTTTTTAATCATGGATAACTTAATTTTTTTAAATGGAACAATATACCAGTTTTTGCATAACTGGATGTAGAATTTAATTTCCTTTCAGTTTTATGCAGGTATCATGGTGTCTATCTTCAACGGTTTTGGAGATATTCTCGATTTTTCAGTTTTTAACGATAGATACTTATTTCGCAGCGCCGCGCCGGCCATCTTCCCCTCGCATTTTACCAAGCTTGGGACTGGCAGGAATATTACTTGCATGCTTAAAAAGTGGCCAACAAAACACAACAAGACCACTGGAAACAAAACACAAATAAAGAAACACTATTGCATCAAATGTTCAAAATGTTGTCCATTTGTTCACTACATAATAGAAATCGTTTTTGTAAGGAGTTTTGAACATTTCTGAGCATTTCTGGAGTGATTTCTTGAAAAGCTCTTACAATACGTTGACGCATATCGTCAGGAGTAGTTGGTGATGTCTCATAAACCTTGCTTTTAATGAAACCCCATAAAAAGAAATCGCAAGAGGTAAGATCTGGCGATCTCGGAGGCCATCTAACAGGTCCTCCTCGTCCTACCCAGCGGTCCGGAAAGGACACATCCAAATACCGACGTACTTGGGCGGTATTGTGCGGTGGAGCACCATCGTGTTGGAACCACATCCACTGACGAATAGCTAGTGGAATATTTTCCAACAGAACGCCCAAACTATTTTCTAAAAATTCTAAATAAATCCTACCCGTCAAACGTTGATTATGAAAGAAAGGGCCTATGAAATGCGTTCCAATGATACCTGCCCACACGTTCACTGACCATCTGTACTGGCTATGCGTTGCAAGGAATCGATGGGGGTTTGTTGTATCATAATAATGACAATTATGACGATTCACAAACCCATTTTTGTGAAAGGTAGCTTCATCCGAAAACATCACCTGTCCGAAAAAATTTGCATCAAGATTAGTTCTTTCAATTACCCACTGACAGAATAACAGCCTGCTTTCGAAATCGCCTTCAGTAATTTCCTGGTGCAACTGGATTCGATACGGATGATAATTATGTTTTCTTAAAATCCTGTGTAACGAAGATTTACTGTTGTTTGTCCTCCTACTTATTTCACGCACACTAGATTCTGCATTTTCTTGCACAGCTAACAATACCTGCAACTGGTTTTCATCCGTAAGTACGGAGTTATTACGGTTGCGCTTAGTACGTTTTACGGATCTAGTATTTGTAAATCTTTCCAGTAAGGACAGAAATGCCCTCCTATTTGGATGCCTCCTATCTGAATATTGTTGTGCGTAAACTCTTGACGCTAACAAAGCGTTTTTGTTACATTCGCCGAGGACGAAAACCATATCGACTAATTCTTTCCGCGTAAGTGACATTCTTAATTATTATGATAACAAATAATACTTTGAAAACCAGTTCGAATGCGTAGAACACTAATGACAGTTCTAATGCGTGGAACAGTAATGACAGTTTACCTAATTTGTTTTCCAAGCCTACTTCAATTTTTAATAGTATTGCAAAGCGTCAACCACCTTCCATTTTACCAGTCCTAAGCCTACTTCGCAATACATATCTATCGTAAAAAACTGAAAAATCGGGAATATATCCAAAACCGTTGAAGATAGACACCATGATACCTGTATAAAACTGAAAGGAAATTAAATTTTACATCCAGTTATGCAAAAATTTGTATATTGTTCCATTTAAAAAAAATAAGTTATCCATGATTAAAAAGTTCGAAAATTACAGATCCCTACTTAAGAATCAAGTAATATAAATGCATAATTTTCTATTAGCAAACGTGTGTTCTTTTATTGTTCATCCAAAACAGAAAACCAAATCTTTCTAGCTTTCACAGTTTCGGCAATATTACCAAATTTATAAGACGCTGCAAATGCCATTTTTTTCGAAAATCGTCATATAATTCAAAAACGATACCAGTTAGACCTAAGGTATCCTTAACAAAGTACCATTGAAATTTCACAAAGAATCCAAAAATGCAATAATATACAGGATGTTCAATTTAAAATAGCAAAGTTGATATCCATTTCCGGTAGAAGCGGAAGTCCGCCATTACTGAAACTAATTTTACAATATGTACAATATGGTTCGATTCAACTTTTATCTGAAACATTTTTCGAAAAACTCAATCATAATTCGGCTATGGACCGAGGCAACTTAGGTGGGACACCTGTATAGTCTTTACGAAGGAACATCCAAACTACAACATAGGAGTAACTCACAAACGCAGCATGTTTTTGAAAGATTTAGCGAAGGAACTAGTGATATCATATATGCAGAGAAGATCTACTAACCCTAACCTACGGCGTACTGTCCGGGAGTGTATGAGCAGATTTATTGATATATGTGGTCCGCCAGCCGCTCACACAAGTGCAACAATTAAGAGAAAAAGATGCTCAGTATGTCCCGCAAGTATTGATCGTAAAAGCACAATGATATGTATTACTTGTAAAAATAATATCTGTAATGAGCATAGTATTAGAGTGTGCACTAAATGCTTCTCTAATCCCTAAAAACAATAAACAATAATGTTCACTTTCATATTTAACCTCACGTTTGTAACGTACATATGTATAAATAAATAAAGTTTTACTTCAATAACTTTGTTTCTGTTCTGATTACATGTGATTTTATATAACGGGTCTCAGAAGCCCGGATTATGTAAATGACGATATTTTATTGGTTAAGTATCCTAGGGTTAAGTTTAATACCGTTATTATTTTCATTTTAGTTTTTATAATATACAGGGTGTATCTGACTGACGTGCCCAAACTTCAGGGGGTGATTCTTTAGTCAATTTTAAGGGTACTTAAATGTAAAAATGGTAAAAATGGCGGAAAATTTTGGTTTAATTTATTTTTCTCGAGAACTATAAACACCAGGAAAATGAAATTTGGGGAATATGTTTAACTCATAATAGGGCACGTTTTAACCCTATTTGTACTTTCAACCTACCCTTCTAAACTACTAAATGTAACCTTTTACCGTTTACATAGGTAGGTGAAAGTATCCTAAAACTTTTTTGTCTCTCTAACATTTTTCCAAAAACGACTAATATTTGAGAAAAAAATAATAAAGCAAGCACTGCCCGCATTGATTGATATGGTGGAGCCCTTTGACTTAACTCAGAAACTCAATGACGTCTTCTTCTTTGCTGGATTTAATATTCATATCGAATCCCGATCTAGTGAGTGATAATGGGGTTTACGCAGTGCACGGTATGACAGATCATGATCTGGTTTTCTGTAAACTCAAAATTACTTCAAACGACGAATCTAGATCTCATGTTCTCATTAGATCATATACTTACTTCGACTATGAGATATTTCTGAAGGACTTGTTTCGAATGCCATTTTTTCAAGTTTTTGACATAAGATGTGAATGACAAGGTTACCTGCTTAATGCAGCTTATCTTGGCGGTTTTTGACGTGCATATGCCTCTCAAAACAATCTCAAGAGTGCATGCCCCGACCCCTTGGATCACAGATAATATAAAGCTCATGCAAAAGCTACGAGATAAGGCCTATACAAAGTACCGCACCAACATGTCTGTAAGTAAATGGGAATATTATAAATCTTTCTGTAACTTGGTAGATACATCGATTAACTGGAAACGTTTACAAGTAATTGTTGGAGAGCTCTACAGAATGCGGGAAAGTTTAAAAAAAACTGTGTGCTTCCGCCCCATCCCGGTTCGTTAAATGATATTAATAATCATTTTATTGCCACAATTGGGATGAGTGTTGGATCAGACAAAGAGCTTGTAAATTTTTATAACTCAAACCTAAAGCAGGGTGTATATTTCAGCTTTCGAGCAGTAATTGACGACGATGTAGAACGTGCTATGCACAGTATGAAAAGTAATGCGCTTGGGTATGATTATCTTAATACTAAATGTATCAAATTATGTTGCCCTTACTTGATACCCTACATTCGCGATATTATAAACTCAAGTATAGCTTCCGGTGTCTTTCCGAAAGCTTGGAAAAAAGCGTTAATCAAGCCGTTGCCCAAAATTAATAAAGCATCAGATCTCAACGATTTGAGACGCATTAGCATTCTGCCTGTGCTCTCAAAAATTGCTGAACGAGTCTTATATGGACAAATGGCGACCTTTGTGGAGCAGAACAACATTTTGCCAGGGAATCAATCAGGCTGTAGACGAAGTTATAGTTGTACTGCACTTATACACATTATAGATGATGTTGTCCGGGAAACTGACAGGGGTAACGTGACTGTCCTTTGCTTGTTGGACTACTCAAAGGCATTCGATACGGTCGACCTTAAGACTCTTGTATCAATCTTAAAGTATTTGGGGTTCAATAATAAGGCAGTAAGTTTAATGCGTGATTTTCTTTCGGAGCAAGAACAAGCGGTGTCTGTGAACGGTCAACAGTCTGATTTTCAGCGTATTGGGTCTGGGGTGCTACAGGGCTCTATACTGTCTGCATTACTTTGTGCTCTATATACGTCAAACTTCGATCAACAGATTAAGCACTGTAAAGCACATTTCTATGCGGACGACAGACAAATATATACTGCCATAGACTTAAACGTAATCAAATGAAATCGAATGTGATTGTATTTGGTTCGAAGAAACAAAAACAGATGGTCTTAAGAAAACTACGCATTATAGTGAACAATGAAGTCTTGTCAATTCAGAAATCAGTTAAAAATTTGGGCATTGTGATCAATGAGAGTCTGAGTTTCAATGAACACATTAACAACTGCATTCAGAAAGCTTATAGCAGTTTAAGAATTATCTATAGCAATAGAGCCTTTGCACGGAGAGAAATGGCTTGTACTGTGCACTAAAAATATACTATAAGGTATAATACTTTACTACGAAAAGTGACAGCGAGACAAGATTGTATTCAGTACAATAAATATAATACAATGAATTGTTGTATGTATACAATGAATTGCTGCATGTATAATATTTTTTCTATAATACGATTCGTACAATCTATTTCTTTCAGTGTGAATCGTAAAACAAAAATTCATCTATGTGAAAGCTTAGTTCTATCCATATTTAACTACGGTGATGCCCTCTATGTCTCGTTTTTGTCATACATATAAAAAATAAAATTCAAAAGGTACAGAATATTAGACTGATATTTGGTTTAAAACGCAGAGATTACGTAAACTTGTCTAGTTTACTTTGACGTAAACTGTCAAAGTTGGCCACTTTGAAATAGTGATATACAGAGGAGAAGATCACTGCACACCCTTATGTTTACACTATAAAGTAATGACCTTTCAAAAACCTCCGTATCTGTAAAAAAAAGTACGTGTAAAAAAGGACGTGCACTCAGTCAATATTAGATTTACGGGTAGATTATCTCCACCAATATTTTATACCGTAAAGCCGACGTTACACGTCGCAATTGACTGCTATGGCGGCAACTACGGAGGAGCGTGGTATGACTGTTCCCGTCAAAATTTGCGTGTAACATGTCTATTACCATAGTAATGACTGCGAGCAAAGCTACTGCGAAGGCTAGAAAATTTTCTACTTTCGGTATATCACGGAAATTTGACGATTAAACACGCCAATTTGACGCTAGCAGTCAAACCACGCCCAACCACACCACTCCGTAGTTACCGCCATAGCAGTCGATTGCGACGTATAACGTCGGCTTAAGTTTTAAAAGATGTTTTTCATACCAGATTTGCAAAGTAATAAATGAACTTCCTCCTTGTTGTGCATTGGCTGAGTGTGCGTCAATAGCCATTTTCAGAAGACACTATGCTGTTTTTTTTATTTGGGCAGCAGTGTTCTTGACTCCATTTATGCTTTGTTTTTTTTTCTAATTGGTGGGAACCTTTTCGGACATGTTTATTGGAAATTGCGAGGAAACTTTCCTTGTAAGATTCGTGAAACTTTTTTATCGCTTCAGTAATTAACTTCTGTTTTTTTCTTTTGTTCTATGGTGAGGTGGAAGATCAGTACATATTGAACCTCATCATAAGTTTGATCATCGTAGATATTTATTTTAAGTATTTTGTTCTTATATTTGTATTTTTTTTCTATACATCTGATGATCAATAAACCATTATTATTATTATTTTAGAATACAATTTTAAACAACTTTAATCAAACACATTTTTGTAATAGAATAATGTTTTTTATAAAGTCCGATTTACACATTACACCTATTCAGCGATTTAATTAATTGCGATATCAAAAGTTTTAAAATAATTTCTTTAAAATCGAAATAAAATCTAAACAAATTTTATTGAAAAAACTTTTTGATCAACTTTAATGTTGTTTTTTAAATCAGCTCGTATATTATCGTATTAACATTATTATTGTAGATTTGGTTGGATGATATTTTAAATATCATCTCTTTTGAAAATTAAAACACTGAGTTATGATATGCCTTGATGTGTATTGAATTACATATAACGTACTGTTCACCGGGAAATGAAATTTGATTTTTTTGTGTTTACAACCCAGCATCCAGTGGTTGTAAACACAAAAGAAGTTGTATCTAGTGGACAACGATTTTTTATCTTCTGCGATAATAAACATTTTGCCACAAACAACATAGTTTTTACTTCACAACACTCTTAAATGAATACTATTTCTCTTTTTTTTTCATCCTTTCAATACTAACTTTTTTCCATATTCACCTTTGCACCAAGTTTCACGATATTCAGCGAAAACTTCGGAACACCTACCTTAAATCCATTCACAAGAAAAAGAAAAAGCTTACCAAAATATTGATAATACAAAAAGAAATTAAGATATTTGCTATCAAATGCTGTATGTAAATGAACACGAAATGAAATAGCTATTTTAACTTGTTATAATTATTAAGAAAGTTTTTCGATTTCTTTAATCTCCATTTTTATTGCTTCAATAAATCATTCGAATTCCGGTTGACAAACACAGATCATCATCGCTTCTCTATTTCTTCTTCTCCCTTTTCCTGTTTTTTTTTCTTGAAATTCTTTTAGGGGACACCAACATAGTCCACCCTCCAAAAATCGTGCAGACAAGCGATATCCATGGCAACGACGTCGGTGCGCCGTCCCTTTTGCGCCTACCACATAGGCTTCTGTTACGCTCCCAGACGCACTATGCAACAAAAGTGGCATCGAGGTTCTGTGGGTTGTGCGTATGAATGAGACGAGTTGAATGGAGAAGAGCGTCTTTTCGATGAGAGGAAAACGGGGTGAAATGGGAGGAGTTTATAGGTAATTACGAAACTAAGTATGTTGAATCACTTGATAAAGTTTGAAAACTTAGAATGTTTCATTAAAAGAATTGGTAAGAAAATTTTATGGCTGCCTAAAGAGGGTGATATCATAAAGGGAGTGATTTTGGAAACTAATCAATAATAACGTTTAATTTTATAATGTAGTTAATTATTTTTATTTACTGATAAGAATCAAATCGTTTAATTTGAGAGATATATTATTTAGTATTGAAGACAAATAACTAATGAAATAATTAATTTAAACAATATAAATTAAATAAAAACAATACTATTTCTGGTCTTTTTTATTTACTGTCTGACCGGTTTCGGCTTATGCCATCATCAGAGATATTTATAATACATTAGATTTTAGTAACATATTAGATTCATTCTGCTGCTCATCTAGACTGCTTATCACAAATATACACGTTAAAAATTTCTTTTATATGTCCATACCTTAAGTGCCGATCAATCCGAGTAAATCCGATGTAAAATTTTAAGTTTTAATGTGTTTATACTTCATAATTTTTAATTTTTAACGCGTATATTTGTGATAAGCCGTCTATATAAGGAACACAATGTATCTAATATGTTACTAAAATCATAATGTTGTATTATTAATGTCTCTGATGATGACGTAAGCCGAAACCTGTCAGACAGTAAATAAAAAAGACCAGAAAAAGTATTGTTTTTATTTAATTTATATTATAGAGAATAACTGGTCAACATGGCTCAAACTCCCTCATTTAATTAATTAAAAATTTAAAGAAGTAATTTGAAATAATCAAAGCTTATTATTAAAAAAAATAAAGATAGATTTAATTCGTTTTAGTTTTTATGATGAAATCAAAATTTCGATTAAATAAGGGGGTGAAAATCAAATTAATTACTCATCTTGTTGGGGATGCAATCGTATTTAACGAGTGGTCATAAATTGTCGTTTAACTTGATTAACGCAATATACCATTAACAAAATCGTGTTTTATTGAACATAGGCAAACAAGATTATATCCCTGCTTTAAGTGTTGTCTGCTTAATTATAATCAATTTTTAAATCGTTTAAATTAAATTTCATCAACTTCCTAAAATAGAATAACAATGAATATAAATAAATTAATTAATAATTTCAATACTTTACATCGAAATAAAATTGCAAAACTAACTTTAGCCTTGTTTGTTTGTTTGTTTAAAACAAAAAGAAAACAGGATACAATAATAGATAAAACATCTGTGGTTTCCATTTAACACCGGAACAGATACCGTAATCGGAGTACAAAGTGACGTAAAAAAAATCGAAACCCAAAAAGAGACCGCGATTGACTCTCACAATAGTAATTGAATCCATTCCCCATTAAAATCATTCATCCAGCGATTTAATTTCAGTTTCGATCAATTTCGATCGACACAATTTCCTAAATTGCGGTTACGATGTAATTCTACCGTAGTAATTTCACTTTCAAACCGAACGTACCGTTTCGAATCGGTCGAATATCATTAACAATTTAATCTAATCGCGTATCAAACATTTAAGTATTGGCTATTGACGCGTTAGTCTCGGGGAGTAGCATTTCGCGTTAAGATCTAATTATAGTATAAGTCGGGCTTCTGTGCAGCTCGCACACATTCTCACCGGTATTTATGTAGTGCCACGGAATTCACTGTCGAATAATAAAGCTTAACGGTGCTCCCGATTCAATACCGTCTTAAAATGTTGAAAGTAACAATATTTACATTGCCGTAATGAACGAGATAAAAATTGGTCAGGAACGAAAGATGTTCGTTTTGTTATTATCTTGTCGAAAAACGTGTTGATTCATAAACGAACGTGTTGAGGTAAGATAAATGTTTAGTTGATGATCGTATAATTAAATTGATTATGTTTAATTTTTTTTTTACTTTTTTTTAAGTTTACAATAATGTTTTAGTGTATACTTTGAAAGACATAGTTTTTTTCTCGCATAAATAAAGTAAACCCTGAAATTTATCTTTCGTTTATCTTTGAAACATTTCAATTATTTACACTCTCTTGGGGCTCGCTGCAAATTACAGAAAAAAAGCTAGGTCGACCTACTGACATCAATTCTATTACTGGTACAGTAGAAAAACTCACATATTTTCTGACTTCCTCTCAAACCAAATGTTTGAGGTAATTGCGCAATGCCCTTGAATACACAAAGACGACGATGAAATTTTAAATAAATATATAAATTTATATTCAAAGTAAACGTTGCTAAATAAAAAAAGATTAATTTAGTTTACCTACTATAGTATTTGTAATATTGGGGTAGATAAGAATTTGGATCTGAATAATTTATTAATTTCTAAAAATAAAATTATAATTCTCTTATTTAAAATGCTAAATGACGTAATTTTTGTACAATCATCCCATCGACTAAACTTATATATCACTGTATAAAGCGGATTTCCGATTATAAAGAAATTTTGTATAGAATCTATATTTTAAGGTGTATTCTAATAATATAAGGCTTCTCAAGTAGATTTAAAAACAAGGGTAAAAGTTTGTTGCTGTCGTCGTACAGGTAATTTTTCAAACGGTCGTCATAAGGTCAACTTTATGAATATTGTACAAACGCGTAAGTGCGTGAGTCGAACAAATTTTTGAAGACTTAAATGTTAATAGTCATTATAATATAAATTTTTCTGATATTAATTTATTGTGGTTATTATACTGAAATTTAAATTATAATTAGTAATACCTTTTTCAGATACAGTATTTTTACTTGATCAAACCTTATCTTTTCAATTAATCGTATAATATTGAGAAACATTGGATTTCTTAAAAAAACTCTTATGGAACTTTCACAATTTATAAGATATTATTTACTTTGTCAGATATTTTTATTAGATAAAACGTTTGCGTTTGAGGTTTTTGTTTGATAAATTAAAAACAAAGTAAGTTTCTGTTAATTTTTTTAAAGTAAATAAAGAAGGCTTGTTAATTAATTTATTTTGGCTTCCGTTTGCGATTAATATGTATCCGGACTAGTGAGATAAGTTTAGAATTACTTTGATTGTCGAAAACTGGATAAAAAAAATCTCCACACAATTGACACCATTTTAAATTATTCTGCTAATATGATGTTTAGGAGAAAAATATCATTGGAGGGAACACTATACTCGACTATTGTTGATCCTTTAATGAGCCTTGTACTATCTTTGACACATAATAGTATATTAAAAAACAAGTTTCGTAAGACACGCTTGAAATGCACGAATTTAAGTTGAAAAACGAGTGGCGAAGCCACGTGTTTTTTAATGAATGAGTGCTTTAAGTCTTATGAAACGTATTTTTTATACTATTTTTTGTAATTCGCGGTTTTATACTTTTTTTAACAAAAATAAAGTAAATTTTAGCAATGTAGGGAAATAGGTATGTAGCAGTTGGTAACACCGGAACACTTGAAAATAAAAACTTGAATTGACAATTAGAAACTGTCAAAACACAAAATATATTCACCTGAAAAAAATGTTTGATGTACACCTCCCAAAATAAGAGAAATTGCTCAGAGTCAATGTCTTGTATTCGATGCTAAGAACGTGTTTAAACATCCATAGACAAAAATTGTCACATTAACAACTAGAAAAATTAATAACCCAATGTCACCAACTTGAACTGGTTCCATAAAATGTTATTAAAATCTCATTACAGCATCGGATGCTGTAAGGAGTCTCATTACAGCACCCGTTTGAGTACTGTTATAGCTTCCATTACCGTAGCGAATTACAAAAAACTACTAACAACAGTTTTGGTATTCCTTGTACTAATAGAATACAAACTAACAGAGTTGCTTTCCCACTTTAAATATCAACCATTTCTTTCTCGTTAGTGAAGGATAAATGTCTCGCCTAGCTTAACTTTTGAGAACTTTCTTATAAGTTTTATTGCAAAATTTTCAGGTACATATCATAACCTGAGAATTATTTTGAACCATGTCCAAAACACAATTTTTCTATGTGTAATTGTACCAAGTATTGTTCCAATGATAACAGAGCATGCAAGCACGTGACATAGAACTTTTAAATTCAAATTACTGCTTTGTAGACTAAGGGACTTGGTTCAAAATAATTTTCAAATGACGATATATTGATCCACAATCCCTTGTATAAATAAAATTAACACATAAATGTTTAGTAATACACAGTTTTTGGGATTAAGCTGCTCATTCTCTTATTCTCAAAACAATTAAATTTAGGTTTGCTAAATATTACAGACTGCCAAAATGATATCAGTCTTCTAATAACCTACGTGTTTTCACAAATTCGAAACGGTCTTATTTTGTTTACTATGAAAGACTTCTTCGTTAGATACTCTTCCTCGTAAACCTTCTTATACGGAGGCCTTCTGTTATCTTACCCCATTCTTATACGGAGAAACGGATAAAACAAGAACAACGTTTAATCCCCTTATAGTAATCAGTTTTCACAAGATTTTTTCAATTCTTATATCCATCTTATATCATTTTAGCAAGTACAACTTCGTGAATTTTCATTAATTACCTTGTAATTCTTGACGTCTCTTTACTATACAGAGTAGAACAAAAAATCTCTGGAAATGCCTCATTTACTCCGAAATGGGTAACTAGAGACAAAACTTAGAATATGTCTATTTTGGGATACAAAGATTTTAGACTTGTTATTCGCAATGTTGCCAGATTTACCATTTTTCTGATATTGTGAAATATTTTTTTAAAATCATTTTAAAAGTAACCTTGCTTTTTTTTGGCTCTGTGGCCCAGATATAGATATTTCAGATTCATGATTTTGTTTGCGATCGACTCAAAATGGCTTCGCGATCAACGTTATGGACACCACTGGTATAGCTCTGCAGACTGTAACCGATAAATCTGCAATATCACTGTCTCAAGCGGAACATTGGTTCGCATCGAATATGCTTTCCCTAAACCCTGGAAAGACTGCCAGACTGCGACCTTTTCACTTCGTCGACAAGCCGATGCCAATACTTCCGCTTCAGAGGATGAACAAAAATCCATAAGATTTTTAGGCATAAATCTCGATAAAAAATTAACTTTTAGGCAACACACTGATGTTGCAATCAAGCTCCGTAGAAATGTTTATGTATTACATATTCTGAGCAAAAACGTATCTTCATCTACGTTAAAAACCGCATATTTCTCTCTGTGCCAGTCTGTTATTGCCTACGGGATACTGGTTTGGGGTGGTGCAACATCCAGTGATCGAGTTTTTAGACTTCAAAGGCGAGCAATAAGGATACTTGATAATTTGAAATATTGAGATGATAACCTTCCCTTCATTGTATATATTAGAAAATATTTTCTACACAAACAATAATTTTGATAAATTTATCACGCACAAGGATGTGCATAACTAGAGGACCAGACCAGAGGACGTGATCTGTTAGTGCCTGAGTATTGCCGGCTCTCCAGGAGTTTCAACTGTTTGTCTCTCAAATTTTACAACAAGAATCCAGAGAGATTCAGAAGGCTTGCATTAAACAAGTTTAAATGTAGTATTAAGTCATTTTTACAGAAAAAGGCCTACTACGCGTGCTCTGAATATTTCACTGACCAGATTATACTGTCGGATTTTAATCTGTAACCTCTAAAACGTCTTACGTGTACTTTGAATATTTTATAAGTTTGTTCTTTACCTTTTTGCTTTGCAATGTGTGTACCTGACGAGTGTTAATATTTTTTATGTGACACAATAAACTTTGAACTTTGAACTAAAATAGGGATTACTCCGGGAGGTCTGTTTGCTGTCCGGAGTCTATCCTTAGTCTTATACAGGGTGTCACACAAAAAACGCTATATATTTACATATTTACAGTTATATATTTACATTCCGATTTTTATGAGCTATCAAATGAACTGGTTTGATAAATATCTATGTTATAATATATATCTATATTATAACTATGTTTCATGCTACAAATAAATTTTTTCCAACGCCATCTTCAAGTTCTAGCGATGATCATCTTTTGTTTTTCAAATTGCTCGGTACTCTCAGACGCAGTACTCTCAGACTTTCATCAAACGTTTCATTTCTTAATTTCTAATCGCTATGAAAAAACCAATTTTTATCTTTAACTTCATTTTCAACACTGTAAAACTGGTACAGCATCCTTTGAATGTTATTTTCATCCAACTTGACCTTCAAATTAATTCATTTATTAATAAATTAATAATTAATCTGTAAAATTTTATATAAAAAAAAATTAAACGCCCTTATAGCTTATAATTTGCTGTAACTCTACTACTATTTTATTTCTTGTACTTTTGATATTTTCATCAAAATAATAATTTTATTGTTTAACCTCCTACAAACCTCAAATTCAATTTGTTATTTTTAATAAGTTATATAATATAAGGTGACCTCCCTGGAAGATTATAATTTGGTGTAACCGAAGGTTTCTCTTCTTCTCTCATTTCTTAATTCCTAATCGTTTTGCAGAAAACAATTTTTATCTTTAACCTCATTTTCAATAAACATTAAATTGGTACAGCATCCTCTGAATGTTATCTTCATCCGCCTACAAGAGAACAGTGTCGTCCACATAGAAAACTATTTTCAGTTCTTCGTTTCCCAACTGATATCCTTTTCCAACTTTGTTTACGTCAGTTATTATTTCGTACATGACCAAGTTGAAGAGTGCTAGGCTTAAACTATCACCTTGTCTTGTGCCGGTGTGAATCGGTACTCTACGTGTTATTCTCCTAAAGTGAGTTGGCAAATAAAAGGTCTCGCGATTAATGTTTTTCGGTTTACTTTATACAAAACAGTCAAGATTTTCTCCAGTGTTTCGAACAATAAACGATCAGTGCCAGTGGTTTGATCTGCACTTCTGAGCCCCGCGACCATTACTATTGCTGAAATTTTATTGTACATCAAGTCAGTCAGTTGCGCATTAGAATACTGTTGGAATTTTAGTAATTTAACTTGACTCTTAGTAATACACTCTAAAACCACTAACAGACAACGCCAACCAAAATTTTGGAAAAAGAAAGCAAAGATTCAGCGGGGATGGTTGACTTAACGTAACCACGCCTGTACAATCTTTGTTGATCTTTGTTAACAAGTTGGAAGTACAAATAGGCTCGAAGCGTGATCTGTTATGATCTAAACTTATTTCCAAAATTTCATTTTTCAGGTGTTTATAGTTTCTGAGAAAATAAACGTAAATCCAAATTTGTCGCTATTTTTAAAGGAGCATAGCTGCTCGTAAATCCCGAAATTGATAGTTCATAGTTCATATAACCAATCCGTAGAAATCCACAAAATAATCACCTCATGAGTTTTGGCTATGTTTCCCCAGTTGGCAGACTTCATTGTATGAGTAAATCCCGTTCCCATTGGTAATCATGAAGGCTACACTGTAAACAAATATTTACTATTAAACACCTGTTTGCTGAATCTCTCTACGTAATGATTTGTTAAATCATCTCTGAATACACACTTATGACAGGTTAACTTTCTAAAGATTAAACGTTATCACACGTTAATCACATCTCCAAAAGTAACTGATATATTAAGATGAAATAATATGCAGTTTAAAGTAAATTAAATTGGTGTTCAGTATGTTGAAAATCATTTCTTTATTTCCACAAATCTCCACTAAAATATAATAAAATTTGGTTTAAAGCAAATTCAGAAATTTCCCCGATATAGTTTTACTATTTCAACTCTGAATTATGTCAACTGAATACTTATTAACGTCTGTCAAGTTGGCACTACATCTTGCGATTTGAATAAAAAAAACTATTGCATTAATTGTCGCTTAATTTGTTGTAATTTGTCGTAAAGTTTACAAATTTGTCGCTTCCTTTTTTATAAACAATATTTGAAGTAATGCATTTTTAAGGTAGTGCTAACTTGACAGTGGACATCTATGGTATAGAACAGTGGTGTCCATAACGTCGATCGCAAAGCACTTTTGAGTCGATCGCCAAGAAAATTAGGAATCTGAAATATCTAATATCTGGGCCTCAGAGTAAAAAAAAAGGAAGGTTACTTTAAACACTTCGGTCGATCTTGGCAAGTAGCTCTAAATCGATTAAACATTAAAATTGTTGATTTTCGAAAATTAACTCAATCATAACTCAAAAACTAAAAGCGATGGAGAAATACTTTTTATACATAAAACCTTAGTAATGGACCATAAAGACTAGATCTGTAAAAAGATTAAACCCAATTATAACCGTTCTTTATTTAGTAGCTTTAAATCGACTAAACATCAACATTGTTGATTTTCGAAAATTAATCAATTATAACTCATAAACTAAAAGCGATGGGGAAATATTTTTTATACATAAAACCTTAGTAATGGACCATAAAGACTAGATACATAAAAAGATTGAACTCAATTATTACCATTTTTTATTTATATTATATTTATTTATATCAGTGGTGACCATAACGTCGATTGCCAAGAAAATCATGAATCTGAAATATTTATATCTGGGCCTCAGAGCAAAAAAACAGGAAGGTTACTTTAAACCCTTTGGTCGATCTTGGCAAGACATTTATATAAAAAGTCGATCTTGATCAAAAATTAGTGGACAACACTGGTATAGAACCTAGCGAACCTAGATAACAAAAAATTAAGGCCGTCATTAACTTTATTATCGTTTAATTTGTAATAATTTGTCGTAAAATTTACAAATTTGTCGCCAGCTTTTTTATGAATAATTTTTGAGGTGTTACACTTTTGAGGTAGTGCTAACTTGACGGTGGGAACCTATGGTATAGAACGGAGATAACAAAAAACTAATGACGTTATTGATTGTCGCTTAATTTGTTGTAATTTGTCGTAAAGTTTACAAATTTGTCGCGTCCTTTTTTATGAATAATGTTTGAGGTATTGCACTTTAAAGGCATACTAAACGTACTTTAATTTTCGTCATTCTTCACGTCATCAAACGTTACTAAGGATAGGTATGACGTCATATTAAAGCCACAATTGACCAATTACCACTTTTTCCTCTGTAAATGTTCTATATTAACCGGTTAGAGACGTTTCAGGATCAACTCCCATCTTCAGTCAACAACTTTGTTACTCTTAATCACAATCATATCTACAAAAAACCACAACAAAAACCATGAAAAACTCAAACTATGCAAACTATACATAAGACACAAAAGAAAAACCGGTGTCGAATGTTTAAAGATTTACCTCAAATCCTGATATGATGTTTTAAAAAACTTTTTCCAAATTACTATACACTGAGAAAAAAAGTGACGTATATACAACGAATTTCTTCGTTGTAACAATGAAAATAACGATAAAATCAGTCCGATGAAAAAGTACGTTGACACAATGAACATTTTGCACAAAAGGATGAACTCGTTCGCTGATTAATGTAAATTTATTGCATGAATGAATAGCGTACATTAGTTTTTTCAAATCACATTTTATTGAGCCAAGAAAGTCGAACATTATAATTATGTGCAGGATCATAATGCCAATGATACTACTTTATAGTGTCGATTAAAAATGTTTATTGCTGCAATAACATCATACAATGTAATTATGTACAGGTTTATCTTTCTAACGATGCTAGTTCACAGTATCAATTAAAGTTGTTCATTGAGCCAATAACATCATACGTTCTTATAATGTACATATTAATCCTGCTAATGAAGCTACTTCATAAAATAGTCCTTTATCCAATAAAAATTATTCATCAAGTACATGAACAATAAAACTACAATGAAATTATTTGTTGCTTTAGTGCTAATTGTTAGTTAACACTATGTACCTTGACTTACCTAATCATGGCAATTAATGTCATGGCATGACGGTATTATAAACACCGTACGCTAATAATTTCTATCAAGGGAATCTATGAAAATGAAAAATTCTGTCCTTGATTATACCTATAATGTGACAAGTGGAAAAATTGTAAGTATGATAAGGTAGTTGATAAGTTTTTCTTATCATAATTTTCTTGAAAGAAATTCGTTGATCACAGGGTATCTTTTATCCTTTTACATTCAGCAATTTTCTAACATAAATAAGGTAATACTAATCAGATAATTAAACACCAAATTCATTTTTTAGGTTTTATTGTACTGCAACACATCATTTCTAAATAGGTGTTTTATGGCAACTTCAAAACTTTAAACATTATTTTAAAAATATTCTCGCAAATTGCCATCACAAAAGGTTGTATTTGTGCAGCCACATAACAGCTGCTACGCCACCATCTAGAATTAACAAAATAAATTCAAACAAGTTGTGAAGAAATCCAATTAAGTAAAGCATATTTAGATGAACTCACCTTCATCATCATCGGTACGCATTTCTCGTAATTGATTTACGATGTTGCGTATGCCTTTTTCTTTGACATATTTTTTGTCACTTAGGAATCCATAATTATTTCCTCACATTGCTTCCAATACATTAACAAACTATCGTGATTAGTACGTTACCCTGCCGTAACGTCCATGTTAATCTGTAAAATAACATGTTGTAAGCTTTTCTAATAATTACGAAAGAGATATTGTTTATACCAAACGAAACCCATATGGCCTTTTATAAAATGGCCATTTTTCAAGTAATTCTGATATTGAGGCTACTGTTTTAAGGTCTGTAAACCTTAACTGTCTGCAGGCTTTCCAAGCATGGTCAAAATCTTCGGAAGAGAGATTATCATATGTTAATGCTCAAATCATTATTATTAACAACTTAAAATACCTACCAAACGTTATTATCATCAATGCACCTCAATTTAAGTATCCTACTAAAATATTAATAGACATATTTAAAAAAAAACAAGCAAAGTTAAGCACTTTGAAGAACAAAACTTATTTTATCAAAAACTATCTCAGCTCAAATATAAATCTAGAACAATTTAATAGTTTTTGTAACAGGTAAAACATTACCTGTATTACCAGTATTTTACTTACCAAATTGCACAATTTACTAAATTCACATCACCCAGAAGTTTCGTTACGCGAAGGAACACGTGATATAAGCGAATGAGCTAGCACAGAATAAACAAACGATTCTTGGAAACAAGCAGAAACCGGTAGAAACAAGTAAACAAGGTTCGTCAAGGATGAATTGTAAATCATAACTTATTGTGTAACTTATCATAATTTTTCTTCGATATGTACATTAAGGTGATGTACTTGTTCATTGACCAATAAACATATACATTAATATTACGAATTCGTGTTATTGATTTTTATTATCAGCATAACAAAAAGTTTCATTGATGTAATGATTGAATACTTCGCCCAAATTAAAAAGGTTGTTGCCAGAATAATTTTTGTACATTAATTTCAATAAATCGGATTTGTAATATCGATAAATGCATTATAGAGTCACCAAGAAAAATCTATAACATTTTCATAATATCGATGAAAATTTCAATGTGACAATGAAGTCGCTATTAATAAACCCTGTTTTTAACGCTGGTCTTTTTTAAACCTTTTATGTAAAAACACCTCTAGTTTAATTTATCGTTTTATTGACCAATTACAGTATTCCTTTTACAGTTACGATAGTAATTACAACGTTAGTAATAACAATGGTGAAAAACCAACATTACCATACTAAAATCATGAACAAAACTGTTGTAAATGATCAAACGTTACCACGGTTGTTTTTCAAACCAGAATTGACGATTACAGTTACCATAGTAACGTACTGATTAACCATAGTAACAAGTCTGCTTATGATTTTAATATGTTGCATATGTGAGGTAAAGCTAACTTGACACCCGGTCTATGACTTAAAATGGACTTAAAATGAAGAACAAATAACTAACAAGATAAAAAGTTATTTTATTAGTAGTAGACACGGTCTACTATAGACACGGTCTTTCGGCAAGTTTTTTATTGCACAATATATATAATTAATGCTGGTATAGTTTCAAAAGTAGTCTAAACCTCCTTAGCGACATCTTTCAAATCGTCGTAAACAACCCATTGAATGCTATTTCGATATGTAATTGCTATATAATATCCTACGGAGGTAATACTATTTTGATTGCTTAAATATTCAACGCAACCAACAACTTTAAATTGTTTATCCTGAAATTGTATATATTTAGGAATTTTATTGAGAGTAATACCAGGTGATGTTGAGACTGTCTCGAGTGCCAGAATTGGAACTAAAATTTAGAACCAGCAAGAACATTTAAAAAAATCAATACTAATCTTGGAAAATGTGGGTAAATGTATATAATATCCTACCGAGGTAATACTATTTTGATTGCCTAAATATTCAACACAACCAACAACTTTAAATTGTTTATCCTGAAATTGTATATATTTAGGAATTTTATTGAGAGTAATACCAGGTGATGTAGAGATTGTCTCGAGTGCCAGAATTGGAACTAAAATAAAGTTCAAGTGAATAAATTGAATTGTAAATCTGACATCCAGAAAATGCTTACCTATGTGTGATATTTTCTATTTAACATCTTTCCAATTTTTGTTTATATCGGTCCATACCACAAATATGCATCCTTTTCTGTTAGTAATTTTCAACTGTCCTTGTACTTGATAGTACCATTTATCTTTTCTATTTACTTTAAAACAGTTTCTTTCTTGATTCCATTTCTAGAAAGTATTTTTTGTTTGTTTCATGGCATCGTTGGGATGTATATGGTATGCGCAGGAAGGGCACTTTATTTTCACAACAACTCCTTGTCCCACTAAGTCGTCTGGACGTGCCCCTAGGAAGCTGTACTCAGCGTCTATGAACAATCCGCACGTTTCTACCTTTATATTATCCTGTTCCAGCGTTGCCAACTTAAAATATGTCTAGGAGGTTGATACTATTCTAAAAGTTAGTAGTTTCCAATTAATCACACTATGGAAAGTAGTAGTTTCACTACTTTTAGACGTTATTAGAGCAGAGCAGTATAAGTTGGATAATTTTTACTGTTTCTAATATTAGATATTATACTGAAAATATACTATAAATATATCTAAATTTTATTTCATTTTATGTAAAAATAATTAGTTTTATTTAATTATTCACATTATCTCTATACTAAGTTGTACTCCTGAGGAGTTATAGGCCTTCAAAGTTGGGTCTTAAACTTTTAAAACATTTTATATCTTCGAAGTACATTAAGATAGAAAAACCAAATTTGGTATACGTTATGAGTGTACCAAGTGTATTAATTGGTAGCAAGTTGAGACCAATTGAAACATCTCAAAGGGTGATGGTACCCTAACTTATTTGACGACAAGATTTTATAACCTATTTGTCAAGTTTGACGTACAATTTACCGCCGACTACTGAATTTTCGATGATTTTAAATAACGTTAATGAAATACGTGTCCTTAGTTATTTGAGTTTTTTATGAAAACGACAAAGTTTTTTAAAAAATAATAAGAGTAAGAAAAGTTTTGGAATTAAATTCCACATGAAATGAAGTACTAATGTATTAAATCCGCCAAAAAATTAAAAAAATCTGTCAAAATTTAGGGTACCATCACCCTTAATCAACCTTTTGAAATGCCTCAATTGAGCTCAATTTGTTACCAATTAAAAACCTTGGTACACTCATAACGTATACCAAATTTGGTTTTTCTAGCTTAATGTATTACGAAGATATTGAATGTTTTAAAAATTTAAGATCCAACTTTGAAGGGCTATAATTACTCAGGGGTACAACTTGGTATAGACGTAAATTACGTTAAATCATCTTAATTTATTTTCCTCAACATGTCCCTGTTCTGTGTCGGTTCTTATGTGAATCACCCTGTATATTAATTTAAGTTGATTAGTCTAAAAGAATTAATTTTATAACATTAGTTACTTCAGCAACTTGAGGAGAGTTTCTATGATAATTAGAAAAAGTGGAATAAACTTATAACCAACATAACAACCTTGCCTACTCGAGGATCTTGCAGTTTTTCAGGATAAAAATAAGAAAAAAGTAAAGTACATGTAAATTCTTTAAAAGAATATAATAATAATTTATAGTGGTCTTCAGTAGGTTGTTCTTGTAAGTTGATAAATCGTTTTGTATGTATCAGTCCTTGCAATGTATCAGTGGACAATTTGTTTTTATTGCAAGTTTTTAATAAATTAACGACAATAAACAGTCTTTCCATATTCGCACTGTTGTGTGGAAGTGCAAGTAATTTCCTCACAAATTGGCTTAATAATGTATACATTTGTGTATCATCGCTTTTTTTCATTAGAGAAATATCATGCCAGAAGTCTTCAACTCTAATATTTTTGTCAATTGTAAAAGGAAGAGTTGTGTTTCTTAATAGTAAATGACAAAATGACAGCTTTTGTTAGGTTAAGTCAGTAGAGACTGCAGAAACCTGTAACTTTCTTTTCGCTTATCAGAAAAGGGTAAAAACACAGCAAATGGTAAAAAAAAACAAGAAAAAGAATAAAATTTTTCTATTCTTTTTCTTTTTTTCAAGATCTTAAAAAGTTGCTAGATATTTCTTACAAGGTAGTAAATTTGACCAAGACACTAAAAGTTGGTAGATCTACCGAAAAGTTAGTAGAGTTGGCAACACTGTCCTGTTCTTCTAACTGATGTATAGCAAATAGCGAGTTTTTCATTCATTTTACCATGCTGCACAGAGAACTACTTACAGCATCACGCGATTGACGCGACAAATTTGTAAACTTTACGACAAATTACAACAAATTAAACGACAATTAATGCAATAATTTTTTTATTCAAATCGCAAGATGTAGTGCCAACTTGACGGCACGGAGGTAACTTATTACAGGTTTACTTTATAAAGATTAAACGTGGAAAATCACATCTCCAAAAATAGTTGAGATATTAAGATGAAATAATATGCAGTCTAAAGCAAATTAAATTGGTATTCAGTATGTTGTAAATCATTTCTTTATTTCCACAAATCTCCACGTTATATTTTTTTAATTTAACTCTGAATACTAACATTCAGTGTGTTGTAAATTATTTTGTTATTCCTACAAATCTCGACGTAACTTTTTTAATTCATCTGTGAATCATGATGCATCAACTTATGACAGGTGAACTTTATAGAAATTAAATACTAAAAATCCTATCTCTAAAAGTAGTTGAGATATCATGATAAAACCAAAGGCATTTAAATCGGATTAAATTAGCGTTTACTATATTGAAAATTATTTCTTTATTTCCATAAATCTCGACGTTATAATTTTTTAATTCCATCTCTCGATTTCTATTATTTTTTTTAATTTTTAGCTTGGAGTTTTGAAGGTAAAGATGTTATGTTTACATCAAATTAAAGCTAAAACATTCTTTATCGAGTAATTTAGAATAATAACAAAGTTATTACGAAATTTCTATATCTAAATTAACCTGAAAAGGTTAAAACTAGGTGTGAAATCTTTTATATCTTAAAAAAATGTACCTAAAAAAATTCTTGATACATTATATATTTAAGGGGTGTTCTGGTACTTATCACGTTCCTACTTATAAAAAACGGAAATGAGAAGACGCAGGATGAAGAGAGGTCTATGTAATGTGAGGTTAAAAGAAGGTAAAGCGAAGTTCTTGGTATCTTAGACGATAAACAGTGTCCGCGTAGACGGATCGGTTTGTTTGTTCGCTTCAAATCTCCGCCACAGGGCATGTTATTAATTAAGTCGATCAACAACCGGTACGTTATACCAAACAATCTGACAACTAAAGTGTATAAAATATGTGTAAATTAAAAAAAAAGAAATCGTTTTCTCTTTTTTGTTATTATAAAGTAAGGAAGTAATTTGCAAATATTTCTAAGAAACTCTTGTAGTTTTAACGTCAACTAATTCGATTTTAATCGTTTGTCGGTGACTCCTGTAGAAGTCTCGTTTTGGAAGGGTCAACACTTACAGTAATGTCGTCATCGAGTTTTAATACAAAACGACTTTATTTGCTGGGTTCACGAATCCAAGATAAATATTTGTAGTGGATCTTTCTTACCAGATACATTTTCTTGTTGCAATGTGGTCCCGGCATGTTTGCCATGTGTCCCGCGACGGAGTGTCGCCAGTTTACTAAAGACAAAAGCATCTTAGAATAGGTAAACATTGCTAATTTGTCTACGCTCTGTCTATATATTTTATTTGAAGTCCGCAATGAGGGTAGTTTATTTCTTTACCATGAAGAGTGTAACTTCATCAAGTTCTAAAAAAGACGGTAAGTTTAACTTTTCAATTATACTGATTTATAATAGTTTCAAGAACATTAATTATTGTTGTGATTAGTTAAAATTTTAATGTGTCATATAAAAGAAAACAAGTTTGAACTTTCTAACACGTAAAAGCGAACACAATTCACTTCGTAGCGAAGAAGCAGGTGCCAGCGTAAATAGCGAAAGTATACAAGAAACAACCATCTGCTCGAGCGGTTATTGTAGACTTGTAGAGCAATACAAATGTGGCCTAAATTTAACTTCGTTTTCTGCTTAGCAATAGAATACGGATTTCTATTATAGAAGTCCACACCAGACATGCCGTCTCCTAAATATACTTTCATTATGACATAATAAAAAAGTTGAATCTCGTCCCAAAAAAATTAAAAAAACATCAATAAAATGTTCTTTTAATAAAAACGATTCTGTTTTGAAACATATTTATTAAAAACACATGAAACAGAATTGAAATATTTCAATAAAAATTAGTGCTAAACATATTTGATTTATTTATTTAAATCGACGAGAAAGAGTTTTAAAATTTTTTTAATTATCTTTAAACAAACAGTCTGGCATCATCGAGGATATTCAGGATTACCTCATCGCTGTTAGATTGCAAAAATAACCGAACGAACCGATTGTAAAACCACGTCAGCCATCAGATGTCGTTCGTTCTACGGGTTTTAAACAACGCGCGAAACCTTGCTTATCCAAACGAGGATTAAAACGTTTCGAGCTATCGCATTAACTGTACGCATTTCCGATTTCCTTCGCTCAAAATTTACCAAGCGTTATTTTGATTTGAAGCGATGAAGTTTTTGTTTAAAAGATGAAATCGGGTTTGGTTATAATTCTTGTTAAATATTCTATCTAAAGTAAATAATTAAAGTGTTGTTAATATAATTTAAATTAATTTTAACAAGTTATCGTGTAACTTTGCGTTTCTGTTGTATTTACGTTTGCGACGATCCAAACGGAGCCGTGAGTCACATACGTGTAGATACATGTTAATCGCGAGACATCCAAGCTAGTTAGTATTTACTGTGCGATCCTCGAAGACACCGACCTCTCTCCAGTTAATTTTATTAACAACTTATAAGGTGCTAATGTTGTTTATCAGTGCTACATGTAAGTATTAAAAAAGGTTGAGACATTTCTTCAAAAAGTTTTTCTAAAAATATCTTGGAAGAATGTTTACATAGTAATATTAGTTAGAGAATATGTTTACATCGTAAAGTTTATTCGAAATTATTATATAGAACTTGGTTCGCGTTAAATAAATTTTTAACGCCGGAAGCATCTGATAAATAATTAAGTAGGCAGGTGAAAAGGAAATAAGGAAAGAAATGCGGGTAATTTTATTACAAAATTGTAATTATTATAAATTTTATATTGAATGCGACAAAGAAACTTATCTTTAGTTTCTCAAATATTAAACTTACAAAAATGCATCATTTATTTTCGCATCCAGTTCAAATATTATTTCAGTCAATTTAACCTTGACTTATTTTCTTATAATTTTATTAAGTTTTTAAATTTATTTCTTAAAAAATTAGATAATTCATTTCCAATATTTCTTAAAGCTTGAAGCCTTAAATAAATCATCGACTTGTAACTAAACTAATAATAACGAATAACGATGCTTAAAAAAACATTTCTTTATCAATAATTTGCTGATGATAAACGTCCAAAAGTGCATTATTTATCGTTTTCGTACCCAGTTTAAACATGATATCATTAATTCAACATTGTGTTGTTTACTTTTCAATGTAATGAATCATTTATCTATTGTAATTTATTTTTTTGTGGTTAAACTTTTTTGATGGACCAATCAATTCATTTCTTAAAAAATTAGGCAACTTTTTTGACATTTCTTAAACCTTCAATCTTAAAAGAAATCGTCAATTTCTGGGTTAATAATAACAATGATCGTAGAAGAATAAATAGTTCACTATCAATTATTCACTTATCGATGATAAACAACCAAAACTGCATTATTTATGGTTTTCGTACTTAGCTCAAATATTATTTCAGTCGATCTGACCTTGACTTGTTTTGATTTTATTTTAATGAATCATTTATCTATAGTAGTCTTTTTGTATGGTTTAAACTTTTTCAATTGGTTTAACCAGGTTGTAGTCTAACAATAAAAAAATTCTTGAAAAAAACAGTTTTTCTTGTATTATTGTTCATTGATTCCTCTCAAAAGAAAAACGAATTCTCATCTTATCAAAGTCATTCATTTTCTAATAAAATCCTCTAGGCTTAACTCATTGAAATAAATATATTTACTTTCAAAGAATTTTTGATTATCTTGATTAATCGATAAAAATATGTTTTGATTTACAACTTTCATTTAACATTTTCATAATTTTATTGCAGTAAACCCTTTTACTGCTTTCAGTCCAATGTTCGCGAATAACTTTCATTAAAATTTGATAAGCACCAAACTTTAGGGTAGGAAGCCTAACGAATATTTGTTAGAAACTTGCACAACATTTGCAATGTTGCCAAATTTTCCGCATCAGTGTAATTAATTCAGCAGGCTGATAATTTCACCTCGCTTATATCTGCCTGCAATCTCGGAAAAACTATTATTTTTGCAACTAATCCCGTATTAAGGCTTGCCAATCTAGTATTTACAATTTAAAAGAAGTTTTATGCAAAACTTCTGTAGCTTTATGTCTTCAGTGTAAAGATTAATTATGAATATATACAGGATGTATCTGAATGACATGCTCAAACTTCAGGGGGTGATTCTTTCGGCAATTTTAAGGGTACTTTGATATATAAACCATGGGCGACTTGGGCTCCCCTAAGGAGCTACACCCCTCCAAAAATGGCAAAAAATTTTGGTTTAATTTTTTTTTCTCAAAAACCATAAACGCTAGGACAACGAAATTTGGGGAATATGTTTAACTGGTAGTAGGGCACGTTTTCACCTTATTTGGACTTTCAACCTATCCTTCTAAACTACTAAACGTAACCACCCCCTTTACATTTTTGCAAAAATTTTTTTATGCAGAGGGTAAATACATTAAAAAAAATTACATAGGTAGATGAAAGTATCCTAAAACTTTTTTGTCTCTCTAAAATTTTTCCAAAAACGACTAATTTTTGAGAAAAAAAATAATAAAGCAAACGGGAATGAATTTTTAATGAAAAAATCTTAGTATAGCTCCGCAGGGGAGTCGAAATCGCTGATAGTTTATATGAGCCCTTAAAATTGCCTAAAGAATCACCCCCTGAAGTTTGGGCACGTCATTCAGATACACCCTGTATATAATATATATTATAAATATTCATGAGTGCGCCAAAGCAACACATATACTGGTGGTACAAAAAATCGTGTGTTATGGCAATAAGTTTAAAAACTGCATTGGGAATTTATCTGCATATCTTTCTCTATATCTTCAGTATTATCGTGAAAGTCCTACAAATCCAGAGTCTAATTCAGCTAGAAGAAAGAAAAACTTATATACTATACTTTACAACTTCACAATCAAGCTTCATTGTTGCTATAGTCATAATTCTAAAATACACTGTGAATACACTGCAAAGTGTTGGCATAACCTTTTATGACGTTTAGAAACACATACGAACCATTAAAGCAGTTTTTAAAAAATATAGAAGTCAGCACTATAACAAAAGCAGCTCTTCGGAGGAACAATATTCTTTACATACCATACATGGATTCTACTACATGTTTAATAACAAGCCGGTTCGAAGAAAATAACGCCAGTATCAAATGATTAACATTCGTTAATCCAATATATTTGATGACTCTGTTGAACAATTTTATTATAAAAACCTTTGTGAAGAAGCAACAAGCATTACTTTTATACATGATCCTCTCGATAACGATTTGTTCCCTTGAAAGAAGTTTTAGCACAACAAGGAAAGTGAGACAGTAGCTTATATCTACAATAACTGACCAGTGACTGAGTGAACTGTGCATGCTAAGTGGCCATCGAGAGAATGTGAAAGACAATGATCAATTTTATTTAACCAAGTTAAATGCAATCTTTATTATTTTCAGCGTTAAATTTCATTCAATTGGTAAATTTATGATCATTACAATTATGCGTTCACGTCATAATCAAGTTTTCAACATAATTTCAGTCAACAATATAATCTATTGCGCGACAGCAATAACTTGCCAATCAAATCTCAAATTCGTCCTTTACAAAACTAAATATTTCACTACAATTGTGATTAATTATAAACTGAATTTAATAAATGTCATTATATATTTTATGGTTCTAATTTACAATTACCAATTTACAGTATGGGATTTGTAAATTTGGTATCAAATTTATTTATTGTCATGATTATGACACTCATCTTGGAACTATATCTGAAAAAGTCTGTAAAAAATTGATAAAAGAGGTAATCACGGAAGCAATAGAACAAAACTCTGAAGACCTAGGCACTTGTCAATACCATTGATGACATCTGGAAAAATTGTCGATATAGATATTTCGTCTAAATATTGTACTTGTGAAAGAAAACCCGATGAGACTACTAATCATGGAAAAAGGTTGTTTCCGTGATAGATATATTCCAAGGTATTTTTCTGGAGCAACTAGTGCAACGTTCTGTATGTCGAACACTTGGGTGACGGTGATACCAAAACCTATCAAGTAGTATGTGATGAAACCCTCATGCAGGGGCGGGCCGTTGAATTTGGGGGCCATGGGCTGTACCACAGAATGGGGCCCTATAGCCACCCCTCTATTTGAAAAAAATTATAATAAGAAAGGTATTGTACCAATAACATAAACAAAATAAATAATATTACATTCCTAAAATGTAAGTGATACTTAACGAAACAAAAAACAAACCTATATATTCAAAAAAAAATAACACATATTCTTAGGAATACGAAAATAAAACATTTATAAGTATAATAACTATTACGCATAATGGAACATTTAAAGATTAATTTTTCTGCACTTTTGTGCAGCAAAGTCCTTTATTTGATCATCACATTTCAAATCTTTTGTCAAATCACTATTTAATGCTAATTATTAATTAATTTAGTCTTTCATTTGACATGGTTGTTCTATATTTATTTTTGCCTCACAGTTCGTGATTGGCAACGTTAAAAAATCTTTAAGATTGTGTAAGAATTAGGAAAAACATCGACCAGCTTCATCTTAAAAATCAATATGAATATATCACTACAAGACGGGCTTATTGGTCTGCAAGTGCGACTTTAGTTGAGTTAATTCATTTCATAAATGTTTTATTTAACTCCACGATCAACTTGTCTACAGCTACAATTAGTGTCTCTCGATTAAATTTTTCATCCCTATGCAATAAGATCTTTTCCGTCTATTTGTCAAAAAATTTTGAAGTACTCTTCCTTTTATTTATATCATTGTAGTCTTTTTCTACATCTGTACCTAATTTTTTCGCTGCGTCTTCATATTCTCTTAATCTTTCATCTCATTGGTCCCGTATGTGGCTAACGAATATTACTAATGAAATAATGAATTTCACACCTTCACATGTCTAAGCCTGGGGTTTGCAACTTTTTGCAAATTGCATTAAATCTCTCTAAGACTTCCTCCCAAAACACTATTAATATTGCGGTTTCTAGCTTTTTTGAGTTATTGTATATATTCTGAGCATCTTTTCGAAAGTCGAGCTTTTCATTTGTATTCTCACTAAGGTTTTTTATCTGTTTGTTAGTATTTTGTGTTTTTGGTTTCGTTGCAACATTGTTATCTGAAATGGAACGCATATGTTTTTTTTTTTGCATATTTTGATAGAGCATATTTCCTTCTATCTGATGAACATATCATATCATAAGGTTGTATAAGAAGAAACTCGAGAAAAATTGTATTTTCTGAATATACTAAATCAGTAAATTAGAAAGGGGAGCCCTGGGCTGCAGCCCATGAAGCCCATACCTAAATCTGGGGCTGCCCTTATGGTGAAGAAATAGATATAAAAAAGTGGAATGTGTTGGTCATATCCTAAAACGGATGACGACGCTAAAAACTACCAGATGGAACTGCCCTAAGTGACAGAAATAGAATTGTTTACATAAAATATAAATTTATAGTATAAATTGTTTATATAGAAATAGTTACGAAACGAACACAATAAAATATAGTTTTTACGTAAAATTTGTATAATAGATAGATACTACATCACATATTAAAATTGAATATAAATGAATTAATATTTAAACGTTACAGGTTAACATTGCAAAGTTATTGTAAAAAATGAATATGTTTCTGTGTTATAGTGTTATTACTATACCTGCATGTACAATCATAAAAAAAAAGAAATGAGCCGATTTTCATTAAGGCGATGTTACACGGTTTACTTCTGATTTTCAATTTGGATGAAACAACGAAATTGAATCATGTAAACATAAAAGTGAATCGTTCAATGTGATTGTGCAATCGCGTTGAAAGAATTAGGATGGTTTAATATTTTTACTATTGAAGTGAATTGCAGTTCATCATTCAACGCAAATGAAAGAGAATTGAACTTGTAAACACATGTATTGAATGATTCAGTACATGTTCATTGCAGTTAAAGAATATGCTCCTACGTCGGGCCTTAATCTGCTAACAAAAACTACAAAATGTTATGGTTCAGGAACGACTGCAGTCCATTACAAGCTCCCCCACTACAAGTTCCCCATTCAATTCACAGTCTACATACAAATATTTAATCTGCAAATTCAACATGTTCAGCATCTCAAACATCTTGGTCCGTGAACTCACCAGACTATATTATTAAAGAACAATTTGAAACATTAACTCAAAATTCACACTCAGCTTACTACTCAAACACTTACAGAACAGTTTGACCAATATAATGAAAATAATGCTGCAATCAGCTATAA
Organism: Onthophagus taurus; assembly: GCF_036711975.1. Lineage (NCBI taxonomy): Eukaryota > Metazoa > Arthropoda > Insecta > Coleoptera > Scarabaeidae > Onthophagus > Onthophagus taurus. The sequence continues at coordinate 20,526,249 of NC_091966.1, forward strand.
AATGCATCCTGTAGATTTTATACAATATTAATAACAAATAAAATAAAAATAAAAGATAACAAATATAAATTGGTTGTTTTATTTATGTTACTGATTACCTTGATGTAATCTCGTAGTGCTATCCAGATAGCTTCACATACTTCTAGGATAAAAGAAGAAATTGTGCATCGGGGTACTCTGTATAATTGTTCCAATGATCCAAAACAATCATCAGTAGCAAAATGTTTGAGGACGATTTGCAATTTTATTCGTGCTGGTAAAGCATCTCTCATCACAGTACTTTCTTTCTGGATTAACGGAGTAACCATTTTTAGAAGTTCTTCAAATTTTGTTTTATTCATTCGAAGATGACATGAATCTGGGTCCTCTTCTGGCAATTTTCTCAATAGACAGTTTGAAGCTCCCAAGGTCTGTCTTCTTAATATCCATGGTTGTACCCACCAACGCCTTTTATTTCTTTGCTTCTTTTTTGTTAACTCCTTAATTAAATGATCACAAATTAATTACTATTTATTCCCAACCGTACGACGACTTCTTCCGCGTAAAGTGGGTTGAATAGTTCGTTTTGGTGGATACGTATAAACAGCTTATCTTTCATTTCTGCGCCTTTCAACAAAACTGAATCAATTTGGTTGAACCGTGTAATATTGCGATTAGTATGGACAGTTCACATTACATTTTTATTTTACAACCAAAGTACGTTCTCGGAGAGATTTAGGTCAGGCGTACGTCTGAGCTAACAACGATTCGTGTCTTAAGCGTGCATGTACAGGGTGGGCAAATTTGGGTGTTATTATAGGCTGACTCAGAAACTATAAAAGATACGAAAAAAGTAGGTGCCATGTCCCGGTCTCTTTTTCCGTGACTAATCCAATCCTATAAAGAGCAAATCTCTATATTCATTTGTTTTTAAGTTATAGCCAAAAAGTCAAATTTTGGCGATTTTAAAAAATGCTCATATTTCGTTTATTTTTGAAATTATAAAAATGGGGTTAATGCATTCTTAAGACACTTTTTTGTGTAGAATATACTGCCGTTGAAAAATTTTAAACATAGCTGATAATTTTTGAGATATAACATAAAGTTTTATTTTTTTAAATACAAACTATAGTTGGTTATGATGTTACTGAAAAGAGCATATTTTTAGCTTTCGAATGGTGTATCGCACGCATTATGTATCTGCAGAAAATATGCGTTATTTTTCAATTCTAAAATATTAAAGATTAAAATTCAACTTTTTAATATAGTAAGCGAGGAAAACGCTAAATGCTACTTAGTTACTATAGCAACGGGACGTTTACTTGTCATTTCATTCATGAATTTTGCGAAACGAGTTTCCCGTTTAAGAAGTTCCGCATTATCTTTAAATGAAACGATAAAATTAAATATAGAATATATTGGAGTCTGTTTTGAAGGTGATACATAAGTCTTGATATTCAGAAAGTCCACTTCCAGTTTATGATCCCTAATTTTCATCCATCTCACCCAATTTCAAAAGAAAAGATTGCTGATACCAAAAACCTTCTAAATCTTATGTTTGGGGAAAACTGGGAAAATACTACCGAAGATTTCATTCATTGATACCGAACTGTTCTAACCTTACAACCAGTAAGTTTAGTAGAAGAAGGTGACAGTCTGTGACTGTTTAGTTCCTGAAGTTGTTGTTCATATTTAATTATTCATTAATTAATACATTTCTTGTATTTTTAATAAACAAACTTTACTTGCTAACCTAATTTTTTATTGGTGAACAAAGTCAGGGATAAGATGCTGAAAAATTGAAATTAACTATTCAAAGTTTTTTTCGTTATTATAAAACCAACTTTATCCTGAATAATGTTACAAAACCAACTTTATTCTGTCATATTCGTGCAAAACCATATAGCCACTAATTCAAAATTTTGAACATTACCGCTTTCTATTTTGGAATTGAAAATTAACGCTTATTTTCTGCAAATACACCATACATGCGATACATCATTGGAAAGCTAAAAATATGCTCTTTTCAGTAACATCATAATCAAGTATAGTTTGTGTTTAAAACATACAAGTTTGTGTTGTATCTCAAAAATCATCAAATATGTTTAAAATTTGTCAACGGCAGAATATTCTACTTAAAAAAGTGTCTTAAGAACGTATCAATCCCATTTCTCTAATTTGAAAAATAAACGAAATATGAACATTTTTTGAAATCACGAAAATTTGACTTTTTGACCATAACTTAAAAACAGAACAAGATAGTGGTTTGGTGTTTGCGGGATTGGATTTGTCTCGAAAAAAGAGACCTGGACATGGCACCTACTTTTTTCGTATCTCTTATAGTTTCTGAGATAGCCTATAATAACACCCAAATTTGTTCACCCTGTACAGATATACATGGTGGAACGAGTAAAAAAAATTGAGATCTAGTACCTAAATAACGACGAAAATTTATTTTGTTGAAACCATATCTGGTTCAAATTACCTTCAAAGAGGTTTCACAGTAGGTACAATTTCTTTTCTAAGACGGCAGTGAAGATTTACATCGTTTCAGTATCTTACATTATGTCGATTTATATTCACACATAATGTAAAGGTTGCTTCGTCGGTAAAATATATCCACAATATTCTAATCTACGATCGAAGTCGTCTTCAGTTAATTCTTGCATTATCTGAATTTAGTATGGCTTAAATTTATTCTTATGTAATACACGCAAGAGTACAGAATTGCGTACATCTTGTACAGTTCTGCAAGTTGGTCTTCAATAAAGCTTTTCATTGCATCTAATGTTTTGTGTCATTCATATCAGTATTTAGTCGTCAGAACTGTTCATAACTCATAACAGATCAGATTACTGACAGTTTAAGTTAATAAAGTATTAATGTCATAGTGACAGCATGAATTAAGAAGAATTAATTGCTTTATATCTAGTTTGTATTAAGTGTTGCATTTAAAATACATAATGTCAGAAAAATTATAAATCTGGTAACATTGCGAAACTCAAGTTTCGTATTTAAGAGTAAGTTAGACCCTCCTCCAAAGCCAAGTAATAAAGTAATAAATTTGTTCGTTTGGGTCTTATATGTGTGACATTGGATAAAATGATGACAATATTTAACCAAATGTTTTGGGAGATAATCATTTTATGACTATTTTGGGTAAGAATTCTTAAACACTTTTAAAAACCATACCGTCACGAAAATATGCGCATACTATGAATAAGCAATGTGAAAACTTAGGACCTCTAGTGACAAATTCAACAGTGATTAATTGACTAAATTAATTGACTTAATTCAGTTAACTGACTTGATTAATGGACGCCATGAATTATAAACAAATACATTTTATAAAAGCAATAAAAAATAATACTTTTATTTATTTTTATTATTTTTAGGTTTAAGACTTGAGAAAGATCGTCGACTGCCAACAGGACGGATAATAACAATGGCCGAAAAAGATCAGTTCCTATCACCGGCAACGACGCCATCATCGGTGACTGGAGACGACAAATATTTACTGCCATACGCTCACAAAGCGAAAAAACAAGAAAAGCTTCCATGGCACGAAAAATACAAACCGCCATACGCTTTACTAACTGCCAGTTTCTTAGAGGTAAACATAATAAATCTTCTGCCTTCAAAAATATACAGCTCTAAAATATTTAACAAAAATTTTATTTATTTTTCTTTTTAGATTCTAGTTCATGCTGTGATGAAAGACCAAACACCCTACTTAAGATTCGATCCGAACAAACAAACTCAAATCTGGCGATTCGTTTCGTATATGCTCGTACACGGAAGTTGGTATCATTTAATTTTAAACGTAACGATGCAGTGTCTTTTTGCGTTACTTTTGGAACGACAACAAGATAGTATTCGAGTGTTTTTGGTGTATGTCGGCGGGGGAATTATGGGTGCTTTAGGTGCTGCTTGTACAAGTCCCGATTTAGTTATTGGAGCTTCTGCAGGAGTTTATGCTTTACTTATTTCTCAACTGGCGGATGCGACATTGGTAATAATTCAATTTGTAATCACAAAAATAAAATTGATTCGATTGTTGTTGATTTATGTTCTCATTAAATGCCAGACATTAAATAACATCTGGAGTTTTGGCATTAAAGTTTTCTAATGAAACAGTTTCTTTTTGATATAAACTCGTGAATGGAACAATAAATAATTGAAATTGTTGATGTTAGTTTAAATATAATTTTTTTTTTAATTTTCAGAACTACAAAGTGATTAAGTACAAGAAAACGAGATTTGTCTCCGTTGGAATAATCGTTCTCTCGGACATCACCTATAATCTTATTCATTTTAAGAACCAAGGTTTTCCTTCGATATCGTGGGGGGCGCATATAGCAGGGGCCGTGGCCGGTTTATTTCTCGGATTCCTTCTCTACAAGAATCACGGCGACGATAAACGACTCTCCGGAATTCTTTTTTATTTCGGAGCGGTTTTAACGGTTTTGACCGTTTTCGGTTTAATCCTGGTCGATTATCAAGTGAGAAAATGCACGCCGACGAATTTAATTCATTCTCGGTATCTTTATGTTTGTTAGTACTTACATTTTCGGATCTCAAGTCTCTCTCAGGTGTCTCTCTGTTATCGTTAAAATTTGGAATTAATCAAAACTAAAATATTCTAGTCAGAACTAATTTAATTAAAACTAGAATTGAATGAATATTAATAAATTACATACTTAATGTTAGATCAACATGGTTCAGATTAATTTTGGATTTTAACGGTAACGTTTATTAACTAACAAATAATACAAATATCTTGTGCCAAAATATCGATGTTAAGAAAACAGATTATTTTTTAAAAGATCATGGCTAATTGATGTAGATTTGATAAAGATTTTTGATAAAGACTGATGAATTGAGTTGTTAAAGTGCCTCGTTTCCTCATTCAAAAATTGTATTCATTATCACCTGATGTATGGATGTACCTATTGAAAAAAAGTTTGTTGATCTCGTTTTTGTTGAATATAGACACTTTTGTCAAAATAATTTTTTTACTTCGTATGTTATTTATTTCTTATATGAATACTATGTACATATTTAAATGTTTATAATAAACGTTTTATTATTATATTATTATACTACCGTCTAATTATTCTAATTGTAATTGCATCTATTCTATGTATTGTTTTTATCGTGTGTATGAACTTTGATAAAGAAAAAAATCTCGCATTGTTCCGTTTTTTTAGTGATTTTTTAATACAATATTTGTAATAACAACACATACAATAAATCTTCTACTATAATATCTATAAATTAATTTAATTCTACATTTCACCTATGTTTTCTTAATTAAAATAAATACTTCTTACTTATTCAAAATAAAAATAAATCTTATTAATTACTTAGCCTCTATTATTTTTGTTTCTATGTCAAAGGATCACGCAAAATTTCATTTTACTGGTATTGTTGATAAATAAAGAATTATGACTATTTCAATAATGGTAATATTCTCTTTCGCGTCGCAATAAAAAACTGTAGTTAACAAATAAATTCTTCATCCTGTTGCATCGACTTTTAATAAAAAAATAACCACCAATAATACGTAAAGAATAAATTCCAAATGTCCGAAAGATAATAAACGGGATCAATTTCTTTTATAGTGTATCTTTATCACAGACTGAAAAATCGTTCGGAATTTATTATAGCCGAATAATTGGTAGTTTCGAATTGAACCGATTAGAATTTGAACAAAAAAAAAATGGCACTATTTCCATTTTATTCGGTACAAATTCTGGTTCAACATAAATCTTTGCATTGTACCCCAACTTCCGTACATTTACATTCTAAACATGGACCAGATAATTCTGAAATTATCCTTCCTACCCTATACATTCTTCCATAAATATTACATCCAGCCAATTTTAACAATCCAACTCCGGGTGATTCACTCGGTTTTACGTAATTTTCACCGGTTTTAACTTTTTCTTCATTAATTGGTTGATTAGTTGTAGAAATCGTCGTTGAAATCTTTACAAATTCAGGTTTAGAAGTTGTTATGATTGATTCAGAATCACTCAATAACGACTGGAATATTTTATCTAACGAATACTCGTCGTTTTTTGAAGTAATTGGAAACGGAGTTGTTGTTTGGGATTTTCTTTGAATAAAATTTTTCATATCGTCTCTTAAAATGTTTAAATTGGGAGCTGGTTCTGTACGAATAACATCTTTAAACGGGTTTTGAGAAATTATTCCTTCAGCAACCGTTACAACTTCTTTTGGACTTGATGTATCTTCAATTTGTTCCAATAATGATGAAGGAATTGATTCATCATCTATAAAAAATTAAATATATTTTACCACATCTTGAATTAAAACAATTATATTTACCACATATAATATGTGGACAACATGTTGTTCTTTCTAAAATTCCCGATTCTCGACACCCAGGTTTTAAAGGTGGACAGTTGTATTCGTGACAAATTACATTACCAAAGAAGCACTCGCACACTTCGCATATGTTATTGGAAGGTATCGTTTCGCCGTGTCTATATTCGTTGAGTTCATGGAGACAACTAACTAAAAAAATAAAAATGTTTTTAATGCTTTTTTTGATTTTTTAAAAGTTTTTACACATACATTGTCAATGGTAATTATTATGCGGGTAAAGTGTTAAATGGATCAAATTTTCGTTATAGAGAAATAGCCAAAACAAAGTAAAAAGGTTTTCAGTTTGAAAAACGAAAACTTCTTCCTTACATCAAATTGAAATATAAATTACATCGTTTTTGTGCGTTAACCTTAAGCAATTAAAGCATATACAGGATGTTTCTAAATTGATAAGAAAGATTTCAAGGGGTGATTTTTCAGCAAATAACTTTTTGTTCAAAACCCCTTCTCCTCCAAGTTATAGCCCTCTAAAGTTAAGGGAAAAAATCTGCAACTTTGTTATCTCTTGATATTTTACAACTAACAAATTGTTTAAGTACGAAGGCTTTCACGGCCGGTGTTAATTGAACTAAAATTAGAACTAAAACTAGAACAGTTCAACTAGTTCAACAAATTGTGAGTTTGATCACAAAAAATAAAATAATGCTGAGATCCATTTGGAATAACTTCATTTCTTTGACTAATAATAACCAATCTCTGAATTAATTCACTTGAGCCTGTGTATTATTTTATTTTTTTGTGATCAAACTAACAATTTTACAAGAAAATGTCAAGAGACAAAAAAAGACAAAAAGAAATCGTGACACTTTGTAAACTCTGGGAACAATATTCGAATCTATTCTATATGAATATAAGATAAAATGGGTGTACAATGATATTGGCAAAATGAGTCATTAGTTTATAATCAAACCGAAATCACGGTTTTGATCGTCTGCATTGGATGGAATAGAAATACTCCTTTCTTTGCGGGTATATTCATAGCATTGATTCAACTTTTGATCAATGACTGTCAAGTTCTCGCCTGCCGAAGGTGATTTTGCAGCTCCACAAATGATTTCTTATTTCATCGGTTGCGGATTATTCCCCAATGCTACTAATTGATCCAGAGATCTGGATTCTCTTCGATGCTCGGATTAACTTACTACAATTCTAATTTGATCGTGTATCGGCGATGGAAGTAGTTGCCGTGAAGTAGCAAAAGTTGCGGTCACCTTTTCGTGCACCTAGAGTTTTGGTACGTAGGTGGCATGTTAAATAAACATTCCAAAAGGAAATTTATTGCAATCTGCCATTAAAACATGATGAATTATCGAACAAGTTTTTGGAAGACTGAGATAGAAGTTGGAGGTCTATACCTTACGGACTCATAATGCGACATTGGAGCATCATTATGAAATACTTTTGCATTGCGTTTGCAAGAATTTGCTTTACTTTAACGTTCCTCATTATTTGAAATTGACACTTTATTAATTATTTGTTGTGCATATTTTATATACTTAGTACTGATCTAAGACATAGAACAGCGGTTTTTGATTAATCTGATTACGACATAGTTCAATATCCATTGTTAATAAAAGCATACATAAACTTTCGTTACCGGTGTGGTAAGTTTCACCAAATTTTTATTCTGATAGATAGAGAGAAAATAGAGGTAATAGAAAACGAGAGTGGTTGCTAAGTGGTTGCTGTTTGTATCTCTAATATTTTCAATACCTTAATTTAAAGGATCTCTTCCAGAAATATGAAATATATCTATAACGATTTAGACGATAACAAACTTTATGCGTTTGTGAATCTGCAAAAGCGTCACAAAAACTAAATATATTACACCTTATTGTAGGAGATCGGCGACATTTCTTATCAAAATTATGTCTTGGTCACATCTTGTCTACTCTGGAGCATTCAGAAAAGTTGTCAGTTATCAAATCTTCAAGAAACAGTTTATTGAGCATCTTTTTTTCTTAGAGTTGCTATTTTGGTTGATTTACAACTGGTTTTTTTCATCTTCATTAATGTTCGTTTATGATTTTGACTTCTTTGCCGTGATATTTTCCTTAGCACGCTTTTTCCTAATATTCTTTAGTCTATTAATTAAAATAACGTAGTCCGACTTCGAATAGTGCTTTACAGTACTTTACAGTCGGTATTTATATTTAAAAGGATTTTAATTTTTCTGGAGTTCCGCATAGTATGCTCGATAGAGTTTCACTAAACCTCAACTTCTAACTATGAACTCTATAAACCACATAGCTACATTTATCCATCCATATTGAGTGCTATCCCGAAAACTAATGTGTTAAGTGATCACTGTGAAGTCACTGTGACAGCAGTTGCGAAGGGTTTTCTTTTTTTAATTTGTCTTTATATGTTTGTGCCATCTTGCTGTATTGAGTAGATGCGTGTGATAACCATGGTATCACATTATATTTTGAAGTAATTAAGCTAACCACAAAGTTATATGAGTATAACATTCAGTAGCCATTATAGACTTTAAGAATTGTTCCCTTGGTCGTCTGGTTTTTTTGAAAGTGTAATTTTTTTGATTATTTTATTTGGGTCACTTTTTTTGTGTCTTTTATCTCTGCACTATTTTATTTTTATATATTACTCCTTTATTGCAACTTTGTTTTTGTTTAAGTCACCTACCAGCTCCTTTCCAATAGGAAATGCTTTCCCGCAATTATAACACTAGGCTCTCTTTCTTCTTCTTCTCATTAATTAAACACATGCTACCACATCGCAATAAGTAAATCTCAATGACGCATCCATCATAAGATTTTTGGTAGTTGGTTATAGCACCATTAATTACAGAAGAAGGTACTAGGCGACTACAAAATGTTTTCCCAGTACTCTTTGATCCCTGCGGTATAAACCTCTACAAAGAGTTAAAATTTAAGTTAGTAAAGTTAAAATGGGCAGCAAAAGATATATTACATATTTTAAATTAGCAAGTGCAAATAAATTCAGTTATCAAGGAGTATCAGGAATATCGCGCAATAGTCCAGTGCTTTTTTCACCTCCTTTAGCTATGATTTATGATGGAGCATCAAGGTATAGCGGGTATAAGCCCGATAGAACTTTAAATTGAAATTAATAACAAAAAATTATTTTGTTTGAAAGATCAATACATTCAGATTAACATTTGAAAATAATTTCGGGCATATGGGCACCGCGGCTATTCTTAACGAAGCGCATTTTGGACGTTCAATTTTGGGCCGCTTTTTCGAACATTGTTGGCCGTATGTCACGTATGGCCTCCAAGGCGTTAATTGTTGCTGATTTATCAGCATAAACCAATGACTTCGCGTGGCCCCACAGGAAATAATCGAGAGGTGTTAAATAGCACGACTTTGAAGGCCAATTGACAGGTTCATTTCTCGAAATCAACTTATCGCCAAATTTTGATTTCAATAAGTCTATGGTTGCGGTCGCCGTATGGCACATACCGCCACATCTTGCCCGGATCAATGTCATCCATGTTTTCAAACAAAAAATTATTGATTATGGTGCAGTAACGATCTCCATTGACCGTAACGCGAGCTCCGGCTTCATTTTTGAAGAAATCATGCCACCAGCGTGCAAACCACACCAAACGGTGCATTTTTCTGAATGTAATGGGGTCTGTTATGGATTGGTTTCACTCCATATGTTTTTGTTTATTAACAAACCTCATCGCTGAACACAATTTTGCGATAAAACATCAGAGCAGTTTCCAACTGCTCTAGAGCCCAATCGGCGAAAGAACGACGCATATGATGGTCTCTTAATTCCTGCACCAGCTGGATCTTAAGTGGGTGTAGGCCAAGATTTTTACGCAAAATTTTCCACGTAGTGGATGGACAGAGCCTCAATTCCTGCGGTTGACGACGAATCGATTACTAGGATCTTCTTCCACACTTTCGTTTACACCGGCGAGATTTTCTTCAGTACGCACATTCCTTCGACGTGTTGGTGTTATTGCATCATTTAGAGAGTATGTGGTATGAAATCTATCCACAGTTCGACGAATGGTTTGCTCAGATGGACGATTATGTGCGTCATACATATTACTAAGTCGTCTATAAGTTGTGCGAATTGATGACTGATTTTCAAAGTAAATCTGAATAATTTGGTAGCGTTGTTCAAGCGTCAATCTATTCATAATGATTTGCCAGAGTATACTGATCATAAATATCAAAAAATGGGCGCTGTATGACAGTTCGTTTAACAGTTAACCCTTTCGGAAGTTCTATCTGGCTTAAAAAAACACCCTCTACTATCACTGTCTTGCAACAAAGTCGGCGAGACACCACTATGGTAGGGTATACTGTGATTTTGCCTTCTACAAATCCATACATAGTTTTGAGATTAAGTATTTATTGAAGTGTCAGTTTGAGTATTGCAAGAATCAAGAAACCCATGAAGCAGATGTAAAGTAAAAGAAAGTGTATCTATCTAGGAAGTAAACATATCGATACTGAACATATGATAATCTAAAGCTACGTCCACACCGAAGGTAACCAAAAGGAACATTGTATTTATGTTGCTTGTTCCTGGAACTTCTATCTGAAAGTTTCTGGATGTTCCTTATTGTTTATGGTTACAGAAACAAATGTTCCTACAAGTTGCTTGTTTCCATATTTAGCGATATTAGGAAATTTAAAAACATTTGTAAAAATTTTTGTTTCAGACGCAGTGTTAAAACGTTACAACTTGTTTCTAAAACTTGTGTGCCGAGTAGCGACATTTACAGCGTAAACATCTGTTAAAAGCAGAAAATATATCGTTCCAGTGGTCTATCGAAAATATTATACATTTAATTGAGATATACAAAAATGCCGAGTGTGACGGTATAAAAATTTTAAAGATCGTTAAGATTTGTAAAAATCACATTGTATTCAAATACTGAAACATACACTAACCTGATGTAGACAGAGAAAGTTTCTTGTTGCGGCAACACGGTGATGAGTGACTAAAATGAGTTTTCTTGGTGTGATCAGAATATTTACGATAAATTTATTATTATTTCTGCTTCTTAAACAGGTTACGACAATCAGGAACAAAATGTTCCCATTTCTTTGGTGTGGACATTAAGATTTATGAAGTTAATAATCTGCTTGTTTCCGCTTTCAGAAGAACACAAAAAGAATTATTTATTTCAAATTATTACCGATTTATTCAGTTAGTTTTGAAATATAAGCTGGAACTTTAGCGAGAGTTATAATTGGTTTGGAATACATTCAACAGCTACAGAAAATGGCACAAATCCGATCAAACTATAAATCATTATAAAGAACAATCTCTAAGCTAACAAATTCTGGTACTAACAAAAACCAAATTTGTTCCTGATTGAGAAAAACAATTTATCAAACAATATGAAAAAAAAATAAAGTAAGATTATTATAAGTTCATTATGTGTTACTAATTCCTTCATACTCGATTATTACATCTCCAAGCACCTCTATATATAAAATTTAAATTTACCTCCACTGAGTTTGCTACGAAGTGGCAAAGGAGTAATAGCTTTCGTAATAGCTGTAACAGCATTTCCATCTAACCCTGATGTATAAGGATCATAATAATCTTCAATTGGTGGTGGATCTTTTGGAACAAATCCGCCTAAAACAAATAATTAAATTCTATAGCAAATTTACTCTAGGTTAGTAAATCAACAAACAACATTTATATTGAAATTTGAATTTTTACTTTCTGTTTTATTCGGTGGCGTAAAAGAATTGAGTGCATACGCAAAAAGAGTATCTGTTCGATCTTCAAAGGGAGGATACACAATTTCGGTCTTCGTATCCACAGCATCAGATGGTAAAAATGGTATGATTCTAAAACAAAACGACAAATTCAGAACAAATAAATTCATTCACATTAACATCAATCTAATCACTTACTTTAAATTTGGTAATGACGGTGGTAAAGTTGGTTTACCATAGTCATAATCGTCCTTATCTTTTGTTAACACCAAAGCGTCGACCGATAATTTTTCCAACGGATGCATCGTAACTGTCGACACTTTCACTTTAGATTCTAAATCGACGGTGGTCACGTCTTCCTTATGATCTAAATGAAGATTAGAGTGATTCGAAGATTCATCGCTTTGTTGATCCGAATTTTCGATACAATCTGTCGAGTTTAAAACGGATTTGATTGTTGTAACTTCTGAATTAAAAATCGTCTCGGAATATAAAGTTGTGGGAAATTCAGTTGAAACTATTGACGTATCATCGTCTTTTTTAATATCGTTTTCGTCATCGTTAAATAATTCCTGAGTAAATAAATCGAAAATTGTTGAAGCTAACATGGTGGCGTCCCCAATCTCCGTTGCTTCTGTATGATTTTGATCTGTTGTTACTAAATCTGCAGTTTCAGTAGTTGGAATTTCAGTTGTGGTCGTTTCTTTAACTTTGTTTAATTCAAATGTTTCAGCGGGATTTAATTTCAGATTTCCGTTTAAAATTGAATTAATATGAACGTGATTCACTGGAATAGAATCTATTTTGTGATACTTATTATTTGGTCTATAAACAATTTCTGGATAAATCTTTGTTGTAACATCATTAAGTTTAATCATATCCTCTATTGGATTAAGTTGTGGTTTAACTGTGCTTGTATCGATAATATTTCCAGAAAAATGTCTTGTTGTTCCAAAATATCCTGATGTTCTTTGCGGTTTTGCCGTAGCTACGTTTTCATATTGAAAAATATGATTAGTGTCCCTCCGAGTAGTTGCTTCTTTTCTTAACTTGGCATATTCTTTGCTCATAATTGGTATATTATCGTAATTAACTTCAGGGCGTGCCTCTATGGTGCCACCTTTCGAAAAAATCCTAAGAAATTATTTTAGATTTTTATGACATTTTCACTTACTGCAGTTATAACTGGCAGCACAACATTCTCCAGGCCTAATAACAGGGGAACACCCAAGAAGTGGAGGTGCACAAGATAAAGGTTCACATCTTACCAAACCTTTTATACAATAACAGTTATCGCAAGCTGAGTGACCAACTCCTAAGATTTTATGACCATTAGGGTGGTAAGTTCCAGATACAAGGCAACTATCTAATAAAAATAAATAGAGAAGTAAATTTTTTAAATGGAACCTTTTCTTTTACTTTCAAGAATTTTTGGTGGCTGAGTCGTGGTACTTGTTGTTGTTTCGGTATTTTCACATTTATAATGAACAGGACAACAGCTACTCGAATGATACATTGGAGAACATCCATCGATTGGCAGAAGGCATTTCGGTTTAACGCATCTTTGTTTTCCCGCTAAACAATAACAATATTCACAATATGATGAAGAATCCATCGCTGAACCAGGAGCATAAATTGTTCCATTTGCTACACAAGCTACAAAAAAACTATATAATTTAAAATGTGATCATTTCTTAATTTACCATTTGCAAAATAAGCTAGATGTTCACTTTCAATTTCAAATCCATCTTCTTCAGACCTCGCCAAAGGATTATATTCTAACTTTTGAGAATCTATAAAAAATTTCTATTATTATTGAAACTAAACATTAAAGTCTATTTTTACCGTGACAAATTAAGTCCGGACAACACGTTTTATATCTATACAAAAGGATACAACCAGGCGGTGGAGGATTTGGTAATTTTGGGCACACCCTTAAATAACAAAGTAAAGTGGATCTGCTGCAGGTGCAGTTCAAACAAGGCTCCGCGGTCATAACTTCTTCGCCCTCACCGTAACTTCGGTTACCTTCGTAACCTCCGTTGTACCAGCAATCTGGAAAATACACGCCCATTACGCACGAAGAAGTGAGTACTTAAATAGTTTTGCATAGCCACGTAGCAAAAAGTTAATTACCAGAAAACGCTTATTCGGTCGGAGGTAATTACGAAATTCGTAAGTTACAGTGGTACTCGCTCAAACGTCCGAAGGCCGTAAAAGCCTTGGGAAAACGTCGATGAGAACTGGTTGAAGCATGCCACAAAAGCTACGTTTAACTATTCATCTAAGTACCATTACTACTAAGGAGTTGATTTCAAGAAATCTTTTTTGTATTTGATACGGTACCTTAAAGCTTTGATCTTTCGAATCTTAATCGTTTTTATTATATTTTTAAGATAGAAAATGTGAAATTTAATTCTATTTAATCGATGAGTTAAGGGAGTTTGATTAATACATAAACGATCATATCTTTAATTAAACAGTAATTAAAACTAAGATTTATTACAGTGGGCTTGGTCGAAAATAGGACTAAGTAAGTGCAATTTTGCCCAAATTGAATAATCAGTTTTTACAATAAAGTATTGGCATACCTTCAATAATAATTGGTTAGAGCAGACTTTGACTATTAAAATGTAAAATTAATCAACATTAAAGTATAACATAGTTTTCAAGTTGTTCAATAAAATACATGTTTACATATCAATACAGAAATCTCCTCAAAAATAAGTTCATTTTAAAGATATAGAACAAAAATAAAAATATTACTTTCTACCCCAAAGTTAGCCATTTCTGAATGTCTTCAACAAAGCTTTGACAAAGTATTTGTGCCATAGTTAGCATCTCTTAGTAAACATAAACCATTTTTAAGATTAAAGCCAATAGAATATCGAACATAAAGATACAGTTCATTTGAGGGACTCCTACGGATGCTGATTTAATCATTTTGTAATGATTAAAGTACTGCATGTCTATCCCCCTTTTTTAGGACAAGAAATGCATGACGTAATATGATATGCCGACGTCACTTGTAGCCGAGGTGCTCAAGAACATCAATGCTGACAGTATTATAACATAAAGGATTTTTATTATCTCGCATATGCCGAGTATATAAAGAGAAGATATTGAAATGGTGCATTAAAGATCGATATTATTAATGTTTTAAACGGTCTTAATTCCACTTCGAACATTTAGTACGGGCACTTGTATGTAACACAATAACTATGTACATACGATAACTCTAAAACGAAGCTAATGAAATATTAGAATTGGGATAGAATTGAGTTGTATGAGATGGCGTAAATGAATCTCCAATGTTGATTTACACGATGTTAATGGGTATTTGCCTCACGGAATAAAATAGTTATGTACATTAAGATACCAAGAACCAGAATGATCATAGTACGATTAAGTTTGAGATTATAAGTATGCTACCAGATGCTATTGCTTCGTTAAAATGTAAAGACTGATTTAACAGAAAGCATGTGATACAAAGATTCACACTAAAATAATTTGGGTTGGGTTGGGAAACCCAACCGTTTTAGGTTAGTATATCTGATTGATACCGCAGGGAAGCTCTTGAGGAGATGGTAAGGGTAACGAATGTAGGTTGTAAGCGAAAAAATAAAACATTGATACATGACGAGTAATGGACGACAGATCTAATCGTCCCACCTTAAATGCCAGTTCAACACATCTACTGCAAAATTTTTGGATATAACAAATTTTTGTACTTCTAAAGTTACAAAGCTCATTGAATATCGGTGGTATTTTGAGTCTCTCTCATTTGGGCCAGAGCTGCTAGGTGTATGAGGGTGTTTATTGCCCAGAAAAAAATCATTTTCTTTCAACACCTTAAAGGCCCGCGCTGGCAGATTAAAAGACCCCGAGAAGGGTGATCGAGCAGCCGCGGATGGAAACAGCTAATGTTCTAACCGCTGAGGAAGATGAGGACACTCTCGTCAACCTAGACGCCGACCCCAAAACCCCGGCTTCGACCAGGGAGTTGGATGAATCAATCGTGGATGCACCTCAGCCCAGAACAGCATCAGCTGATCAACTCGCCTCTTCGAAATGAACGAAAAAGGTGATGTATCTACCTTGTAGGTGACGAATTAAGGGTGGTGCAGTGTAACCTACACCATAGTAGGGCAGCAACTGCCACCCTTTGTCGCCACCTTGATATGATGATTAACACTGTCGCGCTGATCCAAGAACCTAGGGTTTTAAAAGGTCTGCGGTTTCAGTGGTTTAAGCGGTTCTATTTTTAGCTGCCCTGCCACTAATAAGGCCAGAACTGCCATTTACGTACCAAAACACGCAAACGCTCACCTGTTGCCTCAGCACACAGCAAGAGACGGTATCCGACAATGTTTCAATGTCGGACCATAGATGGATCACTTTCGATCTTGGTACCATAAAGATTGGAAAGAACCTAAAGCGTAACCCTAGAAGGACGGATGTGGACGTGTTCAGATCTTTGCTAACTGGGTGCTTGAGCAATATTGGGTTGAGTAAGCCAACTGAAAGCTTTGAAGTTGAGGAGTACCTAAATATTATTAGTGATTCCTTAATTAAAGCTTATAAAAAGGCCTGTGCCTCCGATCAGAGGCCGTCTCTGGGCGTGCTACCATTTGGTGGTGCCCTGAGCTACCCAAACTCAAAAAGGAGGCAAGAACACCCTTTAATAGAGCTAAAAACTCATAATTAGACTCTGACTGGAAACTTTTTAACGGAAAATTAGCGGAGTTCAAAAAAAGCGTTCGTCATAGAAAACGAGAAACGTGGAGGAAATTTTGTGAGGAAGTTTCCTCCTGCAACGAAGTTTCTCGGCTAAATCGGGTTCAGGCTTCAGACCTGAACCCGATTTAGCCCCTGAACGACGAATTGGCTAACTAAAAAAGGCTGACGATTCTTATACCGACAACCTTTTGGAGAGTCAGGTTTTTCAGGTTCCGGAAGTTCCGTGTGCTTACAATAGGACACCAACCATGAACCTATTGCAGATGATTGGATTTCAGCCGAAGAGATCTGCAGGGAGGAAAAAACAGTTTCTCGCCGTTCAAAACACCAGGACCAGACGGTATTATACCTGCCCTTTTACAATGGGGCTGGGAGAATTGAATAGTACCTCACCTTCTTGGAAATCTTCCAGGCATGCCTGACGCTGCGCTATATACCCAGTCGGTGGCGTGAGGTCACAGTGAACTTCATACCAAAACCGTGTAAGCTTGATTATTTCACACCGAAATCGTTTAGACATCGTTTAGAAATTGTTTAGAGAAACAACTTTCTCTGGTATTAACGATGCCTTGTTAGAGCATAATGTTTCACCGACTCTTTGTGGTTGGATTGAGAACACTCTTAAACATAGGATAGTTAAGCTTAGGATTGGCGATGTCAGTCTCCAAGGAGGAGTTACTCGAGGCTGTCCACAAGGAGGTGTACTATCCCCACTTTTGTGGAACGTCACCCTGGATAGCCTCTTGAAACGCCTCGCTGAAGCCAACTTTACTACAGTTGATTACGCAGATGATTTAACCATTCTCGTCAAAGGCAAGTACAGAAACGTGGTTTTTGATAGGATGCAAGTAGCTCTCAAATTGATAGAGACTTGGTGTGACGAACAAAGACTCTCTGTGAATCCTAAGAAGATAGAGTTGATTCTTTTCACACGGATGAGGAAGTTTAGCAAGCCCAGAATGCCATCCCATGCTAATACTCCATTGGTGTTGTCAAAAGAAGTCAAATATCTGGGCATCACACTTGACAATAAAATAACATGAAGAGTAGCTCTACGAACTGTAACGGGACTCGTCACGGGTCACTGTAAGGTAAACAAGCATCTTTACAACCTTATGCTTGCTGTTAGTCCTCTATGTCACCTCTGTGAAGAGAGCGAGGAGACGGTACGACACATCTTGTGTGAATGCCCCACTCTGCAAGACCTCAGTATGAGAGACTTCGGAGAGGAATGGCCGAGCACAGATGGCATCAGGAACACATCTCTGAGCTCTATCCTAGCCTTCGAAAATAAGGTTAGGCTGGTTGATGTAGCCGGAGAGAGTGCAGGAGGATGTACAAGGGGCCCGTTGGGGACTAGGTGCTGTATGCGAAAGCATTCCCTCCCCTTTCCTACATACATACATAATACTCTCATTTGGGGCAGAGCTGCTGGGTGTATAAGGGTGTTTATTGCCCTCATCAAAAAATCATTCGGGCCATATAGGGTCTCTAACTAATGGAATCTTGTTGTCCCTATTTTCGTACAGGAAAAAATTTTAAGTTTTCCATTTTATTTTTAAAGCCATATGTTTTGTGCGTAGTCACCTACACCGCTTCCTGGCTATGAGTATGAAACGAGAAGTAATAAATATTTGTTTTGAAACATCATTCCTCAGCATTGTTCGAGAAGTCGCCATTCCATTGTTTTGTTAAATTATACAATAAACTGCTTACCTCGCTTAATGTAGTAACTAAATATGAAAATTTTAAAAAGAAGGTTAAAGGTTTTTAAAGAAATGAGGCGTATTACACGGTGCAAGAATACATGGAGGCCTGACATATTTATAATATTTATAATTAATTTTTTGTTGTTTTTTAAGATGATGACCAATGCTGCTATGAACTGCTAACTTGTTGGTTAAAATAAATTAATATTATTATTCTTACATTGGACGAGAAACTTTGAAGTACTGATACCAATACCAAAACGTTTAGAACCAGCAAACATAGAATGCTAGGCACTGATTTACTTACATCCAATCTATCGGAACCGATTGAAGCTAGATGAATAATAAAGATGAACAATGCTTATCATTGTTTATCGTTCCAAAGAATGGAACAAGAGGTGGAAATGTCATCCAGATCACAAAATTTTATACCTAACGTCGAAAGCTGCATAACAAGAAAATGAGTGAACAGATCTTTTCAAAACCTAATCAATAACAGTTCATGGTTTATACGGAGAGTACTTTAAACATGAAATGAAAGATTAAAACGATAAATGCTTTGTGATCAAAGTGATCTTAGTATATCGTAGTGGAGAACAAGGGAAAGGGAATGTCCAGCATGCGTTCAACCAAGTGTAAATAACACTTAAACTGCAAATAGTTTGAATGTGTGAACAAGTTGGACAAATTGTGTTGTAAATGGATTGACCACTTAAAACCATCGGCGGGATTTTGGAAAAAATTAAGACTCTTAGTTTGTCAGGGACCCTGCACAAAAGAGACCTCAACCCAACGTTGTATATAGTAAACCAATATATGAAAATTGTGCAGCTAAGTGTAACCTCACACAAAAAATCCAAAGTTTTTTTAATATCAATCAATAGATAATAATACACTGTGGGAAATTATTCTTGACTTTGAAGAAAAATTTATTCTTGAATGTATTTCTTAGAAACAAGTATAAGATACTCTTAAAATAAAACTATTTTTGTTTTAAGAACAGAAATATTATCGAATGAAGTATATCATATTCTTAGCATCGAAGAATATCATTTTTTTGTTTCAAAAAATTCATTCTTGCGTCAATAATTCATAATACTCAAATGAAGAATTATACAAGATTGTTACATGAATAAGTTTTTCTAAAAATAATAAACGTTATTCTTGACTTAAGAAATCTATTCTCGATACGAAAATGGAATTGTTGACGCAACACTAAGATACTCTTTTTCAAGATTATTTATTTACTTTCACTAAGAATTCGTTTTCTTGAGAATCAAGAATATTTGTATACTTGCTTTGTGAATATGTGGTTTTTCTTCACTCAACAAAATGATTTTCTTGTGGATATACGAGAATATGATAAGCTTGAGCCAAGAGTAATAATCTTCGTTCAAGAATACATTTCTCTCAGTGTAGATAACAACACAGTTTAAGCTTTAATTCAGTATAAAAATCGTTTCTTCGGATACCACGATTACCCATAAATGATACTTTTAAATGTGTTGAAACTACTCGTAATTAATGTGGATGATTCTTTATTTTTTAATAATACGATTAATTGAGTTTCTAATAAACAAACCAAAGCGTTAATTTCCTCAGACTATAACTTCTACCTCAAAGGCATACAATATTTCATATTTTTCTTGCTCGTTTATGATGGTTTGCACAGGCTAGAAAGCGTGGTTGTTTCACGGGACTGAAATACTCATTTTATGTTTCTTCTTATTCCATTATTGTTCCCACTAACACTGACAACAAGTTGATGTGAACGAGCTGATAACATCTTTAACACGTGAAGTTCTTCGCTTTATTGGTTAATAACTTCAAGGATAGTGCTATTCTAGTAATATTACTTGACATTAAGTTTAATACTAGAATGTAAGTAGACAATATAAAGAACATAAATATCAAGTGCTATGTAACCCGATATGAGCGGGAGAAACACATTTTTTTATAATCCAGGAAGCCAGAGATTTGTCTTCAAACCTTCCCCATTCACCGGAAACATATATGTTGGTAATCCTAAGGTAGTTTTACAAGACAAAATCACAAATTGTTGACCATGGTATTATTAAAAATTCTTCAATGCAAGTGTAACAAAAGATTGCAACATTTTTCTCATTTTTGAGAACATAAGGTACGATACGATAATCTTGTGTGCCAAATCTACACACCATACTATAACCTCCCTGATGTGTAAAATTTGTTCACGAACTTCATTACACAGTTTGTCGA
Source organism: Onthophagus taurus (assembly GCF_036711975.1). Lineage (NCBI taxonomy): Eukaryota > Metazoa > Arthropoda > Insecta > Coleoptera > Scarabaeidae > Onthophagus > Onthophagus taurus. The sequence continues at coordinate 20,547,013 of NC_091966.1, forward strand.
GTAACGACAGCTCTCGACGAGAGCTCATTTAGCATCGACAATCCAGAGACTCATTCTCCTCGATTAAGTCCGTCTTGATTTGTTGAATAATTGGTAGTACAGAGTTCCGAGTTCAGAGTTCCAGATTCGCATTGTTGTTAACTGCACATAGTTACTTCGACGCAATTCAAAGGTTCCAATTTTTCTTCTTCTGTCGCTCAGTAATATAATTTAGTGCACTTTCCTGCATGATGGTGGAATATTGGAAAGTGGTCTAATTCGTCTAATTATCTCGCTTTATTCGGAGGTAACGTTTGGTTTTACTAAAAACTTCACATGGTAGTTGATGGTTTAATCCTAATATAGGAGTTGCCCCTTTATACATGGGAAAAGTTTATGTTAATATTTAACTTGATGCTTACTACTGCTATACTAGGTAATAAAATAAAAGGAGAATCTACGAAAGGTGTCACAAACCCATACGAGAAATATTGGGAGTGCCATTAGTGGTTAACATCAAGAAGAATATGAAATCATGAATCATTAAAAGTTGATGTTTTAACATTGACTTTGAATTATTAAAAAAATTACGTCCTGAAATGATATCATGAGAATTAGAATGAATCGAGGATTAATTTAGAATTAATATTATACATAAACATTATTTTTGGAAACCACTTTGTGTACGACTTTTTCGACAATTAATACTAATTGTTTCACATTTGCTTCTATACATTTCAATTTTAAAATGCACTCAGAAACGGACACAAAAAGAAGGGGCAAATACATTAGCGTTGACCATAAAAATTCTCCGAAAATCGCTTCCAGGGAGTGTTCTGTTTGGAATACCGCATTCTCTTTGGCCGAGGGCGTCGGCTTGGTTTCCCAAGTCCAATATCGGTCCATTGAGTAGTTCATTCATGCACAGGGCCCGATCTCTCCGCGACCATTAAATGTTGCGTAACTTAATCGGGGCCGTTTTCACACACAGCGGCCGCCCGTGTACATTATTTGCCGACGAGATCTCTGAGACCATTAAATTTTATGACCGGGACTGCGAACGAGAAAGAGACGAACGAGGAGAAGAGACGAAGAAGAGGAAGAACGTGCGCGAACGCGATGGCAATAAATTTAAGAACCGAACGGCTTCGAACATAAATAATAACACAATTCTCGACACTCGGATTAGACATCGCCGAAAATTACTCACGTGTAAATCAGAGAGGTACCAGTTCTGACAGTGTGAGAATTAGATTTGGCTAGTCAGATAGAGGCAGACCTCCAGGTGTGCTTCATTTCTTCGTTTTATCTAGATTTTGTTATCTCAAAAATACAATTCTTGTTCGCCTTTTTTTACTCGATTAGAAAACACAATAATCAAACATGAGATTGTCAGATTTAGTTCCGTTACTCCCGAGAGAATAAGGCTTAGATGCACATTTTCTCCCTTATTATCCCAAGCTTATTATCGACGGATCGTCCGCGTATATCATGTACTAACGCCACGGTGAGGGTCAGCGCCACGCGAACTTTGACCCGCCGTCATCTTCGCCTATTCTATAGGTTCACAACGTCGAGGTCTGTAGTTTCGCGCGCTTAACTACTTCGAGATTTATGTAGACAAACAAAAACGTGCAAAAACGTTGTTTCGTTTTCGTAATTAACGTCAGCATGGGAACCTAGAAGATTAATATTTAAAAGAAATAGAAGTAGCGGATTCGGAAACCGGGCGCCTAATTTTCGCAAACAACCAAGAGGCGAGAATAAAGGAATAACATACGGCAATTTATTTCTTTAGGTGTAAATTAACGCAGTAGGTGACCGTTACAGATTTTCATTAAAATGGTATAATGATTTAATTTTTTTTTAATTTGTAGAATAGACCTAATCTCCTGCTGAGTGTTTATTAACCAAAATATACGTTAACTTATTTAATTAGTTTTAAATTGTTTGAGAGTGTAAATAAAAGAAGAAATATGTTACTACTAAAGTTCAAATGAGTTCGAAAACATTTTTATTTAACTGTTATTTTATATAATATTAATTTAAAAAGTCAAATTGTTCATAAACTGTATCAAAGACCGTTAAAGGTTTTGTTAATTCAAAATAATACAACGAACTAACGTTAGGAATAAAAATTAATGTTTTTTTTATCATATTTCCCCCAGGATATTTTTAGTACAATGCACTACGTTTCAACCTTATTTTACCCGCACTGGTGGCGTTCTGATACGAAAGAAACTTCATTAGAAACAAGTATTCGAGAGCGCATTTCCGTTCAGCGGTACTCATCAAGGTCTTTACGATATCATAAATATCTCGAAAATGATACAATAAAACATACGGTGTGCGTCAAATGTAAACTGTTCAAGATCTCATGGTGACTTAAAGCACATTGATTTTTATTTTTTATTAACCCAAATATTTTAGCGTACAAATAGTACGTCAGAATTGATGTTTCTCCAGAATATGATAACTAAAGTAAGACTATAACTTTTTTTTCAATTCCTCAATGGTCTCCAGCGGATTTGCGTATACTTTAGATTTAAAATATAACCATACAAAGAATTGAAGGGCCATATTCTCGCCATAGCCTCATACAATCAATTACTAAATAAAAAAAAGCAGCAGGAATCAGTCTCCTGACCGGGTTGTCGAAAATTACTGAGAGAATTCTGCAAGCAGAAGTAGAAAAGAAAAGACTACTCCCAATGAATCAATTTGGATTCAGGAATCTCATTAGCACGTCAGTACTTGCCCAGAAGAAAATACATCAGACGATCGCGGTGGTATTAGAATGACTGGACTGAATACACAAAAGACTAGGCTTTAACAGGTAAGCTTATTTTATATCACGAAGAGGGTAGAGATGAAAAGAGAAATCACATACCTAAGAGTAACATTTAACGGGATACTGAACGCCTGAAACCAAACTGCCAAACGATTACTTGCTTAGAGGTTAAGCAGTACAAAATAATCAGCAAATAAGCTATCGTCATAAGAGAACAACCACCGCTTCCAGCAACAACTAAAATAAGGATAATAGACCATAATAACGCTTTAGTTAACATATGAAGTACAGATCGTGAAAAATCACAAGAATGTGCAGAATTTGGAATCTACCTGAGGAACGTACAAATACTGGAAACAATAGGAAAGAAGACACTGTGGGATATGCTACAAGAAAGAAAGTGCAAGTTGGTGAAAAGTTTTAAAGAAAATGGAAGTTTCGGTATGTTTGTCGGATTGTACACCAACCCGACACTACCTTGCTAATGATAATACCTTGCCTTAGATGATGAACCAACGTCATAGTCGAGAGACTGATAAACGTTGGAAAAAGTGGCTTGAATACTTACTAATTAAGAAGAAATAGAATAATGTAGAATTAAATTAATTTATAGATATTATAGTAGAAAACGTATTGTTCACATAAAGTAGATGCAATAATTTTATCATAATTAGCTAGATGTAATATTTCAAATTAACTGGGGGCGGGGTTATATTTGATTCGCACTGTATAGTTACAAATAATTGTTAGTTTTTCTATACCAGCGATTCCCAATAAGGGGTGCCTGGACCCCTAGGGGTCCACTGCCACAATACTAGGGGTCCACGACGCATTTGTGAAAAATAATGTAGGCAAATAAATTATAAAAAAGTAAAAATTTAAACTACAACATACGAAATTAACTAATTATATAGATAGATTATATTAAAGATTAATATTACTATCAGAAGAAATATGTAACGTTTTCTAGGACATTTTGGGTATGTAGGTTGGTAATATTACTCATTTGGGGGATTTTTTTAGTTTCCTATTTTGTTTCTTAGACGAGTTTTGTTTCGACAAAGTAGTCGTTATAAGTTAACTCTTCTTTCTACTTCTGCTTTTAAATCTATAAGTGAAATTAAGTAACCAAACTCAATATTGACATTTTTTCAAGCAACATTTGGTGGGTAGATGTTACAAAGGCGAATACATTTTTACTTTTTTATTATACAGGGTAATGAAACAACAGATAACGTTACTCAAATTAAGTTTTAATTCGAAATGAAAGAATACGTTTTTTTAGATTCAGTTTTGTTTGATTTTCTTCTAATTGGGTTTTGGGCAACAATTACGTGTTAAAACAAAAAGTAGCTGACATATATAGCGCAGAATATTTATCCTTTGGTTTTACAGAATTTTTGTCCTCGGAATCTGGAAAAACACGACCGTAGTGTGTTATGTGCAGCCAGATTGTAGCAAATGATTCTATGAAACCAGCTAAGTTAAGACACCATTTTGAAACAAAGCACCCAAAGTTTCAGCAAAAAAACACATTTTTTTTTTAAAGAAGGAACAACAATTAAAGAACATTCAAAGAAGCGTGTCCAACATTGCCATACCAGCATCAAACAATTTAGTCATAATGATCTCCTTTAAGGTGTGTCAACTAATAGCTCAAAAAGGTAAACCTCATGCTGAAGATCTCATATTACCAGCAACAAAAATTATGGTGTCTGCAATAATTGGCGATAAAGCTGCGAAAGAAATTACACAAACTCCGTTGTCAAACAATACAGTGCAAAGAAGAAATCAAAGTGTGGCAGAAAACATAAAAGATCAATTAATACAAAGAGTTCGTGTATCACCTTGGTTTGCTATACAGTTGGATGAAACAACGGACATAACTAGTCAGGCAGTTTTATTGCACTGTGTGAGATACAAGCATGAAGATGCAGTTCTCGAAGACCTGTCTTTGTAGATTTCTTAATTAACACAACAGCAGAAGAAATTTTTGAAAAATTATTGGGCGAAATGTGTTGCTGTAAGCACAGAAGTTGGTGAAGGCGAGAATTAAGCAACTATCTTCATCTGCAGAGTGGTAACATTGTGCTGTACATCAAGAAGCGTTGGTTACAAAAAGAATTCCTGCAGAATTAAAAGCGGTATTACATGAGTGTATCAAAATAATAAATTTTATTAAAAAGAATGAAAAGCATTGGGGCGACTTTGCGAATTACGTAAAGAAGTCAATGTATTCTTAATGGAAGAACAACATTTCCAATACCATCGCTCTGATAAATTCTCCCCAGAAAATTTAATTAATTCTACATTTATTATCAAACTGGCGTACTTATCCGACATCATTACTCATCTCATTGATTTCAATGTAAAATTACAAGGTGCAGATGTAAATTGTTTTCAGGTAGAAGACAAGATTGAAGCAATTATTTTGAAACTGGAATTATGGGAGAATCGACTCAAAAGAGGAAATGTGGAATCATTTCAAAACTTGTCGACATTTTTAAACATGTCTGAAGATACAGTTCCAAATGAGGAAGCACGACTAATCATGTGTCTAAGAAATCTAAGAAGCACCTTCAGAGAATATTTTCCACTTCCTGACAGAACTAAGGCATGCATTCGCAATCCGTTTACTATTAAAGATAATATGGATTATGGAGTTACCAGTGGAGAGCTTCAAATGGCTTTCAAATAAAAAAAAACCTGTCTGATTTCTGGGCTTACGTTTTCAATGAATCGCGCCGAATTTGGGAAACAAAGCTTTGCAAATTTTGATACCCTTACAACCACATATCTTTGTGAACAATATTTTTCGTCGTTACTTCAAATAAAAAGTAAATCAAGAAACAGATTAATTAATTTGGATCCCGAATTACGCGTTAAACTGTTGAAAAATATACAACCACACTTTGAGAAACTTGTAAAAGAAATGCGAGTTCACCCATCGCTCTAAATTTATTTATTTTTGTACTTTGCGATAATAGTTAAAATATAAAACAAAACATATTATACTTTATGTATAAAACGAACGATTTATTAATTTATCCAGGGGTTTAATTTTTTTATTTAGTAAAGGGGTCCATGGCGAACACAAACGATTTTAGGGGGTCCATAGTTAAATCTAATTGGGAATCGCTGCTCTATACTATCATCAGAAACTGATAACTTTTAATAACCTTGCTTTAATGTGCGTACTCAAAAAACACTTTTGCCTTCTCTTAAGTGATGTTTTGTATCTTATCTCTGATTTGCAATGAGGTTATAAAACAACGCCTTCGAGCTTTGCTGGTCTTTGAGATGTTCTCTTCGTTGGTAAGGCAACGGCAGCAAACATCGAGTGCAGCGCCGGTGGTCCTTTACAACTCCTTGACGTTTCTCGCTTTAAGTGGCCGTCCGTGCGCGATCGTGTAATATGCCGGCGCACGTAGTCGCTTCTTGTGGCCCCGTACATGTGCGTATATATGGAGGAGATAAGCCGTGACGCGTAACGGGACATTTTTTTTATACGGCCACAAGGCACCGACGACGACTCCGTCAGTCGAAAGGAAATGCTCGAGCACCGTATGAAAAGCAAAAGGGAAACGTTTCTGCTTCCTCTTTCAGAAACACGCCCGCTACTATCTTTATCCGGCGAATGTGGGAAAAGAGTTAATGTTCAGAAAATATTTTATAGTATATATTAAATTTTTTCTCACAATCGAGTAGGCTAAGAAAGTTTCTAAAAGAAGTTTTTCCAGAAATCGAACAGTATTAAATCTGTTGGATTCCAATAATCTTGTTGAAAATTGTTAGGATTCCTGGTTGGAAAAGACGTTGTCAGGGATGTTTTTTTTTCTTGAGCTTTTAAACGGGTAATAATTAGATGAACAACTCTATAAAGCTGTAATACCAGCGCGTTACGGCGATAACAGTAATTTATTACAGTCTATTAAAGAGAGATTAGTCGTAAATAGTGCTGTGCACCCGTCTAAAGATGGCAAATCCGTTAGGTTCGTTTTGCTCTCGCCGACGACGTTTCTGCTGTGACAACGATGAAGAAGACGATGGCTACGGCAAATTGTGATGCCGCCGGACAAACGCTTTTTCGCTGTCTTTCTAATTTCATCCGATCGTGATTTAACCGTCGACGACCTATCGGCCCATTTCGAAGGGTTCACTATGTCAAGATCAATTATTCTTTGAACCATAACCAAGACAATCACCCATCCTTTATATTTCACATTTTTTCAGCTATAAACAGCAAATTATTACATAAAAAATCTTCTATACTTATTCAAAAAAACTTTTGAAAATCTTTAATTATAGTCTAATTACAAAATGTGTTAAAAGAACTTTGAATATTTAAATAGCTAAGCGGGTCACCTTCCTATTATATTTATTTGACAATAAATCCAGATGTTACCCAATGAAAGCGTTTAAAACAGCTGTTATCATGACAACAATCCTTTAGTTAGCGTAATAGGAAGATGGTAAAGTAGCCCGAGATACGCTATTTATTCATTGTTGATTCCAACATGAGAAGCAAAACGTGTTCTAAGTGAATAAGGTACTATTTATTGTGACTACGGATTTCAACGTAACATAACTTGACAATGTCTACACTTTGTGTTAAAGATGTAAATCTCGATGTAACGGAATAATATAGGGGAGATACAAGGTCAAGACAGAATATTTAGTTGTTTTCTTTCTTTGCCCTTTTGATGTTTCCAAAGGCCGGGCTAAGTAGCCAACAAAAGAATTCAACAATGAATAAGTTTGGATCAGAAGTCTTCAATGCTAATCAAACCATAGCGGTTTTAAAATCCGAATTAAACCTGGTAATATACATTAATGATTTATAACGCAATTTCCAATTTGGGTTCATTAAGTTGTGTAATTGCATAATCGGTACGGTCCTGGATATTGAGAAATACATCTCAACGACAAAATTGAAAGGTGGATGGAAGAAGCAAATCTGAAAGGTGATCTCGGGACAGACCGAGAAAACAGAGACAGACCAAAAAATTTTTCAACATCACCATGGCAAAACTGCCCTCGTCAATTCTCGGTTTTCCTTCACCATGTTAGATGAGTCTCAGGTTCGGGACGCTCTTGCAAAAACGCGCTCTACAAGTGTTGGTGCTGACGATGTTAGTGTTAGGCAACTCCTTCCCATCTTGGACATAATTACTCCACCATTACTTCATATCTTTAATTTCTCCATAGAGTCTTCGCCCTTTCCTGCAATTTGGAATCAGGCCTGTGTTGTTCCCATTCCTAAGATTAAGTGCTCTACGATACTTTCCGTATTATCTAAGGCACTTGAACGCTTGGTGTACAATCAAGTGCAGGATTACCTTGATGAGCATAAACTAATTACAGACTATCAATCTGGTTTCCGACCACGCCACAGTACCACATCGGCACTCATCAAGGTTACTGCTGATATTAAGCGTAACTGTGACGATCGACGAATAACCTTGTTAGTTTTGCTGGACTTCAGCAAGGCATTTGATGCTGTGGATCATAGCCTACTGGTGTCGTCTCTCTCTGCTATGGGCTTTGCCCCTGAGTGCGTTACTTGGTTTAGGTCATACCTTTCTCAACGTTCCTTTTGTGTGCGTGACACTTCATCTTCTTCTTCTGTGTTTCAAAGTCATAGTGGTGTGCCTCAAGGAAGTGTATTGGGTCCATTACTCTTTTCAATTTTTATAAACAGTGTCATCAAATTCATTTCATGCAATTATCACATATATGCCGATGATCTTCAAATCTATACATCAACAACTGTGTAAATGTTTTGGCCTGAGTTTGAATATTGCCAAGACACAAGCTATAGCATTCGATTCAAAACCTTTACTTGCAAAATTTTACTCTTTCAATGATACGCAACTGATACTTGGTGACAATGTTATACATTTCACCAATACGGTTAAAAACTTGGGGATGACAATGGACTCAGCGCTGTCTTGGCGGTGTCAAATTCAGTCTGTCTGTAGGAAGGTCTATTTTTGTTTTCATTCCTTGCGTAAACTTGGTTGTTTCCTTCCCCTTGCTGTCCGTCGTAATCTTTGTTACTCATTAATACTGCCCCACATAGATTATGCTGATGCAGCGTATCCCTACCTAACAATTGCCCTCCGTAACAAATTGGAAAGACTGCAGAACAATTGACAACAATTGACCTGGGTAAGTACGACCATGTGACGCAATATCGAAATCACCTTCATATGTTGACTGTAGAAAAGCGCAAATCCTTCCGTATACTGGCTACATTATATAAAATACTTTTTCTCGGACCCCAGTATACTTGTACACGAACTTTCAATTCATGTCGTCTCGTGGTCTGCCTACTAGACTACTAGCACAGTCTGATACCTTACTCATATTTCCCATTCATCGCACCGAGAGATATCATGGATCTTTCACGGTGCAGGCTATAAAGCTTTGGAATAGTTTACCCACGGAAATACGCAACACTCGGAGTTTTCTAACATTTAAGGTCTACTTAAGGGATTATCTATTAACACTGCAATTATCTTAATCTAACTCTTGATGTCACCTACTTCTCTTCTCTTTTCCTTTTTTTTTTCTTTTCTTTTTTTTTCTCCTCTCTATCAACTGTACTCGTTGTGTTTCTTCTTTTTCTTTTCCTTTTCCTCTGCTCCTTTTCTTCTTTTTACTTAAATGTTGAAATATTTAATAATGCCATATTGATTATTCTTTTTTTTACATATATTGCTGGTTGGGTCTTTTGGAAGACATCGCTCTTGGCGATAAACTGACCTTTTGCCAACATACACTATTAACTAATTCATTTATTTATGTATAAAAAAATAATCCATTTATGTAATTAATTAATTAATTCATTTTATGCAAAGACAATAAAAAGAGGGGAGTTGAAGCCGATAAACAAATTCATCACCAACAATTGTTTATCTAACAACTTTTTTTATTTCAGCCTTCTATTTTTCAGATTATTTATAAATAGTCTTTGCCTTTTAATTTAAATTATTAATTTCTTCTTAATTCCTCAAAATAAGGTCGGAGTGATTTTTTCACTTTTTCTGACACAATTCTAAATAACCCTAATAACACATTTAGACATAAAATTTCTTTCCTAAAAATTTGATTTATTGTACCCTTCTATTTTTATACATTATTCAAAAACAAAGACTTTTAACTTTAATTTATGGTATTAATCAATTCATAACTTTTCAAAATACAGTCGTAGTGATTTTTTTGAAATTTTTATGATTTCTGACAAAACCCGAATTAACGAGATTTATACAAGATTGTTTTTCTTCTTTTCCCTTTATTTTTACTAATAAAATAAAAGTCTTAAAGAAGTCATTAAAGAGTTCTTTAAAGAGTCTTAAAAATAGAGTCAAGAGCTTTTCAAATTAGATTTTTTTCTAGAAAATGTTTTCAGTAATAATGGTTTCCATAATATTAAACTCTGACCTTAAGGGGACATATCACTTAAAAAGGTATAGAAACAGAAAGTAACAGCGGAAATGTTGACGAAAGTCGTAGAGGAGGCAAAACAAGAGTTCCAGGAGATAAGATTCCTTACTTTTGGAACGTTGAACAGGAATCGGCGATATTACATGCGGCAGTAATATGGAGACGAACCATAATTTTGATTGGCCTCCTCATTCACCAGATCTTAATCCTATAGTCTATTATTGTTGGGATTTTTACACGAACTGTTCCACTCTATAAACAAATCTCTTTGAGTAGTTCATCAAATCAAGGGGTATCGTTTGCATATTTAGACATTTCTTTCTATATTGATTTTATCATTAGATGTAATGAGTTTTGATTCTATGTTTTCTTCCGTTCAGTTAATTAACAAGTTTGTGTTGAGATTAGCTAAAAACTATGATTAAAGATACTAAAACACAGAGTTACTTGAATGATTTATAAGTAAATGCAAAGTGATTTTCAATTAAGATATTTTTGCTAAAAACTGGTAAAAACTACTATTTTTAATAATTAATCTTAATCGATTAAATTGAAAATCGAATCAAAGAAAAGTAATTAATAATATGTGAAATTTTTGAAAAATTCTTCGTTGTAATGAAATTATAAATTTAAATGATGAACTATTGAAATATTCTGGTTTTTATTGATTCCAGTATAAGCAAGTTCCAAGGTGCAATTTTACCGTTGATCAAGATTCCTCGAAATCTCTTGGCGGTTTTGCTTTCGAGTGACGACGTCAGCGTCGTCTGAAAACGGCGTCGTTATCCCCCGACGGCGCTCTGGAAATAACGGTAAAGAAGTGCGAGACCAACCCGGTTTCACTTGCGGTAGGTAAAATAGCCGGTTCTTTTACGAAGACCCCCTTCGACGGATGATAAGAAGAGAATTAGTGCACGATACTTCATTTATAAAAGTATAATGTATTCTTTTTTTCTTATTTGACTGGAATTGGTCCGCCGCCGCTTCTTCAATCACCGGAATAATGCTGCTTCTTTGGGTGCTTGCGGCTACAATTGAAGCGTGGTGCTCTTCGTGTTTACTTTTATTTCCTCCGCTTCGATTCGCTCGGAAGGCGTATAGCGTGCGCGAACAAATAATATGGTGTCCACTTAAATTAATTGACCAATTTGCCATGAACCGTACTTGATTTTCCAGTTCATTTGCTAATGGTAGAAAAATTTCATTAAATTAGACGTATAAATTAAACGAAGAAATTAAACTTGGAATTCGTTTTTAGATACATCTTTTGTTATGTCGTGACAAAACGTTACAATCTATTTTGCAACAAGGAAGATTCTCAAACAATTTTGGTGCAGCAGACCGTATCTAGTTCTCACGAAATGAAACTGAACGCTATATCTTAAATATAACGGATAAATCACAAGGGAATCTTCAAAGATTTCAGCAATCAAGATTTGATTTATAACAGTTTAGTACTTGATTTTCAAAATATATCATCATTTATGTTAAAGTAAAACCTACGCGAAGGATATCTTGCCAATCTAAAATGATATACGACAGGTGATTGCATCAGGTAAGTTAACATCAAAGAGACTCAAAACGGTGCGGAATTTATTGGGCTGTTTAGTTCGGACAGGATCGTTATTTATCTTTACTGCGGTCGTTCTTACAACCCGTTCGTTCGTCTCTCCCAGAGGTACAAATCGACGGCTACACAAAAGAACAAATACAATAATAGACATCCAAACGTATCTATTGATGTGGAATATTTAGATAATTAAACACCTTTTGTTAGGCCCCTATGGCTGCACCCGAAAAGAATACTATATAAAAAGAGAGGATTCAAATAACGCATGAATTAAGTGGGATATCTTACGATTAGTGTAAAATCATCAATCAAAACTGTTCGCCGTTTGATGTATGGATGAATAGTCAATTTTAACCCAGTTAAAATCTTTTGCTAACCAGATTTTATAGTGATTTGTTGACATCTGTTCTATACTAAGCGAGTACCACTTTAAATCCGTTCGAAATTAATGACCCTAATACGTTATTATGATCTCTTCGTAGAAACACTTCATTTACGTTTTAATGATTAGAAACCATGAGTTGTAAATGAAAATCTAATTAGATTCATTTTATAATACTAACAGATAAAAAAATACAACAATAATAGAATCTTTCTTTAAACACAATTACTTTAAAAAATTAACCCTTCAAAAGAAGTACTATAAATTTATTTACCACCATAAAAGGTGGAACAAATGTAACCAAGAACAAGAACTAACCTGCCTGCGTAAATCCAATGCGAAGGGTGAACAAGAAAAGAGCCATTAGTACCAATGTTGAAGAAGTTACCTCTTCAGCACGACGACACTTGAAAAACGCGTCAAGTCGCGACTTTGGAGGACGCATGTTGGCGGACGGCCGCCTCTGGTAGGACTGAAGAGCGGGTTCGTAGCCGAAGAACACGGTCCGGAGGATCGGCGGCGACGCGGTGGCGGCGACGGCGGCATCGACGTCCATTTGTTATGGCCGTGGCGGTGCCAGTGTTTTATGTTCAGCGACGACGTCGTTGTCGTCGTTTTAAGAACGAAGTAGAAGAAGGGCCCGTGAGAAAAACCGAACGCGAATCGTCTTCCCCGAACCTCGACCTCCTCGAACATAATCAAACCAAACGAAAGAGGAAGTTTAATCAAGGATTTTATATCGTAAATAATCGAGTCTAGTTGGATTAATATCATCAATTTTGATTTTGTTGCTGTAAAGCTAGATTAATTGTTATTTAAATTAGTAATGAGGATTCAAGACCAAATATTACAGATGATTTGTGTAAGCCTGGAATATATTGAAAAATTAACTTGATACTTCATGAATTTACCTTTCCTTGTTAAAAAATTAATCAAAATAGAGGTTTATCTCTTTTTTTTTGCAAACTTACAAACTTTCATTACATAGCGTCGGCGTCGGTTCTAATTTTGCTCTGAACACATTTTTCTTCTCAATTTTACAGCTTCAAAATTAAATTATAAATATTATAATGAAAAATCGTTTATCTATTAATCTCTTACGTACCAATATTTTGAACTTATTTTGATACTTTTACCTATACCCATATGGATATCAGTATTGTTGTTTAGTCAAATCAACATTGTGAACACAGCCCAATGGTTATTAATGTCGAATGATTATAATATTTAATACATAATTGTTATCTTGTTTAAGAGAAAAGCGTTAAAACAACAAAAAGTGGTAATAGTGCCCACGAAACAGGTCAATTTCAAAAAAAAATCCAAAATTTTCATTGAATTATAAAATGATGTAAAGTTATTATTATTATTATTGCTGCCGGGCTGAGGGGAGCGGCCGCTCTCGTTACCGCGACCTATAAGTTCTATTGTAACTTTAGCCCTCCAAAAGTTTAGGGCAAATGTAGATCCTTGATGAACCTTAGTATTGCCCTGAGGTCTTGAACCTTTATGTCGGTAGGTGTCAAGAGAGTTTTACCGAAAATTTTGTGTCTTAGTCGGCTGTTTCTGGCTCATCGTTGCAAAGTCTACAAGTTTGATTCTCAGCTTGTCCAATGTGGATGAGGTGATATTTTAAGGGCGCATAGCCGAACGTCCTTAGATCCCCTTTGCTGAGGCATAAAACCTCTTTGGTTTTGTTTTGCGACGGAGTTATTCTACTCTTCGCTACTCCACTGTGACCTGGAAGTTCTTTCCAGCGTAAGGTTACCTTTGAGACCTCCCAACTGTTGATTAAATAATCAACAGTTGGGAGGTCTCAAACAAATGTTTTAGGTGGCTTTTTTGTAGTCCACAACAAGGTTGGGGTCCAATAAAGGGCATGTTCGCTGCCTCTCTGGCCAGCTTGTCCGCTTTCTCATTGCCCTCAATGTTGCAGTGACCTGGAACCCACCATAGGGTAACATCTTTACCCCTAGCGAGTTCTCTCAGGTTGCTGATACACTCTCTGATCAGTGTTGAGTCACACCTGTAGGCCTGAATTGCCTTTAAGGCGGCCCGACAGTCTGTGAAAATTTTTATGGATGCACCTTTCTGTCCCTTCTGTAGGTTCAAAGCGGTGCAAAAGTTTATAGCAACAACTTCTGCTTGGAAAATTGTTATGTCCGAGCTGAGGGGTAGTATAATGTGGCAATTTGGTCCACTGATGCCCATACCTATTCCGGATCTAACTTTCTTTGAAGCATCGATGTACCAGGCTAGAGCTCCTCTTTTTAGTTGAGGCTCACCCTTCGCCCAATCATCCCTGCTTCTAAATATGACCTTATACGGCTGGTTGAAATTGTATTCTGTCGGTATAAGGGCCGTTTTAATTTCAATCAGGTGATTTAGACATGGGTCCTTGAGTATTTCGAGGTGTCCTCTGAGGTTACACCGCATCACCTTGAGTGAAGAAACGTTTTCAGTGATAAGGCACTTGAAGATGCTTCCTTTTGTATACAGGATGTCCGGTATCTTATATATGTATAAATGGAGTGGTGTGAGACCGAGCAGGGCTTCAAAAGCAGCCGTCGGACAAGATCTCATTGCACCCGTTATATTAAGACATGCTTACCACTGGATTTGTGCCAGCTGTTGTTGTGCTGTCTTATGTTTTGTTTTTGGCCACCAAACCAATGAGGCGTAGGCGACCATGGGTCTGATTATCGCTACGTAGGCCCAATGAGCCATTCGTGGTTTGAGACTCCAGGTCCTTCCTAGGAGTCTGCGGCAGATCTGGTTTGCGATGATGGCCGTTTTCCTTACCTTATCTAAGTATGAGTTCCAGTTTAGTTTACTGTCTAGTATTACCCCTAGGTGTTTAACTTCTGTTTTGAGGTTAATAGTTCTGCTTTCAATGGAGGGTGCTTTTATTTGTAGCTTCCTTCTCCGAGTGAAAGAGATTATTTCGAGATTTTATTTGGATTGATGCTGAGCCCATTGCTTCTACATCAAGTACCGGTGAGTAGTAGGGCTTTCACCTCGGATTGTGATCACCATGTCATCAGCATACCCCTGAATCTTGAATCCAATTTTTGTTAGGGTGTTCATCAAGTCATCAACTACCAGGCACCATAGTAGAGGTGATAGCTCCCAGACTGGCTGTGATCTGCTGACTTTTCAACATGGCTATACACCATTTAATTGTCGACGGATGTTTATCTTTTACGTTTAGAGCCTTCTCTATGGATTTATAGGAGGTATTATCAAAAGCATCCTCTATGTCTATGAAAGCACATAGGGCTACCTCTTTGGTTGCAATTGCCTCCTCTAAAGTACAAGTCAAAGCATGGAGAGGAGTAATTGTTGATTTTGCTTTCTGGTAAGCATGTCGGCT
The DNA here is from genome assembly GCF_036711975.1 of Onthophagus taurus. Taxonomy (NCBI): domain Eukaryota; kingdom Metazoa; phylum Arthropoda; class Insecta; order Coleoptera; family Scarabaeidae; genus Onthophagus; species Onthophagus taurus. Next base: position 20,562,557 of record NC_091966.1, read on the forward strand.
AGGGTGGAGTGGATTAGTCACAAGCACTCCATTCCTAAGGTATTGATCAATTACCTTTTCCATCCTTTTGAGGAGAAATGAAGTTAGGCTAATTGGTCTGTATGTCTTGGGGCTCGGCGTTTGAACGCCTACCACCTTTAGGTATGAAGACCACCTTTACTTTGCTCCATAGTGTGGGTATATAGCTAAGGCTGTAGCTAGCTATACAAGTATATAACAAGTATTTACCGTCAAAAGGGAATTCAATTCTTGAAGAAAACTTGGAGGCATGTCACTTCTATTTATTATGTTACAGAGAAGATTCTTAGAGGATATGTCGTGTTCACTTGTTAAACTATTGTTAAATTATACAAAATAAACGTTAAAACTATTAAAAACTCTTTTTACATTTAAACAATTGCAGATGCAAAGTTTTTAGAACTAGGATGTTCGAAATGATTACAAAATAATCTTTTTGACTATACAATAAAACTTAATCAACAGCGCTGTAAGAATGTCAAAATAAGTACCGGACAGAAGAATTAAAAAAGGAAATTACATTTTACAATGGCGCGAATTTTAAATTAACATTGGATTTTAATTTATTAAAAACTTCTATAAAAATGTGTATTTCCGTTGGTTTCAGTAAATTCATTTAACATCTTATCTTCTTCGTAGTATTTATGTCTGAATATTTCCCATTCTTCATACAGACCAGACTTGATTTTGGAATGTTATGTGAAAGTGTTATTGTGTTTGTAGAATGTGTTGTTGATACTATATGTTTATTTTTCCGTAAAATTTTCATCACGTCGGTCGTAATGAATTAGGCATTAGCGCAAACTTTAAACCAATAGTGTAGCAATTGAAGTTTGTTTGCGGTTATATCGCTTTAATTGTTGGATGGGGATTTAAAAATTCTGTTCAACAATGTAGCTATGTTAAAAGTGACCGTTTTGGCATTTATGCTGTTTTGGCTTAGCAACGTCGAGATGTTAGATGCTACTTTTCAGTTACGGATTCGGTAAATGTCATACCTGGTAAAATGTTGCAACGCAATGATAATCACATACACTGAAGGAAGTCGAAAAGTGTATGCGGTACGCAAGACACTTTTACCACCGAGCATGCAGGATAATAACCACTTCTCTCGAAAATAATTGCAATTGATGAATTTTTGGCTCGGGTATACGAACCGAAACTCAAACGTCAGTCACAGAATAAAAACATGCCAGATCATTTGAAAGTAGAAGATTTCTTCTCACATGAGATAACAGTGACAGCAGCTTGGTAGGAGACTTATTGCTGATGTTGGTACAACTTGGTATAATCATAATTCTACTATATGATTTTGACATACCAAAGGTAAACGAAATAATGCAGCCTATCATCGGTATGCGACACGACAGCAAATAGCAAATAGCAAATACTCCTCCCTGGTAAACGTACAAATCTCACTTAACAAAGCTTTTCATTGAGATCTTCTTTCGCTCAACAACAATTACCATCATTGTATTTACCGTAATAGTCCATATGTCGTGTTTAACTTCAAACATACGCATACTAGCATGGTAACTGTAGAGTAGTGTGTTGCTATCTGAGCATAGTAGGCAGGACCAGGAAAACTATAAACTGAAACTGTGTAAAAAAACAACCAATCCAAACTTTACCCTACCTGGTCTGTATGAAAAATGAAACATACCCACGAGAAAGATTACAAAAGAGACAATAAGAAAGGTAAAGAGAGAGATCCCGAATTACACGAAAAGAAAGCATCGAGGAACGAGCAGGGAAATGACGTAATATCATGCAGGAAGTCTGGGTATTAGCAAGGCAGAAGAACAATTACTACAGGGGACGTCCAATATCCAGCCTCGGCGCCGTAAGGCTTAATTGAAATTGAAAGAGAAGCAGAAGAAACTCACCTTGAAACTGCTCGCCAATTTTTGTCCATAATTAAATGAAAGAAAATTCTTTATGATGAAAAATTTTATTTGAAATAGATGCTACAATCGTTTCGTTAAAAAAAACGTCTTCAGATACAACTATAAATTATTATATTATAAATTAAATATAAATTACAAATTTTAGCATCAGATATATAAAATATTTACTGTCAAAGTTTAACTAAAAAAAGTTGGGACACGGCATCAAAATGAACATAACAAGCTTCAACAAATTAAAAATCGACATATCTTACGAACTTATCACGTTAATATAAAGACTGAATTGAAACAAGTTGAAATTATCAAAAATAAAAATTAAAATATTAAAAAATTCAAATAACAAAAAGATTTCTGTCCAGTCCAGGACAAGAACCCGGCTGTTACAGTTCTGCTACTGTGTCATATACAAAACAGTGTCTTTACTAATATTCAGCACTTATTTTATCAAATAGTTTATCAATACCAAAGGAAATTCAGTGTTAACGTTAGAACTTAATAACGTTACTATTGGAACCGTTCTTTTACCCCTCAGACTTGATAGTATTAAGGTGGGTTCATGCAACGTGTTTTAGTCGTAGTTATTCAGATTCAGATTTATTGGTGTCACAGAACATTACATTCATTACACAAGTCACATAAAATACAAACAAAATACAATAACAATAGCATACACATATGTATAATAAAATTAAAATAATTAAATATATAAATAAAATAATTCAAATATGTAGTAAGATATGTATATTAAAACATGTTATGTAAAGTCAAAGTCTTCTACGGAATAAAAGGCACGTCTAAGCAAGTAGTCTTTTATTTTAGTGTTAAAATGTTTCACTGGAAGATCCCTTACATCTTGTGGCAATTTAGTATAAAGTGACGGCCCAAAATGGTTGACAGCGTTTCGACCTCTAGCCACTCTTGTAAAAGGGGTTCTGATATTTTGGTGCGATCGTACGGTGTGATTATGCACACTCTGAACTGTTTGGTATCTTGAGAGATTACTTTTTAAATATATTAAAGTTCTATATATATATATAGACATGGAACTGTCATTATATTGTGACTTACAAAAAAATCCCTCACATCATCTCTATACTGCAATCCCATGATAATACGTATAGCCCGTCGTTGCAATTTAAAGATTCTGTGCATGTGGTAAGAATGACCCCATGATATTATAGCATACGATGCAACAGAGTGAAATAAAGAAAAATAAATCAGCAACATCAGTTTTGTACTGATTTTACTAAATAAATTTCTTAGGAGATAAGTGGTATTGGTATAGTCGTAAGACTGGAAAGTTAAGGTATTGTGTTATACTAGTACTGTTCATGCAACACCTTACGACTAAAATGGTTTTTGTTCTAGTCCCAAGAGTTGCCCAACTTTTAACTTCTTAAAGCTAAATCAATCGGTCGTAACGTGACACATGCGCACTTTTCTTTCTTGTGTCCTTGTAATATAGCAGTGTTTTGTTTTATTTTATAAATTGAGGTTAGGTCAGTTAGGTTTTGTATTTTATTGTATTAAGGTTGTTGTGCGTTATTGTTTCGACAATTATTTCATTGGAATCAAATGCGGACCAAATTGACTCAAAATTATGCGTTTTTCTAAAAACCTGATTTAAATAGAGGGATTCAATACGCAACTTTTTTGTCTCTTGACATTTTCTCCTAAAATTGTTGAGTTTGATCACAAAAATAAGTTGTATAGTTTGAATTTTAATTCATTTTTGAATGGGGCCGTTACACTCAATCGAATAGAAAGACCGTCTTTCCAAAAATCGATAAACTATGTAAAAATAGACGAATTGGTAACATTTTCAGGTCCTAAAATTGATTAATTTTTGCAATAATTAATATTAAAATTCAAAATCCCCTCTATAAAAGCTTTGGTGACGTTTAAGAGGTTTTAAGACACAAACGTGCATCGTTCGGATCTCTTCTTCTAGCGCATACGATTCTCGTGGCATCTCGCTCATGCACCTGTTATTGATTTTTATTTCAACAAACCGCGTGCAAAACGACGGTGACGTCTCCAACGTTTTTCCAAATTTTCATTATTTTGGTTTGGAAAAACTAAAGCCCACTTTGAAAAATAAAAAATTATAGAAGTCTTTTTGCTAAACTATCATCTATATTATTTCTTCTGTAATCGTAATTAGTTTGTATTCCATGGAGTTGGTTTCTTTTATGGCCTATGTTGTGGAGAGCTCAGATTTTATTGTTTCTTTGACTATTTGTATAATGTTTCCTACATTTGACTTGAATGCTTCAGTGCTTCGTTAGTGATTTGTTATTTATTTATTATTTTGCGGGTATCTTCTATGGCTACAAATTGTACTTATTTTTATTTTTGTCGTCTTGGTCGTTTTGTTTGGCTACGCTTGTTTTGGTTTTGTTGTTAACTCTTTAAATTTATTTTCCCGTTTTTGTTGATATATTTCTTCAATTTTATTTTCTCCTAGTTTGAATTTTAGCTCTATGGCAACAGTAGTTTCGACATCGATTATTCATTCCATTTTCCAAGTCTCTTATACCGTTTTTCAGGCTGTGTTTTTATTATTTGTGCATTTGTTTATCACCATTTATCCTATGATTCTCACAAAACATTTTAAGGGTGTGTTTTCTTTTTCTTGTTTGTTTGATATATTAGATATTGTGTTTAAACGTATATTTACATGAAAGAAAATGTAAGAATATTAAAATACCACATTGAAATAAAAAATGTAATACTTCACATTTCACACTTTGTAATTTTCTATAATAAAAATTACTAAAATTGTTTATTGTTTCTTAATTGTTCTTTGGTTGAATGTGTGAATATATTTTAAAAGAAAAATTATGTAACAATCGAAAAGCAATCTTCCGGAGTGAGAAAGATAGCAAGATCTTAAAGAACCTGACCGTCTTCGTGTGTGCGACCTCGTGAATACATAATCGATTTTTTCGGCAGAGTTCCAGGCGGGCGGTCCCGCGAATGCGTGTAGTTGACAAGTGAGCTAAGAGATATGTCAGGTGTATTCCTTGAAAAGCTGTAAACTTGTTCTTCGACCTGGGGGCCCCACCCCGTATACTCTTTACCGCGTCGCTCCCAAATCTCTCTTCTTCTTTCACTTCTCTTCAGAACAGCTCTTGTTGTGCTTGGACCTTGCAAACCGATTTCGCCTCTCTTTGTTTTGACATCACCAGATCCTCTATATCCATTTAGCTAATTATACAAGCACGGGCGCAATTACCGGTTCGTTTCGTTTCTTTCATCTTTTTTTCTTCTTTCTTTCTTTGTTAATGAACTAGCGGCTTTTTTTCTCTTCTACTTCCGAAGTGTTGGTGGACACACCTTAACTTTTCAAGATTTTTTTCTTATTTTATGTCGAAGAAATAAAAAAAGTTTTCTATTTATACCATCGAAGGTAGTTGTTAGAACGATCCTGTACGTAGATCTTGTTGTTTGTAAAAGAAAAGAACTAGTTGAAGAAGGGTTACACGCTAAGGATCGACCGTCCATTCATCTGACACAACGATCGGGCTACGAAGACCATCAGTAGAAGAGATAAACAACAACGGCAGCGAGAGAACCACCGCTTCGAATCGTTGATGCTGCCTTCGAACGGGTCTGAAGGAGTTATTGTTCTTCGTTAATTTGACGTTTCGATTACCTAGAGACCGGACAGATAGTATTGGGATTTAATCGCTCGTTGATTTCTTGTATTAGTTTTTTGAGACGAAACTAAAAAAAATCACAAAAAAAAATTAAAATCAATTAAAGAGTATTATATATATTTATATATAAAGAAATCTAACATTTAAAGAGAAAATTTTATTCTTTTTTTGATCGTTTTTTTTTCTTTATTTCATCTTCCTCATCGTGCTGACTTCTTGCGATCGCGGGAGCGATACAATTTTTCACTGTCAGCAAAACCGGCTTGATTTATTGACAAGGCGGCTTTCGACAAAAGGAGGTCCTGTATTTCGATTTTCCTGTGCGCGGTTTCGTTTCGGAACAGCACCAAAGGAGAGAAGAGAAGAGTTCGTCGCGGTTCTGCGGTGACTTGCCGTATTCTGGATTCTAACAGACTTTTAATTACTCCACAGATTGTTATCTATCGTAATTGCCGTAGTGTCCTAATGGTATTTGCATATTGATCGATTCTCTTCACGTTCTCTTCATATTGATCTATTGGGACAAGACCATAAAGAGATTTTTAAAAAATCCCGACAATACACTAAATAATTATAAAATTTTCAAATAATAAGATTATTATTTATTTAAAAAAATTTCTAATAAAATTAGATAAAATAAATCAAAAATATTAATATTTGTATCTTACTTCTTAAATCCCATAGATGGCACCACCACTCAATGTAAAACTCGTACACACTTAGATAAGTAAGAAATCTGTAAATAACTGTCAGTTTGACGTTTAATACGAAACACATTGGACACGTCGATTTCCAAACAATAAGGATATTAACCTAAATTGCAAGTGAATTTATTGAGTTGATCATTGTGTGGAAATTTTGTAACGATTGGAGATAGCAGAAAAATGCGCAGGGCTCACGCTGGTAATTACTATGAGCCCCTTTCTCAAAATCCTAATGAAGTCGAGGAAGAAAACGATCGGATGGCCGACGAATTAAAAGATAAAATTCATATACTCAAGAGTCTTTCCATAGATATTGGCAATGAAGTGAGATACCAAGATAAACTATTAAGGGAAGTTGATGATGATATGGATCGTACCGGTGGGTTTCTTGGAAATACTATGAATCGTGTGTTGAGGTTATCGAAGGGCTCACATAACTATTATATTCTCTATTTGTTTCTATTTGCTATTTTTGTATTTTTTGTATTGTACATAATACTTAAGTTTAGGTAAAAAAATAAATTTTTTTAATAGACATTGATTTAACCGTAAGTTTCTTGGATTCTTTTACTTGTAAATATTATTATGTACCTATTTATAAATATAATAAAAAATAATATAATTTATATTTTGAAATGTAATTTATATTTATTTCTTAAATTTTAACTTTGTTTTACTCAACCATTGTATCATTTTAGGTAGTACCATTGACTATTTTATATTTTTATTATTTTTTGACTATTTTAGCACGATTACAAATTTCACATTGCTTAATGTAATTTGTGACTGTTTCTCTCATGTTGTTCCACCAATATCTTCTTTTTAAATATGCCAATGTTTCTTCTATACCTCTATGATTTGATTTTCCAACGTGGTGATTTTCTACGTGTTCTATTTGTTCGCCTTTATCGCTTACAACAGTTACACGCTTCATACATCTGATTAGTGTTGGACCGTTGTCATTAAAGTATTTCGCGTAAACACTGCAGAAATCTCTGTAAAGGGATACTACTAAAGTACAAATAATACTTTTCATTTGACGCCATGTATTCTTTCATAAGATCCAATATCAATTTTTCGTTGTTGTCTTTTGGAATTCGAGCAGTTATTATTTTTCTGTTGTCTTTATTTACTTTACTTCCTAATAGTTCCATTGAAGTTGTTATTTCTTTTACTGTTCCTACATTAATGAGGAACTGCACCTTTTGTTTATCGATTGGTTCGTCGATAATTTCGATAGTTTTATCAGGTTTTATGGATCGATTAGAATGTCTTGTATCATTGCCTATTTTATACCAGACTGCTAACCGCTACGTAAAAATTGGTAACGCGTAAAGTGTTATTTTTGGATTTGTTATAATAATAATGGATATGATTAAGAGATGGCAGCACTATTTTTGATTTATATTCCCCCTCTTATATTTTCTTGTACTAATAATAAAAATTGTTTAGTATTTCTTTTTTAATTAATAAATAAAATTTTATTGTATGAAAACATTATACGTTTTCCGTAAAAACCGGTTGTTTCTACCAGTTTATTTTCATTAGAAAATAATATTAATTTTTAGAGAAATTTTTTCAATACTTTGAACAATTTTAAGAGTTGTTCTATCTGGTTTTAAGTTAAGTACTTGGAGAAATCCCGAGATAACTGACAGGTTGTTTCCACCAGTTTCTACGGAAAAAGTTGGTACAGGCGGGCTTAATGTCGCAGGCGGAGTTTATTTTAGTTTATTTGCTTTAAATATCTATAATTATTATTTAAAACTAGTTATTAAACCTAAAATTATTGGTCTTTAATTGTAAACAAGCTTTATCTTTTATTAATATTTTGAAATAATATAGTAATTAGACGAGGGGTTAAAAGGCACGGAAACAAAATATATTAAAAGGTCGAGCTTGAGCGGAGAGTAGAGGATTTCCATTTAAAGTCCATCCTAAATAAAATATTGAAACATTTATTGTAGTACTTGAGGTAGAGGTACTTCAGATAGAGATACTTGAGGTAGTGATAGAGGTACTTGAGGTAGGGGTACTTGGCTGGAGATACTTCAATGAAGTGGCGAACCAGTTCGCGTATCGTGTAGATCTAGCTTTATACAAGCATATGTTGTTTCTTCTAAGAAGAAAACCTTTCGGAAGAAGAACACATCCCTGGAAGAGCTAGAGGTCGAGCTAGAGAAATAAAGATAAATAAATAAATAAACAAACAAAGATAAAATTATTCTTAATTTTTAAAATGTTATTTTCTTTGAAAAAAGTTTATGTCTTTTTTATGTATGACTCTTTATTCAACTCAACGAGGCCTGCATTTTTGTCTCCCATGGTAACAATACGATTTTCTATTTTAATTTTATGTTTCAGATTTTTAATGATGCGAAGAATTAATTTAGTATTTAAAGATTTTATGTTGACGTTCTTATTCCCACTCGTTTTCCCTCACTCTTTCACCTTTATCATCTGGCGAACGTTCCTTATGACCTTCAGTCCAATTTCATCCCTCATCATGTTGACTCAAGTTACTTAATTTTAAAGGAAATTTTAACGTGTTAATTGTAAGTTTAAAAATTTTCTTTCTTTTTTGTTTTCTTATATTTAGTTATTATGGTTCTTTCTCTACAGGTTTGGTAATTTGTTTTGTCGTTAATTTTTAACATTTATTTTTAAACACTGAAAAACGAGATTTACGATGAATAGAAAAACGGGATTTTCATTTTTTGGATTTTTCAATTTACTTTTCAAGTTTTTTTACATTTGAATTTTTCGTAAACGGAATCTTTTTGAAGAAATACTCTGAAACAATACTCTCTTCACTCTCGATGCTCCTACACCGACGGTAATTATATATATTTTTTATCTGTGTTTTTGTTATATCTGAATGTTCCTTAGTCCTGCCTGAAGAAGAACGATAATCGTTCGAAATCTTCGAAGATAGCACCGAAATAAAATATTTTCATCGTTTATACGACTTTTAATTTTTTTAGCAGCAAAAAACCATACAACTTACCTGGAAAAAAACCACCAAATCGATAATAGAGGCATCTCCAATAGGTTCCGAGATCAAGAAAACCTTAATCCCTCGGGAAAAATCAAGCAGGTGCTCCAAACTCTATGGTCTCCCCAAAATCCCAGTAAGGCTGCTCCGGATCGGGGACGGTGTAGGACCGTTTTCCAAGTGGCTGACAAGTGCAGGGCGTCGTCTCTCTTGTTGAAGGTACCGTTCTTCTCTATTTCGATGGACTCGCGGATGAGTCTGGTGTTCCAATGTGGAACGTTGGCTATTTCCATATCTGAAGCTGCTAGTTTTCCATATATACATATACATAGAATAATCATGCAAAATAATTTGATATTAAAATAGTATTATTTAAGTGTTTGCCTAACCTATCCTTTGATATGGACTCCCTCAGCTGATAGAATAAGAGTCATTCGGCTTGCGCATACTACATATCAATCCTATTATTCCACGTGGAAAATAACCATGATGCTCTGATCTCAATGAGAGTTAGTACTTTCATGGAGGCATTGTCGTTAGCGAGGCTTACAAACCCTCCAGCATGCCTATGAAGTGGGTATATTTGCATCATGGTTATTTTCCACGTGGAATAATAGGATTGATATGCTGTATGCCCAAGCTGAATGACTCTCATTCTGTCAGTGGAAGGAGTCGATATCAAAGGATAGGTTCGGCAAACACTTAAATAATACTATTTTAATATTCAATTATTTTGCACGAATTTTCTATTTTTATGTACATATGGTACACCGGCTCAAGATATAGAATTATTCAATATATTTTCCACGAGGAATTATAATAAAAATTGCATATATACGTATAACTAAAATATTCGTGCAAAATAATTTGATATTAAAATACTATTATTTAAGTGTTTGCCTAACCTACCATTTAAATGACTCCACGTATCTACCGACTGGAAGTCTGGCCCCTAGTTCACCCTAGTTAGAAAAAAAATAATTTTGATTAAATTCGCTATAACTAAAGAACGGTTTGACCGATTTCAATGTTCTATATCTCAAACGAAAGCTTGCGTCTGGCTGAATAATTATGTGTAAAGCATATTGAACACTTCCATATCTGAAGCTGCTAGTTTTCCATATGTATATGTAAATAGAATAATCATGCAAAATAATTTGATATTAAAATAGTATTATTTAAGTGTTTGCCTAACCTATCCTTTGATATGGACTCCTCCGCTGATAGAATGAGAGACATTCAGCTTGCGCATACTACATATCAATACTATTATTCCACGTGGAAAATAACCATGATGCTCTGATCTCAATGAGAGTTAGTACTTTCATGGAGGCATTGTCGTTAGCGAGGCTTCCAAACCCTCCAGCATGCCTATGAAGTGGGTATAGTTGCATCATGGTTATTTTCCACGTGGAATAATAGGATTGATATGCTGTATGCCCAAGCCGAATGACTCTCATTCTGTCAGCGGAAGGAGTCGATATCAAAGGATAGGTTCATCAAACACTTAAATAATACTATTTTAATATTAAGTAATTTTGCACGAATTTTCTATTTATATGTACATATGGTACACTGGCTCAAGATATAGAATTATTCAATATATTTTCCACGAGGAATTATACTAAAAATTGCATATACCGGGTGTCCCTCAAAAGTGGCTCACCCCCATATTTTTCTTTATTATTGGTGATATAAGAAAACCATTTGGAATGTATAGTTAGGTCGCTTAAACGGATTATTACGACATGAAACCATTCTTTTTGTATTTCCGGTTACACCGGATGTGGGTACTAATTTCGCTATTTTTTTAAATCTATAATTTTTTTTCTTCAGTTGGGTAGACAGTATAATTTCACATAACTTTTACTTGAAAAAATTTTCACGATCGCTTATAATTTTTGAAAAAAAAAATTATTTTCGTTATTTTTTAACGTTTTAGTACCTTCGGAAAATGTATTACAACTTTTGACGCATAGTAGCTAGGTTAATAGTACAAACTACGTTATGTCCCTCTTGATTTGCTATTCCTCGAGCAGTGCTATGCTTTAGTTAGTGGCTCTTTTTTAATAATGATGTAAATTAACAGTTGTATTAAATTAGTTTTAAAAGAAAAACGCTATCCAACAATTAAATTTAATTCAATTGTAAGTTCAAAAAAAATAATTTTCTAAATTTTCAAAATGCTCCCGCCTCGATTTTGACATAATTGTATCTTGCTTATTGTCGATCTAACGACTCGACGTTATTCCTGCGGAGATATTTAGGTAATACAATTTTGTAACTCGATTTATTTTCCAATACCTCACGAGACCATACTGGTGTATTATACAGCTCATTTTTGATTTTGCCCCATAAAAAGAATCTAAAGGTGTGAGGTCAGGTGATCTGAGAGGTTTTAACCAAAATAAAGTAAACAATCCAAATTATAATGTACAGGGTGGGCAAATTTGGGTGTTATTATAGGCTATCTCAGAAACTATAAGAGATACAAAAAAAGTAGGTGCCATGTCCCGGTCTCTTTTTTCGATACTAACCCAATCCTGCAAACACCAAACCTCTATCTTCTTTTGTTTTTAAGTTATAGCCAAAAAGTCAAATTTTCGTGATTTCAAAAAATGCTCATATTTCGTTTATTTTTGAAATTAGAGAAATGGGGTTGATACGTTTTTAAGACACTTTTTTAAGTAGAATATACTGCCGTTGAAAAATTTTAAAAATATTTGATGATTTTTGAGATACAACACAAAGTTGTGTTTTTTAAATACAAACTATCGTAGATTATGGTGTTACTAAATTTGAAAGAAGATACAGGTTTGGTATTTGCGGGATGGGGTTAGTCTCGAAAAAAGAGACCGGGACATGGCACCTACTTTTTTCGTATCTCTTATAGTTTCTGAGCTAGCCTATAATAACACCCAAATTTGCCCACCCTGTATAATGGACATTGTAAGTTACTATCAGCTACAGAACATTTAGTGTAAAAGAACAAAAAATAAAGAAAAAAATAAAAAATAATTGAATTAAACTTAATTGTTTGATCGGGTTTTTCTTTTAAAACTAATTTAATACAACTGTTAATTTACACCATTATTAAAAAAGAACCACTGATTAAAGCATAGCAGTAATCACTGCTCGAGAAATAGCAAATCAAGAGGGACATAACGTAGTTTATACTATTACCCTAGCTACTATGCGTCAAAAGTTGTAATACATTTTCCGAAGGTACTAAAACGTTATAAAATAACGAAAATAATTTTTTTTTCAAAAATTATAAGCGATCATGAAAATTTTTTCAAGTAAAAGTTGTGTGAAATTATACTATCAACCCAACTGAAGAAAAAAAAAAATTATAGATTTAAAAAAATAGCGAAATTAGTACTCACATCCGGTATAACCGGAAGTACAAAAAGAATGATTTCATGTCGTAATAATCCGTCTTAGCGACCTAACTATGCATTCCAAATGGTTTTCTTATATCACCAATAATAAAGAAAAATATGGGGGTGAGCCACTTTTGAGGGACACCCGGTATACGTATAACTAAAATATTCGTGCAAAATAATTTGATATTAAAATACTATTATTTAAGTGTTTGCCCAACCTACCATTTAAATGACTCCACGTATCTATCGACTGGAAGTCTGGCCCCTAGTCAGAAAAAAAATAATTTTGATTAAATTCGCTATAACTAAAGAACGGTTTGACCAATTTTAATGTTCTATATCTCAAACGAAAGCTTGCGTCTGGCTGAATAATTATGTGTAAAGTATATTGAACACTTCCATATCTGAATCTGCTAGTTTTCCATATGTATATGTAAATAGAATAATCATGCAAAATAATTTGATATTAAAATAGTATTATTTAAGTGTATGCCTAACGTATCCTTTGGTATGGACTCCCTCTGCTGATAGAATGAGAGTCATTCGGCTTGCGCATACTATATATCAATTCTATTATTCCACGTGGAAAATAACCATAATGCTCTGATCTCAATGAGAGGTAGTACTTTCATGGAGGCATTGTCGTTAGCGAGGCTTACAAACCCTCCAGCATGCCTATGAAGTGGGTATATCTGCATCATGATTATTTTCCACGTGGAATAATAGGATTGATATGTAGTATGCGCAAGCCGAATGACTCTCATTCTGTCAGCGGAAGGAGTCGATATCAAATTATATTTTCGGCAAACACTTAAATAATACTATTTTAATATTAAATAATTTTGCACGAATGTTCTATTCATATGTACATATGGTACATATGGTACACTAGCTCAAGATATGGAAGTATTCAATATATTTTCCACAAGGAATAATATTTTTAATATTTTAATAATAATATTTTATTTCTCCATTTTACAAAAAAGCATAGAGTGCGTCATTTTAACAATAATTACATTGTGATATAATACAAATTGAATTCAAATATTAAATTGGAAAAACATGTCAATGGTATACAGCGTGTCCCGTATCTTCCGCATCAGAGCATTATACGATTGTACGATACATTATTCTGAAGCGATCTTTCTAATAAAATTTTTTCGAAATGTTTATAATAACCGCACGGGAACTGTTTAAACGAACTGTTTTTCGTCCAATCAGCAGATCGCAAATCAGCCTCAGGTAGTCGGTGCCTCCTTCGGCCGGTCCGCTACGCCGATGATAACTCGTTTCCCACGTGTACTCACCAATAGATTCGTCACGGAAAGAGAAATAAACTTTTTCGGTGAATCAAAGTCGTCCGTTATTGGTCGTTGTTAAACAGTTCCCGTGCGGTTATTATAAACATTTCGAAAAAAATTTATTAGAAAGATCGCTTCAGAATAATGTATTCTACAACCGTATAATGCTCTGATGCGGAAGATACGGGACACGCTGTATACCATTGACATGTTTTTCCAATTTAATATTTGAATTCAATTTGTATTATATCACAATGTAATTATTGTTAAAATGACGCACTCTATGCTTTTTTGTAAAATGGAGAAATAAAATATTATTATTAAAATATTAAAAATATTATTCCTTGTGGAAAATATATTGAATACTTCCATATCTTGAGCTAGTGTACCATATGTACCATATGTACATATGAATAGAACATTCGTGCAAAATTATTTAATATTAAAATAGTATTATTTAAGTGTTTGCCGAAAATATCCTTTGATATCGACTCCTTCCGCTGACAGAATGAGAGTCATTCGGCTTGCGCATACTACATATCAATCCTATTATTCCACGTGGAAAATAATCATGATGCAGATATACCCACTTCATAGGCATGCTGGAGGGTTTGTAAGCCTCGCTAACGACAATGCCTCCATGAAAGTACTACCTCTCATTGAGATCAGAGCATTATGGTTATTTTAGGTGACGTCCTTTGAGGTCGGGGCTAATTGATCGTCTCTTTTCTTATTATGACTCTATCTCACTTATCTACATTTATTCTCTTTTTGAGAATAAACAGTGCGTGATGCAACCCAACATATACAGTTGCCGATTTTATACATATGGTTAGCAATCTGGAGTAGTATAATCAATGGTAGTACCTACAAGTATGTGAAAAACGACATTAAACAAATTACATTACAATCGTTTTATACATTTTATGAAATTTAGATATTGCATAAAATGTTGCAAATCATTGTCACATTATTGCAATTAGGAATCATCACTGTTAAATGCTCCAATATTGAATGAAAATAATATTGCATACATAATATGCATGGCTAATCGCAGAAGTTTAATATCGTAATGTTTCAATTTCTTCTTGCATATTGATAATAAGATTGAGATTGGGCTATGTATTGGGCTTTGTGATGGTGTTTTGAGGAGTTGTGGACTTCACAGAAGTTAGCACCTAATTTTTTTAAAACTTCAAATTTCTCTTGAGTTCCCATTGCACTCCATTGAGTTCTATAGTTCTATACCATTTTTAATAATAATTCCGCAAAAATAGGCAAAAAATCGATATCGACTTTTTAACTATTAAACGAATGCAGGTATCAAAAAATGTTATCAAAATATCTTTTAGAACTCGTGAGGTGCTATCCAGAACTCCTATAAGAACTCCAGAAACTTTTCAAAATATTTACCCCTCCGGGACATTTACGAAATCTCAATGTGAATACTTAAAATCGCGCACAATTTCTTAAATATTAGTTTTACGGCATCGAGCCTTAATCATTTTCGTTAGAACTCGTGTGATGCTACTCAGAACTCCTGGAACTTTTCAAAATTTTCACCCCTCCGGGACATTTACGAAATCTCAATGTGAACACTTAAAATCGCGCACAATCTCTTAAATACTAGTTTTACGGCATCGAGCCTTAATCATTTTCGTTAGAACTCGTGAGGTGGTACCCAGAACTCCTATTTCTTAAATTTCTTAAATGTTAATGTTTAGATTGTCAATGTTAGATGAAAATAAACCCAAGAACTAATATACAGGGTGTATCTGAATGACTGCAACAAACTTCAAGGGGTGATTCTTTAGTGAATTTTAAGGGTACTTTGGTATATGAACTATGGGCGACTTCGGCTCCCCTAAGGAGCTACACCCCTCCAAAAATGGCGAAAAATTTTGAAAGTATGTATCCCAAAACTTTTTTGTCTCTCTAAAATTTTTCCAAAAACGACTAATTTTTGAGAAAAAAAATAATAAAGCAAACACTACCCGTTAGACAACGGGGTTGTCGATCAAAAGTTGGAATGAATTTTAATGAAAAAATCTTAGTAGGCTTTGAAATCTTTGTCAGAAATATTTTTGACGTTTAAGACGACTAAGTAATAAAATATGGGGGGTGCCATTTAAAGAAATGAAGTTATGGTACTTCCAAGTTTCGAAAAGGTAACGTGCCATAGTAAAGTTACCAAACGTTCTAGACAGCCATACTCGGCACCAAAACATACTCCATCATGTTGCTTAAGCATGTTCCGAATCCTAAATTGATACCCCAAAAATCAAGTGTTCTCTGATTTTTTGAACAAATGTCTGCTGGAGCAGATTTTTCTAGAAAAATTCGAATAACTCGAGAACGGCCGAATCAAATTGCAAAAAGTAAAGTCAATAATAAACCTTGAAAACAGACAAATCCAAATATGTAAAAATATACAGGGTGTTCCATTTAAAAAAATAAAGTAGGTGGCGACTTCCGGTATAACCGGAAGTGTTAGATATTTGAAAATATATTAGTCGAAGAGAACGCAATTGATAATACTTAAATCTGAATTTTCAAATTTGTATTTTGGCCAGAACCCTGTAAAATTCTAATGGACGGTCTTCGTGGATGCCCCTGTATATTATTTATATTCACTTGAGCACAACAATATTTTGTTTGTGTTCATGTGCGCAATGTGAACAGTACTTAATTAATATTGCACTTGGGTTATTTACAAATAAATGTTTTGCTAAATGTGCAACATTACAGTTGGTGTTTAATTGCAATATACTTTTTGTGTAGTTTGTCCGCATAAATATTGGAAGTGAGACTAATAATTTTGTTCTGTATTGATAAATATTTTCGGAAATTTTTTTACCATTTAAAAGAAGAATGTTTTTTCCGAAATTTAAAATATCACTGTTTTGATCTACAGTGTGACCCATTTGAAAGCGGAACGCCCTCGTAAAATTTGTATATATTATCCGATTTCTATAATTATTTTTTGAATTGTAGAGCGTAAAAAACTGTACCTTAGGATAAAGAGTCATGTTTTTCTTAAAAAAAACCAAGGCCTACTATTTCACGTTTTAGATGAAAAAAATAAAGAAATCATATTAGGAAATTTTTTACAAAAAATCTGAGTACACCACTGCATTAAGCTCCGTTTGAAA
Source organism: Onthophagus taurus (assembly GCF_036711975.1). Classification (NCBI taxonomy): domain Eukaryota; kingdom Metazoa; phylum Arthropoda; class Insecta; order Coleoptera; family Scarabaeidae; genus Onthophagus; species Onthophagus taurus. The sequence continues at coordinate 20,579,682 of NC_091966.1, forward strand.
TGGGCATATACCAAATTTCATCAAAAATGGTTACAAATTAATACCGTTACAGATAATGAAAAGTATAATTTTTTATCAATTAATTTAATCTGTAACAAAAGTAAATAGTTTTTGTATTATTGTCTGTATTTTATTACCTTTTTTGTCATGGTTTACTGGGATCAGATCAAATGAATCTAAACATTAACATTTAAGAAATAGGAGTTCTGGGTAGCACCTAACGAAAATGATTAAGGCTCGATGCCGTAAAACTAATATTTAAGAAATTGTGCGCGATTTTAAGTGTTCACATTGAGATTTCGTAAATGTTCCGGAGGGGTGAAAATTTTGAAAAGTTCCGGGAGTTCTGAGAGGAGTTCTGGATAACACCTCACGAGTTCTAAAAGACATTTTGATAACATTCTTTGATACCTGCATTCATTTAATAGTTATTGCAAATTTTGTGATCTCGTTTTGTGAACTTAGCAACCCAAAAAGTCGATATCGATTTTTTTGCTTATTTTAAATAGCCTAAAAAATGAGGTACTAACTTCACAGACGTGTTTTGAGGTGCTCTCAGTCTCTTTGTACTGCCGCGTGGTTATGAGCCGCCTGTATGCAAACTTAAAAACGCCACCCCTCCCACAAAAGTTAAACAAGGAAAATATACCTATAAGAAATCAAGGACAGTAGAATCTAACAGGACTGCTACATTCATCGTATTTTTGTAGTCCACTACGGGTTGGTTGCCCGCACTCTACGTCACACTATTTGCCACGCCTGGTAACTGTCTGTGTTTTTAGAGGTTATATCATAGACATTAATACGTCTAAAAACATAAAACTTCAAAAATAATATCAATATAATATAGTTCGTTTTTTTTCTATAATACTTGTTAATGTAAATTTTTTAGGGTTTCTGTTGGTATTATCCAGGACCCTTATAAAATTTGTGTTGTTTTCCTGATTTTTAGTAACATTTTCAGCTCTGATTTTCAGTAACTAAATAGTTGAGGTTAAAATACTAATAAATTTATAGATAAATACAATTTTAACGAAGTACATATTTGTTGTAAAAACGTGCTACAAGGTAATTAAATAGAACAAAACACCTTTTCTAGGTAAATAAATGACAAATAAACACCCCACAACATTTTTTATGCACCTTTTCTTTTTGAATAACGAAAGCTGAAACGTCAATGTGACATATTTATTTCAAAACATGATAAAACAAAACTCTCTGTTAATTTTGCCAGCTTTACAACAATTTGGCAGGTATTATAGAAAGAAAATGAACTATATGTGTAGGATATAACCTTTAAAAATACACAGCAAACGTATAGACCATAACAACAGCTGGTCGTGGAAAATGGTGTGACGTAGTTTGCGGGCAGGTTGTCACAACAATGGATGTAGCTATTTAGATTCTACTGTCCTTGATAAGAAATATTCTTTATTAAGTAAGTTATAAAATGTATGTTAAAATAAATTAACACATATTATTATAAAATATTTACTCGTCTTGCTTTTATGCTTGCAAAATTTTTAACTAATTCAAACTATACTATCCATAATATCATTTTCTGTAGATATTATGGATAAATCTGTTAAGCGCTCTTGACTCATAGATGACCGTAAATAGTTTTAAATAATTTTTAATTTTGAAAAACTTCTCTCTCCTGAAGCAACTGACACTGGCAATGTTAAATAGATGCGTCATGTTATCGTAGTATCGGGAAAAACATCACTTAAACTATTTTCGTACATATACTTTTTTACATATACTTTACATTATGAGGTGACATATCTGTTTTAATAAATGTTTGTATTGCTTGTAATTCTTCGAAAAGAATATTACCGTCTATATCGTGATCCTCTTGATGATTGGCATTTGTCAATATATTGACAAATGCCAATCATATTGCGAATAATTGTAAATATATGTCATTATTTTCTTTTAGTAAATCTTTCAGTGATAGAAGACAAGGTGGTATCTAATATGGCAAAAAAGAAATTAATTTTGAAATTGTCTTTGTTAGTAAGGATCGGTTCATTATCTGACTCATATTCAAATTGTTTTTTCTTTTTTCTTCTGCGAACATCTGAAAATGTAGGTTCCACATCTAAACTTTCAGCTATGTTCTTTGTAGAATTCACAATTGATTCAAATTTGTCATCTGTCCGATAGACGTTTAGATATAGTGTAATTTGCTCGATGGATTCTCATGTTATATGACGGATCTTGCATCATTTTGTCCAGAAAGTCCACAGTGTGTCCAAAAAGCTTCCTCGGCTGAGCCACCTAACATGACAAAAAAGAAGTAAATCTTCATATTCCGAGTCATTGTCTTCAAGTTGATTACGGAATAGACGCATCCTTAAACTTCGCGCTCTTATCGAATTAGTAATTGCTACATCCATAATATCCTTAACTTTTTGTTTGTTTTCTTCTACTTTTAACGGTACGTCTTTTATTATATCTGGTAAATAATTTTTAGTTGCCGATGGCAATAACATTCTAGTTGATCTACTATACAATCTTTCTACAGGACTTGTACCGATTTTGTTTGGTACATTCCGGAGATGTAGTAAATTTAGCCATATATCTTCATTATTCATTTCTGATTTCTTAATTATTCGTTTCGCAATTTTGCAGTAGCCTCGGCTTTCCCATTTGCTTGTGGATAATGAGGGGGTTCCATAACCTTGGAATACATCTTTGTATTTTTCTATAATCATGTGTGCTTCATTTTCTAATTTTTCTATAGAATCCAAATTATTTACAGTAATTGTATTACAAAATTTTACAAGACCCAGTTTTACACATGTATCGGCTGACAGAAGTTGACCATGTTTATCATCAACCACTTGAAAATTAAGAGCATATTCTTTTCCTTTATGAAGACATATTAGAGTTTTTCTCCAATAACTTTAATTTGATTACCTCCAAAGGAATACAACTTATGTTTTGATTTATTTAGATTCGGTTCATTCATAATATTTAGATATTCTTGTCCAATAATACATACATTTGCTCCTGTATCAAGTTCACATAATAGTTTTTTCTGTTTACCACTAATTAAAAATTTTAAATCAGCTTTTACTGTTCCTCCTTTGCATGAATCATCTTTAATTTTCTTAATTTCAGTTTCCGAATCTGTAGAATAGAAAAGATTTCGAATTTTGTTGTACTTTTACTGGTTTATTTATATTTTTGTTGTCTAAACTAGACAACAAAGTAGACAACAAAAATATAAATAAACCAGTAAAAGTACAACAAAATTCGAAATCTTTTCTATCACGTCTTTTTTATTAGTTTATTCACTAAATTGTCGGTATTGTCTAAATTTTTCATCCTTTCTGATGTTATTTCGTCAACTCGACAGATATCAATAGCCTGTTGTAATGTTAATTCCGGTTTTATCATTAATTTCTTCCTGACATCTCTGTTTTTATACCCAAAACAATACGATCCCTGAGTAAATCATCTTTAAAAGTACCGAACTCGCATGTTTCTATAAGTAATTGTAATCTTAAAAAATATTCGTCGAAAGGTTCGTTTTCATTTTGATTTGCGCTATTAAACATTGCGCGTTCATAAATAACATTTTTCTTGTTCCTTAAATTTTTACATATTGTCGATATCACATTCGTACAAGACTTTTTATTCTCAGATGTGAGATTAAAATCATTGTATTTGATCATGGCTCTGTAATGAATGTATGTACTTTTTTATCTTCATCGTTATCTGGCCATTTATCGATACCAGTTGCAATAATATAATTGTTCCATATTTTAACAAAGTACTCGAAATTTTGAGCAATATCACCTTTTTTAACATTTAGAGGTCCAGGTAAAGGAATTTTTGCATTTTCCTGATTTTGCACAGGCACTCAGTTTGTTTTTGTAATAAGTATCTCCACTAATCCTTCAATATTTTTTTTTTGACTTTGCTACTAGGTAAACTAGGTAACTACTGATAAGATTACAAAAAATAAGGATATAAATTACTTATCTTTTCAATCTTTAATTCCACGTCGCTGTTTTGGATTCAATTTTACGATGAACCTGACATTTCTTCTGACCACGTTTCCTTTGGAGTCGTTTTATCTTCTTTTCAGTCCTCCGATTCCACTGAAAGTTACTTTTCACCTGACACCAGGTTATAGGATGTAATATAATGATACACCTAAATGTTTGTTAGACAAACTTTAAACTATTTTATTTATTAACTTTTTGTTACAACACTATTTAAGTATGAATAGTAATGTTGAGGAATAAAAAAGAAACAAGAAAAACACATTATAATATTTTTATATTATTTGAAATTAATTTATTCAACAACATTTTGAACACAACAACACTGCATACAATTCATTCACATATTCCTAAACACATCCCATTTACTGTCAAAGAGATTAACATACATAAACACTGATGGTCCCATTTGTTTGGGAATAAAGAGAAGAAACAACATACAATAAAAATTAATCGCCTTTTTATTTACACGCAAATATTTTTCATATTTTAATTATTTGCCGAAATTTGAAGGTTTTTTATTTTGATTTTAAACTTTCATAAATAGTAAATAGTTTTTCGATTAAATGTTTTATATTGCTTGAAAAGAAAAAAAAATAGGTGTTACATTATATAGACGTGGAATGCCTAGAAATCTCATTCATGCGGTTCGATTTGTTTTAAAATGATATTATTAAACGGTCATTCAAACCCGACGCAACAATCGCTATTAAGCATAAAATTTATTGCTTCTTTTAAGTTTAAATATTTATTAATAAGATTAATCTCGTTCGGATTTTTTTGTGTAGAGATTATTTAAAAAATTATTGCGTAAAATTTGATTGATTCCGTACAGCAAATAAAGCCTCCCTAAGAGATTGTACAAAAAAATTACTTAAAATCACAGAATTAAAAAATAAAATAACCAGCCGTAATAATTAAAAAATTAAATTCACTCAACTTTCAGGCGAATCGAATCGATCATTTGCGCATTTATACAAGAATACTGTTGTCAATTTAAAATTAAAAATTATTTATAGATATTGCAAAATATGATAGTTTTAACTATTATATTAACAAGATTGCCCTATTCAGCACGTTTTCTTTTTTTTCGATTTTTCTTCATTAAATAAATAGTTCTTTTTAACAAGTATACAATAATTAGTAAAAATATTTGTCTATTCGTTTATCTCACAATCTCCTAATGCTGTTTCGTAATTTTTATTTACATGGCAGCTTTTATATGTATACACAATGGGGATTTATTTTTGATGTTCACTAATGTTGTAGCAACAAGAAACAAAACAAAAAAATAGAAACAAAACTTAAATAAAAAATAATAAAAAAATAAGTAAAACATCGAAACGAACAAGAAATAACAAAATACCCATTCTTTCAAAGTAAATTTTTATATTCACAAAATAATAAATTAGCCCTCGTCATTAATGATTTCGAGTAATAGTCTCTTTAAGCTATCCAAACCGGTCAAGAAACCTCCGTCGGGACCTTGATGAACAGTGGAACTTGGAGCTGTCGAACTGTTATTCGTAACAAACGACGTATGCGCAAAATCGATCATTCTTAAATCCACTTGAACAGGTGCTGGAGATTTTGACCTTCTCGTACTTCCGGACGCCACGCCTAAATGCGTATCTTTCACCCTTTGTCTTTTCGAAACACTTTTATGTGCAACGGTGGTATTTAATTCCTCATCATCTTCATCCTCCAGTTCCAACTCTTCAAATTGTAACTGACAATTTCGTGTTGCTTTCGTTTTCGCCGGAGAATTTAATTCGAAATCGGAAGTATCATCATTTGAACTAACCCCGTTATATTGTCCCGGTAATGAGTACTCATCGCTGCTACTATTTGAGTACATCATCCAACTATCGAGAGAAACGGGACTCGAGACCGTTATTTGTCGCGGCGGCGAATCCATATACATTGTCGTCTCTTCGGAGATCGGATAAAAATTTGTCGCAGATTTTGCTCCTCTTGCCGCAGCCTCGCCAAATCCGCGATGGTGAGAATCTTGACTGACATCATCGTGACTTAAATCCAACGATGAATTACTTGCATCAGCATCGTAACAACATGGAATATCGCGACTTGTATCTGAGCATTGTGTATAATCGTTTATACAAAATACGGGACTATTTGAACAGATCTTTGATTTTCCTACCATGTATGGTATACCACCGTTTCCTTCATATACAACCAATAAGGAACTATTAAAACAAAAATTAAATACAGTTAGATATATACTTTTTAATCTATGTATGTAGTTGCTTAAAAAAAGTTGTAATGGATCTAATGGTCAATATTTGTCATTTGATGTGATATACTTAAATTAATATTATTTGTTGGCGTGAATAAATTTTGTTTTCTCTCTCTCTGATTCGAACAGTTTTACATCCTAGAGCGAAGATAAATTATTTTTGAAATAGAAATGTGATTTCATAAAACGCAATAAGAATATGAAGAATAAATTTAATTTACATCTTTTAATTTACAATTGAGGTGATGTACTTGTTATTGTGAATTATCAAACGTTTGAGTTGATAGAGTTAATTAAATAGTTGACTGAAGGTAGAGTAGAAGTGTTTGCTTATAAATTGGAATCAGTAACCTATCAACGTTGTATTGCGAACTATCATGATTAAATGATAAATATGATGTACAATTCTGTATTTTTTGAGAGGTGTTTAAAATTACATTTAAATATGCTATTTCGACGGTATGTTACCTTTATTAACCAATTTAAACTTGGTGAAATCATAACTGATACGACAAAAATAACCCAAAATTCAGCTACTTTAATAAATCATATTTTTATTATATTATTATTATTGTATTCATAATATTATAGATCACAATCGATATATCGAAATCCTAAAATGATTGTATTTTGTTGGGGAAAGAAGCTTTCGTGATCCAGACATAAGCTTGCAGTTTCTCTTATAAATGACCTTGAAGTCATAAGAATTTTAAAAGTAATCAAAACTAATGGAGTTTAAGTAATGACATGAAAAGCTCACCTAGATAATAGAGTAAAAAAAAGCGTACGTGCCAGAGGGCTATAGGTAAGAGATGTCACCCAAAAATGCCCTCTGGATTTATATGACTGTAATCCGACCTATGCTTACAAATGGTGCAGTAGTATAGTGGTCAAAGACCTTACAGTCTACATCCACTGCTGCACTTAATAAAGTACAGAGACTCGCGTGTTTGTATGTTACAGGTGCACTGCGGACTAGCGCAGCCATGGAAAACGTGTTGAACCTAACACTTTATACATTATTTGTTCATTCAAGAAGTGGCACTTGTGACCATGATTCGACTGCGTGCAGCAGGAATTCTAATGGGTGAAAGAGATAGTAAAAACGCCGTACTCTGGAAGGAGATTGTGCGTTTCTCACCAATTCTGGAATCTAAAACGGACTTCACACCCTTGCAACACATTTTTACGAAGAAATATCTCACCCACACAAGCTCCACAGAAGTAGAAGTAAAAAAAAGCTTTAAAATCTATACTGATAGTTCAAGCAGACGAGAAGGAACTGGAGTCTTCTCGTATGATCTCCGACCCCACGTATCTGAACCACTAGGTAAAGGTATCACCGTCATACAGGCGAAGTTAATCCATTGTTCATTGTCAGATCCAGCTTGGAAGGTAAGGCTTTTACAATTTACACTGACAGTAGACAAGCTATTCTAGCCCTGAGTAGAATAACAATTACCTCAGGACTTGTTATGGATTGTCATCTGACATTGGAGAAGGCAGCAGTGCTTAACTGTGTTATACTTCAATGGACAAAAGGAGACTCGACCTATTCAGGTAACAAGCACGCAGATAGGCTTGCTAAAAGGGCTGCCAAGCGAGCGTCCTGTTCGCCTGAACCGATAATAACTTCGTTCTTATCAACTCAAATTGAAATAATTAAAGATTTCACCTACAAAAAGTTTATGAACTGGTGGGGAAAGGTTAAGGGCTGCTATCTGTTTAAGGAACTACTTTATTACCCTTCAGCAGAGGCAGCCTTGTCTTTCGTAAAGCTTGGTAGAAACGCTCTACGAATTGTAACGGGACTCGTCACGGGTCACTGTAAGGTAAACAAGCATCTTCATAACCTTAAGCTTGCTGTTAACCCTCTCTGTCGCTTTTGTGAAGAGAGCGAGGAGACTGTTCGACACATCTTGTGTGATTGCCCCACTTTGCAAGATCTCAGAATGAGAGACTTCGGAGAGGAATGGCCGAGCACGGATGGCATCAGGAACGCATTTCTGCGCTGTATCCTAGCCTTTGGAAATTCGTTAGGCTGGTTGATACAGCCGGAGAGAGCTGGAGAATGTACAAGGGGCCGTTGGAGCCTAGGTGGTAAATATGAAAATGCTTTAACTCTGTTGTCCAACTATTCTGATTTTCTATATTAAGCCCCTTGTATGTCGTCTTGATATTTACAGAATCTTATCAAGTTGTTAGTTTTCGCCAGGGTTTTAGCAATATAATAGCTTTTAGGATCGATTAATAACATTTTAGGAGAAATTGACTTGATTAACTTCATCAGTAGACTTGCAGTATCAAAGTATTTTTATTTGATTTAAGTAGATTAGATTTATTGACACTCAGTTACTCTTTAAAACGTACGATTTTGAGTCTGCTGAAACCAATACAAAACTACTTAATGTTGAGGAACTTGCTTTTTCTTCAAATTAATGCTACAAAGTTATGATTTTCAGGGAGAGATGTTTGATTGAATTTGTAAACATTACCATAAAATTGCTGATTACAAACTGGACGAAGCAAACTCAGTTTTGGATGCAACATTAAGAACTGACCGTTTTGATTTGATGAACGTATTCTATTTGATGAGTAGAACATAAAATTTTGTAATAAGAGATTTCTTTTAGCCAGAACCTGAAAGTACAACTTTGTGAAATTTTGGTGTTACCAATGGTCAATCATGTGATTTATCAGTTTTGTCTTGAAAGTGTCACTATCGCAAAATCTCTCCACCGTCTACAAAAAAATTCAAATGTAGCTTATTACATCCCTAAGATGTATAATTAGTGAAATGCCTTCTTTAAGTGTCTTGATCCGCTTTCGTTTAAATGTGAGTTTAGTGCTTATTTCAATGAGCTGGTAGTTAATTAAACATTTCCATTTTATATATATTTTAGTGTGTTGTGGATCTGCTTGGATTAGAACCTCTACCTGACGTTGATGGTAGTAGCTTGTGCAAGGCCATGTAGCTGACGGCTCTCGATAAAGGAACCAGACCTTGGGGCAATACTAAGGTTCATTAAAGACCTACATTTGCCTTAAACTTTTGGAGGGCTAAACTTACAATAGATCTTACAGGTCGCGGTAACGAGAGGGACCGCTGCCCTCAGCCTGGCAGCAATACTAATAATAATTCCTTTGAAACCTTTATTATTTGTATGGAACTTCAAGTTATTGAGCGCCAACTCTTAAGGAGTTAAAGTACTTAAACAGATTACGACATATTAAGAATAAGGTTTTGAAGAAATAATCTTATTTGATCTTTAAAATGGCCGTGGTCATGTGTTATCATTTAAATATTATTATTTACTATATCACATCAAATGTTATATTTATCTTCCAAAATAAACTGAGTATTGTTTTTAAAATAAAAACTTACCATGAATAAAACCTGTAGCAACTTTGTTTTTCAATAACGCTTCTTAATTGATCCAATTTTTCAATAACTTTCCTTATAACGTACATCCTCAAACCAAATCCATTATCAAAAAACTGACAGAGACCATTTTTAAAACCACTCTCATCTAATTCCCTCCCCCAATACTTGTCGCGTTTATCATAATGATCTCGATCAGCTTGATAAACTTGCATTCCACAAAGACGAACTCCTAAAGAAGCCGATGTGCTAGCTGCGCACTTAGCCATTTGTTTGGTACGTTTTTCCGCGGTAGCATCATCTCCGTGTTGTCTCGTACCCATTTTCAAGTCGAGAATGCAAGGATGGGTATAGTTCGAGGTGATGTTTTCCAGCATAATGAAGTACTGTTTATTAGTGTTATCCGTTTGAGAGATGCTCTTCAAGACATCTTTAGGATGACCGGTGTTGTGTATTTTCATTCTGAAAGGTCGCCTATGTTAATAAATTAAAAATGTTTAAATTAAATGATTTAACTTAAAAATTTACTTTTAAAAATTACTTTAAAAACTTACTTTAATACTTCTTCTCGTTTTCTTTTAAAACCACTTTTTGTACGTGAATTTTCGTAGTCTCGGAAGCTGGGGCTGTAACGTTTTTCCAATTTTTCGCCGCTGCAGAGAGTCGCTTGCATAACGCCTGAAACAATTCCCCCAGATTTTTAACTAGCTGTTTAACCATTTTTTGCGGTTAAAAATTATTTAATTCTTTTTTTTTCAATGTACTTTTTGTTTAATCATTTTTTTCTGATTAAATAGAAAAATAAAATAAATGAATACTCATTTTTCAAGAATGGGTCTCTTTTGTATTACGGAATTAAATGCATCTTTTTTTTTAATCAGCGTTGAAAGACAAATATAAGAGACTGTAATAAATAACGTGACGTACAAAAAGCGTGCAAACAGTGTTTTCCTATGAAATTATGATGATACAATTATTAAAAATGAAGATTTTTTAACTAAGAAAGCAGTGGTATGGATTGTTATTAAAATGATTAAAACTAAAGAAAAAAATAGATAAAAAAGGTGTTTTATTATTTTTTTAGTAAGTAAATTTAAATATTAAGGGTTAAGTTATGTAACAAAAATCATTGCATGTTATACTAGTTTTAAATCTAAAACCTTAGATTTAAATTTAAAGTACACGTTTTTGTTACATAATTGTGTGTGTCTTTACGTTCCGAATTGTATACTTTTTTGGCAAAGAGTTGAACTGTACGTAAAGTAAAAAAAGTAAAATAAAAAAAAATAAATAAAAAGAGCCTTCCAACCCTTCATACAAATGTAACTGCGTCCATACAAACCCCTTTTGAATGGACGAATTGTAGAGACAATTGGACACGTCTGGCAGCAGGCAGGAGTCTGTCTGTGTCTGAGCCGATCCGACCCGGAAGGAGGAGGCGTGATCCTCAATAAAACAGTACAAAATAGTGGCATAACGATATATGCTAACACATTCATCAAATCCCATTCACACGCAGAGGAAATTCATATATCTATCCGTATTGCAACTTTTCGTTGCCCCCTTTCGCATAGATAATTAATTATAAAACAAAAGGCACCTTATAAACTAATAAATTAAATTATCATACCGTTTCGCTTTTCGTTTTTCTTCATCAGTCTGCGAACCGCACTGATTAAAATATCACCAAATCAAAAACTCATACTTACCTGAGTTTTAAATAAATATTTCTACTTACTGAAATCAACCGATTTGTGAAATCAGAGTTAATTATAAATGTTTAACAATAAGAAGAGGGGTAACATTTTTTTACAATATATTTTTTTTTAACAATTAATTCACATCGCTTCAATAAAATAAAAATAAAACAAATTAAGTGTTTTTGAAGTGATGTTTTGTCGCAATATAGGATAGTTCGAGGGATTTAATAATTAAGGATAAGTAAAAATTGGTTTTGAATTCATTCATACAACGCAACTACACTGTTCAAAATAATTACTGTTCGTATATGGCTATTATAATAATAATTTATTATAATTATTATTATTATTTCTTTGTAAATAAAAGAAAAAACGCAAACATATGATGCGTTTATTTCGGCACGTTTAAATATCGTTTACAATCGAGAGGTAATTAAAAAAAATTAATAGTAGTAGGTCGAAAGAAGGGATTCGATTCGTAAGATCAACGAATATGTGATAGTTGTAGAGCGTAATTTGAAAAATAAAGCTTTATTTCGTAAAAATAAAAAACAGGCGGCAGTACATAGCACAACGTGTCAATTAATTTAGTTAAAAATAAAATTAAAAAAAAAAACAAATAAAAAATCAACTAAAAAACACAACAAATGTAGATGAGGGTGAGCTGTTAATCGAGTATGAAATGTTCCTTTTTTTATTTCTCCATCTATAGTCTAAAAGAGGTTAAATTAATAAATCTCGAAAGAGAAATACCGTTGTTCTACATGCAGCATAAAAAGTTTATGGTTTTCTAAATAAAAAAGGTTTATTTGCTCAGTTCTCTTGTATACATTCGATTTTTTACCCTACTTAATACAAAAAAAAGCACATTAAGTCACTAATCCTACGTAATATTTTATGATACTGTATATATCACAGATTATTCCCAGATTCGTACACGTAATCCAGAGACATCTCAAAAGTGAGATAATTATCACAAAATTTAAAAATAAATTTTATTTTCACTTATTTTAGTTCCGAGAAAGCGGAACAATTAGTTCAAAAAAATTGGAATGTCCCGGAATTACAAAACTAAATCAATTATAGGAATCAAAATAAAACTGGTTTGAAATTGTTTTTTTTTTCTTTTCAAAAATACGCCGAAGCGAACAGAGAAATCTGGAAACAAGTGAAAGTCTTTACAACACCAGTGTTCACGTCGGTGAATCAAGTGTCTTTTAACCGTTTTCTTTTTTGACTAAATTTTCTGTAACCGCGCTTTTCTTTTGCACTGCTGCCTTAATTCTACTCAGCTTACCTTTATACTTCGGTACAAAATTTTTGATAGGTTGGTCTTGTATATTTTGATAGAACTCTAGTTCTCTGATGTTCAACGGTTTGCATATTGTGCTCTGGTTCAGTAGCATTAACCGCGTATGTCCTCCAACCTATAAACAAATAATAAAAGTAAGAAAAATTGTTCAACTTTAAAATGAAAATTAATGCAATGAAATACATATAATTATCAAAGATAAATTGTTCCTTTTTTGAATTTACACAAAAGCAATGCAATTTGTAAGGAACCACCTAGAGTTAAATCCATTAAAAACAGCCAAACCACCAAAATCCAATTAAGAGAGAAAAGAGCCATAGTCTATCTGAATGCAGAGGGATTTCCAAGGTACGTCCCAGAACTTGTTGAGTTTTGCGTGTCATCAACTTACTTAAGCTGAAAAGGAGAGCCTTATGAGCAATATGGAGAAGTAACCATTATTACCAGTATTCGCTAACTTCTATATGGAGCTGTTTGATGAAACTGTTTTAAAAACCAGATATTAAAACTAAACTTATGGCTACGATATGTAGATGATACTTTTATCTTCTAGAAAAACGGCAAACAAAGGCTTTCTTAAGCCATTTAAACGGCCAACATCTAATAATACAGTTCACCATAACATAAACAGGAAATTATACAGCAAAGAAAATTTGACTTTGAGAACTTCTAAAGGAGGTACTTCGGAGGAATGTTTATACATCGAAGGTGGACCCCGGGCACTGTTAGAGCACAATCAGAGCACTGTTCAGATCGTATGTGTAAAACTGTCAGAACAAATACACGAGTAGCAAGTGAAAGGTATGAAAGCCAAATGGCCACCTACAATCTCGTGAAAGCGCCGGAATCTCAGTGAATCGTAAAGGAAATATACCTAGGAGTTGACTTTGGCCAAAAAGAGTTTGCCCCAACACTTCAATAAAATGTCCTTCATAGAAATAGTACAAGTGAGTATGAAAACAATCAAGGCTGAAATTATTACATACGTTGCCAATGTGTGGGTTGAGAAGAGCTTCCAAGGCCAGACAAATAAGGTTACTAAATGGCACTCAAAGAGACGAGTTAATACAACTATTTCGAGTGACTTAAACTATTTGTAACAATTTTTACAAGAACACTTTCCCTAGAGTGTTCTTTGTGCTCGTGTTGGAAACTAATCTTGTCTTAATAACATAAATAGAAATTAATATACATCCACAATATATACTGTCTATATCTATTGACCGTCTTCAAGAAATTGTGAAGACAGTCAATTATATGAAACGTCAAGCTATCAAAATTTCAGGAATGGGAATAGGAATAAAGTACGACTTAGAACCTCCCGTTCCAGGTTCTAAGTCGTACTTTATTCCTATTCCCATTATTAAATATTAAATTAAATTATCTTTTATCAACATTTTTTGTAAACAGTACAGAACGATTTAACGACATATTTTTGGATGTTAACAAAGAAGAAAAGTTGTCGCAAAATTGAGAAACAATATTTGTATGATTAGCTGCAAAAGATCACTATTAAAGTCTATGAATAAGGCGAAGAAGAGAATGATTTAAGAGGAAGCTAAGATGATCTAAGAAGAAAAGAATAATCCAAATTAGTAGATAATCTTTTATGGACATGTTTCTTGAACGAAAATTCTCGAAAATTTAATTAACTGAAGAACTAAGACATAGTTAAAAATATGTCTTTTTTATTTTATTTATTTCTATTTTATTTCTCACAAGGACTATTTTAACGATAAGTCAACCCAAAATATTTTATAAACTGAACCCATAAACAGAAAATCCGGAAACTCAGAAATTAAAAGCAAAAATATGTTTGCACCAAAATCTTCCCTTACTTCTTCTAACTAATTGTAAGTATACTTACACAGAGCTGATTTATAATCCCAACTCAACCAAAAACAACCAAATTTTTTCCACATTATGCGATGACACAAAGTATCAAAAGAAATTGAATAAGCTTTCTTTATTCTAACCATTCTATACTGACTTATCAAACGTTTCCAATTGTTCACTTAACCCACCAATCAATTTTACTCACACAACCCATCATAAAAACAATAATGCCTAAATGCCTAAAGAGATAAAAAAGACTTCCTATGCCGAAAACATTACTTATTGATTTAAAAAAGATTACCAATCAACATTTGAATCTACCAAACAGTTTTACTAACCCAACCCAACTTAATATCATAACATGTAAAAATACATTAAATTAAAATATATCCCAAAAATTGAGACAAGTAGAAAAAAATATTTTAAATCTAAAAATTTCTTTGTTGATTCAAAAAACATTCCCAATAAATAATTTAAACCCATCAATCAATTTTACAAGTTGAATAATATCAATGAACATAAGAACTTTTAAAGTATTCTTCTCACATTTCCTAAAAGAAATATAATAATAATTATTTTAAATTTATAATTAAAAAATTAGTAATATTGAACACACGCCTTAAATTTGTAACTAAAACAATCTAATCAAACCTCTAATCGATAACAAATGAGAGATATAAATAATCGATAAGATATGAACGAATCATCTCTATAAAAAAAGATAACCAATTTTGCTATTATCAAAATGAGGAAATAATTTTTGTTTTTAAAAATTAAAAACAAACATTTCTTTGTCAAGTCATGTTCGTGAAATTATATTAGGACCAAGGTCGTTGAGAATAACCCGATAACATAACTACACAACAAAAATATGTAAATTAAAAAAAAAAACTCAGTTAACACAACATAAACGAAAAATGTTTTATGTTAATACACAAATTTAAGCTTTTCTTTTATGAATTTATGTAGTAACGATCTTATCTAATAGGACATTGACGCATTTCAATTCTTTTTTTAACTAACTTAACAGAGTAACGAATCATTTCGTTTCGTATTGTTACAAGTTTGAGGTCAGAGACTAGAGGTCATTTTACCAATATAAAGGCCTCGGATTAAAACATTTTCTGACCTGATTTCATTGCGTTTGATGTACAATAACGTTTTACATCATGTGATGATGATGGTGATGTCGTATACGGAAATTTATTAGTAAACGTAGAATGTAAATGAAAATGAATGAGTCAGTTAACATTGAGTTACTTATTTACTACTGTCTTCAACTCGATGATTTAATGGAATTAAATACGTAATAATAATTAAATACATTCGATAAAAAGGTGACGTAATTTTCTAGGAAATGTTATTTATCTTTGATTTAAAAAAAAAATTTAGAAAAAAAAATCAGAAATGGAATTAAATAAAAGATGTAAAATGTATATCAAAGAAATGTGTGGAGTTTGAAATACTTTGATAACACATAAAAAAATTTAAGGAATCAGTCAGAAAAAACTAAACTAAACTGAATCATCATCGATATTACGAAATGGTCGTCATCAGCTATTGAAAACAATAATTTAATTTTAAAATGAAGAACGAAAAGTAATACATTTTTGCTTAAAAAGAATGATTAAACATATTAATAAAACATATTAATTCTTGCAGACTGGAAGACAACGGTAATCTATATGAGTCATTCAATTATGTGACCGTGATCCTATTGGCGTAATTTTCCATTTACTATTCCGTGAAAATTCCCCGTAAATAAGTACAATAAAAACATATCGAACGAATAATCCCCTTAATGAATTATATTGACCGACTTAACCACCAATCGACAATATCTTGTTTTGTATTTTATTTATATCACCTAATTTATATTTTATGAGTGGCTTTAAAATAAAAACTCGTTCCATTTTACCTTGTCAACAAGAAAACCAAAAGTAAATAAATAAAATAAAACCGGCTGTCGAACGAGTTTCGTTTTTAAAGAAAAAATGAGAATGTGATTCAGTAAAAAGGGTTTCCCCTTTTTATACATTTTTGATTTACCTGGTTACTGAGTGGTAACAAGTCGACCTCGTTATAACTGGTGTCGTATTGAGCTTGCTCGATGCAAAGATGATCACGGGGTTGATCCGCATATTTCCTGTTGCGGGGTTCAATATCTCCCATACCCCCATTCGCCAAGAAGTACACCATCCCCCTCTTGCGTTTGCAAAATCCGCCAGAAGACGTCAAATTAATCCTATTGATTCCAAAAATTCTCTTTAGCGTTGTATTTTATTTCGATCAGCACCAACAGAAACTTGCTCGAAGAAACTTTTCAACTCGATTGGAATATTCTTTCTAAATCACGACGGGCGGAGATTTATTTAGTCTATCTGTAACAAATACTCGCGTTAAACTGGGCTTGCAAAACTCGGGTGTCAAAGATACTAATATCTACAACTCCCACTCTACTAAAATGGGTAGCGCTATCGGCTTCTCCCCACCTGTGATAAGATAATTTTAAAAGTTGATACATCACATACGTATTGATATACGTCATTAAAGTTTCAAGTATAATTATAGATTGTGGCTGTTTTTACTTAGTAATAAATTGGTTTAATGAAAAGTATCAGTAATATAATTTGATGAACAAAATAATATACATATAATAATTGTAGTTTACTAAAAAACATTAGAAAATAAATAGTTTTTGTGCTTAGATTGTTGTGTTTAATTAGATGGATTCATATTAATCGATTAAGCGAAACTTATTCAAAAAATAAAATTCATTGAAAATTGACAAAAATTTCAAAGAAATGTTACTAGAATGTTCTTGTTTATGCTAAAACAAAATCATATAAATTCTCCGTATAAATTAAATTTAGGAACTTTTCCAAAAAAAAATGTATTAAGATGCAACTTCAAGGTAATGAAAAGTGTGAATATTTTGGATAAATTTGGACAATTTTTGCATATTTATTAAGAATGAATACCAAATTCCACAAACTATCAAGATTGTTAGAAAGCTGAAACTCGTCAGTGCAGTATTTTAAATGAAATTATAATAAAGCGGCGTCCGCGAAAATATAATATCAAAACATAACAATCTAAGATAACAGTATCCAAACTGGTCAAGAAACAAAATTCTGTGATCGATAGAACATAGAATTTAGATATATACTATTTTTTTATACCTTCTCTTTACAATATTTATCACTCCCTTCTCTTCTATGACATTGGTTCATGATCTACACTGCAAAACGTTGGGTAAACTAAGCTAACTGATGGGGATTATTAATTTGTAAGTGAAGTCTACCATCATTGCAAAGTATCCCACAATTATCATCATCTATATTATCATTTTTATAATACACATTACCTATTTTTAACATTTTATACACTGTGGTGTATAAAATGACACCAGAGAAGACCATATTTCTGTTTTACGCTATGCTCAATGCTGTGATATTGTTGTTGTATTCTGTATCTAAACCATTCAAATTATTGGAATCCTCAGAACCACAAGAACGCGCAAAGATTAGAATGGTTTAGATACAGAATACAACAACAATACCACAGCATTGAGCATTGAGCTTTTATTCGCAGTTTTCTATTAAAGCCTAATATTTCTGTCATATAGATATTCAATCCCATTCTTTCTAACGTCCACAGTATACCTATATTGTTTGGAAAGGAAGCCGTGTGTTCTTATTTAGATTCAGGTTGGTTTCGTCCTTATATTAGAATCGTAATCTTTTTCGACATCTAGTAACACCGTAACAGTTTGCTGCCTTTTTCTTACAGTAATTCGATTTTTTCAGCAATAATTTTCGATAACCCGTAGATAGTAGATGGATTTTGAGATTGTTAGCACTATTCCAACCTTTTTTTAACGAATCCGAGAATGATTTCCATTTCATTATATGATTTTAGTTTTTCCATTCTTCAGCTAATGGCTTTCGATTAATTTCAAATCCTACTAAATTTTCTGCATGAGTATGGTTAAGCGACGAGTTGACTATTTCATGAATATTTTTATCAAGAGCACTATTATTATCAAATTAGATTGATTTTAATGGCGTCTTCAGTTCTGGCGCCCTTCGTATCTTCTTCAGGACTTTCTATAGGGGTTGGGTTAAGTCTTCCACCTCCACAGGAGGGTATTTTCCTACAACCCGATTTTGTGCTCTTTAAACATTTTTTAACCAACTTCACCAGCTGATTGTAGTTTTCAGCCCAACACAATTTATTTTCTGTCGATGCAAGAAACGCTTCGAAGACTCTTACTGCTTTCTCCTATATTGCAGCTGTGCATTCCATGATCTCTGAACTTATAAATTAGTTGGAAATAGTGTTGGTTGTTAATATTTGTAATGTATAATCAAGATTTCAAGATTTTTTTTGTTTTCAGAATTATTTTTTATTTGCAGAATTATTATTACAATATTGCAATAATGACAATCATCTTTACCTTCATCTTACCTGTCTGTTTTAAGAATATGTTTATGCATAAATTTTCCTGATCTTGTTAGGTCGAGTGTGACCTAAAGAAGAGGTCAACCCCTATTCTTTATATTTGCAACCTTTTTATTGTTAGTACCAAGAATTTCTGTTTTTACGTAAATCTCAAATATACCTCTAATTGTGCCCGACATCCCACTTTTGCGCCGAATGCTAAGAAATCGACGGGTATACCTGCGAGCATTGTAATCAGGTCAACATTATTGTTTTCATAAAATATAAACATAGTTTCTCACCAGTTTCCAATTATTTGAAAAGATATAAATTTGGCAAGGACAAATATGGTTCTTATTATTGCTGAGAATTTTGTGTGCAAAACACGTCCGAATAATCGTCAGAAAATTAGTTGTGCAGTGCTTTTTAATTTTTAATAATGAAATTCAACGTGGGATTTTTGAAGATGATCAACTTAATTTCGATAGTCAAAATGAAGATTTTAATGAAACTGATGAATCAGATTCTGAAGATCGAATAGAAACGCGATCACTGGATTCAAACACCGATCCTGAATTCAGTGATAAAAAACAACGTAGCGAACCTGAAAACGATGATAATTTTTTTTAGGTAAGTTCTGTATTTTTATAATGGTCACATCCTGTATCTAAACGATAAACTTATATAGGGAAAGACTGCATACAATGGAAAAAGAAACCATCCAAAATTTCGAAAACACGTCGAGTTACTTTTGAGAAAAAACCCTGGTGTATTAGGAGAAGAAGCAACCAATGCAAAATGTGTATTTCAGACATGGACTTCAGATTTTACTGAATTGATAAAAATAATCAATTTAGCATTAATCTATTAGTGGATAGCACTAATCAACTCATAAATCAAGTAAAGACAACATTATGATATGTTGGTACTTATATGTATATGTTGATATGCGTCATGCTGATGTCCATGTTTCAGCAGTATAATTTTTCGTATTTTAATCAGAAGTAACTTCCTCGTTATTATGCCAAATTCCTTTAGAAATAAAGTAGTTGTTCCATAAATAAGTAATATGCACTTGGTACTAATTGTAAGATAACAAAGTGATATTACGTTAAGACACACGAAGATCAAATACAGATTTCAATTAGTGATATTTAGACACTTTATTTTTTCATGCGAATTTCAATATTTAACAAATATATTAAGCTGATTAATTTCGAGAGGATTTATATCTTAGGGATGAAAACGTTTATTAAATTATTAAAGATAAACTTTTATAGGGAAAAAGTTGAAGGTACCATAACGAATTTAAACCGTGAAATTTTATGCTAATTATCTCGAGAATTATAGAATTAAAAATTAATCTGTTAAAACATATTCTTTCATTTCAATTTTGAATTCAATGTCAACTACTTTTAAAACACCCTTATGATTTAGTTGATTGAAATTGCCATCTAAAACGATTCATCACATGATTTCCATTTATATCGTCGAGTTATTAACATCAATTGTTACAATCGGATAAAACGAAAGGAGATTCACGTGATTCAAATATCCAAGAGAAGCCGGATTTCTTCAATGTGTTAAATTTAATCACGTTATCCTATAACAACTTAACCGAAATCATTAAACCTGTTAATTATTTTCCTTTTAATCCAAAAAATCATAAACATTTAAATTCTAAAAGCTTTTTTCTTTAAGATCATGTTGCAATAAACGTAAATTTAAATGTACTTACTTAAAAAACGATATAAGTCTGCTTTCTTTTCTAAATCTATTCCCATAAAATTCAAAGTTTTCTGATAGTATTTGATTTTTCAAAAAAAAAAATTGTCTTTGGATGATGGATAATTTGGAGTTTTCAAAAATGGTAAATTGTTGTTTGGATGAGATGTAAAACGGAGATATGCCACGAGCACCGGATTCTTAAGCACTAGAAATCGCGATAAAACAACTATCGCATTTCCGCGAAGCGAACCCCGGACGCTCGGGCCGAAAAGAACACAAAATTTTGAGAATCGAGGGCGCTCGAAACGTCACAAAAAATGTCAACGTCCTTCAAATTAGACATGACCTATCATCAATCAATATTAATATCACACGAGAGATTAAATAAGAATAAATTTTTTATTATCGCTTTTTTTATAATTACATCAATATTCAGACAAAGCGCATCTCGATGATAATTTTAGAATCATATTTATTTAATATTATCTTTTTCCAGTACAACTCGGTCTTGACAAGAAAGGAATTTTTTTTATGTTTGAGTGTCAGTTTATAAAAAAAATAATTTAATTAAAATGTTACGATTAAAGTACAATTTTATTAATAACATATTCGAGATAAAAGTACTAAACAATAATGATGTAAACAGGGCAATTGAAAATTAAAATAACAATGGGTGATTTAAAGTTAATAACTTTTTATTATTTGGAACAATTTTTTTCTGTTTTTAGATTTTTAATTTTTAATCTAATCAAGAATGAATATGATAAGAAGTCTACATTGACGTAATTTGGACAACAGACCAAAACAAATTACCTTGCTCAATTTGTTGAATATTTTGTTTGCTTAAATAAATACTTATTATTCATATTTATTTTAAATGTCCTCACATTAAAACGGGTAGTGTGTAATACACGTGCCTACGTATTGCATTTATTGCGTTTTCAAGTTAAATACGTCATCATCAAAGATTATTATTAACTCAATTATAAGAACTTTATACGCACTTAGAAATCATAATCACAATGAACTTTATTGTACTGTTATTAGATAAACAAAGGATTGACCTCGATAATTGTTTTTATTGTTTCTGTTTTTTTAAGAAAGTGTTATAGTATACAACAACAAAGATAGTTTGTTTGGTTATAAAAATATTACATTCAGAAAATGTATTTATGAATGGGTCAATAAATTTATTGACACGTGGAGGAAGTAAAGATTTAAAAATCAACCACATAAAAATGAAAAATTGCACAGGATAATTCGTAATTGGAGCTTCAAAAAGGTTTAGTCTCTGGCACGTCCTCAAATTTAGGCATTTGGTTGGCACCAAAGCGTGAATAATATTCATAAAGATGGTACTCAAAATTAAAATAGGCTGATGATGGACATGAATAAAATTGTAATCTTCACAAAAACAAACTAAAATAATGAAATCACTGCCAAATCTCATCAATTTATTTTGACCTTTACAAGAATGTATGAACAATATTTTCATTTGAACAAAATAAAAATTATCTTTGTTATTTAAAATAAAACTAAACAAGTGTGATGGTATAAATTTTGATGACGTGGTCTGTTGGAACCATTCCCAGGTTTAGAAAACCTATCTTTTTTGTCTGGTAATTCCTATTGCTAGCACCTAAAGGATCGTTAATGGAACTCCACCCAAACCTATTAATAACGTCCAGTTGAAAGTGTTGAGACATGATATTAACAAACTACGACAAAGACGCCTTTAAATGGCCGAGACTCTTTTCAAGCCAATCTACCACCTGTTCGCGATTTTTGCAACTTGAATGAATCTCGGGCCAATTGGAGCAAACAAAACGTGTAATTGTGCGAGGAAATCGACAACAGGTTGTTGGCAAAGCTGATTTTACCGTTGCTTAACAGAAAAAAAGTTTCGTAAAAAAACTTTAACGTTTATTATTTTGTTTGTGTGGTTCCCCAAAGGTTCATTCAAAATATTTAACCAAACCAAACAAAAAAATTTATTGATCTAATAAAATTTTTTGTGTAGAGACAACAAAACATTTACTTAACACTGTTTGAAAGAAATTACAATAATATTTAATAGAATTAATTCTATTTATATTTGTTTTCAACCTGTTAAAAACACCTAAAATTAATTATTTTAAGACTAAAACTAGGTTAATGTTTATTTATTCTTTTAACCACACATCCCACGCTCACCAACAATTTACATCACAAAAAAGACAAACAAAGTACCAACTACTGGCCTTGGCAATATAGGAACACGTGCCACAGCTGATACGACAAAGTTTATAAATATTTTACAATATGAACTGTACATACATACACGGATTACCGCTAAAGTAATGTAGTAGATGAAGAGGGCTGAATAAAGAGGAAGAGGTCGATATAATAATTGACTTATTGCCTCGTGTTGTGTATACAACATGCTAAGTATACGCTCGCTTGCAGATATCGTGAAATGCTATTAAAAGCCACTGCGGTTAAACGAGTTCTTGTGGCCGACTAACCCTATTCGAGAGATTCCATAGGCAAAATACGACAGGACGAAATTCTTTGGACATCCGGAGCAAACAAGCGACGCCCGTGGATTCCAATATATCTGACCTATATTATTGAGGCTTTTATAGCTGTCTGCGACTCGATTTCGGCAATGAATCGTGTTCCTTGTTGCTAATATTAAACTGAAGTTATCCTTGAATTAAATTTGATTTCAACCAAGTTTTGAAATACATTTAAAAAAAAATGAAGAAATATTAAAATTATTTTAAAAATAAACACTGACTCAAACAACTTCTCAGAAATGTATGGACATCCTACGCGACAATTTGTTATAGTTGAACAAGAATTTTTTATTAGTCTACAAACTAAAATAAATTTTTATGGAGTCTAATTATAAAGCATAATTGTGATTTTCGGTTCGGATTATCAAATTTTGATGTTAAATAGTTAAAAACACAAATATTGGATACAAAAAAATTACTAAATTTTTGCTTTTTGGGCGTTCGGATTACTGCGGTTCGGATTATCGAGGCTCTACTGTACTCGAAAATTTGACATTTCATTCAAAGTGGACATCATTAAAATCGTACATTGTAAAAACACCAAAAGATTTATGCAAAGGTTTTCATTTGAAAACTTTCCACCTTAATTTCTGGATTTTTTTTCATTACCAGTTATGAAAGAAATCGCTAAAACACGTAAAAAGTATTATCAAGTCTCAATAACAAAATTTCCATGTATTTTGAAATTCCTACAATCATTGTAATTTTATCTCTAACAACGAATTTACTAAATGTTTAAAAATAACTGGTGAGCTATAGCACCCAAACAAAAGTTATTGGTGGTGAAAAGAAACTGTAATAAGGAACTGCGAAACCATAGTCAGGTCAGAGAGGACAAGGCATAATAGAACTAGTAGATATCCTAAATTTTGCAAAGCAAAAGTTGTAAGAAAGAACCCACGGCGAGCATACAATCTTTTTTATAGTTGTTTTGATGATCAGCATTGAAATAACCGATACTGCACTTCTCAAAACATTGTATTCGATGTAATCGATGATTAAATATAGGAAAAACTGTTTGGTGTTAATCAAAATAGTTGTAATAGACCTATAGGAAAAACTACTTAATCAGATAGAAAAATTTAAAGAAAATGATTTTGACGTTTTGTCAAGGTACTAAAAAATGTTATTGGTGTGTGGCAAAATAGATAAATTTGAAAATTTTCCAGACCAAAAACGTCAGTGTGGTATTAATAAGGGGGAAGAAATTAAAAAAAATAACTTTGGTATCTTTTTAAAGTACCAAAAAATGACAAAAATTTGTTGGAATGTGGCAAAATAGCAAAAACATCATTCTCAACTTATATCTTTATCGAGTTGATATAGCTTCATCGGTAATATTTCTGTATTCTGGGAGATCAATTGAATCTAGAATTAGATTCGCATATAAATCTAGTCGCTAACTGAAAACTGCAACTTTTATGTTTAATTTTCTATTTCGCAACTATTCGTTGTAAATCTTTTGCTATATTTATATGTCTATATCTAATCGGTGAACTGTGAAAATTCATCTGTTGGGCAATATTCAAGTAAAATTGATATTAAATCAAAGTAATCGTTTACCAAATCGAAATTATAGTTTCGAAATATTCTTTCCATACAGTGTGGAAATTGAATTAACTCTACTGAATACTACTACTCTATATGTATAACAATATCAAGGAAGCTACTCTGTTGCAAATTGGCAATATACAACAAGCATATACTACAGTTCATGAGTTTTAAACATCTTAGCAACAAAATTACAAAAAGCTGATACCTCCAAGAAGAAGTTATAGTTCAAACAACGAAAGGATCTTTGATATCGAGTGAGCTAAGAGACATAATATGACAAAGCAACTATAGAGGCTGGTCCATTTAACGTGAGACAAGCGATTATCTCGAAAATGGTTCATTTTACATAAAAATGAACCAAATGAAAGTTGTTCTGTGCGAAGGGGGAAACCATATGACCATAACATTTTAAACCTTGACCTCATTTTCAAGGTTATATGAAGATCACGACCAATTTTTTAAATGGCACCTATATATTTTATTGTAAAATATGAATCTGTGGATAAAAGTAAAGTAATTAAAAAAATAAATAAAAAAATTTTACCGTGGTTTTGCCAGTACAACGGCAAAACATCTTTTGAAAAAAGTTGAAACTTCTTCAGAAACAATTAACTAACGTTTATAATCTAGCAAGAACAAATAAGATTTGTGAATTTTTAAACATTTTCCTACCAGCTTCGATACATTGTCTTTAGAGTTCTTAATTCTTAGAATACTATTTAAGAATGCTCAACAAAAAAAATCCAGAAGAGGTACATCGGGTGACCTGGCTCGTTGGAAATACCTTTAGAAAGAGGTCTAAAAGGTTCCGGCATTTCTCCGCCTTTGTCAATTTGATAACAGAATAACGCATAAAAACAAGAGTTCGTGTAACTGTTTATGTCGACATTTTCAGAATATCGCTTTCAGAGACATAATTGGTTGAATTGTTTCAAAATGCAACAGGTAAAACTAAATTTGCATAAAAACTGCTTGGCAACAAATTCTGAATTCATTCCATCGTTTTATATTAACGCAAAGTGTTTAAACTCCATTAAATCATGGATACTCTAAGTGTGGCAGAAAAAGTTGAAATGATTTTTATTTATGGAGAAAGTATAGCTTTGTATCAAGAACATTTTCCTGATCGAAATACGCCTTCGAGAAATACCTTTTACAGAGTTGTGAATGTTTTCATTAACACTGGAAATGTGGAATCAAGAAAAAGAACTCGGCGAGCAACTGTAACTACGGAAGAAAAGGAAATTGCGGTATTAGCTAGCGTTGAGGTAAATCCTTAAGTTAGCACTCGACAACTTGCAATTGACGCCGGAATATCGAAGACCAGCATTTTAAGAATATTAAAGCGCAACAAGTATCACCAATACCACAATTCATTGCATCAACAGCTTTATGGAGGTGATTTTGAAAATCGATTAATATTTTGTCAATGGGCACAAGAATGAATACGGTTGGACGTCAATTTCTTTGGTAACCTGCTATTCTCGGATGAGTCTACTTTTACACACAAAGGACAAGTCAATAGACATAATATACACTATTGGAGCATTGAAAATTCGAGATGGTTGCGTGAAGTAGAACATCAACGACCTTCGTTTGGTGTGGCATAATTGGTGATAAATTGATCGGTCCATACTTTATTGATGGTATGCTGAATGGGGAGAAGTACCGAAATTTTTTAGATGACACTTTACCAACGTTACTTGTAGATTTGCGCAGGGAAGAAAGACAAAATATGTGGCTGCAAAATGATGTGTCCAGCACATTTTTCACATTATTATTATTATTATGATTATGCTGGGCGATGGATTGGAAGGGGAGGCCCAATTTTCTGGCCTGCCAGATTACCTGATTTAACACCTCTTGATTTTCTTTTGTGGGGCGTCCTTAAGGATAATGTTTATCGCGAAGTACCGACTACGCCAAAAAACATAAAAGAGCGGATAAGAAATGCATGCAGAAATAGTAGCCAAGAAAACCTTTTAAGATGTAAAGAAAGTTTTAGTAGCAGGGTTAATAAATGTATTGAAGTGGGTGGGGAAATATTTGAACATTTATTATAAATTTTATGCTTATTGTTGATTAATAGCATAGTTTAATCATTTTTTATAAATAAACAATATTTAAAACAAGTTGAATAAAAAAATTATTTAGAATTTGTCTACAAAAGATGTTTCGCCGTCGTACTGGCAAAACTACACGGTATTTTTTTTTTAATTATTTTATTTTTATCCATAGACTCAGATTTTGCAATCAAAATAATAGAGCCCTATTTAAAAAATTGGTCGTGACCTTCATATGACCTTGAAAATAAGGTCAAGGTTAAAGAATGTTATCGTCATATGGTTTTCCCCGCACAGAACAACTTTCATTAGGTTCATTTTTATGTAAAATGAACCGTTTTTGAGATAATCTTGTCTCACGTTAAATGGACCAACCTGTATGTCTCTAGAAAGCAATGTATATAGTACCTGTTATACCATACAAATGCTATTACAAAAAGAATCCTGAGAATAACTCTTATTCACATCTATGCTTTCACTAGTGCTGGGCAAAGTATCGATACTTGTCGATGGTATCGATTCCTACCTCGGTAACGATACTTGATACCCGCAAAGTATCGGTACCGAAAATATTTTTTATATACAGGAAATTGCGTTTACAGGTATATTTAAACAGATGATTCTACATAAAAAAATATTAAGAAAAATTCATATAAAGGTGTGTCCTAAAATGTTTCAAGGAAGCTAAAATACTTTGAATAACATTCAACATGAGATTTTTTTCTAAATCTTGTTCCAAAATAATAATTTATTTGTCCTGTAAGCTAATTTATCTAAAATTAACAGATAAACTAAAAGTTTTAGTAATATTTTCATTTAATTTGTTGTTTGATGTTTGATATTGTTAATAGTATTAATAGAAATGAGTTTAAATTAAGTTATGTCTTTTTAGTATTTTTGTGATGTTTTAATTTTCGTTTATTAATAAATATTGTTTATTTTTACTAACCTATTATTTCCACCTAAATGACGAAAGTAATAAATAAAGTAGTGAACCTTCAAAGGTAAATAAAGGTTTTTACCTTTATTTACCAAAATGAGTTTAAATTAAGATATTTGTTTTGTTTTTAATATTTTTTGATAGTTTTTGTTTATTAAAATATTATTTCCAATAATTCGATACTCTGGATACTTTGAATAGTATCGATACCGCAAAGATATCGATACTCGATACCTTGTTTGAGGTATCACCCAGTCCTAGCTTTTACTTAATCGTGGCTAATCTTGTATTTCGGGATAAATGTTTAAAAGGTTTAAATGGTTGTTTGTTAAGTAAATGTTATTGAGTCTGTCGAACAACCGAAAAATAGCCATAAATGACGTTTCATTAATTTTTTTATCAGGTTATTTAAGCCTTGATCTCAAAATTCAGTATTTTCAAATTAAAGGTATGTTAAATACGGATTTTAATGTCCAATGTGAAAGAAAGCTGGCATCAAGGTGGAAAGAACGCCGGTATGCTCGGTCTAAAGGATAATTTTAACTGTGGAATATATAGTCTGTATTACTCAGTATTACTAGCACGACACAACAAAATTAAATCTCGATAAATATAATTCCAGCCATATAGATGTATGTACTTATTGTAAGATGATTTATTTCATGAATGTGCTTAATGTTAGGCAATATGTTATGAACCAGAAGATAAATACTTATTTGTACGTTTTGTTCATTAAATTCCCTTATTGTTATAGTATTAAGATATTAATCGAAATTAAAATTGATTAAATTTCTCGAGTATTTTCATAACTCATAATAAAACACTCCTACTTATTTGTTCTATTTTAATTATTTTCTAAATAGAATATGGTAATAGTCACGATTAAATCATACATCTTATCATTAAGGTTCGAGCAGCTTCATAGCCTAACACGAGTGAATGAATACAATTAAAAATATACAATAAAAATCTAAGTTTAAGATTTTCTATATAACACTTAATTAAATTCGGCATTTATCACTTGATTCTTAAATGAATTCCAAACATTTCTCAAATTAGCAAAGATGCATGTCTCGTGTGTATATTTAAGTTTTACTTATTTGTAAAGGTTTATCATGTCATCAAAAAATTTAATGTCGTAAAGGTCACTGTATATTAAAAATTGAAAAGAAAAATTGTTATTGACTATTGTTTCATCGTTGTTTTATAACATTAATTTCAAGAACGAAGCGTATTGTTGTTGCTAAGGCTAACTAATATTTGTGTTTGTGATTGCTTTTCGGTCGTTAATCGTGCAACAGTTTAAAATCTAAACTTATCATGTTGTTAAACATTTATAAATTTAGATTTATACCAAAATAAGTAATACAAGTTAATTGAGACATCTTTTAATATTAATTTTATTATCTTATCAATGAAACAATATGTTTTTGCTATCTACCTGCAGAAAGTGTTTAGATATCGTATTTCTTCCTGATATATATTTATGTGGGATTCGAAGACAAAGAGTTCTTTGTTTAAGGTTAACTGGAAATAGAATTTCCTTTTACTCAACTTGAATTTGTTTGAAAATGTTTGAGTTTGTTTTTAACGATATATTATAACATTTCTAATAGAAATAATAATTATTGAGATATTTCAGAAATAAATCGTCATTTTCCTTGTTATTTTCGCTAATGGTAGATTAGATTATTTAATACAAGTATTTTAATCGATATATCTGACTAACCGCTTAAATAGTTTTTAAAATGTTTACATCTGCATAACTAAATTAATGTTGTAATTAATTAGGTTTACAACCTAAGAATGTTTTTGTTGCTTTTGAGAAAGATTAAAACATAAAATATTAGGTTTTGTTAACCTTGACATTTTGTTTTGAAACTTGGAATATTCCATATGGAATCTTTGCAAATATAAAAATAAAACACAATGCGAATTCTAATCTTCCGAACGATTTAAATGGATGTGTGATCCAAACTTTTATTTATTTTTAGTCGTGTTGAGATGTTTGTCACGATTCACCGTAGTTGTTTACTGTGGATGCCTATTTAAGTTCTTCGCCTAAAACTATTTTTGTATGCACATATTTGAGGAGGATGCTATTTTTATTTTTTTACGGTGTGTTTCTTAAATTAATAAAACAGAACGAGAAGATGTTATAATGAAAAGAAAGATTCAACCTTGAGAAAACTCAAGGTATTCATTTTTCATAATTATTTAATTACATAAAAATCTTCACTAATAATTTTGTTCGTTTATTTATTTTAACCTTTTTGTATATACGAAAAAAAACGACGGATTTAAAGATTTGATTCTGAAATAAACATTTCGATACTAAACGATTTGAATAAAATCCGGATTTATCAGGATACGAAACCGAAAATTTAAACTACGCATAAAAATATCCACAACGATAAACATAAAGAAGACTTAAAATAAATGTCGTTGTAAATTTAATCTGAAATAACCATGTTTATCTTTAAAAAATGATCTTCCCCTGTAACTAAAAATAGCGCATACATATTTGTGCATTTTTCATGACTAATTTATTTTGATTTTGTCTTGCGGATGTCATCAAATTAACAAACGACAAAAAGTTTCCGTTCAATTTTAAACAGGATTTATTTTTTCGCATGAGAATGCGTGCGTAAGAACTACTTTTTGACGCGTAATTTTTCAAGAAACGTTATTCTGAAGATTGATTTTGGTTGGAGGGCGTTCAAGTATGTTCATTTCGAAGTAAAAATAACCGCGAACTATTTTCAAGTCGCGGCTACAGATATAAACTCTCTGATCGATACGCCTAATTGCAGGAAAACACGTAAATTTAGAACGAATGATGGGATCCACAAGTCAACGATCTCCACAACAACCGGAAAAATACTACGCACTGATAAATTCGTTCAAAATCTTAAAAAATGTACGTCAGACTGTTTTTGTTTTTACATTTTTACTTTGTTATCTATGTATCGATATTGTTTTAAAGATAACCTTGATTTAATCTGGATTAATACGTTTCTAATTAATTAATTAATTCTATTCAAATATTTTTTTAAAAAATTCTTATGTGTAAAAATAAGTTGACCCTACAAAAAGTTTTGATCTATCTTGCCGAAAAACAGATTTCTTTAATGTTATTTTTAGTTTTCATAGAAACATTCTGGAGGAACTACAAATCATTAAAAATATTTGCATTTACTCACAGATTGTGATTATTACAATAAAATTATTGTCATGATAAGTAGGTGGAGATAACATTGTTTGCTGAAAATCACGTATGTAATGTTATTAAATAAATCTCTTTACGTAAGATTAAACAAAATGATAAAGTTGAAACAAACGTTACGTCTTTCAAATCGCGTTAAACATAAATAATACGTGAATATCAACGCACATGATCTTGAAAGCTTTTTGTTTTTCTTTTCTTATTATGATGGATTAGTTTAAATACTACATTGAAATCTCATGCAAAAAGATTTAAATAAATCTGTTTTATCTTTAGAGATATTATATTATATACAGGATGTTTCAGGATTTTGTAGCAGGACTTTAACAGTCCATAGATCTGTTAAAATTAGAACAAAAACTTTGTATAAATATAGGTCGACAAATGTTTTGTTTTGGAAATATAGGATGTTCAAATTAAATTTTTAAACTGATTTTATGTTAATATTGGACGTGTATTTAACCGATTCTATCCAAATTTGGTATATAAGTTTATTTTGGTATGAGATAGACGATTATGGTGTCCGTTTTTTACCATAACTTTTCTTATAGTATACTTTTTGGTTTTTTTGTGTAAAAATTCTTATTCTCTGTACTTTTTTAAACAAAAAGGGCACCCTTATCATGCGCTAAAATTGATTGTTTTCAAGATTATCCGATAATTACATGTTCGGCGCATAAAACTTCTCACGCAATTCAGCCACGAAATTTCCATCATTAATTTAGTATCAACGTCTGGGTAGGTGTCTTAATAATCATCTTATCTGGCCTTACATTTTGCCACCTCGATTAACCGTTGCGGCGTTCTTGCAATTTTTAGAAGCCGAACATGCCAATATGTGGGATGATTGATTTAGCTTTAAGAAGAAAGACATGCTTTCAACTTGATGGTTATCCAGCTCATCATTTTCCTGCAAGATGGATTGATTGTGGTGTCCTCCACGATCTGCAGATATTAACATAAAATCAATTTAAAAATTTAATTTGAACATCCTGTATTTCCAAAACAAAACGTTTATTGAATTATGTTTATACGAATTTTTGTGTCAATTTTAAAAGATCTATCGACTGTTAAAGTACTGCTACAAAAACCTGAAACAAAGGATCCTCACAGGATCAAAAAGTGCTTAGGTTATATCAGGGGGTACGTTATAATAAAATATAATTTTTAAGTAGGTATGGTTAATCAAATGAATAAATTCGTGTTCGAAAATGTTCATGTTAAAAGTTTTATTCGAAAACAAACTAAATATTAGTAAACAATAAAACTATATACGCATGAATCAAATACTTATTTCTTATTTTTTAATAAAGTCAGTAATTTTTTTGGATTTTAAAGCGTTATTTTCATTATAATACAGTTTAAAATATCATCACCATATTTTCAGAATGTTCCATAAATTCATTGACTGTTTTAATACGTTGCTTCCAAATAAGTAGGTAAAAATGCATTTCCCAACTCGTCGTCTAATTCAGACCTCATTGACTTGATCTTTATTTATACATCATCGATGATGGACATCTTTGTCAAGATCAATGAAGTTTTCCAAATCAGGCAATTTTTCGGTTGTAGATGGACCACCAACATCACTTTATAACTAATAAAGTAATAATGGTCAAATCATCTTCTTAATCAAAATTTTTATAAGTAAGGTCTGCATGTTTAAAGCAATTTCTAATTACTTCTTGACTAACTGTATTCCAAGCTTGCGTCACCATTCGAATGGAGTGTAACAAATACAATACGAATTTTTCCCCATCATCCGACCCTTTAATACATTTTTTTAATGGTAATGAGCACCACAGTTGTCCACTAAAGTAAGATTTTTCGTCCCAGCTCTTTATCCCACAATAAAGGTACTTTATGTGATTTATCTTGATAGGCTTATAACGTTCTAAAGTTCATATTCGAACGTTACAACCGATGTACGTTATAGCCGAGTTCGCTATATCAGGTAGACGTTGTACTATAAGCAAATGAACTTTGAACGGACCGAAAAAAACATTTGTTGTATCCGATTGTTCCAGTACACATTGTTTTTTCTATAATACCTGTCAAATTGTTTTAAAGTTGGCAGAATTGACAGAGAATTTTGTTATAATATATTATGTTTTGAAATCAATTTATGTTATGTTCGAATTTTCGTTACTTAAAAAGCCAAGACTCACTTTTTGGCTTTATATTTATACAGAAATAGTTGAAATAAACATAAGACACATCGAAAATCTAATAAAAATGAACGATATTTTTGATAAAATTGTCGAAGTTGTTTGTAATATTATATAGCTTATTTATAGGAGTTGCAAAATCAACAGTTTAGAAAGATCTGGAATAACTGCGGAATTTAATGATTTTATCAAGGTTTTATCGTGATATGTATAACCAAAGAAGAGGTAAAAATAAATGAATTAAATGGACTTCATTATTGATAAAGTTAATTTACCAGTTAACAAAATCCGAAATACCTGAAATTTCCTATTCAAAATGATTATAATATTTTCTATATTGTTCTGAACTGCAGTGTGTCCGTAAAGTAGTGAATATAGGGAGCAAAATCATTATAAACGGTTTATGAAAAAACCCTTAAACGGGTCTAACGCTTAAATTTTTTGATATAAACTTAATATTTTCTCTAACTCATTTTTTAACGAGTTATGACGTCATCGCTATGTTTTTCAAATAGCAATCCCCCATTCTTATTACGGAATATAAAAGATTTTTTTCTGAATTTAATACAATAGTTAGTTTATTAATTAGTTTATTAACAGCATATGAGTTGAATTATCGGAATCCTTCCGACTATTTCCTCCTTTTCTAAAAACAATCCCATCATATCCCTTAATACTGCATATCATGAAAATTGTAATTTATCATAAGTAAATAAAATGTACACCTTTCATAAACTGAAATGAAGTTAATTTAAAAATTAATCTAACACATGCGCAGTAGAAAATAAATAAGTAGATTGCAGATCAATGAACGTGTGTGCTTAAACAAAATAAGTTAATTAAATCTTTTGGTAGTGAATATTTTTAATTTTAATATGTTTGTTAAGAAAAACGTTGTAATATTTTGAGCTTATGTAATACCAATTACACCAAATTTAATGTAACATGCATCTTAAATGGAATAATATATCCTTTTATTTTTTTCTTATTGCTTAGAGCCGCTGAAGATGATTGACTACAATCGAAACATGTAAGGCCGTTTTTAAATAATAAAATATCAAGTTAAGAAAGAGAATAAACATTTTATTTAAATAATATTGTTATTGGTTACATAAGAAAAACTTCGAGAAAAAATACTTTAAAGTTTAATTACTTCAAATTTGCTTGAAATGATGAAAATAGCAGTAGCCATGAGTAATTATGATAACCATAAATTTTAAGCAATTCGTTAAGTGTCAAAAACTAGTTAAAGCTTATTGAAATATAGTTGTTATTGAAACTACCTTGT
The DNA here is from genome assembly GCF_036711975.1 of Onthophagus taurus. NCBI lineage: Eukaryota > Metazoa > Arthropoda > Insecta > Coleoptera > Scarabaeidae > Onthophagus > Onthophagus taurus. The sequence goes on from NC_091966.1 coordinate 20,614,153, forward strand.
TGGAATAACTGCAGTTGGAATTGAGTTGGGTCAACGTTATCGCGAAATCTGACCGTTATGGAAGGGATGATATCGTTTTGAAAAAATCCAAACATCTCTCTTCAATTAAGGTTTCCTCAAAAAAGTAACGGACCAGAATAGTATCCTGTATTTCGCTCCAAACATTGTTTTTTTGCGGATATTGGGTGTTCGACTCTCTTGTCCAATGTGGATTTTGGGCGGCCCAATACTGACAATTTTGTCTATTTACCTGTCAAGTGGATGTAAATTTCCTCGTCGAAAGAAATTATGCTTTTGACGAAGTCTTTGTCGTCGTTGCAAAATTTTTGTAAAGGGATGATATTTTGCGGTTTTTAAAATTTTGTGAATCGTTGATTTACTAACGGCCAGATTTAACATGGTTTTCTTGCGCAGCTAAAACCACGTTTTGTTGAACCTCTCCTAAAACATTTGGTCGGCTAGACTTCGAGAAATCTCGTAGATGCACATTATTTTTAAATTTTAGTCGCAGCTCGGCTCACCATACTTTATAATGAGTTAACGATCAGGATATGTTGCAGTAAAGAGGTGAAACTACTTACTAAATCTGTTTTTGACACTTAGAAAATTGTTTAAAATAATTGATTACCATAGTTACTCATGGCTACTGCTATTCACTCTTTCCTTAAAGCATTTTTTATGCCTTCTTTGCGTAAAATGGTTCTTTGTTTGACTTTTCTATCAAACTGCTGCCTATAAGGATTTAAGATCTTGGGACTGCGGTATTGGAATTCGATATAGCAGCCACTACTTTACAATTTGGGTATATGTTTTGGATCATTGTCCTGTTAAAAATTAACTGGAGGCAAAGTTGCCCTTTAAAATTCTTAAATAAACTATTTAGTTCATTACTGAATTAATAAACACCACATTGTGGAACTTGACGTCGCCATACAACAACATCAGACCATAACTGCATCTCCACCGTGTTTAATAGTGTACTTCTCATTAAACTCATCATTTTTATTTAGTTATCACCGCATTTAGGTGCCATACTTTTGATAAGTTTTCGTTTCCAAAAATATCAAACTGTCCTTTTGTGATATTTCGTTTGCTATTTGAACTGCAGTTGAAGTGGAATTTGCCTTCACTTCTCTTATAACGGATGTTTGTAAACCACTTTCGCCGTCCAACGCATTAAATCCTCTACAGAAAGATGTCAAGCATATTTACCGATATTTTTTTTATCGTGCAATTTCAAAAAAATAATACAGACGAACCTGTATAACTGGGAATTCTGGAGGGACAGCTTTGATTTCTACAGGATTATATATATTTCTGATTATCCCCAAAATTATCCCCAACGAGAGGTTTACCAAAGAAAAATTAAGCCGTGCAATTTACTGCAATCAGCGGCTGTTTAGCCACATATACACTCTTTTTAGGGCCAACAATCGTATGACGAAAATTTTCTGCATAACAAGCTGATTGAAATGACATATTTAATAATCATTAAGTATTGAAAACTTACTTTTATTGCAATCATAGAGATCGCATTTTAAAGGTTTGTTACTTTCACAATTTAGTCCATTTTGCAGTTTATTATGTTCAACCTTACAGATAATCTGTTTTTAATCTATGTTTTAATTCTGATGCAGGCATACGTCATGCTAGCCTCTATAAGCAGCCGCAGTTTTGGCGGAGTAGACAGCATACCAGAAGTCAGGGAAAGCAGCAACAGCAAACAAGACGAGTCCAACGATTCTTTCTAATTGAAGAGGCACAACACTGCCGAAATATAACTAACTGTTTATTACCTTTAATAAACAGCAACCACACCAAGGAATTGCAGGTAATTCAAAAGAGAAACTGGGCAATGGTCGGGTCGACAAATAAAGATTGACGAATATGGCAAAAGATTCCAGATGTTGGAGAAGTAAATAAAATATAAAGGAGAACGCTTGAAGAATTGGCAGAATAATGTAAGAAAATATAGATGTGAGCAGCATAAATATAGAGGAAATAACCTAAGGTAAAGAAGAACCTGGCAGTCACCATCACAAAGACTGTAAACAATGTTTTCGTAAAAATTTTTAGGGAATTAATGTTTGATTGTATTGAGTTCTACGAAATAGCGGCAGAAGTGTTCAAAGGACGTATCAAAATGGCAATATTCTATTCATATACAAAAACCAAAAAAAGTATGAAATATTGTCCACTATTTTAAAAGTAGGAATTTTCCGTCGAACTTGCATCATTATCTGTATATATAGGTAATCATTTAAAAAAAATCACATGAATGCACTTTACGAAAAAATGTCACTAAAACGTTAACAGACGTGGAAGAATAGTACACTTGTCGTAGAAGAACTTGTGGTCATCATTGCCTAACAATGATACTTTACTGCAACAATGAAAAAGAAGATGAGTAGGATTTAAAAAGTTAGTTAAAATTTTGATATTTCCTTATTACGGTAGATTTTCTATCTTCTCTATTATCATACTAACCCTGATCCAGCAAATTGTCCACCACGAGTAACCTTTCCACTACAATCTTATCAATTACCTTCGCTGTTGTGGAGGTCACACATTATTTGTTTTGAAAATTACGCTTGACTCATACACTTCTATAATAAACGCATCCATTCATCTCTCATAATTTGATACCCACAATGTGTTGCTCACCATTCCATCAACTTCATATCTCGGTCACGCAATACAAATTCACACATATCCACAATATGCACAAGCTTCAACATACAACCGTAAAATTTGCTGTCATTAGTGCTTTCATCAACCATTTATTCATCAGTTTTCCACTTTGATCTCCAATCCTATCACTTCACAAGTGATGCCAGGCGTCAAAGTTTATGATCCAAGGGTAATGAAATATATGTATCTAGCCGTTTTCCTCGGCTTATGTATCAAGTTCAAGAAACTATATGTTGACCCTATCTGCCCAAACATCACAAACAAAGCGTGATAGAACCTAGAATATTTGTCTGAACCTCATATCGAGAAAGGATCACGTTGTCTGTGCTGATTAAATAAATATTAACCAATATTAACATAATATAAATATAATTCCTAACAATAGGAATACCTAATTGTATAATCATTGTAGAAAAACATTATGTATAACCTAATCCTTAACATAAGTTTTAACTTTTTTTATGGGGTCATCGATACGAACGAATGGACCATGATAAATATTATATGATAAAAATCCGTAATGTTATTTAAGCAAGTATAAACCATATAAAACTTCATCAATTCAAATGTTACTTCATCAGCAATTTTTTTCATTAACATAACTAATTTGTTTTGCTGTCAATTAACATTTTTACCGTCGATAGACATCTTTATAAGAAGTATCTTCGGATTCACGTACCATTATCAAATAAATCACTCTAGTACTCTACCGATGACGTCATAATTTCAATTTTCTCCAATGCTACCCTTGAAATGTATGTTAAAACCATAATAAATTTCTAAAATTCAAACACACAAGGTTGAAGATTACTACTGTTGTAGTACTAAGGCTTTTACACACATAAATGACGTCAAGCCTCCTATACTATAAGACTATACTATCCTGTTGATCTTTGTTGTATTGTAATGTTAATATTATTCCAGAAACTTTGGGTGGAAACACTCACCTAATTGTAAGTCAGAACCGACAAAACCCGTTATTTTTGCTTAAAAATAAAAGTAACTGAACCGGTATATTTATTAATTAAACCGGAATAAAATCCGAAATAAAAACCGGAACGAAACTATTTTTTAAAATAGTTGTATCAATAAATGTATCAGAAAATTATTAAAAGTTTTTTATTAAATTTTTAATCTATTAAAAGAAATTATCAGATTTATACTAAATTAATAAAAAAAATGTTATCATGGAGTAAATTTCCTAGAAATCCTTGATAAAATTAATGAAATTATAAAAATGTTTATTTATCGTTAACCAGTCATATTCAAACCGAAATAAAAAAAATCTTGCAAAAAATAAAAGTTAAAAAATGTTAGGTTTTCTTATGAATGGCCTTGAGCATTCCTGATTACATTTTTTATATGGCTTATAAAATGTCAAAAAAGTTTCGCAATTTCATTCTTCTGCTCAACCAGCTAACCAATAAAATAAAACAGTAGGAGAGAAGTTTGCTGTGACTGAAATAAACTGGGTTGAATACTTACCGAGATCCGAGCAATGTCCTGCTCAGCTGTGCGACGCTGCCGGATTTTCGCTTTCAGCTTTGGCAACCTCGCGGCAGCAGCTACACTCTACACAGCTATCGATTGTAGAGGATGCTGGCTCTGGCTGGCTCCGCACGGATAGCACACCGTACACAGACACACACACACCCACCGTAGTCCCTTTTTCTTCGCCAAAGCAAAGACGTAAAAAAGGAGATGGACCAATTTAAAAACAGAACAAAAAAAGATAAGAAAGAAAACGTAAAAACTGAAATGAACTATAAAAAACAACGGTTTTTGCCCCTCCCAAAGGTCGATCACATAGCCACGGTTTTCACTCGTTTTAACGGCGAACACATCGCCCTCTCCCAGTGAAAGTTACTTCTATACGCGTACTCTTTAAGTTACATCAGCTCTAAACGCGCTACCCAAAATAAGGAATGAACAATTTGTCGCACCTTGAAAACCCTTTGTCGAGACGAGAATTGACGCAATCTGTTTGCGCAATGAGTCATACGATTGCGGATCGTCTGGGTTTTATGTTTTTGTTGTCGTTTTTTTTTTATTATATTGGACGCGTTTTGCACAATCGAGGCACAAAACGTCCTAGCACTTTAGCATTTGGAGGCCAACTAATCGTTTCTCCTTCCTTCGAAACTCCAACGGACTTTGTGAACATGCGCGGTCGATCGCCAGTTTTCCCCTTCTCATCGACTTTGCACAGCTGATTTCCACATGACGCCACAATATCACGGCATATAGTGAGAATATGTATATGTATAAGTGGTTTGTAGTGTTCCATAACCACTCACAATGTTTTCAAATGCCACGGAATCTATTACAACATTTATTTCGTAATCTTGTTTACGTTGTGATGTAAAATGGTTTACTTTAATAATTATTTTTCTTGATTTTACTTACCACACAATTCTCTTTATTAATACACAAATTATACTGGTCAGAAATAATAATAGTAATGTAGACTGAACATTATAATAATATTTCAGAGAAATCGAAAAGGTTAATCCAATGTTTCTCGAAGTAAGTTCTGTGAAACCTTGACATTCTATGAAAACTCGCCAAGAATTCTGCAAAAGGATCCTACGTCAACCTAATTTTGTATACATATAGAGTTGTATAAGTCATTTCGAATTATTAAAACTGCGTTAAAAGATCATTTGTAGTTAATGCTCTGGTTGTAAGAGTACCCAAATAAATATTATCCAGTATCGGCGTAATCAACGTGTTAAAACATACTGTCATGATGTATTGTAAAAAAAAGAATAAATATTGTGAAATAGTACATCTAAATATTTAAATTGACAAATTTTCGAATTTTCATGTTACTTCAAAAAGAGTTTCAGGCTTAATGTTGTGGGAATGTATGTTGTGTACCACTGGAGATCACGAACGACGTAGTTCTGCGGTAGTCGGAAGAACTTCGTCTTTTTCATCTTGAATGTTATTCCAGATAATATGCACATAATGTTATGGGTATGCTGGTTGATCATTTACTCTTTGTGTCAATTTTTAGGTCTGTTTGTAATACAAAAAGCAACAGTGGCTGAAACAGACAAGAACAAGACTCCTTCTCGAAGTGGATACTCAAGAAACAGAGTCAGAGTCGAGTTTTGTTTAAGATTAGACCTTTCTAATTCGGATTTCTTTTTTATTCGGATCACGTCATACTCTTGTCACCATTTAAAAATATCCTTTCAGATCTCGGACGTAGTAGTCATGTCAGTAGATTTCTGTTTCTAGAGAAACATCTTCTAAAAAGTATGATCATTGAATGTTTATTTTACCTCAAGACTGCATGTTTGCTGTTCCTCAACTTGGTTTCTGAATTCCTAATGCGTATTACATCCCATACCATCATGTATTAAATTCCAATTCTTTTAAACTTTTCGTCATTTTCAACGCCTCCTGTAAGGGTGTTTCCATACATTGTGTGGCAAGTGCGAATGTCTGTCACTTTACCCTTTGGGAAAAGTCTATATGTGTCTATACGCATATATGTAATGATAGAGATGAGGTTTCCGCTAAGAATGATTTGATATTTCTGACATTGTATATGGCATGTTTACTTTATTTGAATATTTCACCACTCTGTCAACAATCCAAACCATAGTCACATACATCTTGCGTTTTATTGATGCATGTAAAATTCCAATACTTTTGACGTTTTTACAAATCTAAAATAATCATTTCTCCGAGATATTTCATCAAATAAGATCATCAGTTTTTTTATAAAGATTTTCAATCGTTTTACTATTCATTTTACTGTCTTCTCGTTGATTTTGGGTGTTAAGTTTCTATGATTGGTTCGTAGTTTTAAATGCGGCAACCCATGAGGATAACCACAACCGGTGTTCATTACGAATTCCCTTTCTAGTGTAATATTTTTATTTACCCCGGCCCAGGGTAAATAACCAAACAGTACATACAAAAATAATACAAGTAAAAATATAAAAGATTCGGAAAAAAAGGTAGAGGAAGATGATGAAATAATTGTAAACGATCGAAGACGTATTACAATCGTGCGACGATGATCCGCCCAATTCCACTTGAGCTTTGCTACAATATTGACCACATCATTTACCCCAGTTCTTCTTCGTAGGTCTTCATTTCGTATGTGGTCAGGGTTACACCCAGCATCGACCTCTCCATCTTTCTTTGCGTTACTTTGAGCCTCCTGGTAGTGGCCACCGTTAATGTTAAAGTTTCGGAGCCGTACATCATAACCAAAGGAGGAAGTACGCATTGATTGAAAGCCTTTCTTTTGAAATATACAGGAATATCGCCTATGAAGATGTCTCTAAGTTTCCCGTGGCTGTCCATGCGAATGTCATCCTTCTGTTTAGTTCGCTTGTTTGATTATCTCTCGATACACGAGCTGATGACCAAGATATACATAACTGTCAACCCTCTCAATCTCATTATCCCCAATATTGATGTTAGAGCTGGGAACAAGATTTGTCATAAATTTTGATTTCTCCACGTCGATTTTTAGCCCGACTCTTGCACACCTCCTGTAAGTCGTTCAGCATCAGTTTCATCTCTCCAAGGCTCTCCGAAATAATCGTCCGCGTAGCGCAAATTACTTAGGTATTGCCATCAATGTTTATACCTTTTTGGGTCCAATCCAGTTGTTTAAATGCACTCTCCAGGAGTGTGATGAACAATTTGGGTCAACATTGTATCGCCTTGTCTTACCCCACGCCCAATGGGTATTCGGTCAATGCTTTCATGCAATTTTACCGTCATTGTACACAGGCAAAAATCGTGTCGTGTAAAAATTTTAGAGTAGTTGGTAAAAAGAATTAGAGTAAAAATTGTAATACCACATGGTAAAAACAACTCTAATGATAAATGTAAATGATATAATGTAAATACACTATATTTAATATTAATATAGAGTTCATATATTATTCACTTAATAGAGTAGTTTTTACAGTTCTCTAAAGGAGAGTTCTTTTTTACTAATGTTAGTGAAGTTATGTAATATACAGTGTGTCCCCGGATTGTGTTCCCGTAAGGTATAATGGACAAATTCCATCTTTTGCAATTAAAGTCTGGAAGTCATAAAACAAAATATAACCAAATTTGACGTCAAATATCCAAAGTTATCAAATATCAAAGTACCAAAGGTAACGCAAGAAGTTTGTTAACCGTTGCAGGTAAAGTGGTCTTTCTGAGCAATGTACAATAAAAGTTGATTAAGATAAAATGTTTGTTATGTTAAATCATAGCGATATGCCCAATTTTATTAATTTAGCATATAAGAGAAAAAATGAGTTTTTTCTTGAAAATGTTTTTCTAATATTACGTTTTACAATAAAAACAAATGATTTGAGTGATTGAACTTTTTTAAAAAACATAATATTTTCGGACGAAGCATCGTTCACCACTGATGGAGTGGTTACATCACAAAATTGTTGATTCTGGTCAAAGACTAATCCACATTATCGCATCGCTTGTAAATGCCAGTATTCCCAGAAAGTGAATGTGTGGTGTGCTGTTTCGTGGGACAGTGTTGTTGGGCCTCACTTCATAAACGGCAATTTGAATCAACACCGATATTTGGAAATACTAGAAAATTATTTATTTAATTATCTTCACGGTGGGTATTTAGAAAAACATTAGAAATTATTTAAATACGTTATTTGGAAAAAAATGGATCGGTAGATATGGTCCGCAACCATAACCGCCAAGAAGTCCGGATTTATCTATGATGGACTTTTATTTTTGGGGTTATGTAAAACAAAAAGTGTACACTGAAAATTTTAATAACAATTTAGACCGTTTTAAACAAAAAATTGAAACTGTTATTAGAGAAATTCCGTTGGACCATATTAGAAAAAATTATAAACAATTTCGGAAAATGGCAGAATTACGTGTTAGTGTTGGTGGTGGTATCATTGAATAAGTAAGCTTTTATGTTAATTTAGTTTAGATCGAAAATGTTTTGTTAATCTTATGATTTAAAAATCTGCATTTTGCTTTTATATCATAAATTAATAAAATTCAGCATATCGCTATAATTTAACATAGCAAATATTTTATCTTAATCAACTTTTGTTGTACAATGTTCAGAAAGACCACTTTACCTGCAACAGTTAACAAACTTCTTGCGTTAACTTTGATACTTTGAGGACATTTGATTGTAAAAGATGGAATTTGAATTCAAAAATTTTTCGTCAATTATACCTTACGGGGACACAATCCGGGGTCACACTGTATAAAACATTAAATTTTACACAAGACGTGTAAACTGTACTTTTCCTTCAGGTACTTCGTAGGCATCGCACTATTTTGCTCGGGATTACTCGTCGGTACCACGTGATCAACATGTGGTGTGATACAGCTAAAATTTAACGGTCATCTACTGAACGAGTCGGAACTCAACAGCGTCTCGAGACCTGATTTACGCGATATAAAAAGAAAGAACGATTATTTTTATTTTAATTATGTTTGCCAAACATTCGTGTTGTGAAATTAGTGAAACTTCCGGAAGATTTTACGTACGAGTTCCTTGCGAAGATTGGTAAGTATGTACAACTATACATACAGAAAACTTATAGAAGACTCATTAGATGAGTGTAGGAAGTTAGCCCCCCATTTTTTGATTTTTAAATTTTTTATTGTTGTTCTAGATTGTTCTAGAGTTGTTCTACATTGTTCCAAAGCGGCAAATCGAAAAAATAAAAACTCCGCGAGAAAACCGAAAAAACATGTTTTTTGACTAGCCCCCCATTTTTGGAAAAATCAAATTTTCTTTGTTGTTCTGGGTTGTTCTAGTTGTTAACATTAGTGAACTTACCTACTTTGTTTCAATGGCAGACATTATACCTATCTTTAAAAATCCTCGAAAAAAGTTGGGCTATATCGATTAATAAAAAGCGGATTATCTTGAACACGATCAACTTTAGCGCATTTTGATAAAAAACAACAATTTAGTACAATTTTAGTTTATTGTATCAAGTGTCAAATCACCAGTAGTTGTTGATCAGTGTTAAATTAATTTTTCTTATTCGTTAACGTGCTAAATTCATTACTCTTTTTCATAATCGTGTTAAATGGTTTTTTTTTCATTTTTTAATTTTTTGTTTGCTGCATAAAAACTTTATAAAATTCCGTTTATTTTTCCTAAATAAGAGAATACCCGGTAAGTATTCATTTTGTTTATGGGTTTGCAAACGGAAATTCAGCAGAAGTAGCCCTAGAGCATAGGAGAAGATATCCAAATACAAGACATCTGCATCCTTCTGTGTTTATGAAAGTGTATAGGCAAATAGTTGAACAAGGACTAAATAATGACGGGTAGATCGTAATAATGACAATGTTAGACTGCAAAGAAACTTTAGAAGAAGAATTTTGCGTGAGTTGACGTGGGATTGTAAACTTTCACAATTTACATGTTTTGGTACCCCTAGGCAATTCGGCCACGAAACTTCCAACATGAATTTAGTGTCAACGTCTGGGTAGGTGTTTATAATAATCATCTTTTCGGGTCATACTTTTTGCCACCACAACTAAGCGCTGCGGCGTTCTTGTAATTTTTGGTAGCCGAACATGCCAATATGCGGGATGACATTGATTTAGCTTTAAGGAGAAAGGCCTGGTTCAACTTGATGATTGTGCTGCTTATCATGGTAGGGTGGTAAGAAATTGGCTAGACAACCATTTTCCTGCAAGATGGATTGGTCGAGGTGGACCAGTCGCATGGCTCCACGATCTGCATATCTTAATGCTTTAGATTTTTTTGTATGGAGTTATTTGAAAGGAAAATTGTATGAGACACCTGGTCCCACAAGGGATGAACTTTTAATAGGATTAGGTATGCTTCTAATGATGTAAAGCTGTTCTTAAATACCAGTACTCGATCAGTAATTCGTCTGTCAGAATTATGCAAGCAAAATTATTGCCTTTTCAACAATTTCTTTAAATTTTTTCTTTTATTATTTAGAATAAAAAACATTAGTAAACTAAAACATTAGTTAATATACCTACTTTGTTTCTATGGCACACATTGTTTTAACTATCTTTAATTATCCTCTAAAACATTCGTCTGTATCGAATAGTAAAAAGCGGATTATCTTGAAAACGATAAACTTTTGCGCATTTTGATAAGAGTACCCTTTTTGCTAAAAAGCCAAAAAGTATACCGTCAGAAAAGTTATTGTTATTTTAATCCGCAAAGAATACGTTACAGAGCGCTCTCTACCGGCTATAGTAACACGGACTCCATAATCGTCTTTCTCATGCCAAAAAAAAACCCGTATAGCAAATTTGAAAAGAATCGGTTGAAATACACGTGTAATATTAAATAAAAATCAATTTAAAAATTTAATTTGAACACCCTGTATCTCCAAAACAAAGCGTTTGTCGACCTATGTTTATATGAAGTTTTTGTGTTAATTTTAAAAGATCTATCGACTGCTAAAGTCCTGCTACAAAAACCTGAAACAGCCCGTATACTATATTCCATACATAATGGGCATCCTGTAGTTATAATACCCCACGATATTTGGTACTGTTTCGTGTGAAATAGAATGTATGATAAATATTCTGGATTATATTCTCACTAGGTTGGTTATAATAATCGTTGGGATATAATTGTTTATGGCTAACGTTTTTTTGGTTCATTACAAATAATTTTTGATCAAAATTGTTGCCTATCATTTTTACTTTTATATGAATTATAATTAGATATTTTACCAAAAATTGTCAATTTTGAGTTTTTATAGCTGGAAAGAAGTGGGTTATACCATATTAATATTTTGGGAAGAAACTTAAAATATGTTTATTAATGTTTATTTATATTCGGTAGACATTAAATTGTCCTTTAGGATAACTTTTAATGTTTTATAAAACACATTTCGACGATCATTCTGAGTGACTATTGTATTTCTTTGTGTTCGTGACTACCTTAATTTTCCCTAGAACTTTAGTTCACTTTTACTTCGAAACCGTTTACAAACTACCTGCAGTACTCTTTCTGTTTTTAACCATAAAAAGTTAAGCAGGTAGACGAATATAGTAACAATAGTAAGTATTCATCCAAACTATGCTTAAAACATTATTTCATGGTGTATATTCGTGTTTAAACATAAACGATGTAATTAGTAAAGGATACGAGTAAATATTGATATCTTTTGTAGTTTCTGAACATTACAATATATCTCACAAATCGCATAATGCACTTTAAAATGCTATTACTGTCATAAAAAACACTCATCTTTTCAAAAACTTAAGTAATGGTATAACATTATTCATTCTATCTTTCTATATATAGAAAGTTAAGCAGGTAAACGAACGGTATTCACCTAAATATACAAACTATAGTACTCGTCCAAACTAACACTTGTTCCAGATGGAATACACCTGTTGTAAAGTAAACAACAAAATTAGGACAAAACGAAAATTTCTATGCAAGAGAGGAACATATTCTTGGCGAGGATCCCTCAGTTTTCGTACAAAACATTGACCAACCTAATGACGTCGACCAATTAATTATTTAAAGTTAAATACACACATTTTCGAGCTGACCTGCGCTGTTTGAAGTAAAAACAGACGTTAGTCTCTATTATTGTCACCTGAAGCCAAGATTAGAAAATTTATTTCTGTAAAATTTGTTTTTGAGTAGCTCTAATTAGAATGTTATTTATGTGTGTAAAATAACTTTAGGGTTTTCGAAAATAAAAACACGTTTTTTTTGTCTATTTAATTTTTAATTATTTTCATTAAATAATATACACTAAACTGAAAATTTATTACAGTGACTATAAATAATCTCAAATAGAACTATCGAAAGGAGTCTCTATCAATCAAATAAAAGTGAGGCAGTTGTTGAACAGAAAACGATTTCGTTCGTCGTCATGTGGGCGTTATTCTGAGAAATAAATATGATTAATAACGGAAGTCAAACGTTTTGGGCATTTTTTCTTTTATGAATCAAGAGGTTTTCTGGATACGTTCCAAATATTTACACTTTTCCCTTTTTTATCTGGGTATAAAGCAGTCGATACATTTTTACTATTTATAACGTTCCATGAAACACAAAGGATAACTTTTTTAATACGCAATACGTTCATTGTTTACTAAAAGTCAAATAAACTATGTTCGTGTATTTTTCCTGGTATGTTATTGAAGTGATTTCAAAACATTTTAGTTTTAGCTTTTATACGTGCGTTCAAACAAACATTCCAGGACAAAAACTAAATCAATAATACCAAATGAAAAATCCTACGTTCAACCCTATAACATTTTCAGAAGTAAATCGAACTGGAGCCGGATTAATCGGGCGTATACTGGTATTTGTGTTGCGATCTCAATTGGAAAACAAATAGAGAAAGAAAACCATCGCGTGATACTATTGAGTTGAGTTAAAAAATATATTTCTTGGAAATTTCATGTTTAATGAAACACCTTTTTTTCAAAATTGCGCTAAACAAGGCCCGATTGTTATTAGAGTATGCAACTAAATGTACTTGAGAGTGTTGCCTATCCGTTATAGTGAAACAAATAATTTATTAATTTTAGTAATAGTTCTTTACCTTCATAAATAATTTACTTAATGTCATTTTATTGATCCGTGGAAAAACCCTCACTTTATTATTTATATAATAACTCGAATCTAAATACTCGAAATCCCAAGTTACTATTTTTTTAGAATTCTTAGAATAACTAATTTTTATTTTTTTCTATTAATTTATTTTTACAAAAAATATAATAATATGATAATAAGGTCGAGAATCCTGCTTATTATCAAATCAATACGTAAGCTCACCATAAGCTTGTTCATGCGTGGTGGACTTCTTCAATCAAAAGAACCATTCCGTGGTTACATTTCACAGGATTTAGATTGACGAACTCATCGTCCCAATAAAAAAAAACACTTTATCACAAATAATGAATTTGGAAAATAAAGTAGCTATTGTCACTGGAGCTAGTGGAGGAATTGGGCAAGAAATTGTCAAATCACTTTTAAAAATAGGAATGCAGGTCAGAAAAAGATAAACTTATTTTTAATTTTGTTTAATGTTATATAATTTTTTTAGGTTGTCGGTTTAGGAAGACAAACTGATCAAATAGAATCCTTAGATGATGGTTCTGGAAACCTTCATGCATTAAAAGTTGATATAAATAACGAAGAAGAAATTATGGAGGCGTTTAGCTGGATTTCTTCGAATTTGGGCGCGATTTACGTTCTGGTTAATAACGCTGGTGTCATGCCGCCATCGGGTATACTCGAGGGAAAGTCCGAAAATTGGAAATCCATAATGGATGTTAACGTTGTCGCTGTGGCAGTTTGCGCACGCGAGGCCATAAATAACATGAAAGTGTACGACGTTGAAGGTCACATCGTTAACATTGGAAGTACTTTGGGCAATTACAGCAGCCATTTGGAAGACGTTACACTTTATGCCGCTTCCAAGTTCGCCGTCGGCGCTTTGACCGAAAATTTACGATTAGAACTTATCAGAGCCGGGACAAAAATTAGGGTCACTGTATAAATCATTTCGTTTTTGTATACTTATTTTCGGAAACTTACAATCTTTTATTCTTTTAGACTGTGAGTCCAGGTCTTGTTCAAACTACTTTGATTCATAGTTATAAAAGTAATGTTCCTGCGGAAGAAATTGACGAGTTTGTTAACAGCGTACCACATCTTAAACCTGAAGATGTAGCTAATGTGGTTACTTTTGTTATAACTCAACCTCAACATCTTCAAGTAAGAAAACAATTTTAAAAAGTATTAAATTTTATTTTGTACTTTTGTACTTTTAGATTTGTGAAGTAATAATGAGAGCAACCGGAGAGGCCACACCTTAATGTTTATTAATTAATTTAATCCATTATTTTTTGTTTCTATTCTTTTAATTTAAAATGTAACATTTTGAAAACTATAAATACTTTACAATACTTATAAAATAATTCCCAACACATCTAATGAATGGTGTCTTTGAATGTAAATACGCTCGTTCAAGCACGTCTGTCAAGTTGGCATTACATCTTGCGATTTGAATTAAAAAACACTATTGCATTAATTGTCGTATTATTAATTTGTTGTAATTTGTCGTACAGTTTACAAATTTGTCGCTTCCTTTTTTATAAACAATATTTGAGTAGACTTTAGTTAAAGGTTGCGGTCTTAACGTACTTTATTTAACTAAGGTCTATTTTCAAACTGATTGTGAAATTACGCCTATGAATTCAAAAACGAAAACCTATTTTTTAATTTGCTAGCATTTTAATTTACAAAATAGGTGCAATTGCAGCAGGAACCAGCCAAGACCACAATCCAGTAGCGAAAAGGCAACGTTGCGGAGATGAAACTGATGAAGAGTCAGATGCAGAAGATGTTAGGGCCTTAAAGAAAAAGGTGTTATTGAAGCAACTAGATGTTGCAACTGTACAAATATCTTGTGCCAATAGCATACAAGAATCGTTCGCTACCATACAGAAAGCTGTAACATCTTTGTCTAATTCTTTGGAAGAGTTGGTTAATCAGATTATTTAAAAAAATAACAGTACTACTGTATTACCACTCGATACTCTGAACTTATAACTTATCCTAAACAAGGGTGATTACTAATTAAAGATTGAAGTTATTGTTTGTACCCTTGACCAGGACAATTTATATTCACGGCAGTATAAGAAATAACCGGCGAAACGATAGCAACAAACCGCCCAGCAACAAACTTTTTCCTTTATATTTCCAGCTACTTCTAGGGCCCATATCTTCGTTATCTAGAAAGATAGCGAAAAACTAAGCACACGGTTGGAAAGCTTGGTCTTTTCTCTATCTTAAACCGAGTTTTCGTCCGCCGATATATTGATAATAAGAGCAAGAAAAAATAAGAAACGTCGCGCTGCATTCAATTTACCTCAAAATTACCAAATTTCACGGCCTTGTGCAGCCGTTACCAGACGGAAATTCAATAAATGGTTTACATATTCGGAAAGAGCTGACCTTGGACTATCTTATTCCGAGTTTTCGTCCGCCAATTTCTATCAGCGTCTGTAAGAAATACGCACCTGAAAAAGCCCCTACCGATGAAAACACGCATGTATTTCTTGCACTTATAACTTTTCTATTTGACGGGGGAAAACTCTACAACTATATTCAGCTTATGGGAAATTTCCTGCTCTTTCCAACGATGTGTGACACGCCGTGATCACACGTTAGCACAATCCTTTTTTCTAACTAAGAACTACCTAAACCACGCTTAGGTCAATAACTCTCTTGTATGACGAGGAGAAAATTGAATGAGAATTGAACTGATTGTGAGTTAAAAACCATCAAAACACAATTCAACAATTCGAATCTAAAATTGCTCAAATTGTTCCAGATTCTGATAAAGTAGGTGTAACATGAAATAATCTTTCCGTTTTGAACAGTTTAACATGTTTTTAAACGTAAAACTAAAACTAGAACTAAAACTAGAACTAACACTAGCACTATCAGTAGAACTAACACTAGACCTAGAACTAGAAACTTTCGGGTTCCAACTAGTTTTCTGAAGAAGGTTGCGACATGGCACCCGAAACGTCAAACATTTGTTCAAAAAACGCACGGCTCAACCCGAAAGTTTCTAGTTCTAGGTCTAGTGTTAGTTGTAGTGATAGTGCTAGTGTTAGTTTTATTAACACCGGCCGTGAAAGCCTTCGTACTTATATGTTTTTAAACGGTTTTAAATAAATTAAGACTGAATGAAAAATTATCTGTTAACATGAAATGAAGTTAGGATTCTCTCTCGGGTAAAACTTTGTTCCAAGTTTTCCTTCATCAAATAAGAAAGTTAGGGTAAGAAGTGATTGCGTTCTGCTACCTGTAGGTTGTCTTTCAGGTGCGTTTCATTTACAGACGCCGTCAATATCTGCCGGCGTCTGTAAAAACTCAATGAAAACTAATGAAAACTCGAAATAAGACTAAGAAATAAGAATTTGTTGAATTTCCTTCTGATAACGGCTGCACAAGGCCTTAAAGTGGGGCAATTTTGAGGTGATTTAAATGAAAAGACCAAGCTTTCCAACCGTGTGCTTAGTTTTTCGCTATCTTTCTAGATAACGAAGATATGGGCCCTAGAAGTAGGTGGAAATATAAAGGAAAAAGTTTGTTGCTGGGCGGTTTGTTGCTATCGTCTCGCCGGTTAAGAAATATTTACTTTAATAGTAATAATACATCTTTAAGTGGTTGTTGTTTATTTGTAATACATACATATATTCTTATAAGAAAATAAAGTTTAACGTTTGTTATTAAAGCAGTTATTTTAAAGCAGTGAAGCTATTCTATTTTGAAATTCTATACCGTGTTGCCTAATCTGGGCAGCATAGCGCTCCAAATATACATTAGGAATAATATGAAGATCTTGAAGAACTTTTACACAATTATGTGAAATAAATTCACTTTGTATATATCGTGAAACTCGATCAGTTTTCAATCTTATTGTATAATGCACCATAGGGAATCTTCTCTTTAATTGTCCAAAACAACGTTCAATTCTGGACCTTTCTTCTTGATGAAATTGATTGTATCGTTGAGCTACGATTGTCATCGAATAGGCATATGGAGTTAACATCCAAGGTGTCAAAGCATAGCCTTTGTCGTCCAGTAAACATAAATCTTGGTCGTGATTAAGTATGATTGGATATATAGATGAATTGTGCCATATACGGCTGTCATGGACTGACCCAGGCCATGAAGCATCAACACTCGTAAATATCACTTTCGCATTACATGTTGCTTGAACATTAATACTACACACTCCTTTTCGGTTAACGTATTCATTTCCATGATTTACTGATTTTAAAATCTTTTACAGGTGCAGTCAATTGCTCCAATAACATTGGGTATATGAATGTTAGCAGCCCATTCTTCACCAGCTCTGTTTAATTCTTTACGAATAGCAGGATATTTTATCCAAACATTTCTTTTATTAAATGGAAACTTGAAATGTGAATGGAAACTTTTTTGATTATTTTGGATACTGTTGAATGGCGAATCCCTAAATCCATGCCAACACCTATTTGAAATCCCGGGTCTCCTTAATAAATGTATAAAATGAGAAGTAAAGTGATATGTGTAAAATAAAATTGAAACTCAGCAAGACTTCTCAAGTCCGCCACGTTTGCTGTCGGTTTCCCCTGGTGTAAAATGGTTAGCTAGCTACACAACATTTCTTTTCTTAAATCTAATAGAAAATCACATTTCTGTAACACGAATTATATATACCCTTACGAATTATATATAGTTACCTACCTAAATAATTTTCGATACAGCTCGTCGCATTCTACTGTCCATCTAGGCAGGTAATGTTTTCTTTTTTTCTTAGGCCTTCCGCTATGTTTAATACTGTAGCATCGTAGCAAGATTAACGAAGCTGGCGTTTCATAAGCAACCGTTGAAATAGAGTACATGCTACTTTGTATACGTGTAGTATGTAGTTTGTAGCATGTATACTTTGTAGCATGTACTTCCTTTCGTAGTAAAAACTTCGATTTTCCACGCAACAAACTACCGATAAAGTAACTTCCAGGAAATATCGAAGTATTTACTGCAATTAGTAGAACCTGCTTCGCAATCATAGAATTTACTTCAGTATTGTAGCATTATCATTTACTACTGTTTTATTCAACCCACCCAATGCATTTTTAAGGTAGTGCTAACTTGACAGTGATATAGAACATAGATAACAAAAAACTAAAGACGTCATTAATTTGTTTAATATGTCGTTAACTTTACAAACTTGTCGCGTCCCTTTTTATGAATAATTATTCAGTTATTGCACTTTAAAAGCATACTAAACGTTCTTACTAAACGTTTAACGTTACTAAAGATTGGTATGACGTCATATTAAAGCCACAATTGGCCAGTTCCAGTATTTACAGTTACGATAGCAGCGTATTAATGACGTAAGGCTCAATGGTGAAAAACCAACATTACCATACTAAAATCACGAGCAAAACTATTGTACATCATCAAACGATACCACGGTTGTTTTTCAAACCAGAATTGACGAATTATAGAATTACGATTACAATTACTATAGTAACGTACTGATGACGTGTAACAATTCTGCTTTTAGTATGTTGCATAATATGTGAGGTAGAGCTAACTTGATACCCGGTGTATGACTTAAAATGGAGATATAACAACAAATAACTAATAAGATAAAATGTTATTTTATTAAAAGTAAAATAGACACGGTCTTTCGGCAAGTTTTTTATTGCACAATATACCTATATAATTAATGCTGGTATAGTTTCAAAAGTAGGCTGCACCTCCTTAGCGACATCTTTCAAATCGTCGTAAACAACCCATTTAATGCTATTTCGATATGAATTTGCTATATAATGTCCTACGGCTGTATTACTATTTTGATTGCCTAAATATCCAACGCAACCAACAACTTTTATCTATCAATTCTGGCAGCATACACCCTTTATAAAACTGTTGTAATTTACTTTCCATATTGTCCTTCCAAAATTTCATATCACATCTTATACAGGGTATGTCATTTACATTCTGATTTTAGTGAGCCAGGTATCAAATGAAATGGTTTGATGAATACTATGATTCATGCTATAAATAATTTTTTTCCAACGCCATTTTCAATTTCAAGCGATTATGAACTTTTGTTTTTCAAATTGCACCGTATATTTTTCGTCACGTCATTAGATAGAGATTTTTTTTCTGAATTCAAAGATGTACAGTACAGGTAAACGTTGTTTTGCGCCGGTTCAATTTACACCGATTCACAATTACGCCGGTTGGTGCCGACGTGGGATTCCCCGGTTCGCCCGACATCAGACGACAGTAGGCAAAGAATATTCAATTTATAGTTTCATTATGGTCGACAATAGTGATTCAGAGCCCAAACATTGTGCGAAAAAAGCACGAAAAACAATAAGCCTGGAGACAATTACAAAATAGACGTAATTACACGCATTGAAGATGAGCTCTAAATTTACCTCTGTCCACTGTGACAACAATTATGAAAAACGTTGAGAAAATAAAACATTCCACTCGACAGACAACGGCTGTAAGTGTAAAGAACCTAACTTACAGCCACAACAAAAATATAGAGAAAATGGAAAAAATGTTAGCATTCTGGGTTGATGATGCCAATCAAAAAAATATTCCTTTAACACGAGTAATCATAGGCGAAAAAGAACTGTTGATTTTTCTGATTTGAAGGCGAAACTTCACGAGATTCAAATCTCGAACCGTAGCACTAAACTAAGCGGCGAAGCAGTGAGCGCTGATGTAGCAGCAGCAGCAACTTACCGTCAAAAGTTTCAAGAAATTGTGGAACAAGGGAGTTACCCTGCAGATCTTATCTTCAATTTTGATGAAACAGGCCTCTATTGGCAGAAGTTGCCATCGACAACGTTTATTTCGCGAGAAGAACGTAGCACTCCTGGATTTAAATCCGCCAAGGATAGACTGACTGTTCTCTTGGAATCAAATGTTTCTGGTTCCTTAAAATTTAAGCCAATGGTAGTGTACCATTCCCTGAATCTACGGGCTTTTAAAGGTCTTGACAAAAGTTTCTTGCCAGTTTTTTTGGCGGAGAAAAGACACCTGTATACAGGGTGATTCAAAAAACCGCTGACAAATTTCTAGAGTAGATAATACATGAAAAATTAAGATGAATAGTCTTAATATACATGGGGTCGCAAATGCCTCGTTGGCGAGATATAGCGGATCAAAGTTTCTTTAAAATTAAACATTATCTGCTATAAAAAGCACTTTTTAAAAATATTGTCTACGCCATTGCTCTCTACGCGTGTAAGGTGATCAATTATCTATCAATTGGTCTCCTAAAAAACTTTGATCAAAGCAATAGTTTTTAAGAAAAATACGTTCGTAGAAAATTTGTTAATTCAATCAAAAACTGTTGCTTTAATCAAAGTTTTGTAAGAGACCAATTGATAGATAATTGATCACTTTACACGAAAATACTACCCGTTTGGCAAAATTAGCAGTGGAGTTGAAACTATTTTTAAAAAAGGGTTTTTTATTGCAGATAATGTTTAATTTTAAAGAAACTTTGACCCGCTATATCTCGGTAAGGAGGCATTTGCGACCCCATGTATATTAAGACTTTTCATCTTAAATTTTGATGTATTACCTGCCCTAGAAGTCTGTCAGCGGTTTTTTGAATCACCCTGTATAGAGGTTATCACACAAGAATGCCTAAAGCTGTAATTCAGTCATTTACAATCCGATTTTCATGAGCTAGGTATCAAATGAAATGGTTTGATGAATACTATGATTCATGCTACAAATAAATTTTTTCCAAAGCCATCTTTAATTTCAAGCGATGTCAACTTTTGATTTTCAAATTGGTGGGTATGTTTTTTCACGTCATTGGATAGAGATTTTTTTTTAATCCATTGATGTATAATACATCAATATTAATTGTAATTTTAGTAGGGAAAAAAATTAAAACACTTTCCGAACATTCTCATAAAATGACATGCGTTATAATGTAGTGTGCCATGGAAAAAAATGAATAATACCGCGTAAAACTGGTAACAGATATTAAATGCTTTTTTATATGGTTGAAACCCGTTATTAAAATTGAACAAGTAATAATTTTATTTCACAAAGAAAAAGAAAAACAAAAATCAAAACTGCCCAACACAACACTGGCATCTCCTTATAAGTGGCATTTAATATGAAATTGTTAGGTATTTCCCGACAAATTTCAATTATTCGGTTTCTCAAATCATTTACATTTTGCAATCATTTACAATGCTTGAGGTATTCTTGTGTGATAACCGTAGAGCAACCATAGAGTATCCTGTAACCATAGAGGTTACAGGATGTCTTTTCTCTGAATAAAAAATCTCTATCTAATGACGTGACGAAAAATATACGGAGCAATTTGAAACACAAAAGTTCATAATCGCTTGAGTTTGAAGATGGCGTTGGAAAAAAATTCTTTGTAGCATGAATCATAGTATTTATCCAACCATTTCATTTGATACCTGGCTCATTAAAATCGGAATGTAAATGACAGAGTTATAGCTTGGGGCGTTTTTTGTGTGACACCCGATATAATATGAAAATTGTAATGGATAGTTTATATCGGTCCATACCAGAAATATGCATCCTTTTCTGTTGGTAATTTTCAACTGTCCTTGTACTTGATAGTACCGTTTATCTCTTTTATTTATTTTAAAACAGTCTCTTCCTTGATTGCATTTCCAGAAGGTATTTTTTTTTGTTTTATGGCATCCTTGGGATGCATATGGTTGCGAAGATGGGGCACTTTATTTCCACAACAACTCCTTTGTCTTGCCAGTATTTATCGATATCCATCAATCTTCTCGTTGTGATATGCATTTGAAATTAGTAAGATATACAGCATTTTACACTTCGAAATTTTTGTGGTTGAATACATTTTTTTGGCAACTCTTTCCTATTTTAACATTATTTAAATAAAAAGGACTTATGGCGTGCAATCGAATTTACTTGGTATAACATACCGGTGGAAATTTGTCGCCGGTTAGTGGAGTCCATGCCTCCATGTCATGGAGTCGATACTCAGCAGTGCTAAAAAACCGCGAACAACAAACAAAATATTAATTTAAAATAAGATATGTCAGTAAAACCATAAAAATAACATAATTATTTTTATTAATTTAATGCGTGCACCTATTATTCTATACAGGCGTTAAAGTGTTCCTCTGTTTTTTTGTTGTATTGTTATTATTATTATTTATTGAATAATATTTGTTTTTCGAAACAATCGTTTACTACTTCTGATTTTACGTACACAGTGAAAAATAATGTAGACTAATCATCTAAAATTCGGATAATTCACCTAAAATTTGTAGACAAAAATTAGCCTTCTATTCGAATTCGATGAAGCAAAAGCAAAAGTCGTTTTAGATCATTCATCTAAAAACGTTGATGAATTATCTAAATTTGTTGTTTGTATCATCTAAAACTCTGTAGACGTTTCATAGACATTTACTGAAAGATTCGACCATTTTATTTCCTGTTGTTATCTAATGTTTTAGCTGAAATTTCTATTTTTATTTAGCAAGTCAATCATTTATTTTAGATGAAACGTCTAGACAGTATCGTTTTTCACCTATTTATATTAGATAAATCGGTTGTAATATGTAGATGATTCATTCACTTAATAACTACAAAATTCACCTATTTCACTTATTCTTGTCATCTACATTTCTAGATGTATTATTATTTTTGTCAGATAATTCATAGATTAGGTATATCCTCTTCAGATCCCAGGTCCATTTTAATGGACACTTTGTTTTTATACCATTATAATGTGAAATTATTGTTCTATGCTTTGGGAAATATATTTTTTTTTAAATTTCAAAAAATTTATTTAAGCTAATTGACCTCTGTGAAACCGTTGGTAAAAATTTCAAAACATTCTGTCGAAGAGTTTTTTGTGGGATCTGAAGAGGATATGTGGATTTTCTAGGACAATTTATTCAGTTGCCCATATACATTAGACGAATCAAGTAGATTAATTGAGGTATTTAGAATAATACATATTGATGAGTTATGAACTGTTTTATTAAGTAAATAGAATAATAAAGTAATTAAGTACATAAACTTTAAATATTAAACGTAACTTACTAAACATAACTTAATAAATAACCCTTCTCCCCCAATCTCCGGCATTTAGGTCGAATGGATCTAGCAACCCTGTCACAACTACTAAATCTAACTTTGGCTTAACTGAAAATAAGGATTTCAATTTAACTACTAACGATTTATCATATAAACTTAAAAAATTAACATTACTAAAATCGATATTACTAATTTTTGAACTTAAATCTAAGTATGCCGAACATGTCATTTAGATGGACATCCACTTTCAGATTGTATATGCAACTTGAAAAAATTTGTTGCCATTTAATTAATAGCGGTACTCATGAGCACATTTTTTCTACTTGTAGAAATATTTAGATACGATTTCGCTTGTTTATGTTTTGCTTCATTGCGCATAGCCTACAGTCCTTTTAATGGTCCTAGTTTTCGAATTACATTCGGGTAATAAATAATAAAATGATGTTTTGGAGTCCAATCTTTTTTAAATAGTCTGATATAGGTTTTATGATGCTGTTTAATCTTATCTTGTAAGTCATTTAAGTTTAATCTTATTATGTGAAGGCAGTAAACACAAATTTGTCATTTTGATAAGTAAAATCAAAAATTTCCAAATTACATTATCATCTGGAATTAAATCTCCAATTAACAATGGTAGGTAATGTAAAAAACTCAGAATTTCACTAGACGACTTTTTCAATTTCATGTTATTTAAATTCTTTAAAGTTATATTTACTCATCTGTTTGCCAAGTCAGTACAATGATACTGGAAGTTTTTTTTGCGATTGTTTAAAGTTTCTAAAGAAAAGAACTTATTTTGTATGAAATACTTCAAAATTTGGCAAATTTCTGTATGGCAAATACCTTCAAATATGTCATGCATTACGTCAACCGAAACATTTTCAATAACATTAAATGAAGGGATACTTTCAAAGATCTCAAGGAATGTCTTGGAATTCCTGTTAAAGAATTATCATTATTTAAAACCTCCTGCCAGTAATGTCCTCGGGTGCGCAACAGTGACTTGTCTTCTACAATTTGCTTTCATGTGTTATTTTTATGAGATTTGCATATTCTACAAAAATAGTTTGCCGCAAATGAACTCTGTGAGCCGCATGAAGTGTATATCCTAACATAGTATTTAAACCCAATGACCGCTGCTAAAATCATGTGAACTCGCAGTAATTTAGAATATATTTTAATTTCAATGCCGTTTTCCTCCATATCTTTTAAGATTGTACATAAGCTGGTAAAATTCTTGGACATTCCAAATTCAAGACTTTTCTTGTTTGTGAGACTGACT
Organism: Onthophagus taurus; assembly: GCF_036711975.1. Lineage (NCBI taxonomy): Eukaryota > Metazoa > Arthropoda > Insecta > Coleoptera > Scarabaeidae > Onthophagus > Onthophagus taurus. Next base: position 20,638,740 of record NC_091966.1, read on the forward strand.
ATAAAAATATTATTAAGATTTGAGACATCTTCGCTGTTTAGTAATGGAAGCGTTAAATATACTGCAGACATTCTATGAGTGTTTCTTTTTGACCCTAAAGGATTATTGATTTCAAAATCATCTTGATATAATATGTATAATATGTACGGAAAATATGTATTGCATATTTTCCGTTAAATTTACTTTTCATTTCATTTTTCCAGACAGATCCGCTACATACATTAACAATATTATCCTCAATGTTTATTTCACTTAATTTGTTTTGCATTGATTCGAACATATGTGGTGGCTCCAAAAATCGTCTTATGTTATCCTTAAAAGAAAGCAAAACCCCTTTAGAAATACATGTTCAGCCTTACGAAGATATTGTTTTAATTTGTGCTCAGATCGTAGCGTATCAAACAATTGTTTTAAATCAACTAACATTTCTGCTATTATAGTATGATCTTGATTGGTGGATTTATATGCATCCATTATATAAATAAATAAATTTAACACAAATATAGTTATTTTTCTACGCAAATTTAGAGTCTTTTCTGTTGATATTTAAACATTTTTCAGTGTTTTCGTCTTCTTTGTAGAAAGTATTTGGAACGTTTGGAAGATTGTTATCTGTTCCATAAATGTGTTGCGGCCTGGGGAAATTTTGATTTTTATTAGCATTAATATGCTTTTTAATATGCCTTTTAAAAGAATACAATGATTGGAAGGATACATCATCAACGTATATATTAAAGTTCGTTAGTTTTGCAATATTGGTTCCAATAGCTATGATAAAGGGTTGTAGACTCCAATTCTGTTTCTCATATTTTTCTTTTCTGTTCCTTATAAATAAATGTTTGTATAAAACATTTGTCCTATAGTATGAAATAATGCTATTCATATACAGGGTGTTTACGGTCTTGTGATTTTATTTTCAAGGGGTGCTTAAACATTTTAAAAGAAGGTGATTAACGTAAAAATGTTTTAACAACAGTTGCATAATAAGAGAAATATTACTTTTAAAAGTTTTTTGGTTTAATTAATTAATTTGATTCAATAAACATAAAACGATGGTTATCCAGTGCCCATAGCTTACCTAACGAAAACAAAAACCTTTTTAATTTCGGCTACTGCCTCATCATTCATCATATTCGTGCTGACCAACTGTGATCCCACCATTAATCGAATATTCCGCTATAGTTGATGTTATAAAATTTCTATCACGATTTAATAATGTGTTAGTTGTATTATAAGCATTCACTATGCTTTTGCCAGTAATTGAATTGTTAAGTAAATGTAATAAATCCTGAAATAATTGTAATGCATAAATCATTTGGAACAAACCTTTCAAAAGTGGTTTAATTATACACTTACCAATTTTTGTGCGTTTATAATTTTTACATGGGAACTAACCAGGGCATCATTTATGACAGGCAAGGAATTCAACCAGCTTCCAATACAAGTATCTACTGAAGCACTCGCAGTTACCGTTGTGGCTAGCGGTGTACAGTAGCCCTAAAATTAGTTATGTAATTAAAAAACTTTAAATCGATTTAAAAAAACTTACTTAATCTGTTTCCCACTGGAATAATTTTTGTCGAAACGGAATTCTAAGTCTAAATAGTTCCAATGGTATTAGATTAGAGCGAGAAAGACAAATAATGGTTCGAGGGCAATTATAGTAAAGTTCGTCAGTTACCGTACGAGGGATTTGGACTGTAAAGCCAGAAAAAGGCTCAAGGGTTCTAATTGATATACAAGAAGTTGGGAACGGAAATACTTGGTCAAGGGATGGTGCGATAAAAATACATCTTAATAATAGAATATGTACTATAAAAAATGCAAATGATATTGAGGATCCGCTCACTAAGGCATCAAGGTTATCTTTAGCTTAGATTTTATTTAATGTTATTGTATTACTTTTTATGTATTATACTTTTTTCTTTTTTTCTCTCTTTTTGTGAAACGCGCATGGGGGGAATGGTATTTCAGCGCAAACTTAATTTGTTAATATTGTAAAAGACATTGCATTTCAATATTTAATCTCAATACTTTTTAATATTTTTTCAATTTGAAATAACTTTTTTTTTGTCTTTGCTTTTCTATTGCTATGTTATTGAATAGTTTATCTGTGGCTCATATAAATGTAAGATCGTTTCTGTCTAGTTTTTTTGATTTTAAAAGTCATATACTAGCAGCATAAGTAATAATAATAATATTTATATTGAAGGTTACAATATTTTTCGAACCGACAGATATGTACGAGGGGGAGGAACAGCTATATACGTAAGTGATAAAATTAAGGCAAATAGCTAATAATATTATTGAGCAAACCTGGCTAGAAATGAAAATAAAATCAAAAGTGGTTATAGTAGGCGCGGTTTATTGTCCACCAAAATTAAATTATAATGAATTTCTTAATGATTTGGATGCTGTTTTTTCCGTTTTTTTGCCGATGTGTGACGATATTTTTCTCTTGGGTGATATGAACATCGATTAATTTTCATGCTCTAACCCTGCCACTGAAAAGCTTTTGAGTTTTCTAGAAGCGTATAGCTATAAACAGGTTATAAACACTCCTACTAGAGTCTCTTCTTCTACTTTTTCCTTAATCGATTTAATCATAATTCTTGAATCAATATGGCTTATCGGTGACTCGAGCACTGTTGATTTAAATAATATTTCTGATCACTTTCTCGTTAAATGTATTCTGTCGATGGTTGAACGTGAAACTTATCCAATATTTAGAACAGTCAGGGTTTATTCGAACTTTAAACAAGAGGATTTTGATAATGATTTGCGCTCCATTAACGATAAATTAATTTTTTTCAATACACATTTACTTTATGTATTTGATACACATGTGCCAGAGAAGATTATTAAAGTCTCGCGATCAAGTGCTGCTTGGCTAACTCCGGTTGTTAGGACTATGATGGATTTAAAGGATAAATCGCTAAGGAATTATGTTAAATCCGCGGTACTTAGGGAACAGAGGGTTTACATGAATACTATTTTTCAAAATAAAAATACTCGCGATTTATGGAAAACATATAATAAGTTGGGCATTGGGCATAAGCATAGATCTTCTGTTCCGGAACGTTTGTGTGATGCAGATGAATTCAATAATTATTTCTTGAACAATTCAAATAATAACATTGATCATGATTTATTACAATATTATAACACTACGTTACGAAATTTTAAAGAATTGTTTGCTTTTCATACTGTAACACCGACTGAAGTTTCAAATGTTATATCATGTATTCACTCCAATGCCGTTGGAAGTGATCTTGGCATAAATACAATAAAAATTTCATGTCCATTTTTATTAGATATGATTACGCATATCATTAATACATGTCTCTTGGAAGCCGTTTTCCCTGACTGTTGGAAGATTTCTATAGTCACTCCATGGCCGAAAGTTAACCCTCCTAAGTGCTATACTGATTTTGGACCTATAAGCATTTTACCTGCTCTTTCTAAAACACTAGACAAATAGTTTGTTCTCAGTTATATGAACACCTATTAGCTATTAACACCTATTAGCACCTAGCTTTATGACATCATACCTAATAATCAGTCAGGGTTTAGACCGGGTCATAGTTGCAATACTGTACTAATGGATGTTGTGGACGGTGTGTTGCGGAGTGTCGACAAGGGAAATATGCATGCAATGATGTTAGATTATTCCAAAGCATGTGATACACTACATTGGTCTCGGTCAGACGGCAATTGATTTTTTTAAACATTATCTTCTGAACAGAAGACAACATACGAAAGTTAAAGGCATCTAAACCAGAATTTGTCTCTAAAGGAGTTCCTCAGGGCAGTATATGTGGTCTTTTGTTATTCATCATTTATACTAGTATGTTCTACAGGGACTTGAAGCATTGTAAATACCATGCTTATGCTGATGATACTCACTTATTAATATCATTACCTCACACCGAGACTAATGTTGCTGCTGTCAAAATAAATTCTGATGTGTAATCACTTGTTGACACTTCTGAGGCGCATGGCTTTAAAAGTAAACTCCAGCAAATCTAATGTGACAGTATTTGGTAACAGGAATCATATGAAATTTGTTACTGACAATCTTAAAATTTGTGTAAATAATCAAGAACTTAAAAATTTGGATTTGTTAATAGATGATGATTTAATTCACATATAAATAAGCTACTACAGAAATCATATTCCGTATTAAAATCCGTTTATCATTTATTATTTATTAATTAAGATTACTGACCGATTCTTTGATTTTATCCAATTTTTACCATTGTGACTCGGTCTATAGTGCTTGCATAACTGGGGACAATCGAGTGCAGTATGTCCAAAATGGGTGCTTAAGACTAATTTATGGAATTCGAAAGTACTACAGAATCTCACATACGTTAAAAGAGTGTGGGTGGCTAAATATGTGTAATAGGATCATTTTTCACAGGGGAGTAGTTTATTTTAAAATTTTAAATAAAAAACACCTGTTTATCTGAGCAAGAAGATATCGTATCGTACTGACATTCACAATATCAATATTCGTCGAAAAGATGCACGTACAGTTCCTTGTCACGCGTCGGCTTCATTTCGGAATTCATTCATTCTTTATTTTTGCCTTATTGTGTGACAAACTTTTGGAATACCCTTCCTCGTTCATTAAAAATATTGAACCTGTCGAGTTTTAAATATAAATACAAGCGATATCTCTATAAGCGACAGATGGAATCAATTTAGGTTTTTTGTTTTTTTTGTCTTATGTGCTATGTTCACTACTTACTTACAAGCAATATGTTGTGTTCATGGGGACTGGGGGACGAGCACACCTCACTACTTTGTGGTGTTGTCTGACACAGCCACCTGTTAGCCTTTGTAATTTTGGTGCAATTTTGTTTTTTTTTGTTTTTGTATCTTTATACTTATTTTTTATTATTATTACGTTTTTGTATTTTGTTTTTTTTACTTGTACACTAATTGTAAGGGTTAATAAAGGCATTATTATTATTATTATCAATGTTTGTTATTGTCAATTCTCGAAATACGTCGATGCCAATCTGTATTGATATAAAATTAAAGTATTAATTTTTAGAGTTTTAAATTTAAAATTACTTATACAGTTTCCGGGGTAACCTACGTACAAAAACGCGGAAAAAGACTTTAAATTTAAAGAAAATTTAACGTTGATTATGAAACTTTGCGTTAGTATATTAATTAATACTACTTACATGGAATTAAAGTAATTATCGGCTACTGCACAAACTGGAAATAATGAACGAAATACATACCTGCAAAATCAAAAATTAATTTAGGTAACTCCCATTCTTGAAGCAACCTATTCACCTCGTTTTGCGAATTAATGTTATCGGTAATAAGAGGATGGTGAGTTATCGGGAGTAATCGGTAGAGGATGTTGGCCACCTCGCTCACCCGATCTAACACCTCTCGATTTCTTTTAATTTGTTCGTTTCAAAAATTCTGTCTACAAAAACAGTTTACATACCATAGAAGAATTGGAAGATGCAATACGACACAAATGTTGAACAAATAACCGCAGAGCAACTTGTACAGGTCTTCGATAATATGAAAAGAAGAAACGCTTTATGTTTAGAAAATAATGGTCAACATTTTGAATTATTCTTATAATAAATAAAACTTGTAAACCTTTATGTTTGTAATAAAATAAAAGATCGTTTTTTGATTTATGAAATAAATTAATTACAAAAGAGTAGTTTAAAGGGTTTTCTTTTTATTAATTAATCTTTTTTAATTATTTTCGTCATAACTTAAATTTACATCCACCAATCTAACTCCAGAGAGAATTTATTTCGAATTTTGTTTAACGAGAGTAATATTTTTAATTTTGTGCGTGCAAGTTTTTAAGGTTATGTTTACTAAACTAAAAATTTCCTCCCGTTTCCCCACCACTATTTAAAACAAGTAGAAGAACGAGGGTGTGACCGGTGTGACGAGGGCAGTAAGTATTGGTATCAAGCGCTAGGGAAAGTAGTTTTTAACGGACCGGCTTTCTTGATCGCATTGCAGATGTATCGCACACGATTTTCTTACTTTCTGATTTACTTACTTACTCTTTCTTACTTTCTCTTTAAATCAATTAGCAATTAATAGGTAGTTCGACTACTACTGCAGGCTGTTCAACTAACAGTGACATGTTTCTCAAAGCATCTAATTTTTTAGGTAGTTTGTTTAAATTATTAGACGCTTCAGTGATTTTTAATTTATCTAATTCAAGTTAGATAATTCAACTAATATTAGCTAGTAAATTCTACTAATAAATAAATAAACCAGCTACATTTATAGCTAAATGAACTATTTTGAAATCAACTAAATTTAGTAGATGAATTTTTTTTCTCTATGTGTTAACTTTTTATTCTTATATATTTTACAACTAAAATACATTCAAAGACTATTTTCAGGTCACACCTATTATTTTACACAGCACTGTATTATCATTTAAACATATTTCCAGATATGATAAACATTTTTAGATTATTTAGTGGAAGATATGATAACTAATATACAGGTGGATCTGAATGACGTTCCTAAACTTCAGGGGGCGGTTCTTTAACGAATTTTAAGGGTATTTTCTTATATGAACTATGAGCGACTTCGGCTCTCTTGGGAAGCTACGCCCCTCCAAAATTGGCAGATTTTGGTTTAATTTTTCTTATCTCGAGAACTATAAACACTAGGAAAATGAAATTTGGGGAATAAGTTTAGTTCGCGATAGGACACGTTTCTAGCTTGTTTGTACTTTCCATCCTCGTTCAATTTATGCTTAGATTTTTTTATGAAGATAATAAATAAATTGGAAGAAATTCAGTTAAAATAAAAATAATCTAAAACTTTTTGTCTCTCTGATGTTCTTCGAAAATTTAATAATTTCTGAGAAAAAAATTAATTAAGCAAACACTAACTGTTAAGCTGTAGGGTTGATAATTAACACATTAAGGACCGCAGAGACATCTGTAATATTCCGTAACACGTACGCCTGGAACCGTGTGTTTTTGAGCCACTCGTGTTGCGCACGAAAAAAATATTAAAAACAAAAGAAATTTAAACTTACTTTGTTTTACCTTTATTTACGTATAGTATCTAAGTACATTTTTTATGTATTTTTCTTCGTAGATTTTAATTTTGGGGTTAAAATGGTGGAAAGAATAAAGCTAAAAAGAAAGAGAAATAAATTACGCACCCTAAACCTTATTCTCCCCTCCATATGTTCTTGATAATTTTTCTCGATTATCGTACTTGTCGCGTTAAAACAAGTAGATACGTATAATGTTGTGTTTTTAACACTAACGGTTTTTGAAATAATGAGGAATAACCACATGTTGAATGTCATCTTCAAAGTATCTTAGCTCTCTTGAAGCATTTTAGGACACCTTTAGATGAATTTCTCTTAATATTTATTTATGCAATTTCCTTTCTTATTTTTATTTAAAATATTAAAACATCGAAGTGAACGAGCGTAAATGTGATAGAACTTTATTCAAAAATTAATTGAAAAAATAATAATAATAGTAACAGAAACACTTAAAATTTGCTAAAGATGTTTGCACAATGTTTCCATGTGGTAATTCAATCATTACATGCATAAAATATAGATACTGAATACGGTGACTATGTAGATCTACTCCATTATCTCAATTGTCTTGTTCAGTGACTTGGTTATCCATTCGTTCGTCCAGATGATCTACTTCATCACCGTTTTCGCCCGTCCTCATCGTCAGGTTAGGTTTCGCGACCTACTTTATGAAAAAAAACATTAATTTACAAAACAAATTTTATTCTTTAATAAAAATCAAGCTATTTGTTTGTTTATTAAATAAACTAATGAATAATAATATGAATATAATATAATAATATAATATACAGGTTAATGCAAATTCGACTGAGATCCCAATGGTGGGGATCTCAGAAAATGTGTTTTTTATAAAAAGTTGCCTTGAATGTTTTTTCAGATTCACGAAAAAACAAAAAATAAAGAAGTTATAGGCAAAAAACGAAAAAGTATTTTTTTTCGTTTTTCGGCTATTTTTTAAAAACTAAAACGGCTAGATCCAAAAACTTTGTTGAAAAATGATCAGCTCTAAGATACGCAACTTTGCTACCATTTAACCATTTCTGTATCCCTTATGGTTTCTGAGATCCCAATGGTGGGGATCGAATTTGAATTACCCTGTATAATATAATAACTTTATTTCATACACAAAAATTGTAAAATAATTATATAAGAAAAGTATTGTAATTAAAAAATTAACAATTGTATTCATTTAAAACTTTATTTTAGTGAAGTAAAGTTTGTTTCCACATATTTTGTCCTTAGTGGGATGGATGATGTTGTTTGTCATCACATAACAATTTCAAATTAGGAGGAAATGATGTTAACTTTCTTCTCAAATTAGGTTCGATACCCAATCTGTTTCGATACTTATTTTTTAAGTACACGAAACCTGAGAACGCAGCTTCACACGTATAAGTGGTGACAAATGGCATTAAATATTGTATCTCTTTTTCGCTTACGCTTGGATACTCCTTTTGACAGGGCAACCAAAGATTGATTAGTGGTCCAGTTTCAAACACTTTTTCAGATCAATTAATCAATTAAATTATTAACTTCTTGTTCACTAAGATTAAACATTTCTTCCTTTTTAATTTCGACAGAAAAGGATGGTTAATTCTTTAACTTTAATGGTTAGTCTTTAAAACTATTTATTAGCTCCGAAAGGTGTTCTTGAATTGGAACTGATAGTGTTTCTAGATGTAAATCTCCTTTATCATAGTTTGCATAGGTTTCAATAAATGTATGTAATGTTTCAAAAGATTTAAAATTTTTCTTCTCTTTGTCTTTGTTTTCGCAGAGTCATTTTTTAAATTATAGCAGCGACTTTTTCCGATACTTTGAAAATATTTAAACCAAAGCCTTGTAAATTTAAATTCAATTAATTGAATGTAGCAAATATATCGCACAAATAAACTGCATTTGTTAACCACTCGAAATCGTGGAATCTATCCTTAAATGGAAATATAGCATCTTTTTTAGATGGTGGGTGTTTATTCAGAAATAACAAAGCTTCGACTTTTAACTGAAAGAGACGTTTTAAATCGTTTCTTTTTGAAAGACACCGTGAATACAAAAAGAGATGTTTATAATCACTTTCCATTTCCTTGTATAATTCGGTAAAAAGTCTGGTATTTAGTGGACGAGATCTTATGTAATTTACATACTTGACACATTTTTTCATTTTTTGTCAATCTCGTCAATCTTTGGCAGTAATGTCCGTTTCTCGCTAGCATTTTGATTTTGTCAAACATTATGGTATGTCCTCCTCCGTGACAATGCTGCGCGACTGCAGACATTGGACTTTTCTCAGTCAGACATCCCTTACGTATTCCTTGAAAATAAAAGTACTGGCATGTTTAATACACTTTAGGCAATGTGTGGTCGAAATTTAGATTTTTTTCGATGAACCGTTCCCGTGTAAAAAAATCGATCGTCCGAAATGCGTACATTTTATCATTATACCTGTGACAATTACTATACGAGTGGGAGAAAAAACTTGAAATTACCACACATTATTAAATTAATTAATTTTGGGTCCAACGAAGCTAGTCACAGGTAAAACAGGCACGTTTTAGTCGTATATCCAATATAATAATTGTTTTAATGTATTCAAATTAATAAATGATATACATACAACAAATTAACAATATGATTATTATTTTTCATTAAAATAGACTTAGTTCCCCAGAGTTGCCAATATGATCTACATTACACTCAATAATAATCAAATATGCTATGATCATGACTTATTTTAGCACCGTCTTACAAGACGCACGGCTGGACCCTAATGTTTCCAATTCTAGGTCTGGTGTTATTTCTACACTCAGAGAAATATTAGCGGTTATAGTAACGAATTGATACTGTTATTTAATTTTTCTTGAATATAACGTAAATAATCGTGGTTACAACAGAAATTCATTTAAATGAAATAAATAGTAAAAGGGGATTAAAGCCTACATACATTTCATTTCATTCAAGTCTACAATTTTCTTAATTCCAAATATTAAATATAAATTATATAAAATTTATAATCTTTTATTTTAAATATATTTCAGTTATTCGGAAGGAGAATTAGCATTGTTTCCAAATTTATGTGCACTTTGTCAATACCATCCAACTATTTGTGTTGTGTTAAATGAAGTATGTATTTAATAATGTCCTGATTTTTTGTCGATTGTCGCCGTCATGATATCACATGATGTGTAACGGCCGATTCTTTTCAGTTCGTTGGTAGCTTCTTGCTTAGTTTTAACTTGTGCGTACTTGTACTTACATGAAATAGGCGTGCAAATAGTTATCAAAGGTAAGTTCAATAGTTAATTAATACTCTTTTATTTGTGCAAGTATGTGATTGAAGTATACAGATTTAAAATTACAAACATGCAATACGTCTATAAAATGTGCATTACTTTTTTTTTAATAGATAGAAGATTTTCAAGGTATGTATATAAACTTTATCTTCTTGAAACAAGGTCCGTTGTGTGATAGTTTCTATGGTAATTAAATATTTGTCGCCCTCATTACGTCATAATTCTTACATGATGTCATCAACAACCGCAAAAAAAATCATTACAACATTTTTCATTACTTATTTATTAATTAATAATAATTAGAAGATACCAGCGCCGCGATAGAAATAATAAAAGGAAACCTTCAGGCAAACTATACGACAGATACTACAATTTAAAATTCCAAAGAAGAAAACTCAACCAAACAACTAATCAATCTGAATCAAAAGAGAGCGTACAATCTCTTTTTCTAGAAGGTAATGCACGAGATTATAAAAGCACTTTTTTAAGTGTATCGTCTCTCGTTTCTTGAAAACATAGGAGACTACATAGGGTTTCTTATAATAAATTGTGATCCCTTCGTGTGGGACACAATTAAAGATTATTGGAAGCGGACTTCTGAAAACAGACTCCAATCTTTTCGAAGTTCTACAGAGACGTTGTCGGAATTATTAAAAGTATGGCCTAGACATAATGACACTAATGGTTACGAACTTGTATGTTATTATTTTTCAAAATATTTATTTTATTTTGTAATTAAATTTTCTTTTAAAGGTTCATATTGATTTTTTAACTTTGTTTCCGGATAAACCCAATAATAATTTAATACCCGCATTTTCTGAATTTACAACAAAAATTGTTGAAATATACAAATCCGATATAAAAGACAAACATAGTAAAGAATTATTTCCAAAGTTACAGCATGGCGAAATAATTATTTGTACAACACTTGTAGATGTTCGTTTTTTTAGAATCCAAAGACTATTATATTATTTTGCTACTACATGCTATATTACAACAGAAAGGACAAGATTGAACAATTTTATGTATATAATGATGGGGTTAGATACAAGTGCCATTCTTTCCTACAAGCAATTGACATTCTAATTAAGTTGGTGTACGTCTTTAATTTACAGTTTTCTCCGGTAAGCAAATTAGTGCGGTCGTTTCTTACAAAATATTTTTATAATATACTGCAACATTCCAATTGTGTCAACGCATTTATTTCAAAGCTTAACAATATTTAAGTGTTTTCTTTGCAAGGCAGGTGGCTACAAAACTACCGTTTTATATTTACGTCATTTAAAGCAAATTCAAGTTTTTACAATCATGTTTATAATTAAAAAAGAGCGAAATATTTTTTAGTTTTATAAATAGGAGCTTCGATATTTTATCTTAATGCAATGTATTGAAGACATTTGCCTTACAAAAAAAAATTTTATTTATTTAATTTTATTTCATTTATTTTTGTTATTGAGATTAGTATATTTTATTCCTGCATAGCCACTTATTTTCAGTTTTTACAATCATGTTTATGTTTAAAAAAAATTTATGAATTTATGAAGTATTATTAATTTATACAATTAAAATATAATCTTTTGATTGAAATAAATTGAATAATTTAAATACCAAGTGCATCTTTATTTAATTCTACAACCAACAACTACTATAATAATAGATACTTGCTTTTGATCTAAATTCAGTCCTATATTTTTGTAATCAGAAAAAAATAACGAATTTAATAAGCGAATAATCAGTGGTTGTTTCCATTTAAAAAAACGAAAATTGTCATATCTCAAAATTTAAAACCGAAAATTTTTTTTTGACTACGTCGTCAAATTCTCTGTAAAAAAGTGTCCATACAATATCTTAGTTATAATACTCCCCTTATAACCAAGATAATTGCACTTGTTGGTTTTACCATATTTTCAATTTTGGCCTCTAGGGAAAAAACAAAAGATGATATTGAGGTATTCGGCATTAGCAGTTTCTCGAAAAACGAGATCATGACATGTAAGCTACTTTTTTTCTAACTCTTATAGTTTCCGAGTTAGCCTATTCAGACATCGAATTTGAACCGCCCTGTACTTAATATTTAGAACTTTCATATTTACTAGAAAGAAAGTGAATTATTAATGGTAAAATGTTAATCTTTTGAATTAAAAATATTTTTTCTTTGAAGTAAATGAAAATTTATATTAACATTAAATAGTTCATTTAATTTTAATATATCTACTTATCAACTTTAAAGATTTCTTTATTTAACTACGTTAACTAAGTTTTAAGTGTAAATACTAGTAACTTTAAGATAAAGGGATTTATTATTTAATATTATCAGTTAGTCTTTCATTTCTAAAGCAAAATTATTTGTATTAAACGGTTTTGCTTGTTTTGTTAAGTATTTTGATACACTTACAATTGAATGGTGCAATGATTCAATAAGAACAGTCAATTCATTTGGATAAAAACTATATCCCTTTTTCCGTTAGTGTCACGTAAAAATTCTTAATCGTAAAGAATTATTTTTCTGAGTGTAGTTTTAGTTGTTATTCAGCGCGAGGTTGTTGTATATTTTGATTGAACAAAAACTGGAAGTAACACTAGGCCTAGAACTAGAAATATTCGGGTTTAGCCGCGCGTCTCTTAAATGTGGGTTCATGCAACGTGTTTTAGCCGCAGTTGTTGGCATAGTCGAAATGTGGAAAGTTAAGGTATTGTGTTATACTAGTACTGTTCATGCAACACCTTTCGACTGAAATGGTTTTTGTCCTAATCTCTACAACAAGCCTCTGTTCTTCCGGAACCTTCTTGCCGCATTGTTGCCTCCAACCCGTCCTATATTTTGCAGTGGCGTTGGTCGCACTGCCCATTAATTTCCCCTGATTCTGACTGAATAGTATCACCATATCCTGGAGGACAGTACCTTTCGCTTTGCCGTTCAATACGAAGGAAGTGATGTAAAACTACTGTGGGTTTTACAATATTTTCTACTATGTCTACCCTAGCTATGATTGGCCTCCGTAGAATTCACCACCGCTGGCAGAGTATACCAAAGGCATTTTCCACAGTCCTCCTTGCCCTGGATAAACGAGTGCTGTCCGGGATATGGTCTCATTATATTTTCCCTTAGAGAAAACGCAGCATCACAAACAACAAAATGTAGAAATATAATGTTGCTTCTAGGCAATTTCTTTGGAAAAGGGATATCTATGTTTCCATTTAAAAAAGCTCTCCCGAAAGAAGATTCTTTAAAGATAGTGCATCATTTCTTCCACTAGCTCCAATATCTGCTATAATGAAATTATAATCCGCATCTACACATGCCATTAAAACAATGCTGAAGGTATGTTTATAATTGAAGATGCTTTTGGTGCTTGCATATGGGCATGTTCCATCGTTTGTAGAATGTATCTTCAACAGAGGCTAATATGTATCTTATTAGCTCTGGTAACACTCTGGGTACGTCCCACAGAACAGTTGTTGTCTCTTTAATTATGTAATGTACAGTGGATTTTCCCATTCGAAAATTCCAAGCTAGTTCTTGCATAGAACTTCCTTCTGACAAATAACTACAATAATTTTATTACATAATTTAAATTTTTTTATAATATAAAATTAAACAAAAACTTACTGTAGGGTTACTATCAACCTTTGAGCCGGTGAAATTGTACCTTTATTTGGTGTTTTTGCTAAAAAAGGTTCAACCAGTCTTAACAATTCCTTAAAGTCTTCGAACGACATGCGAACATGTTTCTAATCAGAGTGGCATAATATCCCTCTAATTCTCTATTTTTATTGATTGGTCTTCTGCCAAAACGCCGTCGTCTTTTATTTCTATCAGCGACAACAATTTTCTTTTTAAACAGTTTAAACAAAACAGTTTCACTCCCGATTTCTTTTTTTTTAAATTTGACACGAGTTGTGGCACGGCTGTTTATATGTCGAAATTTTCCTTTAAAGTGCTGTGCTTAAATATTGCATGAACCAATCCCTTTCCTTATAACTACAGCTAAAGCAAACGCTTATGACTATGACTAAAACTAAAACACTTTGCATGAACCCACCAGTTGTAGTGTTAGTTCTAGTAATAGCGTTAAGTTAGTCTAGTTTTAGTTGTTATTCAGTGCCAAATTGTATATATTGAATACTTGCGGATCTTGTTTCTGAAGAATGTTATAGTGCTTGTGTTAGTTCCAGTTTTTGTTAAATATAATACATTAATAATAATAAAAGTGATAGAAATCAAATTTTAACTGTAATAATTTGTAAGTAGCGCCATCTCTTGTCCAGCGATCGTAAGCGCGTGTACTGGAAGGTACAACGGAAATATTTAAAATTTGTTCACTATATACTCACAATTCTAACACATATTCTTATTATGTATATAAACCAATAGTGTATATTTGGTTGCCTGCGCATGTTTAATTAGAAAATACTTAATTCCACAGTTCTCATTACACATTTCACATTACACAATAACAAAAGAAAGTATATTTATTAAAAATGTTATCTTAATAATTCCATATAAAACACATTACAATTAATTAAACTAATCGCCATACATTGTAGCTTTAAACATTTTACGGCAGTTATAAATTTGAATAAATCCCTTGTTACCCAGTTATCAAATCGAGAAGTATTAATATCAAAATTTTATCTAAACCGCACCTTTAATTCGATATAAAACTTATTACTTTTTCTTATCATAACAGTACTCAAAATGGATTTAAAGGAGAAAGTAGCTATAGTAACAGGAGCGAGTTCCGGTGTAGGAGCAGCAACAGTAAAAGCTTTATTAAAGCTCGGAATGAAGGTAAGAAAATAAATAAATTCGTTTTTAACCCTCCGCATACGAGGTGGGGTATCATATACCCCAGCTTTTAAAACACAAAAGAATTCAAAAACAAAAAAGACGCGCGAGATCGTGTTCTATGTAAAATTTTATAGAAATAGTATTTTATTTGCGGGATATGTCAAACCCCACCATAGTATGGCATATGAGATTAATTCACCTACTATGCAGAGGGTTAATTTATTACCGTTATTTATTTAGGTTGTTGGAATTGCAAGAAGAAAAGAAAAGATTGAGGAACTCCGTCAAAACTCCAATGATAAATTGTTTGCGTTAAAAGTCGATCTTAGAAATCCGGAAGAAATTTTAAACGGTTTTAAGTGGATCGAGAAAAACGTAGGACTGATTCATGTTTTAATCAATAATGCCGGAATTGGAATACCGACACCAATCATAAATGGCAACATCGATTCTTGGAAATCGGTTTTAGACACCAATTTCGTTAGCGTGGCGATCACGTGTCGTGAAACAATTCGAATTATGCAAGAAAATAACATCCAAGGTTATATAATCAATATAGGCAGCGTATGTGGACGATATGACGCTGAGGGAAGTATCAGAGGAAGTGTTTTTTATGCTTCGTCTAAACACGCCTTAATGACATTAACTGAAAATATAAGGCTTGAATTGGCTAGGAGTAACTCTAAAATACGAATTACGGTAATAAAGTAATTATTTTTATTGTATATTTGGTTAATGATTTTAAGTTAATAATAGAATTTAATGCCGGGAGTTATCAGAACTGGATGGTTACAAGCGAACGGATTTAAAACTGATGATATCGAGAAAATTTATTCGGAATTACCCTATTTATCTGGAGAGGATATAGCTGAAACAATTTTATATTTACTATCTACTCCTTTACATGTTCATGTAAGTACGTCAAATGTAAATTATTTTAAAAAATGCTTATAATTTAAAATTTTAGGTCACAGAGTTTGTTGTTAGACCTATAGGAGAAAATTTTGAAAATATTATGAAAACGTTAAAAAGAGCATAGAGATTTATAAAAAAAAATGTAAACATTTTCTATTAAGGTTATTTCCTTACTATTGAAATAATATAATAATAAAATAAATAGTTCAACAGTTATTTTTAATTATTAGGTGAATTCTAATGAATTGTATATTCAAAATTAAGGAAAGAATCCCGACAATTTGGAAAAGTTCTAAGCTGTTGCGTTTGTCATTATATTCATTTTATTATACACAATGAAATGAGTATTCGAGGCACAGGGTATTGAGGCACAAATAAATGTGCACACCCTGTGAGGAAAGGAAAACCGGCAAATAACCGAGTAAAACTACGTAGATTCAGCAATAAAATAAGCAATAAAGTTACTATTTTACAATATAAGTAATTTGTAATTTGCAATTATAAGTAGTTAGCAGGATTTGTCATGTTTTTTGTTATTATGTATTCATGATATTCATTATGTTCAGTCAACACAATAACGTCACCTTAAAAAGTTCATTAATATACAGGCTGTTTCTAAATTAATGCGACAGATTTCAAGGAGTGATTTTTCAGCAAAAAATAAGGAGAGTCTTTCATATAAGATTTTGTTCAAAACCTCTTCCCCGCCGAGTTACAGTACTCTAAAGTTAGGGGGAAAAATTGTTTTTATTTAATAAATCCACTATGGAGGAATTTAGAAGATTGAAATTTGGCAGGTAACTGTTGTTAATAAAATGACACTTTTTGACGATTTTTATAACCCGAAAATGTTATTGCAAGAGGCTGAAAAAATCAACCCCATAATACTTTGCATTAGAACATTTTCATACATCTACATTTTTCTATTTAAAAACTTGATTTAAATAGTGGGATTCCTTAATTTTAGAGGGCTATAACTTGGAGCAGAAGGGGTTTTGAACAAAAAGTTATATGAAAAACACCCCATAATTTTCGCTGAAAAATCATCCCTTGAAATCAGAAATACATACTTCGCTTTTATTTATTTAATTGATTCTAATTAATATTTCTTAATTTTCGTATTTGTATTTTAACCAAAGATTTCTCAACGACGAAATAATAAAGAACGAATTTGTATACGTGAAATCGTTTATCCAAACTCGAGTAGTTGCAGAAAAACTTTGTTTATACTACCTACTCGTTTGATATGTGGAGGAACGCTCGGCGCTACCACGTCTGGAATTAAGTCTGCAATAGGACGAACAAAAATCAAAACTCACCATTTAATTAGCAAGACAATTTTTGGTTCTCTGTTATAAAAAAAGGACAGATATTTTTTAAAATATTTAGATGTAATGTTTAATGTAATTAAATATTTTATATGTTAAACAATTTCGTGTTCAATCACATAAATTCACTTAATCTTTTATTCTGAATATGCAACTTCTACTACAAGTTGGATTTCCAATTTTATTCAATTCATTCATAACGATGTTTTTCTTGTTTGCCGTTAGAGGCAGCACGAGCTAGAGCAACCCAACTCGTCCGATTGGATAACTATGTATATCTATAAACAAGGGTATAATTAAATAGTATACCAAAATTGGATATTGCGTTAAGGAGTTATGTATGATTGATACGAAAAGTCGCTTTGAGAAATACTTAAGAAATTTTAGATGCTTTCGAATGAATCGCAAACAAATCTTTGTGATATTCACGTTTTTATAAATAATGCTGCAGCTGGGACGCCTACTCCCAGCATTTCCGGAAATATCAACGCTTGGAAATCTGGTTTGGACACAAAATTTGTTAGCGCTGCTGTTACTTGTCGCGTAGGTATAAGAATAATGGACGAAAATAACACTTTGGATTATATAATTAATATTAGTAGTGTTGCTGATCGATGTGATGCCAAAGTAAGTATCGCTGGAAATGTTATTATTCCGCATCTAAAAAAGCATTTATGATACAAACATAAAACATAAAAACTGAGTTTATAACAAATCAAAGTAGAATTCGTATTACGGTGTTAAACTTTAAGATATATTTATAAAACCCTCAAAAATGAATTTTAATTTCTTTTATTGTTTTGGTTGTACAATTTAATTCCTGGAAGAATTTATTTGAAAATGGATACAGAATAGTTGGAGACGTTAACAATATTTTTTTAATATTCATTTACATACTTTAAACAAGTGGATATAAAAAAAAACCTAAAGTTAAATAATGTTGTAAACAATATTGTTTTAAAAATTTTGTTTTTATTACGGCATTACATTTAAGGAGTTTGTAGGAGGTAAGTCTTTCATTTTCCCCTTTTCTATTGAATAAGATGTTACAAAATAAGATGTTAAAATTTCAAAATGCAAGGTTCATCTGAAGGGGACCAACACGTTGCAAGTATAGCCAATGAATGTTTACTCCCTTTTTGGGCATCTATGCCAGAAACTTGGTTTCTGCAAATTGAAGCTCAATTTGACCACTCGATAAATGTAGTCATCGACATCATTAATGACCTACCTGAACGGGACACATGTGTTTTTCAAGAAAAATATTATCAGCCGTCTTTCATTAAGTAAAGAAAAAATGCTTAACGAACTTCGTTCTAATACACATATGGGTGACCAGAAGCCCTCGGAATTTTGTCGAGAGCTCTTATCTAAGGTAGGAGGGTCACAGGTAGTTAGCCCCGACTTGTTAATGCGCTTTTGGCGGACTACGCTGCCAAATACGATTTCCGTAGTATTTGTACTTATCATCTGAAGTATGGTGATCGAGCCCAACATTGTCAATGTAAATGGTGCAAATTTTCCACTTCATTTTTTAATAAAAATAATCCTTCTCATCTAAATCGTATCAAAAAAACGAATAAAAGTTTCAATAGAGAACTTACCTCAAAACTTTTGAAGAATTTTTTAAAATTAACTTCATGTCCAGATTTTTCTTCGCCCGTTAATCATTCTACGAGACATAGAATAATTACTAACTCTCATTTAACTTTTTGCCGATCTCGATGATTAGATTTTAAAGAGCTGTCTACAGTTAAAAAAGGGTTATGGTTTCCTTAGGCATTTGTAGACCCTTTTCTTCATCAGTAGCTTCTCGTTTGCTTATAGTACCGAAAAAGATTGGGATGAATGGTATCCCTGCGGTGATTACCGCCAGCTTAATCTTATCACAGTTTCCGATCTTTATCCTCTACCACACATACAGGATCTCAATCTTCATTTGTCAGGATGCACGATGTCTATAATGCTGATGAAGATATTTATAAAACAGCCAGCACTACTCCTTAACTAACCTACTATAACCTACTCCTAATTCTTTCTGGCCTATATTTCTTATTTGTATATTTAGATGATGTATTAATTGCAATCAAAACTGAAGAAGAACACTTGTTTTTAAGACCGTTTTATTCCCAAAATTTCTGAAGTACTTATTCAATTATACATATAATTTAGTAAATAAACTTTAGTCACAAAAATACAAAATTATTGCTTCTTGGACAGATGAACAAGAATCCTCTCATTGTACAATTTCAACTCATTCTTCCCAAACCTGTTGATGGCTTACTTTCACTATCTACAGATGCTTCAGATACATCAATAGGTGCTGTCTTATCTCAGACTAACAACAACGAAATTGTCCTTTAGCATTTCTTTCAAAAAAATTAACAAAAATCCAATCGAAGTACTCAACTTTTGATAGGGAGCTTCTGAAAACGGAAACCTTTAATTAGTTCCATTTTTTCAAAATCAGAGAAATCTCCACACCAAACTCGTTACATAAATTGTATTGCAAAATATACTTCTGATATACATTACGTAAAAGGTGTGTTAATTTCTGTGCCAGTCGCACTTTCACGTATTGTAATAAATTCACTGGATTCATCATATCTCTCTCTTGAAGTTCTTAAGGAAGCTCAAGATGTTGACGTAGAATTTCCACATATACTTCAAAAACAATCGTTACATCCTGTTAAGGTATACCATTTATTTTAAATTAGAATTCAAAATACTAATTTATATCTTTGGTGTGAAGACTCTTCTGAATCACCAAGAATCTGCATACCCAAAAATTTTCAAAAAATCATCTTTAATAAATTTCATTCTCTAGCACACTCTGGATTTCGGCCTACTACATGTATTAAAAGTCGTTTCTTTTGGCCGCACATGACTAAAAATATTAAATTTTGGTGTAAAACTTGTATTTTATGTCAAAAAACTAAAATTCATCGTTATACAAAATCACCGCTACAAAAGATAGAAATTGCTAAAGATAGATTCGAGCACATACACATAGATTTGATTTGACCATTGATGCCTTCATTAGGTTGCTTTTATGTTTTAACCGTTATTGAATGCTTCACCAGGTACCCACTATTGCTTCCACATTATTTACTCATTAGTTTTCTTGATTGGGATATGACACATGATCAGGGAAGACAATTCAAATCTCGTCTCTTCTCTCATTTCAATAATCTTCTAGAATCTAACCAGATTCACACTTCAGACAAAATAGGCAGAATTTCATCCTCTCCAGGCGATTTTAGGGGCTTAAAATAGAAATCGCCCACTTTACTCTGTTGGGAGTAAAGATATTCCCAGCTATGCTGTGAATCCTACCAGATGGACGGGTTATATTCATTACTTCAGGGTCGACATCAGCATAGGGGCAGACATTTGAGGAAGGGAAGTGCGTGTTCAGTAAGGGCTCCAGCGATTCCTTAGCATCCTGAGTGTATTTTCCATCTTATTTGCATAGGTGGCCTAGATCAGTGTTATGATGTTTCGCCAAGATCTTATGCAGGCGAGCAACTGTATGCGTATTGTCTATGCCTTCACAGAAGCCACGCAAGGTTTTTCTTTTGGCTTTACGAATACCCCAGTTATATTTCGTTAGGGCTTTCCTCTAGAGGTCCCATGTATGCTCGAGTGGCATACATGCTGTTGACTTTATTATATAGTCTTCTAACCATGACTCGCTGTTGCTCAAAGTCCTTATTTCATCAAGGCACATTGAATTGTACTTTCTTGTGTTTTATTGGACAGCTTGATTTATATGCATTATGTATGATATTGTTTAGTTGAAAGGAGGCTACTTCAAGATCCTCTCTACTTCCAATATTTGTTTTGATTTCGTAGACCTCTTCGCTGATGTGTCTACAAAAAGAGCACCAATCAGTGAGTGAGGGGATTCTGAATTCTGTCTGTTTTGTCCTGTCTGCTACAATGACAAAGTGAATATGCTTGTGATCCGCTAAAGTGATTTCACGTGAAACATGCCAGTTTGCGATTTGCGAACTGAGTCGAGGCATGGCTAGATTTATGTCGAGCACCTCTTGTTGACTCTTGGTTACAAAAGTCGCGTCGTTACCTCTGTTGAGGATATGTAAATTTGTACTTTGTAAGTATTCGTAAAGGTACACACCCCTTTTGTTTGTGTCTGGGCTGTTCCATGCGAGATGGTATGTGTTCGCATCGCAGCACAGGAGGAGTGGTTTTTCCGTTTTCTTGAAGTAGTCTATGAGGTGTTTTACCTCCTTTGGCGGTGGTAGTGGATCGTCCGTTTCACCAGGAAAGTATGCCAAGGCTATAATTGTCTCTTGTGTCTCTGTAATAGATTAACTTACCTACTTTTGTTGTCAAGCGCCCTTCACACGATCAATATACAGTGTGTCCGTAAAGTAACGGATATAGGCGATAAAATCATTATAAACGGTTTATGGAAAAATACCTGAAACGGGTCTAAAGATTTAATTTCTTTGCAATTGTTTGGTGTAGATTTCAAATTTCTTCCGCCATTTTTAAGCGAGTTATAACGTCATCGGTATTTTTTTTTAAATGGCAAACCCCCATTTTTATTACAGAATATGAAAGAAGATTTTTTCTAAATCTAATACAGTTAATATTAATATTGCTTACATAAGAAAATTTTCGAGAAAAATTACTTTAAAGTTTAACTACTTCAGATTTGTTGACATGATGAAAATAGCAGTAACCAATTATTTTAAACAATTTCCTAAGTGTTACAAACTGATTTAGTAAGTAGTTGACCTCTTTAATACAACTTATCCTGATCGCCAATTCATTAGCCAAAGTATGGTGAGCCTAGCTGTGACTAAATTTAAACAGCATGACCATCTCTCGAAGTCTGGCCTACTAAATGTTGCAAGGGAAGTTTAACTAATCGTGGTTTTGGCTGGGGAAGAAAACCGTCATGTTACTGTAAGGAGTATTGGGTCTAATTTCGACATTTGTAAATCAACGGTTCATAAAATTTTAAATCCCGCAAAATATGATTCCCATAAAGTAAACCTAATTCACGAGCAATGAATCGTAGTTTTTGCAACAACAATTTTGCAACGATGACGAAAACTTTATCAAAAACATAATTTTTTCAACGAAGGGAAATTTACATTGAGTGGGAGAAAAACCCACATTGCTTTCACTCTTTTATTTATGGGGTAGACTGAACGACCTGACTTTTCCAGAGAGTCCAAGATAAACCAATAACCAGGGAGAATATGACAAAACACTAAACGCCATTAAAGGGGCTGAGACTTAAACAGCGCTTTTCTCGTCGAAACTAGATTAAATAAATGCATCGAGGTTTATGGAAGGCATTTTGAACATTTGTGAGCTATTTTTGCCAAAAATTTAAGTAATTCTAAGTATTTTGGTTTATTTTGTTTTATTATCATTGTTGATGTTTCATTGATCCGTTGGTTTAAATACGCATCAAAAGTAGTTTTGAACCAGTTCTCTTATTTGTTTGCTAAGGTAACTTTATCCGATTAAGATATATGAATTTTTAACATTTTCTTCTATAATTCGAGAATAGATGGAGATATCGAGATGCGATTTTCACTAATATTTAGCAAATTCTATGGTGACTAAGGGTCTGTGAAGTAAATAGTACTGAAAATATCTTTTAAAAGAGCATAAAATGATCTTTCAAACAAGACCTAAAATATTCAAATCGGTTGAATGGTCCAGGAGATATTTGAATGTAAACATCTGAAAACGCATTAGCCTCCCCCTCCCTTATTATAACAGATATGAGAAATATCGCGAAACAAAACCGATGCGGTATTATCCAAGCTACTAAATGATGTTGTCAAAGTTATAGCTCATCGTCTAACGTTCTGAGATAGCGGGAATTTTATGTATCTCTATGCCAGTTACGCCCTCTAGCGGTCGAATTACGAACTTCAAAATAATTTCCAGCTATTTCTCTTGCCCACTTTGCTTATAAGGATTTTTTCCCAAACTTCTAGTCGGGCTTGTCAGGTTACACACATAGAATGTCGTGAGCCATGTTATAAAAAATCGTGAGATGTTGAAATTTGTTTAAAAATCACTCAATTTTAATAATATGTGTTACATATAGGCATAGGAGTCAAGTAAAATAGTTTAGACAACGTTTGTATATAAAAGTGATATAATTAAAAGGAAATAAAATATTACAGTTTAAGTACTTTCTTAGCGCCATCTAGCGGCGAATATATGTAACTAATAGAGAAATTTACAGTAACCTACAATTCGAGTTGAAAATGCTATGATTTACTTTGATTTTATTAACACTAATTATTATATTATTTTTGTCGAGATACAGCCGCTCCTTACCCTTAACGGGACACCTCTATGTTAAAATCTGGAGATAATGATTAATTGATTAAGCCGTTGTCGAAAAGTGTTTCTTTACTAAAAGAATTACAATTACAAATAATCAGTACAGCAAATTATATTGATTGCAAGCAAACACGTCAATTGAGGATTTGTCAATTAAATGATTTTCATATTCTTCCGACTGGGGGACCTATTTATGGAAAAATCTAAAACTTGATATAACAAAATTCGTAAAAAAGTGCGAAGAATACTAACGTTATAAACATTCGATACCTCATAAAGAACCGGTGACAATACAACCGCTAGGCGAAGTTTTTTGATCGCAAAAGCTGTTGGCTATACGATAGGATTAGTGGGTGCGGCGATCAGACCAAAAAAGTAACTAAATTATTACTTGCAATATTTCGAAACTTTATTGTTTCTTCTACAGGCAATTAATCATAGTTAAGTGAAATCGGGACAATTGAAATACATCAAAACAATTCTTGACTACTCATTACGGTAAAAAAGTCAAAACTAATTAAAACATTACAAGATGCATGAAGAAAGAAACTCACACGTTTTGCGAATAATTTGCAAAAATGTTTAAAGTGACGAAATTTATGGTTTTATTTTTTAACGATTCTTATATCACATGATGTGGGAATCATAGTAAAGTAAATTCATATCAAAAAATTTGCGATTTATTCATTATTTACGGCAAAAATTAAGAAATATGAAATGACAGTTAAATTTATGGTACCGTGCCAGCTCACTGGTGTGTATGATTTTTTTCTGTTAACCTGGTAAGCCTCACCCGGTTTTGGTTTATTAGCATACTATAATCTGTTTATAAACAATATTTTTTTCGAAAACTGCTTTTAAAAGTTGACTTTTGCATAGTAGTTAGCAACCATCAAAGCGATATTTTTTTGTCAGCAGGACGTAATAGTATAATTAAAAAACTAGTTTCGTAAGACACGCTTGAAATGTATGAATTGAAGTTTAATGAATGAGTGCTTTAAGTCTTATGAAACGTGTTTTATATGCTATTTTTTGTAATTCCCGTTTTCATCCTGTTTTTTTAATAAAAATAAAATAAATTTTGACAATGTAGGGAAATAGGTATGTAGCAGTTGCTAACACCGTAACACTTGAAAATAGAAAGTTGAATAGAAATGTGGAGAGAACTGAGGGATAGGGACAAGGATATACAGAGGCAGGACAGAAGGCCGAGAGGAGGCAGGTTTATAGACAAAATATCAGTTTTTACGAAACCTGGACTCAACGTCTATAACGTTTCAAAAATAGAAACTTAAAGTTCACGAAAATACACACGAATTTACCGTTATTCCAATTTTGGTATTGGCTAATTCAACTCGTACATTCCCGGTGATAGCTCTTAATGCGATTTTAGAAAATCTATACATCACATGTTATATCATAATCATGTTAATGTTTACGATCTAGTCGTCAATTTTACTCTCCGTCATAATTTTTACAGCTTTTTTACAAGCTATTGCATAAGTCATAAAATTAGTATCCTTGTTTCGTTGCCAAGATTCTAATTCTCCCGTTAAAACCGACACGCATAAGTATACCGGCGTTATTAATTAAAACGTTTACAGGACCAACATTTATAGTAACCGACGTAAAACAGTCGAGTATTTCTTGAGATTTTGTTACAACCACGCTTACGGCAAATAATTTTCCATCATGATTTTCAACTAATTTTTCGATTTTTTCTTTTCGTCTTGCGAAACCGACTACCTAAATAAGTATCGTTAATAAAATTAAAATGAACATTATGTAAAAAGTTATGTAAAAACTATAAATTTAAATTAATCTAACCTTCATGCCAACTTTTATGAAAGCGTTGACCGTAGCAGCACCAATGCCAGCACTAGCACCTGTTACAATCACCATTCTATTCTTTAGGTCCATTTTAAAGTTTCGAAAATAATTTGTTGCGTATTGAAGTATAGTTCTAAGGTTTTGCTGATTTGTTGTTGAACAACTGCTTTATACTATAGTACACGAAGACATTTATGTATTGTGGGAAAAGATCCCACAAGAAAGTCGATGATTATTCTAAATCAGCGTTTCTCAAACTTGTTTCTCAACCTTGTAATGTTTGGATACCATACACAAGTTCTGGAATATTTTTACATATCACCGATAATAAAAAAGTTAACCTAAAAATTTTTTAAAATAAATAATAAGGTACTGTGTTTCATCTAATCGTACGGCAATGATTTACTTGTTCGACTACAATTGTTTTAACAGATTTCGCCATTTGATTAATACGTATACTCACGGTATCGATTGATAAAGGGACATTATTTAATTGAGCTGCAATTTTTGCAGAAAAATTTTCCTTTTTGGCGATTCTTAAGCTAATTTGATAACTGGCTTCTAAAGGCCCTACCGTTAACAAATCCGTCCTTTAACTGCTTACGATTCTTTATATACAGTCTCTTTGTTTTGTATTTATTTTGTCGGAGATATGAAATTTATTTGTTTCCCTTTCGGAAAGTATAAAAGAAATATCTTTGCCTTTATTTATCCCAATGATGAAAATATCGTAACCACTATTTGACTACTCATCTATAATTAATCTTTTACCCCATTAAAAGTTACTTTTAATATCTTCTCTAAGTGGTCTTATTATCAATTAAGTTATCTACAATTAACTTCAAATTACTATACAATTCTTTTTGAGCATCTCTCATTCATCTTACATGAACTCGATGTGGAAGAGGTAATAAATACACAATAGTATCTGAAATATTCTCACTTTCTAAATGTAGTAATTTCTTGTAAAGTTCATCAATTATTTGTTGAGTAAGTCCAATTCCTAAACCCATTTCCTTTTTAACCACTCCACTTATAAATAAAGTTTGGTTGAAAATTATTTATCGTCTTATTTCATGGCCTACTAATGAAAAAATGAACAAGATCTGCCATACTTTGCATAATTTTATCTTACACAATTAATTCCACAATATCTCAAAAACTACAACTGATAGGTATAGGGACATTTAGTGAAGATTTGTAGAGAATTAAATTCTGTATCTGATTAACTAGTCAAATATGGGGTGTTCCATTTAAAATTTTCGACTTGTTTGCAATTGAATATGGTAAAACAGTAGTTACATTTTTGAACAACCTGTATAAGATAGACCGATGTAGTCAACGGCACTCTACTTAAGGATATCCAGCAGCAACAATACAAATTTTAACTTTCTAGCTCGATCAATCGCTAAGAAATTCAGATTTGAAGGGCACAGTGTTAATTGCTAAAAAAAGCTTCTAATTAAAATAACTCAAAAACTAAAAGCACGAAGTATCAACGTGTCTGATCAAAGTCAACTTAGTTTTGTGTGTAGACTCAGAATACGCAATAAAAACTATATCATTCCATTTAAAATAACATATGTTTATTTCGGTACGGCGTTATAGAACAGCCTGTATGTATAAAAATATTGTCCGTTTATAGTGTGCTAAATTTCCTACAATTTTTTTCTAAGGAAAAACTGCGTATCTCGGCTTCTTAATGCCATTTATGTACTTTGTTGCTTACGTTGAACACTCTGTATATACTCGAGTATTACTAAAACTTAATATTATTTGAGTGAAACATATACTAATTTGCGTCTTCAACATTTTCTTCGAATGTCTTCTATTCATAGGTGCAATGCAAATCGAATGTAAGCGCACAAGTTATCGTGGAATATCTGTTCTCTGCATTACCTATATAATATTTATCAACAAACGTCTTAATACCCTAGCTGAAGGAATTGTTCGTGAATATCAGTCGGAGAAAAAAGTACGAAAAAAGACCGATAGCCAAATCCTAAAACGCTAGGCACATAAGTACAGAAGATACCCTAAGGAAGGTACCATAGGAAGAAAGGAGAGAAGCAAGCGGCGAGCAAAGAGAAACAGGAACTTATCGAAGACTAAACATAAGCTCTGTGAACCTGGAACCCGAGTTTACGATATTTTGGTTTTATTAGTACCATTCGATAGACAATCGTTTGTACTCATTTGTACCACCTTTAATTTCGTTTGTACCTCGGGACATAAAGAGATAAAAAAATTTTGAAAAATTGCCGGAACCCCACTTTGTGATATTCTAATTTTATTAATACAATTCGGTAGAGAATCCTTTGTACCCGTTCAGTGCATGAATTGAAATATCGTCCTGAATTTACAGGTACTATTCGGGAGAGTGGCTACGATAAATTTTTTGCAATGTATTGTCTGACACAAAATAAATAAAGAAAAATGGAACTAGAATCCGGTCACGTCCTCGTCGTTAGTTGTGGGTTACGCAAAGTGCAGGAGAAAAAAAAATTCCAAAAACGAAAGCGGTGAAAAGAAGTACAAACGATTCGCTCTCGAACCACATCGACCCTTTTGCGATATCTGTATTAATAATGGAGATACACACTTTCAGCGATATTCTGAAGAATCAAAAAATCGCTGTATTTTGGAATCGCTTAAGGTAAAAACGAAAACAAAAGTGGTACAAACGATTATCTATCGAATTCCATCGACCGTTTTGCGATATTTGTATTAATAACGCAGATACACACTTTCAGCGATATTCTGAAGAATCAAAAAATCGCTGTATTTTGGAACCGGTTGAGGTACAACGAAATGGAAAGTGGTACAAACGGGTACAAACAATTCTCTATCGAATGGTATTAATAAAATTAGAATATCAAAAAGTGGGGTTCCAGGTTCACACAGCTCTAAACATATTGATATTCCTACAAGCTTATTGTTCGAATTCCAGCAGATTCACAAATAAATCCAAAAATATAACTACACGCCTAAGAAAGGCAACTGTCAATTATCATTTAGAAGAGACCGCTCGCAACGTGCTCTAAAGCAATGTGAAGTCGTAACTTTCGTAATAATAAGTTGAATATTATATTCACATATACAGGTGTCCCGAAACTCAACGTCAAGCGAGCACCGGGTGAGAGGCCACCCATACCTATTCTGGTAAAAATAAGAAAAAAATTCCATGTCTCTTAGTTAAGTGGTAATAAACATATTTTTGAAAATGTTAAAAATCGTTCCCGATCTTTAGGTACGACGGTCAGAAATGTTCACAATTTAATAGTAATTTTTTTAATAATGTTTTCCTTATGAACCATGTTACTATAGAAGTTACAAATTAAGCAACAAAAGTCGTTACTTTTGCAAAAAGGAAATTTGTTTGATTGAGATAAGGTTGAAAGAATTTATGTTTATTAATTTTGACACACGATATCTTAAAAAAAGGAGTAGTACAACACAATGGGCGAGATATCTTAAAAGATGGCCTGTTTAGTCAAGATTCCAAAATGTTATAACACTTGCCATTTTTCTTTATCTAAAAAATATTATTGCCTGTTTTTGCCTGCTTCATGTGGAATCGATAAATGGACTACTGATCAAGAATCGGAAAAAGTGAGTACCTTTTTGTCAGCATTTGAAAGTCGTGCAAACTATGCTTGCATATATCGTTTTACGTAAAAATTTTCTCTAAATTTAATTAGTGTGTATGACTCCATTACTAAAACAACAATAGAATTATGTAAGAATAACTTTAGGAGACATGGAATATCACATCATATATAGTTTGGAATTTTAAACATAACACCCCTTCGCCTCATTATCCCAAAGGTAACGGTAAGGCGGAATCAACTGTAAAAGTAGAAAAAATAAAAAAATTTCAATTTATTACATTTAAGAAATACGACCAATAAAATGGAAACCAGCCTAACTTTAAGGTTGTTTTCACGTTTCACAAGGATCAATACCAACAGCTACCAAGAATTTGAAACCTAAAATAATAAAAGGAGTCGAAGAAGTTATTGATTGAGTTATTCAAACGCTATGCGAAATACTATGGCAAAAATATAAAACAACTTCCACCGTTACAAATTGAACAATCAGCAGCAGTTCAAGTAAGGCTCGAACAAAACAAAAATAGATGAAAGCTACATAACTGAGAAAGAAACCCCTACAGAGAAAGAAACATCCAAATTTCAAACACTCGCCATGGCGGAGGGTCGGTATGTGGATGGTTTTGGAAGCTAAAATGGGGAGTAGGAGGACCTGTGCAG
Source organism: Onthophagus taurus (assembly GCF_036711975.1). Lineage (NCBI taxonomy): Eukaryota > Metazoa > Arthropoda > Insecta > Coleoptera > Scarabaeidae > Onthophagus > Onthophagus taurus. The sequence continues at coordinate 20,668,589 of NC_091966.1, forward strand.
TGCTAATGCAGTGAATGTTTGTGTAAAGACAGTAGCATTACGGCTGAGGGTAATAGAGAAAATAGGAAAAATGACCAAGAGAATTTACCAGTTAAAGGAAGAGATAGACCAAAGAGACAGTGTGGTTTCCCAAATAAATATAAAGATTATTTAATGTAAAAAACATAAAATAAAATATAATAAAAATAATAAATAAAAATTGACCTATCGATATGCAGACTGACAAAATTTTAAAATTATTATATTAACACCATCGTACTAAATATGTAATTCTACATCCTCTTTATAACGGGTTGAAGAACTAGCTTATAAACGACTTCACATGTTCACTCTATTTGAGGCATCTAGTATATTTACGTTTCATTACATTTACACTTACATAAATTATATATCAGGTAGGTAGACCAACCAACCTTGCACCGCGATTCTAAGAATCTATTGTACCCCTATAGATAACATTATCAAATTTCTCCGTGCAGTCCAAAGCTCTTAACGAACATTAACACCTTGGTCGGTGAAAAGTCATTCAGATCGTTTGAAGAGATAAACTGCGACCCAAAAACCGAGAATCTGATACGATTAACAGCAGGGCAGTGGCATAAAACATGCTCAACCGTCTCCTCATCCTCCACACATAGTCGGCATTCAATATCGTCGGCTAGGCCCAACAAGTTGAGGTGTGTCTTTATTCGGCAGTGCCCAGTAAAGATACCCATTAGAACTTTAATGCTGCTACGAGCAAGTCCTAAGATATTCCCGGGTTTAACAGTGACGATGTTAATAAACAACTTAGCGTGTCTCATTCCAGGAGAACTGGTCCACAGTAGGCGAAGTCTCTCTTCAGCCCACAGTCCAATCCTATGTCAAATGATGATCAAATGGTCATCGCAAATGATATATCAACTGCTGGCTCTGACCCCACAACGCTTTAGGGCTGCCCTCTCGTGCTAGCTCATCTGCTACTTCATTGTCAGCAATCCCAGAGTGACCCAGATCAGAGAAACTCTATTATCACAACTCAGTGTGTTTAAAGTTCTTTTACAGTAATTAACTAGAGTCGACACCGTTTTCACGAATTGCAGCACCTGAAGAGCGGCTTGACTGTCTGAGAAAAATCGTACTGTCATGTTCTGCACCCCTCTCTCAAGAAGGATTTTATCACCCATGTCAACAACAAATACTTTCGCCTGAAATACAGTACACAATGTCTCCAGGCTGCAAGCTTTGTTAATCCGAAGTATCTGGCAGTATATTCCTGCCCCGCCCCTTCCGGCGTTTTTGATCCATCTGTGAAGATACAAATATCTGCCTGAACCAGAGAATTTTCGTTTTCGATCCAGAACTACCGTTTAGGCAGTACAATCTGGTATCGAGCATTTATCATTTATAGTGTCTACCGCAGCCCATTCTGATAATGATTTTGTTCCATATGGAGCCGTATCCATACAATCCAAGGTAAAGCTCGGTATAGCCAGTCAGAAAGATCGATGGTACGTAACCAAGATATTCAAACCATGATCACTACTCGGATAGAAACCAACAAGAACACTCAGTGGTTACAATGCCTGACATTTTTTAAAGCAATGATGAACAGAGTTTATCATGAACGCTTTAAACATTCACCATACGAGGCAGTTCTCGAATGTCCATTGAAAATGGGTCTAATTAGCTCAAAACTACCATCCGCTATACTTCGGAGCTTGAAAAGTGAAGGAGGTCTGGAGTAATACGCACTCCAGATCTCCTTCACGACTCTTATCGACGACTGATCTGCCAGAAAATAGTATCTATAGTTCACAGTGTTTTGTACAACTTCAGCTTTATCCTTCGAGAAGACAACTCTGAAGTTTTTACCATACCCAACTATAACCACTAGGTATTAATAATTAATCAGTGCTTTGTTAAGTTGTAAATAACGAAACTAATACTGAAATGTGTGGGAACGTATTAGCTTAATTACCAGTGTACAAAGCATTGGGTTTCATCACTAATGATAACTTGTAAAGATTTAAAATATTTTTAACCCAATATCTTTTCTAACAGTTTTTCGGGCCAAAACTTTTGTGATCTACTACAATCCCCAAAAATCTATATTTAGAACAAAAACATTTAGATTCCAGATTTGATTTCCCAATATTGCCAGATTTATCATTTTTCACTTTAAATTTTTAAATGCAACACCCTGTATTAATATTCCTTACTTGGATTCTAGTATATGTAACCCTTGAGATTTGATGTATTCAGAGAGGTATTAAATTAATACAATTCTCTATACAAACTAGATATGAAGTAATTTTTTCTAGTATGCTAACTAAAATTGTCTGTAATTCTATGTGGTTTGAAGAGTTCTGCCAAGTATATCGTTTCTCTCAGATGGTTCATAATGAAAAACGGAGCCTTACTGTCGGAATGGGGAGAGGGTACGAAGGCATAGCAATATTTTATAGTAAAGTGGCAAACATGTTGAGTAATAGCCAGCCCGTTGTTTCTCAATTTGTTTTTCTATCTATAATGCGACGATACAAATAGATGTGAAGCCTTTTGAGGAAACTAGAAACGTAAAGGATTAATACCAAAGAGGTCGACCAAACAATGATACGAATGACTACAAACATTAAGATCAATACAAAATTTAATTCCATGCATTCTCTTCTTCATTTCTTGCGTGCATTACCTAGGAATAAATTTAAGCCATGCAACATTCAGATAATACAAAAATTAACGCAAGATGACTTCAACTGTAGTTTAGAATTTAGTGAGGTATTATATGTAGATTCAATTTTTTATTTCTTCCTTCTAATAGACGCATTTTACCATCGAAGGGACGACATCTTGAAAGTCCATTATAATTTAGTGCAACTACATTAAAGTTTATTTTAAAGTTAATTGTTTTGAAAACATTATACTCGTATGAGAACACTTTTTTAAATATATTATTACAGAGAATTAAAAAAAAATGTACAACAATGGATTAACACGTGTCCTATTGATCGATATTTATTGTAACTAGCATAAAACTATCGAGAATTTCTTGACGTTTGGTTACATCCACGTTTCTAGCAAATAATTTTCCATCATGATTTTCAAAATAATTAAATTATTCATCCTGCGAAACTAATTACCTATACAAATACCGTTAATAAAATTTAATTAAACATTGTGAAATGTTACGTAAAAGCGGTGTATTGACCTTGATGCCGATTTTTAACAAGACTTTGACCCTAGTACCGTCAATGCCAGCATTAGCTCCTGTTACTATTGCTATTTTATTCTTTAAATCGATTTATAATTATTGTTTTTCGAAAAAGGTTTGTTGATTTCGCATTGAACGACTGCATTATATGTATAACACACGAAAACACTTGTGTATTATGGGAAAAGATAAGTCTATAATTCCTCTAATTCAATATCTTGTGTTATTATGACTAATTGTCTTTGTAAGAAAAACACATAAATACTTGGCATAATAATCGTGTTATGTCCTGAGTTTTTATTGTTTTGTATTTATATGTGTAGGCTGAATCTCATCAAAATGTTCTTTTTAAAGTGCATAAATATTAAATTAAGTTATTTATCTTGAAAAAGCTATATAAAAAAATATACTATAGAAACTCACTTTATCTTTATCTTTATTTATTCTAATTATGAACATGTATTAACCACTACTACACCACAAATCATGTCTTCTTAATTTTTTTCTTTTCCATTACGAATTATTTTTAAAATCTTCTCCAAGTGGTCTTATCATCAATTCAGTTATCTACAATGAATTTCAAATTACTATCAAATTCCAGTTTTAAGTATTTCTGATTCAACTTACATGAACTCGTTGTGGAAGAGATAATAAATAAATAATAGTATCTGAAACATCCTCACTTTCTAAATGTGGTAATTTCTCATAAAGTCCATCACTCATTTGTTGAGAAAATCCGCTTGCTAAAACAATTTCCGTTTTTACCACTCCAGGACTCAACGTCTACAACAAAATATAAAACAAAAACTCAAAATTTAAAAAGATACTTTCAACCAACCGTAATTTTAATTTTACTATTCATTCTAGCAAGTTCAATTCGAATATTTTCTGTCATAGTTACTAAAGCACATTTCGATGCTCTGTACATAACTGCAGTTGGATCTCCGAAATCATAGTACCCCGCAACGCTGTTAACGTTAATTATATGTCCATCGATTTTATTAATTTTCATGATTTTTACGGCTTCTCTACAAGTGATGGCGATGCTCATAAAATTGGTATCCATTGTTTTTTCCCATTCATCTAATTCTCCGGTAAGCACAGAAGTGGAGACATAAACTCCAGCATTATTAATCAAAACGTAGACGGGACCAACGTTTTTTGTAACCCAGTCAAAACCATCGAGAATATCTTGCGGTTTTGTTAAATCCACACTTCGAGCAAATAATTTTCCGTTATGATTATCGACTAGCTTTTCAATTCGCTCTTTTCTTCTAGCAAATCCAACCACCTAAAAATATAAAAATTAACAATAATAAAGTAATTAATTTTCAAAATAAAATTTGAAAAATTACCTTCATTCCAATATTTAGTAAAGATTTTACAGTAGCTGCACCTATTCCGGCACTAGCACCTGTTACAATTGCAACCTTGTCTTTTAAATAATCCAAACTCATTTTGAAAGGTATTGACGTGAACAAGACTTTACGCTATCTCGTCGGTGACTGATTTTTGTTCGGTATAGATACGTAATTTTATTTGATCTGTGCGGATATAAATATAAAAATAAATCATAGATAACTAAAGCGTTTTTGTGTTCGTCCTTGCGAAATTTGTTTCATTACGTTGCGTTTACTTAATGCCATCTGTTGATTTGTTTATTTTCTTGATTTCACTAAATGGTGTTATTAGAAATTATATCTAAAATAACATAATCCAAAATAAAGTTAATTCTATGTTGAAATCGTTTAAAAAAAAAATAAATGAAAGTGGGTTAATGCCTTTTTATTAATTGAAATCATTACATTATCTATAACTTAATAATGAAAGTATACAGGGCGTAGTTAAGGACCTAAGTCCTTCTCTTCCACTCAACCCTGTTTTATACATAAACATAAACCAAAAAAAGAAACAAAATTAAATGAATAAAAATCAAATAATAATCATATGAATAATAATCAAAATAATCAAATAATAATAATCAAAATAATCAAATAATAATAATCAAAATAATATAATGAATAATAATCAAATGAAAAAACTAATATATACAGGGTGTATCTGAATGATTCCAACAAACTTCAAGGGTTGATTCTTTAGTAAATTTTAAGGGTACTTTGATATATGAACCATGGGCGACTTCGGCTCCCCTAAGGAGCTACATCCCTCCAAAAATGGCGGAAAATTTTGGTTTAATTTGTTTTTCTCAAAAACCATAAACGCTAGGAAAATGAAATTTGGGGAATATGTTTAACTCATAATAGGGCACGTTTTGACCCTATTTGTACTTTCAACCTACCCTTCTAAACTACTAAACGTAGGCACCCCCGTTCAATTTATTCCTAGATTTTTTTAATGAAAATGATAAATACATTGGAAAAATTTCAGTTAGATAGATAAAGCTATTCTAAAACTTTTTTGTCTCTCTGATGTTCTTCTAAAACTTAATAATTTTTGAGAAAAAAAATAATTAAGCAAACACTAACTGTTAAGCTGTAGGGTTGTTAATCGAAAGTTGGAATAAATTTTTAATGAAAAAATCTTAGTAGTCTTTGCAATCTTTGTTATAAATATTTTTGACGTTTAAATGTCAGTGGTTTTCTTACTATTATTATTGTTTTTTTTTTAATTTTGAAACGTCAAGTGAACGAGCGTAAATGCGATAGAACTTTATTTAAAAATTAATTTGAAAAACAATAATAATAGTACGAAAACACTAACATTTAAACGTCAAAAATATTTCTGACAAAGATTGCAAAGCCTACCAAGATTTTTTCATTAAACATTCATTCCAACTTTTGATCGACAACCCCATTGTTTAACGGGCAGTGTTTGCTTTATTATTTTTTTTTCACATAAATTAGTCGTTTTTGGAAAAATTTTAGAGAGACAAAAAAGTTTTAGAATAGTTTTATCTATCTAACTGACATTTTTCCAATGTGTTTATCATCAGCATAAAAAAAATTTTTGCAAAAATGTAAAGGGGGTGGTTACGTTTAGTAGTTCAAAAGGGTAGGTTGAAAGTACAAATAGGGTCAAAATGTGCCCTATTATGAGTTAGACATATTCGCCAAATTTCATTTTCCTAGCGTTTATGGTTTTTGAGAAAAAGAAATTAAACCAAAATTTTCCGCAATTTTTGGAGGGGTGTAGCTCCTTAGGGGGACCGAAGTCGCCCATGGTTCATATATCAAAGTACCCTTAAAATTCACTAAAGAATCACGCCTTGAAGTTTGTTGCAGTCATTCAGATACACCCTGTATACATTCTTAAAAATAAAACTAAAAGACAAAGATTTATAAACCAAAAATAACTAAAACAAGCTAATCTATAATACAGAAACCAAAACAAAAATATTCCCTTTTCTATTGTCTTGTTTACATCTTAGGTTAAAATTTTAATTATAATACTCACTCATCATAACAAAGTCTATTCACTGAATAATAGAAATCTAATTCAGTCTAATTCAAGTTGCGTGCAAATACCGCTGGTGGTGTCGATTTCAAAGTTCTTGGTAGGGGATTGTAAAACTTCGGGAGGGTGAAAGTAAAAGATCTTTGAAATAATACTGTTGTATGCTACGGAGGTGAAATTAGACCCTTACTTCTGTAGCCGTTACGATCACGTCATCGATCGATGACGGTGACCACATGTTCGGACGAGTCGATGAAGAACGGAATAGAAGTAGTTGGACCGTAAAAGTCTTCGTATGTGTTTTTCCAGTTCTTGTATTTTCGTTAAATAAATGTGTTAACAAACAGCGAGACTTTTAGTACTTCATTTCTAACATTTAGATTGTGAATATCCGTTCTGAACCCTATCTTATTACTCAAATAACGTGGTTCTCGCAACATTAAAAGTTTATAATAAAAAGTAAGCAATCTGAACTTTCTTCTATTAGCCATGTTTAGGCCCGTTACTACCAAACGTTTAGTAATTTAGTCGAGTAGCGAGTAATTTAGTAACTCGCTACGTGCTGACAGTACAATTTAGTCGAGTAGTTTACTAAAACGATTTAGTCGAGTAGATCCATTTGATTCTATTTTTTCGGTGGAGTAGCGTACCCCCATTACTCACAACTGCCTAATAATACTTACTAAACACGTGCGAACGCATAAATTTAGTTTAGTGAATTAGCAATTGTATTGCGCGCGATGACGCCGTCTGTTTATCTTGAGTACTACTAAAGTGTCTTGACCGTATTAAATGTGGACAGTTGCCATCTACTAAACGTTCCAGTGGTGAGTGACTACTTGCTACTCGACTAAATTACTAAACGTGTCTGTACGGGCCTTTAGATAAGCTAGCTATAAGATACCGCTAAACTAATAGTTTACGGAGTCGGCGGTCCTACCACCTCAAGTTATCTCACAGGTAGGATATCTTTAAGATATTTAAAGAATCTAGTGATTTTATTTCGGGTGAATTTTTAAGTTGGCAACCATACAGTCAAAAGGCCTAATATTTTGACATTTATAGTTTATTTTAACTCATTTCCGCTCATTCTAACGTCAAACGTCGTCATAAATAGCACGTGTTTCAGTGATTATTTTATTCAAAATGGAAAACGACAATAAAAAAAAACGTAACGCAAATTATTCCAAACAAGAAATGGAACTGCTAATTGATTTAATTATAGAAAAAAAAACATAATAAAAAATAAAAAAAGTGACGCCGTTCACTGGCAGGAAAAGCATCAAGTACGTATGTACATAATTTTATTTAGTAATATGGAATAATGCTTCTACATCCGCTGTATTGCGTTATATAAAAAAAATGTTTTTTGGTTATTTTAGACATGGTGTGAAATAGCCCGGGCTATGATAGCCACTACAGGTATTGACCGGGATGTAAAAAGTGTCAAAGGGAAGTGAGAAAAAAGAATTCTATGATACGCATGAACACAATGAAGACCGGTGGGGGTCCTGTAGAAATTGTGTCCTTAACTCCTATTGAGGAAAAAGTGAAAGGTAAATTTACATTCGAATGATGTTAAAGTAGGTAAAAATGTTTATGCTTTAGGTCTCATACTATTATCAGTTGTTAGAATGCCATCAACATACGATTCAGATGTAATCACACTAATCACACATTCTGATTCTTTATTAACTGAGTTGGCGGTTACTGATGTAGAAGCAACAACTTCTACATCAGGCCTCTCACCTACTAGGAACGTTGTATTGGCTTTTACATCAGTAGATGCCAGAACACGTTAGTCGGAAGCAGAATGTGTGATTGAATGGAGCGCAACTGATGTCATTCCAACCGCTGGTGTAGAAGAGACAGCGGATACGCCACCATCACAAGTTGAAAATAAAGAAAATTGATCCTCTTGGACGCCTCAAAATTTAAAAAAGAGGAAAGCAAAATTCAGCTTCTAAACCAAGTAATTTATTCAATTATGTGTTAAATCATTCTAATACTTTATTTTTATTAATAGAAACAGCCAATCAAAAAGTTCACAATGAATTCAACAAGCTCACAGAAAAACGTGTGGAATTAACTGAGTTGCTAATAAAGCAAGCTAAAGAAGAACACGCCAAAAAAATGGAGCTCTTGGATCTTCAAATATTATTAAAAACAGAAAGAGGCTGGCTTATTATAAAGATTTTTTATTGTTTATTAGATAATATTCTTAATGTTTAAAAAATAATAATAAATATTCTTTTCTTAAAACAAATTATTTTATTGTAAATTTGCAAAATAATCAATAATTTCGTTCCTACGTGTTCTGTCTTCGTTGCCCCGCTCTGCCGGAAGATGATTATCCCGTTCTTCAATCTCCTCCTCATTGGGTGGTAGATCGTCTTTCATATTAATACACATGTTGTGTATTACCGCTGTAGCGACAATTAGAGGCTGCAATCTATAAATAATGAGAGTAGTATACATGACTGATTATTTCAGTATAAGGAAATGGTATACCTTTCAATTGAAATTCTTAGTTCCAACCGCAGCACTTGGAACCTTCCATGTATCTCTCTTCTACTAACTAACGTATAGCGGATGTTTTGTTGATCGCTTTGTTGTTGTAATTATGTTAGTTTATGTTATAATTTCTTTTTATGTTAATTTTTCGTTATTATGAGGATGCTTTGTAGGGGATATTCTCCCTGTATGCATCCCGAACATGTAATAAATAAAATAAAAAAATAAAACAAAATCTAAAAAATATTTAAGAAAGATTGTTAAGAAAATATTGAATTATACGTATGTATATCATGAATATTTTGTTTGATAATTTAGCCAGTTTATCAAATTCATATCGGTTTTCCTTTGCAGAAACTGATTATATTAAACTTAACGAGCTCGAACTAGTCGAAGTAAATTCACGTTCTTCTTTTTCTTTCGTTCAAAAATGGATTTTCTTCTATGATATTCTCACTTGCGGGTAAGTATCTCAGATTGATAAATATTTTCCAATTGTACAGTTTCCTGTGATAACCGGGATGAAATGTTCTTGGTAGTAAACAATAATTGTGACCTGGACTACGGAAAGGGGGTTTATGTGCGAAAGTATAATTTTATTTCTACGAAAAAAAAATCTAAAATTAAAATTTGCATTTTACGTTTCTTATTTAAAGACATTAAACTTTCGATGCAAATAACTCAGCCGCGAAGATAGTTGCGAAGCTGAGGTTAAGTTCATTGAAAAGATCGCACTTTACACTATTAGAAGATTCAAAATCGACCTCTTCACACCTAAGCCCCCTTTCCATAGTCCAGGTCACAATTAATGACTATGAATGCCAGCGCAACATCACAAATTAAATTTAGGAGTGGTTATTGTACCGATTACTGCCACGTTTGAATTTGTCAATACAAATTGAAAACGATTTTATAAAAAAATTAAAATATAGTGCAGTGGCCTAGTCAGATAGTAGATTGTTAGACAGTTCAATTTAATTTTTAAGTGTGGAAATTAGAAGACACTAGTGAATTGATAATGAAAACGTATGGTAGTGATTAAATACAAAAAATACTTTTAAAAAAATGTTTTTTTGTACTATTAAAAGTGTTGGAAGCAGATAAAACTACTTAAAGTAAACAAAATACTTAAAGCACATTATAGTATTTCAAGTACTTTTTATGTCAAACAAGAAAAAGTTTTCAGTAAATACAATGAAAGTACTTGAAGTAAACTACTTAAATTAATAAAGTACTGAATACTGTCCTTACATTTTTACTGCAAGTAGCTCAACTGTAGTTGTAGCAATGATGGATAATTGTGGGGTGTTCCTATACATTTCTGAAACGTTTCTGGAACTTTCGCAGAGACTAGCAATGGGATATACCGGCTGTCCCGAAACTCAACGTCAAGCGGGCACCGGGTGAGAGGCGAACCTGAGCCAACCCATACCTGTTCTGGTAAAAATGAGAAAAAGGTTCCATGTCTCTTAGTTTGTTACGTGCCAATTTTGTGTTAACGCTTTTCTTATTTTTTAAACGAATACTTTCTTTGTTAGTAACACAAATTTCCATGCCATTTGTTGTTGTTTGTTTTTTTTGTTTGTTTCAGGCCAGCTCGGCGAACGATTATTCTTTTTTTGATCTTCCCGTTTTAATCCTTAAATTCCTTGTAGTTCCCTATTTCTTAAACTAATTTAAATTTTCGATTTTGATTTGTAGAGGTCGCGAGGAAATTTAAAATTTTTATCGTGGCGGGTATAATTTTTGGGGGTTTCAAGTATTTCGCGCATGTCAATTTTTTTTGAATCAGGCGATTTGGTTTTAGCCGTGTTAACCCGGAAATCGCTCTCTTTACAACAACCAGTTAAGGGGATTGTACGTGTACGACGATAGTATTGGGCGACATTTTGGAAAATTAGTTTTTTTTTGGATTTTGGGTGATCGCTATTTCCGATTATTTGGGATAATCGTTGTACGTCGGCATTTTTTTTTAATCAATAAATAAGTTTTTTTTTTAAGAAAAAAATTACGGAGAAATTCCGGATTTTGCACGCAATTCTTATTTAAGAACTTTTTTTTACTGGTTAAAACCTCACACACACGATTTCTAAAAACTCTATTTCTACAACACGTTTTTCTGCAAAAAATACGTTATTTAAAAAATTCACACTTTTGTATGTTATTTGTATTTACTTTTTATTTCCTCTTAACTTTGTTAGAAGATGTGCCAGTCAATATGTCTTGCAAAAAGACTCTTTCAAATAAGGTTAATCTAAAGACAAAATTAAACAAACAAATTTATTTATTATCAATTTTAGAGCATTATTTTCTTAAAACTAAGGCAAATGCTCAAATTATTTGCCGTCGGCACTAATACAAGGTCTACATCGTCACAGAAAAGATCTTTTTACTAGTTGTGCAAATCTCTTTACATTTATTTCTTCTGCTGCTGTATAAATATTGTGGCTCAGTTCAATCAAAAACAGGCAATCATATTTATTAGGAAAAGAAAAATGGCAAGTGCAATACCATTTTGGAATCTTGACTAAACAGGCCATCTTTTAAAATAACTTGCCAAGGGTGTTGTACTACTCCTTTGTTGAGAAATCGTGTGTCAAACTTAATAGACATAAATTCTTTCAACTTTAACTCAATCAAACTAATACCTTTTTTTTTGCAAAACTAACGACCTTTGTTGTTCGATTTGTGACTGCCATAGTAGCATGGTTCATTAGGAATACATTATTAAAAAATCACTATTAAATTGCGAACATTTCTGACCGTAGTACCTAAAGATATGATGTACGGGAACGATTTTTAACATTTTTAAAAATATGTCTATTACCACTTAACTAAAAGACATAGAATTAAACTAAAATTAGAACTAACACTTGCACTATCACAAGAACTAACACTAGACCTAGAACTAGAACGTTTCGGCTGCCATGTTGCAACCGTCTTCAGAAACAAGTTCGAAGTGACTTCACTTCGAAGGTTGGTTAATATCATAGAATTTTTTTCTTATTTTTACCAGAACAGGTATGGGTTGGCATCTCACCAAGTGCCCGCTTGACGTTGAGTTTCGGGACAGTACTTATTGTTATTCAAAATACTCATGTTTCACTTTTTTATTAAATAGCTTTTTTATTTACGTACTTTTATTAACTTTGTAAATACAAACACCTAGAAGTATTAATTCATTTAAAAGAACGCGTTTATTTTTATGGATTATTCATTAAATCTTCTCCAAGAGGTCTTATAATAAGTTCTGACACCTAAAATTAATTTAATAACATCAAAATTTATCTGAAAACTATTTCCAATATAACTTACATGAACTCGTTGTGGAAGAGATAATAAATAAACAATGGTATCTGAAATATCCTCACTGTATAAATGAGGCAGTTTATCGTAAATTCTATCATTCATTTGTTGAGGAACTCCACTCGCAATCATAATATCTGTTTTAACCAATCCAGGACTCAACGTTTACAATATTCAAAAATTAATTCATCTCATTTCAAATTACAAAATCATAATAAACCTACAGTAATTTTTATTTTACTATTCATCCTTGCAAGTTCAACTCGAATATTTTCCGTCATAGCCACCAACGCACATTTTGAAGATCTGTACATAACCGCATTTGGATCTCCGAGATCATAATAACCCGCAACGCTGTTAATGTTAATTATATGACCGTCAATGTTGTTCTCTTTCATTATTTTTACTGCCTCTTTGCAAGTAATGGCGAGGCTCATGAAATTGGTGTCCATTATGTTTTTCCAATCTTGTAACTCTCCGTTAAGTACAGAAGCAGCAACGTAAATACCGGCATTATTAATCAAAACGTGAACGGGACCAATGTTTTTCGTCACCCAATCGAAACCATCGATTATTTCTTGGGGGTTTGTTAAATCGACACTTCGAGCAAATAATTTTTCGTTATGATTTGTGACTAAATTTTCAATTCGTTCTTTTCTTCTAGCGAAACCAACCACCTAAGAAAAATATTAATTTGTAATTGATTTGGATAGATTGTTAATAATATTGAATATTAATAAAATTACCTTCATTCCTATATTTAATAAAGATTTTACAGTAGCTGCGCCTATTCCTGCACTAGCACCCGTCACTATTGCAACTTTGTCTTTTAAATTATTTAACATCATTTTGAATGATCTTGTGGCAATTGGCGATTATTATATACTGCACTGTTTATTGGTGTTGGATACACGCTAAAATACAAATAATTCCGTTAAAAATATTATAGCCGTGTTAACTAGGAGATAATAAATTGCACAATCATGTCAATAAACATTAGATAATTATAGCATTTACGATTGTCATTGTAGTACTGATAGCGTCTAAAACTTGAATAATTACGGTAAAATTATATTTATCAAAAAGTTACTTTTATTTAAAAAAATCTTAAAATAACAAGTTACTTTTTTAATTAAAATTAATTAAAGATTGAATTCTTAATTTATTTCTGCCCAATTGGTTTTATGATAACATCAACAACCTAAAAAGAAACAATAAAAAGCATAATACTAAACCAAATCTAATTTTTTATTTCTTTTTACCTTGACATGTGGAGGATTACTCAAAATATACTTAACAGCGTTTGTAACGTCTTCCACGTTTAAAAAAGGTAACGTTGTCTTGAAATTTTTATCAAATTCCTCTTTAGTAAACACACCACTTGACACCCAAATATCTGTCTCAACAATACCTGGACTAACACTCTAAAACAAAACCAATATTATGTAAACATTAAAATGCAGATTTATAAGTATATATTTAATACCGAAACTCTAATTTTTGAATTAAGTCGTAACAAATGCAACCGTATACTTTCAGAAAGAGCTTTCAATCCATGTTTTGAAGCAATATACATATCGAACGCATCCACATCGTCAACTTGATGACCAGCAGTACTCCCGATATTGATAATAATTCCATCGATATTATTTTTCGTCATTTGGAATATTGCTTCACGGCATGTTACCGATGCACCGATAAGATTCGTGTCTATAGTGTCTTTCCAATCTTTGATAACTCCGTCTATTATATTGTTTTTACCTGAAATTCCTGCATTGTTAATCAAAATTGTTAACGGTCCAACATTCTCTTCTATCCATTTAAATGAATTTATAATTTCCTCGGGTTTTGTTACATCGCATTTTAACGCATGAAGCGTTCCTTTAAATGAGCGCTTTTGCGTGATTTCTTCTATTTTTTCTTTACCTCTTGCTAAACCAACCACCTTGAATAAATTGAAGATATATTTTTTGAGAAATGAAGAATTATACAGAATTAAAAAGAAGGTATTCTTACTGTTATTCCATTATCCAAAAGCATTTCTGTTATATTTGCACCAATTCCGGCACTAGCGCCGGTTACAACAGCTACTTTATGTTCGTATTGGTTCATGCTTCCTAAATAAAATTTGTTTGTGCCATACGAATTTAAATAGTTTTGATTAATAAAAAAACATCAAGGTTATCTTAATACTTAAAATTTAATAGTTACATAACGTATTGAAATTTTACACAGAAAAGTTACGATTGAATGATTCGCATAAAATAATCATGACCGCTTATTTAGTATTTTTGTATAAACAATTTTTTTGACATTCGATTCGTACTATTTGTTAAATGTCATATTTCATTTCATGCAAATTTTTATGCAAAAGGAAAATTTAACGCTGAATTTTAATAATAGCAATCATTTTAATGAAACACTATAGAATGTGACAAGCGATAATATATTATTTTTTATTTTAATAGTGTCCGCTTCATGTACGTTTTCTTTAGAAATAATTGATGCAAAAATTTCAACTTTAGAATTCAAGGACTTAATGAATAAGGAACCAAAACATATTCTTGTTCACCATCAGAAACAATTTCATAAGCGAAAAGGCTTGATGGAACGAAAACAAAGAAAAAGATGAATCCCTTGATATTGTATTTTTCTGTGTTTTTGAGTTGAGTTTGTGACTGGGAGAAGTGCTTTCAGTCTGCATTGAATCTTCAGATCAATTGATGCTTTTAAACGTTTACACTGACCGGTTGTTGGAAACGGGGAAGGCTTCTATACGATTAAATTTTTTTCTTTAACTTTAGTTGGTTTGCCTATCCCCTTATCTTTGTTTTGTTGTATTATTGAGGTCGTAACAAGTTGTTTTGAGTTCATTATCATTTTACTAGTTATTAATACATTATAATGTTTGCTAATCATTTAAATTTACTAATTATGTATTACGAAGGAATCCCGCAATGAGTAATTTTCAAAAATTTGTTTTTCAAAAACTAATAGGTATTATTAAACACTTACTCTCTTTGTTTTAATTTGGTGTTATTTTTTGAAATTTGGTTTTACGTTATCCAGTAGACATAACATTCTTCTTCTCAATAAAATCTCTTCCGGACATTTCCAGGTTATCGTGTTCGACATAACATTTTCTTTAGAGCTGGTTTAAACTGGTTTCTATTGTTACTATAATATAAAGATGAAGCTAAATGGTTTCAAATTAAGTTCTTGTGTAAAAATTTTTGAAAATAAAGGCCATTTCATTGCTAGTAATTACTAGAATTAACTGTCCGCTCCAAAGACGCGGAATACAAATAAAACGCGTTAAGTTTAATTAATTGTTTAGTTTAAGGAAACGTTCAAATAATAATTAACTTAAATTTACTTCTTTCAATTAGAATGTGATAACTAAAGATAGTTCCGCAATGAAAATCAGGAATTACGTCGCAAGATTCTTGAAACTGTCGCGGAGTTACCAGAATTTTAGCGTGACTTCGATTACGAGTTAATCAGAATTGCATGAAGAACTAAGAAATTAAAAACGCAGCTGCGTACATCTTTCGTTATTACCATTCATGTGACGTCAGGGATGGCACCTGCTACGAATGTAACATTAGATAAAGGTGTAACTCATTCTTAAGAATAGCTTGGTGTTTTTCCCTGTTGGCTTTGCAGTTTCTTTTCTTCCTACTAAGTGAATTATTACATATGAACTCCACAACAAACAAACTTGATAGGCTGATAATTCAGCTTTTATTCAAATAGGATTTGAAATCTTTTAAATCTGCTGCAAATACAAGCCACATAGTTATCGAATACGTCTTAGTATTTAATTTTATTAGGATTATTTAAAAAATCAGCTTAATGTCGTGGTGGTTTACATTACTTAATTGCCTAATAACTAGTTTATAACTAGTTTTGATTTAGAAGTATTCAAGAGGAATAAGCAACTGATTGGAAGTGTGGAAAATATGTCAAACGCATTACTTCACATCCTACTTAATTGCTTTAATACATACAGTACTTTTGCGAATATCTTTAACAAATTGACAAATGAGTATTTGATTGTAGAACTTTCTTTCTCATTCAAACAAGATTAAAATTACATCACTATGTTTGTATAACATTGAATGGTCTTTAAAAAAATATGCGTAGCTTTTAGTGCAAAACTTTCAATGGGATCGGATTTATCGGTATTGGGTCATACACGCTTCATACATGTTTTGTTTTGAAACTGTCATACCGTAAGCGCTATCTAACGGACAATTTAACTTGTTTCCGACTGTACACCTCCTACGTCACAGAAAAGCCGCGAAATTATTTCGTTTGAATACTTGCTATTTTCCACTTCAAATTACGCAAAATATAAATTTTATCAATAGATTTCTTTTATGTTGTGTTCATACATATACTTGCATACATACGTATATATTTACGTAAAAATTGTCTCTAAATTTAATTAGTGTGTATGACTCCATTTATGTTCCAAGATATGTTAATCTTGACATATTACACTTATGATTGTTTCCATTCTTTTTATTGGATCATTTTTTTATTAAATACAGTGAAATACATTTTATTACAAACATAAAAATTGCACAATAAACCTAACCAAATTGTTTAAAATCTTCTCCAGTAGGTCTTATGATAAGCTCAGAAATCTAAAATATTAAAAAAGGAAAATATTAAGCTTTCAATAATTTAAATTAGTACTTACATGAACACGTTGAGGTGTGGATAAAACATAAACAACCGAGTTTGCAACATCTTCACTTAAAATATATGGAAATTTCGAATAAAAAGCTTCACTTGCTTGTTCGCCATGGTTCACAGAAATAATATCTGTTTTTACAACACCCGGACACAAAGACTATAATATTAAAAAAAAGTAAATACTTAAATTAACTAAAAACAATCAGCTTACAGTTATTCTAATTTTGCTATTCATTCTGGCTAATTCAACTCGCACATTCTCTGTCATAGCTCTTAATGCGATTTTAGAAGACCTATACATAACATTACTAGGTATCCAGGGATCATAATAACCAATAGTGCTGTTAATATTGACGATATAGCCGTCAATATTATTCTCCGTCATGATTTTTACAGCTTCTTTAGAGGCTATTGCATAACTCATAAAATTAGTATCCATGATTTGTTGCCAAGTTTCTAATTGTCCCGTTAAAACTGACGAGGCAATAGCTACACCTGCGTTATTAATTAAAACGTGTACAGGACCGACATTTTTGGTAACCCAAGCGAATCCGTCGATAATATCTTGGGACTTTGTTAAATCGACGCATCGAGCAAATAATTTTCCGTTATGATTATCAACTAAGTTTTCAATTTTTTCTTGTCTTCTTGCAAAACCAACCACCTAAAAATATTTAAATATAGTTATTGAGTTTTAAAAATACTAAATAAGTTAATATTATACGAAACAAACGTATACTAACGTAAATATAACTAACGTTAGGACATATTTCGTAAAAATAGTATTTATTAAATTAATCTGACCTTCATGCCTAGATTTAACAAGGCTTTGACTGTAGCAGCTCCAATGCCAGCGCTAGCACCTGTTACAATCGCCACTTTATCTTTTAAATCCATTATAAACACACTATATCTCGAAAATAATCTTAAAAATCTGTGTGGAATAAATTTTAAGTTACCGGTTTGAGTTTGCAAAGCAAATCACTGACAAATGTTACAACATGGTTTATATATACGTGACATGAGTGTAGGAAGAGATAAGTGCATGATTACGCTAAATTGATAATCGCGATGCTTTGCGCTATATCTTGCTTCGTCATCTATCTTGATCATGTATAAATTGTTTGGCGAGAGAAATACAAAACATAGTATTGTGTATCTTATTTTAAATTTAAAACATGATGAAATACAAGGGTTTATTTTTAACATCAGATAATCTAATAAATATTAATATGATTAGTTAACGATCCGTTGCGGTGGTTAAGGCATCTAAAACAGCCATTTCGATTTTTTGATGCGGAACTATGGCCAATCAACTATGGCCGGAATCTCATACTTGAGATCGTTCTTCATCTAGTCTTTATATCAAATCTTTTTCTATTAATTCTTGTAATTTTAGATCTCTAGAATAACACATCGATTCTAATTGAAACTTTAAATAGGGAGACGGCTGTACTTTCATGGTTAGTTCTATTAAGAATCTGTTGCAATCTTTCAACATACTTAAACCATTTTTCCGGTTCTTCTACTGATAAGCACTTATTGTTAGACATGATATTATGGTTCTGTTTAAGCTTCCAATTTGTCCGTTTCCTCGTGGTACCCCGGTAGTAAGCAGAACATGATTTGTTAATTTTTAGTGTGTACATAAAATTACGTTGTTGTCGAAGAAAATTGGTTTTCCTAACTTCCTCTCGCTACTATCAAAGCATTAGCCCCGCAGAGGTTAACATCAGTGGGTAACGACCGAGAGCATCAACATACGTTGTCCTGATCGATGACGAATGATATATTGAAATAGTTCTAGTAAAAGTGTCCATCTTGTATTACATAGCTCTGTTTTCTGTCATGTTTTAGTAAATGCTGAACAATCTGTAACAATTTCAAAGTTAATGTCTAATAAATAAACTCTAAACCGTTTGACGCCTTCAATGATAGCTAGTACTTCCAACTATTCCGACTCATTTAATACACAGGAAGTAATTTTTGATCATCTTCACTTTCTTGCATCAGTATTGCACCAAATTGTTAGCAGCATCACAATGTAATTCAGTTTTAGCATCATTTTGATAAATTTTAAGGACAGGACGTTATGATAAGATGGTGTTTAATCTTTCAAATGCTTCTTTCTGAATAGAAAGAATCCTCTTTCATTAAATCACTTAACGGTTTAGCTATCAGCGAATAATTTTTGACAAATTTTTGGAAAATAACCATCAAGGCACAAAGTGATTATAGCTACTTCAGATTTCTAGGATCTGGAAATTTTGTTACAGCTTCTATTTCTCTCGGAGATGGTCGAATACTTCCATTAATTATTTCATAACCTAAATACTCTACTTCTGACTTCAAGGATTGACATTTGTTCCAATTAATCTCTAATCCGTGATCTTCAGCAACCTTTAATACATATTCCAATCTTTCGAGAGCCTCCCTCTCGTTTTCAGCTATAATTATAATATCATCCATGTAAGTTAGAATCATTTCATCCCTGATCAAATCTTTGAAGGTATTGTTAATAAATCTTTGGAATATGGCCGGTGAATTGCAAAGCCCAAATGGTTTTCGAAGAAATTGAAATTGACCAGCAGGGCACAAAGGGTGTAAATTTTCTAATTCTTCTGCAACGAATATCTGTGATTTATGCAATCTGTCTAGCGATTAGTCTTTCACGATTATTTTATTAATTTTTCGGTAATCTACACATAGGTGTGTATCTCCATTTTTTTTTTTGAATAAAACAATCGGACTTGAATTGTCAGAACAGCTGTGTTCCACGACTCCTTCACCTAGCCATCCATCAATTTGTTTATTTATTTCATCAATTTCTGCCTACGATAAACGTCGTGGTCTATCGGAAATCGGAATGTCTTCTTTTAAAACAATTTTTGTTTGTATTGGAGTTGTTATACGTTTTTCCGGTCGATAATTGTTGATCAATTTTCTAACCTCTTCCCTTCGTGTCTTTTATCTCAGGTAAATTGTCAATCGTGTCGTCATCAACAGCAATTTGCATAAATTCTAATTTTTCCTGTATCTTCGTGAAATGGATTTCAGACTGGTTAATCAATACTTCTTCCTGTGAGAGTAAATCATCGCCCAAAAGTAACCTGCAACTCATAACGTTTTCAGGTATAATGTGTATTGTAGACTAACGCACATCGCCATCTATAATAATGTTACACACAGTCCCAAAATCTAATGCTGTTCTTTCCAATGCCAATAAGTGTTATAAACTTTTCTTCATGTCGTGGTATCTTCGAGCGTAAGTAGTTGTTGATGCAAATGAGGTTGATTGCGCTTCCACTTCTTTATAATTCTGTCCTAGTTCATACGCCATTTCATCATTACAGTCATTTCTTCAAAGTTTACTATCCAATCAGTTTCCTGCATTTCATTTTCGCCAGACAATGTATTTAAATAATCTTCTACATTAGGTTGAAATTGAAGTTAATATCCATTATACCAGTTTGTTTAACGTGATAGAAAAAATTTCGAATTTTGTTGTACTTTTACTGGTTTATTTATATTTTTGTTGTCTAACTAGCTTCGGCAAAAAGCCATCATCAGAGACAACTAAAAGAATTAACAATTTTTAATTAATAAGTGAAGTTTAAATATGTGAATTAACAATAAAAAGTTCTTTAAAAAATACTTACAAGTCAATGAATTTTACAGGAAATTAACATCGAAAACATAAAGCGGTGAACAAATTAAAATTATTATTGTCACAAAATTTACTTAAAATAAACGTAAACATTTTTTTACAAAATCTTTAAAAATTTAACTCCGCATGGAACAATCTTCTACATCACGGAACGATAAGGCAAAAGTGGGTTTTGTTGAATGGTCAGCATTAAAATGTTTTTTATCGACGTTTTTTCATCATCGATATGACCTTCCATCTTCTTCATCGCTTTCACTGCTTGATTTTTCACTTTCTTCGTATAATTTCTTCGACTTCATTCTTGTCTTCATCAATTTCATCGGTTTCATTGTTTCTTGGTTGTCGTCGTCGTCTTGAATACAATCTACCTTTATCCCGTCTTCAGCACCGTACTGGTATTCTTCTTCGTTTCTTACACGTTGTGGCATTTTCCATCTTCATTTTCACCGTTTTATTTTTCTTTATCTTTCTTACGTCATCATCGACGGAGGAAACTATAGTATTATCAAATTCCACAAAATCCTTGCCATCGTCTTTATTCATCATATTTTCGTTTTCCTTTTTTTTAGTTGTAAAAAAGTTCTCGTAGAAACAGTCGTTATCGATTGGTAACGAACGCCGTCTGTCTGGCAGTACGATGGAAAATTACGATGGTATCGTATCACTACTGCGTATCATAAAATGCAACGACGCAACGCAGTGTCAATGTATTGTCCCATATCGCCAATGCGTATCCTAATTAAATGTGCAACGGGTATGCGATACGAACCAAAAGTGTGACGTTTGTGGATGCATCAAATTCAGATCAAATTTATTAACCGACTTGAATTTTCAATCTGTAAGCGTATTGTACAAAAATTTTACTAGGATGCGCCATCGACATAGACTTTATGTCTATGGGATGCGTGGGATTCTCGATTCTTATTCTAGTCTTTAATACTTATTTAAAATATCAAAGCAAACAATCAAACTTTCATTTTTTCCCTCTGTGGGGTGCTAAATGATAAACCATTTTCTCTTTGCATTCATCAACGGTCTTATCCATTTATGTTGCAATTTCCTCTGACGCATCTTGTTTTCGAAATGTATTGAAATGGTTCGGATGTTTCAGATCCTAAACGATTTCATACCTCCGCTAAGTATCGATAAAACTTATAGTTTCTTCTTTACTCCATTTACACAACACAATGTCGAGTGGTGAGAGAAAAACGAGCTCGTACCAATACTACGTACGTACTGAACAGGATTCAACGTGCAACGCAACTCGTCCAAATACGATTCAACTCCGTATCGTATCATTTCTTTGACGTGATGGTGAAAAACCGACAAATAGAGAATCAAACTCGTTGCGTATCTTTGTATCATGTTTTGATACGCAACTATGCAACGCTTCCCCGTACACTCTGATACGCAACGGTCGGTGATACGATACGCCGATACGCAACAAATGTATACCCACCTTAACGTGTTTCAACAAGAACGGTGGTTATTTTAGCTCTATTTATTGTTTACTTTACAATAATTTGCTTACTTACAGTCTTATGAACAGTTTTTGTCACTAAACACTTTATGTTGATCGCGGTTGAGCCCTCAAATTTGTAGTATTTGGTTGTCAAATTAAAATGACATGTATAACCAAACCAAAATATTTATTTTAATGTAAAGTGACAAACTATTAACCCTCCAGTTGACGAGCTGGGTTTGTGAGATCTGCCAAAATCATTTTTTATTGTATCTTTCCAAATATGTTGTTAAATTGATTTATCTTCTGGGTACCTTCTTATTTTTACTAAATAAGTTTTGTCGTTTAGTTATGAGAAAGGCGTTGAGCCTATTAGACCCAACCCGAGTGTTTGTTTAAGTTTTTTCATCTAACTTTTTATCATAAATGATAGAAACGTTATTGTTAAATGATTTCTATTGTGTATAAAGTGTTTTGGGGCATCCCCAGTCTTGTAACTACGTTTGGACAATACCGATACAAGAGAGGAGCAACAGAAACTAGACAAACTTGCTACCATACATGGGTGAATATGTGACCCTAGACGAAATGCTATTAGCATTTCCCGGAAGATGTAGCTTTAGGGTCTACATTCCAAATAAACTAAATAAATATGGGATAAAAGTGTTTTCTACAGTGAATGCAAGAACCTTTTACACATCGCATTTGGGGATTTATGTTGGACTGCAACTTGCAGGATCCTTTCAAGTGGACAATTCTGCAGTTGCGGTCTTTATGAGAATGACCAACCATATTTCGGGAACAGTAGGGAATGCTACGATGGATCGCTGGCTAACTAGTATCGAAGCCGTAAGTCGATTGCTGCATGAACATCGCCTAACAGTAGTTGGTACAATCCAATCCAATCGAAAATCATTGCCAAATGAAATTAATATCAAGGATAGGGCTGTAAGGTCTTCAGTTTTCGCACTCTTTGTATTATTATAGAATATTAGTAGTTGATAGAATGATTACAACGATCTTACAACGTTGCTCGTTGCAACGTTACAACGTTTTCTTCTATAAACTGAATGTAGCAGCAATGAATGATGAATGAGTTGTCATAATAAATAAATGTAATAATCCTGGACTGGAATACTAAGAGGACTAGCGGCTAAATTATGAGGACTACCAACTTTACAACAATCTGGTCAAACGGTTTCGACTGGTCAATAAAGGTGCAAATACTGCAAAGATCGAAAATCGAAGTATTTTTGCATGTTTTATGGTATTTGCATCTGTTTGGAGCATACAGATCTATGCTGCCATGGTGTGCAATCTTACTACTATAAAAATGTAGACCCAGGTTTTAGTACCCTCACAATCCACTGGATGACGTTGTAGCCTGAATTTGTAGCAATCTGCATTATCTACACAAACAAAGCGCTTGTAGCCATAGAAAAATTTATATGTAACGTCAAACTCAAAGGGCTCAAAGGTGAACGTCACATTTTTGTTTTGTCGTTTGGTGTGATAACTGGTGATAACACCTTTGTATAAGTAAATATTCTTCCTTACTTTCCTTTGGCTTAGTGTTTTATATCCTTTAGTTAAGTGTTTAAATAAGTTAGGGCCACTTTCACCACCTCTTCATAAGTTTATCCGATAGATAAATTGGCGCTCTTAAATGAGAGCAATATATATTATATTTAAAATTATGAATTTTATCTTGGAAAAACTATAAATTCATATTTTTTTGCATTTATTTGTAAAATGTACTTGACCTCTTCAAAATAAAGTATTGGTATAAACCGGTATAGAAATACCTATATTTAAATTTCGCGCTTTAACTTAATTAGTTCCCTCACAATCCCCTTGGGAGCGCTGAATGTACCAAAATATAGTAGGGAGATGACCTTCTATATACATAATATATATAAATTTTTCTATGTATGCTGCATCGACTGCGTAAAGAATTTTAAGATGTTTGACATTTGAGATATGAAATAGCTATTTTTGATACAAGATAGCGAAATGACACTTTTGCATTCGAGAATGCAAAAGAATTTCGTTGTAGTGTATCAAACAACATTTTTTCGAAAACTGCGTATTCTAAAGTTATAAATTAATAAAAAGACCAAATTCAGGATAATGACATTAGGCCAAATTCATAAACGTCACTAAAGTGACACTCACCCTAAACTCCTACTAAGTTGCGGTTAGGCACTAATTTTGGTATTCAAGAACAGTTAGGGACTAATTAGTGACTAACTTTTTTCTAACTATAGGTTAAAGATTTAGGGAAAAGTGAGTAAAATTTGAGTGCGCAATCGCGAGCACTAATCTAACCCTAACTGTCATTTTGCTGTTGTCTTAATTCGTTTTTTATAGATTTGCTATCATAAATTCCGAAGAAAGCAGTTGTGATTACTCGCGTTTATTAGATTATCATTGTTAAATTGGCGATGTTTACCTCCAGGTTCATCATTTTTCGTAAAAGAATATAAAAAAATCACAATATTTGCATAAAACGATGACTAATTTATTATAAAGAAATTTCGGTGCTACAGATCTGTTTCGGTTAACTATGTAACCGTCTTCAGGCACGACGTCGTATTTAGTACTTCAATAAAAAGGGATTAACAATCATCGTATATATCCGTATATATATCACCGTATATATGTTAATCCCTTTTTATTGAAGTACTAAATACGACGTCGTGCCTGAAGACGGTTACATAGTTAACCGAAACAGATCTGTAGCACCGAAATTTCTTTATAATAAATTAGTCATCGTTTTATGCAAATATTGTGATTTTTTTATATTCTATCATTGTTAGTTGTGTTGTTTTTATAAATTTGATTGTTAGTTATTAGTTACGATTGTTATAGTTTTGATTATTACTTATTCTTTCGTTATAAATTCATTCTTTACATCTATCAAAATGGATAATAGAATAGAATTATTATTAGTAGAATTTATTGAACACGCTGAAGATGTTTTTTGCCATGATCGTGCACCAAGGTAAGTAAATAACATAATTTATATACACATAAATAGCTAATACACATCATAAATTTGTTATTAGAATAATTTTAAGAGATGTCGGAAATCCTTTGGAGTCCTACCGCCAAAAAGAGTTGATACAACGTTTTCGGTTTGGTCGTGACATAATCCAAAATATATTATTACCATTGGTTTACCCAAGAGACGTTGCTACAACAAATCGTGGCTTGCCAATTCCACCCATCATAAAACTTTGTACCGCTCTTCGGTTTTATGCAAGTGGAAGTTATCAGGTAATTATAAAAGACATCTTTTATAATTATAGTATAAAGGTAGAGGACAAGTTTAGCATATTATTACATCTTGTACTTACAGAGGATATGTGGGGATTTACCGCACATCAGCCAGACATCCACTTGCCGAATAATAAATGAGGTGTCGGAATTACTGGCAAGAAATATTGGAAAATATGTGAATTTCCCAAGCAGTGAAGCCGAAAAAACCAACCTACGACGAAAATTTTTCGAAATTGGAGGTTTTCCTGGAGTTGTAGGGTGTGTTGACGGGACTCACATATAAATTAAAAGTCCGGGAGGTGCCAATGCCGAAATATTTAGAAACAGGAAGTGATTTATGTCCTTAAATGTTCAGGTCGTGGCTGGACCAACTTTGAAAATCTTTGATATTGTTATAAGATGGCCTGGGTCTGCACACGATAGCAGGATATTTAATAGCAACGCTGTGGCTATGAAATTTGAATCGAAGCTATTAACTGGAATATTGTTGGGCGACAGTGCCTACCAGCAAAATCAATTTTTGAACAACGATATAATATAGCACATGTTCGTACCAGAAACGTTGTAGAAAGAACGTTTGGCGTTTGGAAAGGACGGTTTCGGTGCCTAACTGGGGCCTTACAATGTAACATAAAAAATGTAACAAGGATTATTGCTGCTACAGCAGTGTTGCATAATATTGCGCAGGATATTGGGGCAGAAATCCCCAATAATAATGAAATTCCGAATGAAGAACGTATTGTGCCAGTTCTTCCTGCCGTGGATCGTCGAAGAGGGAATATAATAAGGAACGCTTTCATACAAAGACATTTCATGTAATAATTTTTAGTTTGTGTACCTTTGTACCTTTCATAATATATTAATTTTGATTACATTTCCTTGATTTTCTAAATATATTTTTTTAAAGTCTCTAATTATTAAAGATGTTCTATACTATTATCGTTTCCATGTATTGTATTAGAAATAATAATGTAGAGGTAATGCAAAGATAAGTTTATTTAATTAAATTTATTACTTATTAATT
Source organism: Onthophagus taurus (assembly GCF_036711975.1). Taxonomy (NCBI): domain Eukaryota; kingdom Metazoa; phylum Arthropoda; class Insecta; order Coleoptera; family Scarabaeidae; genus Onthophagus; species Onthophagus taurus. The sequence goes on from NC_091966.1 coordinate 20,695,155, forward strand.
TCTTTTTTTAATAATTCAATTTCTAATTTTAATTTCTCCTTATTTATCTCATGCAATTCTGCTGCCTGCTGTCTTCTTTCTTCTATTTCTTTCATTTATGCCTTATGCAATTCGTTGTCATTAATTCTTTGTTGCCTTAATCTCTTCAACCTCATCTCGGCCTCCTCTTCTAAGGCGCTGGCAACCTTCCCTCGACTGCTCCGAACCCTCGGGGTTACTGATATGCGGTGGTGCACTGTCGGAGTATCTTTGAGAAATAAATTCAATATAAAGGTTAAAATAATTACTTTTAAAAGCAAGCACTTGCTGGGTTCAGGGCTAGAGCCTTGCTCGACGACAACTGGTTGGAGTACATTATTTCTATCTAAATTATACTCCGTACTACCACCAGCTGTACAAGTTTCACTATCAATAGCTTCCGACAGTTCAATATCAACAGCATTTAAGACAGCGTCAACCGCATCATCATCTGGGATTGGAACGAATAATCCACCTCCTGTAGCCATCCTTGCCTTCTTTTCAGCGGCTAATTCTTTCTTCCTTCTAGCTTTGATGTTTTCCCAACATTTTCTAAGTTGCTCCAATGTACGCTGTCATTCAAAAGAGACACACGTTAAGAAATAAATTAAAATTAGTAGAAAAATTTAACATATAAAGGTTGTTTCAGCCATAGAATTATATTCTTTGGTAAGATTTTCCCAGGACTTTTTCTTTTTTGAAGTCGATACGCAATCTGACTTTTTGCATTCAATATCATTATATTTACCCACCAAATCTAACAAAATTCTTTTTTCGTCCGCGCTCATAAAGGTTCGTTTTGGTTCCATAACGTCAACAAAACGTCATCGATTGTTATGACGTTTTCCCTAATTGCACACTAACGTTAGTGACTCTTTATGAATACCAAACTTTAGGGAGAGTGACACTTAAATTCCACTAACCCTAAAGTTAGTAATATTTTAGGTTAGTGTTAGCTTAGGTTAAGTGTCACTTTAGTGACGTTTATGAATTTGGCCCTACGAATTCATTTAATGTTATGCCAAAAACTTAACGTCACATCGATTTAACCTCACATATTGAACAAATGTACTATTATAAATTTGCATTTAAACATGAAATGAAATGATAAAACAATTAAATGTTGATTACTTTGTGATTATAATTTGTTCATAACAATAAATTAACAATTAATAGTATCAAATTCTTTAATTATCGTAGCTGGACGTAAAAGTCTTTTGCGACCTGGACTATGTCCTGGACGTAAAAGACTTTTTTCTTCAAACGTCATTAAATGACAACTTTGTTGTCGTGTTTACTCGCGGTAGAAGTAAGTCATTGTTGCATAACGACGGTTGCTAAGATCAACATAGCAAAAAAGTACTTCAGCGTTATGGCGCTAAAGTAAATTTCACTTTAGCGCCATAGCGCTGAAGCACATGTCACTTTAGCGCCGTATTAGAAATGACGTTTGAAGAAAAAATACTATGTTTTATTCGGAAGAGAAGCAGTTTCGTTTGTGGCTGGTCCGTCATTGCCGGACTCACTTCGTTCGTCCGGCAAACTGTCGGACACGCCACAATTTTAACGGCTCATCTGTCATTAGCGACTCACTGCGTTCGTCGCTAAACGACAGACCACGCCATAAAAAACACTGCTTCTCTTCCATATAAAACAATATACTATTACGTCCTGTTGACAAAAAACTATCGTTTTGACGGTCGCTACGTACTACGCAAAAGTCAACTTTTACTAGCAGTTTTCGAAAAATTCATTTTTTTGTGTTTGTTGAACATTTTACTTTACGTTTAGGCAAATGTTTTTGTTATATTGTTTTCAAATTTTTTTATTTACAATTTTTTATGTAATGTACAAATGTAATATTTTTTCTAATAAATAATAACTCTTTGGGCAATTGTTTTTTGATAACTATTTCTACTTTCAGCAGTACCAAATAAAACGGACTAACAGTAGAATACAAATTTAGTATTTTATTGTGTTATTGTAGGAGGAATAAGCATCAAACTTTCGGTCTGAGAAACCCAGCCCGTCGAACGGTGTGATTTTTAAACCACCCGTCAACTGCAGGGTTAAACGTCTTGTCTTTTAACTTAAATATTTAACACTCCTTTTTAAACGCTTTTTAATACATCATTTATTTTATAAGAAAATAGTTCGATTATTCATTACGTCTTCACTTGTACCCTTTCGGTGTAAAAAGTCAAGGCCCCTCAGTTTAGAGATCGATATCTTCGCAACCGCTCGATAAAAAAAATTGCGACAAAGTTTGTTGTAATCACTGAACATTTCTACGTAACATATATTAATTTGAAAATTTTCTGATTCGCGGTTTTCTATTTATCGCGAGTTAAATGAAAAAAGTACCCGATTTTTTACGGTACCGACAACTTTGCGATTTTTTGTCGATTTTTTTTTCGATTTTGAATTTTGAACACGTAGTAGCCTGATGTTTTCTTAATGAGTGGCATATTTTATTTTTACCAAATTCCATACAGTTTCGCGGAAAATCGCGGTTTAGTAAGACGCCGCGCCGTTATGTCGAAAACGGCTGGTTGGATTTCCTTGCTGATTTGACCAAAATATGCCAAATAATTGCGTTTATCGGATACCGTTATCAGTTTTTCAAAGTTATACCTCTTTAATTTTTTTAGAGCGATTTAAACGAATTATAAATTAAAAAGAAACAGAAATAAGCTCTGCGGGGGAGGGGGTTCCGTCCAATCGGAAAAGATGGTGTGTTCCAGACAGTACGTCGCGCCTTATCTTTTCTACATAAAGAAATATATAATAAGCAATATAATAAGAAATATATAATAAGCGCCGTCCTTTCTCTGGAACATACCAAGACTATTTTTTCCGATTGGTCGAAACCCTCCTCTCCCCGCATGGCTTATTTCTGTTTCTTTTTAATTTATAATTCGTTTAAATCGCTCTAAAAAAATTAAAGAGGTATAACTTTGAAAAACTGATAACGGTATCCGATAAACGCAATTATTTGACACATTTTGGTTAAAATTGCGTTGAAATCGATCAAATCGTGCAACTAAATCGCGATTTTCCGCGAAACTATATGGAATATCGTAATAATAAAATATTAAGAATACATCAGACAGATTAGTTTTCGAGAAAAAAAATCACAAAGTTGACAAAGTTGTCAGTACCGTAATAAATCAGATACTTTTTTCATTTAACTCCCGATAAAAAGAAAACCGCGGATCCGAAAATTTTCGAATTAACATATGTTACGTAGAATAGTTCAGTGATTACAACAAACGTTGTCGCAATTTTTTTTATCGAGCAGTTGCGAAGATATCAATTTCTAAAGTGAGAGGTCTTGACTTTTTGCACCGATAGTAGTCTCTCTCTAATGTCTTCTGTGTGACTCGTCTTCTCTCACATTCCCACATATATTTTTATATTACCATTAACTCGGAGGTGGCCAATGACGATATTTTATATACATGCACATTTTGTGCATTGTATAATAATGAAAAAAACAATCGGGGTATCACTTTATCACTTATTTATTAAAAAATTGAGATCAAATGAAGCCATGTTAACATCACACTTTAATTGCAAGAAATGTTTAAATTGTATGTTTAAATTCCGTTGACATACGTTTAATTTTGCGTTATATATTAAAACGTTATTTTGTCTGTATAATATGGGTAGTTATAACATTTTAAAAGTTTTTCACTGAATCATTTTATTAAATGTGGTACATTTATAATTAAATATCTGCCATTTGCTTAATATCTTCCCCAGTAGGTCTTATTAAAAGTTCGGAAATCTAGAAATTAAAAAAAGGAAATAATAAGAGTTCATTAATTTAAATAAAGTGCTTACATTGACACGTTGAGGTGTGGATAACACATAAACAATAGTGTCTGCAACATCTTCACTTGTAATATGTGGATATTTGGAGTAAAAAGATTCACTTGCCTGCTCGCCATAATTTGCAGACATTATTTCAGTTTTTACAACACCCGGACATATAGACTATAATTTAACGAAAACATTTAAGTAAATATACCGGGTATTTAAAAATTGTGTTCGGATATTTTACCCACTTATAGTTCTCATAAAGATAAACAAAAAAGTCTTAGTAAACTTAGATTCTAAAATCAATTGTTTCAGAGATATGGTTGATTTTACGTTGCTTTTCAATAAAGTTTATATCTAGTCGTTTAGTCGTGTTACCCATGCAAAACTAAACACATTTTGTCTTTAGTTATTGTCAATCTCACGTCACTTTCGCTGGTGTAGTGGGTGCTTTTATTTCATGTAAGCATGAATGAATACACAAATGCAGAAATGGCAGACATGCACTTTATGTACGGTGCTGCTAATAGTAACGCTTAAGCACGTCGCCGTTACTCGGAAACTTACCCTTACCGTAATTTACCCAGTGATACATTTTTCACAAAATTGCATCAACGTTTATCGGAAGTGAGTTGTTGATCTGTGAGTACTCCTGCAGTAGAAGAGCAAGTTTTGAGAAGGGTTGAAGAAAATCCAGGTACGAGTGTAAGAAGGATCTCGGTTGCAATAAACATTAATGGACTTTTTTGTTTATCTATAAGTGGGCAACATATCCGAACACTATTTATAAACTCCCGGTATAAACGAATTAAAAAAAAATGAAATTACACTTATCCTAATTTTGCTATTCATCCTAGCTAATTCAACTCGAATATTCTCTGTCATAGCTCTTAACGCGAGCTTAGAAGATCGATACATAACATTACCAGGTATAAATAGATCATAATAAGCTACGCCACTATTAATATTGATAATGTAGCCCTCCATTTTATTGTCCTTCATAATTTTAACAGCTTCTTTAGAGGCTATTGCATAACTCATTAAATTAGTGTCCATGATTTGTTGCCAAGCTTCTAATTCTCCCGTTAAAATTGACGAGGGAATAGATACACCGGCGTTATTAATTAGAATGTGTACGGGACCAACATTTTTGGTAACCCAAGCGAATCCGTCGATAATATCTTGGGGTTTTGTTAAATCGACGCATCGGGCAAATAATTTTCCGTTATGATTGTCAACTAAGTTTTCAATTTTTTCTTGCCTTCTTGCAAAACCAACCACCTAAAAATATTTAAATATAGTTATTAAGTTTTAAAAAATACTATATAAGTTAATATTATATGAAATAAACGTATACTAACGTAAATATACGTATACGTATAATAACATTAGGACATAATTCGTAAAAACAATATTTATTAAATTAATCTGACCTTCATGCCTTGTTTTAACAAGGCTTTGACTGTAGCAGCTCCAATGCCAGCGCTAGCACCTGTTACAATCGCCACTTTATCTTTTAAATCCATTATAAACACACTATTTTTCGAAAATAATTTCAAAAATCTTGTATAAGTATGGAATAAAATGTTTTAAGTTATCGGTTTGAGTTTACAAAGCAAAGTACTAACATGCTTTATATATATGTACGTGACAGGAGTGTAGGAAGTGATAAGTGCAACATGATTACGCTAAATTGATAATTGCGATGCTATCTTGCTTCGTCATCTATCTTGACCACGCATAAAAAATTGTTTGGCAAAAGAGAGAAAGAAAACATAGTATTTGAAATATGATGAAATAAAGGATTTATTTTTAACGTCAGATTATTTAATATAACTGGTCTCGTTTGACCAATTCTTATAAAATAATAAAATTATAAGGTATTCACCTCTTTGTCTTGTTATTTATTTATTTATATTCAAATAAATAACAAGGCAAAATAAATAAAATATTTATGTTTTTGTATAATAATTAGTTGGCGTGCTACACTTACTTCCCCTACCAGAAAACAAGCAAATTCTTTTTATTAATTTATTTTATAATTCTGTGTGTATTTTAATTAATTCTTTGTGGTTTTTGGCTGATATGTATGGTTGACTGAACTGATTTGATGTCAGCAAAAGATGATTTTAAATTTGATAGTAATGGCTGAGTTTCAATTGATGGTACGGTACGTATGGAAAATTCTTCCGGTAATCTGAATCTTCAGAGATCTCAGAGATGATCTGAGACCAAGTAGTATTAAAGGTAACAGTAGTAGTATTATGGTACCACTTACAAGGGAAGTGTCGGAACTGTCCCTTATCGATTTTGTTGCAATTTGGTACAGCGATAGTATGGCCAAAAATAAGGTTTACGTATTTTTTTAATACGTGCTAATAAAGCCCCTGGGGCGAGTTATAAGGGTTGGAAATCTGGATGTGATGTTCCTGGTATAAGCTCACAATGTCAACAATTTATTGCAGAAGCTATTAGTACTTCAATCATGAACTGTTTGAAATGCAAGCATCCCATCTACCATGGGGTGATGTGTATCTGACGGAGGACATTGATGTCAAGGTTATAATTCTAAATGACTTAATAATCCCCTTGTTCGATGCGCATGCCCCAGTGAAGGATTTCACTGTACTCGAAAATCACGTCCATACATCACCCCTACGATCAAAGAGATGTTCAAATTAAAGCAAAAAGCTTACCAAAAGTTTTCGCGTACTGGTAGTAGCAGCCATCGAAAGTACTATACCGATATCAGAAACTATGTCACTGTGGAGAATTTTGGTATGAAATAAACGAAGCCAGGGGAATCCTTGGCTCATCGAAGCCAAGGATCGAAGCTCATCGCACCCCTACTGCATTATATTATGTTTTATTTTGTGTTATTTCTATCTAAAGTTACTTATTGTGTTTAAAAGAGTAAATAAGTAAGCTTTTTATGAACCGTGATGCGTTTTATTAAAACTATTTCCACATTTTGGTGCCGAAACCACGGGAAGCTTACGGAAATTTACGTAGCGAAGTGACGTGTGTGTGGAGAACAAAGAAAAATCAACGATGGATTTAGCTGTAAGAAAGACAACACGTGCTCAGTTAACCAAGCTGATAAATCAATCGAAAGATATAATCACGCGCCAATTAAATAGTGATATTGTTGATGAAATCGACGTATTACTAGCGAAAATAAAAGCGGTTCAGATAAATTTAGAAGACGTAAACGAGAGATTGGCCTACGTTTAGAGAAGATCAAATGGAAGCGGAGTGCGAAAAAATCATAGAGTACAACGAACAAGCGATGGACGCCGATGTCGGAAGGCTAACGTCAACGGGGAAACGACTAGCCAGGCGCCCAGTCCAGCTGGAAGCGGGACATCTCCAGCGATTGGTATACAAACAACCGTTAAAAATACGGTAAGGTTACCGAAACTAGAATTAAAGAAATTCAACGGTGATATCGCGACGTGGCCAGAATTCTGGGAACAATTTAAACAATCGGTTCATGATAGCGAATTAGATGACGTAGGCAAGTTTGCTTATTTAAAATCTTATTTAACGGGACGTGCGGCGGCCACTATAGCTGGGTTGACGTCGAGTGGAGCTTCTTACGTAAACGCGATAGAACTTTTGAAAGCGGAATTCGGAAACTCGCAACGTATCGTCGATTCATACGAAACGGACATTAACGGGCTTCGAAAGCTATTTAATACAGCGTCAACAATAATAAAATCTTTAGCGACACTAGGAATAGCGCCGGAACAATACGGACTCCTAGTAAAATCAATAATATTTAAAGCGTTACCGTATACAATGCGAGTGAGATTTAGTAAGGACAATTCAATAACGAACACGAGAATAGCGACGATTCGGTTTCGGTTAGCGGTGATTCAACTCAAAGCGCGGATTATAACAAAGAGTTGATAAATTTACTTCAGTTTATAAAAATTGAACTTTGTTCATTAGAACAAGCGGAGTGCGTGACAACCGAACCAGGCAAGGATCGTAATAAAACCGATAATCTAAAATCTAAACAAGGTCACAGGTACGCGAAAAATAAAGACAATTATACTGTGGCGGGTTTGTTAACGGAAGTAAAGAACGTGTGTTTCTTCTGCAAGTCGTCAGATCATACAACACCAAATTGCAACGAATCCTTGACGTTAACACAGAAGAAGGACAAACTCAAAGCCGATAGACGATGTTACAGATGGACGAAACCAAAGCATCTATCAAAGGAGTGCAAAACTAATATCAAGTGCAGAAGATGCCTCCAGCGACATGCAACGACTGTATGCGAGCGAAGAAAAGTAAGTTATCAGAGGCGTACAGACGACGAGGATACAGCGACAAACTCAACAAGTTTGTTAACAAACGGCCAACTGAACAAAGTGTATTTACAAACAGCGTGCGCACAAATAGTAACAAAAGATGACAATGCAACGATAAGATTGGTGCTGGACGGCGGTAGCCAACTCACATTCATAAGAGAATGTATCTCTCGTCAATTAAGACTAAAAGTTATTGGCAAGCATAAGATATCTATTCAACCATTTGGCGAAAGAGATCGAACACCAGCGAAGTTATGCAATCGAGTGCAAGTAAACCTCAAATGTTTGAATACAGGAAACATAACTCAGATTAATGCAGTAGAAGTTCCTGAAATTTGTTTTGATACACTGAATCCACCTACATTAAACGAACCAGCGATCAGACAATTTGCAGCAAAGTATCAGCTGGCTGATAGTTCTGAAGAAGGACAGCGTAACGGAATTGTGCTTCTGATTGGCGCAGACTATTATTGGAAGCTTGTCACGGGCGAAGTAAAACAACTGACCAATGGATTGACGGCAGTAAATTCCACATTTGGGTGGACAATACACGGACCAAGCAGCGTAGCTAACCAATACGACTTCATGGTCAGCTTTAACACAGCGACGGTTCTACATGCACAAGTAACAAGCGATTCTATGGACTTGAAACGGTTTTGGTCAATGGAAACTCTCGGTATAAACGCGACCGCGAACGTGCAAGGTGATTTTACAACGGGTTTTAAAAACAAATACATAAACTGGCGAGACGGGTGGTATGAAGTGTCGTTACCGTGGAAAATTGATCAATTTTTAGACTCAAATTACGCGGGAGCTCTAGCGAGACTAAAAACACTAACGTCTAAACTACATAAAAGCGGAAAGTTAAATGAGTATGACGTAGCAATGCGCGAATACCTAAAAAACAATTGTGCAGAAGAGGTAACTAACGTGACAGACGCGAACGGGATATATGCCACACAGGGTAGTCTACCGCGACGATAAAGGTGGGTTTCCAATCGCTTAATGAACAATTGCACTGCGGAGACAATTTAATTCCTGATTTATTACAAATGTTATTGAATTTCCGTATAGGTGCAATAGGTGTAACTGCTGACATCGAAAAGGCGTTTCTACAAATATCGATAAACGACAACGATCGCGACGTGCTGCGATTCCTGTGGTATAAAGATCCAGTACCTGAAAACTTGACGTCAGCGATGGAACTATCAAACATAACGACATACCGCATGAAGCGAGTAACGTTCTGGATCATTAGCAGTCCATTCCTTTTGGCAACAACATTGCGTAAACATTTCGAAGACCAGCCAGAAAAGTTACAAAACACATCGTCAATTTTGTCCAAGCCATTTTACGTCGATGATTTAGTGACGGCAGCAAGTACCGTGGACGAAGCTCAGAACTTATATAGCGAGTCAATGCAGATTCTGCAAGCTGCAAACATGAATTTAAGAAAGTGGTGCTCTAATGATGCAACAATGATGGCAGTGTTTCAAACAAATGAAAAGGTAACCAGACAAGGTGAGCGAAAGGTGTTGGGCATATTGTGGCATACATTACATGATGAATTAGGAGTAAGTGTACAGTCAGAGGAAGAAGACACAGTACCGACAAAGCGTAAAGTTCTGAAAACAGTAGCGAAGATTTACGACCCATTAGGATTACTTGGACCATGCACAGTAAAAGCGAAAATTCTACTGCAAGCCTTGTGGAAGAAAAAGCTGAATTGGGATGATGTATTAGACCCAGAACAAAGCGGAGAATGGTCAAAATGGTGCAAAGAACTAAATGACTTGTCTGAGCTAAGAGTGCCCAGGTGTATTATTCCAAACAAAAGGGACAAGGTGGATCTTCACATTTTTGCAGGCGCAAGTCCATATGCATATGGAGCAGTAGCTTACATAAGATGCCTATCAAACAACGAATGCAACTATGTGATGTCAAAAAACAGAGTAGACAAATCAGGTCAAAGGGAACTTACATTACCTAAGTTAGAACTGACAGCAGCTTTATGTGAAGCGAGACTTCAAAATTACATTGCAAAAAATATGTTGATCTATATCCAGAAGACGACTCTGTGGTCAGATTCAAAGATATCTTTATATTGGATTAGAGGAAAATCCAAGAAATGGAAACCTTACGTACAAAATCGTGTAAACGAAATACACAAATTGAGCGATAGTGTATGGAGATATTGTCCGGGAAAAGAAAATCCTGCAGACCTATTAACGAGAGGAATTTCAGCCAAAACATTAATTGAATCTAACTTATGGTTACGAGGGCCTAAATGGCTGAAGGATGAAGAGAATTGGCCGAACGATGAATATTTTGAACCAGATGTGGATCAAGTTAGCAGTTTGTTAACTATACAACGAAACGAATCCACACCGGAAACACAGCCCATATTTCCATTGGAAAAGTATGGAACATATGAGAAAATTATGCGAATCACGGCTTATGTTATAAGATTTATTAAATTAACAAAGAAGATGTACAAATCAAAGCGATTATCGACACAAGATCTAAATGAAGCAGATACTTATTGGATAAAATATACACAAGTAAAGGATTTGCCGAACGAGTTGAAAGCTTTGAAAAGGGGAATGCCGATACAATCATCATCTTCGATTCTGATGTTGAAACCATTTCTAGATGAGAATGGTGTCATGCGTTTATTAGGAAGGTTAGATGAAGCGCCTTTGAGCTATGATGAGAAACATCCAATCATACTACCAAAACGATCAATGTTGACGGAAAAAATTATGAGGAAATGTCATGAGGGGGTAAATCATTATGGAGTAAATGCGACTTTAGCTGAACTGAGAAAGAGATTTTGGGTTCCGCAAGGCCGTCAGAAAGTTAAAGCAGTCCTTAACCAATGTTTGAAATGTAAACGATTGAAAGCAAAACCTGGAAACGAAGTATGTGCTCCACTACCAAAAACTCGCGTAACTATGACAAATCCGTTTAACATAACAGGCATTGATTTTGCTGGTCCACTATACGCCAACGTCGCAGGTCAACGAACGAAAACATAATATAATGTTATTTACGTGTGCGGTTGTAAGAGCAGTCCATCTGGAATTGGTTCCAGATTTGATAACTGAATGTTGTATAAGAGGGTTGAGAAGGTTCATTGCCAGAAGGGGCGTTCCTGATGTTGTATACTCTGATAATGCCAAAACGTTTAAGAGAACAGACCTTGAATTAAGAAAATTATCCGCTATCTTGGAATCAGAAAAGATTCAGGATTTAGTTAGAAAGCAGCGAATTCATTGGGGGTTTATAGCGGAAAGAGCTCCATGGTGGGGTGGCTTTTGGGAGAGAATGGTAAAAACCGTTAAAGACGCATTAAAAATAACTTTAGGTAGAGCATACGTCGAACGAGACGAATTAGAAACTATTTTAATAGAAATCGAGGCGACAATAAATTCTCGTCCACTTACGTATATCAGTGATGACTCAACAGATTTGACTAAATTATCTCCTTCTCATTTTTTGACTGAAGTAAGATTTTGTATGAATTTAACCTCGAAGGAGATAAGTAGATCTGAAATATTGAAAAGGTGGAGTGATAGAGAGAAAACGTTGAAAAGATTTTGGGACAGGTGGCGTTCCGATTATTTACAACAATTGCGGACAGCGCATCTAAGAAAATCGATAAATGCAATATCATTGAATATTGGGGATATTGTTTTGGTGCAAGAAAACAGTCCTAGGTTGCAGTGGAAGATGGGCAGGATTGTGAATTTGTACCAAGGTAGAGATGGTAAAATAAGGGCATGTGAAGTAAAGTTAAGTGGCGGAACTACATTACGACGACCAGTCCAACTCTTGTACCTCTTGGAGGTACAAGCCTTTTCGCCGGGGGAGGATGTGGAGAATTTTGGTATGAAATAAACGAAGCCAGGGGAATCCCTGGTTGCGTGGAACACATCTGCGCAGCGACAACCGATAACCAGTACCACTCGAACCAGCGAGGTGAAATTTTCGAAGCGCATCGCACCCCTACTGTATTATATTATGTTTTATTTTGTGTTATTTCTATCTAAAGTTACTTATTGTGTTTAAAAGAGTAAATAAGTAAGCTTTTTATGAACCGTGGTGCGTTTTATTAAAACTATTTCCACAGTCACTTTCGCAATACGTAACGAAAAGAAAACTTTTTTTGAGGCAGAGATAAATAGTAATGTCAAGAATCCCTCAAAATTGTGGCGCTTACTGCACACCAATCAAGTGCACCCAAAGAACATCAAGACAATCGACGAATCACTTAAACATCCACAGCTAATAAATGATTATTTCGCTAATAATATTTCTTCACCTTTTTTGTCGTTGAACAACCTTGATTCTAATAAATCTTATATTTTGGATGTCAACGTATGTTTTAGTTTCGATATGGGAACGACAGGGACATTAAAAATAAGCACGATAAAATCAAATGCCTGTGGTTTGGATGCAATCGATCTGAAAATGGTAAAACTTGTATTGGAGTACTGCCTCCAAGAAATCACTCATATCATGAACTTCTCACTAATATATGGAGTTTATCTGCCTAAAGTAAGCCATGCTACGTCACTAGGAGACCTACGCCCGATTAGTATGTTACCTATCTTATCTAAAATATTAGAGAAGATTGTTGCTTCACAGCTAGTACGCCACCTGAATCATACCAATTTACTTCCACGATGCCAATCTGGATTTCGGGAGAAGTATAGCACAACGAGCGCGCATTAACTAAAATTGTGAACGATTGGTGCTGTGCCATTAATGCCTCAAGAGTGACCTTCCTAGTTGTATTCCTAGATTTTAGTAAAGCTGCTGATATCATCAATCATCAGCTTCTAATAGCCAAGCCAGTCCGTTATAGGCCCCATACACCTGCATACATATTGGGCAACCTGATGTTGCGCAACAAAGTGTTGTACAAACATGGTTAGCCATACACTGTGCGCTATTTTATGCAAACCTCAGTTGTATGTGTTGCGTTCATACGGAAACATGCCATCTGACGAAGCGGCCTGTTTAGCTATAATAATTGCTATAACCTCCGAGGATGTTGGTATTAAAAAAAGAAGGAGGAAGAGGAGAGTATGGATGAAAGAGTGGTTGAAGAAAAGATCCCTTTTTAGCCACTCAAATCTCCCCAAGGAACTTCAATTGAGTTCACCAGTAGATTACAAAAATTATTTACGAATGGACCCCACTACTTTTGGCGAATTACTGGTAATGATAACACCACTTATAGAAAAACAACATACTATAATGAGAGAAGCAATATCACCCAAGCAAAGGTTATTTGCAACTTTACGATACCTTACTTCTGGGCTTACTTACGAGGGTTTAAAGTTCGAAACAGCAATAGCTGCTCAAACACTTGGAAAGATTATTATAGAGACCTGTGACGCAATCATAAAGGTTTTGAAGAAATATATAAAGGTAAGTAATTATTACTTTATTAACGTTCATTAAAATAACAATACAAATAATATGAACTAAAAATAAACAAAGTAATATAAAACCTGAAAAACTGAAGTTATTTGACTGTTGGGCAAGTTTCTCCTACTACAATATATTTAAATAAAATCTGGGTCTGGATATGGGTCTTCTGGTCTGCCTATCTGTACCGGAGCTGGGGAGTAATGAGTTTTTGTATTATTTGAATGTGATGGGTACACGTATTGGGATGAATGTTGTGGTCTGTTCTCTAGAGTGGTGATTTGTACTGGAGATGGAGGGTATGATTGAGATAGACTACTATTACTTGTATGAGGTGAATATCCGTATGAAAGTAGACGTGAGTTTGGCCCATTTATTGTTACAGAATTTCTGTGAAGGGTTCCAAAACGCCCTTCATATAAGATGTCGCTAATGGCCTTTTTCGCGTGAATTTGCTGCTCGGGCGACATTTTCACTAGCTCCAGTGCCCAACTTTTCGCTAGAATGTCTACCTCATTGTTGGAAGCACGCAGATGTTGGCAAGCCATTCTTAATAATTCATTTCGGGTCTGAGATTCCTCGGTTGTCCCTTTTCGTTTTGGAGCTCTACGTCCTGTGGCAGCTTCTGGCATTTCTATTTCTTGAGAAGTATCTGGATTTTCCTCTTCTGCTGCATTTGCTTCTGGGTTACCATCGTCCCGAGAAGAATCCTATAAAAGGCCAAAATGGGTTTATAATATTCCTACTTTTCTTTATTAAACAATTCTATAAATAATAATTGAAGAGTCCACTGCAAAAGGGCGGAATTTCAAGAAATCTTTCGTCTTTTTTGCAGTGGGCTCTTCAATTGTGCATGATTCAAGATGCAATTCTATAAATGACACTAACGATATGTTTCTTTCAGCTACCACAAAGTGAAAATGAGTGGAGAGCTGTAAGTAAAGATTTTGAAACGAAGTGGAATTTTCCTCTTTGCTTAGGGGCAATAGACGGTAAACATATACACATATTTAAACCCCCCGGAACAGGCTCCTATTACTTCAACTATAAGCATTCATTTAGTATTGTTTTAATGGGAATTGTAAATGCAAACTATGAATTCTTGATGGTTGATGTGGGCGCTAATGGACGTGTTTCTGATGCAGGGGTGTTTTCAAATACCTTCTTCTATAAAAAACTTGTAGAAAAGAACTTGGGCCTTCCTGAACCGGAAAATTTGCCCTTAACTAATACCAAAGTGCCTTATGTTTTCGTAGGGGATGACGCTTTCCCACTTCTGGAGAATTTAATGAAACCATTTAGCAAGAGAAACCTCACCAAGGAAGAAAAAATTTATAACTACAGGGTGTCACGCAGCCGTCGGATTATTGAAAATGCATTTGGGATACTAGTGTTACGGGGGATGGATTGCGCCGAAGAAGAAACAACAGTTGTTGAATAAAACGAAATAATTTATTTACAAAATATGTACAAAAAAAAACCCTCAAAGGTTTTTTTAAGACGAAAGGGGTCGTCTTCGAATTGGCGGTTGAAGTGCTGGCTTGTTGTCGCTGCTGTTGTCGCTGTTATCGTTGTCGCTTCGGAGTTCGGTTGGAAATTGACCGCTGATGGAAACCCGGCCGCCTTATATAGGCGCCCTTGGGTAAAACCCTATCAACCGGGCGTTGTGGTTGGTTGGCGACCGTCCGATCCGTAGGTAGGGTTGACGACCAATGGCCAAGCAGATCGAACGGCGCTCAATTCGTACTTAGTGACACCCCCTCCCTCAAGGCGCTGGTTCGGGCTGCGCAGGTGGGTGTCGATGTGGTGGAGGAGCCAGACGTAGGTCGTTGATGTGGACTTTGCTGGGCTCTGCAGTCTGGTGTCTGCGGATCCAGTACGTTGTAGGTCCGGCCTCCTCTATAACCATGTGGGGTCCTATCCAACGAGGACCAAACGGCGTCGCTACATGAGCCCGCTCCATTACGAGCTGCCTTGGCAGGAACCGCCTGGGTGGTGGTACAGCCCCAGCGTATCGCTGGCGGTATCGGTGCTCGTTCCTGTGCGCTCGTCTTCTTCTCTCGGCCCGTCCTGCCGCTGGCTGTTGACCATCTTGGGGGCCCTCAAGAAACCATTCCCCAGGTCGCGGTAACTCGTATCCCAACAGCAGGGCGGCGGGGGTTTCTCTTGTCGCCGCGTTGCGCCGTGACCGAACGTTGAATAGAGCCCGATTGATGTGTCGATCCCAGGTCGTTGGATTTATGCCCTGGAGTTGGATCCGTATGCATTTCTTTATTTCTTGAATCCTCCTCTCCGCAGGATTGGCCTGAGGGTGGTATATCGGCGTCGTCCAGTGGTGGCACCCCCAACGTCTCAGCGCGGAGTCCCAGTTGGCGCTGGTAAACTGAGGCCCATTGTCGGATAAAATGGCCCTTGGATAACCATACCGGGGAAACACCTCACTCTCCAGGATATTTATGATTTTCGGAGCGCTGCTGGTAGCGGCCGGAAACGCCTCCACCCATCGACTGAACAGGTCGGTGACAACGAACACAAACCTGTTGTTATCTCGTGTTTTCACGTATGGGCCCATGAGGTCTACTGCCAAAACTTCCCATGGTTGTGTGGGCGCTCGTGGTCGTAATGGAGCCCGTTCCTGTAGGGGTCCCCGCTTGAGCGATGAGCAGGCCCAGCAATCCCGGACGTGTCTGGCCACGTCTTCCTCTACGCCGAGCCACCAGTATTTCCTCAGGATGACCCTCGTGGTTTCCTCAGCTCCGGGATGGCCTGCGGTGGACGCATCATGGTAGGCGTGCAACACCTGGTCGTGCATGTCCTGTGGCACGATCAATCGGTTACCATCGGGATGTCGTCTCCACAAAAGCCCATCATGCACTAAATACTGGGCGGCGACTCTAGCTTCCGCCGGGTTTGCGGGACCCGCCTCGTTGATTCCGTCCAGGGTACGAATCAGGTTTTGGCTGTGGGGATTTCGTCGTTGACTGTCTTTTAAGTCGTCTGCTAGCCCAGGGAATTCGACACATGCGATGTGGGGTCGGACGTTTTTTGGTTCTTGTTCGGCGGATGGTGGAAGAAACATCCGGTCGACGTCCGCTGTGTGACCCGCAGGGGTCGTTGGCTCATGCCCGGGTTGGCGCGAGAGAAAGTCCGGGAGTTCGTTCTGTTCCCCCGGGACGTGTTGTACGTCAAATTTATATTCCTGAAGAAGGAGCGCCCACCGGGTTAACTTGGCGTTCCGGTCCTTCATGGTGTCAAGCCATAACAATGCTCTACTGTCGGTGCGCAGGGTGAATCTTCTGTCCTCCAGGTACGGTCGGAAAAATCGCATCGCCCAGACGACTGCCAAGCATTCCTGTTCGTTAGCATGGTAGCGCTGCTCAGTGGGAGACAACTTGGCGCTGGCAAATGCGATGATCTTCCTTTCCGGTTCTTGGTAGAGGACCGCGGCAATTCCCTTCCCGCTGGCATCGGTCTGTAGCACGAAAGGTTGAGTGAAGTCCGGGCGTCTAAGTTGCAGTGGGCGGCTCAGTAGCTGTTTAATCTCGAGAAAGGCGTTCTTGGCTTCAGCTGTCCACTTAAACTGTTTCTGGCCCCGCAAGAGATCTGTCAGCGGGGTTAACACTTCGGCGCAGCGTGGGATAAACCCGCGTAGCCAGTTACACAGTCCCAAGAAGGATCGCAGCTGCTTCTTGTTGGACGGCCTCGATGCGTCGCAGAGGGAGTTGATGTGGTTCGGTAAGGGCTCCACTCCTCCTGGTGTAATCCGGTGACCCAGGTAGTCGATGGTTGTTGCCCCCAAGTGGCATTTTTCCGGTGATAACCGGAGGTTGTGTAACCGGAGTCGTTCAAACACCAGGTGTAAGTGTCTAAGGTGTTCTTCCCAAGAGTTGCTGTAGACGATGACATCATCCAGGTACACCAGGGCGAATTTCCGGAGGTATCCAGGGAGCACTTCTTCCGTCATCAACTTCTGGAACGTCGCCGGGGCATTCTTCAATCCGAAAGGCATGACGCGAAACTGGTAGGTGGCACCGTCGGGGGTTGTGAAGGCGGTTAAGGGTCGAGACCCCTTCTCCATTGGGATTTGCCAATATCCGGACCGCAGGTCGAGGCTCGAAAAAACGGTAGCCTGGCTGAGGTCCCGCAGCGTCTCGTGGATGATTGGCAACGCTGAGGACTCGTCCACCGTTTGCTGGTTTAATCGACGGTAGTCGACGCAAAACCTCTTGGCCCCATCTTTCTTCTCCACCAGTACGATCGGAGATGAATACGGGGAACGACTGGCTTCAATGACACCTTCCGCCAACATCTTCTCTACTTCACGGGCGATAAATTCCTTTTTGGTATAGGAGCAGCGGTATGGCGGTAGTCGAAACGGCCTTGCTCCTTCGGTGAGCTCCAGTTTGTGCTGAGTTGCCCCTGTGGTACTCTTATGGGAGTCGGTAAACACGTCGGGGAAGGCACGAAGGGTTGTTAGAAAGGCCTCTTTGTGTTTGTCCGGAAATTGGTGACGGATAGTACTGACGTCCAGAGCGGGCAGTGGCGCAGTGGGGCTGCCCCGTCGGAAGTACATCGTGGTCCTCTTCTCTTTCCCGAAGTGAAAACAGCCTCGTTGGAAATCGAGGATCACCCCTTGGTCGCGGAACCAGGGATCCCCAAAAACAAACGGGGTGCTGAGTCGGGGAACCACCAAAAACTGCTGGGTGCACTGGAGTCCACCGATGGTGAACTGGATTTCGGCCTTCCCGAGGATGGGCAGCTGGGCATTCGGGTCCGCTTGGGTGGCGTAGGTGTCTCCCAGCGGTTTATAAGACGCGACGGCTCTTGAGCTGACGAAGTTGCTTGTCGAGCCGGAATCCAGGAGAGCTAGGCTGCGCCTTCCTGCTACCTCGATTATTACAGTCGAGCGGCTGGAGCAACCAGGTTCCTCCAATGTGGAGATTACTGCGGCCGTCCGGGTTGTCCTGGGCGAACGGCCGCCGTTTCGTTTCCCGAACCGGTGCTGCGTTGTAGGGGACAGTCACGGTTCCAATGGTACCCGGGGCAGTACCAGCATCGGGGCACCTTCTTCTTGGGGTCCTCGTTGTCCCCTTCAGGAGTCTTCTTACCCTTTGGAGATGGTGTTGTGGGTTGTTTGAGGAGGCCCGACTTCTTCAGAAGCGCCTCCGTGCGAATTGCTTTGTGTGGCAACTCGTGTATGTTGGCCGGCGTGGGGGACAGGTGCAGCTGTAGCTGAGGTAGCAGCAGGGCAACCATCATTCCAATGTCGTCGTCCGGTTTTCGGTGCAGACGACGGGCTTGCAGGTGTTTGCGTTTCAAAAACGCCTGCACCGATTCATCAGTCTGCTGTTGGCGGCTGAAATATTGGCCGTTGACTTGTGCCAATATTTGCGGACAGTTGAACCTTTCCAACAGCGCTTGGTGAAATTCCGCGAAGGACATCTCCAAATCATCGAATGCACTCCACCACACAGCGGCATCTTCTCGAAGAAAACTGGTCGCTTTCTTTGTTTGTTCCGCTGATGAAATGCCGGTGTCAGTGAAATATGTCTTTATTACCTTGATGAATTCTGCAGGATCCTCCAAGGAATCGCCGGTGAAGCACGGGGGCTCGGCTTTTGGGATGCAGACATGTTCGGCCAATAACTTTGACAGGGCGCAAACCTGTGTCTGAACGGTCGCACTGTCTTGTTTCGGTTCTTCGGCGGTCTTCCCCATCTTCTGCGTTTGGGATTCTTTTCCTTTCTTCTCTTCTTTAATCAGTTGGGTGGGCCCCTCTTCTTCTGAAGAGCTTGCCAAATCTTCCTTCGTCGGATATGGCCGTGTCGACAATGAACGGCTTCTCGTTGTTGGTCCTTTTGGCATTATCGGGCCATACGTTGCGCGCCAATTGTTACGGGGGATGGATTGCGCCGAAGAAGAAACAACAGTTGTTGAATAAAACGAAATAATTTATTTACAAAATATGTACAAAAAAAAACCCTCAAAGGTTTTTTTAAGACGAAAGTGGTCGTCTTCGAATTGGCGGTTGAAGTGCTGGCTTGTTGTCGCTGCTGTTGTCGCTGTTGTTGTCGCTTCGGAGTTCGGTTGGAAATTGACCGCTGATGGCCTTATATAGGCGCCCTTGGGTAAAACCCTATCAACCGGGCGTTGTGGTTGGTTGGCGACCGTCCGATCCATAGGTAGGGTTGACGACCAATGGCCAAGCAGATCGAACGGCGCTCAATTCGTACTTAGTGACACTAGCTTCTCGATTTAAGATTCTGTTAAGTCAAATTAATCTATGTCCAGAAAAAGCTGTTACTATAACATTAGCATGTTGCTATTTGCACAACTTTTTACGACATAAAAATGTAGAGTGTTACTTCCAAGGCGGCATAGATGTTGAAAATATAAATACCGGAGAGTTTACAAATGCTGATTGGAGAGCAGATCCTACGTTACAAACACTACAACCACTTCAAGGGAGAAACAGTACAACAACAGCAAAAGAAGTAAGAGCACAGTTTTGTAATTACTTTAATACTGTTGGAGCTGTTCCGTGGCAGGACAACATTATATCTTAACTATAAATTATCTGTTTTTCACAGTTGTGCTTAAAAATATATTACTTTTTAAATAAATTATTTCAAAATAATAACAGCATTTAAATAATAACTGATTTGATTACTTACCCTGCCTCCATTTTCAGTCTCTTGGGGCTCGTCCATGGTAGAAGTCCCTGGTAATTGACTTTCTTGGTCTCTGAGGAAATCTAATTCTTTAAAATACCATAAACTTGGTTCATAAAGATTTTCGGTGCCTGTGTCAGATCTATAGCTGGCCACTACTTTTTTCAATTCCCTCCGATACGCAGTACGCAAAACATTTATTTTCTTTCGCACCATCTCTCTATCGGCGCTAGGTTCTATTTCCTTTAACTTTTCGGTTAGTTTTTCATTCGCGACGTTCTTCTTGTTTCTATTTTTGTACACATCACTCTTCACTTTCCACACTTCTGGCAACTGGCGATATAGATTAATAAATTCGCTCCAAAAGTCTTTGTTGTTTATAAAGTTCGCCATTTTAAAATTATCAGTACTACTAGTGTGTGGCGTATGCGGAACTTGTCCAAACCTGCCCTTAACTGTACAACCTCTCGAGCCAGGATCCATATATGATGCAATAGTTGCACAACGTCATCCGTTGCGCAATTAATTTCAAACAATTTTGAATTTCTACAACTTGTTGCGCATCACGTTGAACAACACCATACACCATACAATTTTTGCACAACAGCCTGCACAGGCTGTTGTGCAATTTGTTCGCAGGTGTATGGGCCCTTTTATGGATGTAAAGAAGACGGTTCCAGTCATATCTTGTGGACAGATCTCAACATACAAAGATTAATGGTAATATATCTGGCGGTATTCTTCTAGTCAAGCAAGCTGTTCCACAGGGAAGTGTTTTGGGCCTATACTATTCAATTTATTTACTGCAGACATGCCAAGTGTTCATCAATACGCGGATGACGCGCAGATTTATATCTCTTGTGATATTATCAGTGTTGATGACACGGTGCGCTTGCTTAACACTGATTTAATGAATATTTGCGAGTGGTGTTCTGCTAACGGGTTAATTCTTAACGCGAAAAAAACTATTTGTATGTGCGTCGGGTCGGCCAACATTTGCAGAAGAGCAATCGATAATTTATCGATTCCCATACACCTCAATGGAACTGTCTTAGCGTTCTCTGATTCGACTAACTACCTAAGTCTTACTGTCGGCAGTAATCTTAATTTTGCGGAACATGTAAATAAGAAAATCAGTGTGTGCTACTATAAGTTAAAATCTTTATATAAATTTAAATCATTGTTGTCATCACAATTGAAATGGAGACTTGTTAACTCCTTAATTCTAAGTGAACTTGATTACTGTAGTAACGTTTACTACAATTTTCTTTCAGCTACTTTAAAAAATCGTATTTAATATGATTATCCAGATGTGGTGTTCTTAACTTTTTTTTTAACTCTAATGAATTTTTAATGTCCTAATCATTCATTGAATTAAGATTAATCAAAGGTCTATTGAGAAATTTTGATAATGAGTATATGGGTTCATTAATTTTATTAACAATATATCTCAACGGCTTGTCTTGTTTATGAATTTTAATTAATGCATGAATTCTTGGTGTTATAAAATGTGTTGGTGCCAATTTTCACTTCAAAATAAGTAATAAAACAGCATTGTGTCATCATGCTGTATTAGTAAACCATAAGTTTGACTTTGAAAACTCCATAATACTTATTGCAAATAATAATACCATAACAAGAAAAAATTTAGAATCAATTTATATGTATAACAAAAAATATCAACCATGCAGTCAATTTCAAAACTGATATTGGAAAGATATATAAAGTGAGAGATAAAAAAGACGATTGGGAGTTGAAGATAGTAAGAACGATTTCCAGTTTTGGAGAGTAGCGAAAACGAACCTTCAAATTTCATACGTTATTATTTCAAGATAGTCGCTCATTTTGGACGCACATACATGTATGTATAGTAATTTGAAAAAGTTTTTTAAAACATGTTGATCCCGAAACGTCTCTAACCATTTAATATAGAACATTTACAGCGGAAATAGTGGCCTTTTTTAAACCTTTTATTTTAAAGTTCTTTTTATACTAAATTGCAACCGTTTCCATCATTAGATTTTCAATATTAATGATTATTTATGAACTAATTGTCCGACCTTTGAGAACCTCGTGAACAGGTACGAAGCAAGGTATAACATTTTTGCATTAAGATTTTCACTTCTGAATAAAACGAAGAATATCATCACGAATAGGTTTTTCGACAATTTATACACACCCTGTATAAATAAATTTCCCAATATGAGAGAATATATTACCACAATAAATAAGTATAGGAACGTTTCTAGATAATTTGTAGAGAATTAAATTCCCTTTCGGGTAGGCTAATAAAATATCGGGCGTTTCGTTTAAATTTTTCGACTCTCTCCCCATTGAATATGGAGAAACGGTAAATTAGAAAGAATGCAAAGAAAGAGTTTGTGATGCATTTCGATCTCTTTCTTCCGAAGAATTTGAAGTAGAAGTTGGAAGTTGAGGGCAACCAGTTCGAACATTTACTATAGTTGTATCAATTTTTCTTGTTTTTTGTTTTTTCATTTATATTGTTAATTATAGTAGGTTTATTTCTCTTCTGCTGTTATAAGTTTTATTCTATTACGAAAGATACAAAATGTGTGGAGATCGGGCTTTGAGGAGAATTTTTGAATGCAGGCCTCACCATGAGCTGTATCTTCGAAAGTAGCAAACTCCTTCGTTTTGATGTTAATCGCAAAGTCTCCTTACATTCTAGCGAACAATAGCTTTTGTTTCATATCACTTCCCTCAAATCAAAGCCAACTAATAATTTTTAATTTACTCATAATCAAGAAAATTTCATTTTTTTCAAGTTTCTACGAAAACGTACATTTTAGATATAGGGTGGCGAAGGAAACAATTGGGGTTGCCATTTAAAAAAATTAAGTTTTCTACTTTTCGAGATAGGGAAATTCCATCAGTTATGTAAGCCATGGGTCCTCTCTCGAGTGTAATTTCGAAAAATTATTTTTATTGTGAAGGGTTGCATCTGCTAAAATTTCAAAAACTCTAGACATATGATGACATTTATCAAATTATATTAAAATCAGGGACTAAGAACGGAACGAAAACGAGAACGAAATTAACCGAATAATTTATAAGAACGAAAACGGAAACGAAAAAGAAATTTTTATTTTTTGTTCATGATTGAAAGCGAAATAAATAATTTCGGTTACCGGTTTTAACCGGTTTAATGACACAATATTTTTGTAACCTACTACATAATTTTTTAAAAAACTTTCCAAGGGTTATGTAATGTTCTATGGGTCCTCTCTGTGCAAACACCGAGAATATTTGGCCGGACTCGAGTGTAATTTCGAAACATTATATATTCATATTGTGAAGGGTTGCATCTGCCAAAATTTGTGAAAAAACTGGAATAAATATATATTTATCAAATTATATTAAAATTTAACGGGGATCTCGAAAATTCAATAAAAAGTGGTACCATTCTCAATTCCATTTAAAATAACGATAGGGTCCATTTCCGGTATAACCGGAAGTTGAAGAAAACTGAAAATATTTTAGCTGAAACGAGCACTTCTTCCTTTATAAGAAATGTTGACATTAGTTTCACGAGTCTTCACCTTAACCATACTTAACCATACCTTAACCATACTATCATTAGTTACTCTAACGTCAGTATCAAAAGTATCACTAACTCTAAAGATTGGTATATTACAAGGTTTGGCCAGCTGTGTTCGATTACGTCTTACTACATTACACTTTTCATTTTTCATTACATATGATCTACGAGTCTCCGCGATTCCTGTTATAACACCACGTTACCATTCCTTGTTCATATTTCTGTCTACGTTCGTTAACACATTATCGCCTGTCTGCAATGATGGTAATTTCATCGATTTTTTGTTATGGTATTGTTTGTATAACTCTTGTTTAAGCTTCATTTTATTCCAGATTTTCTTATCCGACACTTTTTCTGTTAACAACTTATCAGTTATCGGTAACCGATCTTTTATTCTTCAATTGAATAACAATTGACAGGGTGCCAAGCCAATCTTTGATAAAGGCGTCGTGCGATATTCCAATAATTCTGTAGACAATTCACTTCCTTTTCTGAGAATGTTCTTGGTTAATTAGGTAATCCGGACTAGTTGTTTTAATTGTGAAATTATAATTCTCCGCAAATTTTCTAAGCTCGTAAGATCCGAAAGGCATATTATCCGCAATAACCACATGAGTTTTCAACTCTTTAATTACATCTATGACTGTCTTTGATCGTAATCGTAAAGTATCTAACCATTTGGAATAATATTGCACCACGCAAGGGTAAATTTACTTACGAAATCTGAAATATCCATTGTTATTTGAACTAAAATTAGAACTAAAACTAGAACTAACAGTAGAAACTTTCGGGTTTTGCCGTGTGTCTTTTAAGAAAAGGTTTGACGTTTTGGATGCCATGTTGCAACCTTCTTCAGAAACTGGTTCGAAGTGACTTCGTATTACTTTATTTCATTCTTGAGGATCCAGACATAATCTCAATGAACCATCTTTTTTCTCTATTATTACTAAATTATGCAACCATTCAGTAGGTCTCTCCAATTTTAAAATAATGTTCCTCTTTTCTAAATCGTTTAATTTCTTTTTGAGTTTTTCTTTAATAGCCAATGGTACTCCCCTAGGCGGCATAGTCACAGGTTTACTATTTTCCTTAATTTTTATATTACATGTCTCATTAAAAGTACCTTGTCCGTTAATTTCAAAACCTGTTTTATACAATAAACTTAAATTTACATTTAAATATAACAAAGACTATTTTATTTTTATTAACAAAATCATCTACACTACTAACTTGATCAACTCTTTTAATCAAATCTAATCTAGGGCAATCCTTTAACCCTAATAGACTTTGAACTATTAACTATCACAAAATCTATTTGTTACCTTATTTTTAATTTTATAATTTAATGTTACTCTACTCAACGGCTTAAGTTTAGCTCCACCATAAGCTTCAAGCATAATGTGGTCTCCTTTAACTTGTCATTCAGGCATGATTTTTGCTTCTTAATATTCTCAAATTCTTCTTCTGTCAGAATGCTCACTTCTGCTCCAGAATCCAGTTTAAAGTTGATGTCGGTGGTCTCAACTTGGATGACTTCACCACTCCTTTCCACAGCCGACCTGATCTACAATTTGATTTAATTGACGTAAACATCCTCTTCTGGTGAATCCTCTTGTGTGACCTCGGAAACGTTTCGCTTTTCTTTCTTCTTTTCCAATTTAGTTCTACAAGCTACAGCTAAATGATTTGGTAATTTGCATCTTCTTCTTACACCTTCTACAATAGAATTGTTTTCCAGTTTCTTCTTTATTTTCGTGCTTATCGTTTTTGTTTATTTGTTGAATTGCGTCTATTGTTATATTCTCTTGCAGATTTTTAACTTGAACTTTCATTACTTCTTGAGTTCGATAAACCTTCTCACATTGATTTAACGTTCAATTTTCTTGATTTAATAGCTTTTCTTGAAGACCTTTATCAGTTATAATGCGATTCTGCCACGTATCACTTCATCTGCGTCCTTAAATTCACATGACTTTACTAATTTTTTTAAGTCTTCTATGAAATGATCAAACGGTTCTTGCTTGCTTTGATTACGATTGTAAAATTTGAACGTGAAATTATTGTAAATGTCCACTCCTTCCTCGACAATAGCATTTAAAAGGATTGCTACTTTAATAGCATCATTTTTCTTATTTTTTTCTGTCGCTGCCATGTATATTTCAAAATTTTGTTTAAATTTTTTGAAATTCTCCACATTTCCTTCCAACGACAAATGAGCGGGAACACGAGCACCTTCTATTTTTAGCAATTTTGAGGTTATGATCACTTCTTTTTTTTACGTCTACTATTTACTACGTACTTGTATTAATATTGATTCAAGTTTATTGACTGCTTATTGCTGTTGGGTTATATATTTTTATTAAGCTTTTTAATGGTATCTTGCTGTGACAGAACATAACAACCGAGTAGTGTTTTTTTATATTTATATTGTCATTTAACCTACTTCCCTTTTGTTTATTACAACTAAAACGCAAACTTAACACACCCCAGTAAACAAAAACAAAGTTTTACAAAACAATAACTTAAATTCTAACAACTAGTTTATCTCTAAATCCTTCAAATTTAACTCTTTCTAATGGCTTAGTAAAAAAGTGTGCTAAATTATCTTCACTATTACAATGGATTAATTTCATTCGTTTTAACTTGACTATATCATGTATAAAATGAAAACAAACGTCATACGGTTACTTCGGCTGTTTAAGATTCCATTGTTGATCAAGTCTGTAGTACTTCTATTGTCTATCAGCATTGTTGTTTGTATTTCTTCACCAAACAACTCTTCCATAAAACTCTTGATATGTAGTAACTCCTTACAGCATTCGGCCGCCGCAATATACTCTTCAACTCGCTTCTGCGGTTGATAACGCAACGATTGGCAGTTTTCTTGTTGTCCAACTGATCGGTTCTTCAATGCTTGCAGTTTTAAATTTCTTATTCTAGTTCCAAGAGTATATTCGATTCCAAAATCCTTGTTTGTATGTAGATATTTTAATATTCTTTTTACATTAGTTACGTCACAGCTTTTTGTATTTTTAACATATCTAGTAGCAAAGTTTACAGCGAAACTTATGTCTGGTCTGGTTTTGTTAGTTAAGTACAGTAAACTGTTTACTGCTTCTTGATATGGAAAGTCTTTGTTTATTTCTTGATTATCACTACGTTTTACATCACTTAGACTTAATGGTATTTTAGTCTTTTTACTGTTGTCAATTCTAAATTCTTCAAGCACTTAGTTTATATTGTCCTTTTCATAAAGTTTTAACGAGTTTTCATTTAATGTTATGTTTTGTCCAAGAAATGTTTCTGGTTGTTCCCACATTTTAAAGAGAGCAGTAAATCATCGTTTTCCGCTCTTACAAATGCCATACGTAGTAAATTAAAATTCACAAACTGCTAGAGAGTAATGTGTGTTAGAAAGAGATAGCATTAGTTTAATATGTCTGCTATACAATTCAAATAGCCACGTCGAAAAAGTACTGTTCTTCTAATGGCTGTAACTCTATAATTATAATCTCAAATCGAAACGGCTTGTGAGCGTTGTCATCAGTTGTCATGAATCCATCAGTATATATATATATTTATATTTATTTTTCTATGCATGAATCTGCTAGTGTTTTCACAAGCCGAAAATAAAATAAATTAATAATTAATGAATAAATTATGAACCACTGTTTAAATAAAACTTACTTAATCCCTCGCGACCTGTAAATAACCTTTTGAAGTATTTGTTAAATAAATTAATAATTACATACATTTTATTATAAATTAATATTAACGATTTTTCGCTGCTTAACCTCTCCTAAATTTGACAGTGTTTAACATATAATTGCATATAACCTCCATTACTAACCTAACATACATTTAAATGTATGTGGTGGAATAATCTAAGTCTACTGCCATCTCTCGTGGTTTCTACTATATCTTTCGATATAATAAGTCCATCGTCTACATATATAGCTAATAAAATTGTTGCATCCTTATTTTTAAATGCACACTGTTCCGTTTTCAGCTGTTTCAATACGATACTTTCTAAAGCATCTGTAAATGTCTTGTTCCATCTTTCGGGCGCTTGCCATAATCCATATAGCGCCTTTCTCAATTTACAAACTTGTTCTTCTAAATTGTTATATTTCTATGGTATCTTCATGTAGATATCTTCTTTCAGTTTACCACACGATAAAACCGTTTTTATATCAAATTTTGTTATTTTACACGCTTCTGCAGCTGCTGTTGCTAATATTGCTGTAATACAGCTCATACTTGCTACTGGACTGAATAACTCTTCTATGTGTTCTTGTGGTTATTCAAAACATCTTATCACTAATCTGGCTTTATAGGTTCCGTATTCCTTGATCGTGGATACCCATTTATTACTCAATATCTTTTGTCCCTTAATTTATTGGCTTTTTACTAATTAGCATACTTGATTCAACTTTAATGACTTCTTTTCTGCTTCTATTGCATCTAGCAGTTTTTTCTTGTCTTCACCATTTGCTTCAGCAAATGTCCAATACATATAGTCCTTGAACTTTACAGGTTTTCTTTCTCTTTCTATTGTGATTCTCTTCGACTTCTTTCCTCCTGCCTTCTTCATCTTGCTCTTCCTGAGTTGTTTCGTTTTTTTCTTTCATTTGTTCATCAATTTCGTTCCTCATTTGATTAACTTCTTGATCTAATCTTAATTCAACTTGCTGAGGTATATCTTCTGGTTTTTTAAAAACAATATCAGGATGTATAATAACTTTTTGTTTTTCATTATCAACACAAATTCATTATCCACAATTTATAACCATTTAACGCATAGCCTATAAAGTTATATTTTCTGATTCTTTCATCTAATTTCTTTAAGTATCCTAGTACTTTTGCATATGCTTCACATCCAAATATTTGTAATAAAGATAAATCAGGTTTCTTATTGTTCCAGATTTCATAAGGAGTTTACGTTATAGTTTCACTTGGGCGTCTATTCAATATATAAACAGATGTTCTTACTGCTTCTCCCCAGAATGATTTTTTTTAATCCAGAGCCAAAAATTAATGATCTGGTTTTATCCATAATTGTTCGATTTAAACGTTCTGCCTTTCCATTTAGTTGTAGTGTGTATACTACTGTATTATCCATTATTAGGTATTCTTTTCCGTTGTCGCTTCTTATTTTGGAAACTTTTACGCATTTATTTCTTCTACATATTCTTTTAAATAATCCAGAGCTTCATTTTTATGTTTCAGAAGATAAATAACAGTATAGTGACTAAAATCATCAAGAATGGTCATAAACTATTTCTTGTCATCCCACGTTGTTGGTTCAATTGGTCCGGCTACGTTCGTGTGTAACATATCTAAAATTCTTGTTGCTCCTGTTCTTTGATTTTTAAACGGTAATCTTGTCTGTTTATCTTTCAGACACACTTCACAAAATATTTCACTTATCAAATCCTTCTTGCTTATATTTATTCCTGTAACCATGTTCTCCTTGATTAATTTCTTTAAACTGTTAATATTAATATGTCCCATTTTCTGGTGCCACTCTTTTAATTCTATCATGGGTTGTTAGTAAACTTTCTTTATTTTCTCCTGCACTATTTATGTTTATCATGTAGATAGAACAAAATTTTCTCCTTCTATTGTTCCTTCTTCTTAAATAATCCTTCATTATTTGACATATGACTTGTTGCACATAAGTCAATTACGAATGCTATATCTCTACTTTCCATTTTTATTTCTTCTGTAGTTTTTGTTTTCGTTTCTTTCTTTCCAAAATAACAATCCTTTTCATCGTGATTGTTCTTCTTGCAAATTCGACATTTGTCCGTCTGTTTTTCTTTTCCACTATTTTCCCTACAGTTTCTTGCAATACGGCTTTTTTTATTGCACTTGAAGCACACTATTTCTTTATTTATTTCCTTTTTTTTATTTTTACATTTGAAGCAAGTTTTTTCTACCGATATAAACGAAACTGGTTCATTATTTAATTGACCTTTTAATAATTCTTCTTCTTTTATTAATCTTGATATCAAGTTTGTTAAAGTTCTTTCATTTATAGATGTAGACTCCCATGCGGTTCTGAAGAAGCTGTAATTATTTGGTAAGGTTGTTATAATCTTTGACATTAACATGTCATCATCAATTTTTTGATTCAATGTATTCAAACGAACAGCTAAATTTTCCAATGTTTATCATCATATCGTTTTCCTTTTCGTACGTAAAATTAAAAAAACTCCTCTGGAAGATTACATTTTTACATCTCATTATCCCTTTGATAAATACTAATTATTTTCTTGTACATCTCCGATGATGTATTACAGTTTATAATATGCATTAGAATTTTCTTCTCAATGGTGGTGGTTATTATACTTTGTGCTGTTGGATCTTTTCTTTTCCATTCATTTTTTCTTCTTCTTTGGTTAATTTTTCAAGGTGTATTAGGTCATCCACAATTTTGTCAAGATCACGTGATTTAAGTAAATTTCTATCTTGAAAGTTCCATAGCTGAAATGTTTCTCCGTCCGCTAGTTTTTCAATTTGAGCAATATCTTCCGATGTCGTTGCCATGTTTACTTGTTTATTTATTTTTTTCCTGCTAACCTTTTTCCTAACCTTTTTGGCAGTTTTGCAAGCACTTGAAGAATGCAAGAATGTTACAATGACGGTAAAATTGCATAAAAGTACTGAAGAGAGTAGAAGTATTAAGTACTGATTATGAGTAAAACAAGGCGATACAATGTTGAACCCAAATACATCACATTCAAGAACAGTGCATTTAAACAACTGGATTGGACCCAAAAAGGTATAAACATTGATGGCAAATGCCTAAATAATTTGCGCTTCGCGGACGATAAAGTTCCTATTTCGGGTAGCCTTGGAGAGATGAAACTAATGCTGAACGACTTAAAGGAGGTGTGCACAAGAGTCGAGCTAAATATTAACGTGGAGAAATCAAAATTTATTACAAATCTTGTTCCCAACTCTAACATCGACATTGGAGATAATGAGATTGAGAGGGTTGACAGCTATGTATATCTTGGCCATGAGGTTCGTGTATTGAGAGATAATTAAACAAGCGAACTAAACAGAAAGATCACACTCGCATGGGCAGCCTACGGGAAACTTAAAGACATCTTCAAGAGCTATATTCCTATACATATACAAGGTGTCATTTTATTATAAACGATATTTTTGAGTAACTTGAAAACAACTCAATGTTTTGTTTGGATTCTATCATTTTATTGAAATTTGTACTTGTACAATTTGTTTAGTCACTTTTTGAAAATGATGTCTAAGTGGCTTCCCCCGGTTGTCACCACAATATCTTTTTTAGACTTTTTCCACTACTCTTTCTGGAACCAGTAGTTCTCCATGCCATTTTCATCGAGTTCAGTTGACCGTCACCGTCGCGCCGTTGTCACTCTTTTGAATATCGACTCTTACAGCAGCTATAGCGTTATTCATCATGACGGCGTGTACGGGTTTTAACTTTGGGCTTCGATGTTGCCAAGGAACCACTGGCATTAAGTTTCCTCACAAAACTTCGAATTGTCTTGGCGGTGGGCGTTGGACGACCGCGATATTTTGCTCTGTCTACGCGTTGAGCAAGCGTAACAGCTTTTAGGAACATAAAATTTTACTATTTTTGCACGTTCTCTAGATATGTGGTTAAAATTGTACTACAATGACGTTTCCAATGCGCCATCAATCATGGCGATTTGACAGGAGGTTCAAAGTAACGCAAAGATAGATGGAGAGGTCGATGCTGGGTGTAACCCTGAGGGACCACATGCTAAATAAAGACCTATGAAGATGAACTGCCATAAATAATGTGGTCAACATTGTGGCAAAGCTTGATGATAATAATCATAATAACTTGATCTAATCTAAATTAGAGAGTACAGATTCCACGCGGACACGTAAAGACCGATAGGAAAGGTAGGACTGGAGTAGTATAGATTCGCCGATTCAAGAACCTCCTCCTCGAACCTGCGTTCTAGGAGGAGGTTCTTGAATCGGCAATTTTTTTGGGAGTCAGAGGAGATTCGATGAGGAGAGGAGGTTCTTGAATCGGCGATTCTTTTGAGGGTCGGAGGAGATTCGATGAAGAGAGGAGGAGGTCAATTAACTTGAGAAGGTCATGTTATTTTGACGAAATTATTAAAAATGTATCTTTATTTAGGTTATGTTATTAAAAATTTATCTGAAAACAATTACTATGTTTATCCTTCGACGCTTCTCAATGAACTGTTAATGTTTTCGATATATCTCTTAATTTATTATACACAAAGGTATACGGTTTTGAGACGTGTAGGTATACAAATAAGTGAGTCATAACTTACCTGCGAGATATTTTTTATTTTATTATGTAAAGGTGTACGGGTATTTAAGAATATGCGAGGAAGTTCTTGAATCGTCAAATTTTTTGGGAGGACAGGTTTGAGGTTTGTTAGTAGTAGATGAGTCATGATCTACCTGCGAGATATTTTTTAAGAGCTTCTTAATAAATTTGTCATGCGTTTTGTCTGACGTCTCACGATATAATGACGTGTTAGAACATGTATAATAGATATATTCGGTAATGATGTGAAATATTACTCCCCCCACCAGCAACCTTATGTATTGCTATAAATACAAACGTTGGTCGAAGTTGTACCGCAGAGTGTTGTGCTTCAAAGTAAGGTTTTTGTGTATTTAGTACATATTAAAAATATCGTGTAGATTTTTGGTGCATTTAGTACAGAGGATTTTTAACGTAACGAGTAAGTAATTCAAATGTAATACAAGTAGATAATGTACTAATGTAAACAATAATATTGATGTTTAGTGGCAACCAGACCGAACCCCAAATGTCCAACTAAGAGAGCTGCTGTAAATTCATTTGAAAAGGGTGAAAATAAAAAACCTTCCCGAAACATCAAAATGGAGGGTAATTGTAATGAGACAACTGCAACAAATAATAATAATAATAATAATAATAATAATAATAATATTTATTGATCACAATGTACTACACTTCAGAATAAACAACTAAAAATGGTTTCCAATAAACAAATGATCAATCTTATGGTGAGATTCAATATATATTGTTCTTCCACCTCACCATAAAGTATATAAAGAGAAAAAAAAACAGTATAGCGTGTTAAATATAAAAAAAAAGAATCGCGACAACGGTATAAAGCTATAAACAAAACAAGAGTTTTAACTACTAAGTTTTAACATATAATACTTAGGTGAATACTACCAAAGGCCACAACAAATCGTTATCGATACCATATCAGTACTAGAAAGGGTTCCCCAGAAATTAAGAACAAATTTAGGTAGAACAAAAAGATTACAAAAACATTCAAACGCAAAAGCAAGATCTGTGACTATTAAGAGATTTACAGGTATTGCGAACACTGCTGCCCAAACAGAAAATCAGCATAGCGCCTCCTGGCGGTGGCGGCAAACCCACACTCTGTCAATGCGCAACCAGAAGGGAGCTCATTAATTACTTTGCATATCTGGTATGAGAAGCATTTTTTAAAACTCAGTGTGGAATATTGGTGGAGATAGCCTTCCCTTAAACCTCACATTAACCGAGTGCATGTCACCCCGAAAAGACAACTTTTTTACAAGATACGCTGGTTTATGTAGAGTGAGTAATTTATGGTAAAAACCTACAGCATGCAACATTCTTCTCCCCTGCATGTTCAACCACTTTAAAACCGGCAGCTTACAGCTGACGTGATCTCTGCGTTTCAACCCAAAAATTAGTCTTATACAGGTGTTTTGTACCTTTTGAATTTTCCTCTTCAATGCATAGGACAGAAAGGGTGCATACAATGCATCGCCATAATTAAACATTGATAGTACTAAACTTTCGCATAGGCGCACTCTTGCACTATGATTAACAAAGGCTCTGTTAGTATAAATAATTCTAAGGCTACTGTAAGCTCTTTGAACGCATTTATTGACGTGTTCATTAAAAGTAAGGCCCCCATCGATTAAAATGCCTAAGTTTTTTACTGTTTTTTGAATAGGTAGTAATTCGTTATTTACACAAATTTGTAAGTCATTAATGACTTTTTGTTTTTGTTTCTGAGGACCAAACATAATAACGTTTGATTTTTTCTGATTAATTTTAAGTCCATGTCGGCTTGAGGTGATACGCAAATATTCTAGATCACTATTAATTCGCACACAAGCCTGTTTTATATCATGAGCCGGAAAAGAATAGTATATTTGCGTGTCGTCGGCGTAAAAATGGGTCTTGCAATGCATAACCCCTTGGTTAAAGTTTGATGTATATAAAGCATAAAGCAAAGGCGAGAGTATAGAACCCTGAGGAACGCCCGAACTAGTGTATTGATATTCAGATTGTTGAAATGTGTCGCTAGGAAGTGATAATCAAAGAAAAAAGGATGTGGTATTCGATGGAGTTAATTTGTTGGCTTCCGACTTAGCGGAGTACGTATTTCCTAGCAATCAACAACATTATGTAGAAAATTGTGGAAAATTACCTTTCACAAGTAACGTAGTATTAAATGAAGCAGTGAAAAATAATCTCCAAAAAGGTAATCAAGCGCCATTATTCTCCGAGAGTACATATTATTTAAATAAAAGTCGAACGAAATGGATATCGGTTGGCATGTCTGCTAATCTACATTTTGATCCGGTTATAAGATTAATGGGAAAAGGGCAATGCATAACTTTTACCGAAGACGAATGGAAAAATGTGATTAATAGCAGACAATTGATTATGAATAGTTTTGTTGGTGATTTATCGACACCACCACATTTCGTTGTAAGCGGCGTGACCTGCAGCAACCAATGGATAGAAGTATTAAAGTGTATGGAATATAAAAATTATTAGGATAGCGTGATCGATGTGGTATCAACAATGCAAGGTGATATAAAATCGAATATATTGGTTGCTTCAAACGGTGCACCAAGTGAACATTTGTGCGTAACTAAAGAACTGCTCGTATACGGTATGGATAAGGTATTACTGGATTTAGATTTGCACGCATTAATGAAGATGTGAAGTGAATAAAATGGAAAAAAAAGTGACGTTTTGCGAATCGAAAAATAGAGTGTACCGAATGCACACTTGGACGTTTGCTTACAGACAATCAAGGATAAGTGACTGGGAAGAAAAGATGTTGGACGGAATTAGATTTAAGACTAGGATAAGAAACGTAAATAAGTTATTAGAAAAATATTTAGATGTAGATTATAGATTAAATATATACTTTCGATTTTAGAAAGATTGTATTTGTTTTTAAAAAATAAGATTTTATTATACTCTTAAAACAAATGATTTTACAAAGTTTTATTATTGATTAATTCTAAGTTTTACAATTTATAATATTAATGCTCTTACTACTCTTCTCACATAAGTAAAATTTTTGTTGGACTTCATTGCATTCTTCTATATCGCTAATATACCTATGATCGCTCTCAGCAAGGTATGGATTTTGGATAGATAGGATTTGAACTTTGTTTTCTATAGGTTGAGGCAATGAAAAGAATTTATAATACTGGTAGGATTCTGAATCTATTAAAGGAATACCCAATATGAAATGAATTTTAATGCCTTTTACGTATGCTTTTACGTCGATTGTCCTTTCAATAGCATAGATGTTTTCATCTTCTATCTTGAGAGGTAATTTTTGATGCTTTTGTATTTCCAAAAGTTCTTCTAAAAATATTTCTGTACTCAAAATAGCTGGGTGGTATGTCTTCAATTTGGCAAATGTTTTTGCTACTACTAATTTTCCTATTAATTCGTTAATAGTTTGCATACTTGTTATTAACATTAATAAATTTGCATACAACGTATTTCTTCTGTGGGCTTCCATTGCAAATATAGTGACATTTTTCAAAGTAACACCCAATTGTAAAATTCTAGATTTAATTACAATTTGGTTCCTTTCAAGTGTTTTTACATTTTCTTCAAATTCCTTTATTGCTTTAAGAGACAGAGAAAGATGTTGTTTGTTAACTTTTATGAATTGTTCTTGGTTTTTTCTTAATTGTTCGATTGCTTGATCGTATCTTTCCGCATCTTCGTTAGCTAGATTTCCTGTTATTGCTTTAATTACGCTTCCAACAAAATCTTTCATTCATTAGGTTCTTGTTTGTTGTTAACGTCGATAGCATTCCTGATAATTCCTGTTTTACTAATCTTGCATCTTTACTTTGCTCGATAATTCCTTGTATTTCTTGATATCTTTCATTCAAATTATTTACTTCAATGCCAATAGGTTGTAAATCGTGTTGTATGATTAAGTCCCATCTACCCGCTTTATTTACTGCTTTTCCCAGGTAGAGTGGAAAAAGTGGATCTTCTAGTTTTGTCATAATTACTTTTCCATTTGCGATCCAGTAAAGGATTCCGCATCTGAAACAATACCATGTTTTAGATATCTTTTATGGTACGTTTGAACTCCTCTTTTCGTCACTACTTCCACTGTATCGTTATCGTTGACTTTTATTATTTTATATGGTCCGAAGAAAGGTTTGGCAATCTTACTACTTTTTGTAATGTTCTTTACATAAATCATTTCTCCGATATTCCATTCCGTTTCTTTCGTCCTTTCTGATTGTTTTTCCTGGGTCTTGCGCTTTCTTTCTTCATCTTTATCTCTTATTCATTTATACAAAATTTTCATACGATCTTTGTGCTTTTGGATGATATTTTGGTAAGTAGTTTCGTCATAAAACATGTCCATAGGATCTCTTGCTTTCGTATGTCCTAATAATGCTTCCAGTGGTGTTAAACCTGTTGGTGTTGATATGGTGTTGTTATATGCTATTATAGCACTTCTTATTTGCTCTTGCATCGTGGCAGTATTATCTTCTTCTAAACATCTTAGATGCTCCACCAATGTTGAGTGAAATCGCTCTACATTACCTTGCGATTCGGGATTCTTCGCTGTTGTTACATGCAAGTTTATTTTATGAATTTTTGCGAGTTCCTTCACAATTTCGTTATCGAATTCTGCACCTTGATCTGCACTTATTTCGTTCGGTATCCCATAGTATGCAAAATACGTTAGCAGGGCATCCACGATTTCTGTCGGATTTTTACTTTTTATTGGTATCGCTTGACCTAGTCGTGAGAATGAATCGACAATGGTTAGATATTTTCCTTGATTTATTGAAAATATATCGACAAATAGCTTTTCTATGGGTGCTTCCGGTGTGTATGTTATCGGTAATGGTGGTACTTCAGGACCTCTGTTATATTTACTTCTGTTACATACTTCGCAATTTTTTATGAATTTGGCAATCGTGCTTTTCATTTTCTTCCACCAATAGTTCTTTTGGAGATGTTGTAACGTTTCTTCAATTCCTCGATGGTTAGTTATACCTTGATGGTGTCTGGTAATTATTTCTACTTGTTCTTTTGGGTTGATTATTACTCTTACCCTCTTTAAACATCTGATTATTCTGGGACCATTATCGCTCATTATTTTCGTATAAACTTGACATAATTTTTGGTACAAATCCTCGTCGTCGGTATGGATGTAAAATGAAGTTTTTTCTGTCATATACTCTTTATAGATCTTTGCAATGCTTTCTTCATAATTATCTTTTGGTAATTTGATCTGGTAGATTGTTTTTTCATCCTTTTGTTCGAAATGAATCTTCATATTCCTTCCTTGTCCCCATGAGAATAAAAATTGTTTTCTTTTATTATCTATAGGTGTTTCTCTAATTTCGATTGCTCTTTTTGGTTCTTGTGTTTGATTTGAGTGAATTGTGTCCGAGTCGTCCTCTTGATTTTCAGAGTTTTCTTTCATCGTTATTTCTTTTCTTGCAGTTCCTATTCCTAATTTTTGTCTTGCAGGTTTGATCTGTCCCAATATCTTTATAGACATTTCATCTGCTAATCTTAGCAATTCTTCGTCGTCTATGTTGGGTAATAGCGATGCTTCGTCGTCTGAATCCATCATGTTCAGTTGGTCTAATTTTATTCTTGATAAAGCATCGGCGTTCTTATTTAGCTTTTCCTTCTTATAAACCACTTCGAAATTATATTCTTCCAATCGTGTTCTCCATCTCATCAGTCGTGAGTTCGGTTCTTTGAGTGACCACAACCAAACTAACGGCTTATGATCGGTAAAGATCGTAAATTTGCGTCCATATAAATATGGTCTAAATTGTTTAATTGCGTAAACAATAGCCAATAATTCCTTTTCAATGGTCGAATATCGTGTTTCGGTTTCTGATAATGTTCGCGACGCATAGCAGACTGGTTTGTCACTTCCTATTTTTCCTTGTGACAGTACTGCTCCTAATGCTATATCTGAAGCATCAGTTGTTACAATAAACTCTTTTCCGAAATCAGGGTATTGTAAAATCGGGTCATTTGTCAATAGCTGTTTACATTTCTCAAACGCTTCTTTATATTCCGATGTTATTTCAATTTTTGCGTTCTTCTTTAAACACTTCGTGAAGGGTTTGGTTACTTGGGCAAAGTTCTTTATAAATCGCCTATAGTATCCTAACAATCCTAAGAAAGATTTTATTTCTTTGCGTGTTGTAGGAATTGGATACCTTTCTATCGCTTCTATTTTTCCAGATTAGGTTTCACACCTTCATTCGTAACCAAATGTCCTAAGTATTTAAGGCCCTTCTTCAGGAAATTACATTTCTCGAAATTACATTTTTATTTCTCGATTAATCTATCAAAAACTTTTGTTAATTTTACAATATGCTCTTCCAATGATGCCGAATATATTACGATGTCGTCGAGGTACACCATACACGTGTCTTCTTGTAAACCTCTTAATACGTTGTCCATTAGTCTTTGAAACGTAGCTGGTGCGTTTTTCAATCCAAACGGCATTCGTTTAAATTGAAAATGCCCTTGTTCCGTACTAAACGCTGTTTTAGGTGCATCTTTTTCTTTCATCTCGACTTGATGGTAACCACTCGCCAAATCTAACGATGTAAAGTATTGGCTTCGGCCTAACTTATCTAAAATGTCTGATATATTCGGAATTGGGTATTTGTCCTCAATTATTTTTTCATTCAATTTTCGGTAATATATTACCATACGATGTTTTAATCTGCCGTCCTTCTGCGTAGTTACAATGTGTACGGGGGCGGACCACGGAGATATACTTTCCTCTATGATATCTTGTTTCAGAAGTTCCGAGACTTGCTTCTAAATTTCCTTTCTTATCACCATTGGTTGTCGGTATCGTTTTACAAACACGGGTTCGTTATCTTTCATGTTTAATTGGTGTTTAATCTTGTGAGTAAAAGTTAAACGTTCACCGTCTGTATGGAATAATTTATTATACTTCATCAAAAGTGCTTTTAAGGTTGCTTGTTCTTCGATGTTCAGGTTATCATTTTCTACGAATTCTTCGATTTGTTCTATGTTTAGTTGATTTAATTGGTCTTTTTCTTGGTACCTTATATTAATTCGTTCTTCTATCTCGTGAATTGGTTCCACCTTAATATGATGCAATCGGTTATAGGTTTTTAACATCATATTAGTAGGGTTGTTCACTCTAATTAATGTTTCATTGTTCGTTACTTTTACAAGCGCTTCTGGTGCTAAAGTTATCTCTTCTCCTGTTGGTAATTGTGTCTTCGTCTTTGGAAATAACGCATATCCATTTTTCATATTATTAACTCTATATTTTAGTATTTGATTTTGATTAGGGAGTAACTTAACTTCATCCAATTTGGTATAATAGGGTATTTTCGTTTTTGATGTTATCAAAATTTCGTTTTCCGTATCTACTTTTCCTTTGATTGCCTTTAAGATGTCCATTCCAATTAATATGTCGTATAATTTTGAAAAATTGAAACAATAAAATACGTGTTCTTTATCATCTTTAAATAAGTCCGGTAAAGGGGCTTTGATAGCTTGATGTCCGATTTCAAGTCCGTGAGGCGTTTGAATTTTAAAATTTTCTTCGAAACCATAATCTTCTTTCATTTCATTGTAAATTTTTGTGTTTACCAAGCTTTTCGACGCACCTGTGTCTATTAAAATTTTAAAACCGTTAAACTTTATGTAAGGCAATCCGGGGTTATCAGTTGCGTTGTAAGTTATAACTCCTGTTATATGACGTGCTGGTTTGGTTGAACCATGAGAAAATTTAGAGCACTTGCTTCCTCTTGGTATTCTTCATAAAATTCATTCTGAGGAATTTGCTCGACATTTACTTCGCCGAATTCTGTGTTATCGAAGTTCTCATACTCGTCTGTCTCGTACATCTGTGGTTGTGAGAATTCCTGGTTGTTCACATTCTCATTTCCCATATCTTCAGGCTGTCTTATCATGTTATTGTTTTGCCACGGTCGCTTAGCAGGTCTTTGAAAGCTAGACGCTGGACGTTTCATCGCTGACGTGTCAATGTCCATAGGCGTTGGTCTATCAGGTGTTCTCTGTTGAACTTGAGCTGGTGATAACGCAAATCTTGGCGTATAATTTCTTTGTTGTACCGGCGCTGGCGGTATGAATCGTTGAGATTGGAAATTTTGACGAAATTGCGGTTGTGCTTGCGGCCAAGGTAACGATAATCTCGCTACTGGTTGTTGTTGTGCTCGCATCATTTTATTGGGATTCGGATTTTGAGATATCGATCTGAATACTGGAGTAAATGGTCGTTTACACGCATCTAAATACCTTTTCTTCTGTACGTTGTAATTTTCGATTTCAATTGCGTATCCTTCCGCTGTTTCGATGTCGCCTGGCTGTCGTAGTTTTACTTCCATGCCCAATTTCTCGTTGATCATGTCAAGACCAAACAGAAATGTACGTAATGCCAATTGATTATATTGGTTAATCTTCATATGACGAATATCTAAATTATCTTCTGTTAGATTTATCTTTGATAATAGGGTGTACAACGTTCCCTTAATTCTAACTGCGTAATCTTGCGCACTTTCGTTTGTTTTCGGGGTCACATTATTCAAATCGTGCACCAAAACATCCTCTGACCTTTTGTCTCCAAAACTATGCACTAAAATTTCTTTTAGCTCCGGCCACGAAGTTGGAATTCTGTTCGCATCAACTGCTTCTCTAGCTCTTCCTTCTAATTTTCCCATAAAAATCATAAGGAGTCTTCCGGCCATTCTGGCATTGTTTGGGTTTGGATTTAAAAATTCTTCGATCAGGTATTCGCATGCTGTTACATAACTACGGAGAGTGGTTTTATCTCCACTAAAAACTGGTATCAGGTTCTGATCTACCGGTTTTATTTCCATGTTTAATTGTTCTTCGACTTCACGTAAGGCAATTAATATGTCTTCGCAATTTAGGTTCTCAATTTTGGATGTAGGGTTTTATACTGGAATCACTGAGTTAAATCAATAGGTACTTACAGTATGATTGTTGTTGTTGTTTTCATTTGGTTCATCAATCCAGGGATTTTCCAATTTTAGGGTCCTCCTCGACTGGTTGATCTTCTCGTTGGTTAATCGATCCAGGGAATTTCCAATTTTAGAATCCTCCTCGACTGGTCGATCTTCTCGTTGGTTCGGATAGTCCTCAAAGGATTAAAATCCACCGTTCACTCGCGACGTTTTTAATTCACAAATGTCCGTAGTAACTATCCTACTGACTGCGCCACTTTCGATTTTAGAAAGATTGTATTTGTTTTTCAAAAATAAGATTTTATTATACTCTTAAAACAAATGATTTTACAAAGTTTTATTATTGATTAATTCTAAGTTTTACAATTTATAATAACGGAGACGTGCGATTTGGAGCGCGACCGGTTACTATATCCCATTTGATAAACGGTTCGCTCCTTTTATACGTTTTCTGTTATCTTGTCTCTTTTCTAGGAATCCATCGTTCGTTCTTCGGGTGGATTCCTATTCACACCTCGTAACAATATATCAAGAACGTTTTAGCATTGTAGAGTAATCGAAATGTTTTTAACTGAGTAACAATTAATTTTTAGGATATTAGTAGATTTAAGTGTAGCTGAATAATAATAATATTAATAATATTAATAGATTTAAGTATAAATTAAGAGCAGAACTGTTTTGTAAAATATTTAAAAGGAATAAAAGCTTAAAGCACAACAGCAGAGCTTCATTTCTAGTTTTTAACTGTGAAGAAAAGGAAGAAGGAGTGAAATTATAAAATGAATTTGTAAGAACCTAATCGTAACAGTTATCGTTTGACAGGCAAACGAATTGATCGAGGATTTTTTAACAAGTTGATAGATAAACTTCCGATAGAACTTCATTTGCCAGGATATAATTTTTGTGGACCGGGTACCAAGTTGGAAAAGAGATTATCGAGAGGAGATCGAGGCGTGAATCCATTAGACGAAGCGTGTAAGAAACACGACATAGCATATACGGTCAGTTCAAATTTAAAATTTAGACACGACGCAGACAGAGCATTATATAAAGCAGCGAAAAAACGAATACGAAATAAAGAGTCTACTCTTGGAGAAAAAGTGGCATCGTCCGCAGTTGCCGCCTTAATGAAAGCAAAAGTAGCGGTCGGTATGGGCGTAGGTAGAAAAAGAAATCGTACGGGTCGACGACCTTTAAAAAAAGTCCGAACGCGTGTAAAGCGTGGTGGAGCTATATCTTTTGTAGATGCACTTCGATTCGCTCGCAACGCAATATCGAGATCAGGTGCTAAGAA
This sequence comes from Onthophagus taurus, assembly GCF_036711975.1. NCBI lineage: Eukaryota > Metazoa > Arthropoda > Insecta > Coleoptera > Scarabaeidae > Onthophagus > Onthophagus taurus. The sequence goes on from NC_091966.1 coordinate 20,737,596, forward strand.
TTTGTTGACAAACGTTAAAGCGGCGTACGGAGCTTTGAAAAAGATAAGAAAAAGAATTTCCGGACCTAGAGGTCGAGTTATTCGAATTCCGAAAACAGGAGGATTTTTACCTTTAATTCCCCTGTTCGCAGCTTTAGGTGCCCTAGGTGGTATCGGCGGTGGTGCTGCCGCTATTGCAAGAACTATAAACAACCCGAAAACAGCTAGAGAGCAATTAGATGAAGAACGAAGACATAACAAGGCTATGGAAGCAAAGGCCGTAGGTAGCGGATTTTATATAAAACCATATAAGAAAGGTTGCGGTTTGTTTATTGAAGGAAAGGGGAATAATGTTGGCGGCACAGGTTACTTCAATAAACCCTATAAGAAAGGTTGCGGTATAACCACTAGTTCAAAAAACTAGTTCGAATACCTCGTCGTGCGTTAACTAACGTCGAGTTGGAAAAGTTTGCGAAAGTACTAAAAATTCCACATTTCCGGGGTATATTTATGAGAGACAATCTCCCGAGTAAGATTAAAAAGAAGGAAAGAGGTATTGTTAACTTGGACAACTTGAAAGGACGAGGGACGCATTGGGTCGCCTATAAGAAAGACGACAAGGACATATACTATTTCGACAGTTACGGTGATTTAAGACCGCCATTAGAAATTGAACAATATTTTCTGTCAGACGGTAGGGGTGGTCAAGTAAAGTATAATTACTGTCGATATCAAAGAGAAATAGATCAAAATTGCGGACAGTTGTGTCTGAAGTTTCTAAGTAATAAAAGGATCTATTAGAGTCTAGAGACGTTTACACGTTCAGAAGTAATGGAGAAAGAAGCAATACACACGACATATACATTTACGTTGACTGGAAAGTCATCTGAATTGACTTGTAATTTTAATCCTCCGATCTATTTGAACGAATTTGGTAGTTACGAGTTGGCTCTTTTGAATTTCGAAACGTTTAATAGTTTAGCAAACGTTAATAAAAACAACAACGTAATCCAATACGAAGATAAGACAGGACATTTTAAAAACAATATAATAGTACCTGTTGGAACGTACGATATTGATGATATTGCCGAGTTCGTGAATGAACAGCTAGACAAAAGACACGCTAAAGGAGTCGTAATAAGGATTAAGGGGAATAATAACACACAACATTCTTTAATAAAAAGTACGCGTCGAATTAATTTTGCATGCGATAATTCTATAGGGCCGTTACTTGGCTTCAAGCCTCAAATATTACCTAGAGATACGGAAGTGGAATCCGATTTCGTAGTATAAAGTATAAATAAAACGAACGCCTTACAAATTTATTGTAATTTAGTGACTGGATCGTATAATAACGGAGTTCCCGTGCACGTTTTATATCATTTTTTTCTCAAACGTTCCGGCAGGTTTTAAAATAATCGAATCACCACAACTGCCTATTTATTTACCGGTTTTACTGAACGTGATTAGTAGCTTAACAGTACGTATACTTGATCAGGACGGAAACTTGGTAGACTTCAGAGAAGAAGAAATAACAGTGAGAGTTCACCTGAGATCGATAAATTGAATTATTTAAATTGAAATATTTAAATTTGACTAACGTTATGACAGTGTTATATCAAAACAAAAGAATGCGGTGGTCAAGAAGAGACAGAGCGAGAAAATTGTTTAATGGAGAAAACTATAAAGCGCGCGTTATCAGTCAACGTAGCGGCAGTAGAAGACGATCCATTCACCGATTATCACACGAAGTGTTCAAGTAATGGACATTTTAAAAGTAACGGATAAGATAAAAACAGATCACTCTATCGTAAGTTATGAATTCCATTCGCATCAACCGTTTGGATCGACCACGTTCGATAACAATGACGAAATTAGAATTTCAATTCCGGAAATAGATAATTATACTTTACCGAGCGAGAGTTATCTATACGTCGAGGGTAGCGTTCGTAAGTTAGCCGCGGACGGAAGTATAACAAAAGATGCCAGCGCAACGGGGCAATTGGTTAACAATCCCGTTGCATTTATGTTTAGCGATATTCGATATCTTATTAACGGAGTACATGTTGATGGTGTGCGGAACGTCGGTATAAGCTCATGCATGAAGGGTTATTTCTCATCTACACAGAACGAGGTGGTGAAATTAGAGAACGCCGGTTGGCACATAAAACCTTGGAAAGATGATATAGCGGGTGTTTCAAAGGCTTTAAATAAAAATGGAAATTTCGGTCTTAGCGTTCCGCTAAAAAGTTGCTACGATTCGCAGAAGATTTCAGAAAGATCATGATGAACGTTCGACAGGAACTTGTGCTAATTCGCGGACATGATGATACGGACGTCATCTTTCAACCAGCAGCCGCTCCGAACGACGAAAAATTCGAAGCAATCTTGGGCCGTCAAAACTGCTCCACAATTGGAAACGCCTAGATTTATAATCATCGGATTTCAAACAAATCGAAAGGGTATACTTACGCGCCGTTAATTGGAATCGATTGCACGTATCAACAGGAAGCAATACATAAAAGCGGAGTAGAAATAAAAATCGAGTATTCAACGAAAAATCCAATCCCGGAGGGTACGACAGCTTACGCATTAATTCTGCATGACAGAGCATTTGTGTATTCGCCTCTTACGAAAATTGTTAAGCAATTAATATAGTGGTACTGTTGAAGCAACGTCATTTAGTGTATCTCTAAACATCGAAGGAAACGTTTGCATATAGTGGTATATTATGGTTTTTCAAAGGGATTTTATTATTTTGGACATTCAAGGTTTCACGATAAACGCTGAAGAATTTATCCCAAAGGAACTGGCTTCTTACGACAGTAATCATTGTATAAGTCATTACGTGTTTCAACCTAGTCGAAGCTTTTCTTCACTATCTACCAAATTTCGCAATACGGCGAATTGGTTAATAAGTCATCATCATTGTATTGATTGGAACGACGGGTTTGTTCCTGCGTATCGTTTCGATGAGATCGTTTGTTATTTGTGTCGTTCGACAAAAGTAGCGTACGTAAAAGGACGTGAGAAAGCTACATTTTTAAGAAGAATTTTAACAATACCGGTAAAAGAATTGCCGGAAAATGAATGCAAATTGGAGGTTGGTGCGCTGATGTGTCCCTATCATAAAAAGAGACCAAGTATGTGCTCCTTATCGAATGTTTTTTATTTATTTTCATACGTATTCAGACATCTATAACTATATGTAAACGAATTGAGAAAGGCAGACGAGTAGTAGCGGTAGAGCAGTTCAAGATGGAACAGTCTTTGGCGGTTAGTTACCAGATTGGGACTTTCAACTTTTATAATTAATAAAGTGTGGGATATTATGGAAAGATACGAATCTGATTTATCTTTTGCGAATATTAAAAACTACGAATTATGTTATTTACCAATCGATTATTATATCAATAAAGTAAAGCCATTAGATTTGGCGGCGGTTTGGTTTAAATTACCGTTGAAGTATAGAAACGATGAGCGATTACAAAGCAAGCTGCCCTGTTTTGAACATTATAATTTACATCATTGGGAAACGCATATTGATGGTCCACCATCGGCAAGAAAGGATTGTTCTTTATGTAAGGTTTAGTATATAAACATTGTCAGTTATAGATTGTAAATTAATAATAATAATAAAAGATTGTAAAAAGTGTAAAAAGTTGTTTTAATTTAAAAGAAAAAATAGTTAATCTAAATGAATACATGTTATGTATACATTGGGTTGGGTTGGTATGACTTGGGTTGTAAATTGAAAAAGTATTAAATTGGAAAAGGAAGAAAAAAGGGGGAAAAAAAAAAAGAGAAAAGAAAAAGGGAAAAGGATTGTTTATTGAAGCTCCTCCTATGCTCCTCCCATGCTCCTCCTCAGGCTCCTCACAAAAGTGGAGATGGAAGAGTGGGGATGGGAGTGGGGGAAATCTAAAATTTCCCCCCCCCCCCCAGTTGCCAGGAAAGTTGAGCCAGAAGTACCCCCACTCTAACTCCGCCCATTCCCCACTTCTCCCCCTTGCCACGCCCCCCCCCCATTCATTACTCTACTATAAGAAGGCACCTTTTTTGCTGACGTGTTTTATTTGGTGAGTAACCTTTTCTACTTCCATGTTTATATGATATATTCTTGCTTTATTTCATCATAACAGCTCGTTCTACTTTGTTTTTGTGAGTACAACTTGTTTATTTGTTTGTTATGTTAAATTGATATTTTTTTTCCAATTCCTACAGGACCTTACTGCTGATCAGTTCGATTTTATTGTTCGATTAGACCGATCAGTTTTTGATAACTTCGTAATTTCAGCAACTTTTTTCTGGTAAGTATAGTCTCCTTTCTTGGAGACGGGGAACTGTGAACACCGGAAGAAGGGTGCAGGTTTGTGGTTACCGCCAGATAAGTATAGAGAGCTTCGACGGGAGACCCGTGCTCGTTCGCGAAGTACCAAACCCAAGCGTGTGTCAGTTGAACCTGCGACTCTGTCAAAGGTTGAAGTGACACACTCGGAAGTGGCTAGCGGCGATGAGTCCAACGACTCTCTTTCTTTAATGGCGGTATCCCAACACTGCACCGAAAACCGGACATACTTTAAAGCTATTAATACAGCTTTTGTTTCTAAGGCTTCTTCTTCTAAAGCTTCGTCGATTCCCACTCCCCCTACTAACATAAACATTCCTACCATCGAAATTCCCTCATTAAGCCCGAAAGTACAAATCTTAAGGGTGGACACAATTCCCGCTACTTCAGTCATTTCCGATGTACCTGCCAGCCTTTTTTCAAATGCAATGTGTGCAGCAGTAGAAACAACCAAAGAGGAGATTTTGACCGAAATTAATATTTTGTATCAAAATTTTTATAAAGACCTTCATGCAAAGGTACTTCAATTGCAGACCTCTTTGAGAGAACTTGCACAGTTTAGGGAAGGGCTGGCGTCGAGTTCTAACCACTCTTTAACAACGTCACTCGACATCACCGTTGCAACATTAACCGTTGAAATGAAAAAAGCAGAATTCATTTTGTCTTCTTTACATACTAATAACTTCCCTTCCTAGGTAAAAGATGTCCGGTAGCAACAACTTCGGGAGGGTGCTCACGTTGGAGCGAAGAGTTGCGTCATTGGAGGTCAAAGTAGATACCCTGTTTCAGCTGGTAGGCTATATCTATAATCTTTTTTGCACGTTTTTAATTTCATAATCTGCTTAGGTAAACAATATTGTCTCAGAGTCGGCAGTGGTGAGAGGGCAGGTGCATGTTCAAAACATGCACATACACCATTGTTACGGTAGATCATGACTCACTTACTAGTATTAAGTTAATTGACCTCCTCCTCGAACGTATCCCCCCAAAAAATTTGCCGATTCAAGAACCTCCTCGCATATTTTAAAGCTTCGTATACCTTTACACAATAACTTTTAAAAAAATATCCCGCAGGTAGATCATGACTCACTTATTTGTATACCTACATGTCCCAAAACCGTATACCTTTGTGTACAATAAGTTAAGAGATATATCGAAAACATTAACAGTTCATTGAGAAGCGTCGAAGGATAAACATAGTAATTGTTTTCATCTAGGTAAACAGGTTACATATAAAGATAAATTTTTAATAACATAACCTAAATAAAGATACATTTTTAATAAAAATAAATTTTTAATAATTTCGTCAAAATAACATGACCTTCTCAAGTTAATTGACCTCCTCCTCTCTTCATCGAATCTCCTCCGACCGTCAAAAGAATCGCCGATTCAAGAACCTCCTCCTAGAACGCAGGTTCGAGGAGGAGGTTCTTGAATCGGCGAATCTATACTACTGACTGGAAACAAGATACACAAGAAGAGGTAAAACCAATAGCAGAAAGCCTAGTTATCAGGAGGGCATGGTTCACAGAAACAAAGGCCTTACTAAAATCAAGTAACACTAGCAAGGTAACACAACGGTTATCACACGCTGATCTAATATCATCGGTGATCGTAATCAGTGCTGTAGTAGTACCATGCCCTTCACGAAAACCAGACTGGACCTTGTTAATCAGATCAAACTCCTCAAGATATTTATGAATCTGCAAATAAGCTAAATGTTCAACAACTTTTGACAACGTAGATAGAATAGAAATGGATCGAAAGTCACCAACATGGGACGGAGATTTAATTTTTGGGATAGGAATAACATAGGCAATTCACCAGACTGAAGGAAATATAGACTGTTCAAAAGAACAGTTGAAAATATGTGTTAGAGGAGTAATAACTATATCCAGAATGGGTAATGGGAATCTGAGTCCAATACCATCTGCTCCGAGACTAGTGGACTTGGAGTAAGTTAAAGCATCCCGGACCTCAGCATCTGTAACCAAGCTCAATGAAAAGGAAAGCACGTTGCTAGATGCAAGGATTTCATTAATAGTATTCTGCCTAGTTATGTTACTAACCACCACAGGAGGATCCGCAAATATGTATATTATATGCTTATGCAATATCAAACCAAAACCGGGCCCCTGTAGGTGCAGGGCCTTGACGCGCGCCTCAGACGCCTACTGGTTAATCCAGCCCTGTATGAAAGTGTAGAACTAAAATAATTAAATATAACAGAGTTAATATTTAAACAGAACAATAATAAAATACAGAGGATCCAGAAAGTAAAGCGATAAAGTAATAATACAAAAAGCCATAGAAGATATAGCTTGTAAAAAATATGTTTTTAAAAATATTCTATTCTGACATAAGTTATTTTATAAAAACAATTTTAATTAATGTATTTGTAATTTGTAAAATTTATTTTTACCTTTTATAATAATAGGTGGTACTGTCCTGATGATGAATGCGGTTAGAATTTGAAACCGGTTGAGCCAAAATAAAATTCATCTAAATACACATAGTTTTATTATCTTATAACTAAATACAAAGATGGAAAGAAGTAATCACAAAAATAATAATAAAAAAAAGTTGTAACGGCTCCATTCCACAATCCATTTGTTTGCAGGAATTACGTCATCGTATTTGAACGTGTTCATCGCCTTCTTCGACTTCTTTAAAGGTCATTACGAATTTAGGTAATTTTCTATTTTGTACGGAATCGTCCCTCATTGTGCTTGTGGTTTGCCGTCGTCATCAATGTTAACATTACCACGGCGTGAAGATACCCCGTCATCATTAACATCGCGATCGCCCTCGTTATCAGTATCATCTAAATTTTGATTGCACGTAACTCGCTCCAAAAGTTTTAGATCGGACAAAATTGTAACTACTATCTCAACTAGCTCACTTCACTAGTCGCGTTTTCAATTGATCACACATCTCAAATCGAAATCAATTTTCCCAGCTTTAAATTATTTCCGATAAATTCTACTTTTGTAAATTTTTCTTATGCTAGATGGCGGTTTTCTAGATTTATTAATGGGGTCATACACACTAATTAAATCTAGAGAAAATTTTTACGTAAAACGATATATGCAAGTATATGAATGAACACAAAATAAAAGAAATATTTTGATAAATTTTATATTTTGCGTAATTTGATGTGGAAAATAGCAAGTATTCAAACGAAATAATTTCGCTGCTTTTCTGTGACGTAGGAAGTGCACAGTCTGAAACAACTTAAATTGTTTAAGGATTTTTAGCTAAAATACAGGGTGCTTAGAAATTGGCGAATAACGTACACGTAGTGACATTCTTCGATCTCAATCGAAAAGCTTAATGTTAAAATGTTATTCTACTATGTTGCCAAATGTGTTTTTCATGATAATGAAAAAATGTTAAAAACTAACTTTAAAGCTAAAGAAAATAACTTTAACAAAAAAACTAGTTTTCAAAACTCTTTTTATTCTAAATTACAACTTATTTATCAACAGATATTGAATATTAATGATTATTTATGGACAAATTATCCGAACTTTGAGAGCCTCATGAAGACGTATGATAATGGTACAACAGTTTAAAATTAAGATTTTCGCTTTAGAATCGAACGAACGCTACGTGTACATTATTCGCCAATTTCTAAACAGTTCGTGTGTTGAATATTGGGGCGACATAATGGGATCAAAGTTAATAATCTTTTCATTTTTCGTTTGAAAATTTATTTCAACGATCACGGTTTTACCGGATTTGCAGCACATTTTTACAAAGATTAAATCACTGCTTAAAATCTCAGACCATCTTGAGGTAGGTTTAAACATTTTCTATTTTATTCTTTTATTCTAACTTATCCTAAACCTAAATTCTTTCAAACTCAATTCATCCATGATAAATAAAATCACCCATTCTTTCATTCATCCTTAACTACTATTATTTACATATTTACAGTATTTTTTGGAACGTAGGGTAAAGTGGGGTAAATGTAATCAGGGGGTAAGTGTAATCTGATCCTCTATATTTTTTTTGTAACATTTTGAAGCTTTTATTGTTCAAAATTCGAAAATATAACCCTTTTTATACCTATGTTCACATTTATTAATCTCTTTTGGTTTCAGCTGTTCTCTTAGGTTATTTTCAACAAGGAATCTGATTGTGCTGCCAGATTCCGATTTGGATATCAACAAAACATTTTATACCAGCGATTATATTTACCCCACCGAAATGCAGATATGGGGTAAATGGAATCGCGAGACTGGGGTAAATGTAATCGCGGGATAACTTTTCCCCAGCCTCGTCTGCCTTGACTTTATAGTTCATAACCTGTTGTTATAGCCTAAGAAGTACAGTGTGTGAAAAAATCGAGGTAAAAATAGTGTAAATACTTAGGTACCAAAGACTAAACTATAAAAACAGTGTTTTGAAATCTTTAAAATAACCACCTACCTACCGAAATACTTACCATAGACTAAAATGTATACAGTTCTTCCTAGTGAGTTCGTAATTCAAAATGGTGAAAGTGTATAAGAAAAAAAAGCTAAACTTTTAAAAGATGCGCTTAGAAATCAGATCAAAATATCCTATTGGATGTTTCCTATTGGATCCTTTATTAAGCAGTGGTGCAGCCCAGAAATATAAAATCCCATTTTCTACTCTTTAAAAAAACCTCCGAGGTACCAGAGGATCAAAAAGTACGTCCAAAGGAAGATCTACCGCAGATACCTGCAGCTGACGAAGAAAAATTAGTGAATGCCATAAAAACAATGGAGAAATGGGGCTGGGGGCTGAGCCGAAACGACATCATAGAATTAGTGGGAACGCATATTACGAAAAATAATTTCAAAAAGGCCATTTATTTAAAGCTGGACTTCCAGGCGAGGATTGTTTTTTAGCCTTTAAAAAAAGGCACAAGTTGTCTGTAAAAAGCCACAAGGACTGGACTATGCCAGAAAGAAGCCCGATGATCCATTTGTGATTGAACAATATTTTGACATCTTAAAAGAAACCCTGGAAAGCAACGGTCTGCAAGATAAGCTTTCGATTTACAACTTCGACGGAACTTTTTTTGGTTTATTCAATCATCATTTCTTTTGTTAGTTGGTAGTTTATCTATAAGTTTTATATTTATCTCTACCCCTAACTTCCAGCCCTTATAACCATTTTCAAACATTATATTATGTTATAACCACTACTCTATTGGTTTTGTTTTGCGCTTTTAGGATTAACGATCAAAGCATAAAAAATCGTTGTTTTGTGCGGATCTGACCTGTGAATGTAAGTTTAGTGAAGGTTTTAGTGAAGGTAAGTGATTTAAATAAGATATTTGAAATATACATAGATGCAGAGGCATACACTACGGTAAATATATATAAATTAAAAATGTTTAATTTTTATAAGTGTGTTTCTGTAAGTCGTGGTATAAGTTTTATCGCATATACTGGAGCAAAAACGATTCGTGTAAAACAAATTGGCGAAAGACTACAAATAGCAAAGATATAGATCAACAAAATTAGGAAACTTTTACACATTTTTGCAAATAGCATTGTTTCCTCCGATCCGATTCAACTCACAAATTATCTAATGATTTGATTTGTGTATTAAAATTTCTAAAATTTGATGCCATTGTATGCTGACGTATTATTTTTTTTACACAAATTCTCATTATTTTTACTGTAGTAAGTATATATAATATGTGGTAACGTTTATGCACGACTAACATAATATATAGCCTGCATTTATCCCCTAATAAAAAAAACTGGTGGGTCAAATGTTCAGAATTTTTGACATTATGTATACTGCAAAGACTGTTTTTAATTTTTAGCGGCATGATTTCAGCCATTTTCAGAAATTTTCCAGCAACTCTTGGAGACAGTTCTCTAGAGAGAGAATTCTTCAAAATAATTTCGTATCTTACCGTTTGTTAACAATATGTTACTGTTTGTCTACACTTATACAATGTACACCATTAGCCTTTGTGTGAATAAAATTATTCTTTGTAAACAATATATTTTTTAATTTTTTACTTCATTATCCTTTAAATGTTCACTTCGTTTGACTTTTGAGGGTATCCTCTGGCTTAAAAAGTTGACGTGTTAGACAAAGCGTACGGTTATTTTGAAATTCTGATATCTAAACTTGCACGCTGCTTGTAGTTGTCATCGAGGTATTTGATCTTCTTTCTTTCTGTTTTTCATATATTTTTCGATGTTTATAGCGCTTGTTCTCGTTCATTTGGTTTAATTCATTTAATTTTTCCATATCTGGTATGTATTGATCTTCTTCAAGAGCCATAATTACATGGTTGTGTAAAATTCCAAATAGTAGAAGAGGTGTTTTCTGGATACCTTTGTTCTTCATGCTGTTCCTCTGTATGTAATAAATCCTGTCGGACTACCAAAGATTCCAGTAATTTCTTTCATAATTTCTATAGTATCGTATTCTTCATCAACAATCGTTTTGATAATCAGAAACACTGTTAAATATAAATATTTTTAATTTTTTAATATTTTATTTATTACCTGTTGTCTCTTGTTTTCTTCTTGCACACCCATTTTATTCTTTATATTAACTAACAACGTCCTTCTAATATCAATTCCTTATCGAAGAAAAATAGGTCTAATGTTTAGATTTAATCAAACATTAACGTTTAGTTTAACTCACCTTTTCAAAAACTTATGAATCCAATTAATCGATTTCTAAAACACCATCTAAACACCATCTAAACGGGTTCTTAGTTTAAGAAAACATTTATTAAATTAGATGTTATCCACATTTAAGACAATTTATTTTATTTCATCATGTTCCAAATCCTAACTCACACACGGACAAGATGCGTGACTAAACAACAAACAAAAATTGCCTCTCGGAGATGGTCGAATGCTTCCATTAATTATTTCGTAACCCAAATACTCTACTTCTGACTTCAAGGATTGACATTTGTTCCAATTAATCTCTAATCCGTGATCTTCAGCAACCTTTAATACATTTTCCAATCTTTCCAGAGCCTCCCTCTCGTTTTCAGCTATAATTATGATATCATCCATGTATGTTAGAATCATTTCATCCCTACTTTCGAAATCTTTGAAGGTATTGTTAATAAATCTTTGGAATATGGCCGGTGAATTGCAAAGCCCAAATGGTTTTCGAAGTAATTGATATTGACCAGCAGGGCACAAAGGGTGTAAATTTTCTAATTCTTCTTCAACGAATATCTTTGATTTATGCAATCTGTCTAGTTGCTCTTTAGTAACAGGTGATGGGTACCTGTATCTTTCACATTTTATTAATTTTTCGGTAATCTACACATAGGTCTCCATTTTTTTTTGAATAAAACTATCGGACTTGAATAGTCAGAACAGCTGTGTTCGACGACTCCTTCACCTAGCCATCCAATTTGTTTATTTATTTCATCCATTTCTGCCTGCGATAAACGTCGTAGTCTATCGGAAATCGGAATGTCTTCTTTTAAAACAATTTTTGTTTGTATTAGAATTGTTATACGTTTTTCCGGTCGATAATTGTTGATCAATTTTTTAACCTCTTCTCTTAACTTCGTGTCTTTTATCTCAGGTAAATTGTCAATCGTGTCGTCATCAACAGCAATTTACATAAATTCTAATTTTTCCTGTATTTTCGTGAAATGGATTTCAGACTGGTTAATCAATACTTCTACCTGTGAGAGTAAATCATCGCCCAAAAGTAACCTGCACTCATAACGTTTTCAGGTACAATGTGTATTGTAGACTGATTCACATCGCCATCTATAATAATGTTACACACAGTCCCAAAATCTAATGTTGCCAGTAAATGCTATAAATTTTTCTTCATGTCGTGGTATCTTGAAGCCTAAGCAGTTGTTGATGAAAATGAGGTTGATTGCGCTTCCACTTCTTTATAATTCTGTCCTACTTCATACGCCATTTCATCATTACAGCCCTTTCTTCAAAATTTACTATCCAATCAGTTTCCTGCATTTCATCTTCGCCAGACAATGTATAAATAATCTTCTACATCACGGAACGATAAGGCAAAAGTCGGTTTTGTTGAATGGTCAGCATTGAAATGTTTTTATCGACGGTTTTTCATCATCGATATAATCTTCCGTCTTCTTCATCGCTTTCACTGCTTGATTCTTCACTTTCTACGTATAATTTCTTCGACTCCATTCTGGTCTACATCAACTTCATCGGTTTCATTGTTTCTTGGTTGTCGTCGCCGTCTTGAATGCAATCTACCTTTATCCTGTCTTCAGCACCGTACTGGTATTCTTCTTCGTTTCTTACACGTTGTGGCATTTTCCATCTTCATTTTCACCGTCTTATTTTTCTTTATCTTTCTTACGTCATCATCGACCGAGAAAATTATAGTATTATCAAATTCCACAAAATCCTTGCCATCGTCTTTATTCATCACATTTTCGTTTTCTTGTTTTTTTAGTTGTAAAAAAAGTTCTTGTAGAAACAGTCGTTATCAATTGGTAACGAACGCTGTCTGTGTGGCAGCACGTTCCGGCACGATGGAAAATTACGATGGCGCGACGCTCGCCATCGTAGCGAAAGGTGGCTATACATTTGTTGCGTACCAGCGTATTGTATCACTACTGCGTATCATAAAATGCAACGATGCAACGCAGTGTCAATGTATTGTCCCATATCGCCACTGCGTATCCTAATTAAATGTGCAACGGGTATGCGATACGAACCAAAAGTGTGACGTTTGTGGATGCATCAAATTCCGATCAAATTTATTAACCGACTTGAATTTTCAATCTGTAAGCGTATTGTACAAAAATTTTACTAGGATGCGCCATCGACATAGACTTTATGTCTATGGAATGCGTGGGATTCTCGATTCTTATTCCAGTCTTTAATACTTATTTAAAATATCAAAGCAAACAATCAAATTTTCATTTTCTCCCTGTCCATCAACGGTCCTATCCATTTATGTTGCAATTTCCTCTGACGCATCTTGTTTTCGAAATGTATTGAAATGGTTCGGATGTTTCAGATCCCAAACGATTTCATACCTCTGCTAAGTATCGATAAAACTTATAGTTTCTTCTTTACTCCATTTGCACAACACAATGTCGAGTGGCGAGAGAAAAACGAGCTCGTACCAATACTACGTACGTACTGAACAAGATTGAACGTGCAACGCAACCCGTCCAAATACGATTCAACTCCGTATTGTATCATTTCTTTGACGTGACGGTGAAAAACCGACAAATAGGCGATCGAACTCGTTGGGTATCTTTGTATCATATTTTAATACGCAACTATGCAACGCTTCCCCGTACACTCTGATACGCAACGCTCGGTGGTACGATACACCGATATGCAACCTTAACGTGTTTCAACAAGAACGGTGGTTATTTTAGCTCTAGTTATTGTTTACTTCACAATAATTTGCTTACTTACAGTCTTATGAACAGTTTTTGTCACTAAACACTTTATATGGATCCCAAATTGGCCCTCAAATTTGTAGTATTAGGTTGTCAAATTAAAATCACATGTATTAAAAGTAACAAATCAAAATATTTATTTTAATATAAAGTGATAAACTATTAACCCTCCAGTTGACGGGCTGTGTCTGTGAGACCTGCCAAAATCATTTTTTATTGTATCTTTCCAAATATGTTGTTAAATTGATTTATCGTCTGGGTACCTTCTTATTTTTACTAAATAAGTTTTGTCGTTTAGTTATGAGAAAGGCTTTGGGCCTATTAGACCCAACCCGTGTGTTCGTTTAATTTTTTTCATCTAACTTTTTATCATAAATGATAGAAACGTTATTGTTAAATGAGTTCTATTGTGTATAAAGTGTTTTGGGACATCACCAGTCTTGTAACTACGTTTGGACAATACCGATACAAGAGAGGAGCAACAGAAATTAGACAAACTTGCTACCATACATGGGTGAATATGTGACCCTAGACGAAATGCTATTAGCATTTCCCGGAAGATGTAGCTTTAGGGTCTACATTCCAAATAAACCAAATAAATATGGGATAAAAGTGTTTTTTTTTTCAATCCAATCGAAAATCATTGCCGAATGAAATTAATATCAAGGATAGGGCTGTAAGGTCTTCAGTTTTCGCGTTCCTTTGCTGATAAGACGATAATATCGTATGTATCCAAAAAAAAACTAAGAATGTTTTAGTTGTATCATCAATTATATTAGAAATTATAATACTCTATAATAATACAAAGAGTGGTGTTGGTACCATTATTTATTTGGGGTTGGCAACCAATTTTTATTTTATGTTGGCAGTATGCTGTAAAAAAGGGTGTGTGTCGTTGACAGTTTAAGAAGGAATAAAACAAATACACAAGTAAAAGACAAATTCAAATACATAAGTTATGGTCCTTCGAGCCGAATGATTGCGATAACATTCGTGAAGAAAATCCAATCAAGTCTTGACGTAAATTTCATATCAATCGAGAAGCCGTTCATTTCGAGTGACGTCATCAGGGTCCTACACGCCCAGGCGTAGCCGCTGTTTGGACAACAAAAGAGGCAAATTCCTTTTATCATTTTTCATCCTTTCCGTACGAAAATTAGTTATTCGAAAGATCAATGGCAGAGATAACGGTTTTTATAAGAAAACGTGGCACTTTAAAATCTAAGCTGACTTCTTTTTCAAATTTTCTTAATTCAACAAGTCAAACGTTAGAAAATGCCCGAGGTGAGGAAATCAAAACATGTCTATGTGAACTTGAAGTAAGAGAAAAGAATAAGAACAGAGAAAATTGAGTCATTGCTAACTGAGTTTGAAACTATTCAATACCAAATCGAAGACATACATGAAAATTACGATGAACAATTAAAAGAGAGGGATAACTTTGAAAACAGTTTTTATAAAGCATTATCACAAGCGAAACAATTATTAGTAAGGCGTAGGAAGACTGAAGCAGCAGTTACTGTTCCTAGCATTCACACAAGCGACAATCAGTCAGTACAATCGTCACAAGTTACACCATTACTCGGACCTTCTCGGAACAATAACATAAAGAAATTCGATTACCTAAGTTTGATGGCAGATATGAACAATGGCTGGAATTTAAGGATACATTTGAGTCTTTGATACATCAAAACAACACAATTGGTCAAATTCAGAAGTTCCATTATTTACGAGCTTCAATTGAAGGTAGCGCATTACAGGTAATTCAAGCACTTGAATTTTCTACTGATAATTACATATTGGTATGGGAGTTGATCTGTCAGCGATTTGATAATAAACCTTTGCTAATTAACAACCATATAGGGGCTCTACTCAATCAATCAACAATAAATAATGAATCTCATATTCAATTACGTCAGTTGATAGATAATGTTACTAAACATTTAAGGTCATTAGCAAATCTTAAGCAACCAGTTGAGCATTAGGACACACTCATAATCTATATCGTTGTTAACAAACTTGATCAGGTAACCAGACGTGAATGGGAAGAAATTAAAAACCAAATATTTTACAAACTTTGGACGATCTCATGAACTTTTTAAGAAATAGAGTAGATCTATTAGAAACCTTGTCAGCAAAAAACGCAACATCAAAACCAAAGTCAAATCAAGTAAAATCCAAAGAGCATACATTCAACGCAGTAAACATTCATTGCATCTTCTGTAGGGGTCAACATCACATATACAATTGCAAGGAGTTTCTTCAGTTAAGACCCCGAGAAAGATCCGAAGCACCACGAAAGCAAAAGTTGTGTATAATTTGTTTAAAAATAGGACACATTGCGAACGATTGCAAGAGTGGTAATTGTAAAAAATGTAATTCAAAACATAACACTTTATTACACTATGAAACAAGTCGTCAATCTGGGGATGTGGTTTGTTCAGCGTTTGAAACCAAATCATCTCAGGTATTAATTGCAACAGCAATAATTCAAATTCCTAATCAAGCAGGCGTACCTTTTTCATGCAGAGCAATACTAGACTCGGCGTCACAATCAAATTTTGTTACAAGAAGATTATTCAAAAAATTGCAGTTACGAGGATTTAGTATAAACAAAATCATTAGCGGCATTTCACAAGCACCGATAACAATCAACAAACAGTGTTCTTTTACAATAAAGTCATGTCATAATAATTATAATACTAACATTTCAGCTCTAATTATTGATGAGATCAGTAATGATTTACCCACACAAACAATAGATAAAAATTCATTACGAATTCCATCTCATCTTAGATTGGCTGACCCACGATTTCACGAACCAGGAAAGATTGACATTCTTCTTGGAGCATCAGTGTTTTGGGAGCTATTATCAGTAGGACAAGTCAAGCTATCTGAAAATTTGACTTTGCAAAAAACTAGAATTGGATGGGTTGTAACAGGAACAACAACAACTTCAATGACAACGCCATTACAATGTCATTTCATCAAAACTGATCCAATAGCAAATCAATTGGAACGTTTTTGGAAAATCGAGGAACGTACAATGGACAAGATCATTTCAGCAGAAGATAAAAAATGTGAAGAATTGTTTCAGAAATCTATTACAAGATTCAACGATGGAAAATTCATGGTCCAAATGCCATTAAAGGAATCACCTGAGAAACTGGGTGAATCGAAATTATCAGCTTTACAGAGATTGCAAGCCTTGGAAAAACGATTCAAAGGTAATCAAAGATTTAAACAAACTTATCAAGAATTTATGACTGATTACAATGATATGAACATGTCAGAGTGTGAAGAGGATGACAATGGATCTCTCTCAATGGATTCTTTTTATCTACCACATCATGGAGTGTTTAATCAAAACAATCAAACTACCAAGTTGCGTGTAGTGTTCGATGGCTCAGCAAAATCTGATTCCGGCTGGTCATTAAATGAACTACAATACATTGGTCCAACAATTCAAGATGAATTGTTCTCAATAGTTGTTCGTTTTAGATTCTATAGATATGCGGTATGTGCAGACATAAAAAAGATGTACCGGCAGATCTGGATTGAACGTTCACAAAGGAATTTGCAGAAGATTTTGTGGAGAAATGAATCTGATGAACCAATCAAAACATACAAACTAAATACCGTTACTTATGGCACAACGAGTGCACCATTTCTGGCTGTTAGATGTTTGAAACAATTATCAACCGAGACCAAGAAAGAACATCCAGAGGCATCAAGAGTAATAGCATCCGACTTCTACGTGGATGATTTGATCACAGGTGGAGATTCAATAAGAGAAACATCAAAGGTAATAAAGGAAATTATTTCGATTTTGAGTTCAGCAAAGTTCGAGTTACACAAATGGATTTCTAACAGTGAGCATCTCTTGAATGAAATTCTTGTTGAGCCAAACAGAAATGATGCTGTCGAAATTAGTGATGGAGAATCATCAAAAACATTAGGGTTATATTGGTTTTGCAAATCAGATTACTTGTTTTTTAAAATTGGAGAATTACAACAACAAACAATCACGGAGAGATCGATTTTATTAGATATTGCCCAGATCTTTGATCCATTGGGATTGTTGAGTCCTTGTGTTATTATTTCAAAAATGATTTTGCAGAGATTATGGCAAGAAAAGTTGTCTTGGGACGAATCACTTCCATTAGAGATATACTCAAAATGGGATACATTTAGAAGTCAGTTGTCAATATTAAACACGGCAACTATTCAAAGATCTCAAGGTAAAATAAAGACAGTAGAATTACATGGCGTTGCAGATGCATCTCAGGAAGCATACGGAGCATGTATATACGTTCGAAGTGTCAACACATATGGTCAAATTTGCGTCCATCTACTTTGCGCTAAAACAAGGGTGGCACCAATAAAACCATTGACAACACTACTATTGGAATTATGCGGGTGTCTCATTCTAGCTCAATTAATGAATAAAATAATATCATCATTAAGAATTGATATAGAAACCTGTTATCTTTGGTCGGATTCATCTGTTGCATTACATTGGATAAAAACACCGGCTAATCTTTTGCAGACATTTGTGGGAAATAGAGTGTTACAAATACAAGAGCTTACTCAACCAAATGATTGGTATCATGTAAACACTAAAGAAAATCCAGCAGATTTATTATCAAGAGGAGTTAACCCTAAAGATTTAATTAACAACTCATTATGGTGGCACGGACCTGATTGGTTGATGAACGATAAAGGAAACTGGTCGCAGTCAAATATTAAGTTTGAAGGTAAACTTCCAGAGTTAAAATCAAATGTTTCAGTTTTAATAAGTCAAATTAAAACTAATGTGATAGAATTTCAAAGATTTATTACAACCGTTTGCAGCGTTCAGTCGCTTACTGTTTGAGATTTATTACAAATTGTCAAATGGAAAAACAAAACCGAGAGTTTGGTTCTTTAACACCAATGGAAATATCTAAGGTTACGGAAGTAATCTTAAAATTGAGTCAAATCGATTGTTTTTCTGAAGAAATTAAACAACTACAAGTAGGAAACAGTATTCGCAAGGGATCTTTACAACATTTAAACCCATTTATAGATGAGAATGGATTAATACGTGTAGGGGGAAGACTAACAAATTCTAAGTTCGATTACGAGAAAAGGCATCCAATTGTTATGTCAAGTAAACACCCAGCTGTAGTTTTGATTTTTAGATATTATCATATTAAATTTATGCACATAGGATCTCAACAGTTGTTGCCATTAATAAGAGATCAATATTGGCCTATATCAGGTAGAAATTTGGCACGCATAACAACAAAGAAATGCGTTACATGTTTTAAGACTAAACCTATTAACAGCATATTTCCGATAATGGGTTCTTTACCGGAGCAAAGAGTAACGGCGACTTTTCCATTTAATTCTGCAGGAATAGACTATACAGGTGCATTCACCATAAAGGATAGAAAAGGCAGAGGTAGTAAAACATCAAAATGTTACATATGTCTCTTTATTTGCTTATCTACCAAGTCGATTCATTTGGAACTTGTTACTGATTTGAGTACTGATTCATTTTTGCTGGCATTGAGAAGATTTGTGGCACGAAGAGGAAAACCTAGCCATATTTTTTCTGATAATGGAACAAATTTTGTTGGTGCAAATAAGGAATTGCAGCAGTTAGCAACAATGCTCAATGATAATACTCACAACGATTGCTGATAAATTACACAACGATGGTATAGTTTGGCATTTTATACCAACATATGCACCACATTTTGGAGGGTTGTGGGAAGCGGGCGTCAAATCAACCAAATACCATTTAAAAAGAGTGTTGAATCTGAGGTTGTTGACGTTTGAGGAATTTTATACCGTGATTGTGCAGATCGAGGCCATTTTACACTCGCGTCCTCTTGCACCAATGTCGTGTGATCCTAATGATTTCACAGCTTTGACTCCATCCCATTTCCTAATCGGACGTCCTCTTCTTTCCTTACCAGACCTGAATTTAATTCATATCACAGAAAACCGCCTAAGTAACTTCCAATGTCTACAACAAGTCCAACAACATTTTTGGAGAAGATGGGCCAAGGAATACATCTCCGAATTGCAACAACGACAGAAATGGAAAGTGAATTATGGATCTTTGAAATTGGGGGATTTGGTGATATTGAAGGAAGATAACTTACCACAATTGTTATGGAAACTTGGTCGTATATCTCAGCTTTTCCCTGGAAAGGACGGAATTCCACGAGTTGCGTTGATTCGCACCTCAACGGATGAGAGAAAGCGTGATTTTACAAGAATATGTCCATCGCCTATTGAAACTGAAAAGTGAAAGTGATTAAACAAAAAACTTTAGTTCAGTATACTTACCATTTGTAATGTAGTGCCTTTTGTATTGTCACTGTTTTGTTTTCTTTTCTTATTTTATTTAAAGGAGAACCTTTCAACGGAGGGGGCATGTTGGTACCATTATTTATTTGGGGTTGGCAACCAATTTTTATTTTATATTGCCAGTATGTTGTAAAAAAGGGTGTGTGTCGTTGACAGTTTAAGAAGGAATAAAAACGTAAAACAGTTTTGTTGTTCGTGTTTATAAAACAAATACACAAGTAAAAGACAAATTCAAACACAAGTTATAAACACGAACAACAAAACTGTTTTACATTTTCATTCCTTCTTAAACTGTCAATGACACACACCCTTTTTTACAACATACTGCCAACATAAAATAAAAATTGGTTGCCAACCCCAAACAAATAATGGTACCAACAAGTGGTGTTGATGTAGTTGATAGAATGCTTACAACGATCTTACAACGTTGTTCGAAACACAAGGCGGTGGCCATTGGTGGTTTTCTGCGACAAACTGAATGTAGCAGCAATGAATGATGAATGAGTTGTCATAATAAATAAATATAATAATCCTGAACTGGAATACTAAGAGGACTAGCGGCTAAATTATCAGGAATACCAACTTTACAACAAACTGGTCAAACGGTTTCGACTGGTCAACAAAGGTGCAAATACTGCAAAGACCGAAAATCGAAGTATTTTTGCATGTTTTGTGGTATTTGCATCTGTTTGGAGCATACGTTTAGGCAAATGTTTTTGTTATATTGTGTTCAAATTTGTTTATTTACAATTTTGTATGTAAAGTACGTTAAATGTAATATTTTTTCTAATAAATAATTACTCTTTGGGCAATTGATTTTTGATAACTATTTCTACTTTCAGCAGTACAAAATAAAATGGACTAACAGTAGAATACAAATATAGTATTTTATTGTGTTATTGTAGGAGGAATAAGCATCAAACTTTGGGTCTGAGAAACCCAGCCGGTCGAACGGTGTGATTTTTAAACCACCCGTCAACTGCAGGGTTAAACGTCTTGTCTTTTAACTTAAATATTTAACACTCCTTTTTAAACGCTTTTTAATACATCATTTATTTTATAAGAAAATAGTTCGATTACTCACTACGTCTTCACTCGTACCCTTTCGGTGTAAAAAGTCAAGACCCCTCAGTTTAGAGATCGATATCTACGCAACCGCTCGATAAAAAAAATTGCGACAAAGTTTGTTGTAATCACTGAACATTTCTACGTAACATATGTTAATTTGAAAATTTTCGGATTCGCGGTTTTCTTCTTATCGCGAGTTAAATGAAAAAAGTACCCGATTTTTTGTTGACAACTTTGTCAACTTTGCAATTCTTTTTCTCGAAAACTATCCTACAAAAAATTTGAATTTTGAACAAGTAGTAGCCTGATGTGTTCTTAATGAATCGCATATTTTATTTTTTCCATATTCCTACAGTTTCGGGGAAAATCGCGGTTTAGTAAGACTCCGTTATGTCGAAAACGGCTGGTTGGATTTCCTCGCATATTTGACCAAAATATGTCAAATAATTGCGTTATACCTCTTTAATTTTTTTAGATCGATTTAAGCGAATTATAAATTAAAACGAAACAGAAATAAGCTCTACGGGGAGAGGGGGTTCCGTCCATTCGGAAAAGATGGTGCGTTCCAGACAGTACGTCGCGCCTTTATCTTTCCTACATAAAGAAATAAGGCTAGACGGCGCTAGTCTTTGGAACACACACCAAGACTATCTTTTCAGATTGGTCGAAACCCTCCTCTCCCCGCATGACTTATTTCTGTTCCTTTTTAATTTATAATTCGCTTAAATCGCTCTAAAAAAATTAGAGAAGCATAACTTTGAAAAACTGATAACATAACAGTATCTGACAAACGCAATTATTTGACACATTTTGGTTAAAACCGCGTTGAAATCCACCCAGCCATTTTCGATCCAACTAAATCGAGATTTTCCGCGAAACTATATGGAATATCGTAATAATAAAATATTAAGAACACATTAGACTACCACCTGTTCAAAATTGAAATATTTTCGTACTATGGTTTTCGAGTAAAAAAATCGCAAAGTTGACAAAGTTGCCGGTACCGTAAGAAATCGGGTGCTTTTTTCATTTAACTCCCGATAAACAGGAAAACGCGGATCCGAAAATTTTCAAATTAGCATGTTACGTAGAAATGTTCAGTGATTACAACAAACTTTGTCGCAATTTTTTTTATCGAGCGGTTACGAAGATATCGATCTCTAAAGCGAGGGGCCTTGACTTTTTACACCGATAGTAGTATCTCTCTACTGTCATCTGTGTGAATCGCCTTCTCTTACATTCCCACATATATTGTTATTACTATTACCATTAATTCGGAGGTGGCCAATGACGATATTTTATATACATGCACATTTTGTGCATTGTATAATAATGAAAAAAATTATCGGGGTATCACTTTATCACTTATTTAATAAAATTTACCTTTCTCAACTTCATAAAAGAATTGAGATCAAATGAAGCCACGTTAACTTCACACTTTAATTCCAAGAAATGTTTAAATTGTATGTTTAAATTCCGTTGACATACGTATAATTTTGCGTTATACATTAAAACGTTATTTTGTCTGTATAATATGGGTAGTTATAACATTTTAAAAGTTTTTTACTGAATCATTTTATTGTGTGGTAAATGTGGTACATTTATAATTAAATATCTGCCATTTGCTTAACATCTTCCCCAGTAGGCCTTATTATAAGTTCGGAAATCTAGAAATTAAAACAAGGAAATAATAAGAGTTCATTAATTTAAATGAAATGCTTACATTGACACGTTGAGGTGTGGATAACACATAAACAATAGTGTCTGCAACATCTTCACTTGTAATATGTGGATATTTGGAGTAAAAAGATTCACTTGCCTGCTCGCCATAATTTACAGACATCATTTCAGTTTTTACAAGACCCGGACATATAGACTATAATTTAACGAACATACTTAAGTAAATATACTGGTTATTTAAAAATTGTGTTCGAATGTTTTACCCACTTAAAGTTCTCATAAAGATAAACAAAAAAGTCTTAGTAAACTTAGGTCCTAAAATCAATTGTTTCAGAGATATAGTTGATTTTACGTTGCTTTTCAATAATGTTTATATCTAGTCGTTTAGTCGTGTTACCCATGCAAAACTAAACACATTTTGTCTTTAGTTATTGTCAATCTCACGTCACTTTCGCTGGTGTAGTGGGTGCTTTTATTTCATGTAAGCATGAATGAATACACAAATGCAGAAATGGCAGACATGCACTTTATGTACGGTGCTGCTAATAGTAACGCTTAAGCACGTCGCCGTTACTCGGAAACTTACTCTTACCGTAACGTACCTAGTGATACATTTTTCACAAAATTGCTTCAACGTTTGTCGGAAGTGAGTTGTTGATCTGTGAGTACTCCTGCAGTAGAAGAGCAAGTTTTGAGAAGGGTTGAAGAAAATCCAGGTACGAGTGTAAGAAGGATCTCTGTTGCAGTAAATATTAATGGACTTTTTTGTTTATCTATAAGTGGGCAAAATATCCGAATACAATTTATAAACACCCGGTATAAACGAATTAAAAAAAAATGAAATTACACTTATCCTAATTTTGCTATTCATCCTAGCTAATTCAACTCGAATATTCTCTGTCATAGCTCTTAACGCGAGCTTAGAAGATCGATACATAACATTACCAGGTATAAACAGATCATAATAACCTACGACACTATTAATATTGATAATGTAGCCCTCCATTTTATTGTCCTTCATAATTTTAACAGCTTCTTTAGAGGCTATTGCATAACTCATTAAATTAGTGTCCATGATTTGTTGCCAAGCTTCTAATTCTCCCGTTAAAACTGACGAGGCAATAGATACACCGGCGTTATTAATTAGAATGTGTACGGGACCAATATTTTTGGTAACCCAAGCGAATCCGTCGATAATATCTTGGGGTTTTGTTAAATCGACGCATCGGGCAAATAATTTTCCGTTATGATTGTCAACTAAGTTTTCAATTTTTTCTTGCCTTCTTGCAAAACCAACCACCTAAAAATATTTAAATATAGTTATTAAGTTTTAAAAAATACTATATAAGTTAATATTATATGAAATAAACGTATACTAACGTAAATATACGTATACGTATAATAACATTAGGACATAATTCGTAAAAACAGTATTTATTAAATTAATCTGACCTTCATGCCTTGTTTTAACAAGGCTTTGACTGTAGCAGCTCCAATGCCAGCGCTAGCACCTGTTACAATCGCCACTTTATCTTTTAAATCCATTATAAACACACTATTTTTCGAAAATAATTTCAAAAATCTTGTATAAGTATGGAATAAATTGTTTTAAGTTATCGATTTGAGTTTACAAAGCAAAGCACTTTTTTTTATATATTTAGGTTTATATATAGGTACGTGACAGGAGTGTGGGAAGTGATAAGTGCTACATGATTACGCTAAATTGATAATTGCGATGCTATCTTGCTTCGTCATCTGTCTTGACCACGCATAAAAAATTGTTTGGCAAAAGAGAGAAAGAAAACATAGCATTATAAGTGTTGTGTATCTTATTTTTAATTTGAATAAATATGATGAAATAAAGGATTTATTTTTAACGTCAAATTATTTAATACAACTGTGGTCTTGTTTGACCAATTCTTATAAAATAATAAAATTATAAGGTAATTTTATAAATAACATTTTTTATTGACTTTTTTGTCTTATTATTTATTTATATTCAACTTTTTTATTTATGTTTTTGAATAATAATTAGTTGGCGTGCCATAGCAAGCTGCACTTACTTCTCCTAGGAGAAAACAAGCAAATTCTGTTTTCGGACACTCACTGGATATGGCCTATATTTCCTTATTACAAATCGTAAAGAAAAGTACCTCATTTCTTTATAGCAACCATTTCTTTATAGCAACCAAATAAACAATTAATTATTTATTAGAATAAATATTAAATGTACAGTTATTAAGGTTAGAGAAGCTTATACTTGATGTACAGGGTGTCCCACGATGAACTGCGTCGATCGATATAGGAGAAACTATGAGTAGTATCTTTCTGAAAATTTGTAGGCGTACTTAAGTCGATATGCCCAACTCACCTAAAATATTTTCAAGACTGTCGCACTTCCGGTTATACCGGAAGTAGACAACAACTTCGTTATTTTAAATGGAACCACCTATATATTATTACATATTTAGATTCTACATCCGATTTTAATTAACTTTTACTTAAACATCTTATATAAAATTCTTACCCGTTTCTGAAATATTTACAAATTTATGTAAAAAAAATACCTATGCAGGCTTGTATGTTATGTGTATTTCTGCTAACACTGTTAAGTATTTGTTATATCTGATGAAAGGAATTTGAAGAAGAGACTATAGCTTAACTTTTGGTAGCTCATATGTTGTCCTACTACATACAGGGTGTTCAAAAAAAGCTGCCAAATATTTATATAAGAAAAAGGGAAAAAACCCAAAAAAATTAAATGGAAACCATATATTTTTTTAATTGTATCTGAATCTACATTAAAAATAAAGGTAACTTTATGTAAGGTTCCCTATATCTAACTATCGCCGTTTCTTTGTAATTTTCGTTTTAAATAGTTTAAGATTATTCAAAACAATTTTGTGTCAAAGACGGCCATGACTACCGAGAAACAAATGAAGGTAACACAAATGTCATTATATCATTTATAAAATTCACTATGCCCGCACGTTTAAATTATACTAATGAAGATTATCTAAATCTATTTATTATTTATGGAGAATGTAACAAAGTTTTAACAAGAACATGCGATACATTTGCTGCTCGATATCCGTGAAAACGGAAACCATCCCCGAATACCTTAAAACAAATAATTCATAACTTCAACATTTTAAACGATCTCCCGAGAAACAAATGAAAGTATGACAAATTATGTATTAAGTAATTTGTATTTAACGTACTAAGTATGAGAAAACTAACTCTACTTTAATAAATGTTCAAAATTTTTCCCTTGAACTTCTAAACATTTTTCGCATCGCCTTTCTCAAAAAATCTGGATTTAAGTTATTGAACGCATTTCGCACTCTTTCCATACAATTTTCCTGAGTGGTCAATGTCGTGCTATAAACTTGATTTTTGATAGTACCCCATATAAAGTAATCTAAAACCGACAAATCAGGTGATCTAGGTGGCCACAAGAAAGGTCCATTATTAGCAATCCATTGGCCATTAAATATATTTTCGAGGAAATTGCTAACTAAATAGCCGTTGTGCGGAGGCGCTCCATCGTGTTGGTAAAAAATTTGTGTTAATTCAACCAGAGGTAAATTTTCTAAATAATTAGTATCAAAATTTCGTAAAATGTTTAAATATCTTTCGCCTAGAAAAAAATTAATTGCAGCAATTAAAATTAATTGTAAATTATTCGTTATACCAATTATTTCTTAATTATTTACCATTTAGATTTTCCTCATAAAAATGCAACGCTACTACTCTATCGTTTCTTATAGCGCAGTAGACATTGAATTGCCAGCTTCCTTGAAAATTACTCGTCGTAAATTTGTGAGGATTAGAATCACTCCAATAATACCAATTATGTCTATTAAACAAACCATTTTTGGTAAATTTTGTCTCGTCAGACCAAATAATATTGTCCAAAAATTGATTATTTCCATAGTGTTCAGTTAAAATAAATTCACAAAAATTCACTCTTCTTGCGAAGTCAGTATCTCTTAAATGTTGCACTATGGAAATTGAATACGGATGATACTTATGTTTTTTCAAAATTCTGTGGATTGAGCTTTTGGAAAGTCCAGATTCTTTTGAAACTTGTCTGAGAGATATTGTCGGATATGCATTGAAATATCCTAAAACAGCGATTTCCACATTTTCATTATCTACAATAGGCATCTTTTTGAGAACTTTTCCTTTTACGGAACCATGTGTCTTGAAGTTATAAATTATTTGTTTCAAGGTATTCGGGGATGGTTTCCGTTTTGGCGGATATCGAGCAGCAAATGTATCGCATGTTCTTGTTAAAACTTTGTTACATTCTCCATAAATAATAAATAGATTTAGATAATCTTCATTAGTATAATTTAAACGTGCGGGCATAGTGAATTTTATAAATGATATAATGACATTTGTGTTACCTTCATTTGTTTCTCGGTAGTCATGGCCGTCTTTGACACAAAATTGTTTTGAATAATCTTAAACTATTTAAAACGAAAATTACAAAGAAACGGCGATAGTTAGATATAAGGAACCTTACATAAAGTTACCTTTATTTTTAACGTAGATTCAGATACAATTAAAAAAATATATGGTTTCCATTTAATTTTTTTGAGTTTTTCGCTTTTTCTTATATAAATATTTGGCAGCTTTTTTTGAACACCCTGTATGTAGTAGGACAACATATGAGCTACCAAAAGTTAAGCTATAGTCTCTTCTTCAAATTCCTTTCATCAGATATAACAAATACTTAACAGTGTTAGCAGAAATACACGTAACATACAAGCCTGCATAGGTAATTTTTTTACATAAATTTGTAAATATTTCAGAAACGGGTAAGAATTTTATATAAGATGTTTAAGTAAAAGTTAATTAAAATCGGACGTAGAATCTAAATATGTAATAATATATAGGTGGTTCCATTTAAAATAACGAAGTTGTTGTCTACTTCCGGTATAACCGGAAGTGCGACAATCTTGAAAATATTTTAGGTGAGTTGGGCATATCGACATAAGTGCACCTACAAATTTTCAGAAAGATACTACTCATAGTTTCTCCTATATCGATCGACGCAGTTCGTCGTGGGACATCCACAACACTTAATCAAGTGGAATTAAAAACGTGTCGACCCCCATCACATGCATTAAGTTGTATTAATCCAATTTGAAAAGATTTTGCTGTACACTGTTGTAACTGTAAATCACCACATGTTAGTGACGATTTTGATAACACCTCCTGATGAACTCCTGATGAATCACTACTTTATTTTTTTTGTTTGGTTGCTGTAGTGAGGAAAACGGCAGAAATGACAATTTGATTCTCGAGCTCGTCGTGTACTTTTTAAATAATTTCTTATAAAATGTAGGTAATTCATTTAAATTGAGAGTCCGAAAAAACTTCATGTATTATTCTTAAAGAAAAGTAACTTCTTCTTTACTCATCGCGTTTCTAAAGAAAAAAGTATACTTTCTTGACTTATAATACAAATAACTATTTATTAACTTGTTTTATAATTCTTTGTGTATAAAAGGTTTTTGGCTGGTATGTATGGTTGACTGAACTGGTTTAATGTCAGCAAAAGATGATTTTAATCTTGATAGTAATGGCTCAGTTTCAATTGATGCTACGGTACGTATGGAAAATTCTCCCGGTAATCTGAATTTTCAGAGATGATCTGAGACCAAGTAGTATTAAAGGTAAGTTATGGTTCCACTTACAAGGGAAATATCGGAGCTGTCCCTCACCGATTTTGTTGCAATTTGGTACAATTTGTTGCAGAATACGAAGAAAAAGTGAGGTTATATCGTAAGATTTTGTTCTTTTTTCCTTTCTTTTCTTACTGTATCGTTATGACTCCGAGGGACGTGAAGGAAAAACAGAAACACGAAAGCATACTTAGACAATTTAAGGTAAAATTATCGATTTTCAATGACTTCTTGAACGCGTACGAGCCTGGGCAGCTCGATGTTTTAAAAACGACTATACAAGTATGCGAGCCATATCTACGCGAAGCGGAGGAGTGTTTCGTCGCGTTAGAATGTCTAGACAACAGCGAAGAAAAAACGATTATTGATAAAGAAATAGTAGAATTTACGAAATTATACAAGTCAATCATCGCGAAAGCTCGTTCTTTTTTACCGCAAGATACGTCGACTCCGGTATCGCACTTTATAAATCAACCACCTAGCGTTGAGGCTTTGTAACGGTTCCGTTTGAGGTTATTGAATTTCTTAGATTTCGTTCTTTAAATCGTTATTTTTCGTATTCATATTCAATAATTAATAATAAATGAATAAATTATGAACCACTGTTTAAATACAACTTACTTAATCTCTTGCGACCTGTAAATAACCTATTGAAGTATTTGTTAAATAAATTAATAATTACATAAATTTTATTATAAATTAATATTAACGATTTTTCGCTGCTTAACCTCTCCTTTATTTGACAATGTTTAACATATAACCTCCATTACTAACCTAACATACATTTAAATGTATGTGGTGAAATAATCTAAGTCGTACGTCCATATCTTGATTCATACCATTTTTAAACGTCAAGTCACTGCTAGCTCTCGTGGTTTGTACTATATCTTTCGATATAATAAGTCCATCATCTACGTATATAGCTAATAAAATTGTAGCATCCTTATTTTTAAATACACACTGTTCCGTTTTCAGCTGTTTCAATCCGATACTTTCTAAAGCATCTGTAAATGTCGTGCTCCATCTTTCGGGTGCCTGCCTTAATCCATATAGCGCCTTTCTCAATTTACAGACTTGTCCTTTTAAATTCTTATATTTCTGTGGTATCTTCATGTAGATTTCTTCTTTCTGTTTACCATACGAAAAAACCGTTTTTATATCATTTTGTTATTTTACACGCTTCTGCAACTGCTGGTGCTAATATTGCTGTAATACAGCTCATACTTGCTACTGTACTGAATAACTCTTCTATGTGTTGTTGTGGTTGTTCAACACATCTTAACACTAATCTGGGTTTATAGGTTCCGTAGTCCTTGATCTTGAATACCCATTTAGTACTCAATATCTTTTGTCCCTTAATTTATTGGCTTTTCACTAATTACCATACTTGAATCAACCATTTGCTTCAGCAAATGTCAAATACACATAGTCCTTGAACTTTACAGGTGGTTTTCTTTATCTCCTTCTATTATGATTTTCTTCGTCTTCCTTTCTCCTGCCTTCTTCATCTTGCTCTTCCTAAGTGGTTTCGTTTTTTCTTTCATTTGTTCAACAATTTCGTTCCTCATTTGATTAACTTCTTGATCTAATCTTAATTCAACTTGCTCAGGTATATCTTCTGGTTTTTTAAAAACAACATCACGATGTATAATAACTTTTTGTTTTTCATTATCCTACAATTTATAACCATTTAACGCATAGCCTACAAAGTTATATTTTCTGATTCTTTCATCTATTTTCTTTAAGAATCCTAGTACTTTTGCATATGCTTTACATCCAAATATTTGTAATTCAGATAAATCAGGTTTCTTATTGTTCCAGATTTCATAAGGAGTTTTCGTTATAGTTTCACTTGGGCGTCTATTCAATATACAGGGTGTCACACAAAAACAACATTCGATTTTCATGAGCGAGGTATCAAATAAAAAGGTTTGATGAATACTATGATTCATGCTACAAATAAACTTTTTCCAAGTATTAAGTACTGATTATGAGTAAAACAAGGCGATACAATGTTGAACCCCAATTGTTCATCACAGTCCTGAAGAGTGCATTTATACAACTGGATTGTACCCAAAAAGGTATAAACATTGATGGCAAATGCCTAAGTAATTTGCGCTACGCGGGCGATAGAGTTCCTATTTCGGGTAGCCTTGGAGAGATGAAACTAATGCTGAACGACTTAAAGGAGGTGTGCGCAAGAGTCGGGCTAAATATCAACGTGGAAAAATCAAAATTTATTACAAATCTTGCTCCCAACTCTAACATAACATTGGAGATAATGAGATTGAGAGGGTTGACAGCTATGTATATCTTGGCCATGAGGTTCGTGTATTCAGAGATAATTAAACAAGCGAACTAAATAGAAAGATCACATTCGCATGGGCAGCCTACGGGAAACTTAAAGACATCTTCAAGAGCTATATTCCTATATACAAGGTGTCATTTTATTGTAAACGATATATTGTTTGAGTAACTTGAAAACAACTCAATGTTTTGTTTGGATTCTATCATTTTATTGAAATTTGGACTTGTACAATTTGTGTCTAGGTGGCTTCCCCCGGATGTCACCACAAAATCGGCCCTTTTTTAGACTTTTTTCACTGAAAATATGAAAATATGGGTATATTTTCACTTTTGATTTCTTGGCGTATGTTGGCCTTAAGTTGCTCGATAGTGTCTGGCTTGTTGATATAAACTTGGCTTTTAAGGTATCCTCAAAATTTACCATGGGCCGGGGTAAATACCCGGATAAATACCCATTTTATAAATCCTTACCCGCCGGGTATTTACCCAGCGCCCCTCACTGATTCTGGGCTTTTTAGAAATTTTGAGGTTATGATCACTTCTTTTTACTACGTACTTGTATTAATATTGATTCAAGTTTATTGACTGCTTGTTGCTGTTGAGATATATTTTTTTATTAAGCTTTTTAATGGTATGTTGCTATGAGAGAACGTAACAACTAAGTAGTGTTTTTTTATATTTACATTGTCATTCAACCTACTTCGCTTTTGTTTATTACAACTAAAACTCTAACTTAATAACTGCGCCATGTTGTGTTCCGTCTATAAAACTCAGGATTTTCATTACTACTTTATTGAACAAAACTAGAACTATTTTCTTTTACAGTGTTCGTATTCACTTGACTTAACTTGTCATTCTTTATCTTACATGTTGTACTTCACACTGGTTGGTAGTTGGTATTGCCAACCTAATATGCAACACATGGTTACCGTGAAAGCAGGGCCGGATCACACCTTTTGTGGGCCCGAGGTGCTCTATATTTTTGGGCCCCAAAAAAGTCTAATATTATCATTTAAGTGTTATGTATAATAATAATAATGTTTATTGCCTCAAAAACAGTTATTTACATGAATATATACATTAATAAATAATAGACATCAAGGCAAACGGATCAATTTATCGTAATAAGCGATATCTGTCAAGAGACCCAACTGGTAACAGTGTACATGTAATTTTAAATAAATAATTATGGCTACCAAAAAAGTAATACTAAATGATGTGCTAATAGGACTGAGCAAATGAGCATATTTGAGTTATGTAACGGATCGACATTCAGTTACTGCAAGGAAGAAAATAGACACAAAAAAATGCAGTAAAAGATAGATGAAAGGCAGACTAGAGAAGAAAACAAACAAGTATAAGGTTAAGAAGAAGATAGTTGAAGAGATAGCAAATGGCGCCTAAAGGCATTTTTGAAACTTATTAAACTAGCTGCATTGCGAACAACGTAAATCGTTCTACAACTCAATCGACTGCACTATAAAAGATCTGTGGTAGATTTCAGTACTATGGACTGGAAACAGGAGTGTAGAGTCCGACATTGATCGAGTGGGCAAGTCATGTGATGCTAAAAGGTGAAAGGCATCGGACAAATAAGCAGGAGTGCGGATATGGACAATTTTGTACAACATAGTAAGCATACGAAATGATCCACGACTCTGGCAAGTCATCATCTGCAGGTTGTTACGATATGGAGTAATGTGCTGAAACTTTCCTAAATCGAAAATGTACCGTATACAATTGTTCTAAAGTCTTTCCAATTTACCCCGAAGGGCTGCGGACAAATGGGGATACGCAGCAACGGCATGATCAATGTGTGGGAAAATGAGAGAATAACAAAGATTACGGCGTACACCAGGAGGAAGGTAGCAGCGAAGTTTTTTCAAAGTATGGAAACATAAGTAAACCCTCTTACAGACTCCCTGAACTTGTGGCCGCCAAGACATCGCCGAATCCATTACCACACCAAGATTTTTGACCGTATAAGAAAAAGGAATGACGGTGTCGCAAAGCCTCAGTTGAAGGGCAGTTAAGGAGTTAAATTGTGTCAGCAAGGGGCGAGTGCCAAATGCAATGGCGTGCGTTTTACCTGGCTTCAGGTTAAGTCCATGATGTCTAGACCAGTCAAGCACGCTAGAGAGATCGTTGTTAAGATGCAACAATGCATCTGGGAGGTTGTTAACAGTTGACGAAATATAAAGTTGAAGGTCATCTGCAGACAAATGATAGTTACACGAGATACCATCACTAATACTATTTATGAAAATTGAGAAGAGCAAAGGACCCAGCACACTGCCTTGAGGAACTCCATATTTGATGTCAACAGGAGAAGAGAGTACAGATTCCACGCGGACACGTAAAGACCGATAGGAAAGGTGGGACTGGAACCAAGATACACAAGAAGAGGTAACACCAATAGCAGAAAGCCTAGTTAACAGGAGGGCATGGTCCACAGAATCAAACACCTTACTAAAATCAAGTAACACTAGCAAGGTAACACAACGGTAATATCATCGGTGATCGTAATCAGTGCTGTAGTAGTACCATGTCCTTCACGAAAACAAGACTGGACCTTGTTAATCAGATTAAACTCTTCAAGATATATTTGAAACTGCAAATAAGCTAAATGTTCAATAACTTTTAACAACGTAGATAGAATAGAAATGGGTCGAAAGTCACCAACATGGGACGGAAATTTAATTTTTGGGATAGGAATAACATATCTTGTCTTGATGATGAATGCGGTTAGAATTTGAAACCAGTTGAGCCAAAATAAAATTATTCATCTAAATACACATAGTTTTATTATCTTGTAATGGAAAGTAAAGTATTTGTAGTTGGCGAATATTGCACAATAATTAATCAAGTCAATAAACTCAAAAAAATGCACGAGTAGGCATACTTGTGCGAGGAGTGCGATATTCGCCAATTCAACAAATAAATTGTGATTGTTATATTGGTAATTAGAAGTAAGCTAAACTTAGACCTGTAATGTAGTAAACTTAGACCTGTAATGTAATGTAGTCGTGGTAAGAATAAATAAAGAAAGTAAAAAAAAAAAGTTATTTTAAATAAATTACACTCCAAACCCATAAAGAAATCATACAGAAATGAAAAGAAGAGTTTAAACATTACAATCTTATAACTAAATACAAAGATGGAAAGAAGTAATCACAAAAATAATAATAAAAAAAAGTTGTAACGGCCCCATTCCACAATCCATTTGCTTGCAGGAACTACGTCATCGCCTTTGAACGTGTTCATCACCTTCTGCGACATCTTTAAAGGTCATTACGAATTTAGGTAATTTTCTATTTTGTAAGGAATCGTCCGTCATTGTCGTTGTGGTTTGCCTGTCGTCATCAATGTTAACATTACCACGGCGTGAAGATGACAATGATCTAAATTTTGATTGTACGCAACTCGCTACAAAAGTTTTAGATCGGACAAAATTCTAACTACACTGAAAGAAATTTTGTACGTATTATTAATAAACGCTGTTTATTAATAGCAACTTCATTGTCATATTAAAATTTTTATCGATATTATGAATGAAAATGTTATAGATTTTTCTTGGTGACTCTGTAATGCATTTATCAATATTACAAATCTGATTTATTGAAATTAATGTATAAAAATTATTCTGGCAACAACCTTTTTAATTTGGGCGAAGTATTCAATCATTACATCAATGAAACTTTTCGTTATGCTGATAATAAAAATCAATAACACGAATTCGTAGTATTAATGTATACGTTTATTGGTCAATGAACAAGTACATCACCTTAATGTACACATCGAAGAAAAATTGATAAACATAATTACTAACATTGCGAATCCGATTTATTGATATTAATGTACAAATGATCATTGTCTCAACAAATTATTTTATTAGGGAGACGTATTTTATTCATTATAATGTCGAAATAATTTGTTGTGCCAATAACAATATTATATAAGAACGCCAAGTTCGTAAAATTAACGTAATATTGATTATCGCAACGTACTAAACATTAAAAAAAACTTCTGGGTGAAGTGAATTTAGTAAATTGTGCAATTTGGTAAGTAAAATACTCTTTTGTTTTACCTGTTACAAAAACTATTAAACAGTTGTAGATTTATATTTGAGCTGAGATAATTTTTGATAAAATAAGTTTTGTTCTTCAAAGTGCTCAACTTTGCTATGGGCCTCCAAAATAATCAGCGCCCCACGTTGGGCGCCAAAAATGTGTGGCACTTCTTTTTAAACAAGCAAAAGGGCAAACAAAACACCAGACGATGTCAAGGTTACGTAAAGGTTTACTTACCTCAGCCAGCCTTTAGACAGTGGAGACGGCGTGGATTTTAAAGTAATATTCAAAGATGTTAATGGGCGCCACGGACTTATATAAAACCTTTACGAACGTACTTGACCACACCCTAATCAAGTCCGAACTTAGAGTTACAGAAAGGAATGAGAACAAATAACCAACAACCACATTTGGAACTGAAGAAAGAGTATCTATATTATATGTAATCGTAGAAAAACATTCATGTATACACATGTAAATATATGTGGGTATATAAAAAAATATGTAATGACAATTGGAACAAAGTTCTCAAATTATAAGAATAAAGTTTATACAATTTAATCAAAATGTTGCTGTAATCGCATACAAAAAAAGAAAATATAGCACCCCCCTGTATCGTAAGTTACACAATTACGATCCTAACTTTATTTAGAATAAATGAACAAAAAAAAACATTATCGCGAAAACTTTTCAGATTGGCCAATTTGAACAGTAAGGGGATATCAAAAATAATCGATAAAAAAATTATAACCCCAAATGCAATTACCCTTACAAAAATGTAAATAATAAAAAAATACTTTGAATTATCAAGACAACAAAAAAATTAACAATTAATATATCAGATTTTAGAAGTTGTGTAACTCTAACTTCTCTGATCAAAATTCAGATTTTATACAAAAAAATAATAAAGTTGATGTTCACATAAAACAAAAAAATACAACTTAGCCTTAATCTTCTACGGGCCCAAACAGCATCCCACGGTTCCAATTCCAATCCAATTCAGAATAATCTTCTCCAAACAGACAACAAAGGTACCAAAATATTGAGGTTATGGATGACCCAAATCTGTCATCAACAGATTTCAAATGACTTTCAAACGACTTTCGATGGCGCAGTTTCAAGATGACGTTCTAAAAATTCTTCCACTAAAATTCTTTACCAAGGGGAAGATGATCTCGTTGATTGGTGGGTTGATAATCGTTCAACACGATTAAGACATTCCACGGAGGACCAAAACTACCGTAAACGCCTCCAATAAAATAACCTTCGTTGAAACGATGATGGCGTCGCTGTTAAC
The DNA here is from genome assembly GCF_036711975.1 of Onthophagus taurus. Lineage (NCBI taxonomy): Eukaryota > Metazoa > Arthropoda > Insecta > Coleoptera > Scarabaeidae > Onthophagus > Onthophagus taurus. The sequence goes on from NC_091966.1 coordinate 20,773,792, forward strand.
GTACGTGATCCAGTTTTATATCCGCAATTGCGACGTCGAAATTTATCGACTAATAATAGATACGGAAGTCCACAAATCCCATCAAATGGTCGAAGAACAATCCCAGTAACAACCAAACTCAATGATTGATTCTTCAAAAGGACTAAACCATTCTAAAATTTAACTGAACCACTAACGACAGTGAGACAAGATCTGCTCGAGACCACGACCTTTTCTCATCTCTTCCCAAATCGCGACCGGAAATTTAACGTTCCGCATTCATCCGACCAATCAAAAAGAAGCACGCAACAACTCCACTAAAAAAGGCGCGAACTATTAGAATATGAATACGAAAAATAACGATTTAAAGAACGAAATCTAAGAAATTCAATAACCTCAAACGGAACCGTTACACATGTCTATTAATATTTTAGTAGGATACTTAAATTGAGGTGCATTGATGATAATAACTTTTGGTAGGTATTTTAAGTTGTTGATAATAATGATTTGATCATTAACATATGATAATCTCTCTTCCGAAGATTTTGACCATGCTTGGAAGGCCTGCAGACAGTTAAGGTTTACAGATCTTAAAACGGCAACCTCAACATCAAAATTACTTGAAAAATGGCCATTTTATAAAAGGCCATATAGGTTTCGTTTGGTATGAACAATATCTCTTTGGTAACTATACCAGAAAAGCTTACAACATGTTATTTTACAGATTAACATGGACGTTACGGTAGGATTTGATACTAATCACGATAGTTTGTTAATGAATTGGAAGCAATGTGAGGAGATAATTATGCATTCCTAAGTGACAAAAATCAAGTCAAAGAAAAAGGCGTATGCAACATCGAAAATCAATTACGAGAAATGCGTACCGATGATGATGAAGGTGAGTTCATCTAAATATGCTTTACTTAATTGGATTTCTTCACAACTTGTTTGAATTTATTTTGTTAATTCTAGATGGTGGCGTAGCAGCCGCTATATGGCTGCACTATACAACCTTTTGTGATGGCAATTGGCGAGAATATTTTTAAATTAAAGTTTAATGTTTTGAAGATGCCATAAAACACCTAGATATGTGTTGCAGTACAATAAAGCCTGAAGAATGAATTTGGAGTTTATTGTCTGATTAGTATTACCTTATTTATGTTAGAAAATTAGTGAATGTGAAAGGATAAAAGATACGCTGTGATCAACGAATTTCTTTGAAGAAAATTATGATAAGAAGAACTTATCAACTACCTTATCATATCTACATTTTTTACAACTTGTCACATTATAGGTATAATCGAGGACAGAAGTTTTCATTTTCATAGCTTCCCTTTATAGAAACTATTAGCGTACGGTGTGTATAACTACCGTCATGCAGTGACATTAAATGCCGTGATTAGCTAAGTCAAGGTACATAGTGTTAATTAACAGTTAGCATTAAAGCAACAAATAATTTCATTGTCCCAACGTATAACGTTCATGTACTTGATGAACAATATTTATTGGATAAAGGAATATTTTATGAAGTAGCTTCATTAGCAGGATTAATACGTACATTATAAGAACGTATGATGTTATTGGCTCAATGAACAGCTTTAATTGATACTGTGAACTAGCATCGTTAGAAAGGTAAACCTGTACATGATTATTGATTACATTGTATGGTGTTATTGCAGCAATGAACATTTTTAATCGATACTATAAAGTAGTATCATTGGCAGGATAATCCTGCACATAATTATAATGTTCGACTTTGTTGGCTCAATAAAATGTGATTTGAAAAAACCAATGTACGCTATTCATTCATGCAATAAATTTACATTAATCAATGAACGAGTTCATCCGTTTGTGCAAAATGTTTATTGTGTCAGCGTACTTTTACGCAAAGGCGATGCTCGTACGTCATCAACGCGGGAATTTTAAAAGCGCAAATGGGAATATAAATTTTCAAAAATTTTTGTAATATGATTTTGTTCGAAAATATTCAAAAAAAAATACTGGTAATTATAATTTTATATAAGCTTTCAGAAAATGTCATACAAAAAATCGTGTATGACCCCATTATTTTTTTTTTTTTTGTTTACAGCAAACCGAGTTTGGAAACAAGAAATCCTTATCCTACAATTCCTAAACCTTTTCCTTATTTCGTTATCCGTTTTATTTACATTTTTATTTTCTTCTTTTCAATTATAGAGCGAGGGAGTAGAATCAATGCACGAGTTGATTCTTCCTCTTTTGAACACCTTTTGTTGTGTACGGATTTTTGTTAAAATGCAGGGTGCTTAGAAATTGGCGAATAACGTACACGTAGCGACATTCTTCGATCTGAATCGAAAAGCTTAATGTTAAAATGTTGTTCTACTATGTTGCCAAATGTGTTTTTCATGATAATGAAAAAATGTAAAAAACGAACTTTAAAGCCAAAGGAAATAACTTTAACAAAAAAACTAGTATTCAAAATTCTTTTTATTCTTAATTACAACTTATTTATCAACAGATATTGAATATTAATGATTATTTATGGACAAATTATCCGAACTTTGAGAGCCTCATGAAGACGTATGACAATGCTACAACATTTTAAAATTAAGATTTTCGCTTTAGAATCGAACGAACGCTACGTGTACATTATTCGCCAATTTCTAAACAGTTCCCATGTTGAATGTTGGGGCGACTACATGGGAACGAAGTTAATAATCTTTTCATTTTTCGTTTGAAAATTTATTTCAACGATCACGGTTTTACCGGATTTGCAGCACACTTTTACAAAGATTAAATCACTGGTTAAAATCTCAGACCATCTTGAGGTAGGTTTAAACATTTCCTATTTTATTTTTTTATTCTAACTTATCCTAAACCTAAATTCTTTCAAACTCAATTCATCCATGATAAATAAAATCACCCATTCTTTCATTCATCCTTAACTACTATTATTTACACATTTACAATATTTTTTTGAACGTAAGGTAAAGTGCGGTAAATATAATCACGGGGCAAGTGTAATCTGATCCTCTATATTTTTTTTGTAACATTTTGAAGCTTTTATTGTTCAAAATTCGAAAATATAACCCTTTTTATACCTATGTTCACATTTATCTGTAATCTCTTTTGGTTTCAGCTGTTCTCTTAGGTTATTTTCAACAAGGAATCTGATTCTGCTGCCAGATTCCGATTTGGATATCAACAGAACATTTTATACCAGCGATTACATTTACCCCACCGAAATGCAGATATGGGGTAAATGGAATCGCGAGACTGGAGTAAATGTAATCGTTGGTTACCTTTGCCCCAGCCTCGTCTGCCTTGACATTATAGTTCATAACCTAGCATCGTCTGTGTTGTTATAACCTAAGAAGTACAGTATGTGAAAAAATCGAGGTAAAAATAGTGTAAATACTTAGGTACCAAAGACTAAACTATAAAAACAGTGTTTTGAAATCTTTAAAATAACCACCTACCTACCGAAATACTTACCATAGACTAATGTGTATACAGTTCTTCCTAGTGAGTTCCTAATTCAAAATGATGAAAGTGTATAAGAAAAAAAAACAAGGCCCTTCTTACAGTGCTAAACTTTTAAGAGATGAGCTTAGAAACATCCTATTTGATCAGTATTCGTGGTGCAGCCCAGAAATATAAAATCCCATTTTCTACTCTTCCAAAAAACCTCCGAGGTACCCGAGGATCAAAAAGTACGCCTCAAGGAAGATCTACCGCAATACCTGCAGCTAACGAAGAAAAATTAGTGAATGCCATAAAAACAATGGAGAAATGGGGTTGGGGGCTGGGCCGAAAGGACAACATAGAATTAGTGGGAACGCATATTACAAAAAATAATTTAAAAAAACCATTTATTTTAAGCTGGACTTCCAGGCGAGGATTGGTTTTTAGCGTTTAAAAAAATGCACAAGCTGTCTGTAAAAAGCCACAAGGACTGGAGTATGCCAGAAAGAAGCCCGATGATCCATTTGTGATTGAACAATATTTTGACATCTTAAAAGAAACCCTGGAACGCAACGGTCTGCAAGCTAAGCCTTCGATTTACAACTCCGACGAAACTTTTTTTGGTTTATTCAATCATCATTTCTTTTGTTAGTTGGCTTTCAACTCATAAATAAATAAAATATCTTATTTATCTATAAGTTTTATATTTATCTCTACCCTTAACTTCCAGCCTTTATAACCATTTTCAAACATTATATTATAACCACTACTCTATTGGTTTTGGTTTGCGCTTTTAGGATTAACGATCAAAGCATAAAAAATCGTTGTTTTGTGCGCATCTGACCTGTGAATGTAAGTTTAGTGAAGGTTTTAATGAAGGTAAGTGATTTAAATAAGATATTTGAAATATACATAGATGCAGAGGCATGCACATAAATATATAAAAGTTAAAAATGTTTAATTTTTATAAGTGTGTTTCTGTAAGTCGTGGCATAAGTTTTATCGCATATACTGGAGCAAAAACGATTCGTGTAAAACAAATTGGCGAAAGACTACAAATAGATACAAACCAACAAAATTAGGACACTTTTACACATTTTTGCAAATAGCATTGTTTCCTCCGATCCGATTCAACTCACAAATTATCTAATGATTTGATTCGTGTATTAAAATTTCTAAAATTTGATGCCATTCGTCTTTCACATCTTTGCCATTCGACGTATTATTTTTTTTACACAAATTCTCATTATTTTTATTGTAGTAAGTATACATAATATGTGGCAAAGTGTATGCACGACTAACATAATATATAGCCTGCATTTATCCCCTAATAAAAAAAACTGGTGGGTTAAATGTTCAGATTTTTTGACATTATGTATAATGTTACTGCAAAGACTGTTTTTAATTTTTAGCGGCATGAAACATTTTTGTCAGGTGAATACATTTTGTGTTTTGACAGTTTGTAATTGTCAATTCAAATTTCTATTTACAAGTGTTACGGTGTTACCAACTGCTACATACCTATTTCCCTACATTGTCAAATATTATTTTTTTTTTGAGAAAAAAAAGGATAAAAACGCGAATTACAAAAAATAGCATAAAAAACACGTTTCATAAGACTTAAATCACTCAACTTCAACTTGAATTCGTGCATTTCAAACGTATCTTACAAAACTTGTTTTTTAATATACTATTACAGCCATATACTTCCAGGATTTGAAGGTGCTAGCTGTTTGTGCGATAACACTATAAGGTTGTTAGGTTATACATATCAAAATATTTCATAATTCTTGCTATTTAAAGCATATTTGCATCAATTTCTTTCAATTAAACATTTCTGTTCAAACTATACAATAGAAATAAAACTATTTTTAGTGCATAAAATTCTTTAAAATTTGCCATTGGGATGATTGAGATATTACATCATCTTTCGTATTATCAGAAACCAGTTTAGACGCATTTATTCGGTGAATTCCCTAGATATAGTCGTTTATGGACATAGTGTGTCAATATATGTGTAGTAAGTTTAGCGTTTATTTACATGAAGAGTGCTTTGCGAAATACCACGATAAATAATATACAGGCTGTCCCGAAACTCAACGTCAAGCGGGCACCGGGTAAGAGGCCAACTCATACCTGTTATGGTAAAAATAAGAAAAAAATTTTATGTCTCTTAGTTAAGTGGTATGTGTATGTATGTAGGAAAGCGGAGGGTATGCTACGCACACAGCACCTAGGCCCCAACGGGCCCCTTGTACATCCTCCTACACTGTCTCCGGCTACATCAACCAGCCTAAGGAATTTCCGAAGGCTAGGATACAGCTCAGAGGTGTGTTCCTGATGCCATCTGTGGTCGGCCATTCCTCTCCGAAGTCTCTCATTCTGAGGTCTTGCAGAGTGGGGCATTCACACAAGATGTGTCGGACCGTCTCCTCGCTCTCTTTACAGAGGCGACAGAGAGGACTAATAGCAAGCTTGAGGTTAAAAAGATGCTTGTTTACCTTACAGTGACCCGTGACGAGTCCCGGTACAGTTCGTAGAGCGTTTCTACCAAGCCTTACGAAAGACAAGGCTGCCTCTGCTGAAGGATAATGTAATACTTCCTTAGACAGATGGCAACCCTTAACCCTATCCCACCAGTTCATGAACTTTTTGTGGGTAAAATCTTTAATTATCTCAATCTGAGTTGATAAGGACGGAGCGATTATCGGTTCAGGCGAACATGGCGCTCGCTTGGCAGCCCTTTTGGCAAGCCTATCAGCGTGCTTGTTACCTGAACAAGTCGAGTGTCCTTTTATCCATTGAAGTATGACACAGTTATGCACTGCGGCCTTCTCCAATGTCAGATGACAACCCATAACAAGTCCTGAGGTAATTGTTATTCTACTCAGGGCTAAAATAGCTTGTCTACTGTCAGTATAAATTGAAAAAGTCTTACCTACCAAGTTGGATCTGACAATAACGTCAGCGGCAAGTTGTATGGCGATTAACTCCGCCTGTATGACGGTGGTACTTATACCTAAAGGTTCAGATACGTGGAGTCGGAGATCGTACGAAAAGACTCCGGCTCCAGCTCCTTCCCGTCTCTTTGAACCATCAGTGTAGATTTTAAGGCTGTTTTTTACCTCTACTTCTGTGGAGCTTGGGTGGGTGAGATATTTCTTCGTAAAAATGTGTTGTAGGGGTTAAAGTCCGTTACACACTCCAGAATTGGTGAGTAATCCACCATTTCATTCCAGAGATTGGCATTTTTACTATTTCTCTCACCCATTAGAATTCCTGCTGCTCGCAGTCGAGTCATGGTCACCAATGCCACCTCTTGGATGAACAAATGAAGTGGCGTTACGTTTAACATGTTTTCCATGGCTGCAGTGGGGGTAGTCCGCAGCGCACCTGTAACATACAAACACGCAAGTCTCTGTACTTTATTAAGTGCAGTAGTGGATTTAGACTGTAGGGTCTTTGACCACCATACTACTGCACCATAAGTAAGCATAGGTCGGATTACAGCCGTGTAAATCCAGAGGGCATTTCTGGGTGACAAACCCCATGTCTTACCTATAGCCCTCCGGCATTGACCGAATGCAACGTACGCTTTTTTTACTCTATTATCTAGGTGGGCTCTCCATGTCATTTTATTGTCAAGTGTGATGCCCAGATATTTAACTTCTTTTGACAATACCAATGGAGTATCAGCAAGGGATGGCATTCTGGGATTGCCAACCTTCCTCATCCGTGTGAAAAGAATCAACTCTGTCTTCTTAGGATTCACAGAGAGTCTTTGTTCGTCACACCAAGTCTCTATCAGTTTGAGAGCTACTTGCATCCTGTCAAACAGCACGTTTATATACTTGCCTTTGACGAGAATGGTTAAATCATCTGCGTAACCAACTGTGATAAAGTTGGCTTCGGCGAGGCGGTTCAAGAGGCTATCCAGGGTGAGGTTCCACAAAAGTGGGGATAGTACACCCCCTTGTGGACAGCCTCGAGTAACTCCTCCTTGAAGACTGACATCGCCAGCCCTAAGCTTAACTATCCTATGTTTAAGAGTGTTCTCAATCCAACCACAAAGAGTCGGTGGAACATTATGCTCTAACAAGGCATCGTTAATACCAGAGAAAGTTGTTTTATCAAAAGCTCCCTCTATATCTACGAAAACCCCCAGGGCGGACTCCTTTAGGTCCAGCGCCCCACCAACAAAGCTGGTCACTGAGTGAAGAGCCGTTAGTGTGGACTTGCCCTGAGTGTAAGCGTGTTGATTAGGATTTACTGGTTTAGTTGGAAGACAGAAATCTCTAATATAGCGATCACACAGTCTCTCCAGAGTTTTCAAAAGAAAGGAGGAGAGACTGATTGGTCTAAACGATTTCGGTGTGAAATAATCAAGCTTACCCGGTTTTGGTATGAAGTTCACTGTGACCTCACGCCATCGACTGGGTATATAGCGCAGCGCCAGGCATGCTTGGAAGATTTCCACCAGGTGAGGTACTAAATCCTCCAGACCCCATTGTAAAAGGGCTGGTATAATACCATCTGGTCCTGGTGTCTTGAACGGCGAGAAACTGTTGATGGCCCACCGTATTTTATCCTCCCTGCAGATCTCTCCGGCTGAAATCCAATCATCTGCAGTAGGTTCATGGTTGGTGTCCTGTTGTACTTGTACGGAACTTCCGGAACCTGAAAAATGCACCTCCATTAATAAATGAAGACTCTCCAAAAGGTTGTCGGTATAAGAACCGTCAGCCTTTTTTAGTAAGCCAATTCGTCGTTCAGGGTCTGAAGCCAGAACCCGATTTAACCGAGAAACTTCGCTGCATGAGGAAACTTCCTCACAAAATTTCCTCCACGTTTCTCGTTTTCTGTGACGAACGCTAGTTAAGTGGTAATAGACATATTTTTGAAAATGTTAAAAATAGTTCCCGTACATCATATCTTTAGGTATTACAGTCGGAAATGCTCGCAATTTAATAGTGATTTTTTAATAATGTATTCCTTATGAACCATGCTACTATAGCAGTCACAAATCAAACAACAAAAGTCGTTAGTTTTGTAAAAAATGTATTAGTTTGATTGAGTTAAGGTTGAAAGAATTTATGTCTATTTAGTTTGACACACGATTTCTAAACAAAGCAGTAGTACAACACCCTTGGCAAGTTATTTTAAAAGATTGCCTGTTTAGTCAAGCTTCCAAAATGGTATAACACTTGCCATTTTTCTTTTCCTAAAAAATATTATTGCCTGTTTTTCTGCAAAAAACGCGTTATTTAAAAAATTCATACTTTCAAATTTCTATATTTGTATTTCCTCCAAAATAATTTAACAAGTTTCTTAAAAGATGTGCCACTCAATATCTACAGAGAAATGTGGTTTCAACAAGATGGTTACCCAGCTCATTATGCTTGTCCTGTACGGTATTGCATACAGAATAGCCAGAAAGATGGATTGGGCGTCTTGGTACGATTACGTGGCCTCCTCATTCTCTGGGCATAAATCCCCTTAATTTTTTCATTAGGATTGCATAAAAGAAACAGTGTATTAAAAACCGATTGAAAATCTTACCGAACTGTACCACAATATTTATACAGCAGTAGAAGAAATAAATGCAAAGAGAGATTGTGCAAACTAAGATCTTTTCTGCGACGATGCCGAGCTTGTATTAGTGCCGACGGCAAACAAATTGAGCATTTGCTTTAGTATTAAGAAAATAATACTATAAAATTAATAATAAATAAATCAATAATTCCTTTTGTTTGTTTAATTTTGCCTTTAGGTTAATCTTATTTGAAATCATATATATACTATCTCCTATATCGCTGACTAAGGCAGCAAAAGAGTGTAAAGACTAGAGTGCAGATATAATATGATGAAAATTTTATGATAGAATATTATGTACATTAAATAGTAAGTACCCTAAGTACATATTTTGTATCTTTAATTAATGTAACAACTTCATTAAAGGGCGTATGCTCACAAATTATGTTAAAAATTAATAACTATATTTTGGTACACATTTTTAATAATTACTATGTATTAATTTAATTTTAAAGAATATAATGTTTAATGAACAACCTACATAAAGTTGATATTTAAAGCAATATTCAATGTCAATTTTACACAAAAGTACATATATTCTAATTTATTTGATGCATCTACGATAATTTATAATTAAAGTCAATTATCTACAATTGCATTTCAAAGCTGCATAAAATACGCGCGAAACACTTCAAACTCTTTAAAATTTACGATTCGCACAAGCGCCTTCGCGACATGGGGGCACGACAAAGACAAAACATATATCATTCCGTCTGCCTTTGATGGAAACGCTCGCCACTCATTGCTTAGATAGGGAGTCAGCGATATAGGAGATAGTATATATATGTTTGAAACAGTCCTTTTGCAAGACATAAGGGCAACCATCTTGTTGAAACCACATTTTGTAGTTCGTAGATATTGACTGGCACATCTTCTAACAAAGTTAAGAGGAAATAAACAGTAAATACAAATAGCATACGAAAGTATGAATTTTTTAAATAACGTGTTTTTGCAGAAAAACAGGCAGTAATATTTTTTTATGCAAAGAAAAATGGCAAGTGTTGTACTATTTTGGAAACTTGACTAAATAGGCCATCTTTTAAAATAACTTGCCAAGGGACAAAAAGTAGACAAAAATTCTTTTAACGTTAACTCGATCAAACTAATAGTTTTTTTGCAAAACTAGTAGCAGGGTTCACAAGGAATACGTTATTAAAAAATCACTATTAAATTGCGAGCATTTCTGACCGTAATACCTAAAGATATGGTGTACGGGAACGATTTTTAACATTTTCAAAAATATGTCTATTACCACTTAACTAAGAGACATAGAATTTTTTTCTTATTTTTACCAAAACAGGTATAAGTTGGCCTCTCACCCGGTGCCCGCTTGACGTTGAGTTTCGGGACAACCTGTATATAAATATTATACGATATAAATGTTTACGATATATAAATGATTATACTGTTCATCCCATTGGTGCGTTTTTGCACCAATTTTAGTATAAGTATTTTTTATATTAAACTTCATACTAAAGTTGGTATTTGTTAGTATTATGTTCTATTACTATTATTATTTATTTATGAGTAATTTGTTACTTAGTTAATTATTGATAATCAACATATTTTGGTGTTGTTCATTTATCTTACCAGTGGTGCATTTTTGCACCATCTCATATCTCATAAACAGAGCCCGGACAGTTTAGGAAAGTTATCCTAAAAGGCCTCCCACTCCAGTCTCAAAAATTCAATCGAAGGGTGCGAACCTGTCGGATACGTCATACCTTATGTCACGAAATAAATTATGAATTAATTTATTAATTATAAATTTAATAAAACCAAAAATGAATAATTCAGTCGTATTTTTATATTATTTTTATTAATTCATTAATTAATGTTGCACAGCAAGTTCTTCGCTAAGGTACGCTCATCGCTCTTCGAAATTCAATTTTCAAGAGTAACTTATTGTTAGTGATCAAAAGGTGTCAAAAGCGACAACAACGTACTTACGTCGTTGTCATGGAATTCATTTCGTGTGGAGGGGCGCACTTTTCCTAAACTGTCCGGTCTCTGCTCATAAAACATTTTCTTTTCAAACGCCTGTGTACATATTTATACTTTTCATTCCATCTTATCTCATGGAAAATTATAAAAAACAATTTTTTTAATATAAAGCAGCGTGGGACTAAATGGGTTAATCAAACATTCACGTTTAATTTAACTCACCTTTTCAAAAACTTATGAATCCATTTAATCGATTTCTTAAACACTTATTAGATGTTATCTACATTTAAGACAATTTATTTTATATCATCATGTTCCAAATCCTAACTCACACACGAACAAGATGCGTGACTAAGCAACATACAAAAATTGACTCTGTTATCAATCTAGCGTAATTAACCACTTATTTCTTGTTACACTCGTGTCAAGTATTATTTCAAGCATTTCATTGTTAATAAAGAAATGTGTACTATTTTAATTAATTTCAACTAATCAAAAGCATGTATCTGTAGTATAATGTGGCGAGTGGTGATTAATAGGTGCTAATTCTGGCATAGTCTAAGCGTTGGTAAAACTCGGAATGAAGTACACTCAACAAAATTTTGTTCGTAATATTAATAAACAATGTTTATCGACATTAATTGATTTTTTTGGGATCCCTGCGGCCACACACCTTCCCTATCCCAACACCCTCTCCCCCTTTTTTAAATAATTTTAAATCCCATTTTAATTCCCATTTTCTTTGTTTCCTCTTATATTGTTATTATTAATTTAACATAAAAATTTTAAAAATTGTTTGAACTTTTAAATTTAACATTTAAGCAGTTTTTTCCTTCTTCTCCACGTCAACGCTAAAATCTTGCCTCAAAACTTGTTTTACATATCGTCATTACACGACTTTTAATTCTACAGAACGTTTGTCAAGTTTGTATGTTGGAAGGTACGTTTGTAATCGCCATGTGCGTTAAGTCGAGGAGACATATTTACCGGTTTCTAACGGATCGGATATTACGAACAAGTTCAGTCTTATTCCAATACCTCGAACCGACCACATGTATATCGTTCTATTTTAATAAACAAATTTATCAACGTATCAATTTCCTGTCAGGTTATGGACCCAGGGACACCCTGGGACATCCAGGGGCACACAGAGGTATCCAGAATACTAAGGCCCTAGTGCTACAGTGTTGTACAGTTTTTTTTACGTGTAAATTGCGGGCGCGGAAAGATTATTTTAACGGAAAAATTGAGAAATGGCGTCAACAACCGGTTTCGCGAATATAGAAAAATTAACGGAAGACAATTACGATTTGTGGAAAGTTCAAATGAAGAGTGTGCTGGTGTTCAACGACTTGTGGTCATACGTTGATGGCTCGGAGGTAAAATCGGAAAGCAATGCACTAGAATGGACAAAGAAAGACTCAAAGGCGTTGGCGTTGATAAATTTAAGTATTTCACACAGTCAACTTCAACACGTGAAGAAAGCGAGGACTTCTAAAGAAGCCTGGGATATGTTAAAAACCGTGTTCGAATCCCGAGGTCCGGTAAGAAAAGTAGCTTTGTATAAAGCTTTGTATAAACAATTACTAAGGATGGAAAAGACGTCCGACGAGAAAATGTCGCAATACGTTACCGTCTTCGCCCAAAAGGCGGAACAGCTGGAAGAAGCGGGAATCGTAATTATTAACGAGTTGTTGTCAATAATGTTGTTAAGTTCATTGCCGACAGAATACGAAAGCTTTAGCGTTGCAATAGAATCACGTGATGATATACCGACGTTTGAAAACTTACAATTAAAACTCGTTGAAGAAGAAGCACGACAGAACGATCGCACCGCGAAAAACGAAAACGAAAAAACGAACAACGCACTGTTAACGAAAGGAACTTCAAACCAACCAAAGAAATTTGGAGGAAATTTCAAAAACAATGGTTTGAAAGGTGAAACGCGTAAATTTCAGGGAAAATGTTTTACGTGTAACAAAATCGGACACATTAGTGGTCATTGTAAATCCAAATCGAAACGAAATGAACAGAATAACGCGAGTGATGCAATGACCGCGATAGTATGTAACGTTGAACCTGTCAACAAAACAAATTCGTGGTACCTTGACAGCGGTGCAACAAGATATATGTGTAATAAGAAACAAGACTTTTCTCTATTGAACGGATGTGAGAAAATAAAAATTTATACGGCCGCGAAAAATTTTGTGAAATCTGATGGCAACGGTGATTTACATTTGGGCGCGGAGTTAAATAAAGAGAAGGTAAACATGATAAAATTACAGAACGCGTTGTATGTACCAGAACTTCGAAATAACCTTTTGTCCGTATCGTGCATCACAGACAATGGTTATACAGTAACGTTTGACAAAAATAACGCGACGGTATTTAGAAAGAACGGTTCGGTTGCTTTAACTGCGTCGAGACGCGACCAACTTTACGTTGTAAATCAAAAAGAAGAATGTGCAAAAGTGGCAAGACAATCCGACAATTTGCTTCGATGGCATCAACGATATGGACATTTAAATGTAAAAGACTTAAAGATGTTAAAAAGTGCAAATATGGTTAACGGCTTAAATCTCACTTCAAATGCGAATGAAATAAAGTGCGAAATTTGTGCGAAATGTAAAATTCATGTTCAGCCATTCAAACAATCAACTCATCGCGAAAAACACGTTCTAGGTTTGGTTCATTCGGACATTTGCGGTCCAATGAGGGTTTAATCCCTAGGTGGTGCTAAATATTTTATCACCTTTATTGATGACTGTTCTAGGTATACAGAGACAATAATGTTGAAAAATCGTTCTGATGCTCTCCAAGCATTCAAAAATTACAAACGAAGAGCAGAAAATCAAACTGGTCGACGAATGAAGAAACTTCGAACAGATAACGGAAGAGAGTACCTGTCAAACGAATTTAAGAAGTATCTTGAAGAAGAGGGTATAGTTCACCAACTTAGCGTCGAATATACGCCTCAACAAAATGGAGTCGCTAAGCGCGCGAAAAGGACATTAATGCCGGGTTTATACAGAATTTAGCTGTAAATTTAAATTTAAAGATTTAGATTTAAGGATTTTATTTAGCTTTAAGAAAAAAATTGATTTATACAGAATTTAAGATTTACAGAATCGCAACCTCAAGAAACAAAATATTACTGGTTTTTGTATTGCCATTTTCTACCAATATCTTATCTTTATGTTCAGAAAAATTTTTATCGTAAATATATCGGTAGTTCTCAACAATTTTAATTAATTTTCCATCGACATCACTCATTTTGTTGGCACAGAAATAAACAACAGTTGAGGTTAGGTTATAACGCGCTATTAACACCGCCCAATCATAATGGATACAGCTGATTGAGGTCGTCTTGCGCATGTGTGACGCTGTAAATTTAGAAAAGTTGACCAACTTTATGTTTACAGCTAAATCTTACAGCTTTGTATAAACGATACATGGGGTTTCAATACATTTAACTCTTACAGCTAAATTTTTAAATTTAAATTTATAGCTAAATCGTCTGTATAAACCCGGCTTAACAGAGATGGCTCGTTGTATTTTGCTGCAAGCCAATCTCTCCCAATCATTATGGGCAGAAGCAATAAATACGGCAACTTACCTACGAAACAGAAGTGCAACGAAGTGCCTTAATGGTGTTACTCCATACGAAGTTTGGACACAACAAAAACCCTACGTTGGTTTTTTGAGAAATATTGGTAGCAAAGTAATCGCTCTCAACAAAAGTCAAAATAGAAGCAAAATTCCAACCAAAAGGTGACAATTACATCCTGGTAGGCTATTCCGAAGAATCAAAGGCTTATCGATTATGGAAACCAGGAACCAAAATTGTTATTAAAGCACGCGATGTAAAGTTTTTCGAAAATACCGAGATCAATAAATCTTCATGCGACGTTCCATTCATTTCTGATGTGAACATATCAAATGAAACAAATCAAGACTCAGCCAAAGAAGAAGATGAGTGTGAACTAGAACAAGAAAACAAGAACGAGAATCGCTCATCCAGAGAAGAACCAGAAACAGACGAAGAAGTATTGGATACTCCACAAAGTGGACCTGGCCGTCCAAAATTCATACGAACAGGTAAACGAGGTCGCCCAACTAAAGTTTACAACATAAAAAGGAACGCAAATTTAGATCCCCAATCAGCATCGCATGTTCTAGGAAGAAGTGACGAAGAATTATGACTAGCTGCTATGAGAAAGAATACAACACACTACAAGAAAATAAGACATGGGTTGTTGTTCCTAGACCTACAAATGCAAAAGTATTAACAAACAGATGGGTATTATTTATTTATTTATTTATTTATTTATACAAATGGATACAGAACGGGACAAACCCTATAATACTGCATCACAACATTGACATAAAGAAATCAAACAGAAATATCAGCGCAATATAAGCCAGAAAAAATACATACAGAGACGCAAACCAAATGAAAATTATACAAAAAATATAAAACAAAAAAAATATATATATATATGTATATAAGTAACAATTGACGAGTGAAATTCGATTAAATTCCGATTAAATTTAATGTAAAATTAGACAAACTATAATCAGACCAGTCCGGTCGGCGAGGCCAGTGCAGCAGTCGTAACCATACGTCTAAATACCGGATACGTGTACCGAAAGATGTCAATTGGGAAACGATCAGCCGCTCTTGCCATTCTCATCATTGGGGAGTGGAGGAACGCATTTGTACGCGCAGCCGGAGTGAAGAACAAAAAATTATATCGCAAATTTCTCGGTGCAACGTGAATATTAATCAAGCTAACGAGCCCGGCGCAATCACACTCATTGTTGAGAATTTTGAAAAAAAATAGCAAATCATTGCAGGTGCGACGCTGATGGAGGGACAGAAACCGTAAAGAAGCACAAGTAGAGTCGTAGTCATCATACACTAAATGAGATTTATAACACAAGTACTTCAAAAATTTTCTCTGCACCCGCTCCAATCTATCGATATGTATGTGGTAATGAGGATTCCACACAACGCTACAGTAGTTTAGAATACTGTAAACATAAGCAAAATATAGTGTTTTAATTGCATTTATGTTAGAAAAATGCTCAGTAGACCTAATAACAAACCCCAACATGCGCCAAGCTTTATTAACTACTCCATCAACGTGCTCTCTGAACAACAATTTCTCATCAAACATGACTCCCAAGTCTCTAATACAGGATACTCGTTGTATACCATCCCGATCAAAGTTGTAATCGAAATGAATGACATTTGATCTTCTACTAAAAGTAATAACATTGCATTTTGATCGGTTAAGCGTCATGAAATTAGCTTCGCAATATCGTTGCAACTCAACTATGTCCAACTGAAGCTTCGAGCAGTCGCGCGGAGACGTGATACGCAGAAAAAGTTTAAGGTCGTCAGCATACATTAAACATTATTAAAAACAAAAACTAACCAAAAAGGAGAAATTGAGAAGTACCAGGCAAGACTTGTAGCGCGGGGACACACGCAAGAACAAGGAATCGACTATGACGAAGTATTTGCTCCTGTAGCAAGATATGAAACCATTCGAACAATGCTAGCAGCAGCTGTGATGTATGTTCATCAAATGGATGTGGTTTCAGCTTATGTACAAGGAGAACTAAATGACGAGGTGTACATGGAGCAGCCTGAAATGTTTATTCCCCACGGAGAAGAAAAGAAAGTGTGTAAATTACTAAAACCACTTTACGGTTTGAAACAATCCGGTCGAGAGTGGTATAAAAGACTAGATGCGTACATTATAGAAAACGAAGGTGTTCGTACTCTAGCAGATCCATGTGTTTATGTATTTGGTGAAAAAGATGATCGAGTGATCATGATTATTTACGTTGATGATCTGATTTTGATGTCAAAAAAGATTGAGTCCCTAGAAAATGTCAAACGAAAGATGAAGTCAACATTTAAAATGGTGGATCTAGGAATCAACAATATCTTGGGAATTAACGTTCATCGAGACCACGCCACTGGGAAGATTAATCTCTCTCAGAAGAAGTATGTAATGGAACTTTTGGAAAAGTTTAACATGGAACAGGCCAAACCTGTGTCAACCCCAATAGAGTCCAACTTGAAAATAACCAAGGAAATGGCTCCATCGACAGACAAAGAACGACAAGAAATGAAAAACAGGCCTTACAGAGAACTAATTGGAGGTTTGATTTACCAATGTATTTTGTGACAATCAAAGTGCGATTAATTTGAGTAAAAATACAGTCTTTCATAAACGAAGTAAACATATAGACATTAGTTTTCACTTTGTTCGTGAATTAGTTGATAAGAAAGACATTGTTGTGAATTATTTGCAAACTGACCATATGCCTGCGGATATTTTCACGAAATCCTTAACCAGAAGTAAACATGAAAATTGTGTTAAAATGTTAAAATTAAAATGTTGATTATTTTGTATTATTTCACGCACACGTCGATAGAGGGAGTGTTGGAAGATACGTTTGTAATCGCCATGTGCGTTAAGTCGACGAGACATATTTACCGGTTTCTAAAGGATCGGATGTTACGAACAAGTTCAGTCTTATTCCAATACCTCGAACCGACCACATGTATATCGTTCTATTTTAATAAACAAGTTTACGAACACAGTGGCTACATATCAATTTCCTGTCATTGTAAAGTGTGTTAACGTATACAGTATGTCCCCGGATCGAGTTACAAAGAGGAAAAAAATGTTTATTACTGAATTTTCAAACTTATCTCAGCATAAATAATGCGTCGGATATGATCAAACCACTAAATTGCACGAATTTTATACTCTAACTATAGAAGTTAACTAATTATTCCCATTTTTATGTAAAATTTGACCTTTTTTCTAAACTAAAAATTTTTCAAACTTCAATTTATGATATGTAAGCATAGAAGAGTGATGTAAATCCAAATTCTACACTCTCTAGACGAAGTCAATATTTCAAAAAAGTAAATGTGTGGTGTGCTATAACATCACGGGGTAATTGGGCCATATTTCTTCGACGAAAATGTAAATCAACAGAAATATTTGGATATGTTACAAAATTATTTTAATGAACAACTTGATTAATTACCCTTAAATTTTATATGGTCAATGTACTTTCAGCGAGACGGTTGCCTAGCTCACCATTACACATTGTGGCCAAATGGTCACATTTTATGACCAGCACATAGTCCTGATCTTACAATTAGATTTTTATTTTTGGGGACGATTGAAACAAATTGTTTACAGTGAACCATTACAAGGAGATGCAGAACTATTAAAACTAAGAATAATTAATGCGATAGAATCTCTACCACTGGCGGAAATTCGTAATTTTTGCAAAGAATTTAGAACTTGTTTTCAAATGTGTGCCGAATAGATGATTTGTTCACTTACAAACTTACATAGTGTGTTATTACATACATTTACATTTAAAATATTTTATTATATTATATTATATTATTTAGTACGATTTAGTGGTTTGAACATATCCGACGCATTATTTATGGTGAAATAAGTATGAAAAATCAGTAAAAAAATTTTTTTCCTCTTTGTAACTCGATCCGGGGACATACTGTATATTACCTTTGCTAGTTCTTTCTCCAGATTCATCATTCGAATATTATATGTGGAAGAGAATGAAAACAAAAACTCCAGTTTTTGGCCTTAAAAGATGAATCGTATAAGTATTTTTATTATTTATTATTTTTATGTGTTACACGTGTTTCGACTGTGAAGTCATCCTCGGACACAACTACGGATTAATGAATATATTAAGAAAAAATGAAAAAATATATAAAAAACAATGTTATAACATTACCGTCAGTTAATTGGACCACATGTTGATACTTGAGAATTTATGTAAATATATTGAATAATCTGTTAAACACATTTCTTCTAAATCACGTTGCAAAAATTGAGTTGAATTAAGTTCTGAATTATTACGTTTTAATATTTCAAGGCCAAAAACACTTTAAAAATATTTGAAAAAAGATTGATTAATAATAAGTAAGAATAAAAACTTTAAATTTTGAAATAAAAAGCCGAAAAATATATAAAAAATTGAAATGAAATTGGGTAAATAATAAAAATACTTATACGATTCATCTTTTAAGGCCAAAAACTGGAGTTTTTGTTTTCCTTCTCTTCCACATATAATACTGTATATTAGTTTTAATAAAAATTGATTATGAAGTTGAATTTAAATACAATGTTATTTTCTTAAAATTTTGACTGTAAGTACTATTCATAGAAAATTGTTTACATTTTTTACATTTAACAATTTTAATTCATAAGATTTAAATTTCTTAATTGTTCAAACTTTCTATTATTATGTATTTGATTTCTTGTAGTTTATCTCTGAAGATGGGTTTTTAAACCGAAACTAGTCAGATAAATAAAATTTAATAAATGACCAGTTAAAAGTACAGAAATATCACAATTTAATTTCAAACCTCTCTTAATTAATTGAATTGTCGCAATAAAATTTTCATCAAAACAATGAAAAATTTATAAATGTCAAATAACGACTTAATAACGCGTTTATTAATACTACGATATAGTAGTACAATTTATTGAACTTGATGGTACAAAAATCATTGTCTCGACGAATTTTTAATTGAGACTGTATTTCTTCTTTATAACAACGAAACTATTCATTGTGGCAATAACAATATTAATAAATAGAATCCTAATGTATAACATATTAAGAAAGACTAAGTGGATGTACAAAATTCATTGCCTCAACGAATTGTTTTATTGAATCGATGTATTTATTCGTTATAATAATGAGAGCATTCGTTGTGCCAATAACAAAATGAATAACAATAATTCGTAATATTAAAACTCGAATTATTTAATCAATGAATAAGTACGTTATTCCAACAATTAAAAGATTTAAAAAAACACCGAGTGAATTCGACGAATCTGGAATTGGACCAGTTCGTTGTGTTATCCTTTCTTCTCGCAACTTTTCAAACATGTACTGTTATAGGTTGTCAAAAGACACTACATAGAAAAACTTCTTCATGGTTTCGATATAGGTATAGGTTCACCAAGTCCAAGTACATCATCAACAGCATGCTCGCGCAGTGCGGCATACACCTCAACTACTGATAATGAAAATACCACTGTTAAATCATATCTTAATCCAAAAAACACTCCAAATTTAATGATCAAACAACAAAAACATGACGTTGTAGCCAGTTACGAAATGGTATAACAAATTTTGGATCGGTTTTTAACTGAACAACCGGTTATTTTTTGACATTTAATCCAGGAAGGAAATGAGTATTACGGAGATATCAATAATACTATTTTATTAATACAAAATTTGGGTTTATTTTATATACAAATGCTTACATGTTAATATAACAATAATCAAGTTTTTTATAGTTATTTAACCAACAAGTCTATTAATGAAGGCGATTAATTATCGAGATATTTTAACGATATTTTAAATGTTAATTATTGAGATAATTAATCGCATTTTAATATACGAGTTAGTTACAATATTTTTCCGTTGACTGTCCTTTCAACAAAATAGAGAAAATCCATCGTTGAAAAATCTCCCAATTCTATCACTGGCAAAATAAAAACCGCACTCTTAATGTGTCAAAAGTCAAAACTTAATATTGTAGTCTTACCGAATAGAGTGGTCGGTTGGGTCGGTATTACCGATTTGATTGGAGAAAAATTGACTACTATATTAGTTCGGTCGGACTTTCTTAAAATCGTTTATTAATAGAAAATCATTTATTAATAGGTGTCATTAATGAATGATTTTGTATACATTTATAAATCATATAAATACACAGTCGACGGAAAAAGTAATTAATTTAGGTCGCATAACCTTGACCTTATTAAAAAAAGTAAAAAATTAAAAGAAAAATTGAATAAAAAATATTGTTTAATTGAGATTAAACAGTTGCTGAGATGTCATAAAACCTGGTAGGGTGTTCAGTATATTTTCTTGTATTACGTTGTATATTATTGTTGGTTGTAGGCACATACTTACTTTAGTCATCCATTTCTTCACAAATTAATTGAAGTTATTATTATAACTCTAGGTAATGATGCAGCAACTTTGTGGGCTTTTCACAGATATTTTGTACCCACCCAACATCTACTGCAGGATCTAAATAGAAAGACTGTCACGACAAAGTTTACTATTTATTAAAGATTCTCAAGAATCGTTCTTATACATTGGCAAATGTGCCCAACAATTAGATGATTATTTGCAGCAAAAATTACATATAAACAAAGTTACGCTTATGTTACGACAATAAATTATTTCATTGCCTACCGTACAATTATTTATACAGGGTGAGTCAGAAAGAATGGGAAATCCGAATACCGGAGATACTAGTATAAAATTTGGTAGTTTTATGTTTTCAAGCATGAGAAATACGAATTTGAAACTTGTTTTGTTATTGCTCGTAGAGGGCGCTTTATACACACTGCTCGTTCGATAAATCAAATCATAAGTTTTTTGGCTGTGGAGCTACGACCAATAAGAGCTACAAATAACAAAGAGCATTCAATTTTACATAAAAAAGGTACTCTTATTTAAATTGTCTAAGTCTATCAGTTTTCGAATTATTTAATTTTAAATAAAAGGAATGTATTTCTCCCTAATTCTTCGGAAAATTTAGTTAATTAATGAGACACAAAAGAATGTGTGAAGAATTTATTAATTTGTTTATCTACGCAACCGGTTTCGAAAAAATTACTTTTCGTCTTCAGGCGCAATTAAAAAACAGAACAAATCGAAATACAATATGACGTCAGAAAACACAACAGTTAAATTCTTACCGTCTATAACGAACGATGGACAGAATTAAAAAACGCTCCATTTATTTTAAGATTATATACATATAAACACACATCTATCCTAGTATAGGTTAACAATCAAAATCAAAGAACGATAAAATCACTACATACATGATAAGAGAAAACGTGGTCGGGTCGATGTCAAATTTTAATAACAACCGGTATTTATAACAGTTGTACGTACTGAATATGAAAACTCATGGCAAAACTGGTCCTTTTACGAAATTTAGAAACATTCGAGTGTGAGGGACGTCGGTAATTTCATTTAGTGTCATGTAATTTCGTTCATTTTTCAATTTAACAATTTCCATTTCTTCTAAAAGATCTAGTTTTTTGGATTGAGGGTGGTTATGAAGGAGTAAGATATTTTCGCTGTCTGTCTAATGGTTGTTGTCCCTTAAATGTCTAAAAACTGCGGAATTGTCGTTTTTTAGATGTTCTCTAAATCTTACTTTTAAATTTCTGCCCGTTTGTCCAACGTATGCGGCATTACGTTTCATTACGCATTAAGCATTACGCATTAAGTTGTAGTTTCTCGAATTTATGTTTACAATTAACTAGATAGTTAGAAATTTTGTTGTTGTTTTTAGAAGTAATGGTAAAATTATAGGTGGACACGACTCTCTGTAGTGAATTAACTATAGGATTGTATTTAGAGATAGAAATGAACTTGTTTGGAGCTGTTCGATGAGGATAAAGTTTGGAAGTGATTAAATTGTTATGGATTTTATAAATGGTTCGTTGTAAGTCTTCCAATTTGAAACCGTTATTTAAACCGATATTTATAATGGTGAGAATTTCATTATTGAAATCTTTTGTATTCATAGGAGTTTTTAAGGCTCTGAGAAATACGAAATTGAAGGAAGCATATTTGTATTTAAACGGACAGAAAGATTTTCTAGGAATTATTGCATCTGTGGAAGTAGGTTTTCTATAAATTTTGTAATTAAGACATTTATTAATAGAATCCCTTGAGATGTTTAGATCGAGGACGTTAATTTGGCCATTATTTTCTCTTTCAATTGTAAATTTAATATCTCCTACATTGTTGAATAGGTTTAGTAGGGCAATCAAATTGGCCTTTGAACCATCAAATACAATCAGGATGTCGTCCACGTATTTAGCATAAAATTGTATATGTTTTGTTGAGAAATGGTGTTCTTTCTGTTTAAGTATAACTTTTTCTAGATGGTCAACATAGAATTCAGCTAGGAGACCAGATAGTGGTGAACCCATAAGTAAACCGTCTGGCATACAATAACATTTCTCATCGAAAATTAGGTTCGACACATCGAGAAAATTTAAATTATTAGAGTGACTGATGTTATGTAAAAGGAAGTTTTCAATTATATTCAATGTATCTGCTACAGGGATGTTAGCATATAAGTTTTTTATGTGAAACGAGACTAAAATAGAATTATGATTAATTTCAATATTTTTAAGTCTAGTGATCAATTCTGTTGAATTTCTTCTTGAATAAGGTGA
Organism: Onthophagus taurus; assembly: GCF_036711975.1. Classification (NCBI taxonomy): domain Eukaryota; kingdom Metazoa; phylum Arthropoda; class Insecta; order Coleoptera; family Scarabaeidae; genus Onthophagus; species Onthophagus taurus. The sequence goes on from NC_091966.1 coordinate 20,797,056, forward strand.
TTGGAAGTGTAACGCCTTGGTTAAGATGTGGTGGATAGCTTTAGCCATCTTGTTGCAAGGTGAATGTATTCCGCTGACAATGGGTCTTATAGTTTTTTTGTGGTTTGTGGAGCTTAATTTAACTGTATAACGTAGGGTGTAATGGGTTCATGTTGTTCAGTTTGGTAATGTGAAAATTGAATTTTTCGAATGTAGGTTGAGTCCTTTTTAATGTGTCTTTAAATTGTTTTATGAAATCAGGTAGAGGATCTTTTTTTATATGTAAGAAATTATTTTCTCTAAAGAAGTCAAATGTTTTTTCCAGGTATAGACTATTTTTTCTTCTAAAATTTTTGCAAAGTGGGCAAAGTTGCAAGCAAAGTTGGCTTATTTTTCCGTTCATGTTTCGACAATTGCTTGTTAATTGTCAACATTGATCTAATTTCTGTGTGCAATAATCATTTTTACCAACAATAAAGTTATTACCAATTTGAAAATGCCACGACGTAATAAGTTTTCTAATAGTTAGAAATCCAGATTTAAATCCACTGGATTTTTGAATATAGTCACAATATTCTGTTGTTATTAATTAATTGTTATTGTTATCGATTATTATCGTTACTAATTGCTATTGTTACTGTGTGTTATTGATTTTAAATGTTAACCTTAAAATTACTTTGAAACAATTAAAAGCAGATAACTTGGAAACCGGTAGACTTAGACAATGTAAGCAAGACTACCTTTTTTGTGTAGAATTGAAAGCTCCTTCAGATTTCTGGTTCTAATTCACCATACCTCAACTGACAAAATAGTCATGACTTGATATCTCAAACGTGCAATGTGTATCTAGCGCCCTCTACGAGTAATCACAAAACAAATAGTACAAAAAGCTTCAAAATTATCAAGAAATTTCGAAATAAGCCTTGAAAACCACCGACATTTGTATAAGAGATGTTAGGTTAAATCGTCATATTTTGGTGTCTAGTGTCTCCGGTATTCGGATTTCCCATTCATTCTGACTTACCCTGTATATTTTAAAAATAAAGTTCGTTGCCTCAATAAACATTGTTAATTGATACCATAAAGAAGATTCGTTAGCACAATAAACTTGTATATAGTTAGAATGTATGATTTAATTGGTTCAATAAAATTTGTCTAAGGAAATCAATGTAAGGTTGGATAGGATAGATACAATAAACTTTCCGTTGGTCAATAAACCAAGTATCATGTAATGTACAAATATTTATTGCGTCAATAATTTGTTCAACAGACAGATTTTGATGATAATTTTCATTGTCATAACAAAAAATATTATTGTATTTACGTCACTTTTTTATGGGTGTATGTATATGATTAACGTTTCTAGTAATATTGTTTTAGCTGTTCATATTCAAACAACGCAAAAAGAGAAATAAATCAGTAATCAAACAATAATACGTGTAATATTTCAAGGTTAAAATTCCATTATCTACCATTAAAATACCACCCAGCTGTAATGATGCACTTTAACATGAAATATTCTACCTTCTTATCGTTCAGTTTTAAATAATAATTTCTATTAAATGGATTTGAAGGAGAAAGTTGCGGTTGTAACCGGTGCAAGTACCGGAATTGGGGCAGCAACAGTTAAAACATTATTAAATATTGGAATGAAGGTTTCTTCAAATAGCAGCAACAATTAAATTTTTGTAAAATTTTTAAGTTTTAAATAAAATATTTATAGGTCGTTGGTTTTGCTAGGAGAAAGGAATTAATTGAAAACTTGGTTGAAAATCATAAAGGAAAATTATTTGCTCGATGCGTCGATGTAACAAAATCCCAAGAAATTCTAAATGGTTTCGATTGGGTTACCAAAAACGTTGGACCAATTCACGTTTTGATTAACAACGCAGGCATTTCTAGATATGCGTCGATTTTATCGGGAAATTTAGAGGATTGGAAACAAATTATGGACACAAATTTTATGAGCATAGCAATTGGATGTAAAGAAGCTATAAAAGTTATGAGGGAACACAAAATTGATGGTTATATTATCAATATAAACAGCATACATGGTTATTACGATTGTCTCGATCCTAATTCGATTATGTACACATCTTCCAAATACGCTTCAAGAGTTATGACGGAAAATATCCGTTTGGAATTAGCTGAAATAGGAAGTAATATTAGAATTACAGTAAGTTTATTTTTTATTCATCCAAATATTTCTAATTTCCTTAAATCTTCTTTAGAATTTGGCTCCTGGTTTAGTTAAAACTGATATTGTGGAAAGTGGGTATGGAAAAGATTTAAGTAACGCGGTGTATAAGAATCTTCCATTTATTTTTGCCGAAGATGTTGCTGACACAATCGTTTATTTACTTTCTGCACCTCCACGTATAAATGTAAGTAAATTATTAAATTTCTAAACCTCCAAAACAGACAAAACGATTTATTTGATGAGATTTTAGATCTCCGAAATGTTGGTGAGACCTATCGGGGAAATTGGTACAAAGATATCCTCAAATAACTATTTGTTAAAATAAAATTCAATTAATCAGGGTTATTGGTGTAATTTCCAATTTAAATTAGTGATCGGTATATTGTTATATTGAAGTTATAAATAAATTTTGAATATTAAAGGCAGTATATTAAGCAAGGTCACCCACTAAAAAAATGAATCCACACATTCCTACTTATAATTAACATAAACAAGAAATCTACACAGTTTCTATGCAGATCCCAAAAGATCGACACATCAAATTTGGTCGTGCAAAATTTAAAATTAAAATTACAAACAACATGAATTTAGAAGATAAAGTTGCGATTATAACTGGTGCAAGTGCCGGAATTGGTGCAGCAACTGTTAAAGCGTTATTAAAACATGGAATGAAGGTTTCTTTAAATAAAATGAATAGTAAAATGTCAACAAAATTGTTTAATTTGAATAAAATGTTTATAGGTGGTTGGTTTTGCTCGAAGAAAAGAATTAATTGAAAATTTGGTTAAAAATCACAACGGAAAAGTATTTGCTCGATGCGTCGATTTAACAAAACCCCAAGAAATTCTAGATGGTTTCGATTGGGTCACCAAAAACGTAGGACCAATTCACGTTTTGATTAATAATGCAGGTATTTCTAAAGACGCACCGATTTTAACGGGAAATTTGGAAGATTGGAAACAAATTATGGACACCAACTTTATGAGTATAGCCATAGGATGTAAAGCAGCTGTAAAAATCATGAGAGAACACCTAATTGACGGTTACATTATCAATATAAACAGTGTTCTTGGTTATTACGATATTCAAGAACCTAGTTTGACTATGTACACATCTTCTAAATATGCATTAAGAGTTATGACGGAAAATATCCGTTTGGAATTAGCTAAAATAGGAAGTAATATTAGAATTACGGTAGGTTTAATTATTTATTGTTTAAAATATTTCTAACTTCTTTACATCTAGAATTTGGCTCCAGGTTTAGTTAAAACTGATATTTTTGAAACAGCATTTGGAATAAACATAAGTAACGCGGTTTATGAAAATCTTCCTTTCATTTTTTCCGAAGATATTGCTGACACAATCACTTATTTACTTTCTACGCCTCCGCGTGTCAATGTAAGTAAATAATTTTGAAAATAAATTTCAATGTCTCAAATTAATAAATAAATATTTTCTCTTCATTTCATAATTTAGATCTCCGAAATGTTGGTGGTACCTACTGGCGAAATTTCTAAAAAGTTAAATCTTTATTAAAATAACATAAAATAATCGATGTTATTCAATCATTTGCAATTTAAAATAGAAGTGTATTAATCTATAGAAAGAGTATTGCTTTTGTAACATCTCATGTATAGTCAATCAGTAAGTTTTGAATCTGTTTAATAACAAGGTCATCCACAAAAAAAATAACTCCATACGTTCTTAATTATCATTAATGTAAGCAAAAAATCTTAAAAGATCCTATACCGGGTGTCCCTCAAAAGTGGCTCACCCCCATATTTTTCTTTATTATTGGTGATATAAGAAAACCATTTGGAATGCATAGTTAGGTCGCTAAAACGGATTATTACGACATGAAATCATTCTTTTTGTACTTCCGGTTAGACGGGATGTGAGTACTAATTTCGCTATTTTTTTAAATCTATAATTTTTTTTTCTTCAGTTGGGTAGACAGTATAATTTCACATAACTTTTACTTGAAAAAATTTTCACGAAAAAAAAAATTATTTTCGTTATTTTTTAACGTTTTAGTACCTTCGGAAAATGTATTACAACTTTTGACGCATAGTAGCTAGGTTAATAGTACAAACTACGTTATGTCCCTCTTGATTTGCTATTCCTCGAGCAGTGATCACTGCTATGCTTTAGTGAGTGGTTCTTTTTTAATAATGGTGTAAATTAATAGTTGTATTAAATTAGTTTTAAAAGAAAAACGCTATCCAACAATTAAATTTAATTCAATTGTAAGTTCAAAAAAACTAATTTTCTAAATTTTCAAAATGCTCAAGCCTCGATTTTGACATAATTGTATCTTGCGTATTGTCGATCTAACGACTCGACGTTATTTCTGCGGAGATAATTGGGTAATACAATTTCTAACTCGATTTATTTTCTAATACCTCACGAGACCTTACTGGTGTATTATACAGCTCATTTTTGATTTTGCCCCATAAAAAGAATCTAAAGGTGTGAAGTCAGGTGATCTGGGAGGTTTTAACCAAAATAAAGTAAACAATCCAAATTATAATGTACAATGGACATTGTAAGTTACTATCAGCTACAGAACATTTAGTGTAAAAGAACAAAAAATAAAGAAAAAAATAAAAAATCAAAAATAATTGTATTAAACTTAATTGTTTGATCGCGTTTTTCTTTTAAAACTAATTTAATACAACTGTTAATTTACACCATTATTAAAAAAGAACCACTGACTAAAGCATAGCAGTGATCACTGCTCGAGAAATAGCAAATCAAGAGGGACATAACGTAGTTTATACTATTAACCTAGCTATTATGCGTCAAAAGTTGTAATACATTTTCCGAAGGTACTAAAACGTTATAAAATAAAGAATATAATTTTTTTTCAAAAATTATAAGCGATCGTGAAAATTTTTTCAAGTAAATGTTATGTGAAATTCTACTATCAACCCAACTGAAGAAAAAAAAATTATAGATTTAAAAAAATAGCGAAATTAGTACTTACATCCGGTATAACCGGAAGTACAAAAAGAATGATTTCATGTCGTAATAATCCGTTTTAGCGACCTAACTATGCATTCCAAATGGTTTTCTTATATCACCAATAATAAAAAAAAATATGGGGGTGAGCCACTTTTGAGGAACACCCGGTATAGATTTCGTAACAACAACTTTCTTACATTTTTATATGGATAGATACTACATATGTATATGTTTTATAACCGGTGTGAAAACTAGTGATGTAACGGATATCCGCATTGTTTTGAGGATCCGCATCCGCATATATTTTAACGGAGCTCCGTTACAATAAATAATTACTAATTACTACTAATTACAGTAGAAATACTGTTTTCATTAAAATTTTAGTACGTAACTTTTTTCAATAGCTCCGCATCCGTTAAATCCGCATCCGCATCCGTAAAATTTGAATTAAAAAATACGGTTCCGCATCCGCTAAACTCACATCCGTAACATCACTAGTGAAAACAGCAGTGAAAATTTCTTGGATAAAGTCGGTAATAAATCTTTATTTACTAAGGTAATAAGTTTTATTTTGTTAATCGTCTTTATTAATTTCAGCCACCTTGCCAGCAAATCATGTTAAAATATAAATCATATTTATATTTTAGGTATAAACTTACGTCAGATTATAGAAACGCACTTCAACATATTAAAATTTTATCATAAATTGGTAATTATTTAAAACGGACATGGACATGTGCAATATGTGAATTAGCGGGAAACAAAGTTGTTATTGAGATTATGTCACAGAATAACTATAATAGAAGTGACAGTGGCAGTATTCCGCCAAATCTGACGCCATATTATAGCGAGTTACCAAGGTATGTTGCTATTGGTGGTAAAGATTTGGTGGGATACCGCTAGTGTCACTTCTGGTTTACGTCTCTTAAGACGGCTAAACCGAAATGATTCTAGTTCTACTATATAATCTAATATACGTAAATTTTCTAATATGTATATTTAACCTTTCAACTACTTCAATAAAAATATACAACAATGTAGCGCTTAATAACAATTAAAACTACACAGTAAAAAATAATTACATGGTCCAGTACTGGTAATTTATTGCCATGGATATTTATGTAAAAGTTACACGTATGTGATAGCAAAATAAATACATATCTAAACAAGCGCATTTTCCATTTCTATGTTTGTACTTTTCGTTTGTGATTGATGTAATTTTACTTCTTAACCCAGGTAATGTACACGTATTAACACGTGAAAATGACTATATTTATATGTAAAATTACTTGTCCTATGAATATTGTAGTTCGTCTGCTATGTAATAATTCATTGTTCAGCCCTGTACATTTACATAATTTTAAGCTTACATAAATGTAAAAATACGAATGTTATTATGGAAGTTGTACATATCCAAATTCGTTTTATGTCCAAATTATGAAAGCCAATAGTTTTTCCACCATTGTTATAATGTTTTACAGTACAAAAGCATTAAAAGAATAGTGGAAAAAGTGGAAACTTTTACAATTTTAACAGACGGCAAACTTGGAACACAAAAGCTTTGTGTATAACCTGTATACGTACTAAAGGGCACCAAACAACCAAACACTAAATGGACAGATTAAAGTGGTTTTTTATTATTATTATTATAAGAGAGTGCGTATAACGTTCGACGATTCATACGTTATTACACTGTACTTGGTACAATGATGTCAACGCGTTGTGCGTAGTTGCAACGCTATTCGGCCGACTGAACGCAGAAAGTGGTAGTGGGGCCATCCCGTTTTTTACATGTTAGTAATAGTAATTTTTAATAATATTACATGATTTCCCAATTTATTAAATACATTTACATTGTTTTACTTGATTTTCCATTTATTTACAGGTTTTCCCTATAGTTTACATTGCTTTGTGTAATTCATATTAAAAAAATGTAATATTTTGTAAATTTAATAATTTCCTGTAATTTTACTTGGTATTAACTGGATTTCGAAAATTACGTTGTTAATTCATGTATTATTTCATAAGTCAATCTTGTAGTTTATTGTAGTATAATGTATTTTTACATCCATTTTTTACCGTGTAGAATTAACACTAGACCTAGAATCATTTGGGTTCAGCCGCACGTCTCTAAAGACGGCTAAACCCGAATGACTAGTTCTAAGTATAGTGTCAGTTCTTGTTTTACACTAGAACTATCACTAAAAGTAACACTATACCTAGAACTAGAATTGCACGTCTCTAAAGACGGATACGTTCATAACAACAGCGTTAATAGGGAGTTGGATAACCTTATACAGTATGTTTACTCAACGGACCTTGATTCAGTGCTTTTGGTAACTCGTGATAAGATTGCGGATTTTAAATCGAGGTCACAAAACAAGGTGCCACTAACATCAAACGAATTGACGTCAATGTCATTTCTGGTTATTCTGTAGTTATGTTTCGTCGACCGGTACCTTCGTCGATCGGATATAATAATAATACAATGCGATCAAGAAAGCCGGTCCGCTAAAAACTACTTTCCCAAGCGCTTGATGCCAATACTTACTGCCCTCGTCACAGCAGTCACACCCTCCTTCCACTTATTTTAATAGTGGTGGGGAAATGGGAGGAAACTTTTAGTTTAGTAAACATAACCTTAAAAACTGACACGCACAAAATTAAAAATGTTACTCTCGTTAAACAAAATTTGAAATAAATTCTCTCTGGAGTTAGATTGGATGATGTAAATTTAAATTATGATGAAAATAATTAAAAAGGATTAATTAATAAAAAGAAAACCCTTTAAACTATTCTTTTGTAATTAATTTATTTCATAAATCAAAAAAAGATCTTTTATTTTATTATAAAAATAAAGGTTTAGAAGTTTTATTTATTATAAAACGAATTCAAAATGTTGACCATTCTTTTCTAAACATAAAGTGATTCGTCTTTTCATATTATCGAAGACCTGTACAAGTTGCTCTGCAGTTATTTGTTGAACATTGTGTCGTATTGCATCTTCCAATTCTCCTATGGTCTGTAAACGGTTTTTGTAGACAGAATTTTTGAAATGACCGAATGAAAAGAAATTTAGTGGGGTTAGATCGGGTGAGTGAGGTGGCCAACATCCTCTACCGATTACTCAATCATCATAAAATTCATGAAGGAATCTTTTGTTTGTTCATGCAGTTGCATTGTCATGTTGAAAAAATCCTTCTTCCAATTCATCATCATGTAATTATTCAATGAATTCTTGTAACAAACCACTTTGACATCTTTCCTAATGTCATGACATAAGGTAATTCACTACATTTTCCAGGCATGTCTCCCTAAATTCCTCTACACAAAGACTTGTTGAATATTTTCATACCCCATTTTGATCTTTTACTACATTTCGAAGATAAGATTGGAGAAGAAACTTTGAAACTTGTGTTCTTCTAAGGTGAACGGCATGATTTAACCTAAAAATAAATCAACGAAATTTATACCAAACCGATTTAAAATAAAATAATTATTTACTTTAGAGAAAAATCACAATCGAATTTTTGTCTTAATAAAGACAGATAATATTAAATAAAACCGCAATAAATTCATAATGAAATATTGAAAACACCAAACGCCAAAACCAAGAACACGACTCTGAGCTCAGCTGATCGAAACCATTGAAACTAAAAATCGATATCACCTCGTCGACCAATAAGAACGTTGAAAATTAAAAACAAGTAGAGATGGGAGGAGGCTGTGACGAGGGCAGTAAGTATTGGTATCAAGCGCTTGGGAAAGTAGTTTTTAGCGGACCGGCTTTTTTGATCTCTCGGTATAAATGTCTTTATTGCACATACCATTCAATACAACAAAAGAAAATATATATATATATATAATAATAACAAAAATTGTATCTATAGTGTAGATATATTCTAAACTAGAATGTTTAAACAACAAGAGATTAAAAAACTTAGTACCTAACACTACAACAAAAAGAGAAGAAAAAAAAATGGCATTGTGCAATAGGCGGGCTCCAGATAAAATCTAGGTATTTCGTAGAAAATACATGTCTTTACGTTCGAAGAAGTTATCCAATGAGAGATTCTTTTTAAAATACCTTAATCAAAAATGTACTTCACTTTGGAATTAACACTTTGTCGAAAATCCCTTCAACAGTTGCTTCGTTTTTGAATCTGGCAAATGCAAAAGCTTATAGCGGCCATTATATGAGGCTTAAACAACTTTACTGGCCAATAAAGGTTACGTAATATAAAGCCGACCTTACAATAATTAAACGACATAGTGGGTGGAGGAGCTCTGGCATAGCAGAAACTTATATCGAGGGTTCTATATGTAATAAGCTTGATATCGCAAGAAAATCCAAGGTTCAACTGGTACTAGTCGTTCCTTACTAGAGGAAACGTCCATTGTTTCTACAGCTTTTTCAAAAACTTCGACAGGCACTATGCGTTCTGGAAGCGATGACAATTACAAGCTGGTTAGTAATGGAAAGGAAGTAAAATATGACAAATCAAAGAATGAAATGTCTATTAATATAAATGTTAATGTTAATATAAATAATAAATAGGATGTGATTGATTTAAGATTGTATTTTTCATTATTCCACTAGTGGAATAATAGTATATTATTCAACAAGCGTATAATGGCGACTGTTACCCACGAAGATGAAGTTGCAACACGAGCGAGCGAAGCGAGCGAGTGTTGTAATCTGAGTGGGTAACATCCATTATACGCAAGTTAAGACTATACTTTATCTACAACTATTTAATTTTGAAAAAAAAAATCAAAAAAGGGAAAAAAAATAAACTTGATAGACATTTCAGACATAACCTCAATATAAGAAAGCTGTCATTTCTGTTAATATTTTATTTTTTGATTAGTAAGCCGTGTCAGAACTGTGGAATAATGGCTTCATTATTCAACACTTTGTCAGTCATGAGTCATGAGTAATGCGTGTCATTACCCGTCAAAAATCAAATGTATAATGAATAGATAATTCAATAGTTGTAGATAAAAAATATTAATTCTAAAGACAGGCTTTTCCTAGCTATTATTAACTGATATAACCCAAAAAATGCTTTTCTTTCATTATACTCACGTCAAAAACGTATAAAAATAAAGTTGACACAGCATCATACAAATAAAATAACCAATTATTATGACAAGACTAATACAAATTAAAAAGCAAATTCACAAATGAAGATTACAAAGAGTCGGCTAACGTTACGAAACCACTCTTATAAGTTAGAGGTTATGTATTAGAATGAAGTGAACCTGTAAGGCTGGGCGGCAAATTCAAACAATACATACAAAAACACAAATTGCAACTTAAATCGGTCATCATAATGCAAAATTAGGAAAAAAGGAGGAAACTCGGACGGTGTAACATGAAATAGTTAGTACCTTTTCGATCCTCGTCTATCTGGTGGTTTAGAAGGGGTGTAAGGTAAACGCAGTTTCAAGTAAGTAGTCTTTGAGCTAAATTCAATTGATCATTGTGATCACAGTGTAAATCGACCCTTAGACATTCTATTCCTGGATTGTTCTTTATAAATTTGCCGATCTCATACGCCTCAAGTATTTCTAGTAGATGATGAGTAGTAATGGTATTGACAATAAGTGGTTCCAACAAGATGGTGCTCCTCAACATTTTAGTCGCGCAGTCCGAAACGTTTTAAGCCGCACGTTTCCAAATTGTTGGATTCGTAGAAGAGTTGAAATTGAGTGATCACCAGGATCTCCTGATCTAACACCACTCGATTTTTTCTTTTGTCGGTTTCTGAAAAGTAGAGTGTATGCAACAAAACCAGAATGATTTGGAAAATCGCATACTTGAAGAAACCCCCAATATCACTAGAGATAGGCTCCTGATGTTAAAAATTCCATTAATCAGCGTTTGGGTCATTGCGAGATCGAAGAAGGTCGATAATTTGAACATTTGTTATAAAGATCGTAATAAACGTGCAAAAAAATATGAAAACATTTTACTTTCCCATTTGGTAGTCAACCCCTCATAATTCTTGAAAGAATTAAGATATCGGGTTTTGGTTTTTGGGTTTGTGTAGCTATTTTCATTATCTTTAAAATAAGGTAAAACTCGACAGGGGTTGCTATTTAAAAATGTAGGGATGGTTATCCCCTAAAAAAACTCCGTATTGCATGGAAGTTCTAAACTATCTAAAAATGTAGTTTTTATGACACTTTAGTGATCCCCAAATTTTCAAATTTTTTTCTTTACTCGTTTAAAACTTATAGCTCCGTCCCGGGAGTTTTGGGAAGCACTGTAGATTAAGTGTATATAAAAATCTCATTTAAATAAATTAAATTAATTTATTTTAATTTAAAATATTTTATTGAAACACAAAAGACGTTGGTTTGCAATTTATATAACAATAATACCTATTTTAATAATTAATTAATTTAAGTCCCTATTATAATAATAATAATAATTTATTATGTTAATAACCCATAGGGCATACATTCGTCACAATCTAAATATAAATACAACATAAAAAACATATACATATAAGAATTACTTGATTAATACATCACTCTTTTCGATTTACAGGCGCATGTAAACCCCTGTATATTTCACATATCACTAGAAATTTAACATAGAATATGTACAGGTGTACGAAACGGTTCTTTAAAAAGTTTAATGTTTTAAAAAATGTTATACATTCAGATCTTTCAGTCTAAAATTGTTATAAATGGATAATCTAATTTTGATTATGATTTATCTGATCCCTCATAAAATAACATCTTGATTTTGATTGAAGGGCCGTTACAAAATATAGATATATAAAATCTCGTATACGAGAAAAACTTTTAATCTATTGGATACATTGCGAATTTTAACAAAATATCAAGAAAGCTAGTCGTTATTAATGTTCTTAACAACGTTATCAATCTGCATTTGTCAATTTAATAAGTAAAATCGTTGAAACTGGTTGAAATGTCCAAAGAAATATTTGTAAAAGTCTATGAAGACAATTTAGTTGAAAACGCAAATGAAAACAGGCTGTTAGTTACAGGCATTGAACGTCTCATGATAGGACAACTGATGTTGAACCGATCGATACTAAGAATTGGTCAAGAATTAGTTCAAGAAAGACAAGAACTTGGCCAACTAATAGCGAAACCTTACGATGCAATAAAAAAAACGGAATGCGAAATGTACAAAATTAGAAAGCTTAGAGAAGCTGAGGAACTACGAATGTTACTTTGTCAGCATTTAGATGAACATCAACATTCCCCAAATGGTGGCTAAAAATGCGTTTCATCAATGATTTGTTCCGTTCATCAATTTTTGTATAATGAGTATTAATTCTAAATAAATGTTATTGAAATTAAATAAAGTTTTCTTATTTATTGTAATGGGGAAATTAAGAATGAATAAAAATTATTAATATATATAAAATAATAAATAGAAGTGAACAAGTAAATTAGAAATACAAGTGAGTGAATGGATATACATCAGCATAATGTATCAAATAGATACTTATAATTACGAAAGATTCTATAACAAGATTTCTAGCAATAAACAGTTTAATAAAATGTTATTAGTTTTATTATAAAAAATAATTAAACTTGTACCAGCCAAGAAAATAAAAACTATTTATTACATTTATAATAAAATAACTTATAATCAAATTGACAAATAAAGATTGACATCATGAGAATGAAATTTCTTTTTTATTTGAAATATAACAACCAAACCTCTTTGATTTTCGTATAATTTATATTTAATATCCTTGACAACCTATAATAAAAAAGTACTTGTCAAAAGAAAAACCTAACTGTAATGGCTAAAGAAATCGCTAATATAGAGATAATACAAAATTTATGTGAACCTTCGGTATTGAACCCGACTAACTGCAAGATTCAAACGGAAGTAGATGGCCGAATTGTTTTAGCAGATAAAGTAGGACGAATTATGGCGGAGAAAATTCGATTGGAAGAAGCTTATGAAAAAGCTAAGCAAAACGTTAGAGAACAAATGCAACAAATCGCGAGACTTTGGACGGAAACTTTCCATGTAATGAAAGAAATGGCGCGGCAAATCGATAAAATTACTGATCGTTATCAACGATTTAGAATGTGGTGTTCCATGCATATTCAAATTTTAAGCTTGGAAAGAATGTTCGCCGAAGGAGGGTAAAAAGGAATTATCAACAATTTTACAAAGTCTTCCGTCATTAGCTCATCTGTATTGAATTTAAATAAAAAAATAATTTATATGATACCTTCATAATTTCTTATATGGTAGTATCGAGTAAATGTATGTTTTTACTTAAATTTGTTTTAATTCTAGATATACGATTCAGAATAATTAAAGAATACCTGTCCCTCTTAAAAATCGATGATTTTTTTTAATTGGTAGGAAATGACTCAAAAGATGTGTTAATGATAAAAAAAAGTGCGCGAAAACCTTACCGAAAAATCACTAAAGTTGCGATTTGACGTTTCTTTTTGGAAGTTCAAAGCAATGTTAAATATACATTTTCGTATTACATCCTAACGTGAAATTGTTTAATTTATAGCCACGCACTAAATAAAAAGTTATTTTCACTGAACTTGTTAAGATTACAACATATTTACGGATGAAAACCTTATTTCTTAGGCTATCAATGCATAACGACAGTTACCTGTCGTTAGATAGAATTGTTTCTACCAAATGTGTGTTAATAGACTTTATGTTAATATTATTGTGTATCAATTGATATGTCAAACGACTGAAATATCTTTATATTGTAAATATAAATGATAAATAAGTATAATAGCTTATTTAATAGTACCTTACTTAAGTTAAAATAGTTAATTAATTAAAAATTAATATTAAACAAGAAGTGTACATGGTTACAAAATAATAATAAAAAAGTAACCCGTGTGACGATGGCAACAAACTGTGCATTTAACCAAATGACAATTACAACTGACAACACAAGCAATGTTAACCATGTATTTTCGTATTAAATCCTAACCTCAAATTGTTTAATTTATACCCACGCACAAAATAAAAAGTTATTTTCACTAAACTTGTTGAGATTACAACATAATTATTCATAATGACACCTATGTGAAGTTAGCCCCCAATTAAATAGCATTTTACATGTATAGTATTTTGATTATAACATGAGAACCAGTGAACCGATTTCGATAAACGATGTCTCATCGAAAGCTTTATCCTTGGCCAATACGAAAGTGTAAATGCTCGATTTGAAAACTCTTTCGAATTTCGCTAAAACGCCAAAATAATGCGAAGATACACGAAAATAACACAAAATTGACCTTCTTTAAGTGGTGATAACTCGTAAACAATGTACCTGATGATCAAGATCTATACGTCACTCGATTCGTAATAGTGTCTTCTATCGAAATCACAAAATGCTCGATTTCAATTCTCTCCCGCTAACTTTATACAACCCTCGGAATGACACCGTCTTCGACTCGTTGTTTATGCACGTGTGAACGCTTGTGCTAAAAAATTAATTTAAACTAAATCGACTATAATTAGAGAACAGTTTGACGGATTTTAATGTTTTATATCTCAATCGAAAGTTTGTGCCTGGCTGAATGTTGTTGTCGAAATGCCCGATTCGAAATATTTAAGGATTTTGATTAAAACACAACAAACGAATTAATTAAATACATTGATGTGTTTAATCTCCGTAACTAATGGACCAATTTTAGTCATCAAAATCTCGGTCGAAAGTATGATCTGCAATGAATGCGAAGGTGGAAATGCCCGATTTCAAAATTTACTAATTATGTGCGTACAGCCATTGAAATGACCCCGCGACAGATTTCGAGTCGGGCATTTCCACTTTGTATTGGCCAAAGATTAAGCTTTCGAATGAGATTTTGTTTATCGAAATCTGTTGACTGGTTTTCTTGTTATAAGGAAAATATTATACATGTAAAATCATATCTAATTGGGGGCTAGAAAAATTTGGGGCTAACCTCGCATAGGTCATAATGATTAAGTGCCTGTCGTTAAATAGACTGTGTGTCTATTAACTATGTACAAGAGCGTCGCCAGATAGGAGTAAAGATAGATTCGAAAAAAAAATTGAATAGAATATAAGATACAAATAGATTCTAAAAATCTATTTGAAATGTTTATAATCTGTTATCGCATTTAAATAGAGAGCATGAGAGTTAAATAAGTTTAGAATTGAGATTCTAACACTTTTTAAATTTGACATAATATTAATTAAATTTTTTAAATTTGTTATTAAAAGACTTCAAACCACTTAAATATTATTATTAGGATACTTATTAATTAGTTTAACGTTATTTTGGAACTTAATAACACATATTATTGATGAAAATCCCTTTCGTAGTTACAAAGTTTTAACATCAAAAGTTTATAACGTAGGGTGAAATATTCGTCAAATCCTATGGTCAAATCTGAAAGAGAAGAATAATAAACCTTATTATGGAGAAATTCAAAGATTAAGGTAGAAATGCAATTGATGGGTACTTGTGGGTGTGCAATGGGCACGTTTCCACTCGGAAACAAAAAAGATGGAAGGTTGAAAAGGCAACTTTTTTACATATTTTAAGTTACAAATCCATCGAATCCACCTGGCGTCATGCGAAGAGTAGTATGTCAACATCTGGCCGTACTAAAAGTCATCTCCCAGGGAATCTTGCCAGATTCAACAAGCAGCGTTGCCAGAGCAACGGGACCTGGAGGAAATCGCAAATGAGTATCCATCCGACAACGAACCGTCTATATATATTCGTCTACTCAGATACACTTGCCTAGCGTCTGGGAGCTCACATCGTTATAGGTATTTTTAATGTTACACGTGAATTAGCAATGTAAGGCCAATGTTTACACAAATATTTGCCTACTTGCGTACTTGCCAATTACACCAGTCGTGTGGGACCACCTTAAGAACAGAATAAACAATAGTCATCAATTTATTGTAAAAACAGAACGTGTGAATTTGGTAATTTTTTGACCAAAAACGTCCTTGTGTAAGTCTATAACTTCATGATATACTTCTATAGTTTTCCTCATATCAAATAAGAAAATTGTTTAGAGGTAGGCAATTAAACGTTTCTGTATATAGAGATGTATATTAAAGGTGATTTAACCATGATACTAATAGATATTGACCGACAAAAACCCGGATTAAGATATTTGAAGGAGCGTTCTTTCTGATTGTGAACACAGTTTTTTAAAATTCGGTTTGATAACAATCGCACAAGGGCTTGAAGTTTGGTAATATTAAGCTATTTTACGTACAGAGAGCGGTGTTCTTCATCTTTTTGTAGCATTAATTTAATTTGATTTTAAAACGCCATCTATTAGTTTGTAAATTAATTATTATCCGGCATGCTTTGCGTCCGTGTACGTGACAGTCAGTATTATTATGTTGTTTTATGATAGTAGTTGTAAGTTTTGTATTAGGCGTGGAATAAATCAATATTCGAAGAAATAATCTTTAAATGCACACTTAACCCTAATAAGAAGCTCCCCAAGTCTTACAATATCAGGTGTGAGGTTAAAGGTGTGCAAAAGATTAAATTTGGAAGAAACGGTATAAACCTAACCTCAAAAAAGAAAATCCGTTATGGCGGAAGCGGGAGAAGGTACGAGTTCTTACCCGCTCAGAAATTTTGAAGATTACGAAGAAAGAGTAATTATGGACTCGAATAACAGGTTGGAGAAAGAAGATTCAAATTTGGCTGGTGATAAAGTCGATATGGTCGCACGAGAATTGGAATTAGTTAAGAGAGAAAGAGATCTGATGCGGAAGGAGATTGAGCTTATGAAGAGGAAAAATGAATTACGCCAAGCACCTTCCCCTTCACCTAAACCGCAAACAAACATTCGGTTAATTGGTGATTTATTAAGCGAGTTCGATGGCATAGACAACAACTTTGACCGATGGCAAAAACAATTCCTTTTACTATGCAATACATATGAATTGGATGATGGCTCTGCTAGGATTTTGATGGGATCACGTATGAAGGGTAAAGCACAAGCCTGGTTTCAATCAAAACCTGAATTTCTAATAAAGGATGTCGGAGGAATTCTAAGAGAAATGAAAATAATGTTTGACTGCCGACCGAATCGAATGAAATTGCGGAAATTATTCGAATCCAGGAGGTGGCAATCGTCCGAAACCTTTTATAATTATTATCACGACAAAATAATAAAAGCAAATCAGGCCCAGGTACCAGAAGAGGAGATGTTGGATTATCTCATCGACGGAATTTCAGACCAGAGTTTACGAAATCAAGCTCGAATGCAAAGTTATGGATGTTTGGAAGATTTGGTGCAAGGATTCAAGAACATTACCATGGGACCACGTACCACTTCTAAACCAGTTGTGAAAGAAGTACCAAAAAGCACCGGAAAGGAAAACAACAGAGGGGACCAAGGGAGGATTCCCAGATGTTTCAATTGTGGCAGAATGGGTCATCTTGCGAATGAGTGTCAACAAGCAAAACGAGAGAGGGGCTCTTGTTACCAATGCGGCGTTTTTGGACATTTAGTTAAGAATTGTCCGGCTAGGAACGTGTCGACTGTTGACAATTATGGATCTGAAGATGAGTTTCAACGTAACTTGATCTACTAGATAAGTAACCGATCCATAACATTATATACTTTGTTGGATACGGGAAGTCCAATTAGTTTCATTAAAGAAAAATTTGTAAAGAATTTCGAGAAATACACAACTGATTCAAATAAATTTTGTGGCATTAACCAATCAAAGTTAATTATTAAGGGGTCAGTAACGGTTGATTTGACTTTAGATAATTGTACAAGAGAGATACTTTTGCTTGTAATGCCGGATAGTACGATGTCGTCTTGTGTTGTATTAGGTAGAGATGTTTTAAAATTGTTTAATTTACTTTTGAGAAATGAAAAAATATACGAAACTGAAACCGAAGCCATCCAGGCGATAATGAATATTGATGTTACGTATGATGACTCTAATAGTTTTAGTGAAGTAGATGGTGTTAAATTAAATAACCCATTACCTGAGCAAACCAAATTAGATTTTAAGGCGTTATTTATAAGAGAATACCTGCAACCGGAAAGACCTGAGAAACCTAACGTAAACGGCGAATTGAAGTTAATAGTTAAAGATTCTAATCCTTTTCATTATCAGCCGAGACGCTTATCTTTTTGTGAAAAGAGTAAAGTAAGACAGATCTTAGATGATTTATTACGCGATAATATTCAACCAAGCAATTCTGAGTATGCTTCACCAATTGTATTAGTTAGAAAGAAAAATGGAGAAATCCGTATGTGCATTGATTATCGTCAATTAAATAAGATACTCAGTAGAGATAATCATCCATTACCGCTTATCGAGGACCAAATATTAGCACGCATAATAAAAAGCATTTTTCCCGGCTAGACTTAAAAGATGGATTTTTCCACATAGATATGCATCCCGATTCTGTCAAGTACACTGCGTTTGTTACTCCTCTGGGTCATTTTGAATATCTGAAGATACCTTTTGGTTTAAAAGTAGGTCCTTCTGCTTTTCAGAGATTTGTTTATGACGTTTTTAAACCATTAATCGAGAACGGAGATGTGTCCATATATTTGGACGATATACTAATAACCAGCGAAACATTGGAATATCATTTTAAATTGTTACGGCAAGTTTTTAGGTTACTAGTAAAAAATAGAATGACTCTGAGATTAGATAAATGTGAGTTTATGGCTTCCCAGATTGAATTTCTAGGATACTTAATAAATGAAAGAGGTATTACACCTACCGAAAATGGTATAAAGGCAGTAGAAAACTTTCCTGTACCACGCAATGTCCGGGAATTACAAAGCTTTCTTGGGCTTAGCTCATACTTTCGAAAATTCATTGAGAAATTTTCAATTATTGCTAAACCATTGTATGACCTTACAAAAGCTAATGCCAAATTTCATTTTGGAGAAGAACAGTTGAGTTCGTTCGAAATTATTAAAGCTAAATTAGTATCGGCTCCAGTGCTATCTATTTACAATGGAAAAGATCCAACTGAACTACATTGTGACGCTAGTTCTGTGGGGTTCGGTGCGATTTTGATGCAACGGAAAGCTGACAAAAAGTTGCATCCAATTTTCTACTTTTCTAAGCGTACCACTGAATGCGAAAGTAGATATCACAGTTTTGAATTGGAGACGTTGTCTATCATAAACGCTCTTCGTCGGTTTAGAGTTTATGTTCATGGAATAAAGTTTAAAATAGTAACCGACTGCAACTCTTTGAAAATGACTTTAGACAAAAAGGAAATGAATTCGAGAATCGCCCGATGGGCATTAGAATTGCAATGTTATGATTACGAAATAGAGCATCGTGCGGGGAAAAATATGCCACACGTTGACGCCCTAAGTAGAATCACCAATGTAGATGTCATAAATGATAATTCGATAGAATTTAATCTGGCCATATGTCAGAACGAAGATGATAATTTAAAAGAAATATGCTTGAAGTTGGAAAATGAAAACAGCACAGATTATGAAATGAGAAACGGATTGTTATATAGAAAAAAAGGGGATAAATTATATTTTTACGTACCTGAAGCGATGGAAGCTAATATTATGTACAAATATCATGACGAGATGGGACATTTGGGTACCGAAAAGACTTTGAAAAACTTACAGCGGATCTATTGGTTCCCAAGAATGAAACATAAAGTTGAATGTCATATTAAAAATTGTTTCAAATGCATATCTTATTCCCCTAAGACCGGCAAAAAGGAAGATGTGTTGCATAGTATTCCAAAAGGGAACCTTCCTTTTCAAACCATACATATCGATCATCTAGGCCCTATAGATAGACACTGTAAAGCCAAGCAGCATGTCCTTGTAGTGGTAGATGCCTTTACAAAGTATATTAAACTTTACTCAACAAAAACAACCGCTAGTACCGAAGTAATCCAAAATCTAAGACAATATTTTCAAAATTATAGTGTCCCGCGTGTGCTGATATCTGACAGAGGTACGAGTTTCACTTCCCAAGAATTTCGAGCGTTTCTGTCTGATAACGATGTTAGACATGTGTTGATAGCTACTGGATCGCCACAGGCTAATGGCCAAGTTGAGCGTATAAACCGCATAATAACTCCCATGATTGCTAAGTTAGCTAGTAATGATATGTCAGGAAAATGGTATCAAACCCTACCTGAAATAGAATTTAGTATTAACAATAGTGTTAATAAAACCACCGGAGAAACACCTAGTAAATTGTTGTTTGGACTCTCACAGAGAGGTGTGGTTCAAGACACAGTGGCTAACTATCTTCAAGATTTTGTTACGACCTACCAAGATTTGAATAGTTTGCGATCTGAGGCCGAAAGAAAGACTACCGAGTCACAACATAAGAATGAGAAATATGTTAACAAAAAACGTAAAACCCCTCACAATTATGAAACGGGTGATCTGGTTATGATCCGTAATTTTAAACTTGATGTTGGGGAATCTAAAAAATTACTCCCAAAATTCAAGGGGCCTTATCGAGTCAGTAAGATACTTCGAAACAATCGATTTGTAATAGTGGATATTGATGGATTTCAAAATTCGAATAGACCATATGAGGGTGTATGGGAGGGAAATAATCTGCGTCCGTGGGTAAATAAATAAAAAAAAAAAAATTTGTGTAGTTCGAGGACGAACTATTGTCAGGATGGCCGAGTTGTAGCATTAATTTAATTTGATTTTAAAACGCCATCTATTAGTTTGTAAATTAATTATTACCCGGCATGCTTTGCGTCCGTGTACGTGACAGTCAGTATTATTATGTTGTTTTATGATAGTAGTTGTAAGTTTTGTATTAGGCGTGGAATAAATCAATATTCGAAGAAATAATCTTTAAATGCACACTTAACCCTAATAAGAAGCTCCCCAAGTCTTACATTTTATTGATCTTAATATCAACATATCGGCAAACGGGGCAAACGATTTCATAGAGAAAGAATCAAGCTTTCAAATGGTGCATTTAGTTTTCCGCTATCTCTAATAATAAGAAAGATATCAGCTAATAAAATAGATAGGAAATTACGGGTAAAAGTTTGTTGTTGGAAGGTTTGTTGCTATCGTCACACGGGTTATTTATTTATTTTTATTTTGTAACCATGTATACATGTCTTTTTTAATAACTATTTTAATTTAAGTAAACTATTGCTAAATAAGCTACTATGCTTATTTATCATTTATATTTACAACATAAAGATATTTCAGTCGTTTGACAGATCAATTGATACACAATCTATTAACACAAAGTCTATTAACACACATTTGGTAGAAACAATTCTATCTAACAACAGGTAATTGTCGTTATGCATTGATAGCCTAAGAAATAAGGTTTTCATTCGAAAATATGTTGTAATCTCAATAAGTTTAGTGAAAGTAACTTTTTATTTTGTGCGTGGGTATAAATTAAACAATTTCAGGTTAGGATTTAATACGAAAATGCATATTTAACATTGCTTTGAACTTCCAAAAAGAAACGTCAAATCGCAACTTTAAAGTGATTTTTCGGTAAGTACTACACTTTTCCGCACTTTTCTTTATCATTAACGCATCTTTTGAGCCATTTTCTACCGATTAAAAAAAAACATCGATTTTTAAGAGGGACAGGTAATCTTAATATGTGCCTACGATTCGTATTCCTTAAGCAAATATTTACTCATTTTCAAAAAATCATAATAAATTGGAATTTCAATAAATTAATATTAAATTATCAACATTTATTATACAAATTATAAGTTATCCTCTGAAAGAAACGGGTTTTCAAAATATCTTTTAGTTGCATATTTTTCGCGATACAACTATTTCTAATCTTGAACTATAACTAAATTCCAATTTCGATGTCCGCATAGGCTATCTCCGAAACTTAAAGAGATAGAAAAAAAGTAGCTTACATGTCGTTTTTCGAGAAAATGCTAATGCCGAAAACTCCGAACAGCTATCGTCTTTTGTTTTCGCCCTATTGACAAAAACTGCAAATTTTGCGAAAACGACAATCGCGAATATCTCACTTATTATCAAAGATGGAGTATTATAAATAAAACATTATATGGGCAACTTTTTACGAAGAAGTCAGTGGCGTTGGTAGAATTTTTTTCCCATCTTTTATTTTCGAGATTTTAGACGTAACTTTATTTTTTTTAATGGAAACCATAGTTGGCTATGACCTAATTTGTTCAATAATTTGTTTAATTTGTTCTTCTAATAACAAATATATATAGTTTATGGGGTATATTTCTTATAGTAATTGAATAATTAACAAAAATTAATTTTGTTCTATCTAATACCAATGTATGTACATATTTAAAAGTTAATGTTGCTATGGTGGCATATATCAAGATTAGGAGTCTCTCTTAAAAATCGATGATTTTTTTTTTTAATCGATAGGAAATGAGTCAAAAGAGGCGTTAATGATAAAAAAAAGTGCGGAAACTGTAGTACTTACCGAAAAATCACTTTAAAGTTGCGATTTGACGTTTCTTTTTGGAAGTTCAAAGTAATGTTAAAATTGCATTTTCGTATTAAATCCTAACCTGAAATTGTTTAATTTATACCCACGCACAAAATAAAAAGTTATTTTCACAAAACTTATTGAGATTACAACATATTTTCGGATGAAAACTTTATTTCTTAGGCTATCAATGCATAACGACAACTACCTGTCGTTAGATAGAATTGTTTCTACCAAATGTGTGTTAATAGACTTTGTGTTAATAGATTGTGTATCAATTGATCTGTCAAACGACTGAAATATCTTTATATTGTAAATATAAATGATAAATAAGTATAATAGCTTATTTAATAGTACCTTACTTAAGTTAAAATAGTTAATTAAAAATTAATATTAAAAAAGACGTGTACATGGTTACAAAATAACAATAAAAAAGTAACCCGTGTGACGATGGCAACAAACTGTGTATTTAACCAAATGACAATTACAACTAACAACACAAGCAATGTTAACTATAACATGTATTTTCGTATTAAATCCTAACCTCAAATTGTTTAATTTATACCCACGCACAAAATAAAAAGTTATTTTCACTTAACTTGAGATTACAACATAACTATTCATAATGACACCTATGTGAAGTTAGCCCCCAATTAGATAGGATTTTACATGTATAGTATTTTGATTATAACATGAGAACCAGTGAACTGATTTCGATAAACAATGTCTCATTCGAAAGCTTAATCTTTGGTCAATACGACAGTGGAAATGCCCGATTCGAAATCTCTTTCGAATTTCGTTAAAACGCCCAAATAATGCGAACATACACGAAAATTACACAAAATTGACCTTCTTTATGGTGATAACTCGTAAACGATGTACCCGTTAATCAAGATCTATACGTCACTCGATTCGTCAAAGTGTCTTCTATCGAAATTACAAGATGCCCGATTTCAATTCTCTCCCGTTAACTTTATACAGCCCTCGGAATGACACCGTCTTCGGCTCGTTTATGCACGTGTGAACTCTCAAAAGTATAGTCCCCAATATAAAAAAAATTAATTTAAACTAAATCGAGTATAATTAAAGAACAGTTTGACGGATTTTAATGTTTTATATCTCAATCGAAAGTTTATGTCTGGCTGAATGCTGTTGTCGAAATGCCCGATTCGAAATATTTAAGGATTTTGATTAAAACACAACAAACGAATTAATTAAACACATCAATTATCTCCGTAACTAATTGACCAATTTTAGTCATCAAAATCTGGGTCGAAAGTATGATCTGCAATGAATGCGAATTTGGAAATGCCCGATTTCAAAATTTACTAATTATGTACCTACAAACATTGAAATGACCCCGCGAGAGATTTCGAGTCGGGCATTTCCACTTTCGCATTGGCCAAAGATTAAGCTTTCGAATGAGATTTTGATTATAGAAATCGATTGACTGGTTTTCTTGTTATAATCAAAATACTATACATGTAAAATCCTATCTAATTGGGGGCTAGAAAAATTTGGAGCTAATCTCGCATAGGTCATAATGACTAAGTGCCTGTCGTTACATAGACTGTGTGTCTATTAACTATGTACAAGAGCGTCGCCAGATAGGAGCAAAGATAGATTCGAAAAAAGAAATTGAATAGAATATAAGATACAAATAGATTCTAAAAATCTATTTGAAATGTTTATAATCTGTTATCGCATTTAAATAGAGAGCATGAGAGTTAAATAAAAATTTCTTATTAAAAGACTTCAAACCACTTAAATATTATAATTAGGATAATTATTAGTTAGTTTAACGTTATTTTGGAACTTAATAACACATATTATTGATGAAAATCCCTTTCGTAGTTACAAAGTTTTAGCATCAAAAGGTCATAACGTAGGGTGAAATATTCGTCAAATCCTTTGGTCAAATCTGAAAGAGAAGAATAATAAACCTTATTTTGGAGAAATTCAAAAGATTAAGGTAGAAATGCAATTGATGGGTACTTGTGGGTGTGTAATGGGCACGTTTCCACTCGGAAAAGAAAAAAGAAGGAAGGTGCGGTAAGGTTGTATCGTTTCGAAAAGGCAACTTTTTTACATATTTTAAGTTACAAATCCATCGAATCCACCTGGCGTCATGCGAAGAGTAGTATGTCAACATCTGGCCGTACTAAAAGTCATCTCCCAGGGAATCTTGCCAGATATATTTTCCACAAATCGTGCACAGCGAAGAAGCTTGATAAGGCGGCGGAATTTTATCGAATAGTTGCGATTATGTAAGTACGACCCTATGAAGCCAGCTGAGCAACGGGACCTGGAGGAAATCGCAAATGAGTATCCATCCGATAACGAACCGTCTATATATATTCGTCTACTCGGATACACTTGCGTAGCGTCTGGGAGCTCACATTGTTATAGGTATTTTTTATGTTACACGTGAATTAACAATGTAAGGCCAATGTTTACACCAGTCGTGTGGGACCACCTTAAGAACAGAATAAACAATAGTCATCAATTGTAAAAACAGATTGATTTCCCATAAATAGTTATTCTTATTTTTATAGCTGGTGTTTATATTTGACCCACACCCTTCTCGATATCTAATCCGACATTTGGGAAATTTTCGCTAGCTTAAACGTAAATTAACCTAACTCAAAATCTAATTTCTACACAAAATTCTTATTTGGGCGATATTACATCGATAAAAGCAAGATTGACGATTTTTAAGCAACATAATTTATATTATGTTCAGTCTTTATGTGGTGCTTAGAAATATTGGAATTTTCTTTAGTTTTATGTTTACGAATTCTAGTTTTCAGCCTCCTCCACATTTGTCCGATAGCAACAAACTTTCCAGCAACAAACTTGTATCTGTAATTTTTTATCTACTTTCTTAGCTGATATCTTTCTTATTATTAGAGATAATTCGAGATAATAATTAGAGATTCTTTCTCTATCTAAAACCGGTCTTTGTCTGTCGATAAGTTAATACTAAGATCAATCTGTACTTAGACTACAAAGCGGTGGCTCTGTAATTATTAAATTACCAAACTTCAAGCCTTTGTGCAATTGTTATCAAACCGAATTTTAAAAAACTATTATCACACTCGGAAAGAGCACTCTTTAAATTATCTTAACCCGGGTTTTCGTTGAAATGTCTATCGGCGTCATGCTTAAATAGCCCTTAATATACATCCCTACACGCAAAAACGCTTAATTACTATTCCTTTAAACAAATTTCTTATTTAATAGGGGGAAAACTATAGAAGTATAGATCTATCTTATCTACAATTTTCTGGTCTTTCTAATGGTGTAATTACAATTCAACATATTTAGAAAACCCACCACTACTGATAGTATTATTCAAAAGAACTCTTTTACATGTGATCAACACAAATTAGCAGCCTTTAGGTTCTTCTTTAATCGTTTGTGTAACCCGTTTGAAAGCGGAACACCCTCGTAAAATTTGTATTTATTATCCGATTTCGATAATTTTTTTTTTAATTGTAGAGCGTAAAAAACTGTATCTTGGGACAAAGAGTGATATTTTTCTTTAAAAAAACAAGGTCTACTATTTCACTTTTTAGGTGCTAAAAATGAAGAAATCATATTAGGACATTTTTTACAAAAAATCTGAGTACACCACTGCATTAAGCGCCTTTTGAAATGGGCATATACCAAATCTCATCAAAAATGGTTACAAATCAACACCGTTACAGATAATTGAAAAATATAATTTTTTATAAATTAATCTCATCTAATCTAGTAGACCATGACAAAAATGTAATAATATACAGAGAATAATACAAAACTATTTAACAATATTTAACAGAAATTCAAAAAATTGAAGAAAAAAACAACATTCAAGGTATTAATAAAAAATAAAAACTAGTTAAATGTCTGTTGCTTCCACCAATCCACCGTTAACTTCGATACATTTATTGTACCTTCTTCGTGCATTCATTGTTACATTCCTCAGTTGCTCTGGGGTAATGTCTGCATATGCCTGAACTATTCTAGCACGCAGTTCATCTAGCGACTGTGTCCTTGACCTGTAAAGTTTCTGTTTAAGGATTCCCCAAAGAAAAAAGTCGAGTGGTGTCAAATCAGGACATCTTGGCGGCCATTCAATAAGATGACTATTTCTTCCTATCCATCGATTTTCAAAATTTTCATTTAACCAACGCTTTACCACTATTGCGTTATGCACGGGAGACCCATCTAATTGAAATTTTATATTCGCACATATCAGAGGTGGTAAATTGTTTAGCGCATTCGAAAACTCATTTCTTAAGAAATACAAAAATTTTGTTGAATTTAAATTGCCCTCAAAGAAAAATGGACCAATAATTCTGTTGTCAAGTATTCCGCACCACACATTTATTTTATGCGAATACTGTCGCCTTGCGTTGATGATCCACTCTGGATTTTCTGTGCACCAATACCTTGAATTTTGCGATGACACCACGCCATTTGTTGTAAACGTGGCCTCATCGCTAAACAAAATTTCCCTTAAAAAGGTTCTGTTTTCCAAGTATTCACCTTGAGCCCATAAACAGAATTCTAGTCTTCTCTCTTCGTCTCTTGGTTCAAGAGTGTGTAGAAATTTTGGTTATAGGGTTTAATTTTATTTTTTGTAAGGCACCTTCTAATACATTCTCTTGGAATATTTAAATCTATGGCAGCCGTTCTCAAACTCGAATGAGGGTTATTATGAAAATATTCCACTATTTGATTATTATTTCTAATTTCCCGGCGTGGATTTTGAACTTTTAGAATTTGTTTTGATACACTGCCTGTATCGTTGAATACCTTATTTACCCGGTGAACGGTGCTAGCACTAACCGGAGGCATATCTGGATGCCTGTTATTAAATTCTATAGCCGCTTTTCTTTTCGAAAGAATATTATCGCCAACAAGGCGTACAATTTCAACTTTGTGTCTAACACTTAGTCGTTCCATAATTACACCACTAAATTGCACACTTTTTATAAAATTTTTATAAGCACAAAACTGACAGAAGTAATGCTTTAAATCACTTTCATAGAATTCAATTCTTTTTTTTTTATTTCCATGGTTTACTAGATAACTATTTTTTTATTTCCATGGTTACAAATGTAAATAGTTTTTGTATTATTGGCTGTATTTTATTTCCTTTTTTGTCATGGTTTACTCCATCTGATCAAATAAATTCATAAAATATTGTATTTTTCAATTATCTGTAACGGTGTTAATTTGTAACCATTTTTGATGAAATTTGGTATATGCCCATTTCAAAAGGTGCTTAATGCAGTGGTGTACTCAGATTTTTTGTAAAAAAATTCCTAATATGATTTCTTCATTTTTAGCACCTAAAAAGTGAAATAGTAGGCCTTGTTTTTTTTAAGAAAAATATCACTCTTTGCCCCAAGATACAGTTTTTTACGCTCTACAATTAAAAAAAATAATTATCGAAATCGGATAATAAATACAAATTTTACGAGGGTGTTCCGCTTTCAAACGGGTCAACTGTATAATGTCCCCCTAAACTACATTAATCTTGTTTCAGAAGTTAAAAAAAAAATAATTAAAATTGGTTTCAAATGACTTTTCCCTGGCTGACATCCAAAACATTTTTTACAAATTACATATTTCACAACTAAATAAAATTATATACCCTCGCCACAAATTGAAAACCAGATTTGTTGTGTTCCCTCGATCACTAACCTCCTTTCACGTAATCTTAAGAAATTTGGCATCACCCAGCTTTTGTCTCCCGAAATAAAATTCATAGTCGTTTAATTAATAACAAACACGTATTTAAGAGCGAGGAACTTATTGTTAGTGGTGTTTACAGAATTGATTGTCCGGACTGCGATAGAACCTACGTCGGCCAAACAGGACGTAATATCAACACCAGATTTAAAGAACATATTTCCAAAAATACCTCTGCAGTCCATAAACATATCAGTAAATATAACCATAACATTAAGTTCGTTAATTGTAAACTATTAAAAAACATTAATAAGTCCAAAGAGATGGATCTCTATGAAGAATTATACATTAACATTCTTAACAAAGAAGAGAAACTCATCAATGACACTCTAGATCACAATGTCTTTAGACACTTTACTATGTTTATTTAATTCCACGCGTTTATATTTAAACAGTTTAAAGTATTTTAAATATTGCAACTTCATTGAGATCCCTTTCTTATCTTATCTCCCGATCATGCGCTAAACTGTACTCGTACGCCATGCGGTTCTTCACATTCGGTCCTCGATGGATATTCTTACGCACCAGATGGACTCTCAATAATTTTTTAGTTTTTTAGTTTTTCAACAATTTCAGAATTTTGTATTAGTAAGTTAACTTTTTCGAAGCTTCCATCATAAATCCTTATAATCTTATCTCTTCAGCTTTAATTTTGGAACGTTCAAACTTTTTTGGCTTTTCTTTAACGATGAAAATCATGTTTTAAAGTTAATTCTTAAATTCTTTTGTTATATCTTGCCCATCAGGCTTTTAACTTTGAGTTGAAATTTTTGGAATTTAAACTTTAGAGGTTGTTCAATGTGTCGTATTTTCTACACGTTTCCTCGTGGTTCGTGTGAGATGTTAATTGAATTTTACTCTCTGACTAATATCTCGTAATTTGACGGTAACTATTACTATCCTATTATCTAGTTAATTTTAATAATAACAAATAATTTGTACATTTCAGTCGTGCCAGAAGAAGGGAGAAGTTACTCCCGAAACTAGTAGCACTGATCTTAAATATTTTTTAATAAATATATTTTCATCGTTTTTTCAAAATTTTTCTTTCAATATATTAGGGCAGCACATTGAGCCTTTGGTCGACAATTTGCCATTAAATATATCTCAAATGATATATTTTCAATATGACGGAGCACCAGCACATAATGCCAGAGTTGTTAGTGAATTTTTAAATACTACTACAAACTTTGGCAATAACTTTTAAATACATACAATAGTTTTAAATAGAATAAAATGAGTTTTTTTTGTTAATTATTCAATAACTATAAGAAATATACCCCACAAACTATATATATTTGTTATCAGAAGAAAATAACAAATTATTTTAGGTCATAGCCAACTATGGTTTCCATTTAAAAAAATAAAGCTACGTCTAAAATATCGAAAATAAAAGATGGGAAAAAAATTCTACCTACGCCACTGAATTCTTCGTAAAAAGTTGCCCATATAGTGTTTTATTTATAATACTCCACCTTTGATAATAAGTGAGATATTCGCGATTGTTGTTTTCGCAAAATTTCCAGTTTTTGCCGATAGGGCGAAAACAAAAGACGATAGCATTAACATTTTCTCGAAAAACGAGATCATGATATGTAAGCTACTTTTTTTCTATCTTTTTTAGTTTCGGAGATAGCCTATGGGGACATCGAAATTGGGACAGCCTGTACCTAGAACTGGAAACGGCTTCGCGTTAAGCCGTGCGTCTTTTGAAACAGTGTTTTACGTTTCGAATACCATGTTGCCTTCTTCAAATACAACTTTGAACTTGTTTCTGAAGGTCTACTGTTGGTTCTAGTGATAGTTCTAGTTTAAGTTGAATTAGCACCGTTCGTGAAAGCCTCCGTACTTATACTTTTAATCTTTTTAAAAAAATCATAAATTGTTAATTCAATAATTCATTGTATGATTATCACCATTTGTTATACAAATTTTTGCTCTCCAATAAAGAAAACCGATTTTTAAAATATCATTTAGTTCTGAGATATACATTTTTAAATATAATGCATTTTGTTTGAGTCACAAGTATGTATTTCCACTAAATTTTCAAAGCATCGTAATAAATCGGAATTTCAATACATGATTGTGGAATTATTAGCATATCTAATTCTAATTATAGGCTTTCCTAGAGAAGAAACGATTTCTCATAATACCTTTTAGTTCTTGAGATATTAATTTTTAAACATAAGACATTTTCTCATTTTTGGAATATACGATAATTCAACTATTGAATACAAGTCAATGTGTTGGCTTCAGTTGCGATAAATCCTTCAACATCTTACAGCGTAATTGGACAAGACGTCTGACCCAAATACCGCTGCTCCCGAATATTAAAGAAAAATAAGTATAAACCATACAAAGCGCGGGTAATTCATCATTTACGTGCCGGAGATGCCAATCTAAGATTAGAATTTTGTCGATGATATTTAGAAAATTTAAATAATCTGCTGTTTGTTCAAAATGTCATCTGGACCGATGAAGTTCCGTTAATAGTGCGTGCATTTTTTCTAACAATGAACGTATTTCTCTGAATGTTCTCAAGGAAGATTCGGGTTCAATGTATGGTGTGCTCTTTTAAATAATAGAATTTTGGCATATACTATCTATCATGAAAACTTAAACTCAGGTAGATACAGATAGATATGTTTTCAACGTGACGAAGCATCAGCGCATAATGCCAGAGTTATTAGTGAATTTTTAAATACAATCTTTAGCAATTAT
This sequence comes from Onthophagus taurus, assembly GCF_036711975.1. Lineage (NCBI taxonomy): Eukaryota > Metazoa > Arthropoda > Insecta > Coleoptera > Scarabaeidae > Onthophagus > Onthophagus taurus. Next base: position 20,828,106 of record NC_091966.1, read on the forward strand.
TGGAAACATTGTTTTCCATCATGGTATGGTTATCACCATAACAGCATTAACTTTTAAATACATACAATAGTTTTAGATAGAATAAAAACAATTTTGGCTAACTATTCAATAACTATAAGAAATATACCCAACAAACTATACAGGGTGTCTCAGCGAGACCGGTCATTAGACGCTTCTGGGGTTCTGGCCAACATAAAAATTTGAGAATTCAGATTTAAGTATTATCAATTGCGTTCTCTTCGACTAAAATATTTTCAGATTTCTAACACTTCCGGTTATACCGGAAGTCGCCACCTACTTTATTTTTTTAAATGGATTCCGTGTATATTTTTACAAGTTTGGATTTGTCTGTTTTCAGGGCTTACGAATAACTTTACTTTTTGTAATTTGATTCAGCCCTTCTCGAGTTATTCGAATTTTTCTAGAAAAATCTGCTCCAGCAGACATTTGTTCAAAAAATCAGAGAACACTCGATTTTTGGGATATCAATTTAGGATTCAGAACATGCTTAAGCAACATGATGGAGTATGTTTTGGTGCCGAGAACGGCTGTCTAGATCGTTTGGTCACTTTACTATGGCACGTTAACTTTTCGAAATTTTGAAATACCATAACTTTATTTTCTTAAACAGCACACCCCATATTTTATTACTTATTGTTAGTCGTCTTCGGCGATATGTCCTATACCTAATATTAATGGTTTGGTAAATAATTACTATTGGTGCAAAAAGTCAACGCCCCTTACTTTAGAGATCGATATCTTCGTAACCGATCGATGGAAAAATTGTGGTAAAGTTTATTGTAATCATTGAACATTTCTGCGTATCACAATTTCTGAGTTAAGTGAAAAAGTACCCGATTTTTGAGAGTGCCAGCAACTTTGTCTACTTTTTTCTCCAAAACTATTTAATGAACGCCTTTATCTAAATAAAGAAATACGGCACGACGTCCTATCTGGGACGCACCATCTGTTTCGATTGGACGGAACCCCCGTCACCCCGCACAGCTTACTTCTGTTTCTCTTTAATTTGTAATTCCATTAAATCGCTCTTAAAAAATTAAGGAGCTCTAATTTTGAAAACTGATAACTTTTGAAACTGATAACGGAATCCGACAACCGACATTATTTGACATATTTTGGTCAAATTCGCGAGGAAATCCACCCAGCCATTTTCGACATAACGGTGTCTTACTAAACCGCGATTTTCCTCGAAACAGTATGGAATATCGAAAAAATAAAATATGCCACTCATTAAGAACACATCAGGCTACTACCTGTTCAAAATTTAAATTTTTTCGTACGATAGTTTTTGAGAAAAAAAATCGCTAAGTTGACAAAGTTGCCGGTACCGTAAAAAATCGGGTACTTTTTCATTTAACTCGCGATAAAAAGAAAACCGTGGATCCGAAAATTTTCAAATTAACATATGTTACGTAGAAATGTTAAATGATTACAACAAACTTTGTCGCAATTTTTTTTATAATCGGAAAATATCGATCTCTAAAGTGAGGAGCCTTGACTTTTTGCACAGATAGTAGGGTTTTTTGAAAAATGTACACATTATCGATATGACGATATTAACCTAGTGTGCCATGGAAAACAAATGATTAATGGCTTATTGAAAAACATTGTTTGATGCTTGTGAGTCTAAAACCAGTTGAAATGGATATTAATACAGTAAAGAATGTTTATACAAATGAAGAAGTCCTTAATTTATTTTTTATGTGCGGAAAGTGCGACAAAGTTCTTAGTAGAACTTGCAAAATGTTTCATGAAAAGTATCTACATTTACTTTCAATGACAACAGGTAAATTTAGAAGAATAGAAGCATTTTTTTCGCATTTTGGACGAATTAATCTGTCCAAAACATTGTTAAATTGACCAAAAAATGTAGTAGATAATGCAGCGGAAGAGGTGAATACCTTGGCTTATTCTGAGCCCAGTCCCAACGGCTCAATTCGAGCTGCCAAAGAAGATCTAGGAATCATACTACGAACTTTGTCACGCTTTTGATGTATGAAAAATAACATAAGAATTTCTTGATTTGTGTAATAGTATATTAAAAAACATGTTTCGTAAGACACGTTTGAAATGCACGAATTCAAGTTGAAAAACGAGTGGCGAAGCCACGAGTTTTTTAATGAATGAGTGCTTTAAGTCTTATGAACCGTGTTTTTTATGCTATTTTTTGTAATTCGCGTCTTTATCTTTTTTTTTTCTCAAAAATAAAATAAATTTTGACAATGTAGGGAAATAGGTATATATATAAATAGAAATTTCAATTAACAATTAGAAACTGTCAAAACACAAAATGTTTCATGTACACCTCCCAAAATAAGAGAAATTACTCAGAGTTCAATGTCCTCATCATTGTGGACCTTGTATTCGATGCTAAGAACGTGTTTAAACATCCATGGACAACCATTGTCACATTGACAACTAGAAAAATTAATGACCCAATGTCACCAAGTTGAACTGGTTTCATAAAATGTTACTAAAATCTCATTACAACATCGGATGCTGTAAGGAGTCTCATTACAGCACCCGTTTGAGTACTGTTATAGCTTTCATTACCGTCGCGAATTACAAAAATATTATTTTCGTTATTGTTATCGATTTTAACTCTTTTTAGTACTAATATTAAGGGACCTAACAGATAATTATTAGCTCACATACATCAAGTGACGTAAACAAATAAGTCTTTGACAAGCACTCATTGAGAAGGCTTGTTTTCCATGGCACACTAGGCTAAATATACATATGATATGTGTGCATTTTTCAAAAAACCTAATTATCTCTCAAACTATTAATGTTAGGTATAGAACGTATGGGATATAAAAGATGTAGAATGAGACACCGAAGACGACTAAGTAATATAATATGGGGGGTGTCATTTAAAGAAATTAAGTTATGGTACTTCCAAGTTTCCAAAAGTTAACGTGTCACAGTAAAGTGACCAAACGTTCTAGACAGTCGTTCTTGGCACCAAAATATACTCCATCATGTTGCTTAAGCATGTTCTGAATCCTAAATTGATATCCCATAAATCGAAAGTTCTCTGATTTTTTGAACAAATGTCTGCTGGAGCAGATTTTTCTCGAAAAATTCGAATAACTCGAGAACGGCTGAATCAAATTACACAAAGTAAAGTTATTTATAAACCTTGAGAACAGACAAATCCAAACTTGTAAAAATATACAGGGTGTTCCATTAAAAAAAATAGAGTAGGTGGCGACTTCTATCTAACCGGAAGTGCTAGAAATCTGAAAATATTTTAGTCGAAGAGAACGCAATTGATAATACTTAAGTCTGAATTTTCAAATTTTTATTTGGCCAGAACCCGAGAAACGTCTAATGATCCGTCTCGATGAAACACCTGTATACAGGATGTATCTGAATGACTGCAACAAACTTCAAGGGGTGATTCTTTAGTGAAATTTAAGGGTACTTTGATATATGAACCATGGGCGACTAGGCTCCCCTAGGAGCTACACCCCTCCAAAAATGGCGAAAATGTTTAATTTTTTTTCTCAAAAACCATAAAAGCTAGGAAAATGAAATTTTGGGAATATGTTTAACTAATTTAATAGAGCACGTTTTGATCCGATTTGTACTTTCAAACTACCCTTCTAAATTACTAATCATGACTACCCCCGTTCAATTTTTGCCTAGATTTTGTTGTGAAGGTGATAAATACATTGGAATTATTATTTGATTTAGATAGATGAAAATATTCTATAACTTTTTTGCCCGTTTGATGTTCTTCGAAAATTTAATAATTTCCGAGAGAAAAATTAATTAACCCTAGGATGCATAAACCGGGCCTCTCAGGCCCGGCGAGCATTTAGTTACTATGGTTATTTTATTGGTTAAGTATCGTAGGGTTAAACAAACACTAACTGTTTGCTGTAGGGTTGTTAATCGAAAGTTGGAATGAATTTTGATTGAAAAAATCGTACACAGTAAAAAATGGATGTAAAAATACATTATACTACATTAAACTACAAGATTGACTTATGAAATAATACATAAATTAACAACGTAATTTTCGAAATCCAGTTAATACCAAGTAAAATGACAGGAAATTAGTATATTTACAAAATATTACATTTTTTTAATATGAATTACACAAAGCATTGTAAACTATAGGAAAAACCTGTAAATAAATGGAAAATCAAGTAAAACAATGTAAATGTATTCAATAAATTGGGAAATCATGTAATATTGTTAAAAATTACTATTACGAACATGTAAAATACGGGATGGCCCCACCACCACTTTCTGCGTTCGCACATCTGTGCGCTTGGAACTACGCACAACGCGTTGACATCATTGTGCCGAGTACAGTCTAATAACGTATGAATCGTCGAACGTTATACGCGCTCTCTTATAATAATAATAATAAACCACTTTAATCTGTCCATTTAGTGTTTGGTTGTTTGGTGCCCTTTAGTACGTATACAGGTTGTACACAAAGTTTTTGTGTTCCAAGTTTGCCGTCTGTTAAAATTGTAAAAGTTTACACTTTTTTCACTATTCTTTTAATGCTTTTGTACTGTAAAACATTATAACAATTGTGGAAAAACTATTGGCTTTCATAATTTGGACATAAAACGAATTTGGATAAGTAGAACTTCCATAATGACATTCATATTTTTACATTTATTTAAGCTTAAAATTATGTAAATGTACTGGGCTGAATAATGAATTATTACATAGCAGACGAACTACAATATTCATAGCACAAGTAATTTTACATATAAATATAGTCATTTTTACGTATTAATACGTGTACATTACCTGGGTTAAGAAGTAAAATTACATCAATCACAAACGAAAAGTACAAACATAGAAATGGAAAATGCGCTTGTTTAGATATGTATTTATTTTGCTATTACATACGTGTAACTTTTTACATGAATATCCATGGCAATAAATTACCAGTACTGGACCATGTAATTATTTTTTACTGTGCACGGAACGCGGCATTTACCGAATAGTAATTAGTTCATTAGTTAATAATAAAATAAATCTAAAACCATTATTTGCAGAACCCGTAATATGTAAGACTCATAACTAACAATCATTCTCTGAATCAGTTAAAATGAATTGTAACGGTTCCGTTTGAGGTTATTGAATTTCTTAGATTTCGTTCTTTAAATCATTATTTTTCGTATTCATATTCTAATAGTTCGCGCTTTTTTAGTGGAGTTGTTGCGTGCTTCTTTTTGATTGGTCGGATGAATGCGGAACGTTAAATTTCCGGTCGCGATCTGGGAGAGACGAGAAAAGGTCGTGGTCTCGACTATACTACTGTTCTGTGGGTCTCGAGAACTTGTCTCACTGTCGTTAGTGGTTCAGTTAAATTTTAGAATGGTTTAGTCCTTTTGAAGAATCAATCATTGAGTTTGGTTGTTACTGGGATTGTTCTTCGACCATTTGATGGGATTTGAACTGGATCGCGTACGTTAACAGCGACGCCATCATCGTTTCCACGAAGGTTATTTTATTGGAGGCGTTTACGGTAGTTTTGGTCCTCCGTGAAATGTCTTAATCGTGTTGAACCATTATCAACCCACCAATCGACGAGATCATCTTCCCCTTGGTAAAGAATTTTAGTGGAAGAATTTTTAGAACGTCATCTTGAAACTGCGCCATCGAAGGTCGTTTGAAAGTCATTTGAAATCTGTTGATGACAGATTTGGGTCATCCATAACCTCAATATTTTGGTACCTTTGTTATCTGTTTGGAGAAGATTATTCTGAATTGGATTGGAATTGGAACCGTGGAATACTGTTTGGGCCCGTAGAAGATTAAGGCTAAGTTGTATTTTTTTGTTTTATGTGAATATCAACTTTATTATTTTTTTGTATAAAATCTGAATTTTGATCAGAGAAGTTAGAGTTACTCAACTTCTAAAATCTGATATACCGATTGGTAACTTTAATTTTAGGAGATACACCCAATACGGACGTACTTACGTATAAGTATACTTGTGTGTGTGCATATGCGCGCGGAGTATGTTTGTGGGAGGGGAATCGCAAGAGTAGTGGATCGGAGAGCAGTCAGTCGTTTGACATCGTTCAATGATAAGAAATATTATAAAAATAATAACTAATATAATAAATGAAATTCAAATAAGACAAAGCAAATTCTTAATTCTAAAAATAAAAACAATTCGTAAGTAACTGAAATAAACTTTGTAAAACAACAAATAAAACAAAATCTAGGCGGCCAAGTTAACGTTCCGCAAATAGATATTACACGATTTGGAAATTGTGCGTTAAGATACTCTTTAACTTGCCGGCTGTTGTGAGCCGGGCAACCATCTTGTTGGAACCAGATACTTCCAAATTGAACATTGTCTAATTGTTGAAGCGATGGGATTACGTCATTTTGCAAAATGTTTAAATACTTATGACCATTTAAATTTCCTTCTATGAAAAAAGGACCGATAATATGGTCACCTACTAAGCCAGCCCAAACATTTAATTTTTGGGGATATTGTGTACGAGCCACATAAACTTTGTGTTCATTGTCACGACTCCAATATCGAGCAACGCTGGGATTATGCCGACCATGCAAAGGAAATGTAGATTCATCGGTAAATAAAATGTTTTTTATAAAATCAACATTTCCGTTGGCCATTTCCATCATAGTAAAGCAAAATTCCGCCCTTGTAATATTATCGTTCTCGCAGAGTTCCTGACTTTTTTGTACCTTGTACGACCTGTACCCGTGTTTCTTTAATGTTTTTAGGACGGCAACATGGCTGATAGCAAACGTCTCCGCAACTTGTCTGCTTGACAAGATTTTTATTGCGTTCAACATCAGCACATATCATCGTATCACGTAACTCATCTCTTTTACCCCTTCGTAATTTGTGTTTCTGTGGAGACACACATCCATGTCGCTCAAAGTTTTTAATAATATTTGAAATTGTTCCGCGACTAGGAATTGATCTGTTTTCATAGGCCACAGGAAACAAATTAATTATTTGGGCTACAGAATTGCCACCGTAAAACCATTTTATAATCTGTACCTTTTCCGCTACAGTAAACATCTTAGTTTTTTTTTGCTAGGGTTAACTGCAAAGCGATGCGACTAACTTCGCCTCTCAACAATCTATGAACGATTCAATTTGTGCATTACCCCTACGCTTGTTTATCCCCCACTTAACGACACCGAATATACACACACACGTATACTTATACGTACGTCCGTGTTGAGTGTATCTCCTCGGTATATTAATTGTTAACTTTTTTGTTGTCTTGACAATTCAAAGTATTATTCTTTTTTAATTATTCACATTTTTGTAAGGGTAATTGCATTTGGGGTTATAATTCTTTTTTATCGTTTATTTTTGATATCGCCTTACTGTTCAAATTGGCCAATATGAAAAGTTTTCGCGATAATGTTTTTTTGTTCATTTATTTTAAATAAAGTTAGGATCGTAATTGTGTAACTTACGATACAGGGGGGTGCTATATTTTCTTTTTTTGTATGCGATTACAGCAACATTTTGATTAAGTTGTATAAACTTTATTCTTATAATTTGGGAACTTTGTTTCAATTGTCATTATATATTTTTTTATATACCCAAGTATATTTACATGTGTATATATGAATATTTTTCTACGATTACATATAATATAGATATTCTTTCGTCAGTTTCAAATGTGGTTGTTGGTTATTTGTTCTCATTCCTTTCTGTAACTCTAAATTCGGACTTGATTAGGGTGTGGTCAAGTACGTTCGTAAAGGTTTTTATATAAGTCCGTGGCGCCCATTAACATCTTTGAATATTACTTTAAATCCACGCCGTCTCCACTGTCTAAAGGCTGGCTGAGGTAAGTAAACCTTTACGTAACCTTGACATCGTCTGGTGTTTTGTTTGCCCTTTTGCTTGTTTAAAAAGAAGTGCCACAGAATACATAAGCCTGCATTTTTTTATATTTGAGACTTTCATTAATATCTAGTACTGATGATCGTTCTTTTGTAGTAAATATTTTAGTTGTTTAACAAAGAAATACTGTATAATTTTGCAAAAACTTTTAGCTATCGGCATATAATTCGATTTAGTTTGTTCAAATAATTCATAAAAGGATACAACCTATACACTGTCTGGGGATTTGTGGAAAACTAAATTTGCTATTTGGTGATTGAATCGATCAAATACGTGTAGCAATTGATTACACTAAAACGAAATTAAAATTTTTAAGCATCCTGATAGAGATAATAAAACTTCACCATTCTATTTCAAATTGGAAACTGAATATGCTTGAGATTGAAAGAATTGTGAGAATTGTAATAAGCCCTACAATTTCAAAGACGCAAATCAAACAACAAAAGTCGTTAGTTTTGTGAAAAAATAAGAGTTTTAATTGAGTTAAGGTTGAAAAACTTAGGTATGTTTCTAATCATTTCTAAGAAAAGTAGTACTACCGTACCCTAGGTGAGTAATTTTAAAAAATGGCCTGTTTATGCTGTTTAGTCAAGGTAGATCAATCGACTCAATGGTCTGATAAACAATATTTTTAATAAAATGTACACCAAATATCTTTATTTAAGTTCAATACAGTTGCGTCGAAAGTAATGATTGATAAAGTTTAGAAATTTAAAATTTTGTATTGCCACAAGTGCAAGGATCTATTTTATCCGCAACGCTGTTTGGTTCAGCAGGAAATACGTTAGTGTATGAGTTCTTCAGGAAGTTGACGTGGCCTTGTAAATTCCTGATTCTCATTTGAGCATCTTCAAAGTTTTCATTTAAATTATTGATTTGAGCCTGCATCTTCTGCCGGATCTCATCCCTATCTTTCTGTGCCGACCTGGCCTGTGCCCTACTTTGAGCCAATTGCCTTTCCATGTCCGAAATCTGATTTTGCATAGAACGTCTAACCGTTTCGCAACGGTCCTTCGTTCGGGCGACTTGTCGGGCCGCCTCTTCCCTTACGTTATCTACTTCAGCCGAAAGTTGCGCGATCTGGTGCATTTTTTCCTGTGCAACTTTTTCAGCTTCATCTGCCACTTCTTGTAATCTGATTGTTTCAGCGTTTAAACGTTCACATTCTTCTGTTAACTCATTGCATTTCGCTTGTAACTCTTCAACGCGAGCTGCCATATTTAACTTTTCTTCGTCACCTAAACTTGCCATACTCTTGCTAATTTCCATTTCTTTTGCCATTGCAGCAGCCTAAAATTTGCTTACTATAATTTTTATAACTAACTTTGAGACAGTAAATATAACCTTATCTCTATAAGCTTGAAGTTCGCGTACTAAAGCTTCATTATTTCTTTCAGCGAGTAAATGCATTTGTTGCGCTTCTTGTAGTTTCAATTGTGTTGCTTTCAAAATGTCTGGTAAAGGTGTTAATTCTTGCAGCTTTTCTTGGAACTGATTTTTCACACGTTGAATTTCTAAGTTAACCTGTTCACTAATTCTTCCATTTTCCAATTCCATCATGTCTATTTGACGACGTTGTTCTTCAACTTGTTGTTGGGCTTGCAAATACTATTAAGTATAATTAAAACACAAACATTATCAAAATCATTCAAAATTAAATTTAATTTTATTAAAGAAAACCTTGTTACGATAATCTTCTAATTGAGTTTTTTGCTCCTCAACAAGTGCTCTAACTTCTTCCAATTCATCTTTAACTTCTCTATATCTTTGCTTTGCCGTACTTAACTGTTGTTCAAGCTCTGTATGGTCCTCTTTGCCGCTTTTTTTCTGGAAAACGTTTTAAGAAATTAAGATAACTTACACTCTCCCTATATTTCACAACTTACACTCTTGCATTCCTCTTTTAACTCCTTCAATTCTTTATCAACATCTTTAAGTTTCTTTTCTGCATTCTTTCTGGCCTCTTCGTTTTCGGAAGCACTTTTCTTCAATTTATCTACGTCAGTTCGAAGTCCTGCCACCTCAACAAGTTTACCTTTATAATCATCTTGTAGCGTATTGTACTGTTCTCGTAATTCTCGAAGTTGTTGATCAGCAGATATACCAGTCTGGAAAATTTTGTTAAAGATGGTATTAAAGAGAAGTTACATTATTAAGATTTAATCTTTACAGGTCTATTTGGATTGCAAGGTCCTGGACATGTTGGATTCTACAAAAATAAAAAATATATAATTATTAGTACCGAAGATGCAAATGTAGCATCTTGATGGATAACTACCAACGATAGAAAATTTATAAGATTAAAATGGCGGGTAAAAACATATTTTTGACGATTAAGATGTACACCATACAGATGTAGAAAAGTAAATAAAGTAAAGTTAGATCATCCAAAGATAGAAAACTTTTAATGTCAAGGAAATTGTAGTAAAATCATTGAAATCATGAGCAAATTGAAACAAAATAATCTAAATGCTGAGAACAATTGAATAAAACGATCATAATCCTGAAGAAATTCTCAATCCAGTAATGTAGCAAAAATAAGTAAGATAAGTAAGTATATTATCTTTGTTAGATCATGATTTAAAATCCTACTAATGATAACAGTTGGAAAACATAAGAAGAACAGTGATAGTCATCCAATTACATAAGGCGGAAGTAAATTTTAATCTAAAACATGTTTTCAATCTTCGTCATTAGGATAAAATATAACATCAAACTGCTCCACGAAAAATCTTAGTATCAAAAATGTATTCTTAATGATTAAGATGTAGTTATTCACCAAAACACAAAGCACCCCGCCTTATATTTAACAAAAAGAAAAAAAATTGCAAATTTTTACAGCCATAGCATTTGGATTTGGTGGTGCACATGGTGGTTGTGGTCCACACGGTGGTTGCGGTCCGCATGGCGGACAGGGAGGAGCACATAACATCCTTCTGTGTTGTTCCAAGTGCATTCTTTCTTGACGCACCGATAGTAATTCACTCTGCATTTTACGAACTTCATCTTCCATTTCAGCAAGTTGCTTCTCCTATAATCCAATTACAATTTTTTATTATGTATTGTGTATTATCAAAAATAAATATTACCAATTGTTGTGTTGCTTCCATGTCACGATTTTTCGGATCGTAAGGACATGGTCCTTTACCCTTACCGCACGGCATTTTTTTCCCTCTCGACGTGGGCCTTGTGCTGTCCTATTATTGTTAACAATTAAATTTATATAATTTTGAAAATCTGATTTGAAGTGCCATTTCACTTAAAATTTTGATTGTATTCTATATCGATGCGAAAAGTAATGGTTGTCAATATGACGGAAAATATGACAACCGTCAAGAATTGACAACTTAATGTCTAATCGTTAAACTACTTGATATTCTTATAAAAGGTGTTTACAAGATTGCAATAAAACTTACCCCTTTTCCTTCCCTGGGTGCATTTCCTTGAGCCTTTTCCAATTTGTTGTTGAGTATTGTGTTCTCTTTCAAAACCATTCTCATTTCAGCTTGTAAACTGCACAACTTTCGCTGTAAACTCTCCACCGTTTGATCCTGACTGAGAAGGTCAGATTGCAATTGATATCTTCAAGGATAATAATTTAGGAATAATTGCTCAAATTGAATATATCCCTAGCTAATCTAAGTAATTAAAATCAAAATGTCTTACCTTTTTCCTTCTAAGTCTGCGTTTTCAGCCGCTAACTTCTCCTGCATATTGTAACTTTCGCAAAGACGTTGAGCGAAAGTATTTTGCATCATACCCTGAAGAATAGCATTTAATTTTGTGAGTTATATAAAAAACTACTACCTGTTTTTACCTGTTGGCCAGGCATTCCACCTGGTGGACCTGTTGGACAAACACCAGGACCTGGACAAATACCACCTAATGGATTTAACATTGGTTGTTGTCCCATCATTCCTTGACTCATCATCCCTTGTCCCATCATTCCTTGTCCCATCATTGACGGACCTCTCATCATTGGTTGACCCATATCCATTCGATTAGTACAAACTGTTGAAGCTCCCCCACCTCCACCTGGCCTAGAAGGACCAGAAATACTTAACTCTCTTGGGTCCTTGCAGATACAATCTTGATCAATTGGTGGTTCTTGCATCAATGGTTGCATCAGACCAGCTCTCTTTTTCTTTTTCTTATCATCACAGACTATAATTTTCGGCATCGCGTTCTCAGCGATTCCACATAAAATCACTTTTGGAAGTATGTCTTCCGTTTGAGGTTGATCGTATTTTGCTTTCTGACGTGATAAGGTCATCAAGTATTCGACCTTTTTTGTTTTTTGTTCGAGCAACATCATTTTATCATTGAGTTCTTTTTGATTTCGGTCTAATTCATCATCTTCTTCTGGACTTCTTTCCGGTTTCTATTAGTAAAAATTTTATTATAATGAATTGTTGGTGATTCTCCAAATTTATTACTTACACTAAGTAACGCAGTTACTTTCTTTTTTAATTCAACTAAAATCGCAGATATTTCAGTACATTGTGCTTCACATTCTGCAACTTCCCTTAAAATTCCTTTATCATCAATATCTTTTGGCACATCAACATCATCCTCAGCTAATTGCTCGTCCATTTCATCCAACTCTGCTTCAGCTTGATTCACCAACTCTTCTGTTCCTTCGAGAGGATCACCCTGAAGAATCATAATTAAAAATTACATTGAGAAACAAATTCAAGAAAAGGAGACAACAAACCATTTCTTCGCCTCCTTCATCTTCAGCCATTTTTACTTTATTGACGGCGGTTTGTGATGTTACAGGACTTAAAGGAGAATAAAAGGCTTCAGAATCAGTATCTTCGGTACGATTAGTTTTAGAACTTTGGGGTCGAGATGATCTAGCTGATTTAAATGAACCACGAAATTTATCTTTATTGTCACCACTACCAACTGTAGATGCAGATTTACGTCTTTCCTGTAAAATTTGATCAAAAAATAATAATTTTTAAAATTGTAAATGTTAAATTATTTCTTACTGGCTTTAAAGAAAGTAAAGTTTTATTTAACCTGCTGGAAGCTTCAGTTCTAACAGTTACAAACTCAAGATCGTCGTAATTCCTAAGACTTTGTTTGAAGTATAAGTCTGGATCACCGCCTTGATACCAAGATTTGCCGATAAACGAAGAATAGTTGTGTAAAATTCGAGCGCCCTTTTGAAGAAAACTACCACTGCTGGTTGCTCTTGGTTTTTTAGTCGCCCTGTCCCCTGATGATGGTCGTCTTAAATCTGAGTCGGAGTACTTCGACGCAAGAAGCTGTTTGTTCACCGTCGGGGAATTTCGACTCTAAAGTGGAAAAATGTTGAGTGTGTTAGGATGGTGGAAAAGTTCATGTTGTAATAGTACCTTCATACCGATAAAGTGATGTTGGAGTGAGTTTTCGATTGATTAGTATAGGATTTGGGGCTGCTGTGTTGTATGAAGGACGACGGTCGCGATTTCTTCGCGAGAATTGAGGCGAAAACGACACTCTATATCGAGTAGTTGCTAAAAAAATTGTGTATAAAAAATTGTGGTAAAAACTGTCTGTGTCAGAGTGATTAGAAAAAATCATTAAATAAAAACTGACAGTTTTTATAGCTGGGTTCTTGATTTAAAGCAAAAACTGTATACATAATAAAAAAATATAAAAAAATTAATAAAACTAGTTAGTGAATTATAAGTTATAGTGATTTAAAAGTGGTATAGTTACAAATAAAATTCAAGTGGTCGACGTGACATTCTACGATTAATTTGCGCTCAAGGTAATTATAGGCAAATAGGCAATGACGAATAAATTTACGTTATTTAGGCCCACTTTTACCAATAATAAGCGTTTTATATAATAATTATATAATTAAATATGGGTCTTATAAAAGTATGTTATAAGAGATATAAAAAAGTTATTGACAAAACGAGTATTATATACAATCAATGATTAACAAATATCGTTTAATGATAATGACACTTAATGTTTTAAATTCAAGTGTTATTGTATTATTGTATACTCCATTATATTATTACATCTACTATAAAAACTACTTCCTTTTAAATTTTTATCAATAATATAACATAGTAACACTTATTTTATCGTTACAATTTTTACGTTAAACAACACGGTCTAAATGGGAGAGACATTTAACAAAAATTTGTTGACGGCTTAACCCGAGAGTTTTTAGTTGTAGGTCTAGTGTTAGTTCTAGTTTTAGTTTAATTAACACCTTCACAAAAAACTATTAATATAACTTAACTTAAAAATGATAAACTGTGAAAACTTAATTATACTCTCAACTTAATTAAGGAGATTTTGAATGACAAATTAAACAATGAATTAGATTGTAAAAACCTTTTTAAACTATTTCAAATCTGTATGCAACAAAATTTTTGCTTGTTTGATGGAAAGATTTATGTTTACGATAAAGGACTTCCAATGGGATCTCCCCTTAGCGGGATGTTAGCCGACATCTTTTTAAATGAAATTGAGGATAAATATATTCTTAACGATACAAACCCAATTAGAAAAAATATCTTACTCTGGAAACGATATGTCGATGATATTTTCATTATAATTAAGGATAAGAATGATAACACAATTGAAGATTTACACGAATACATTAATTCACTTCACAATGACATAACGTTTACTGTAGAAGTTGAACAAGATAATACTTTAAACTTCCTGGACCTAACATTAAAGAACACCAATAGTGGCTTACAATATCAAATTTATCATAAAGTTACTCAAACAGACATAGTTATCCCATACGATTCACACCACGACCATACCCACAAATTAGCTGCTTTCCGTTCATATATAGATAGAGCTTTTTCATCATCACTTACACCAGATCAAATACAGATAGAATTATCAATAATTAAACAGATAGCCAACAATAATAGTTTTCCAGACAAAATAATTGAAGATTTGATTAAGAAACAACAAAGCAAAAATCTTATACAAATTTATACTAGCCGAAATCAACAAAACAAGGAACAACCAATTACATATAGATCCATTAACTATCAAGGTAAAGTCTGTAACAAAATTAAGAATATTTTTAAGAAATATGACATCCTCATCTCATGTAAGACGAACAACACTATTGGTCAAATATTAAATAATGGAAAGGACAGAATTGATATACCGAATGATAATGGGGTATACAAACTTGAGTGTGATACTTGTAAGGCAACCTACATAGGTGAAACGGGGAGAGCCCTTCATACAAGAATAAAAGAACATAAGAACAAGTCATCATCGAATTTTGGCAGACACTTGAACTTTAATACAGAACATCAATTTGATGAGAACATTCATGCTACAATATTACACCGTAAAAATAAAGGCTATATGCTGGAATTATTGGAAAGCTATGAGATTAATAAGTTCAAAAACAACAATCCAAACATCTTGTGTTTAAATGACCAGATTCAACCAGTTTCTAAACCTTTATACTCATACCTCCAAACACCGTACACACTCCCTTCCAAAAAACCCCCAGATAAACGAGGATTTCAGACCATGGTAACAGTCTGAATTTCGCAATGTCTGGGTCCCTTGGTTACCAAAATCCCTTCCCCCCCTCTCCTTCTTCTCCTCTCTTCTCTACATCTCGGTCATATTCACTATTGTCTACCAAACCCAATCCCCACCATACTACTTAACCATGTTATACTATGTATTCTTTTTCAATATAATAACAACTCAAAGCTACAAAATCACATATTCTACATTGTTAACTGATATCAATGTATACTTCTAATCCAGAAATTGTTCCTGAATTAATTTTGTCTCGAAGGGTTTACTCATGTTCTCGATTTTTATTTGTTTTGTTTTATTAATTGAAAGATTCTTGCTACATATTTTATTGTACAGTACGTCACATATATTTTTTTCTGTAGATTTTGACCTCTTCTGAAAATAATTTGATAATTACCATAGTTTTACCCCAGATAAACGAGGATTTCAGACCAAGGTAACAGTCTGAATATCGCAATATCTGGGTTCCTTGGTTACCACCATCCTTCTTCATCTCCTCTCCCCTACCTCACAATCATTTTCAATTTAACCTCAATAAAACCCAATTCCATACCTACCCTGTTCAATCTTACTACAACATGCATCCCACTAAGATTTGTTATTTACATACAACTGCATAAGTCTTGATATTTTAGATCACCAAACAATATTAACATATAACTCCTGTCCAAACTTTTGTTTATTATTTTGCTAAAAATTTCTGTTTTTCAATGTATTTCTGTAATAATTTTGTATTTGTTGTATTGACGGTTAAAATTTATAATATTTTTACATTTTATGTACAATTCCTCACACGATTTTTACCCTGAAATTTGATTTCATTTTGAAAATGTTTCCGATAGACTTTGATACTGTTTTGTATTCATTTTGTCAATTTGTCAATTTTCAAGAATTCAATTTATATTGTTTGAATAATTAGAGATTTTTTAAATATTGAATTTTTCGCGCCATAGTTCCAGAACGTCAATTGTATATTTTTGTTCAAGTGCTGCCAACAGATTTTTAGTTTAATTTCCAACTTTGCAACTGAAATATAACCTCAAAACACATATTTGCGGGCCTAAAAGTTTTCACAGTTTATCATTTTTAAGTTAAATTATATCATTGTCTTTAAATAGCAATCCTTAGATTAAATAGATTATGTAAGAATAAATTTTATGTAAGAAACTATACGTGACGCTTAAAAAAAAAGATAAAGTTTTTATCCAACGAAATTTCTGTTCTTATTAATTAACCGAATCATTTAATTTTAAATTTGTCGAATACTTAACAAACAAAACAGGAACTGTTGATACATAGATACAGGGTGTATCTGAATGACTGCAACAAACTTCAAGGGGTGATTCTTTAGTGAATTTTAAGGGTACTTTGATATATGAACTATGGGCGACTCACACTCAGCACCAAAGGTGCCTCAAAGATCCGTATTTTCTAATATCTTCAATATAATGCTAGTGTATGCTTAAGTGATGCTCTGGCTTAAATTATTATGTCTAATAATTCCCAAGAGGTCACTCGAGTCTGGGGTCACAAACCAAGGTGGAAAACCAAAACAAAACCAGACTCGAAGGACCCTCACAATTCACATCCCCACCCAACACGGGGTAAACAAAAACTAACCTAACATCGAAATAAACGTTAATACAAACGCGGATATTATGTTTCAATGTTTTTCTGCATTTTACAAAAACCAAAAAACATGTAACTATAACATTTACCTGGTCATTAACCCGTTTTTGCCCAAGTTTTCTTATTTCGAATACAAAGGTTGTTTTACATAATTTTGACAATTTTTATGCATAAGATGTCTAATTATATGCAAAAAAAATATTTATATATAATTTTTGCTAATTTTTGATGTTCCAATTTTGAAACACTGGGAGTGAAAGGGTGCGGTGTTTAAATATTTAATAAACAATAAAATAAAAATTAAAATAACGATATATTAATTTTCTTTAACATCATAACTCTTAAAACAATAATTATGAAGGTTTACAACACATTTCTCGCACATGTTCGTAGCGTTTTTGTGCCAGTGTGCCCAACGATTTAGGCAATCATATCGAATTAGGGCATGAATTCCACAAGCCCCATATCTTGTACCCATATCTAATCTTTTACCTTTGATGAACTGTTTGGCTCCATGTCGATCAAAATAAGGAACCATGCTTTCGTCAATGCACAGTTTTTCATTTAGGACTGCATGTGCTAAGTAACGTTTGTTAAGCATGTCAAAAAGAGGACGCAACAAGAAACAGCATCGGTAAAGTTGTATGTACGAGATTGGCTCGGTGAAACAAATGGCGGCAAAGTTGGAGTCAAATCACATTTCGCCCAATTTCTTTTAGGCGGATGATTATAATTTGTGTTAACTAAACGAGAAAGAGGTAAATCGTCTTCGTCACTAGAATTTTCTGTGTCTTCGACGTCTCCGATGTAAGCGGTGTTATCAAATTGTCTAAATTTTGCAGTCGCAAGCGCTTGTAACTGTCGTTCACTCAAGTGATTTATATCTGAAGGAAGTGCTTCATCGTCACTATCTTTCTCTGAGTTTCTTCCATCATTAGGTGGAGTAATATAAATGTCTGCTTCCCAAAACTCATCACTTTCCACCAAATCAATAAGCTGTTTGGTAGAATAGTACCTAAAGAAAGAGTGCACAATCACTGCCAGTGTTCCGAAATTGGAACATTGCAAAATAACGGCAAATTACCATAATAAACGCATGCAAATTTGGCAAGATCTTTTATAGCAAACATTCAACAGACAATATAGTATGTTTTAGTACAAAAACAATTTGAAATTATTTACAGTAAATTACAAAAAAATACTTACTTCTTTGCAGCCATTTTTGCACTATAAACACCAGCACAGTAAACTCTGTGAGATTTGCAAACGAGTGAATTCTAACAATATAGTACACTTCCCAATAACGTATGAGAGTATGTCGGACAAGATGAGACCTGCAGAATTGGTAGGGTAAAACTGTCGCTGTTCCAATATTGGACAAAAACGGGTTAAACTCTGATGAGTGCAGTCAATAGCACCGATTACTAATTGAAAACAAACAAACTCATAAAATACTATTTGATTACTTCAAATATCATCACCATTATCAGATGTCTTCAAGTTGTGATGCCTAAATTTATATAACTTGACTTATTTAAACAAATAAAAGCACAATGTTTACATCTAAAAGGGCACACGCGAGTCCTCGACCGGCCCAGTGCAGAAGGGCCGGTATTTTAGGCGTCACACAGTTGACCTAGCGTGGTTCACGAACTGTGACGTGTGATGTTAAGATGGTGATGCAAACATACATATAACACAACAGAATTTTGTTGCTATAATTTTTATAAAAAAAAAATAATCATAAAAGAAAACAATAATAATAAAGGTAAGACAAAATGAATATTGTAATGTAACAATTTTTCTATTTTCTTTTTAGTTTAAACCAATAATTGCAAATAAAAAAAAATGTTTAATGTTAGCGAGTAAAACTGAAAGAATATTGCCAAATGAGCAAAATAAAATAAAACTGACCAAATTAATAAAAAAGAAATTAAATTAAATCGCGCCTAGACTGCGTAGAGTTGAGCTCAACGTAAAGTCTGAAATAATTATGAAAATAATATATTGCAAAAGAAAAGAAAACTTAACCTCGCCAACAAAAAGTTATAAAAGATATAAAAATAATGAAGATTAAAAACAAAATGAATCTAAATTACTTTATCTACGACTGCTTGGATAAGTCATCATTACCGCACTCATTTGAGGTGATTTGAGTTACGTAATGAAGTTCATTACTGCACTGGTTTCATTACGTAACGCATTTTTAGCCTAATCAGAACAAACTTAATTTATTGAAGCGAGCAACAATACAAAAGAAAAAGGGCTATCTACTTACAGAGAAACAATATTATTTATTATAAACATTAATTGTTATGTTTTTACATTTCGAAACACTTATTCCAGATGAGTAAACATGTTGTTGAAACTGACAATTCAAAATTGTCAACAATCATTTCAAAATATTTTTATAAATGTCAAAAAGACCCTTTTAAAGAAATTGATTTTTTAGTAATTTTTAGCAGTCGTAGATAAAATGCTGTATATCACACGTGGGCCAGAGCATAATTACAGTACTCGTGTGATTACACGACTCGGTCTACGACCTCGTCGTACAATTATTCTCCACACTCGTACAGTAATTATGTTTCTAGCCCACTTGTAATATAAATAACTATAATGAGTTGCTTTTATTCCTATAATTTAATTGGCTTAATCAGAACCAAAAGTTAATGTACGTTCTCCGACAAAAATAAAATGTGGATGTTATCTAACCTTTAAGGACTTTAGGTTAAGCTCAACTCTACGGAGTCTAAACGCGGTTTTTCATTAATTTTATTTACTATTTTGGTTAATTTTATTTACGTGTTCAGTAAAGTCCAGTTTTTCCCCTTCTCGCTAACATCAATATTTTTTTTCTTGCTTTGCAAACTTTGGATAAAACCTATAAAAAAAATTTGTTTTGGTATATTATCTCAGAAGTACATTAAAAAGTACATTTATTTACTTACCTGTACTATTATCATTTTTTTACGAGTATTTTTTTTAATAAAACTATTGCAACTCATAATTCCCTCAAGGTTAACTGCGTGGCGCCAAAAATAAATAACCACTGGGCCGGTCGAGGACTCGCGGGTATTATTAGGTGTAAACTTATAATTGTTTTGTTTAAATTTTATTTTTGATTTTCCGAGTTTTCTAAACAAATGAGGTTTAGATGTAACTTTAGGCTTAGTAAATGTAAACCCATCATGTTTACAATGTAAGTAAATTACAATTCAACTTTCAGATCCGTAAGTTGGAGGTATTACAGCTTTTGTTTGAATTTACGTCTACACTGTGTGGTAATGTTACTACCGATAAGACCGTGAGCAACCGCTTGTTTTAAATTTCTATAATGGAACAATCTATACCACTAAGATGTATTTATATCTATTTATATTTTAACAAATAAATTTTAACAGGCCGGTTTTTACAGATCTGTTTTATTTAACCAACCGCTTTTATCGGTTGGAACACCGATACTTTTACGAATTCTTCAAGCCGAAATCCAACATTCGTTTTACATTCATTGCGTTAGTAACAAACCTTATTTCCAACAATAAACCGATGTTATGTTGCCAAAATTGGTATCATTCTATAAAAATTGCATGCTACCAGAAATCGTACGTCGCAGTATATGCAAATAAGACACTGTAAAAAACTTAATTATTACTACATGTAGAGTAATAACCGTTCTAAAATCAGTATTACAATGGCTCGCTGGTTCAAGATATATAATTTTAACAAATAAATAATATGCCTCGATTCTCCGGAATCCGCCTTATTGGCGTTTCATCGGAGTACTCTCACTTTTCCGTAAACCTGTTCAATAAAAGTAAAAAGGAGTATTCCACTCATCCGGCTCGAACCCGCTACGTTTGGAAGTTTATTGGCCAAACCACTTCACCAATCCACGTAGCTAACGATTGTATGCATTTCGACGAAATGTTTCGTCATATTATATTTTTCGTTCCATTAATTTTTTTTTATTATTTTTATTTGTGATAAAAAAATTATTATTACAACGTTAGTAGCTAGGGGGCTTACTATACTTAAAATTTTATTTTAATAAATTAAATATTTTATTTATAAATATGGCGTCATCTTTGAGAGTATGCCCTGAGCTATTTTCATGTTAGAGTGTTTGCCTATGTCAGCGGTTTATTTATTATTCCATATAATTTACAAGTAATTTCGTAGTTCCAAGTTTTCTGTTAATTAACGTAACAAAATGTGCTGATGTGGCCGGAAACGGTTTCTGCGGACTATTCTGCTTCGAGTAAAAGTATTTCCCGAATGATTTGTGCCTTACTTCATTTTTTATAACAAAAAACACAAAGAAGACAAAGTGGCCAAAAATTACACCAAATTTTGCGATTTTTTTTGTTAATAATAATAAGAATTTTGGTGATTGGTGATTTTTACTCGAAAGCCCTATATGTCTACTTTCACCTCATACTAAAAGTTTTACTTCAATTGTTTTCATGCGCCCTAAATCTTGGAACTGCTGAACCCGTTTCTTATGAACTGTATTTTCATATACTTTAACGCGACCTTAAAGGAGTATTTTATGAATTTGAGTTGTGGAAATTCAAACAATCCGATGTTTATCTTCGGTGAAATGGTTAGGATTTGATTCATCTCACAACAGTCGGAATTCTAAAGACGATATTGTTTAGATTTATATTTTATTTGATTTATTATAAAAATTAAAAAACACATTAATTATAACAACAAATTTTAATTAAATTCTTTTATAATATTAAAAACCACATTTGATAATTTCCGGATTTGATAATCGGGAAACTTTACTAGGATGTAGTAGTTGCCAAAGTAACACAAGTTTTTTATATAAACACTAGCTGTACCCTGCGCGCGTTGCTACGCCACCAACTAAAATAAATTTGAAGGAAAGATATTACGCAAATATTCAATTTATTTTGAGTCATTTTAAAAATCGGCATTCGAGAATTGTCGAAAATTGGTCGTACCAACTTGGAAACCTTCGTATGCTCATGCACAACAACTTTGCTAAAGATCATTACATGATCAAGTGCATAGTTTACGATTCTATAAAGGACATACAGACAAACATTCATTTTTATATTATATAGATATGGCCGCAACTCTTTTGTTTTCGAGCTATGAGCTGTCAAAGTTGAGCCAAAAATTTTCATTTTATCTGTTATTTCGGGTAGAAGTAAAGCATAGAATTTGAAATTTTGCATGTATGTACTACTGGTTAACACCTTATTTTCAATCATACGACCATACCTTAAACTTCCCTAGCGCCCTCTAAGGGGATGAAATTCACAACCCCTGTTCCTTTTTATTTATGTTTCTTTCTGCAAGCGACTGATCCTATTGGCTTTTATTTTTTAATTAGGGTAATTTTGTGTTTATGTGAAAAAAAATATTGTTCCAGGGATAGGATCAGGTTATACTAAAACGGCAATTTTTTTATTTCACCAATATTTCGCTTTATATTAAAGCTTCCTCAAGGATGAGGTTACAACTAAATACAAACATCAAAATTAGATTAATTCAAAATAATAAATAAAAACTCACATTGCGATGAAACAAGCACAACACAAAAACAACAACAAGTTATAAAATAAAACGTAAAAATTTTTTAAATTCAAATCCATAACGGTCAAAAACTAAAAATTTAAAAACAAACAAAAGCAAAAAAGAAACTGCAAACTATGGGGGTTGAGGGTCAAAATCATTATTAAATAACTTATTTTTGTTTTTGTAAAAATCGAATATCCAAGAATAAATGGTCCTGATAGAACCAATGTCACTTTTAAAATTAACTGTGTATTCCTAAGTGGCTATGTGGAACATTTCCAGGAATAAACGTTTATGATAGTTATCTTCTTTGTCTAATATTGCTGTTTTATCAAACCTGAAAACATGACCTAAGGCACAACCACCTATTGAATTTCTAACATCGCTTTTATGTTTGCTTAATCTTCTGTTCAACCATTGGCAGGTTTGGCCTATGTACGTACTATTGCAGCTACCACATGGGACACAATAAATGATATTCGACTGATAATCCGTGGGAATTTTATTTTTCAAATTGGAGAAAATAGAAATTAACTTGAATGGATAGTATTCTATTATTTTTAAATTTTGATTAACTTGATAATTTTTAAAAACTTTGATCAGTTTATCAGTTAACTCTGGTATGTAAATGATTTTTTTGATTGATTCAAGATCAATGGGATTGTTTTTAGGAGTTACATTGAACAGTAATTTATTTAACAATTTAATGGGGTATGAGTTATCTAAAAAGATTATCTTTAACTTATTTAAGTTGGTTTGGATAAGTTGTGGTTCCGAAATATTGACTATTCTATGTTTCATATTTAAAACTGTATTAATTTTATGCTTAACCTTGTGAAATGGATCGAAGTGAATATATCTGCCTGAGAAAGTCGGTTTATTGTACCAGTCAAACATTAATTGTTTGTTAGAACCTCTTATAATTTTAGTATCTAAGGAAGGGACAAAATTGTTTTTTTCACATTCAATAGTAAATTTTATATGATTGTTAAAATTATTGAAAATGTTTAGAACCCTCTCCTTAGAACCATGCGGTATAGATAAAATAATATCGTCGACATATTTTTTTATGAATGGTAACTCAAATTCTAATGTAGGAATTATTTTTTATAAAGTGTAATCCATAACCATTTGTACTAAAATGGGTGAGATGGGCGAATCCATGGGGTGCCAAAAATATGTTGGTAAGCATTATTGTTAAAAGTGAAAAAAGTCGAATCACAAATGACCAACCCATTGTTCTTTGATAATTTGCGGGATGGAAGAATTTCTTTGGATGGATTAAGCTACATCCAAAGAAACCACAACGTAACCTGCGGGTAAGATTCTGGTACATTCCTTACATCCTTTATCCTCCCATCTATGGATGTAATTACCCCATTTATTTAATTTTTATTAATTAGTTCAATTTTTCATGTTATATCAAATTTTAAAGTTCAATTATCTTTTTTTTTCTCTTCAATCTTTAGTTTCATAAAGTAAATTTCTTAAGAAATAATTTAGGGAAATTTTATGATATATTGTTATTCACAAACTTTTTTTGATACCGGTTTTGGAAAAATTTTAGCGAGAACCTGAGAGGGTTGACTGAATCACCAGACTTCGTAAAGATAAGACGCGTGGGTAAATTTTTGCTAGTTATTAGTTCGACATTTATCATCCACTGAAATTTTTTTTTTCTTTCGAAAAGTCAATACCTATTCTTAACTGGTGTAGACCTCGAACAACTGAGGTAGGTGGAATTTTTAATCCCAAACCCTAAATGAATTAGGTATATTTTTTTAAATATTTTTTTCTTGTCCTATTAGGCCTTTTTCCGCCACAGCATTTTTTTTCGTTAACGCACTTTTGGCGAGAACATTTTTTTTGAGTACCCTCTTGGGGGAAGCCATCTTCAATTGGAACTTGAAAGGGAAATATCATTAATAAGCGAATTATCCATTCCATCCTATCAACTTCCCGTTCCAGAGGAAGTTGCTGGAGAATCATCATCGTCAAAAGAAAAAATAAAACAAGGTCAGAATTTTTGTTATCCAACGTTGTACCTGAAACATAGGTCAATTATTCAAGAATACGTAAAATATTATTATACTTACTTGCGGCCATAATTTTCATTATTATTTTTTTTTGATTTATTAATTTCATTTGTATTTTATTTTTACCAAAAGTAATAAGATGATGAAGCCCTACTTTGGATCATACCCTATTATAAAAATAAACGACAACAATACCGTCGATGTTCAAACTCGACAAGGAATTCAAACATATCATACCAGAAGACTAAAACATGGGATTGTTCCAGATCCTACTGGACCACCAGCGCCACGTAAAAATAACGTCACTGGATGGACCTCTATTACTATTGTACTTGGGAACCGCTAAAAACCAACTAAACCATTGGACGACTGTAGTTCACTATAATCTAGATGGTTTAATAACCCAAATTAATAAATTAAATACCCACTATTTGGAATTGGTAAAGATGGCAAAAACAATAAAAGACACAAATCAAGAAATTCTTTTAAATCCCATAGAAGAAAATGTATATAAAATTGAAAAAATCATAACGGTTAAAGCTTACTGAAAAGGTAAAATTCTTACTTTCCTTTTACAAAGTCCCTTAGTTGAAAAAACAATCTATCAATATTATCAATTGATTCCACTTCCTGTCCTATACAATTCAAGTTACCTAACATTAAATATTCCTCAACCCTACCTCGCAGAAAGTAAAGACAAGTACTTTACAATGACTTCCACCTGTAAAGAATTGCAACGAGGAGAATATTTATGTGAAGCCACCAATCTTGATGCAAGCACTCGATCGAGTTGTGCCTACGAATTGTTAAGACATTGTACCCACACGAAATGGGCTCGCTTAAATGAAGAAGGTTT
This sequence comes from Onthophagus taurus, assembly GCF_036711975.1. NCBI lineage: Eukaryota > Metazoa > Arthropoda > Insecta > Coleoptera > Scarabaeidae > Onthophagus > Onthophagus taurus. Next base: position 20,853,622 of record NC_091966.1, read on the forward strand.
TCATCCAACTGATTCCGTATGAACCCTGTTCCAGGCCAATTTTACTGGAGAAATAGTATGTGAAAATCGTAGAGAAGTTCGCCAATTTCAAGAAAATCTGTTGATTCAAATAACACCAGAATGCGCCGTCCATCTAGGAAAAGACGTTCTACGGACAACAACCAACTATTTACCCGACAGAGAATATCATTTTGCCAATTACATTTCGATAGGTAGTCGACAAAGATACGTTGGTTTTTCCGGCTAAATTCCGCATTTTGTTTAATTTTTATGCTCGTTTTGATGTTGTAACACCTCCCCTCTTGAAGAGAGCCAAGAGTTGGGAATCTTCGTTTCTGAGCCTTGGTTCGATGTTTGGTCGGTACGACCTCTGGTTTTCTTCAAATTCTGTAAACCAATAATTAGTGCGCTAATTCGCAGAAGCGTACCTATTGTTAATGCGGTTGTTGAATTTCCGAAGCTGATGAGGTTGCTTCTTAATTCCTGGAATTTCTTGTGTATTTCCGAAAAATCGAGCGTCATTTAAGGTGTCTAATTGCACGTTTTTCAACTGAATATCCTCTAGCCGCCAGACTGGTTGCTCTTCTGGAACCTCTGGTAGATTTATTGGGGCCAAATGATATTCTCTGTCGGGTAAATAGTTGGTTGTTGTCCGTAGAACCTCTTTTCGTAGATGGACGGTGTATTCTGGTCTTATTTGAATCAACAGATTTCCTTGGAATTGGCGAACTTCTTGAGGAATATTGATAGAATTGTATAGGATAGGAAGTGGAATCAATTGATATGATTGACGGACGGGTTTTGAAAACTCGGTCTCTTTGGTTTTGGTGACAATCCTCTCCGCCGGGACGCGTAACTATCACGATTCGCACGATACCAAATAAGTGCTCGATCGCGAAATAAATCCACAGCCGAAACAAAAAGAACCGACTTTGAAACGCCCCTTGCAAATCTTAATTCGTTTACCCGCTCCAAAAAAGCATTTAACGAACAACGACCGTCCCCAGCAAAAGATATTCCCACTTAGCAACAGAAATCAATTTTGAAGGTCCAGCAACCCCGCCATTAGCATCACCCTCGTCCGAAGAAGTATCACTAGATACTGTTGAACTCGAGTCCTCATTCAAATTAACCGTACTAATATATACTGCGGCCCGAGTAGGTGTAGAAGCAGCTCTAGCTTTCAATTCTAATCGCGATGACAATGTGACAATTTCAGAAATATATTCCGTTTTCAATTGTATCTCATCCGCGTTTTTAGGTAAAGTTCGATTAGCACGCCCCAGGAAATAATTCAACCAAGTATTAAGTCTTTTAAATTCGGAAGATGTCGCGATTCCCGTAAAATCATCTATTTTAGCCTTTACCTTCGTTAGATCGTCTCGTATTGCTTTCGAATCCTGTGCGAATGTGAACGGATACTCTGGCAATGTAAAGCTCGCAACTGTTCAGTAACGCCCCTAACTCTAAGCTCATATCTTAACGCGTCCGCGGTTAACCGTCCTACATCTAAATTACTCTCCATTGTTTACAAAAAAAAAATATGGCTTTTCCCTATCCTTAAAAATGACTATATTTAAACTAAAATTAGAACTAAAACTAGAACTAACACTAGAAACTTTCGAGTTTTGCCGTGCGGCTTTTAATAAAAGGTTTGACGTTTCGGATGCCATGTTGCAACCTTCTTCAGAAACTGGTTCGAAGTGTCTTCTTCGAAACCAAAACGATTTATGGAAAATGGTGAAAAATATTAAATCCGGTTAAAATATCCGGGTCGGGTTATAGAAAAGACTTAACCGCGACTTTTCAACGGGAGTGATATTTCCGATGTCTTCGGATTAGCCTCAAGACGCCAAAATTTAATCGCAAATTTTCCAAAATGGCTATCTACGCTGATTTACACTCGTCGTTGCTTTTCTTCACCACCGGCGCTCGTGGGACCAATTAGTAGAGGGTTTAAACTACAATTTCAACCTATTGACTACGATGATAGATTATTTAATGAATCGAACATCGAACATAGGGCCCTACTGAATCGATCGGAATCTATGTATCCGTGATGCAAAATCTATTCTCGCGATTAAATACCCGAATACCGGAAAGTACGCGAATTAAAATAATGCTAATGGCGGAATAAATTGCCAATAATTCACGATCAAAAGTGGAATATTTCGATTGAGTAGAAGTGAGCTTTTTTGAATAAAATGCAAGTGGTGCTGTAAAATTATCAACTGCATGCGAAAGAACGGCTCCCATAGCAGTGTCGGAAGCGTCTGTGGTTAAATGTAAAGCAGCACCAGGGCAAGGATGAGCTAAAGCGATCGAATTTGCTAAAGCACTTTTGGCCGAAACAAAAGAATTGGAATTTTCTTGAGACCAAAGTATAAGTTGTGTTTTGGAACGAAGGGAAGTTGCCAAATTATAAAGAGGTCGTAATATCTCTGAAAAATTTGGTACGAACCTGTGAAAGTAGTTTATCATCCCTAAAAATCTTTGAAGTTCCTTTAAATTTGTAGGTTTTGGAAAATCATTAATAGATTTTACTTTCAATTGAGAAGGGCGGATTCCTTCTGAAGAAATTTCGTGCGCAAGGAAATCTAAAGAAGAAACTCCAAAAAGACATTTTGATGGTTGGATATTGATACCGTAAGCGCTTAACCTCTCAAAGAGTGTTGATAAGTGAAGTAAATGGTCTTCTTCGTTTTTACTTGCGACAAGGATATCGTCCAAATACACAAAAATGAAATCTAGACCAGAAAGTACTTCGTTCATGAAGCGTTGGAACATTCGAATCTTTTTTAGGCACCATGTGAGTAGTATAGATTCGCCGATTCAAGAACCTCCTCCTCGAACCTGCGTTCTAGGAGGAGGTTCTTGAATCGGCAATTTTTTTGGGGGTCAGAGGAGGTTCGATGAGGAGAGGAGGTTCTTGAATCGGCGATTCTTTTGAGGGTCGGAGGAGATTCGATGAAGAGAGGAGGAGGTCAATTAACTTGAGAAGGTCATGTTATTTTGACGAAATTATTAAAAATGTATCTTTATTTAGGTTATGTTATTAAAAATTTATCTGAAAACAATTACTATGTTTATCCTTCGACGCTTCTCAATGAACTGTTAATGTTTTCGATATATCTCTTAATTTATTATACACAAAGGTATACGGTTTTGAGACGTGTAGGTATACAAATAAGTGAGTCATAACTTACCTGCGAGATATTTTTTTATTTTATTATGTAAAGGTGTACGGGTATTTAAGAATATGCGAGGAGGTTCTTGAATCGGCAAATTTTTTGGGAGGATAGGTTTGAGGAGGAGGTCAACTAACTTGTTAGTAGTAGATGAGTCATGATCTACCTGCGAGATATTTTTTAAGAGCTTCTTAATAAATTTGTCATGCGTTTTGTCTGACGTCTCACGATATAATGACGTGTTAGAACATATATAATAGATATATTCGGTAATGATGTGAAATATTACTCCCCCCACCAGCAACCTTATGTATTGCTATAAATACAAACGTTGGTCGAAGTTGTACCGCAGAGTGTTGTGCTTCAGAGTAAGGTTTTTGTGTATTTAGTACATATTAAAAATATCGTGTAGATTTTTGGTGCATTTAGTACAGAGGATTTTTAACGTAACGAGTAAGTAATTCAAATGTAATACAAGTAGATAATGTACTAATGTAAACAATAATATTGATGTTTAGTGGCAACCAGACCGAACCCCAAATGTCCAACTAAGAGAGCTGCTGTAAATTCATTTGAAAAGGGTGAAAATAAAAAACCTGCCCGAAACATCAAAATGGAGGGTAATTGTAATGAGACAACTGCAACAAATGTGTCGCTAGGAAGTGATAATCAAAGAAAAAGTGATGTGGTATTCGATGGAATTAATTTGTTGGCTTCCGACTTAGCGGAGTACGTATTTCCTAGCAATCAACAACATTATGTAGAAAATTGTGGAAAGTTACCTTTCACAAGTAACGTAGTATTAAATGAAGCAGTGAAAAATAATCTCCAAAAAGGTAATCAAGCGCCATTATTCTCCGAGAGTACATATTATTTAAATAAAAGTCGAACGAAATGGATATCGATTGGCATGTCTGCCAATCTACATTTTGATCCGGTTATAAGATTAATGGGAAAAGGACAATGCATAACTTTTACCGAAAACGAATGGAAAAATGTGATTAATAGCAGACAATTGATTATGAATAGTTTTGTTGGTGATTTATCGGCACCACCACATTTCGTTGTAAGCGGCGTGACCTGCAGCAGCCAATGGATAGAAAATGTACGAAAAGTGTTGAAAATGGAAAGGGGGTCAGAAATATTTTACCTGGCTTACGACTCGTTACACGAATTGTGGAAACTTAGCGATTTAGTTTCGAGTAGGGTAGAAGTATTAAAGTGTATGGAATATAAAAATTATTACGATAGCGTGATCGATGTGGTATCAACAATGCAAGGTGATATAAAATCGAATATATTGGTTGCTTCAAACGGTGCACCAAGTGAACATTTGTGCGTAACTAAAGAACTGCTCGTATACGGTATGGATAAGGTATTACTGGATTTAGATTTGCACGCATTAATGAAGATGTGAAGTGAATAAAATGGAAAAAAAAGTGACGTTTTGCGAATGGAAAAATAGAGTGTACCGAATGCACACTTGGACGTTTGCTTACAGACAATCAAGGATAAGTGACTGGGAAGAAAAGATGTTGGACGGAATTAGATTTAAGACTAGGATAAGAAACGTAAATAAGTTATTATAAGTTAATAAGTTATAAGTTATTAGAAAAATATTTAGATGTAGATTATAGATTAAATATATATCAAGAACGTTTTAGCATTGTAGAGTAATCGAAATGTTTTTAACTGAGTAACAATTAATTTTTAGGATATTAGTAGATTTAAGTGTAGCTGAATAATAATAATAATATTAATAGATTTAAGTATAAATTAAGAGCAAAACTGTTTTTGTAAAATATTTAAAAGGAATAAAAGCTTAAAGCACAACAGCAGAGCTTCATTTCTAGTTTTTAACTGTGAAGAAAAGGAAGAAGGAGTGAAATTATAAAATGAATTTGTTAGAACCTAATCGTAACAGTTATCGTTTGACAGGCAAACGAATTGGTCGAGGATTTTTTAACAAGTGGATAGATAAACTTCCGATAGAACTTCATTTGCCAGGATATAATTTTTGTGGACCGGGTACCAAGTTGGAAAAGAGATTATCGAGAGGAGATCGAGGCGTGAATCCATTAGACGAAGCGTGTAAGAAACACGATATAGCATATACGGTCAATTCAAATTTAAAATTTAGACACGACGCAGACAGAACATTATATAAAGCAGCGAAAGAACGAATACGAAATAAAGAGTCTACTCTTGGAGAAAAAGTGGCATCGTCCGCAGTTGCCGCCTTAATGAAAGCAAAAGTAGCGGTCGGTATGGGCATAGGTAGAAAAAGAAATCGTACGGGTCGACGACCTTTAAAAAAAGTCCGAACGCGTGTAAAGCGTTGTGGAGCTATATCTTTTGTAGATGCACTTCGATTCGCTCGCAACGCAATATCGAGATCAGGTGCTAAGAATTTGTTGACAAACGTTAAAGCGGCGTACGGAGCTTTGAAAAAGATAAGAAAAAGAATTTCCGGACCTAGAGGTCGAGTTATTCGAATTCCGAAAACGGGAGGATTTTTACCTTTAATTCCCCTGTTCGCAGCTTTAGGTGCCCTAGGTAGTATCGGCGGTGGTGCTGCCGCTATTGCAAGAACTATAAACAACGCGAAAACAGCTAGAGAGCAATTAGATGAAGAACGAAGACATAACAAGGCTATGGAAGCAAAGGCCGTAGGTAGCGGATTTTATATAAAACCATATAAGAAAGGTTGCGGTTTGTTTATTGAAGGAAAGGGGAATAATGTTGGCGGCACAGGTTACTTCAATAAACCCTATAAGAAAGGTTGCGGTATAACCACTAGTTCAAAAAACTAGTTCGAATACCTCGTCGTGCGTTAACTAACGTCGAGTTGGAAAAGTTTGCGAAAGTACTAAAAATTCCACATTTTCGGGGTATATTTATGAGAGACAATCCCCCGAGTAAGATTAAAAAGAAGGAAAGAGGTATTGTTAACTTGGACAACTTGAAAGGACGAGGGACTCATTGGGTCGCCTATAAGAAAGACGACAAGGACATATACTATTTCGACAGTTACAGTGATTTAAGACCGCCATTAGAAATTGAACAATATTTGCTGTCAGACGGTAGGGGTGGTCAAGTAAAGTATAATTACTGTCGATATCAAAGAGAAATAGATCAAAATTGCGGACAGTTGTGTCTGAAGTTTCTAAGTAATAAAAGGATCTATTAGAGTCTAGAGACGTTTAGACGTTCAGAAGTAATGGAGAAAGAAGCAATACACACGACATATACATTTACGTTGACTGGAAAGGCATCTGAATTGACTTGTAATTTTAATCCTCCGATCTATTTGAACGAATTTGGTAGTTACGAGTTGGCTCTTTTGAATTTCGAAACGTTTAATAGTTTATCAAACATTAATAAAAACAACAACGTAATCCAATACGAAGATAAGACAGGACATTTTAAAAACAATATAATAGTACCTGTTGGAACGTACGATATTGATGATATTGCCGAGTTCGTGAATGAACAGCTAGACAAAAGACACGCTAAAGGAGTCGTAATAAGGATTAAGGGGAATAATAACACACAACATTCTTTAATAAAAAGTACCCGTCGAATTAATTTTGCATGCGATAATTCTATAGGGCCGTTACTTGGCTTGAAGCCTCAAATATTACCTAGAGATACGGAAGTGGAATCCGATTTCGTAGTAAACATAAATAAAACGAACGCCTTACAAATTTATTGTAATTTAGTGACGGGATCGTATAATAACGGAGTTCCCGTGCACGTTTTATATCATTTTTTCCCAAACGTTCCGGCAGGTTTTAAAATAATCGAATCACCACAACTGCCTATTTATTTACCGGTTTTAACGAACGTGATTAGTAGCTTAACAGTACGTATACTTGATCAGGACGGAAACTTGGTAGACTTCAGAGAAGAAGAAATAACAGTGAGAGTTCACCTGAGATCGATAAATTGAATTATTTAAATTTGACTAACGTTATGACAGTGTTATATCAAAACAAAAGAATGCGGTGGTCAAGAAGAGACAGAGCGAGAAAATTGTTTAATGGAGAAAACTATAAAGCGCGCGTCATCAGTCAACGTAGCGGCAGTAGAAGACGATCCATTCATCGATTATCACCAGTCAATCGAAGGTATTTAGTTCAGTTAGGATACGAAGTATTAAAGTAATGGACATTTTAAAAGTAACGGATAAGATAAAAACAGATCACTCTATCGTAAGTTATGAATTCCATTCGCATCAACCGTTTGGATCGACCACGTTCGATAACAATGACGAAATTAGAATTTCAATTCCGGAAATAGATAATTATACTTTACCGAGCGAGAGTTATCTATACGTCGAGGGTAGCGTTCGTAAGTTAGCCGCGGACGGAAGTATAACAAAAGATGCCAGCGCAACGGGGCAATTGGTTAACAATCCCGTTGCATTTATGTTTAGCGATATTCGATATCTTATTAACGGAGTACATGTTGATGGTGTGCGGAACGTCGGTATAAGCTCATGCATGAAGGGTTATTTCTCATCTACACAGAACGAGGTGGTGAAATTAGAGAACGCCGGTTGGCACATAAAACCTTGGAAAGATGATATAGCGGGTGTTTCAAAGGCTTTAAATAAAAATGGAAATTTCGGTCTTAGCGTTCCGCTAAAAACGTTGCTAGGATTCGCAGAAGACTTCAGAAAGATCATGATGAACGTTCGACAGGAACTTGTGCTAATTCGCGGACACGATGATACGGACGTCATCTTTCAACCAGCAGCCGTTCCGAACGACGAAAAATTGAAACTGATCATTAATAAAATTATATGGAGAGTTCCTCACGTGGCGGTAGGATTACGCGAACAGTTGGCATTAACAAAACTATCAGAAAGAAACGTAGACATTCACGTTCCTTTTCGATCGTGGGAAATACACGAGTACCCTCAATTACCTCAAACTACGAAGCAATCTTGGGCCGTCAAAACTGCTCCACAATTGGAAACGCCTAGATTTATAATCATCGGATTTCAAACAAATCGAAAGGGTATATTTAAAGGAAACATGGCATTATTTGATAATATAAACTTAACGAACGTAACCGTTTTCTTGAATGGAGAACGTTTTCCGTACGATAATTTGAATGTGGATTTTGATAACAATCACTATGCGATTTTGTATGATATGTATTCATGATTTCAGCAAGCATACTACTATCAAGAAAGCGAACCTTTGTTTTCACCGGAAGAATTTAAAACTTACGCGCCGTTAATTGGAATCGATTGCACGTATCAACAGGAAGCAATACATAAAAGCGGAGTAGAAATAAAAATCGAGTATTCAACGAAAAATCCAATTCCGGAAGGTACGACAGCTTACGCATTAATTCTGCATGACAGAGCATTTGTGTATTCGCCTCTTACGAAAATGGTTAAGCAATTAATATAGTGGTACTGTTGAAGCAACGTCATTTAGTGTATCTCTAAACATCGAAGGAAACGTTTGCATATAGTGGTATATTATGGATATTATGGTTTTTCAAAGGGATTTTATTATTTTGGACATTCAAGGTTTCACGATAAACGATGAAGAATTTATCCCAAAGGAACTGGCTTCTTACGACAGTAATCATTGTATAAGTCATTACGTGTTTCAACCTAGTCAAAGCTTTTCTTCACTATCTACCAAATTTCGCAATACGGCGAATTGGTTAATGAGTCATCATCATTGTATTGATTGGAACGACGGGTTTGTTCCTGCGTCTCGTTTCGATGAGATCGTTTATTATTTGTGTCGTTCGACAAAAGTAGCGTACGTAAAAGGACGTGAGAAAGCTACATTTTTAAGAAGAATTTTAACAATACCGGTAAAAGAATTGCCGGAAAATGAATGCAAATTGGAGGTTGGTGCGCCGATGTGTCCCTATCATAAAAAGAGACCAAGTATGTGCTCCTTATCGAATGTTTTTTATTTATTTTCATACGTATTCAGACATCTATAACTATATGTAAACGAATTGAGAAAGGCAGACGGGTAGTAGCGGTAGAGCAGTTCAAGATGGAACGTCTTTGGCGGTTAGTTACCAGATTGGGACTTTCAACTTTTATAATTAATAAAGTGTGGGATATTATGGAAAGATACGAATCTGATTTATCTTTTGCGAATATTAAAAACTACGAATTATGTTATTTACCAATCGATTATTATATCAATAAAGTAAAGCCATTAGATTTGGCGGCGGTTTGGTTTAAATTACCGTTGAAGTATAGAAACGATGAGCGATTACAAAGCAAGCTGCCCTGTTTTGAACATTATAATTTACCTCATTGGGAAACGCATATTGATGGTCCTCCATCGGCAAGAAAGGATTGTTCTTTATGTAAGGTTTAGTATATAAACATTGTCAGTTATAGATTGTAAATTAATAGAAAAGGGGAAAAAAGGGGAAAAAGGGAAAGAAAAAAAAAAAAAAGAGAAAAAAAAAAAGAGAAAAGAAAAGGGAAAAGGATTGTTTATTGAAGCTCCTCCTATGCTCCTCCCATGCTCCTCCTCAGGCTCCTCCCAAAGTGGAGATGGAAGAGTGGGGATGGGAGTGGGGGAAATCTAAAATTCCCCCCCCCCCAGTTGCCAGGAAAGTTGAGCCAGAAAAAAAGTACCCCCACTCTAACTCCGCCCATTCCCCACTCCTCCCCCTTGCCACGCCCCACCCCACGCCCCCCCTTCATTACTCTACTATAAGAAGACACCTCCCAGCCTTTGAAAGTCACTTAAGTGTTTGTGTTCTTCAGTTTTTTTGGTAAGTACAACCTTCTTTATTATCAACTTTATATAACGTTCATTTTCTCTCCATCACTACAGCTCTTTCTACAACTTTCTCTTTTTTTGGTGAGTAAAACTATATTTGTTTTGCATGTTTATATAATATTTAAAATTTTTTTTTTTCCCAGTCCTAGACATCCTTCTGCTTTCTCTTTTTTGCTGACGTGTTTTATTTGGTAAGTAACCTTTTTTACTTTGCTTATATAATATGTAAAATATTCTTGTTTTGTTTCATCATAACAGCTCTTTCTACTTTGTTTTTGTGAGTACAACTTGTTTATTTGTTTGTTATGTTAAATTGTTATTTTTATTTTTTCAATTCCTACAGGACCTTACTACTGATCACTTCCATTTTGTGTTTGATCAGTTCGATCAGTTTTGATAACTTCGTTATCTCGGCGACTTTTTTCTGGTAAGTATAGCCTTCTTTTCCTTTGCATATATTGTTGCTAATCTGTTTTTTTTTTTCATTCCTATAGCTCCTTCTATTTTAAATCTTAATTTTTGTTGGTAAGCATAACTTTATTATTCGAACGTTTGTATCATAATATCTACAATAATTTTTTATCATTCACATCCTATCATTCAGCACCCACTGCAATTAGATTTTAACGTTCTTTTCATCAAGCGATGTAAGTATACATGATTTTTTATTAAAATAAAATAAATTAATGTATGAATCTTTTTTTATCAAGATGTCTCAAGACGGTTTTAGTCAAATTGATTTAACTGCTCCCGGTTTCGCCAGCAGCCAGGAGTCATTCCTGTTAAACAGTTTTGACATAAACCTGTTGAACATATCGACTGTTGAGAAGGCGCTGGATCCAAACGTGCAGCCTAATGAGCAGCCGATGGATCCTAACGTGGAATCTAATGCGCAGCAAGATCCGTCGCTTCTGAACGTCGCAGGTTCCGCGAATGTCGACGATAAAAATGTGAAACGCCTTTCACTTCGTCGGAATTCGGGGAACCGTGAACATTAGAAGAAGGCTGCAGGTGTGTGGGTACCGTCAGAAAAGTATAGAGAGGAAAGAAGGGAGGCACGTGCTCGTTCGCGACGTAGCCAACGCAAGTATGTGTCAGTTGAACAAGCGACCCCGTCGAAGGTTGAAATGACACAGTCGAAAGTGGTTACCGAGAACGAGTCCGATAAATCCGACGACTCTCTTGCTTTAATGGCGGTATCACAACACTGTAGTAACCGGAAGTATCTTAAAGCTACTAAGGCTTCTTTTTCTTCTTCTTCTAAAGCTTCATTGGCTCCCGTTACTAACTCAAATATCCCTAACACCGAAATTTCTTCGTTAAGCCCGAAAGTACACATCTTAAGGGTTGACAATATTCCTGCTAATATTCCTGCTACTTCAGATATTTCCGATGTGTCTGCCAGCCTTTTTTCAAACGCAATGTGTACAGCAGTAGAAACAACCAAAGGGCAGATTTTGGCCGAAATTAATAATTTGTATCAAAATTTTTATAAAGACCTTCATGCAAAGGTTCTTCAATTGCAGACCTCTTTGAGAGAACTTTCACAGTTTAGAGAAAGGCTGGCATCGAGCTGTAACAACCCTTTAACAATATCGCTCGACATCACCATAGCATCATTAACCTGTGAAATTAAAAAGGCTGAATGTATTTTATCTAGTTTCACTACTAATAGCGTAAACTTCCCTTCCTAGCTTAAAGATGACTAATAATATGGATAATATGAGAGTTAATCATATGCTAAGACTATGTGAAGTGGAGCAGAAAGTTGCCTCGTTGGAGGTAAAATTAGATGCTATATTTAAGTTGGTACGTTATACTTATAATACTTTTTTCCATGTCATTAATTTTATCTTCTCAGCTGCAGAGTGTGTCAGAATCGGCTGTGGTGAGGGGTGAAGTGCATGTGCAAAACATGCACATTAACCGTTGCACATGTGTTAGTTCACCGACTCCGGCACCGACTCCGGCAACGACTCCGGCAACGACTCCGGCAACTACTCCGGCACCAGCAGCACCACCACCTCCTTACCAAAGATATCAAGAAGAGGAGGAGGAGGAGTGGTAACTACTCCTTCTCTTCTTTTATTTATTAAGTTAATATTAAGTTAATTATTAAGTTAATTATTAAGTTAATTATTAAGTTAATTATTAAGTTAATTATTAAGTTAATTATTAAGTTAATTATTAAGTTAATTATTAAGTTAATTATTATTTTATAGTTCCAATATACTCAATATATTTTATATATCTATATAAAGTTACTTTTGCTATATTTTCATTCAGTCTTATCCTGTTAATGTTATAATTCATTTAGTACGAGAATCATGATCGACGAGAAATTAAAATGTTTACCGCAACTTCTAACACTGCCTATAGTAAATTTTAGTAATGGTTCGGTCGAAGAACACTTTACAAGACACAGCAATTTATTTGGTGGAAAATGTAAGCGAGGTTTAATTGTAGGACCCTCTGGTGTGGGAAAAACAAATGCTATGTTATCGCTTTTACTTGCACGTAATGGCCTCCGCTTCCTAAACTTATACTTATGCTCCAATTCGTTATACCAAAATAAGTACGATTTTTTAAGACGTTTAATTGAACCTATAAAAGATTGCGGTTACTATGAATTTTCTAATACAGACGAGTTCATTCGACCGGAAGATGCGAAAGAATATTCGGTAGTCGTATTTGACGATGTTTCCTGTACAGGTCAAAATGTCATTAAGGAATTTTTTTCGTATGGTCGACATAAAAACATTGATTGTTTTCTAATTTGTCAAAGTTATAGTGCAATTCCAAAACAATTAGTTCGCGATAATTGTAACTTTTTGGTGTTATTTAAACAAGACTTAACAAATTTAAAACACGTATTTGAAGATCACATAATGAGCGATATGGAGTTTCATCGGCTAAAGGAAATTAGCGATGCTTGTTGGGAGAATAGACACGGCATCCTAGTTATTGATTTAGATTGTAGTGTATCTAAGGGACGTTACCGTAAGGGTTTTGATAAATTCATTGAAGTTTAAAACTAACGACTTCAGCTGTACAGTTCGTAGTAACTTCACATACATCATACAATGAACAAGACGATAGCTGCAGAACTTATCGCGGCACGAGAAGTCGTGAGAGACAAAATTCGTTCTTTAAAAGAAGACTTAGAGGAGTCAAGGATTCGGTCGGAAACCGCATATGCACCCATCGCAAGGCCCTTACAGGATATTGTCGCAAAACTTGACACTGCGCCTTTACTATCCATTCCAAAACGAAGTTTATCTCCAAAAGAAGAAAAATTGATATCTAAGATACAACGCTACTCGCCGGATATTTCTGACGTACCAGCTAAAACCGAGACCGAATATTTTATTCGAAAACCGAAAGTTCCATTAAAAGAACAACGACGAAAATTTGCTACATCGACTCCTGAAAAAAGGTTGGTATCTTCTCCCACGTCTTCTCCTCTTGGTCCATTAGTTCATGCAGAAGAAGAAGTATATGAAGTTCCGCCGAGCGAAGAAGAAGAACTCCTCGATTCTAGCGAGGATACCGGAGCTCTTATTTCGGACGCACATAATCGAATAGAACGACTTAAAGATGAAATAGAAGAAAGATTGGAGTCTCCAGAGGTACAAGCCGCTTTGAGTCAGTTTCATCCTTTGCCCAGAACGTATATTGTTGGTTTAACAACTGATTTAAAAGATGATTATGATCGTTTATACGGTGTTCGCGAAACTCCCGAAGGTTTCTACATTGGAGTCAGTCCTGTTCACTTTGAGGATCAGGATATTCACGTTGGCAACTTCAAATATACGGGAACCGTTGGTTTATATGATTTACTATTTAAAAACGAACCGGGCAAATTTACAATTCAGGACATGCGCAACTACAAAGATATCTTACTACGTTCAAATGCTCCGTACATTAATTACATTCCAGAGGCAGGTATGACTACTGAGGACGACAGTGGGAAATTTCAGAATATTATCAAGCCTATCGTTGAAGGTAACAAACCCAAGGTGCATTGGGCTAAATACTGGCCGAATCCGAAGAAAAAAGTCGGTGGTGCATTACAAAAACAAGTCGTTCCTGGGGCTCTTATCGAATACGAGTATTGGGACGATCCCAACGAACTTGTCGACAGACTGCGTTTGTTGATGGCCTCGCAAACTGCAGGTCATTCTGCACATGTCAATGAAATATCATCAATAATATCGGAGCTAACAGAGGCCGAGATTATACGTTAAAATATTATCATAAATATACGACTCTCACATTTTTTGTTTTAAAACACCTACGTTTGTGAACTAGAGCAGATGAGTTTAAGCAAGTTCGGAAAACATTCGTCTAGTATGACGATCGATAAGTTTGGTAAACACGTACACGGACACAACATTGCTGCTCATTTTAATAAACGTGAAAACTTACAACGATATTTCAAACAACCAACAATACTTACGTTTAGCGGAGATGGAACTACGGATACAACGGATAATTATTACATTATTCAAAATTTAGGTTACGTAAGTAAATATATAAACTTTTTATATATTGGTGAAATAGTGAAATACCGATTTGAAGGAGACGTTGAAATGATTATTAACGGGAGTATCTTCGATCCAAATAAAAAGTTAAATGTTCTCTTCTTTGGAGATAAAATAGTTTGCAAACCCACAACGAAGACCACTTTACTCAAGAAACCATTTATGGTAGAACTGCTCATTGAAATATCCAGAAAATGAGCGATATTAAAAGGTCCGTCGTAAACGAGTTGCACGCGTCCGCGAGGAAAAAGTATAAACGCAGACGTGTTATTATAAAAGGTTTAACGGACTTATTTCAAGCTGATTTAGTGGAGATGATACCTTATTCAAAAGCAAATGGTAATTTTAAATATATTCTAACAGTTATTAATGCTTTCTCAAAGTATGGATGGGCTGTACCACTAAAAAACAAAACTGGCAAAGAAGTTACGCGAGCTATGGAAACAATTCTATCGGAAAAGCGGAAAAACATACCGAAGAATCTGCAAACGGATAACGGAAAAGAATTTTACAATGAGGATTTTAAAAAGCTCATGTCACGATATCACATCAATCACTACAGTTCATTTTCCAATTTAAAGAGTTCTATTGTTGAACGGTTTAATAGAACAATAAAAGAAAAAATGTGGAAAGAATTTAGTATGCAAGGTAACTATCGTTGGTTGGAATTGCTTCCCAAATTAATTCTGGATTATAACAACCAAGTTCACAGGACGATAGGAATGAAACCTAGCGAGGTAAATAACAGAAACGCATCGACACTGTTAAAAACTGTATATAATTACATAAAAATTGCCGATCCTTATACCAAAAAATTTAATGACGGTGATCATGTCAGAGTGAGCAAGCATCGACACGCCTTCACCAAAAACTATACTCCCAATTGGTCTAACGAAGTGTTTACAATACATTCTGTTCGTAATACTTTCCCAACAACATATCTGCTCAAAGATGCATCCAATGAAAAAATTATGGGTGGTTTTTATCGAGAGGAATTACAAAAAGTTAAATATCCTGACGTCTACTTGGTGGAAAAAGTGCTACGGCGAAAAGGAAATCAAGTGTTTGTGAAATGGTTAGGATTAGGTCCGTCTCATAATTCTTGGATCTCAAAAACTAACGTTCTTTAAAACGTATAAAGACCTATTTAAAAGTTTACAAGACTTTATTAACAATCGAACATTACAAATACATTATTATTATTATTCTTTACATTTTTTTTTAAATTAAATTCATTTATTCGCATTCAATCTTTTTATCAACCAATGACCCCACGCCAAAGTATTACATCCGTTCGGTAATATGTATCGTTTATCATCGTACGATGAAAGAGCAATTTTATTCTTTAATTCGGTATACATAGTATGAAATTCTGACTTAAAAATGTACATTTTTTTATGAACCGATCCGCCACATTCAACCACACGTTTATAATCGGTCACGCTTAAATGTTTATCTATAACACACGGTAAAAAATGGATGTAAAAATACATTATACTACATTAAACTACAAGATTGACTTATGAAATAATACATGAATTAACAACGTAATTTTCGAAATCCAGTTAATACCAAGTAAAATTACAGGAAATTAGTAAATTTGCAAAATATTACATTTTTTTAATATGAATTACACAAAGCTATGTAAACTACAGGAAAAACCTGTAAATAAATGGAAAATCAAGTAAAACAATGTAAATGTATTTAATAAATTGGGAAATCATGTAGTATTGCTAAAAATTACTATTACTAACATGTAAAATACCGGTTGGCCCCACCACCACTTTCTGCGTTCAGTCGGCCGAATAGCGTTGCAACTACGCACAACGCGTTGACAACATTGTGCCGAGTACAGTCTAATAACGTATCAATCGTCGAACGTTATACGCGCTCTCTTATAATAATAATAATAATAAACCACTTTAATCTGTCCATTTAGTATTTCGTTCTTGGGTGCCCTTTAGTACGTATACCGGTTGTACACAAAGTTTTTGTGTTCCAAGTTTGCCGTCTGTTAAAATTGTAAAAGTTTACACTTTTTCCACTATTCTTTTAATGCTTTTGTACTGTAAAACATTATAACAATGGTGGAAAAACTATTGGCTTTCATAATTTGGACATAAAACAAATTTGGATATCTAGAACTTCCATAATGACATTCGTATTTTTACATTTATTTAAGCTTAAAACTATGTAAATGTACAGGGCTGAATAATGAATTATTACATAGCAGACGAACTACAATATTCATAGCACAAGTAATTTTACATATAAATATAGTCATTTTTACGTGTTAATACGTGTACATTACCTGGGTTAAGAAGTAAAATTATATCAATCACAAACGAAAAGTACAAACATAGAAATGGAAAATGCGCTTGTTTAGATATGTATTTATTTTGCTATTACATACGTGTAACTTTTTACATGAATATCCATGGCAATAAATTACCAGTACTGGACCATGTAATTATTTTTTACTGTGCATATTTCTTTACTCCTTTAGCCTTTTTTACATTATCATTCAACAAGGTGATGCAGTACGCCTTAGCTCCTGTTCCAACAAATGACGTTATGCACCTGTTTGGATATTCATCTTTCATTCTTCCCAACACAGATCGACCGCGAGGTATATTGTGTATATTCTCTAACGGATAATTGGACGTGTCAAAAAATTCAATATTTTCTTTTATATCCTCATATACATTGGGAGTAGTAATTTCTAGGATTAGGGAATCAGTATCGGTGTATAAAAGTGTTATGTTATTTCCATATTTAACTTTTAAGTAATCATAGAAGAAGCTGTACATTACGGTTTTCGAAAGCTCTAGTATACTGAAACCCACATACAGCGGTTTGCAATAACGAACTTCCGCTACGTTCAATTGAACGGCTATCAAATTATCGCAAAATATTTTCGAAGATTTAAATTTTGGTTTAGCTATTAGGGCTTCCACGCCCGGTTTCTTATGACGACATTCCCAGTGGGTAACTAATCTTATATCCACTCGCTTTTCCACATTTTCCATTGTCTTACCGTATACGATGTTATTCATTGCTTTGTAATGATTTTTTTCAAATTCATTCTTAGCTTTCGCACGTTTATCGGAATTGAAATCGATGTAGCTCCGCATCCAGTTGGATTGTTTAAATTCTAATACTCTGTAAATCTTCGTTAGTTTCAATCCGAACTTGATACACTGCTTTAGATTCACGTAATGAATGATGTATTTTGTTTTATTTTCCAAATTTGCTATTAACTTTGCATTTTTTGAACCTGGGGGTACAATCCGTTCTGGACAAAATGGCAAATCGTTGTGTTCATCATGTATTGCTTCCGGATACTCTAAATCTACCTCGAACACGTAACCCTTTTCGGAATCGTCTTCCGTATTGTAAATATCTAACTTTTGAATCTCTTCATCTGATAGCCATCGAAATCCCCCCGTCGGTAATTTTCGTCTCATTGCGTGTCCATACAAATTCGTAGCGTCGAGATACAAAATATAAGATAGGTCTTTGGTTTCATCAAATTCCATCATTAATTTATTGTTAGCCTTCGCACTGCGTTTAGTGCACATACTTAATCCACCGCGAATACCATTTTTAAAGAAGTGTAACATGTCTATGTCCGTTAATAATTCTAATTTTACCCCTGTCATTCGTAATAATGCATCCCAACCGAAGCCCGGCGCTGTGAAGTAATGACATGGATCTAAAGAGTAATACTTCATCGAGATGGTTCGGAAATTCTCAAATACGTCCGCCAAAAGTAAAACGTCAGACGTTAAATAAATGTCGCTATATTCGCCTAAAGTGCGACAGTTAAATAAGTTCCACACCGTTTGTGCACGACAATAATTTTCTTCGGTTATACTATCATCGCATAAAGTATTGTAAAAACTACTTCGATCTGGCAGAGCGGTAAGATTCAGCTTTTCGAATGAATCCACAAAGGAATACGGAAAAAGTCCTTTCTGACGTATAAGTCGAAACTGTTCTTCGTTCCTAAAATATTTTCTGATTTGAACGCATTGGTTGTCTTCCAAAAATGAACCCAACTTCTCTAGCGATAAAGCCATAAACCTAAATGAATCCACAAATCTCAATTTCATATGAACCCGCCTTAGCTTTCCCTTGCTGTCAATGTTTTCTCCTACGATAATTTTTTTCGAAAATGATATATACTTTTCTTTATTCTGTGCTATAACGGCCACGTCTTCTTCTTTTAATGCCATATCTTTCACAAACATATGACAATCGTAGTTCGAAAGATTGTGAAAGAATATCGGTATGAACTTTGGTAATTGATAATTGATGTTACATACAGCATGTGCGGGTCCTCTATACAACCCAGTTAGGTGATCATGATCGCACACTTTATTACCTTCTTTTATTTTGTGCGAACAAATGTGACAGATATCCTGCATCTCATGTATTAATCTATCAATAGGTGGTAATGGGAGCATTTCTTTTGGTTGGCTTAAATAATTTTTGTATATATTCAGAACGTCATGTTCCAACTTGCTCATGAAAATTTGAGCAGCATTACATCCGCGATATATTTCAAACTTCGACAATGATTCGTCATATGAACATTTTATATAATATGCAAATGCATAAGGTTCGTGTTTGAAACATTTGACGGAGTATGAATTATCATCGTTAAGTTCTGTTGCTTCCGCATCGGCGATCGGTTTCTGTAATGCTTCAAAATCTGCATACACCACGAACGGTATTTTTAATTGTCGTTCAAAATTTTCGAACTGTAGTATATTTTCCTTTTCTTCATTTCCATATTTATTTATTTTCAAATTTGTTGTTGGTAAAATTGCCCTTACCTTGCTGCAATCGTCACTTTGATGACGGATAAGTTTATTTTCTGACGTAAAGAATACCAAGCATCCGTCGCAAATATACTTTTCATGACCATTCTGCGATGCTTGCGATGATAGTAATCGAGACGGGTTTTTTATCCAACAATAGTGACTATTCCCGGAATCATTTGTAACCAATAATAAATTTATATGTCTTTCTTCTTTTTGTCGACATATATACATTGTAATTATGTCATAATTCATAACACCGTCTTTAAAATACTCATTTATTCCATATACATTAATAGATAGTTTGTTCTGCTTTTCAAATACAGGTATATCTCGTAATTTAACTGGAAAAACAATATTTGAATAGTCTAAGCCGCAGTCTAGGTAATTCGGATACGAAGATGTCCTCTGTGGTAAACCGTTCGGTTCATGTAGTGCGGATGTTACAGCCCATGCAAAACATGCATCATCCGCGTTTTGTATATTTATCACAGCACGCTTTGCTTTTATTTGCGATGGTAGATCGATGTAATTAGATGCTCTGATAGGATTATATTTGTTTAAATTTAACTCCATATAGAGAATTTGCATTAAAGTCCATCCTAAATAAAATATTGAAACATTTATTTTTTAATATACAGCGTGTCCCGTATCTTCCGCATCAGAGCATTATACGGTTGTAGAATACATTATTCTGAAGCGATCTTTCTAATAAATTTTTTTCGAAATGTTTATAATAACCGCACGGGAACTGTTTAACGACGACCAATAACGGACGACTTTGATTCATCGAAAAAGTTTATTTCTCTTTCCATGACGAATCTATTGGTGAGTACACGTGGGAAACGAGTTATCATCGGCGTAGCGAACCGGCCGAGGGTGGCACCGATTACCTGAGTCTGATTTGCGATCTGCTGATTGGACGAAAAACAGTTCCTTTAAACAGTTCCCGTGCGGTTATTATAAACATTTCGAAAAAATTTTATTAGAAAGATCGCTTCAGAATAATGTATCCTACAACCGTATAATGCTCTGATGCGGAAGATACGGGACACGCTGTATAGGTATATTATGTCACATTACGCTTACCTGGATCTCGTTCCTGGAATTCTGACATTTTTGATGAAATTTCATCAATAAATTCCTTATATATTTTATACAGATCCGACGCTAATGATACTACCTTATTTTTCGTATTGAATGATTTTATTTCACAGTCTTCCTTTGATTGTAAAAAATACAAACCAAAACATTCCATATTTAATTTTACATTTCGGTGAATATCGATTGCGCTTTGTATTAGATTTAGTATTTTTTTTCGAATTCTATGAGAAAATTCATCCAAATCCACAAAAAAACCTTCTTCACTTATTCGATAACTGACGATTTTGTCACCGAATGCTCCAGCTATTCTCTCCACTCCGTCATCGATTATAACAAAAGCGTTACGCTTGTGTGCGTTGCTTCGTAAATGTGCAGAGTAACATTGTCTATTTACATAATCATCGCAAGCCTCACATTTTACTGCTTTTGGAATTTGCGGTGCGTCAAGCTTGATTCTCTTGCCAATACAAGATAATCGTTGATGTCTTTTTAAATTGTCAACTCGAGTAAAACTTTTTCCACAATCCTCACACACGACCATTTTACAATTTAATGTTGTACACTTCTACTTGTTATGAAAGAACTACGTCAATACCACATTTCGCAGGCGTTTATAAACCCTCACCGCTCCTGAAACTTATTGGGGAGGAGGAGGATGCATCGAGTGCGTTTGTATACATGTATATTTATAACTCCGTATACCTCTGCATAATAAATTAAAAAAATATCTCGCAGGTAGATCATGACTCACTTACAAGTATTAAGTTAATTGACCTCCTCCTCGAACGTATCCCCCCCAAAAAAATTTGCCGATTCAAGAACCTCCTCGCATATTTTAAAGCTCCGTATACCTTTACACAATAAATTTTAAAAAATATCCCGCAGGTAGATCATGACTCACTTATTTGTATACCTACATGTCCCAAAACCGTATACCTTTGTGTACAATAAGTTAAGAGATATATCGAAAACATTAACAGTTCATTGAGAAGCGTCGAAGGATAAACATAGTAATTGTTTTCATCTAGGTAAACAGGTTACATATAAAGATAAATTTTTAATAACATAACCTAAATAAAGATACATTTTTAATAAAGATAAATTTTTAATAATTTCGTCAAAATAACATGACCTTCTCAAGTTAATTGACCTCCTCCTCTCTTCATCGAATCTCCTCCGACCCTCAAAAGAATCGCCGATTCAAGAACCTCCTCTCCTCATCGAACCTCCTCTGACCCCCAAAAAATTTGCCGATTCAAGAACCTCCTCCTAGAACGCAGGTTCGAGGAGGAGGTTCTTGAATCGGCGAATCTATACTACTACTCATGTGCAATGGGGAAGAAACTTGTGAAGAAGATGGCCGACAGATTCCAAGTGATACCATGTGTTCAAATTCTTTTTTAGCGATAGAAAATTTTATGGGGTCTTGGACGACAAAACGGCAAGTGAGTGTTTGTAATGATTCGATGTTGCGTTGTGTGTTTAATTGGAGATAAAAAATTAGGTGATGAAGTTAATTTTGGGAAAGATTTAACGAGAGAAGTGAATTTAGTTTCGATAGAGAAGAGTTTGGGTATTGGTATAAAAGATTTTTTGATGCTACCTATTGAAGATAATTTGGTAGTATTATCAATTAAACGACGATTTTTGATGTCGACGATAATGTCGAATTTGTTTAAGAAATCAGCGCCAATAATTGGTTTGTTGACATCAGCAATTGTGAAAACATGTGGAAAATTTCTTCTTAATTGCAATGTTAATGTTAACAATTTTTTTCCATAGGTAATTATTGGCGTACCATTTGCAGCCGTTAATGTAGAAATGGTATCTCTCTTATGTTTACGAAAGAATTTATAAGGCAGCACAGAGATGTCTGCTCCTGTATCAATCAGAAAATTTAAATTGGGTTGGTTATCGTAAACATAAAGACGAGAACTGATTTGATTAATTACCGGGTGCGTTCGTCGTTCATTGAATTGTTTTGAATCAAGTTTTGAATTTATTGAATTGTTGTTCTCTAGCGAAACTTGTTTCAGTTTTTTTGGTTCTGTGAAGATGATGAAAGATTTGTGTCTTTAAAGGAATTATAAAACATACATTCTTTTGCGCAGTTTCGTGCTTTATCGCCATACTTGGAATGATAATAGCAGATATGGTTTTGACTTTGCCTGGAAGAACTTCTTGGACGATGTGATCGATACCTTAACATCTTACAATTATAGCAAAGATTTGTTGCTGTGTCAGGTTCGTTAAGTCGAGCAGCAAGAGAGTTAATGCTCGTCTGGATATTTGATTGCCATTGATGAAGTTGTTGTGAGTTTTTATCAATAGAAACTGAAAGGTTATTTATGGCTTGCAACAATTGAGAAGTTGTATGCACATTGAAAGAGGACTCGTCGTTAATTTTGTTGACTTCAATTTTAGGAAAACGAGTCGTTGAAAAAGATAATGAATCCCAGATTTTATCGGCTATGTTAAGCAAATCATTGATGTCATCTTTACCTGAAGACAATAACGCTACCGAGATAGTTTGGGGCAATCTTCTCTGCCAAAGTTTTAGCAATAAATTTGGACTTACGACTTGCGATCCACCGACTGTCGATAACATACTCCTATAGAAATCAGATGGTTTTTGATCTCCCATCTGAGAGCCGGAAAAGAGATCATCAAGACGTTTCTCTTCACTTAGAGAAAGCCTATTGATCAAAGTGTTTTTTAAATATAAGTATGAATCGATATCCGGTGGAGCATCTGCGACGTCGTAAACAATCGAAACTATCTCGGTAGGCAAATGCGTAATTACCAAATTATATTTTGTTTTATCATTAGTTATTCTTGACAGATTGAATTGCGCTTCAATTTGGTGAAACCATGCAGCAGGATTTGCATTCCAGAAGGGAGGCAATCTAATATTGGTGACAATGTCAACGCTTTGATCACCAGAAGTATTCATGATTGTGGTAGGATACTTATTTAGGTTCAAATAATTATATTGCTGATCAACACCTATTAACCCTTACCAGAAATCGAAATACCTGCAATGTAGGTTTCGTCTCTAAAAATCCGGATGTAGGCTCGTGGATGGTCGCTGGATAGGTATCACCAAGTCGTTGTGGTTGTGGAAAAATAGCAGGCTCGGTCACTGGTGCGAGGTTGGGGAGAATTGGATGAAGAAAACGACGAAGACAATTCCAATTTACGTCAAATCTTTCACTTCTTTCTCCAAAACGTCGGGTTCTTATTGGTTCTTATAACTTAACTGTTGTGTTCTGTATGCTATTTATTTTGAAATGAACTGTATTTCTTTATTTTCTTGTTTTTAATTAAGTGACATTCGCAAATTTAGGTTTTTGTCTAAAGGATAATTAAAACGCACCTAACACCTTTTCTCATTCGACAGGAAGTGTCCATTTTTATTTCGCTGCCAACTTACAACTTAAAAATAACCAAATATTACTCTAAGTCAAAAAAAACAAAAACACCAGACAGAACATGCCGCCAGCCTTGAAATATCAATATTTAAAACTAACATACATAAATGAAAACAAATACAAATTTGTAGAAAAATAGGAATATATAATATTTGTAAAATATATTCACTGAACTGAGTCAATCTTCATCTATCGGTAACGGACAAACTTTTGCAACGGCACGTTTTACCATGCCGCTTCTTGTCCGTACTAACACTACGCGCACTATATGGTCCTGACCGGGATATAGTTCTTCTACACGGCCTAAACGCCATTGTAGTGGAGGTATGTTTTGCTCTTTCAACAAAACCATGGTTCCAATCTGGACGTCATGATTATTGCGCGTCCATTTTGAACGTTGTTGTAAGGTGTGTAGATATTCATGATTCCAAACACGCCAAAATCTTTGCAACAATTGTTGCTGTTGTTTAAAATTGTTTAAACGGTTACGGTTGGTACGTCGACAATGTTCTCTTGAGGTATTGCTTGTAGTGGTTGTCCAATTAAAAAATGTCCAGGTGTAAGCGGCTCCAAGTCCGTAGGGTCAGAGGATAAAGGTAATATTGGACGGGAGTTTAGGATTGCTTCAATTTGAGTAAGCAACGTATAAAATTGTTCAAAATTTAATTTAGTTTCACCTAAAACTCTCCTAATATGGAATTTAAAAGATTTCACTGCCGATTCCCAAAGACCACCGAAATGCGGAGACCTTGGTGGGATAAAGTGCCATGTTATCTGATTGTCAACAAAGTATGAATAATAATTTTCATCCTTAGCTGTCTCTTTAATAAGGTTATATAAGTTCTTTAAGTCATTATTAGCGCCAACGAAATTGGTTCCATTATCTGAATAAACAGTCCTGCAAAGTCCTCTGCGCGATACAAAACGTTTAAAGGCGTTCATGAAAGCTTCTGAGGTCAGTTGTGTTACCAGTTCCAAATGTACAGCTTTTGTAGCCAAGCAGAAAAATACACATAAATAAGCCTTAAGTTCCACACGACTTCTACTCTTACTATCTTTTATTAAATATGGACCTGCATAATCTAAACCGATTGCTGCAAATGGTCGTGTACGTGTTACTCTGAAATCTGGTAAATCGCCCATCAATTGATCAACATTTAACGGTTTGACTCTGAAGCAAGTTGTACAATTTCTCAAATATCTACGTACGGTATTTCTACCATCCAGTGGCCAAAATTTACTTCTAATACGGGATAAAACGAATTGTGGACCAGCGTGTAAGTATTTATAATGATAATACTTAACAATTAATTTGACAAAATGATGTTTTGCAGGTAAAACTATTGGAAACTTCTCATCATAAGATAATTCGGAGTGCCTTAAACGTCCTCCTATACGAATTAAGTTATTGTTATCTAAAAATGGATTTAAGCATACTAATTTACTTTGTTTATGAACCATTTTTCCTTGTTGCAAAAGAGATATTTCTTGTATAAAAGATTGGTTTTGCACAATTTTGCATAGTTGTATTGTAGCATTATTTAGTTCTTCCAAAGAAAGTAAACCGCTTAATTTAGTTTCTGATCTTATGTTGTTTACAAAACGAAGTAGGTATGCCATAACATGTTGTAATTTTAAAAATGTTGAATAGCGGGTACATATATCGAAGTCATTCACTATCAAATATGAAAAATTAATATTTTGCTTTCGAGCTTCAGGTACGTCGTCTATCGTTACCGTGTGGTTCTGGGGCCAATGCGTTTCTTCTAATGTTATCCATTCGGGACCTTTCCACCAACATTCCTTATTTTGCAATTCGTCGGGATTAAGACCGCGTGAAACAAAGTCTGCTGGATTATCAGCTGTTGGAACATGTTTCCACATTTCGCGCTCTGTCAATCTTTGTATCTCCCTATAGGTGCGACTCGGGATTTTGAACAAATCAAATGAGATGATTTTTCGCCATTATCATTGCTCGAACAAACGTAAATGCATGCACCGTAAGCGACCTGCGAAGCATCGGAAAATCCATGTAATGTAATTGACACTACCTTTGCTACAATAACCGGTCTTGGTATTGCTATTTTGCTTATCATTTTGATGCTTTTAATAAAATTTGACCATTTTTGTTTTAAACAGTCCGGAATTTCATCATCCCAATCGCTTTGTAATTGCCACAATTCTTGTAAAATTAGCTTAGCTTTCACAATACATGGATTAATGAGACCCAAAGGATCGAATATTCGCGCCACCTGTGATAATATAACCCGTTTGGTAATTTTGTCATTTTTAATTTCAAAATCGGTACTGTAATGTAAAGTGTCTTCTCGTGGATGCCAAACAATTCCCAACGCTCTTGTCTCAGTTCCGTCGTTAATCTGAAATTTGTCTAGCTGGTTGTTCTCATTGTGTAGAACCCTGCTATCGTTCGATTGCCATTTTCTTAATTTAAAGCCCGATTTCGCCAATATACTAGCAAGTTCATCTTTAATTTTCAATGCTTCTTGCCAATCATCAGAACCAGTTATCAAATCATCCATGTAGAAATCTCGTAATATGATGTTACAAGCTACTGCGTTAGAATTTCTACAATTCAAGCCAACCTGATGTAAAACACGTGTTGCTAAAAATGATGCACTAGATGTGCCGTAAGTAACTGTGTTCAAACGATACGGCTTTATTTCATCATTAGGGTCGTATCGCCATAATATTCTTTGAAAATCTCTTTGTGTTTTATGAATAAGGATCATTCTGTACATCTTTTCTGCGTCTGCGGTTATCACTATCGGGTGCATTCTCATTCTAACAACTATATCGAACAAATCACTCTGGATTTTTGGGCCAACCTTTAAAACGTCATTCAAACTTAAGCCTGATGTCGTCTTCGCTGAAGCATCAAATACCATTCTTACTTTAGTAGTGCTACTCGTTTGTTTTATCACAGCATGGTGAGGCAAATAAATTACAATGTCATTATCACACTTATCGAAAGAAGTAAGAGTCATGTGGCCCAAATCCTCATATTCTTTTAAGAATTTATTATACTCCTGCCGTAAATTTGAATTTTTTGCTAGTTTTCTTTCTAACGAGATTAGTCTGTTTTTTGCTATATCAAAAGAATCTCCTAATGATATGTGATTATCTCGTAAAGGCAATTTAACTGTAAATTGTCCGGTTTCGTCACGTTCAAACTCTTCGCGAAAATTCAATTCACATTCCATTTCCTCTTTTGACAATTTAGAGTTTGCAATTTCAATATTTTCAATTTCCCAAAAACGTTCGATCTGCTTGTGTAAATTGTCGGTTGCCAAAAAACATCTTGTTTCGTTTTTCTGTTTTATTTTTCCTAACATGGGTCCGGCAACTATCCAACCTAACTTTGTATTTTGTAATATAGGACCGTGCTTTCCCAACTTTAGCTGATCTGGTTTCATTAAGTCGTAAAATATTTCGCATCCCAATAAAACATCAATTTCGGTTGTTTCGTTGTAACTGGGATCAGCTAATTTTAAATCACTAGGAATTCTTAGATTCGATGTATCGAACGAAGCTTGTGGTAAGCTACCAGTAATGTTGTCGATAACAAGAAATTCCAATTTGTTTTGATAGGAACAGTCTGCTGATTTAATAATTGTCTCTGTTTTACAAGTTATGTTGCAAATGCTTTGGCTAATACCGGAAATAGGTGCAGCTATATCTTTTCCCGTTAACTGCAATTTATCGAACAGAAATTTGGTGCAAAAATTTGATTGACTGCCCGAATCCAGCAACGCACGACATTTAACGAATTCTCCGTGCTTATTGTAAACATTAATAATAGCAGTTGGTAAAATTATTTGTCTTGTTTTAGGAATATAACTTTGTGATGTCATAGTGATTGGCGGTTTCTCATCGTTTTCTTGTTTGTCGTCGCTCCAACGACTTTGTTTGATATCGTGATCAATTTTTGATATTTCGCTTCGACTAACGTGTGCTTTAATATTAGTAGCTTGTCTTTGACGTAAATGAAAATTTTTGTCATGTAAAATAGTATTATGACGTTTCTGACAAATTTGACAACTTTTGCTGTTGCATTTATTAGGAGTATGACCGGATTTTAGGCAATTTGTGCATATGTTATTCTTTTTTAGTTCGTTGTAACGTTCGTTAATAGGTAATTTTAATAATCTTTCGCATTTGAATGTAAAATGATCATTGTTTTTGCAAAAAGTGCAAGACAAAAAGGCTGTTTTTTCGTTATTTGAAGTAATATGCATTGATACCTTTTCGTTTGTACGTTCATTGAATTTATTTGCAAGTTTACCGTCTAATGATTCAAGAAGTTGGCATTTTTCTTTTAAAACTTTTAAAAATTGATCCAATTTCGGCGTGGTAATGTTTTTTGAATGAGTTTCCCATTCCCGTTGTGTTTGCTTATCTAATTTTATTGATACAATATGTATTAAAAGTGTATCCCAATGTTGTACTGGCTCACCTAATGTTTGTAAAGAACGAAAATCTTTTAGAAAATTGTCGATAAGTTTTCTAAATTAACGTGCGACTCTCGGGTCAGTGGTTGTAGCTCAAAAATGTTTTTTACGTGATTCCGTATCAAAACCTTTTTATTTTCATATCTTTCGCGTAATAGCTCAATAGCTACGTCATAATTTGCTTCTGATATTTCGAGTGAATTTATAATTCGTAAAGCGTCATCTTTCAAGCAAGATTGTAAATAATAAAATTTCTGAATTTTATTTAACCTTGCATTGTCATGTACGAGCGATTTGTACAATTCGAAAAATCTCAACCATTCTTCGTATGATCCTTTAAATTGAGGAAGATTCAAAGATGGTAAATTAGCCGAAAATTGTGAATAAGTATCGACGATTGTTGTCTTGTTGACTGATTTATTTAATTCGGTAATTTCTTCAGCGCGAGAAATAACCTCAAAGTATTTATTTTCAAACGTTTCGCGTTCCGTTGATTGACTTTGTTCGTCACCTTTTTCGTTTTCTTCGATTTCCGTTTGTATGTTATCAAATTCGTCCCATAATTTTTCTAATCGTTTTAATCGTGTTTTTAATTCCGCGATGTTTTTATTACCCAATTGTACTTCGTCTACGAACGAACCGAATCGTGTAACTTGTGATTTTATTACGGCGCGCTTCTTTACTAATTGTTCCATCGCATCGATTTGTACTCGTGAAAGGGATTAAAAGGATGGACCAAATATAAAGGACACGAACCTGTATTGCCGTTGTTTAATATTAGCGTCTGTTGCCTTCCCATCCAGCGTAATGACGTCACCAACAAAGAGCGACTCGTCGAAACTTGTTGGCTGATGTAACCTAACCACAATGTTGATATCACTCAAATTTCGATAATCTTCGCTCGAAGGACCAAATGTTGTGTTCTGTATGTTATTTATTTTGAAATGAACTGTATTTCTTTATTTTCTTGTTTTTAATTAAGTGACATTCGCAAATTTAGGTTTTTGTCTAAAGGATAACTAAAACGCACCTAACACCTTTTCTCATTCGACAGGAAGTGTCCATTTTTATTTCGCTGCCAACTTACAACTTAAAAATAACCAAATATTACTCTAAGTCAAAAAAAAACAAAAACACCAGACAGAACATTAACGTTGGGTTACTTCTTTTTCGATGTCGGGTTAGTTCTTGTTCGCGGTCACCAATTTGTGGGACAATTTAAAAAGAGAGTAAAACCAATTTGCGTTACAACGTGACTTGACTTTTTATTTTGTAATAATCAAGGTTTGTAAAGCGTATTGTACCAGGTTGGCCAGATCCAACCTTTTAAAAAATAATAATAAATAATAAATAATAATAAAAAAATAAATAAATCGTGCTTAAAAGAAAAATCAATAAAATTAAACAAATGTTGAATAAAATGTAAAACTTAGACCAAAATAAAGACTTAACTTTTTGTTCTGTTTATATTAAAAAAGGTTCGTCGTCTACTCCGACTCGGATCTCCAGATCTGGTGACGTCATCCCCCCCTTCACTCTTCAAATCGAGTTTTTCCATCTCTGGCCAACCTGGTACAATACACTTTACGAACCTTGGTAATAATAATAATAACCAACACTTTTTGTATCACTATGGATTTACAATTTTTGTTTAAAAAAGAACTTATTACTATGATTTATTTTTGAGGTTTAAATTTATGATTTATTCATTTATGATTTAATTTATAATTGTGGTGGTTGCCACACACACAAACTCCTTTGAACATTTTTAAATGATTGGTTTAATAAAAAATAGGCAGAAAGATATAAACATTTATTTAAAAGGTTAAAAACAAGCTAATATCTAATCTTTGTACATTTCTTTGGTCATTAAACGACGTAAATTATTATTAGGCTTAAAATTAAAACACGTATCCGTAACAATACGTTTACTGTGCAACAGACCTATAATGGTGTCAGTACCAAGTTTGTTTCTTTGTTTGGTTTTTAACAGATTTATTGTTGAAAACGTTCTTTCCACATTAGCACTTGAATGTGGTAAAATCTGTAATTTATAAATAAATTCTGTTAAATTCGCAAACATAGGTGTGTCATCGCCGCATTTTATGTTTGAAATTGTGAACTAAAATTCAAAGATTTTTTCAGTGTTTGGGACATCTATGTTTTTTAAAAGCCTCCATTCATTGTCAATTATTTGTAGGTTTTTCTCCTCGACTAAATTTGGCCATTTTGATGCTATAGGGGCAATAGTATTAATCTGTGTTTGACGGACAGACTGAGGATTCAAAAAAGATAACTCTTTTATAAATTGTCTTTTAAAGGGAAACGCTGCAATATTTGTTTTACTCCTTCAATATAAAACGCCAGGCAATTTGTTTTAAGATGATGTAACTCCGTCTCTTGTAGATTTGTTAAATTAATTGCAACCCCAAAATACATTTTTTCCAAAGGTAACATATTCCTGAGATTTTGAAAATCTACGTTAAAAACTTCGTTGCTTTGTAGAATTTCAGGTTTTATGTAATAATCCATCATTGTTTTTACTACCAATGTCACTGAGGTATATATATTGCTTATTTGAGGACTTTCAGATTGCATCTGCCTGTTTAAGTTTACAAATAATGGTAAAACAAACTGCAAAAATTGCAAGTATAATTTGTAGACTGGGGTTTTTAAATGAGTTAAAATATTATCGGACTGAATATCATCCTTATGATGGTATTCGTATATACATCGGTGAAAAAGAGAACTAGGGCGTCATATTGTTCGAGGATTCGGTCAACCACACTTATAAGAGATAGCCAACGAGTCTGACACGGGTGCAAAATTTTATGGCCTTTAATATTACAGAAGTCTTGGAATGCTTTGAATTCTGAAATCCGTTTGGGACTATTGCTGAAATAATTGTGAATATCTCGAGTGATAGCTTCTACAAAATTTGGTAGTTTACTACATGCATTTGACACACACAATGCAAAACTATGACAAATGCATTTTAAAATAAAAATATTGCGAACTGCCTTAATGAACCTTGATGCTACTGAATTATGCCGCCCCATCATATTGGAAGCGCCATCCGCAGCAAAGCCAATGAGATTTGACGTATAGGGAATGTTATTTTGAGTAAAAAAAGAAATAATTTGTTCAAATAAAACTTCTGCTTGAGCATTTTCTATTGGAAGAAGGGTTAAAAAGCAATCTTGAATATTATTATCAAACATTAATCTTACAACCAAGCATAAATGTTTCATTGTTGTTCTGTCTGTTGTTTCATCGATAATTAAACTAAATTTATTATTTTTTAATAACTGAATTAATGTTTGGGATGAATAGGCGCCAATGACATTTTTTATTATATTTGTTGTTTTAATGCGCGCAGATTTGATACCTGCAGCAATTTTTGAGTCAGGACATACCGATCGTAGCAAGTCGGGAATATGATCCATTAATACCAAGGGCAAATTATGTTCAACCACAAAGGCCGCCAATTTTAATTCAGCATCTTTTACTTGAGTGTCGAGTTCGCCAGACATCATATCTCTTAAGGATCTCTGCTTGAGTTTAACTCGACAAGCTTGCTTGTGCTTTTCTCTTTCTGCGTGTCGGCGAAGTTGTAGCTTTCCAGCTTTGATGCTGATATCCAGTTCACAAGCAATGCAATAGGATCCCTACAAAAAATGGTATGAAATATAAACCAAGTTAATGTCTAAAAAAACCTTTTTGCTTGCCTGCAGCCACCCCTTTAAGTCTGGTTCATCTTCCCATCTGCAACTGTAGGTTTGATGGTATTTTAATTTTTTGACAGGTGTTTGAGCCCCATCAGAATTGTCTCGTGTTTCTTCAGAACTACTGGACCGACGCAATGTTCTTGAATGTCCTGCTTCTGCTATTATGCACCGTACTATATTTCCAAAAATGTTAATGATTTGGTTTTTTTTCGTTTTTATAGTGTACTAATACACAAGAACAAATAAAAATAAATTCACTTACCACTTGTTAAATCGGATTCAAATCAAAGAACACTTAAAAACACTAAACGCTTTGTGATTTTCTTCTGATAGTGGTTTAAATATAAATGACTCATAATTCTCTTCGATTTTCTTTTATACCTCGCCACTTCGGTAAAGTACCCATTTTCATTAATTAAAAATGTAGCGCTCGTAGCGCCAACTAGAATTACCGACTTTACAGAATCCGCACCAGCAAGTGAACTACCGAATGTAAAGATACTTTTAAATACTAACAGAGGGCAGTATTTGAAAACAAATGAAGGAAGTTTCCTCGAACCAGCGAGGTGAAATGTTCGAACCGCATCGCACCCTTACTGTATTATATTATGTTTTATTTTGTGTTATTTCTATCTAAAGTTACTTATTGTGTTTAAAAGAGTAAATAAGTAAGCTTTTTATGAACCGTGGTGTGTTTTATTAAAACTATTTCCACAGATACACGATGCACGGTTGCAAATAGTGAGAGTTGTCTGGTTGAGGGCGCTGTAAGTGTTCCAATCACGGTCGAAGGTCGGAGTAAAATCGTAGAAATACTATTAGTACCAGAAGTACGGCATAATTTGATATTGGGAGTGGATTTTTGGCGTAAAATGCGAGTAGTGCCTGACTTGAGACGCGGCGAGTGGACCTTTTCATGTGACCCTCGATGCGATTCAGGCTCAGGTTGAGCTTAGTATTAGTGATCAAAATAAATTATCGTTATTTCTGGATCGGGTTTTTGACGCGAATTCGGAACATAAATTAGGTCACACACAATTAGTAGAACATCATATCAAGGTAAATCCCGATGTTTTGCCTATTAAACAGAGGTATTACCCTATATCGCCAGCAATGCAAGCCGTGGTCGATCGAGAACTAGACGAAATGCTATTGATGGGCGTCGTAGAAAAATCTAATAGTCCATGGGCGTCTCCAATTTTATTAGTACCCAAACGTGATAGGGGACATCGTTTTTGCGTAGATTTTAGGCAACTAAATAGTTACCAGAGCGGATGCGTACCCGTTACCCCAAATATCGTGGACATTAGACAAACTTCGTGACTCGAGCTTTCTATCCTCTATTGACATTAAGTCAGCGTACTGGCAAATTTCTATGGCCGCCGAAAGTAAACAATACACCGCATTTACTGTGCCAAATCACGGGCTTTTTCAATTCAATAGAATGCCTTTCTGGTTAACGAACGCTCCGACTACGTGGGAGCGTTTTATTGACAATGTATTGGGGAGTGATCTTGAACCTCATGTTTTTGTATACTTGGATGACATCATTATTGTCACGTACTTGGGTTATGTTGTTGATCGAGACGGGTTGCATGTGGACCCCGAAAAGGTACGGTCGATATTACAGATACCTGAACCTCGGAAGGTTTCAGACGTGCGTAGATTGGTAGGAATGGCTTCGTGGTATAGGCGTTTTGTGCCGAATTTTTCGACTATCATATTACCTCTGACGTCATTGCTGAAAAAGAATAGCAGAGGTTTTAATTGGGACGATAAATGTGATAGGACTCCAGCAATACAATTTTTCCATTAAGCATAGGAAAGGGAAGAGCATGTTGTACCCGATGCTTTGTCTAGGGCGGTACCCGCGTTAGTTGATGAAATTGAAGACGAGATTAAATTAGAACCCTGGTATGTTAAAATGTTGCGGTCGGTAAAATCACAGCCGGAAAAGTATCCGTTGTATCGCGTTGAAAACGAGAAATTATTTAAGTCCATACGTACTCAACATAACGCGCTTGAAAATCGTAATGATACGTGGAAATTAGTAGTACGAAAAGCTCAGAGAATAGAATTGTTAAAAAAATATCACGATTTACCGGAAACGGGTGGACACTTAGGCGTGGCTAAAACAATTTCGCGGATATCTCAACGGTATTACTGAAAGCACCTGCAGGTCAACTCCGGAGTCATATAAATGCCATACGTCCGTGGCGTCAAATGATAAGCGTTGATATTATAGGACCCTTGCCGCGTAGTAATAAAGGCTTTTCTTTCATTCGATTTGCTATCCGTTACGAAAAACAACGGCGTCGTCGGTTATTAAGAATTTAGAAGAGAACGTGTTTCTTACTTTTGGGGTGCCGCAAACCATCATTGCAGATAATGGTGTTCAATTCCGGTCGCATCAATTCGAAAAATTGATGAAAGATTATCGTGTAAAGATTAAATTCACTCATTTTTATCATACTCAGGATAATCCAACCGAAAGTGTAAATCGTACCATAAAAACGATGCTTATGGCGTATGTTAGTGATAACCACCGAAAGTGGGATGTTTTTCTACCTAAGGTTACCTGTGCCTTAAGAACTGCGAAGCACGCAGGAACGGGTTATTCCCCTTATTTTGTAAATCATTTGCGCGAAATGATTTTGGACGGTGAGCTACACGAAATCGACAATATTCAGGAAAAACAAAGTAACAAAAATAGAGCGAAAACATTTAGTAAGCTCTTTTCGGAAATACATACACGATTGAGGTTGGTTTCTTTACGTTCGAAACAGTATTACAATTTGAGGTGTTGGGATTTAAAATGTTATGTTGGCGTCCTCTTTTTTAAACTTATTTTCTGTCTTTCCTTCTTTTCTTCTTTCTTCTCTTTTCTGAACCTTTGTGGTAATATTGGCTTTGGGTATAAGAAATTTTTGGAGAAAAATTTCTTTTGGCGGGAAAGAGGGGTGTGTTACGTTTTTATTTTTTTCTGTTTCTTAGTGTTTCTTCTCAATAGACAGGCAGCAAAATTTGTTTTATATTTTTTTTTGTTTCAGCGACCTTTCCTTTTACCCATTAGATGTCGTTATTCCTTACTTCTTTAAAATTTTGTTTGCAAAATATTTATTAATAATCTTATTATTTTTTTTTGGGAGAGAGTATTCTCTTTTTTTTGTTAATAAGGGATTTAGTTTTTAAATGTGTAGTAAATATGTAAATACTCTAGGTAATATTTATTTTGACTTTTACTTTTGGGTGTTGCGCGATAAGGTACATTTTTTTTGAAAATTCGAGTCGAGTATAAATTCGGACGGGTTTTGAAAACTCGGTCTCTTTGGTTTTGGTGACAATTCTCTCCGTCGGTGGTGAAGAAAAGCAACGACGAGTGTAAATCAGCGTAGATAGACATTTTGGAAAATTTGCGATTAAATTTTGGCGTCTTGAGGGTAATCCAGACATCGGAAATATCACTCCCGTTGAAAAGTCGCGGTTAAGTCTTTTCTATAACCCGACGCGGGTATTTTAACCGGATTTAATATTTTTCACCATTTTCCGTAAATTTTTCGGCGTAGACGTCGACCAACTGAGGTAAGAATTGCTTATTTCGGTTAATCATAACTTTTCCCATCCATATCACAACATCCTTATTATTTATTGTTCCATAATTTCATTGATTAGATTTACCCCTTTCATCTTTTAAAAAAAAAAAAGGAAATCAACCGTTCACACTTTCATCCGTTCATTCTTTTCATCCATTCCCTTAGCGAATTTTTTTTTCTAATCGGTAATTACGATCCGTAGGTCTTTCTTTTGGAGGAACCATTTTTTTTTTAATGAAATTTTTGGTCCTAATATTCTGAGCACATTTTAATAACTTCAATACCACTGGATATCCACTCCTTATAAAAAAAAGGAAGACAACTTAAGGTCAGATCAACAATTCGTTTTAAACTTCGATTTTTTTTTATTCTACTTTATTGTCTGTCTATTGTTTCAATTATTTAGTTTGATAATTCAATTTTTTTTTGTACATTATAATAATACTAGCCTAGTTATTTACCTTTTTTTTTAAGAAAAAAAAAAGAATAACATACAAACTAAATTTAGGATGTATAACATTGTTTTGAATTTGCGAATCAATTTATTATAATTTATTTTACTTTTGTAAAAGAGTTTAATTGGTATTTTTTTTTGTTATTTATTTTGAAATTCAATTTTTTTTTAATTTAATCGATTTCTGAAACAAGTACTTGAGGTAGACAATCGGTGTCGCGGTCAATCAGGTGTTTCATTTAGTTTTTTTTTTTTGGTTATCCAATTAAATCTGCTTAGTTTAATTTTTTTTTTTATATTTTTCGTTAGGTTGATATTAATTTTGATTTGATTTAACCTATATAATTTATTTTATTTGATTTTTTTTTGCAATATATATATATGTTGGAGGCAGATGATGA
Source organism: Onthophagus taurus (assembly GCF_036711975.1). Lineage (NCBI taxonomy): Eukaryota > Metazoa > Arthropoda > Insecta > Coleoptera > Scarabaeidae > Onthophagus > Onthophagus taurus. The sequence goes on from NC_091966.1 coordinate 20,890,142, forward strand.
ATTCGGCCCGTGGCCGATTTATTTAGACATATCGGCATATGTCTAAAGCTGTTAGGTCACATGACGAAAAAATGATACAATCTGGATCTGACCATATCAGTTTGAACACGTCCCGATATGTACATTTGCACAATGCGCCGATCCGATCGGAACTACACATAACCTCTTTTGGGATGTTTATGAGGGACATCACTTACGTGCAGTGTGTTTATTAGTACGTTTTACTGTTTTTAGCAGTTACCGAAGTTATAAAGTTTTAAATATAAAGTGGTTGACTTTAAATATGGAAAGTGAAAAATATTTAGTTGAAAAACAAATTTTTGAAACTAAGCTTTTTAAATTAATTGAAAATAGTGACGCTAATAATTTTACCACCGTACTAACTGTTGAGCATTATTTAAGTATTTTAAATCAAGTAAAGAACAGCATTTCAAAGAAAGAGACGAAGGAAAAACTAAGTTGTCAAGATTATAGGCGTTTGATTAGATTTGAAATTCTAAGAATTGGTGATAAAGAGAAAATTATTGCAAAACGAAAGAATGATGATGTGGTTTCTATTAGGTATTATTGCGATGTTACGGAGGTACACGGCATTTTAGAAAAAGTTCATAAAGATACTGGCCATAAAAGAAGATTAGGAATCGAAAAAGAAATTGCTAAGAAATATTGTAATATTCCCAGAAGTGTCACTGAAGAGTATTTGAAATTATGTGCTATGTGTCAATTAAAGAAAAAATCGAAGAAGAAAGGATTAGTAGTAAAACCAATAATTTGTACAGGATTTAATAAAAGGGAACAAATTGATCTTATTGATATGCAAACAGAACCGGATGGCCCTTATCATGAATTACCAAGACGCCTCACAAAATTTGTGTTTTTAAAACTTCTAAAAACTAAAAAGGCAGAAGAAGTAGCATATAACTTGATGGATATTTTTTGCATAGTCGGGCCACCTTGCTTACTTCATAGTGACAATCGCAGAGAATTTGTGAATCAAGTAATTACTAGCCTTGCAGATATGTTTCAAGCGAAAATAATTCATGGTAAACCACGTCATTCTCAAAGCCAAGGGTCCATCGAGAGAGCGAACCGAGATGTAAGAGACATTTTAATTGGTTGCAGCTTGGATGCGGGAAAATGAGACAACTAAGTGGGCAGAGGGTCTAAGATTTGTGCAATTAAAAAAGAATAGATCATTTCACCGAGGCATCCAACGTACTCCATACGAGGCTATGTTTGGCATCCCACTTGTTAATGGCTTAAAGATTCAAATCATCGGCTTGAAATTGTAGAGAAGTTACACGATGAGGACGACATTTATAGATTAGAAAGCAGTGTTGGTAGAAACATAGAACAGGTAGTACCTGAAAAATCAGATTCAAAATTTCAAAACAGTGATGGAGGAAATGAAAAAGATGTACAAGAAAGCTTTCCCATAAATTATTCCAAAAATGATGATGTTGAGGAAGAATTGTTGAGGTAACCTAAAAAACGCAGAGAATTTACATTGCTTATTGTTATTATTATATGTTTCATTTTAGGAACAACGAGATCCGATTAAAATCAATAAATCACAACGATCTCATAGTATTGCATATTTAAAAAAGCAAGCAACAGAAATGTTACAGCAAAGTTGTTCCCAATTCCCAAAAATTGAAATTGGGCAGAACGTTTTAGTTAAGATTCCTGATGTCGACAGAGGACGCTTAGCTCCTCGTAACATTTTGGCTGTTGTATTGCCCGAGAAAGATGATTTATACCAACTTGGTACAAAAAATCCACTGGCGTCTTGGAAAAACTATATGCAAGGAATGAGTTCCAGGTATGTACTTAACTAATATTTTATATATTTAAACGGTAATAAGGTTTTTCTTTTCAGCCTTCTCAAACGAACTCATTGACATCTTCAGATGTACCCATCGAAAATAAACTCAGTTTCCGAACGGTGGCGACAAAAGAATCAAATTCTTCCCAGGGGTTTGTAAGACGCAACTGTCGTAAACAGTGCAGTAATAAAAAGTGCAAATGCTTATTAAAAAACTTGAAATGTAACAGTAAATGTCATTCAAGTACTTCATGTCGCAATAAGTAATAAAATAAATATTATGTTAGTTCCTACATTGCATTTGTTTCTCATATGACCAAAACAACAATTAACATTTCGGGATATGTTTAACTGCTAAAAACAGTAAAACGTACTATAAACACACTGCACGTAAGTGACGTCCCTCATAAACATCCCAAAAGAGGTTATGTGTAGTTCCGATCGGATCGGCGCATTGTGCAAATGTACATATCGGGACGTGTTCAAACTGATATGGTCAGATCCCGATTGTATCATTTTTTCGTCATGTGACCTAACAGCTTTAGACATATGCCGATATGTCTAAATAAATCGGCCACGGGCCGAATTCGTCATCTGCCTCCAACATATACAGCGCGTCCCGTATCTTCCGCATCAGAGCATTAAACGATTGTACGTACATTATTCTGAAGCGATCTTTCTAATAAAATTTTTTCGAAATGTTTATAATAACCGCACGGGAACTGTTTAAACGAACTGTTTAAACGAACTGTTTTTCGTCCAATCAGCAGATCGCAAATCAGCCTCAGGTAGTCGGTGCCTCCTTCGGCCGGTCCGCTACGCCGATGATAACTCGTTTCTCATGTGTAGTCACCAATAGATTCGTCACGGAAAGAGAAATAAACTTTTTCGGTGAATCAAAGTCGTCCGTTATTGGTCGTTGTTAAACAGTTCCCGTGCGGTTATTATAAACATTTCGAAAAAAATTTATTAGAAAGATCGCTTCAGAATAATGTATTCTACAACCGTATAATGCTCTGATGCGGAAGATACGGGACACGCTGTATATATCATTTTGCTTACCTGCATCTATTGAGTTTCTTTATTTTCTTTCTATATCTTTGTGTTGTTAAATTTTCGTTTTTGTATGAACCTCTTGTTTCCAACATCACTTCACAATCAGTGCCCGTTGCGAATTAACGGATTGTGTGGCGCCTTAAATAAATCGAACCTTCCCTTCTCCAAACGAGTTTGCCGGGGAGTTCGCAACAAACTGGTTAGGCTTAATGATAACGTAAATTGTTTTGCGGGTTGTGTGTCGATCGGGTAACAATTTCAAAAATTATCATAATTTTCATTTCGGGTGCGTTTTGGTTTTCCTCCTTTTTTTTAAGGCGTAACACAACCTAAATATGGGTAGAAAAGTAACTAAATTTAGGTTGGTATTGGAAAAGTTACTAGATGTCGACCGGAAGTTGGTCCACATGCTCCCCCTGTGACGTCACGCTGCAATGTTATAAGTGAGTTATTAGGGAGCGGTGCCAACCTAAATCTGGATTGGTTGGTATTGGAAAAGATTCTATGTAGTAATGTTCTGATGTGGTGACTTTTTATTGCGCCACCTAGTGGCTGGTAGTGGAACAAAACCCAAGACATTTCTGTGCACGGAAAGGAAAAACGCCACCTGGCGGTGGAACTCGATGGTTACCTGTTTCGGTGGTGGATAGAGGGCGCGCGACTGCCACCTAGCGGTGGAACGATGAATAGACTAACTCTATTCATCGTTCCACCTAGCGTGGAACTGTTGAACGATAAATTGGGGGGGGGGGGGTGTTACCTGATGGGCGGTAGATGGCGCACGTAAATTGCTAGCTCTTATGGCGTCACCTAGCGGTGGACAGCGGAATGCACATCTGTTGAGCGATAAATAGCTATGGGCGTTCTGGACCAAAATCCCATAAGATTTAACATAGGGGGTCGGAAATCACATTTTATCCCCACTTCCTTTTGAGGTTCTGGCCACGCCCACATTTTAAATTCAACCAATCAGAGCGCAGCATTCTCCAAGAACCCTCTTTTTGGCGGGAAATTTGAATGAGGCTATCTAAATCGACGAGCCTTATCACGATGACGTCATCGTCGATACATGCGGACATAAAGCATTGAGCGACAAATGACGCGCACTAGGTGAGAGGGTGTTGCCTGATAGGCGATAGATAGCGCGCGTAAATTTAAAATTCATGTGACGCCATCTGGTGGTGGTGGTAAAAGATAATAGAAATACAATTATTTTGATAGTATTAAAATACATATTTTTAACAAAAAATAAAAAAACAAAAATAAATATTAATTTATTAATTAAAACATAAATTTAATAATACAATAGGAATATTTCTAATAATAATTCAGGCAACTTAAATACAAGTAACTTTATTTTGTTTACATAAAATTTTTTTTAAATTACAACATTGTTCTGTGAACATACCGCTGGAGAACAGCCGACGTGGAACCAACATTGATTGGAGGTTGAATTTAATTTAGTTTCATCCTCTTCCGCAAATTCTAACGCAATATCTGTTATTATTGAATTATTATTATGGTTAAGTGTTTCGAAAAACTGCTTCTTTTGATTTCCCTTAACAAATATTTGATCGTATTAGGAAATTAAACCATCAATTACATTTAGAACTTCTGATTGATTTATCCACCCATCGTTATATATCAACCTGTGATGGTTGCGTTCTAAATATCTTACTGACCTCTGATCTTCAACGTTTAATCGCTGGAATGCTCGGCTTTAGGTGTAAATGTATAATGTACATGTATAATGTAATTTTATTGGATCCAGTACATCTGATTTACTAATACGTTATGTTGTTGAGATAGAGTTATTTACAAACTGATCTATATTTGATTAATCATACCAGTTAAAGGAACATATTTGAAAACACGATAATTCATGTAAGATTAAACAGTAGAGGGAAGTAGCATTAGGTATCTCTTCACTCGTTTCAAATTCATTGCGAATATCAACGGTTCCAACATTTAAAATATCATTTTGCCGTGAACAATTAATTACAATAATCGGTGTATTTGCTATAAATGTATCTCTGTTAAAAATTGGTTCTGCAAGTTCTCGACCGTAATACGTCTTTGCGAAATTACAATACATTTCACATGAAACTGCAACTTAACCTGTCTTAAAATTTAAAGCTTCATAGGGATATTTCTTACTATTTAAAAACACTTTCATATCTGTTAAATTACAGTGGTCAAATTGTGATGCAGAACGTAACGTATTATCTTTTCTATTGATTTGAAACCCAAATATAAAGTATCTGGGCTTTTCTAATTGAGTAGATGTTTTAATTGTCCATGTGTGTTGTCTACTTTTTGGTAATGATGTGTATTCATGTAAATCAAATGATCTAAATCCCATGTCTAATTAACATGAGGGACTTTCCATACTATTTTATTAATAGTAATCATCATATTAGGTAAAAGACTTTCAATAACATTCTTATTATTGTGTATTCAAAGTCATTGTATCAAGCCAAATATGAATATTTGAGAAAATTGCTGCAGCCTATAAAAGGTTTAGGATATTATGAGTATACCAGTAGTGATGACATAATGCTTCCTTCCAAAGCGAATGAAGATTCAGTTTTTATATTTGATGATGTAGCATGCGATAAACAGTCAATTATTCGTGATTATTTTTCTTTGGGACGACATAAGGCAATAGAGAGTTTTTATTTATGCCAGAGTTACACAGGTATTCCAATGCATGTAATCGGAGCCTACGATATTCCAGGCCATACTGTAATGGTGGGGAGACTCGAATCTCAGGGTACGATTCTTCATCTCGGGGTACCGCTCAGTCGTGTTTTAACTGTCGAGCTGATAGGTAGTCGGAGCGTCCTCACAGTTTTAAACGTTAGATATTTTCAGGGTTTTTTCTGTAGGTTTTCTACGTCTTATTTAATTTTTCATTTTTGTTTTTCATCAGATTTTCCTCTTTTTATAAAGAAGATTGTGTTTTTAATTAATATTTTCTCAGAGTTAAGCTTATATTCGTTGTCGTCTATTTTGTGGTTGGGTTTTCCTTTGTTCTATTTAGCATTTCTTTGTAATTTTTTTACATCGGTTTTGTGCAATATATTTTTAAATAATTATACAAAAATCATAAATAATAATAATTTTGCAGAAAATAGTAAGAAAGTAAGAAAATTTAATGCCACATAAAAACAAATATTTTTTCTATCCACGTAGAACGATGAATGTCTTCTTAAAACGGCTACACTGCTATAGTCCGTCTTTGTCATCGTAGTTTATACCCCATCACAGTACGGCCTGGAATATCGTAGGCTCCGATGTAATACGTGATAATGCAAACATTTTAATACTTTTCAAACAAGATGCTCCAAATTTAAAACATATTTATAATGATCATGTAACAAACGATATGAAATTCAATGTCTTTAAGAAAATGTGTTCAATGTGTTGGAAAGATAGATTCGGATTTTTTGTAATCAGTAAGGAGGACGATATGAACAATGGTAGATATCGTAATGGGTTTCATTACTATATAAAACTGTGATTGTGTATGTTTCTATATCAGTCATGTTAGTGACTCGAACAGGTGGAGAGCTGCATTTACCCAGTTATCAGTTTTGTGGACCTGGGACAAATCTCATGAAACTACTAACACGCGGAGATCCTGATATTAATGACCTTGATAGAGCATGAAAACGTCATGATTTAGTATATGCACAATACACAGATTTACACAATCGACATAAAGCAGATAAAGTATTAGCTGTGTAACGGTTTATATTTCATTTTAAGATAATTGGCGTCATCTATTATCATTTATTGTCGTTTACAGATCGTATCGATTCCTGTAATTTATTTTATTGTTGTTAGGGGTGGGGCTAACCACTTTTGAGCGTTGTTCACGTTGGCTCTTCCTCTTTTGTTATCAAGACGTTGTAAGTTACACATCGTTACATTTTGTAAAAGTTCGTACGACCCGCGTGGTTTGGCAGTGTTTGAAGAATTGTTAATTTTTGGAATTGGATTGAAAATCTTCTTCGCGGCTTAGCCGGATTTGAATCTCATACCATATTTTTCGGAGAAACTTCTTTTTAAAGTTGTTATTATATATGGAAATATGGCCTTTTGAGATTATTGAATGGTTTTATTGACGTTTTAAATAGAACAACCTTAACTTAAATTATATCGGACAACACTAAACGATACGGACTGTACGACGCTCACACTCTCTCTATCGTATTATTTTTTTAGTTCGCAGTGCCACCGCTACAACCATAGAATATAAAACTAAACATATATTTTATTGATACCCAACAAAAGTTTTCTCGAGTCGTATGTTTCCGGATTTTCAGGGGTGCGTGGCGTTCTTTCTTGGAGCCGATTGATATCGGAAGGTAATTATGGTTTGATTCTTTTGTTTCTTTGTTAGGCTCTATTTAGAGGAAGAGTAACGTTGGAAATCATATTTTTTTACAGGCTCTTTACCGTTGTCGTCGTTGAATCGTCGACGTCGCTTACTTCGTTAAGGCTAAACACATACTGGAGCGACAAGCAAAGCGGCGAGGAGAGCGGTGAAGACAGCGGCGACCGAGAATCGCGGTAATAAAAGAGTTGCATTCACATAGTGGCGCGTCTAATAAGGAGGTATAGATTTATTACTATTAGAAAATTCTTCCGTGAAAATTTGGTATTTATTAAAATATAAAAGGAAGAGAAGTTGTAATGTACATGAAATAAATAAAACTAGACATATACATGGCGAATTTCATCATTTGTATGAACAACTACGCCATTACTCAATGATAAATTTTACCAATACAATGAGGGTCTTCCAATGGGATCCCCCTTGAGCGGTCTACTCTCCGACATATTCCTTAATAATATAGAAAACAAAATTTTACACAAAGATAACATTAACAATAATAATATAGTCCTGTGGCTCAGATATGTTGATGATATTTTGATAATTTGGGATGATGACGGATTCAATTTGATAGATGATTTCCATAAATACATTAATAACCTCCATAAAAATCATAAATTTACTATAGAAATTGAAAAACATAAACAACTCATTAAGAGTATAGGTATTAACAATGGTTTTCAATTATCCAAAATTGATAAAATAATTAATAAATTCATTTTTAAACAAAACCTTAACAACTCTACAGGTCTTCAACCTATAACTCAAAACTTTGATACATACAGATCAATTACTTATCCCGGCAAAATAGCTCACAATATCAGAAACATTTTCAATAAATATGGAATCAGCATATCTTACAAAAACAATCACACCTTACAAAAACTTTTGCATAATGCAAAAGATAAGCTAGACTTGTTGGAACTTAACGGTGTTTACAGTTTAGAATGTAATATTTGCGGAGCCACATATATTGGCGAAACAGGGAGAGCCCTAAAAACAAGAATTAGAGAACATTTAATAAAACCCAACTCTAATTTTGGTAAACACCTATCTCTGCACAACCACACTTTTGATATTAAAGAAAATGTAACACTGATACATAAACAAAATAAAGGCCACAAACTTGAGCTTTTAGAGAGCTATGAAATAGACAAATTCATAAAAACTAATACAAGACTTGAGTGCCTTAATGACCAGGTCCTCCCCTTAAAGCCACCCTTATACAAATGCCTCAATTACCCATTTCCCCAAAATACCGAGGATCAGTGTACTTAGCCGCACACACTGTTCGCAGATTTTGGGGTCCCTGCGGCAACACCCAACTCCTGTCTACACCCTATCCTTGTATTCCCTATCCTATATTTTTCTATTAATTTAAAAATCCAAATTTTATTATCCCCTTCCCTTACCTTACTATTCAACGCCTGGAAATATTAACTACAAAATACAGATTATATACATTACATACATTTTTTAAAAACAGATTTTAGAGTTGTTGCCTCGCAGACAATTATACCCGCAGAAGGGATTTGTTTCATCTGAACACCCTCTATGTAATTTTATTTTATTTTCAACACATGCGCATTTATACATTTTATTTCTGGTTTTCGCGAACTCATAAAAAGTGGTTACCTCTTGCAATTTCTCAACCATTTTATTTTATTTTTGTAACTTTTCATGTAACGTTTTCATGTAACTTTTCATGTATTAAAGTTTCAACATCCATTTTGTATCAAAGAGGAGAGCGGAGAAAACAAACTTGCTTGAACGCGCCGCTATCCTCTCTTATGACCACACTGCTACTTGGCGCCGCGCCGCACCACTATGTTCTACTCATTTGGATATGTATAGTTTGTTTTCGCCGCTTTCCTCACCGCTCTGCTCGCCGCTTTGCTAGTCGCATCAGTATGTGTTTAGCCTTACATTGTTTACTCATTTGCGTCCATTGCATTGACGGTGTCTTTACCGATCTCATCGACACGATTCTGGTCATCGCAATCCATTTTCGAGTCACTGGGTCATTTTTTGCTGAAATTACGTCGAACACGTGGTTAGCCATCCGATTGAGTCGCCATAACGTCGTGGGAAGACGTGAGTTAGGTCAGAAAAACTTAAAGAAAAAAAAAAGAAAGAAAGAAAGAGAAGGTAAACCATCGAATCTTATCCTTGTTCCTTTTTGTTACAACCGAACCATTCTTTAAAAAAAAGAAAGAATACGTAAAAGTTTAGATAAATAATTAACTAATTGTAGCTGTATTAAAAAAAAAGATATTTTGATTATTACTGTTTAAAAAAAAAAGAAATTAAGGTATTTTGTTTATTGTTAAAAAAAGAAGTTTAACATTTGTAATTTAAGTACTCCTTTATTATTTTGTAAGTTTTTTTTTGATTTGTCAGTCGGTTACCCAGATTTTTTTTTAGTTTAAACTATTTTTATTTTTACCTACGTTGAACCAGCTGGATCAATTGAAATTTTTTTGATGGTAAATCTATTTCTTTTATTTCAGGTTATTTCATTTTATTCTTTATCTAGAGTAACTAGATTTTTCGTCAGATCTTATATTACTGATTTAATTTGTTATTTTTTTGTTGTTCTGTGAACAATCCTTAATACCATTTTTTTGGGGTTTACAATATATATTTGTTTCGTATTCGACGTCTATTTGTTTCTTTTCCTTCATAGTTTCGAACTTAGCTTTGATAGGAGCTCGTTGGTGGAAGGAATTAAGTTCGTGGCGCCCTTTTTAAAATCTGAACCCCCCCGTCACCACTGTGCAACACCGGAGCCAACTTCTACCAACAAGTGTTGTCCTTGTATTTGTTTATCTGTTGAAATTAACGCCACAGCTGAAGAAGTATGGAAGAGAGTATTAGCGAAAGATTCATCGATCGGTGAAAAAGCTAACGCATGGTTTGTTACTAATGCGATGAAAGTAAAACGAAAGTTGGGTTTCGGTTTTAAGAATCCCAAAAAGTATCACTGTTACAACCGATAAATGCGATTGGTCGGATAAAACAGATCGTTTAAAACCGGTCTGTTAAAGTTTATTTGTTAAAACAGTTCCAATAAAACTCTAAAGTAAACACACGTATAAGTCAGTAAGCACAACTAATACGAAAGCTTATTAAAACTAGAGCAAATGTAAAAAAGAAATTGGATAAATTAAAAGCAAGGAAACACAAATCTGAGCATTTGCTTCAAGAGCAATATAAAGTAACAACCCCTTCAGAAAAAATAATTTCCACAATTAAACATCTTATTAAAGTTAAGAAGGAGGAGGAGGAAGTGCTTAAATCTGAGGAAGTTAAAGAAGACAAATTTAAAACAGTAATACCTACAAAGAAAAGAAGAGTATCAAAAGTAGTACAAGCATCACGTCTACCAGAACTTCCTATACTTATCCCTATACTTATAACTTATAACATTGCAGCAGTGACGTCACAGGGGGATTTAAGGATTAACTTCCGCTCCAGAACTCTCATTTCTATACTACTTCTGTTATTATATATCCAACATATTTTATTTCTTTTTTTAGAAATTCACATTTTTCTAGTTTAATTTTAAAGTTTGCCGATTCTAATCGTTGGAAAACTTTGATCAATTTTTGGATGTATTCTTGAAGTGATGATGAATAAATTATTATGTCATCGAGATAAACAAGACACGTATCTTCGAGTAATCCTGTCAATACTTCATCCATAACTCGTTGAAATGTAGCAGGTCCTGTAGCATTCTTTCAGAAATGTAGCATTCTTTACACCAAAAGGCATTCTTTTAAATTCAAAATATCCTTGCTCGGTGCTAAAGGCGGTTTTTTCTGTATCTATTGGATCCATTTCAATCTGATGATAACCAGACGCTAAGTCGAAGGATGTAAAATAGTTTGCTCTTCCTAATTTATCAAGTATATCGGTTTTTTTTTAGAGTAAATTTTATTCTATTATTTACTCTACTTATGGATAAACTCTATTAGAGATAATTTTTTCAATATACTCTTATAGATTAAAATTTCCTGTTGTAGATTTACGTTAAACATGCCAGAGTTAAAATTTAACTCTTAACAGTGTTGAAAGTTACTCTAAATCCAGAAAAGCTCACAAACAAGTTCACAACCTTTCTTGCTTGAACACGTGTTGATGTGAAAACAAGACGTGTTGTTCAGTTTGTTCTCAACGATATGTGGACAGGGCTGCATTAACCAGTAGGCGCTTGAGGCGCGCGTCTCAGGGCCCTGCACTTACAGGGGCCCGGTTCTGGTTTGATATTGCATATAATATACATGTTTGCGGATCCTACTGTGGTGGTTGGTAACATAACTAGGCAGAATACTATTAATAAAATCCTTGCATCTACCAACGCTTTGCTTTCCTTTTCATTCAGCTTGGTTACAGATGCTGAGGTCCGGGATGCTTTAACTTACTCCAAGTCCACTAGTGTCGGAGCAGATAGTAATGGACTCAGATTCCACTTACCGATTCTGGATATAATTATTACTCCCCTAATACATATTTTCTACTGTTCTTTTGAACAGTCTATATTTCCCTCAATCTGGCGAATCGCCTATTGACTGAGGCTAGGCGATACCGTTATTCCGTTTCCTAATACCGTCAAAAATTTTGGTGTGGTAATGGATTCGGCGATGTCTTGGCGGCCACAAGTTCAGGGAGTCTGTAAGAGGGTTTACTTCTGTTTCCATACTTTGAAAAAACTTCGCTGCTACCTTCCTCCTGCTGTACGTCGTAATCTTTGTTATTCTCTCATTTTCCCACACATTGATTATGCCGAGTTGTCCGCAGCCCTTCAGGGTAAATTGGAAAGACTTCAAAACAATTGTATACGGTACATTTTTGATTTAGGAAAGTTTCAGCACATTACTCCATATCGTAAAAACCTGCAGATGATGACTTGCCAGAGTCCTAGATCATTTCGCATGTTTACTATGTTGTACAAAATTGTCCATACCCGCACTCCTACTTATTTTTCCGATGCCTTTCACTTTTTAGCATCACATGACTCGCCCATTCGATCAATGTCGAACTCTACACTCATGTTTCCAGTCCATAGTAGTGAAATTTACCACAGATCTTTTACAGTGCAGTCGATTGCGTTGTGAAACGAATTGCCTGCTGTTGTTCGCAATGCAGCTAGTTTAATAATTTTAAAAATGCCTTGAGGCGCCATCTGCTATCTCTTTAACTATCTATTTGTTTTCTTCTCTAGTCTGCCTTTCATCTATCTTTGACTGCACTTTTTTTGTGTCTATTTTCTTCCTTGTAGTAACTGACTGTCGATCCATTACATAACTCAAATATGCTCATTCGCTCAATTCTATTAGCACATCAGTAGTATAGATTCGCCGATTCAAGAACCTCCCCCTAGAACGCAGGTTCGAGGAGGAGGTTCTTGGCAAATTTTCGGAGGTTTTCCTTGTCGGAAGAGATTCGATGAGGAGAGGAGGTTCTTGAATCGGCAAACTTTTTTGAGGGGTTTCGTTTGAGGAGGAGGTCAATTAACTTGAGAAGGTCATGTTATTTAGAAAAAGTTATTAAAAATGTATCTTTATATATAACCTGTTTACCGAGATGAAAACAATTACTATGTTTATCCTTCGACTATTCCCAATGAACTTTTAATGTGTTCGAAATATCTCTTAATTTATTATACACAAAGGTATACGGTTTTGAGACGTGTAGGTATACAAATAAGTGACCTACCTGCGAGATATTTTTTTAGGAGCTTCTTAATAAATTTGTCATGCGTTCCGTCTGACATCTCACGATATAATGTTGTGTTAGAACATGTATAATAGATATAATCGGTAATGATGTGAAACATCACTCCCCCCCCCCCCCACCAACCTTATGTATTGCTATAAATACAAACGTTGGTCGAAGTTGTATCGCAGAGTGTTGTGCTTCTGATTGTGAGTAAGGTTTTTGTGTATTTAGCACATATTAAAAATATCGTGTAGATTTTTGATGCAGTTAGTACAGAGGATTTTTAACGTAACGAGTAAGTAATTCAAATGTAATACAAGTAGATAATGTACTAATGTAAACAATGATATTGATGTTTAGTGGCAACCAGACCGAACCCCAAATGTCCAACTAAGAGAGCTGCTGTAAATTCATTTGACAAAGGTGAAAATAAAAACCTGCCCGAAACATCAAAATGGAGGGTAATTGTAATGAGACATCAGCTTCAAATGCGTCGCTAGATTTAAGTGTAGCTGAATAATAATAATAATAATAGATTTAAGTATAACTTAAGAGCAGAACTGTTGTATCTACTGGATACACGCTACTCGAGCAATTGGGCAATTGGTCAACAATCCCGTTGCATTTATGTTTAGCGATATTCGATATCTTATTAACGGAGTACATGTTGATGGTGTGCGGAACGTCGGTATAAGCTCATGCATGAAGGGTTATTTATCATTTACACAGAACGAGGTGGTGAAATTAGAGAGCGCCGGTTGGCAAATAAAATCTTGGAAAGATGACATCGCGGGTGCTTCAAAGGCTTTAGATAAAAATGGAAATTTCGGTCTTAGCGTTCCGCTAAAAACGTTGCTAGGATTCGTAAAAGATTTCAGAAAGATCATGATGAACGTTCGACAGGAACCTGTGCTAATTCGCGGACACGATGATACCGACGTCATTTTTCAACCGGCAGTTGCTTCGAACGACGAAAAATTGAAATTGATCACTAATAAAATTATATGGAGAGTTCCTCACGTGGCGGCTGGATTACGCGATTTAAAAGGATTACACATTAAACGTTTGCATACACTGGATATTATGGTTTTTCAGAGGGATTTTGTTATTTTATACATAGGGTCAAGGTTTCACGGTGAACGATAAAGAATTTATTCCAAAGGAACTGGCTTCTTACGATAGTAATCATTGCATAAGTCATTAATGATTAATGAGTCATCAGCATTGCATTAATTGGAACGACGGGTTTGTTCCTGCGTCTCGTTTCGATGAGACCGTTTGTTATTTGTGTCATTCGACAAAAGTAGCGTACGTAAAAGGACGCGAGAAAGCTACTAAGAATTTTAACAATACCGGTAAAAGAATTGCCGGAAAATGAATGCAAATTGGAGGTTGGTGCGCCGATGTGTCCCTATCATAAAAAAAGACCAAGTATGTGCTCCTTATCGAATGTTTTTTATTTATTTTCATACGTATTCAGAAATCTATAACTACATGTAAACGAATTGAGAAAGGAGACGAGTAGTAGCGGTAGAGCAGTACAAGATGGAACGTCTTTGGCGCTTAGTTACCAGATTGGGACTTTCAACTTTTATAATTAATAAAGTGTGGGATATTATGGAAAGATACGAATCTGATTTACCTTTTGCGAATATTAAAAACTACGAATTATGTTATTTACCAATCGATTATTATATCGATAAACTAAAGTCTTTAGATTTGGCGGCGGTTTGGTTTAAATTACCGTTGAAGTATAGAAACGATGAACGATTATAAATGCCGTGTTTTGAACATTATAATTTGGCTCATTTGGAAACGCATATTGATGGTCCACCATCGACAAGAAAGGATTGTTCTTTATGTAACGTTTAGTATATAAACATTGTCAGTTATAGATTGTAAATTATAATAATAAAAGATTTTAAAAAGTAGTTTTAATTTGAAAGAAAAAAGAATTTAACTTAAATGAATAAATGCTATGAGTATTGTCATGCATACATTGGGTTTGGTTGGTGTGACTTGGGTTGGGTACTGTTGGGTTGTAAATTGAGAAATTATTAAATTGAAAGAAAAATCAAGAAAAGGGAAGTAAAGAAAAAAGATGAAAAAAGCCAAAATTCACCCTCCCCCCTATTTCCGGGAAAAGTTGCCCCAGAAAAAAAGGTACCCCCACTCTAACTCCGCCCGTTACCCACTCCTCCTTTCCATGCCCCACTCCACGCCCCCCTTCACTACTTTACTATAAGAAAGCATCTCCCAGCCTTTGAAAGTCATTTCAGTGTTTGTCTTAACAATTTTTTTGGTAAGTACAACCTTATTTATTAATATGTCTATATAACGTTCATTTTCTCTCCATCACTGCAGCTCTTTCTACAACTTTGTCTTTTTTGGTGAGTAGAACTATATTTGTTTTGCATGTTTATATAATATTTAAAATTGTTTTTTCCCAGTTCTAGACATCCTTGCTGATTCAGCTTTCTCTTTTTTTTGCTGACGTGTTTTATTTGGTAAGTAACCTTTTTTACTTCCATGTTTATATAATACGTAATATATTCTTGCTTTGTATAACAACGTTTTTACAATAATTTTTTATCATTCATATCCTATCATTCAGCATCCACTGCAGTTAGATTTTAACGTGCAACTGTTCTTTTCATCAAGCGATGTAAATATGCATGATTTTTTATTAAAATAATAGTTATTTAACCAACAACTCTATTAATGAAGGCGATTAATTATCGAGATATTTTAACACGTGAGCGAGCGAAGCGAAGCGAACGCGTTAATTATTGAGATAATTAATCGCATTTTAATATACGAGTTAGTTACAATATTTTTCCGTTGACAGTCTTTTCAACAAAATAGAGAAAATCCATCGTTGAAAAATCTCCCAATTCTGTCACTGGCAAAATAACCTCACTTTTAATGTGTCATAATTTATTTTTGTAGTCTTACCGAATAGATATAGTGGTCGGTTGGGTCGGTATTACAAATTTCATTGGAGAATATTTATTAAATTGACTACTATTTAGTTCGGTCGGACTTTCTTAAAATCGTTTATTAATAGAAAATCGTTTATTAATATGTAGGTGTCATTAATGAATGATTTTGTATACATTTATAAATCATATAAATACACGGTCGACGGAAAAATAAATTAATTTATGAATATTTTTTATCAAGATGTCTAAAGACGGTTTTAGTCAAATTGATTTAAGTGCTCCGGGTTTCGTCAGCAGCCAGGAGTCATTCCTGTTAAACAGTTTTGACATAAACCTGTTGAACATATCGACTGTTGAGAAGGCGCTGGATCCAAACGTGCAGCCTAATGAGCTGCCGATGGATCCAAACGTGGAATCTAATGCGCAGCAAGATCCGTCGCTTCCGAACATCGCAGGTTCCACAAATGTCGACGATAAGAAAGTGACAAGTGAAAGACATTGGAAGAAGGCTGCAGGTTTGTGGTTATCGCCAGAAAAGTATAGAGAGCAAAGACAAGAAAGAAGGGAGGCATGTGCTCGTTCGCGGTGTAGCCAACGCAAGTGTGTGTCAGTTGAACCAGCAACCCCGTCGAAGGTTGAAATGACATACTCGAAAGTGGTTACCGACAACGAGTCCGATAAACTTGACGCCTCTCTTGCTTTAATGGCGGTATCACAACACAATACCGTAAACCGGAAATACCTTAAAGCTACTTAAGAAGGCTTCTTCTTCTAAAGCTTCGTTGGCTCCTGCTCCCGTTACTAACTCAAATATCCCTAATGTTATGTTATTGTTTTACATACACAAACAATATATATTTTATAATTTAAGTTGTTTATTACGTTTTTATTACATTCTGCGTGTGACTGTCAAACGGTTTTCTATCGAATGACGCTTGCCAGAAACCCCCTAACCGTCACCAATATGTTCTGGCAATCTATGCAACTTACATCACAACACCTAACACCGAAATTCCTTTGTTAAGCCCGAAACTACACATCTTAAGGGTGGACAATATTCCTGCTACTTCAGATATATCCGATGTGTCTGCCAGCCTTTTTTCAATCGCAAGGTGTACAGCAGTAGAAACTACCAAAGGGGTGATTTTAGTCGAAATTAATAGCTTATATCAAAATTTTTATAAAGACCTTCATGAAAAGGTTCGTCAATTGTAAACCTCTTTGAGAGAGCTTTCACAGTTTAGAGAAGGACTGGGTTGAGCTGTAACCCTTTAACAATATCGCATGACATCACCACAGCATCACCTCTGAAATTAAAAAGGCTGAATCTATTTTATCTAGTTTCACTACTAATAGCTTAAACTTCCCTTCTTAGCTAAAAGATGACCAACCCAACAATCACGTACAATTATATGGTGCGAGAGTGCAACTTGGGGCGGAAAGTTGCCTCGTTGGAGGTTAAATTAGAGGCATTGTTTAAATTTGTACGTTATATTTGTAATACTTTTTTCCAAGTCATTAATTTTATCTTCTTAGGTGCAGAGTCGGCAGTGGTGAGAGGAGAAGTGCATATGCAAAACATGCACATTTACCACTGCGCCACAGCAGTTAGTGCCCGACTCCGGCACCAGCAGCATCACCGCCTTATGAGCCAGAGAACCAACTACATCAAGAAGAGGAGGAGAAGGAGTGGTAACTACTCCTTCTTCTCTTTATATTATGTTATTAATTATGTTACTGGTTACTGGTTTATTATTATTATTATTTTATACTTATTTTACAGTTATTTTATAGTTATTGATAAATATAGTATGTATATAAAGTTACTTTTGCTATATTTTTATTCAGTCTTATCCTGTTAATGTTATAATTCATTTAGTGCTGAGAATCATGATCGACAAGAAACTAAAGTGTGTACTGCAACCGCTAACACTGCCAATACTAAATTTTAGTAAAGGTACAGCCGAAAAATACTTTACAAGACACAGTAATTTATTTGGTGGAAAATGTAAGCGAGGTTTAATTGTAGAACCCTCTGGTGTCGGAAAAACAAATGCTATGTTATCGCTTTTACTTGCACGTAATGGGCTGCGTTTCCTAAACTTGTACTTATACTTTAATTCGTTATACCAAAACAAGTACGATTTTTACTATAAATTTTCTAATATAAACGAGTTCATTCGACCGGAAGATGCGAAAGAATAATCGGTAGTCGTATTTGACGATAGTTCCTGTACAACTGTACAACTTTCGGTTTTCGAATAAAATATTCGGTCTCGGTTTTAGCTGGTACGTCAGAAATATCCGGCGAGTAGCGTTGTATCTTAGATATCAATTTTTCTTCTTTTGGAGATAAACTTCGTTTTGGAATGGATAGTAAAGGCGCAGTGTCAAGTTTTGCGACAATATTCTGTAAGGGCCTTGCGATGGGTGCATATGCGGTTTCCGACCGAATCCTTGACTCCTCTAAGTCTTCTATTAAAGAACGAATTTTGTCTCTCACGACTTCTCGTGCCGCGATAAGTTCTGCAGCTATCGTCTTGTTCATTGTATGATGTATGTGAAGTTACTACGAACAGTACAGCTGAAGTCGTTAGTTTTAAACTTCAATGAATTTATCAAAACCCTTACGGTAACATCCCCTAGATACACTACAATCTAAACCAATAACTAGGATGCCGTGTCTATTCTCCCAACAAGCATCGCTAATTTCCTTTAGCCGATGAAACTCCATATCGCTCATTATGTGATCTTCAAATACGTGTTTTAAATTTGTTAAGTCTTGTTTAAATAACACCAAAAAGTTACAATTATCGCGAACTAATTGTTTTGGAATTGCACTATAACTTTGACAAATTAGAAAACAATCAATGTTTTTATGCCGACCATACGAAAAAAATTCCTTAATGACATTTTGACCTGTACAGGAAACATCGTCAAATACGACTACCGAATATTCTTTCGCATCTTCCGGTCGAATGAACTCGTCTGAGCGAATGAACCTAATATGGCAAGCACGTTGGAGATAAATACAAAATGTGCCCAAAACGTGATATTATGACGTTATACGCCGTTCTGAGCCATGTTTGAACTTTCTATCACTTTTGGTTCCGTTAATTCTGTCGACCATATATGTGATATTCAGGGGCCAAATGTCATATTAGAGCATGTTGGAGATAAAAAACAAAACTTGCCCAAAACGTAATATTATGACGTTATACGCCGTTCTGAGCCATGTTTGAACTTTCTATCACTTTTGGTTCCTATAATTCTGTCCACCATATATGTGATATTCAGGTGCCAAATGTCATATTGGAGCATGTTGGAGATAAAAAACAAAATGTGCCCAACACGTGATATTATGACGTTATACGCCGTTCTGAGCCATGTTTGAACTTTCTATCACTTTTGGTTCCGATAATTCTGTCGACCATATTTGTGATATTCAGGGGCCAAATGTCATCTTGGAGCATGTTGGAGATAAAAAACAAAATGTGCTCAAAACGTGATATTATGACGTTATACGCAGTTCTGAGCCATGTTTAAACTTTCTATCACTTTTGGTTCCGATAATTCTGTTGACCATATTTGTGATATTCAGGGGCCAAATGTCATCTTGGAGCATGTTGGAGATAACAAACAAAATGTGCCCAAAACGTGATATTATGACGTTATACGCAGTTCTGAGCAATGTTTGAACCTTCTATCACTTTTGGTTCCGATAATTCTCTTGACCATATTTGTGATATTCAGGCGCCAAATGACATGTTGGAGCATGTTGAAGATAAAAAACAAAATGTGCCCAAAACGTGATATTATGACGTTATACGCCGTTCTGGGCCATGTTTGAACTTTCTATCACTTTTGGTTCCTATAATTCTGTCGACCATATATGTGATATTCAGGGGCAAAATGTCATCTTGGAGCATGTTGGAGATAAAAAACAAGATGTGCCCAAAACGTGATATAATGACGTTATACGCCGTTCTGAGCCATGTTTGAACTATCTATCACTTTTGGTTGCGATAATTGTGTCGACCATATATGTGATATTCAGGGGCCAAATGTCATATTAGAGCATGTTGGAGATAAAAAACAAAACTTGCCCAAAACGTAATATTTTGACGTTATACGCCGTTCTGAGCCATGTTTGAACTTTCTATCACTTTTGGTTCCTATAATTCTGTCCACCATATATGTGATATTCAGGTGCCAAATGTCATATTGGAGCATGTTGGAGATAAAAAACAAAATGTGCCCAACACGTGATATTATGACGTTATACGCCGTTCTGAGCCATGTTTGAACTTTCTATCACTTTTGGTTCCGATAATTCTGTCGACCATATATGTGATATTCAGGGGCCAAATGTCATATTAGAGCATGTTGGAGATAAAAAACAAAACTTGCCCAAAACGTAATATTATGACGTTATACGCCGTTCTGAGCCATGTTTGAACTTTCTATCACTTTTGGTTCCTATAATTCTGTCCACAATATATGTGATATTCAGGCGCCAAATGACATGTTGGAGCATGTTGAAGATAAAAAACAAAATGTGCCCAAAACGTGATATTATGACGTTATACGCCGTTATGAGCCATGTTTGAACTTTCTATCACTTTTGGTTCCGATAATTCTGTTGACCATATTTGTGATATTCAGGCGCCAAATGACATGTTGGAGCATGTTGAAGATAAAAAACAAAATGTGCCCAAAACGTGATATTATGACGTTATACGCCGTTCTGAGCCATTTTTGAACTTTCTATCACTTTTGGTTGCGATAATTGTGTCGACTATATATGTGATATTCAGGAGCCAAATGTCATCTTGGAACATGTTGGAGATAAAAAACAAAATGTGCCCAAAACGTGATATTATGACGTTATACGCCGTTCTGGGCCATGTTTGAACTTTCTATCACTTTTGGTTCCGATAATTCTGTCGACCATATATGTGATATTCAGGCGCCAAATGACATGTTGGAGCATGTTGAAGATAAAAAACAAAATATGCCCAAAACATGATATTATGGCGTTATACGCCGTTCTGAGCCATCTTTGAACTTTCTATCACTTTTGGTTCCGATAATTCTGTCGACCATATATGTGATATTCAGGGGCCAAATGTCATCTTGGGGCATGTTGGAGATAAAAAACAAAATATGCCCAAAACGTGATATTATGACGTTATACGCCGTTCTGAGCCATGTTTGAACTTTCTATCACTTTTGGTTCCGATAATTCTGTTGACCATATTGGTGAAATTCAGGCGCCAAATGTCATCTTGGAGCATGTTGGAGATAAAAAACAAAATGTGCCCAAAACGTGATATTATGACGTTATACGCCGTTCTGAGCCATGTTTGAACTTTCTATCACTTTTGGTTCCGATAATTCTGTCGACCATATATGTGATGTTCAGGCGCCAAATGTAACATTGGAGCATGTCAGAGATAAAAAACAAAATGTGCCCAAAACGTGATATTATGGCGTTATACGCCGTTCTGAGCCATGTTTGAACTTTATATCACTTTTGGTTCCGATAATTCTCTTGACTATATTTGTGATATTCAGGCGCCAAATGACATGTCGGAGCATGTTGAAGATAAAAAGCAAAATGTGCCCAAAACGTGATATTATGACGTTATACGCCGTTCTGAGCCATGTTTGAACTTTCTATCACTTTTGGTTCCGATAATTCTGTCGACCATATATGTCATGTTCAGGCGCCAAATGTAACGTTGGAGCATGTTAGAGATAAAAAACAAAATGTGCCCAAAACGTGATATTATGGCGTTATACGCCGTTCTGAGCCATGTTTGAACTTTCTATCACTTTTGGTTCCGATAATTCTCTTGAACATATTTGTGATATTCAGGCGCCAAATGACATGTTGGAGCATGTTGAAGATAAAAAAAAAATGTGCCCAAAACGTGATATTATGACGTTATACGCCGTTCTGAACCATGTTTGAACTTTCTATCACTTTTGGTTCCGATAATTCTGTTGACCATATTGGTGATATTCAGGCGCCAAATGACATGTTGGAGCATGTTGAAGATAAAAAACAAACTGTGCCCAAAACGTGATATTATGGCGTTATACGCCGTTCTGAGCCATCTTTGAACTTTCTATCACTTTTGGTTCCGATAATTCTGTTGACCATATATGTGATATTCAGGGGCCAAATGTCATCTTGGGGCATGTTGGAGATAAAAAACAAAATGTGCCCAAAACGTGATATTATGACGTTATACGCCGTTCTGAGCCATGTTTGAACTTTCTATCACTTTTGGTTCCGATAATTCTGTTGACCATATTGGTGAAATTCAGGCGCCAAACGTCATCTTGGAGCATGTTGGAGATAAAAAACAAAATGTGCCCAAAACGTGATATTATGACGTTATACGCAGTTCTGAGCAATGTTTGAACCTTCTATCACTTTTGGTTCCGATAATTCTCTTGACCATATTTGTGATATTCAGGCGCCAAATGACATGTTGGAGCATGTTGAAGATAAAAAACAAAATGTGCCCAAAACGTGATATTATGGCGTTATACGCCGTTCTGAGCCATGTTTGAACTTTCTATCACTTTGGTTCCGATAATTCTCTTGACTATATTTGTGATATTCAGGCGCCAAATGACATGTCGGAGCATGTTGAAGATAAAAAACAAAATGTGCCCAAAACGTGATATTATGACGTTATACGCCGTTCTGAGCCATGTTTGAACTTTCTATCACTTTTGGTTCCGATAATTCTGTTGACCATATTGGTGAAATTCAGGCGCCAAACGTCATCTTGGAGCATGTTGGAGATAAAAAACAAAATGTGCCCAAAACGTGATATTATGACGTTATACGCAGTTCTGAGCCATGTTTGAACCTTCTATCACTTTTGGTTCCGATAATTCTCTTGACCATATTTGTGATATTCAGGCGCCAAATGACATGTTGGAGCATGTTGAAGATAAAAAACAAAATGTGCCCAAAACGTGATATTATGACGTTATACGCCGTTCTGAGCCATGTTTGAACTTTCTATCACTTTTGGTTCCGATAATTCTGCTGACCATATTTGTGATATTCAGGCGCCAAATGACATGTTGGAGCATGTTGAAGATAAAAAACAAAATGTGCCCAAAACGTGATATTATGACGTTATACGCCGTTCTGAGCCATTTTTGAACTTTCTATCACTTTTGGTTCCGATAATTCTGTCGACCATATATGTGATATTCAGGCGCCAAATGACATGTTGGAGCATGTTGAAGATAAAAAACAAAATATGCCCAAAACATGATATTATGGCGTTATACGCCGTTCTGAGCCATCTTTGAACTTTCTATCACTTTTGGTTCCGATAATTCTGTCGACCATATATGTGATATTCAGGGGCCAAATGTCATCTTGGGGCATGTTGGAGATAAAAAACAAAATATGCCCAAAACGTGATATTATGACGTTATACGCCGTTCTGAGCCATGTTTGAACTTTCTATCACTTTTGGTTCCGATAATTCTGTTGACCATATTGGTGAAATTCAGGCGCCAAATGTCATCTTGGAGCATGTTGGAGATAAAAAACAAAATGTGCCCAAAACGTTATATTATGACGTTATACGCCGTTCTGAGCCATGTTTGAACTTTCTATCACTTTTGGTTCCGATAATTCTGTCGACCATATATGTGATGTTCAGGCGCCAAATGTAACATTGGAGCATGTCAGAGATAAAAAACAAAATGTGCCCAAAACGTGATATTATGGCGTTATACGCCGTTCTGAGCCATGTTTGAACTTTATATCACTTTTGGTTCCGATAATTCTCTTGACTATATTTGTGATATTCAGGCGCCAAATGACATGTCGGAGCATGTTGAAGATAAAAAGCAAAATGTGCCCAAAACGTGATATTATGACGTTATACGCCGTTCTGAGCCATGTTTGAACTTTCTATCACTTTTGGTTCCGATAATTCTGTCGACCATATATGTCATGTTCAGGCGCCAAATGTAACGTTGGAGCATGTTAGAGATAAAAAACAAAATGTGCCCAAAACGTGATATTATGGCGTTATACGCCGTTCTGAGCCATGTTTGAACTTTCTATCACTTTTGGTTCCGATAATTCTCTTGAACATATTTGTGATATTCAGGCGCCAAATGACATGTTGGAGCATGTTGAAGATAAAAAAAAAATGTGCCCAAAACGTGATATTATGACGTTATACGCCGTTCTGAACCATGTTTGAACTTTCTATCACTTTTGGTTCCGATAATTCTGTTGACCATATTGGTGATATTCAGGCGCCAAATGACATGTTGGAGCATGTTGAAGATAAAAAACAAACTGTGCCCAAAACGTGATATTATGGCGTTATACGCCGTTCTGAGCCATCTTTGAACTTTCTATCACTTTTGGTTCCGATAATTCTGTCGACCATATATGTGATATTCAGGGGCCAAATGTCATCTTGGGGCATGTTGGAGATAAAAAACAAAATGTGCCCAAAACGTGATATTATGACGTTATACGCCGTTCTGAGCCATGTTTGAACTTTCTATCACTTTTGGTTCCGATAATTCTGTTGACCATATTGGTGAAATTCAGGCGCCAAACGTCATCTTGGAGCATGTTGGAGATAAAAAACAAAATGTGCCCAAAACGTGATATTATGACGTTATACGCCGTTCTGAGCCATGTTTGAACTTTCTATCACATTTGGTTCCGAAAATTCTGTCGACCATATATGTGATGTTCAGGCGCCAAATGTAACATTGGAGCATGTCAGAGATAAAAAACAAAATGTGCCCAAAACGTGATATTATGGCGTTATACGCCGTTCTGAGCCATGTTTGAACTTTCTATCACTTTGGTTCCAATAATTCTCTTGACTATATTTGTGATATTCAGGCGCCAAATGACATGTCGGAGCATGTTGAAGATAAAAAACAAAATGTGCCCAAAACGTGATATTATGACGTTATACGCCGTTCTGAGCCATGTTTGAACTTTCTATCACTTTTGGTTCCGATAATTCTGTTGACCATATTGGTGAAATTCAGGCGCCAAACGTCATCTTGGAGCATGTTGGAGATAAAAAACAAAATGTGCCCAAAACGTGATATTATGACGTTATACGCCGTTCTGAGCCATGTTTGAACTTTCTATCACTTTTGGTTCCGATAATTCTGTCGACCATATATGTGATGTTCAGGCGCCAAATGTAACATTGGAGCATGTCAGAGATAAAAAACAAAATGTGCCCAAAACGTGATATTATGGCGTTATACGCCGTTCTGAGCCATGTTTGAACTTTCTATCACTTTGGTTCCAATAATTCTCTTGACTATATTTGTGATATTCAGGCGCCAAATGACATGTCGGAGCATGTTGAAGATAAAAAACAAAATGTGCCCAAAACGTGATATTATGACGTTATACGCCGTTCTGAGCCATGTTTGAACTTTCTATCACTTTTGGTTCCGATAATTCTGTTGACCATATTGGTGAAATTCAGGCGCCAAACGTCATCTTGGAGCATGTTGGAGATAAAAAACAAAATGTGCCCAAAACGTGATATTATGACGTTATACGCCGTTCTGAGCCATGTTTGAACTTTCTATCACTTTTGGTTCCGATAATTCTGTCCACCATATATGTGATATTCAGGGGCCAAATGTCATCTTGGAGCATGTTGGAGATAAAAAACAAAATGTGCCCAAAACGTGATATTATGGCGTTATACGCCGTTCTGAGCCATGTTTGAACTTTCTATCACTTTTGGTTCCGATAATTCTCTTGAACATATTTGTGATATTCAGGCGCCAAATGACATGTTGGAGCATGTTGAAGATAAAAAAAAATGTGCCCAAAACGTGATATTATGACGTTATACGCCGTTCTGAGCCATGTTTGAACTTTCTATCACTTTTGGTTCCGATAATTCTGTTGACCATATTGGTGAAATTCAGGCGCCAAACGTCATCTTGGAGCATGTTGGAGATAAAAAACAAACTGTGCCCAAAACGTGATATTATGGCGTTATACGCCGTTCTGAGCCATCTTTGAACTTTCTATCACTTTTGGTTCCGATAATTCTGTCGACCATATATGTGATATTCAGGGGCCAAATGTCATCTTGAGGCATGTTGGAGATAAAAAACAAAATGTGCTCAAAACGTGATATTATGACGTTATACGCCGTTCTGAGCCATGTTTGAACTTTCTATCACTTTTGGTTCCGATAATTCTGTTGACCATATTGGTGAAATTCAGGCGCCAAACGTCATCTTGGAGCATGTTGGAGATAAAAAACAAAATGTGCCCAAAACGTGATATTATGACGTTATACGCCGTTCTGAGCCATGTTTGAACTTTCTATCACTTTTGGTTCCGATAATTCTGTCGACCATATATGTGATGTTCAGGCGCCAAATGTAACATTGGAGCATGTCAGAGATAAAAAACAAAATGTGCCCAAAACGTGATATTATGGCGTTGTACGCCGTTCTGAGCCATGTTTGAACTTTCTATCACTTTGGTTCCGATAATTCTCTTGACTATATTTGTGATATTCAGGCGCCAAATGACATGTCGGAGCATGTTGAAGATAAAAAACAAAATGTGCCCAAAACGTGATATTATGACGTTATACGCCATTCTGAGCCATGTTTGAACTTTCTATCACTTTTGGTTCCTATAATTCTGTCGACCATATATGTGATATTCAGGGGCAAAATGTCATTTTGGAGCATGTTGGAGATAAAAAACAAGATGTGCCCAAAACGTGATATTATGACGTTATACGCCGTTCTGAGCCATGTTTGAACTATCTATCACTTTTGGTTCCGATAATTCTGTTGACCATATTTGTGATATTCAGGCGCCAAATGACATGTTGGAGCATGTTGAAGATAAAAAACAAAATGTGCCCAAAACGTGATATTATGACGTTATACGCCGTTCTGAGCCATGTTTGAACTTTCTATCACTTTTGGTTCCGATAATTCTGTTGACCATATTTGTGGTATTCAGGGGCCAAATGTCATCTTGGAACATGTTGGAGATAAAAAACAAAATGTGTCCAAAATGTGATATTATGACGTTATACGCCGTTCTGAGCCATGTTTGAACTTTCTATCACTTTTGGTTCCGATAATTCTGTTGACCATATTTGTGATGTTCAGGCGCCAAATGACATGTTGGAGCATGTTGAAGATAAAAAACAAACTGTGTCCAAAACGTGATATTATGGCGTTATACGCCGTTCTGAGCCATCTTTGAACTTTCTATCACTTTTGGTTCCGATAATTCTGTCGACCATATATGTGATATTCAGGGGCCAAATGTCATCTTGAGGCATGTTGGAGATAAAAAACAAAATGTGCTCAAAACGTGATATTATGACGTTATACGCCGTTCTGAGCCATGTTTGAACTTTCTATCACTTTTGGTTCCGATAATTCTGTTGACCATATTGGTGAAATTCAGGCGCCAAACGTCATCTTGGAGCATGTTGGAGATAAAAAACAAAATGTGCCCAAAACGTGATATTATGACGTTATACGCCGTTCTGAGCCATGTTTGAACTTTCTATCACTTTTGGTTCCGATAATTCTGTCGACCATATATGTGATGTTCAGGCGCCAAATGTAACATTGGAGCATGTCAGAGATAAAAAACAAAATGTGCCCAAAACGTGATATTATGGCGTTATACGCCGTTCTGAGCCATGTTTGAACTTTCTATCACTTTGGTTCCGATAATTCTCTTGACTATATTTGTGATATTCAGGCGCCAAATGACATGTCGGAGCATGTTGAAGATAAAAAACAAAATGTGCCCAAAACGTGATATTATGACGTTATACGCCGTTCTGAGCCATGTTTGAACTTTCTATCACTTTTGGTTCCGATAATTCTGTTGACCATATTTGTGGTATTCAGGGGCCAAATGTCATCTTGGAACATGTTGGAGATAAAAAACAAAATGTGTCCAAAATGTGATATTATGACGTTATACGCCGTTCTGAGCCATGTTTGAACTTTCTATCACTTTTGGTTCCGATAATTCTGTTGACCATATTTGTGATGTTCAGGCGCCAAATGACATGTTGGAGCATGTTGAAGATAAAAAACAAACTGTGTCCAAAACGTGATATTATGGCGTTATACGCCGTTCTGAGCCATCTTTGAACTTTCTATCACTTTTGGTTCCGATAATTCTGTCGACCATATATGTGATATTCAGGGGCCAAATGTCATCTTGAGGCATGTTGGAGATAAAAAACAAAATGTGCTCAAAACGTGATATTATGACGTTATACGCCGTTCTGAGCCATGTTTGAACTTTCTATCACTTTTGGTTCCGATAATTCTGTTGACCATATTGGTGAAATTCAGGCGCCAAACGTCATCTTGGAGCATGTTGGAGATAAAAAACAAAATGTGCCCAAAACGTGATATTATGACGTTATACGCCGTTCTGAGCCATGTTTGAACTTTCTATCACTTTTGGTTCCGATAATTCTGTCGACCATATATGTGATGTTCAGGCGCCAAATGTAACATTGGAGCATGTCAGAGATAAAAAACAAAATGTGCCCAAAACGTGATATTATGGCGTTATACGCCGTTCTGAGCCATGTTTGAACTTTCTATCACTTTGGTTCCGATAATTCTCTTGACTATATTTGTGATATTCAGGCGCCAAATGACATGTCGGAGCATGTTGAAGATAAAAAACAAAATGTGCCCAAAACGTGATATTATGACGTTATACGCCATTCTGAGCCATGTTTGAACTTTCTATCACTTTTGGTTCCTATAATTCTGTCGACCATATATGTGATATTCAGGGGCAAAATGTCATCTTGGAGCATGTTGGAGATAAAAAACAAGATGTGCCCAAAACGTGATATTATGACGTTATACGCCGTTCTGAGCCATGTTTGAACTATCTATCACTTTTGGTTCCGATAATTCTGTTGACCATATTTGTGATATTCAGGCGCCAAATGACATGTTGGAGCATGTTGAAGATAAAAAACAAAATGTGCCCAAAACGTGATATTATGACGTTATACGCCGTTCTGAGCCATGTTTGAACTTTCTATCACTTTTGGTTCCGATAATTCTGTCGACCATATATGTGACATTCAGGGGCCAAATGTCATCTTGGAACATGTTGGAGATAAAAAACAAAATGTGTCCAAAATGTGATATTATGACGTTATACGCCGTTCTGAGCCATGTTTGAACTTTCTATCACTTTTGGTTCCGATAATTCTGTTGACCATATTTGTGATGTTCAGGCGCCAAATGACATGTCGGAGCATGTTGAAGATAAAAAACAAAATGTGCCCAAAACGTGATATTATGACGTTATACGCCATTCTGAGCCATGTTTGAATTTTCTATCACTTTTGGTTCCTATAATTCTGTCGACCATATTTGTGATATTCAGGCGCCAAATGACATGTTGGAGCATGTTGAAGATAAAAAACAGAATGTGCCCAAAACGTGATATTATGACGTTATACGCCGTTCTGAGCCATGTTTGAACTTTCTATCACTTTTGGTTCCGATAATTCTGTCGACCATATATGTGACATTCAGGGGCCAAATGTCATCTTGGAACATGTTGGAGATAAAAAACAAAATGTGTCCAAAATGTGATATTATGACGTTATACGCCGTTCTGAGCCATGTTTGAACTTTCTATCACTTTTGGTTCCGATAATTCTGTTGACCATATTTGTGATATTCAGGCGCCAAATGTCATCTTGGAGCATGTTGGAGATAAAAAACAAAATGTGCCCAAAACGTGATATTATGACGTTATACGCCGTTCTGAGCCATGTTTGATCTTTGTATCACTTTTGGTTCCGATAATTCTGTCCACCATATATGTGGTATTCAGGGGCCAAATGTCGTATTGGAGCATGTTGGAGATAAAAAACAAAATGTGCCCAAAACGTGATATTATGACGTTATACGCCGTTCTGAGCCATGTTTGAACATTCTATCACTTTTGGTTCCGATAATTCTGTCGACCATATATGTGATATTCAGGGGCCAAATGTCATCTTGGAGCATGTTGGAGATAAAAAATAAAATGTGCCCAAAACGTGATATCATGACGTTATACGCCGTTCTAGGCCATGTTTGAACTTTCTATCACTATTGGTTCCGATAATTCTGTCGTCCATATATGTGATATTCAGGGGCCAAATGTCCTATTGGCGTATGTTATAGATAAAAAACAAGATGTGCCCAAAACGTGATATTATGACGTTATACGCCGTTCTGAGCCATGTTTGAACTTTCTATCACTTTTGGTTCCGATAATTCTGTCGACAATATATGTGATATTCAGGGGCCAAATGTCATCTTGGAGCATGTTGGAAATAAAAAACAAAATGTGCCCAAAACGTGATATTATGGCGTTATACGCCGTTCTGAGCCATCTTTGAACTTTCTATCACTTTTGGTTCCGATAATTCTGTCGACCATATATGTGATATTCAGGGGCCAAATGCCATCTTGGGGCATGTTGGAGATAAAAAACAAAATGTGCCCAAAACGTGATATTATGACGTTATACGCCGTTCTGAGCCATGTTTGAACTTTCTATCACTTTTGGTTCCGATAAGTCTGTTGACCATATTGGTGAAATTCAGGCGCCAAACGTCATCTTGGAGCATGTTGGAGATAAAAAACAAAATGTGCCCAAAACGTGATATTATGACGTTATACGCCGTTCTGAGCCATGTTTGAACTTTCTATCACTTTTGGTTCCGATAATTCTGTCGACCATATATGTGATGTTCAGGCGCCAAATGTAACATTGGAGCATGTCAGAGATAAAAAACAAAATGTGCCCAAAACGTGATATTATGGTTTTATACGCCGTTCTGAGCCATGTTTGAACTTTCTATCACTTTTGGTTCCGATAATTCTCTTGACTATATTTGTGATATTCAAGCGCCAAATGACATGTTGGAGCATGTTGAAGATAAAAAAAAATGTGCCCAAAACGTGATATTATGACGTTATACGCCGTTCTGAACCATGTTTGAACTTTCTATCACTTTTGGTTCCGATAATTCTGTTGACCATTTATGTGATGTTCAGGCGCCAAATGTAACATTGGAGCATGTTAGAGATAAAAAACAAAATGTGCCCAATACGTGATATTATGGCGTTATACGCCGTTCTGAGCCATGTTTGAACTTTCTATCACTTTTGGTTCCGATAATTCTCTTGACCATATTTGTGATATTCAGGCGCCAAATGTCATCTTGGAGCATGTTGGAGATAAAAAACAAAATGTGCCCAAAACGTGATATTATGACGTTATACGCCGTTCTGAGCCATGTTTGAACTTTCTATCACTTTTGGTTCCGATAATTCTGTCGACCATATATGTGATATTCAGGGGCCAAATGTCATCTTGGAGCATGTTGGAAATAAAAAACAAAATGTGCCCAAAACGTGATATTATGACGTTATACGCCGTTCTGAGCCATGTTTGAACTTTCTATCACTTTTGGTTCCGATAATTCTGTTGGCCATATTTGTGATATTCAGGCGCCAAATGACATGTTGGAGCATGTTGAAGATAAAAAACAAACTGTGCCCAAAACGTGATATTATGGCGTTATACGCCGTTCTGAGCCATCTTTGGACTTTCTATCACTTTTGGTTCCGATAATTCTGTCGACCATATATGTGATGTTCAGGCGCCAAATGTAACATTGGAGCATGTTAGAGATAAAAAACAAAATGTGCCCAAAACGTGATATTATGGCGTTATACGCCGTTCTGAGCCATGTTTGAACTTTCTATCACTTTTGGTTCCGATAATTCTCTTGACTATATTTGTGATATTCAGGCGCCAAATGACATGTCGGAGCATGTTGAAGATAAAAAGCAGAATGTGCCCAAAACGTGATATTATGACGTTATACGCCGTTCTGAGCCATGTTTGAACATTCTATCACATTTGGTTCCGATAATTCTGTCGACCATATATGTGATATTCAGGGGCCAAATGTCATCTTGGAGCATGTTGGAGATAAAAAACAAAATGTGCCCAAAACGTGATATTATGACGTTATACGCCGTTCTGAGCCATGTTTGAACTTTCTATCACTTTTGGTTCCGATAATTCTGTTGACCATATTTGTGATATTCAGGCGTCAAATGACATCTTGGAGCATGTTGGAGATAAAAAACAAAATGTGCCCAAAACGTGATTTTATGACGTTATACGCCGTTCTGAGCCATGTTTGAACTTTCTATCACTTTTGGTTCCGATAATTCTGTCGACCATATATGTGATGTTCAGGCGCCAAATGTAACATTGGAGCATGTTAGAGATAAAAAACAAAATGTGCCCAAAACGTGATATTATGGCGTTATACGCCGTTCTGAGCCATGTTTGAACTTTCTATCACATTTGGTTCCGATAATTCTGTTGACCATATTTGTGATATTCAGGCGTCAAATGACATCTTGGAGCATGTTGGAGATAAAAAACAAAATGTGCCCAAAACGTGATATTATGACGTTATACGCCGTTCTGAGCCATGTTTGAACTTTCTATCACTTTTGGTTCCGATAATTCTGTCGACCATATATGTGATGTTCAGGCGCCAAATGTAACATTGGAGCAGGTTAGAGATAAAAAACAAAATGTGCCCAAAACGTGATATTATGGCGTTATACGCCGTTCTGAGCCCTGTTTGAACTTTCTATCACTTTTGGTTCCGATAATTCTCTTGACTATATTTGTGATATTCAGGCGCCAAATGACATGTCGGAGCATGTTGAAGATAAAAAACATAATGTGCCCAAAACGTGATATTATGGCGTTATACGCCGTTCTGAGCCATGTTTGAACTTTCTATCACATTTGGTTCCGATAATTCTCTTGACCATATTGATGAGTGATATTCAGGCGCCAAATGACATGTTGGAGCATGTTGAAGATAAAAAAAAAGATGTGCCCAAAATGTGATATTATGACGTTATACGCCGTTCTGAGCCATGTTTGAACTTTCTATCACTTTTGGTTCCGATAATTCTGTTGATCATATTTGTGATATTCAGGCGCCAAATGTCATCTTTGAGCATGATGGAGATAAAAAACAAAATGTGCCCAAAACGTGATATTATGACGTTATACGCCGTTCTGAGCCATGTTTGAACATTCTATCACTTTTGGTTCCTATAATTCTGTCGACCATATATGTGATATTCAGGGGCCAAATGTAATCTTGGAGCATGTTGGAGATAAAAAATAAAATGTGCCCAAAACGTGATATTATGACGTTATACGCCGTTCTAGGCCATGTTTGAACTTTCTATCACTATTGGTTCCGATAATTCTGTCGTCCATATATGTGATATTCAGGGGCCAAATGTCCTATTGGCCCATGTTATAGATAAAAAACAAGATGTGCCCAAAACGTGATATTATGACGTTATACGCCGTTCTGAGCCATGTTTGAACTTTCTATCACTTTTGGTTCCGATAATTCTGTCGACCATATATGTGATATTCAGGGGCCAAATGTCATCTTGGAGCATGTTGGAGATAAAAAACAAAATGTGCCCAAAACGTGATATCATGACGTTATACGCCGTTCTGAGCCAAGTTTGAACTTTCTATCACTTTTGGTTCCGATAATTCTGTTGACCATATTTGTGATATTCAGGCGTCAAATGACATCTTGGAGCATGTTGGAGATAAAAAACAAAATGTGCCCAAAACGTGATATTATGACGTTATGCGCCGTTCGGAGCTATGTTTGAACTTTCTATCACTTTTGGTTCCGATAATTCTGTCGACCATATATGTGATGTTCAGGCGCCAAATGTAACATTGGAGCATGTTAGAGATAAAAAACAAAATGTGCCCAAAACGTGATATTATGGCGTTATACGCCGTTCTGAGCCATGTTTGAACTTTCTATCACATTTGGTTCCGATAATTCTCTTGACCATATTGATGAGTGATATTCAGGCGCCAAATGACATGTTGGAGCATGTTGAAGATAAAAAAAAAGATGTGCCCAAAACGTGATATTATGACGTTATACGCCGTTCTGAGCCATGTTTGAACTTTCTATCACTTTTGGTTCCTATAATTCTGTCGACCATATATGTGATATTCAGGGGCAAAATGTCATCTTGGAGCATGTTGGAGATAAAAAATAAGATGTGCCCAAAACGTGATATTATGACGTTATACGCCGTTCTGAGCCATGTTTGAGCTTTCTATCACTTTTGGTTCCGATAATTCTGTTGACCATATTTGTGATATTCAGGCGCCAAATGACATGTTGGAGCATGTTGAAGATAAAAAACAAAATGTGCCCAAAACGTGATATTATGACGTTATACGCCGTTCTGAGCCATGTTTGAACTTTCTATCACTTTTGGTTCCGATAATTCTGTTGACCATATTTGTGGTATTCAGGGGCCAAATGTCATCTTGGAGCATGTTGGAGATAAAAAAACAAAATGTGCCCAAAACGTGATATTATGACGTTGTACGCCGTTCTGAGCCATGTTTGAACTTTCTATCACTTTTGGTTCCGATACTTCTGTTGACCATATTTGTGATATTCAGGCGCCAAATGTCATCTTTGAGCATGTTGGAGATAAAAAATAAAATGTGCCCAAAACGTGATATTATGACGTTATACGCCGTTCTGGGCCGTGTTTGAACTTTCTATCACTATTGGTTCCGATAATTCTGTCGACCATATATGTGATATTCAGGGGCCAAATGTCCTATTGGAGCATGTTGGAGATAAAAAATAAAATGTGCCCAAAACGTGATATCATGACGATATACGCCGTTCTGAGCCATGTTTGAACTTTCTATCACTTTTGGTTCCGATACTTCTGTTGACCATATTTGTGATATTCAGGCGCCAAATGTCATCTTTGAGCATGTTGAAGATAAAAAACAAAATGTGCCCAAAACGTGATATTATGACGTAATACGCCGTTCTGAGCCATGTTTGAACTTTCTATCACTTTTGGTTCCGATAATTCTGTCGACCATATAGGAGATATTCAGGGGCCAAATGTCATCTTGGAGCATGTTGGAGATAAAAAACAAAATGTGCCCAAAACGTGATATTATGACGTTATACGCCGTTCTGAGCCATGTTTGAACTTTCTATCACTTTTGGTTCCGATAATTCTGTTGACCATATTTGTGATATTTAGGCGCCAAATGACATGTTGGAGCATGTTGGAGATAAAAAATAAAATGTGCTCAAAACGTGATATTATTACGTTATACGCCGTTCTGAGCCATGTTTGAACTTTCTATCACTTTTGGTTCCGATAATTCTGTTGACCATATTTGTGATGTTCAGAGGCCAAATGTCATCTGGAGTATGTTGGAAATAAAAAAAAAATGTGCCCAAAACGTGATATTATGACGTTATACGCCGTTCTGAGCCATGTTTGAACTTTCTATCACTTTTGGTTCTGATAATTCTGTCGACCATATATGAGATATTCAGGGGCCCAATGTCATCTTGGAGCATTTTGGAGATAAAAAACAAAATGTGCCCAAAACGTAATATTGTGACGTTATACGCCGTTCTGAGCCATGTTTGAACTTTCTATCACTTTTGGTTCCGATAATTCTGTTGACCATATTTGTGATATTTAGGCGCCAAATGACATGTTGGAGCATGTTGGAGATAAAAAATAAAATGTGCTCAAAACGTGATATTATTACGTTATGCGCCGTTCTGAGCCATGTTTGAACTTTCTATCACTTTTGGTTCCGATAATTCTGTTGACCATATTTGTGATATTCAGAGGCCAAATGTCATCTGGAGCATGTTGGAAATAAAAAAAAAAATGTGCCCAAAACGTGATATTATGACGTTATACGCCGTTCTGAGCCATGTTTGAACTTTCTATCACTTTTGGTTCCGATAATTCTGTTGACCATATTTGTGATATTCAGGCGTCAAATGACATCTTGGAGCATGTTGGAGATAAAAAACAAAATGTGCCCAAAACGTGATGTTATGACGTTATACGCCGTTCTGAGCCATGTTTGAACTTTCTATCACTTTTGGTTCCGATAATTCTGTTGACCATATTTGTGATATTCAGGCGTCAAATGACATCTTGGAGCATGTTGGAGATAAAAAACAAAATGTGCTCAAAACGTGATATTATTACGTTATACGCCGTTCTGAGCAATGTTTGAACTTTCTATCACTTTTGGTTCCGATAATTCTGTTGACCATATTCGTGATGTTCAGAGGCCAAATGTCATCTGGAGTATGTTGGAAATAAAAAAAAAATGTGCCCAAAACGTGATATTATGACGTTATACGCCGTTCTGAGCCATGTTTGAACTTTGTATCACTTTTGGTTCCGATAATTCTGTCGACCATATATGTGATATTCAGGGGCCAAATGTCGTATTGGAGCATGTTGGAAATAAAAAACAAAATGTGCCCAAAACGTGATATTATGACGTTATACGCCGTTCTGGGCCATGTTTGAACTTTCTATCACTATTGGTTCCGATAATTCTGTCGACCATATATGTGATATTCAGGAGCCAAATGTCCTATTGGAGCATGTTGGAGATAAAAAACAATATGTGCCCAAAACGTGATATTATGACGTTATACGCCGTTCTGAGCCATGTTTGAACTTTCTATCACTTTTGGTTCCGATAATTCTGTTGACCATATTTGTGATATTTAGGCGCCAAATGTCATCTTTGAGCATGTTGGAGATAAAAAATAAAATGTGCCCAAAACGTGATATCATGACGTTATACGCCGTTCTGAGCCATGTTTGAACTTTCTATCACTTTTGGTTCCGACAATTCTGTCGACCATATATGTGATATTCAGGGGCCAAATGTCCAATTGGAGCATGTTGAAGATAAAAAACAAAATGTGCCCAAAACGTGATATTATGACGTAATACGCCGTTCTGAGCCATGTTTGAACTTTCTATCACTTTTGGTTCTGATAATTCTGTCGACCATATATGAGATATTCAGGGGCCCAATGTCATCTTGGAGCATGTTGGAGATAAAAAACAAAATGTGCCCAAAACGTAATATTATGACGTTATACGCCGTTCTGAGCCATGTTTGAACTTTCTATCACTTTTGGTTCCGATAATTCTGTTGACCATATTTGTGATATTTAGGCGCCAAATGACATGTTGGAGCATGTTGGAGATAAAAAATAAAATGTGCTCAAAACGTGATATTATTACGTTATACGCCGTTCTGAGCCATGTTTGAACTTTCTATCACTTTTGGTTCCGATAATTCTGCCGACCATATATATGATATTCAGGGGCCAAATGTCCTATTGGAGCATGTTGTAGATAAAAAACAAAATGTGCCCAAAACGTGATATTATGACGTTATACGCCGTTCTGAGCCATGTTTGAACTTTCTATCACTTTTGGTTCCGATAATTCTGTTGACCATATTTGTGGTATTCAGGGGCCAAATGTCATCTTTGAGCATGTTGGAGATAAAAAATAAAATGTGCCCAAAACGTGATATTATGACGTTATACGCCGTTCTGGGCCATGTTTGAACTTTCTATCACTATTGGTTCCGATAATTATGTCGACCATATATGTGATATTCAGGGGCCAAATGTCCTATTGGAGCATGTTGAAGATAAAAAACAAAATGTGCCCAAAACGTGATATTATGACGTAATACACCGTTCTGAGCCATGTTTGAACTTTCTATCACTTTTGGTTCCGATAATTCTGTCGACCATATATGAGATATTCAGGGGCCAAATGTCATCTTGGAGCATGTTGGAGATAAAAAACAAAATGTGCCCAAAACGTGATATTATGACGTTATACGCCGTTCTGAGCCATGTTTGAACTTTCTATCACTTTTGGTTCCGATAATTCTGTTGACCATATTGGTGAAATTCAGGCGCCAAACGTCATCTTGGAGCATGTTGGAGATAAAAAACAAAATGTGCCCAAAACGTGATATTATGACGTTATACGCCGTTCTGAGCCATGTTTGAACTTTCTATCACTTTTGGTTCCGATAATTCTGTCGACCATATATGTGATGTTCAGGCGCCAAATGTAACATTGGAGCATGTCAGAGATAAAAAACAAAATGTGCCCAAAACGTGATATTATGGCGTTATACGCCGTTCTGAGCCATGTTTGAACTTTCTATCACTTTTGGTTCCGATAATTCTGTTGACCATATTTGTGACATTCAGGCGCCAGATAACATGTTGGAGCATGTTGGAGATAAAAAACAAAATGTGCCCAAAGCGTGATATTATGACGTTATACGCCGTTCTGAGCCATGTTTGAACTTTCTATCACTTTTGGTTCCGATACTTCTGTTGATCATATTTGTGGTATTTAAGGGCCAAATGTCATCTTGGAGCATGTTGGAGATAAAAAAACAAAATGTGCCCAAAACGTGATATTATGACGTTATACGCCGTTCTGAGCCATGTTTGAACTTTCTATCACTTTTGGTTCCGATACTTCTGTTGACCATATTTGTGATATTCAGGCGCCAAATGTCATCTTTGAGCATGTTGGAGATAAAAAATACAATGTGCCCAAAACGTGATATTATGACGTTATACGCCGTTCTGGGCCATTGTTCGAAAACAGTTCAAGAAAATTTGTTTTAAAAAAAAAGAAAATCGATTATTTAACGTTAATTCGAAAAAGTTTATAGTGAACGTCAGAAAATTAAAGGTAAGTTCCGCGATATGATAATGTTTATAATTAAGTCTTACTCTTTTAATCAATGTTTAAATTTACACAAAGAATAACTCGTTTCACAAGGAAGAACTGATACACTTGAAGGCTGGACACAAAAGAGAATTTATTGAAAGACATAACTAGTTACATTACACGTTTTGAAATTTCTGCGCACGCACCACTCAACACTCAAACAAAAATTAAAATAAATAAATGAATAAAAGTATTAATTTTGAAGTTATAAATTGAATTTTAAACATTCCGCCCGCCTTGCCGAGCACGTCGGCAATAAAGAAAACGATATGAATAGCGGTAACGTCAAAACAGATAACTTTGTGAAATGAAAATAAAGAATTCTATATAAGAAATAAATCGCGACCTTTCGCCTAACTGTCCACATGGACTTACAAAATGTGTACAAAAGGGGTTACCGAAATCGAAAGAGTAAACGCAAAGGGAAACAATTCATTTGACAGTTAAACAAAGCATTGAATCGAATTTGAACAGAGAGTTAACGAAAATTACGGTATCAAAATAAGAATTGAAAAGTGAAAACATGTACCGTCGACAAAAATAAGAAATAAACAACAAAATTGCAAGTAAGTGAAAATAGATATAAACATATATCTTCGTTGTGGGGAATTAAACAAAATCTTTAACAGGGAAGTACACATAACTTAGCGATAGGACGAATTAGTGTGGTAGTAGGCGTCTTTATTGTGGCAATCCTAACATTGCCATCGGATCCGGAGTGAAGCTGAAGAACTCGTGCCATCAACCATTTAGCTGGAGGGAGTCGCTCATCCTTGACGAGTACCAGACTTCCAATCTCTGGTAGGTTTCGTTTATCAAACCATTTAGTCGAGTTCTGGATTGATTGAAGGTAGAATCTTTCCCATTTTCTCCAGAAATCCTCTACCATTCGTCGAAGAGCTTGCCAGCGAGAGAGACGAGATACATTTTCGTCTAAGAGGGACGGCTCGGGAACGATATTAAGAGCCGAACCAATCAAGAAATGAGCTGGTGTAAGAACGTCATAATTGCTAGGATCCTCGGAGATTGCACAAAGACGTCTAGAGTTCAAAACAGCCTCAATTTGAACTAATACAGTGTAGAACTCCTCGTAGGTAAGCAGGGTAGCTCCGACAATTTTTTTAAGGTGTGTTTTGACGGATCGTACTCCAGTCTCCCATTTTCCGCCAAAATGTGGTGCAGCTGGAGGATTAAACCTCCATTGTGTCCCGTCGTCGCTCAAGATTCCAGCAATGTGTTTCCACTCCTTTGAAGCAGCTGAAAACATTGTCCGAAGTTCGCGGTCGGCGCCAACCAGATTCGTTCCGCAGTCACTGTACAAATATTTACAGAGACCTCGACGACCGGAAAATCGCTTATATGCTGCCAGGAAACCCGATGTTGAATAATCGGTCGCTATTT
The DNA here is from genome assembly GCF_036711975.1 of Onthophagus taurus. Classification (NCBI taxonomy): domain Eukaryota; kingdom Metazoa; phylum Arthropoda; class Insecta; order Coleoptera; family Scarabaeidae; genus Onthophagus; species Onthophagus taurus. The sequence continues at coordinate 20,930,313 of NC_091966.1, forward strand.
CGAGGTGAATGGCCGATGTTGCTAAACATATAAACAATACTAAGTACCCTTTATAAGTCTTACCGCTTCGCCCTCGGAAGGTTCGAAGCTGAAAAGGTCCAGCGTAGTCGACTCCGGTGTTGGTGAATGGTCTGGATGGTGTGACACGTGAAGGGGGCAACTGTCCCATAAGTTGCTGGCTCGCCTCCGTCCGTTGTTTAGCACAGATCATACATTTTTGGATGAAGGATCTGATCGGAACGCGACCACCGACAATCCAAAAACGACGTCGTATTGACGACAAGGTTAGCTGGGTGCCTCCGTGCAATGTGCTCCGATGGTGACTGTCTATGATTAATGTTGTTAATCTGGATTCTTTGGGCAATATAATCGGATGCTTCTCGTCCCAATCCAGAGCAGCAAATCTAAGGCGACCAGTCACTCTAAGAAATCCTTCACCATCAAGGAATGGAGTAAGTCGGTACAACGAACTTGAATTCTTTACCACTCGTCCTTCTTGCAGAGTTCTGACTTCTTCGTCGAAATGAAACTTTTGACATTCTCGTATCCAGAACATAAGAGCATGGTTAATTTCTTTTGGTGAAAGAATTTCTGTAACAGAATCAAATTTTAGTCTGTTGAAAATGCGAAAGCACCAGGCTGTGACGCGAAGAAGCTTATTAAGCGTTGAATATCAATGTTTCAGGTCCCAGCCATACGTGACAGATGCTGTATGAATAATTGGATTAGAACGTTGCTCTCGTTTTGCCTCGGGTGGTGCTGCTGGTCGACCGGAAGGCCAGTTGGACGAAGGTAGAGACAACCACGAAGGTCCTGACCACCAAAACGAATCATACTGCAGTCGATGTACGGGAACTCCTCTAGAAGCGAGGTCAGCAGGGTTGTCTTGACTCGTAACATAGGACCACTGAGCTTTGGGTAATTCCTGGATTTCTATTATTCGATTACGGACGAAGTCCTTTCATCTGCTTGGGTGGCTGCATATCCATGAAAGGACCACCGTCCAATCACTCCACAGATGGACGGGAACATCTTGGAAGTCTAAAACACTTAGAACGCGTTTCGTCAACCGCACCAGAAGAACAGCCGCGCATAACTCGAGCCGCGGGATAGTAACACTTTTTAAAGGCGCCACTTTTGTTTTAGAACCAATTAACGAAATTACAACTTTACCGGGTTTAGTTACACGAAGGTAAATGACTGCTCCAAACGCGTTATTAGAAGCGTCCGCGAAACCATGCAATTCAATGGAAGTGACGTCGCTGTTCATCCCAAGCCAGCGCGGTACGCGAATAGTTGGAATACCGCGAAAATCGTCAAGAAACGACGTCCATTTCGAAACCAAGTCGTTTGGTAAAGATTCATCCCAGTCGAGTTTGCGCGTCCACAATTCTTGCATGAAAATCTTCGCTGTGATTATCAACGGAGACAACCACCCGAGAGGGTCGAATAACCGCGCAATAAATGATAATACCGAACGTTTGGTAAGTTTTACAGAATTTTCGCGCATAAAGTTCAAACTAAATAGAAATTGATCGTCTACTTTATTCCAGAGAAGTCCGAGCTCGCGAGGAGAGTGACCATCATCAATGTCTAGGGTACTCGTTTCTGCGATGAGATCAGAAGACAATAATGTAAGAGCTTCCGAACGGTTCGAATTCCACTTATGCGCGTTAAAACCGCCCGCCGTTAACACTTGGTTTAGTTGGAAGATTACCTCCTGCACCTCATCAATATCATTCCCTCCGGAAAGAATGTCGTCAACATACGTGTCTCTGAAAAGTATCACCGCGCCGAGAGGTTGACGAGAATGATGTTCGTTCGCGAGTTGACGAAGGCAACGAATTGCCAAGTAAGGCGCGCATGAAAGCACGTAACCGTGGTGAGTTCGTAGCTCTTAAGCTTTTGCGAAGAGTCTTCCCGCCACATGATCCTCTGGAATGGTAAATCATCCTCATGCACCTTGATCTGGCGGTACATCTTCTCAAGATCGCACGAAAAAGCTACCGCGTGGCGCCTCCACCGCATTAAAACGTCTATTAATTCGTTCTGGAGTTTTGGTCCCGTATGAAGGCAATCGTTTAGTGACACTCCTGTTGACGTTGTTTGGGACCCGTTAAAAACCACCCGCAATCGCGTGGTCGAACTGGTTTCACGAACGACTCCATGGTGAGGTAAATAATAGTTCGGAAAAGTTAATTTCCCAGAAACATGCCGCATATGTCCCAATGAAAGATACTCGCTCATAAATTTACTATATTCGAACTTGAGCTGTTCATCTTTCGCGAACCTTAACTCCATTCGGTTGAAAGAACCCACAGCGACCGAATAAGAAGTTCCGAGCTCATTAGGCGACTTCCGAAAAGGCAACCGTACTAAAAATCGACCGTTCGAATCCCGCGAATGAGTTTGTGTGAAGTGCTCTTCACACTCGCGTTCGTCAGATGAAAGACGCGGAATATTGACGGTATCATCTTCTTGCTTCCAGAAGCGCTGCATCACGTCGAGGAATTCCCGGTCGATGGAACATTGAAAACCATAAGAGCTCGAATGATTAGAAGGTTGTCCAGATAACGCGCCGGAAAGAACCCAACCGAGGGCAGTTTGCTGCGCAATTAAAAGACCGTCTTTGCTCTTTAATACACCGTTTTGAATTATTTTTGAATAAAACTGAACTCCCAGTATTAAGTCGATTTTTCTTTCTGAGGTAAACTCTGGATCCGCTAAAGGCAGGTCACTCATTTCAATCGGTAAGTGTTTAAAACGCTTTTGAGGCAAATAAGAGGTTAATTATGGTAAAATTAAAGTTTCCTCTTCGAAGGAAATGATCGGATTCAGTCGCGAAACCAACCGTACCGATACCACGCCGTTGGTAACGCAGGTACGCTTCGACCCGATCCCGGTTATAGGAACGTTCGCTGAACGCCGTTGAAGATGAAGCTGTTGAACTAATGTTTCGCCGACGAAAGACACCTCCGAACCTTGGTCAATCAACGCGCGAACTATTAACGAATCTCCGCGGGGCGAGATGATCCGCACTAAAGCCGTGGCAAGGAGCACCGAAGTATGAAGGTGATGAGAATGTACGACATGGCTTGATGAAGGAAGTTGTTTCGCTGGAGAGTTCGATTGTGGATTGGTGTTTTTATTATTAAATATACGTGCCCCGGGAGGAGCTTCGTGAAGGGTGGAATGATGGGGCTTGTTACAGAACCGACACCGTTTAGAAACTCGACATTTTTTAAACAAGTGTGGCCCCAAACAATTAAAACAGAGACCCCGTGAGATTATTAAATCTGTTCTTTGAGACGCATTCCGTGTTAAATACTCTGGGCAACTGGCAATGTAATGAGCAGCGCCGCAAGCCGAACATCCCGAAGTTGGAACTGATGCGTTGTGAGATTTGAAATTAAAATTTTTATTAAACGATTGCGTAACTCTTTTATTATTTCCAGGCAGCTTTTCGATCGCTTCAAGGGTGTAGATTCTACGAACAAGAAATTCCTCAAACTCCTCGAATGTTGAAGGGTCACGATAACTGCTAATGGACTTTTCCCAATCTTTAGCCGTTTCTGAATCGAGCTTGCGAACAATCAAATAAACCAAAATATTATCCCAATACTTTATCGGACATCCCAACGACTCCAATGCCCCCAATGCTTCTTTAACTTCCCCGAGAAGTTTCTTCAATTCAGAAGCTGATTCAGTTTTAAGAGAGCGCGCCGACAACAATAGCGTTAATTGTGTGTCTACCATAACGCGACGATTTTCATAACGTTCTATCAATAACGTCCATGCCCGTTGAAAATTGTCGTTGGTAACTAATAAGTTCTTAAGTAATTGCGCGGGTTCATTAATAAGGCACCTTTTTAGGTAATGAAATTTCTCAACGTTGGAAATATCATCATTGGAATGTACCATTGAGAAAAACAAAGGACCGTAAAGATTCCAAAAGAAAAGTCTTTGCGTCCAAATACGCTTCCTCACAAACCGCGAATTGATCGTCCGAAAAGTATATAGTATCGGCATATTCGACTTTACAAGGGATTAATTTCTTATGAATATTAAAAAATTCATTCCAACTGACTTCTAGTCGATCAAGTCGACTTTTAAGATTGCTGGTTGTCCAGTTACCTCTCCCCATCTTTTTTGTATTGTCTATAACGCGAGAAATTGTACCGAAAAAGTCGTTTTGTTGCTCGAAAAGCGCGTTTATGTCTCTCTTTTTTTCTTCAGTAGACATCTTGAATGCGAAGAAATAAAATCTCGTTAGAAAATATCCGAACTAGAATAATTAACTCCGTACCGAAAGAAATTAGTTATAAATAATTTATCATATTAATCAGAATCGCCGCTAATTCGAAAAAGATGTCCGCAAGTTAAACCGTACGCACATCCGCGAGTTGATCCGGCTCGAAGGACCAAAAAATGTTCGAAAACAGTTCAAGAAAATTTGTTTAAAAAAAAAAGAAAATCGATTATTTAACGTTAACTCGAAAAAGTTTATAGTGAACGACAGAAAATTAAAGGTAAGTTCCGCGATATGATAATGTTTATAATTAAGTCTTACTCTTTTAATCAATGTTTAAATTTACACAAAGAATAACTCGTTTCACAAGGAAGAACTGATACACTTGAAGGCTGGACACAAAAGAGAATTTATTGAAAGACATAACTAGTTACATTACGCGTTTTGAAATTTCTGCGCACGCACCACTCAACACTCAAACAAAAATTAAAATAAATAAATGAATAAAAGTATTAATTTTGAAGTTATAAATTGAATTTTAAACAGCCATGTTTGAACTTTCTATCACTATTGTTCATATCACTAAGTTCCGATAATTCTGTCGACCATATATGTGATATTCAGGGGCCAAATGTCCTATTGGAGCATGTTGTAGATAAAAAACAAAATGTGCCCAAAACGTGATATTATGACGTTATACGCCGTTCTGAGCCATGTTTGAACTTTCTATCACTTTTGGTTCCGATAATTCTGTCGACCATATATGTGATATTCAGGGGCCAAATGTCATCTTGGAGATAAAAAACAAAATGTGTCCAAAACGTGATATTATGACGTAATACGCCGTTCTGAGCCATGTTTGAACTTTCTATCACTTTTGGTTCCGATAATTCTGTCGACCATATATGAGATATTCAGGGACCAAATGTCATCTTGGAGCATGTTGGAGATAAAAAACAAAATGTGCCCAAAACGTGATATTATGACGTTATACGCCGTTCTGAGCCATGTTTGAACTTTCTATCACTTTTGGTTCCGATAATTCTGTTGACCATATTTGTGATATTTAGGCGCCAAATGACATGTTGGAACATGTTGGAGATAAAAAATAAAATGTGCTCAAAACGTGATATTATGACGTTATACGCCGTTCTGAGCCATGTTTGAACTTTCTATCGCTTTTGGTTCCGATAATTCTGTTGACCATATTTGTGATATTCAGAGGCCAAATGTCATCTGGAGCATGTTGGAAATAAAAAAAAAAATGTGCCCAAAACGTGATATTATGACGTTATACACCGTTCTGAGCCATGTTTGAACTTTGTATCACTTTTGGTTCCGATAATTCTGTCCACCATATATGTGATATTCAGGAGCCAAATGTCGTATTGGAGCATGTTGGAGATAAAAAACAAAATGTGTCCAAAACGTTATATTATGACGTAATACGCCGTTCTGAACCATGTTTGAACTTTCTATCACTTTTGGTTCCGACAATTTTGTCGACCATATATGTGATATTCAGGGGCCAAATGTCCTATTGGAGCATGTTGAAGATAAAAAACAAAATGTGCCCAAAACGTGATATTATGACGTTATACGCCGTTCTGAGCCATGTTTGAACTTTCTCTCACTTTTGGTTCCGATAATTCTGTTGACCACATTTGTGATATTTAGGCGTCAAATGTCATCTTTGAGCATGTTGGAGATAAAAAATAAAATGTGCCCAAAACGTGATATTATGACATTATACACCGTTCTGAGCCATGTTTGAACTTTGTATCACTTTTGGTTCCGATAATTCTGTACCATATATGTGATATTCAGGAGCCAAATGTTGTATTGGAGCATGTTGGAGATAAAAAACAAAATGTGTCCAAAACGTGATATTATGACGTAATACGCCGTTCTGAGCCATGTTTGAACTTTCTATCACTTTTGGTTCCGACAATTTTGTCGACCATATATGTGATATTCAGGGGCCAAATGTCCTATTGGAGCATGTTGAAGAAAAAAAACAAAATGTGCCCAAAACGTGATATTATGACGTAATACGTCGTTCTGAGCCATGTTTGAACTTTCTATCACTTTTGGTTCCGATAATTCTGTCGACCATATGTGAGATATTCAGGGGCCAAATGTCATCTTGGAGCATGTTGGAGATAAAAAACAAAATGTGCCCAAAACGTGATATTATGACGTTATACGCCGTTCTGAGCCATGTTTGAACTTTCTATCACTTTTGGTTCCGATAATTCTGTTGACTATATTTGTGATATTTAGGCGCCAAATGACATGTTGGAGGAGCATGTTGGAGATAAAAAATAAAATGTGCTCAAAACGTGATATTATGACGTTATACGCCGTTCTGAGCCATGTTTGAACTTTCTATCGCTTTTGGTTCCGATAATTCTGTTGACCATATTTGTGATATTCAGAGGCCAAATGTCATCTGGAGCATGTTGGAAATAAAAAAAAAAGTGCCCAAAACGTGATATTATGACGTTATACACCGTTCTGAGCCATGTTTGAACTTTGTATCACTTTTGGTTCCGATAATTCTGTCCACCATATATGTGATATTCAGGAGCCAAATGTCGTATTGGAGCATGTTGGAGATAAAGAACAAAATGTGCCCAAAACGTGATATTATGACGTTATACACCGTTCTGAGCCATGTTTGAACTTTGTATCACTTTTGGTTCCGATAATTCTGTCCACCATATATGTGATATTCAGGAGCCAAATGTCATCTTGGAGCATGTTGGAGATAAAAAACAAAATGTGCCCAAAACGTGATATTATGGCGTTATACGCCGTTCTGAGCCATGTGTGGCACTTCTTTTTAAACAAGCAAAAGGGCAAACAAAACACCAGACGATGTCAAGGTTACGTAAATGTTTACTTACCTCAGCCAGCCTTTAGACAGTGGAGACGGCGTGGATTTAAAGTAATATTCAAAGATGATAATGGGCGCCACGGACTTATATAAAACCTTTACGAACGTACTTGACCACACCCTAATCAAGTCCGAACTTAGAGTTACAGAAAGGAATGAGAACAAATAACCAACAACCACATTTGGAACTGAAGAAAGAGTATCTATATTATATGTAATCGTAGAAAAACATTCATGTATACACATGTAAATATACGTGGGTATATAAAAAAAAATATGTAATGACAATTGGAACAAAGTTCTCAAATTATAAGAATAAAGTTTATACAACTTAACCAAAATGTTGCTGTAATCGCATACAAAAAAAGAAAATATAGCACCCCCCTGTATCGTAAGTTACACAATTACGATCCTAACTTTATTTAGAATAAATGAACAAAAAAACATTATCGTGAAAACTTTTCAGATTGGCCAATTTGAACAGTAAGGGGATATCAAAAATAATCGATAAAAAAAGAATTATAACCCCAAATGGAATTACCCTTACAAAAATGTAAATAATAAAAAAAATACTTTGAATTGTCAAGACAACAAAAAAAGTTAACAATTAATATATCAGATTTTAGAAGTTGAGTAACTCTAACTTCTCTGATCAAAATTCAGATTTTATACAAAAAAAATAATAAAGTGATATTCACATAAAACAAAAAAAAATACAACTTAGCCTTAATCTTCTACGGGCCCAAACAGCATCCCACGGTTCCAATTCCAATCCAATTCAGAATAATCTTCTCCAAACAGATAACAAAGGTACCAAAATATTGAGGTTATGGATGACCCAAATCTGTCATCAACAGATTTCAAATGACTTTCAAACGACTTTCGATGGCGCAGTTTCAAGATGACGTTCTAAAAATTCTTCCACTAAAATTCTTTACCAAAGGGAAGATGATCTCGTCGATTGGTGGGTTGACAATCGTTCAACACGATTAAGACATTCCACGGAGGACCAAAACTACCGTAAACGCCTCCAATAAAATAACCTTCGTTGAAACGATGATGGCGTCGCTGTTAACGTACGTGATCCAGTTTTATATCCGCAATTGCGACGTCGAAATTTATCGACTAATAATAGATACGGAAGTCCACAAATCCCATCAAATGGTCGAAGAACAATCCCAGTAAAAACCAAACTCAATGATTGATTCTTCAAAAGGACTAAACCATTCTAAAATTTAACTGAACCACTAACGACAGTGAGACAAGATCTTCTCGAGACCACGACCTTTTCTCGTCCCTCCCAAATCGCGACCGGAAACGTGATATTACGGCGTTATACGCCGTTCTGAGCCATGTTTGAACTTTCTATCACTTTTGGTTCCGATAATTCTGTTGACCATATTTGTGATATTCAGGGGCCAAATGTCATCTTGGAGCATGTTGGAGATAAAAAACAAAATGTGCCCAAAACGTGATATTATGACGTTATACGCCGTTCTGGGCCATGTTTGAACTTTCTATCACTTTTGGTTCCGATAATTCTGTCGACCATATATGTGATGTTCAGGCGCCAAATGTAACATTGGAGCATGTTAGAGATAAAAAACAAAATGTGCCCAAAACGTGATATTATGACGTTATACGCCGTTCTGAGCCATGTTTGAACTTTCTATCACTTTTGGTTCCGATAATTCTGTCGACCAGATATGTCATATTCAGGGGCCAAATGTCATCTTGGAGCATGTTGGAGATAAAAAACAAAATGTGCCCAAAACGTGATATTATGACGTTATACGCCGTTCTGAGCCATGTTTGAACTTTCTATCACTTTTCGTTCCGATAATTCTGTTGACCATATTTGTGATATTCAGGCGCCAAATAACATGTTTTAGCATGTTGAAGATAAAAAACAAAATGTGCCCAAAACGTGATATTATGACGTTATACGCCGTTCTGAGCCATGTTTGAACTTTCTATCACTTTTGGTTCCGATAATTCTGTTGACCATATTTGTGATATTCAGGGGCCAATTGTCATCTTGGAGCATGTTGGAAATAAAAAACAAAATGTGCCCAAAACGTGATATTATGACGTTATACGCCATTCTGAGCCATGTTTGAACTTTCTATCACTTTTGGTTCCGATAATTCTGTCGACCATATATGTGATGTTCAGGCGCCAATTGTAACATTGGAGCATGTTAGAGATAAAAAACAAAATGTGCCCAAAACGTGATATTATGACGTTATACGCCGTTCTGAGCCATGTTTGAACTTTCTATCAATTTTGGTTCCGATAATTCTGTCGACCATATTTGTGATATTCAGGGGCCAAATGTCATCTTGGAGCCTGTTGGAGATAAAAAACGAAATGTGCCCAAAACGTGATATTATGACGTTATACGCCGTTCTGAGCCATGTTTGAACTTTCTATCACTTTTGGTTTCGATAATTCGGTCGACCATATATGTGATATTCAGGGGCCAAATGTCATCTTGGAGCATGTTGGAGATAAAAAATAAAATGTGCCCAAAACGTGATATTATGACGTTATACGCCGTTCTGAGCCATGTTTGAACTTTGTATTACTTTTGGTTCCTATAATTCTGTCGACCATATATGTGATATTCAGGGGCCAAATGTCATCTTGGAGCATGTTGGAGATAAAAAATAAAATGTGCCCACAACGTGATATTATGACGTTATAAGCCGTTCTGAGCCATGTTTGAACTTTCTATCACTTTTGGTTCCGGTAATTCTGTTGACCATATTTGTGATATTCAGGGGCCAAATGTCATCTTGTAGCATGTTGGAGATAAAAAACAAAATGTGCCCAAAACGTGATATTATGACGTTATACGCCGTTCTGAGCCATGTTTGAACTTTCTATCAATTTTGGTTCCGATAATTCTGTCGACCATATTTGTGATATTCAGGGGCCAAATGTCATCTTGGAGCCTGTTGGAGATAAAAAACGAAATGTGCCCAAAACGTGATATTATGACGTTATACGCCGTTCTGAGCCATGTTTGAACTTTCTATCACTTTTGGTTTCGATAATTCGGTCGACCATATATGTGATATTCAGGGGCCAAATGTCATCTTGGAGCATGTTGGAGATAAAAAATAAAATGTGCCCAAAACGTGATATTATGACGTTATACGCCGTTCTGAGCCATGTTTGAACTTTGTATTACTTTTGGTTCCTATAATTCTGTCGACCATATATGTGATATTCAGGGGCCAAATGTCATCTTGGAGCATGTTGGAGATAAAAAATAAAATGTGCCCACAACGTGATATTATGACGTTATAAGCCGTTCTGAGCCATGTTTGAACTTTCTATCACTTTTGGTTCCGGTAATTCTGTTGACCATATTTGTGATATTCAGGGGCCAAATGTCATCTTGTAGCATGTTGGAGATAAAAAACAAAATGTGCCCAAAACGTGATATTATGACGTTATACGCCGTTCTGAGCCATGTTTGAACTTTCTATCACTTTTGGTTACGATAATTCTGTTGACCATATTTGTCATATTCAGGCGCCAAATGACATGTTGGAGGATGTTGGAGATAGAAAACAAAATGTGCGCAAAACGTGATATTATGACGTTATACGTCGTTCTGAGCCATGTTTGAACTTTCTATCACTTTTGGTTCCGATAATTCTGTTGACCATATTTGTGATATTCAGGGGCCAAATGACATGTTGGAGCATGTTGGAGATAGAAAACAAAATGTGCCCAAAACGTGATATTATGACGTTATACGCCGTTCTGAGCCATGTTTGAACTTTCTATCACTTTTGGTTAAGATAATTCTGTTGACCATATTTGTGATATTCAGGGGCCAAATGTCATCTTGGAGCATGTTGGAGATAGAAAACAAAATGTGCCCAAAACGTGATATTATGGCGTTATACGCCGTTCTGAGCCATGTTTGAACTTTCTATCACTTTTGGTTCCGATAATTCTGTTGACCATATTTGTGATATTCAGGGGCCAAATGTCATCTTGGAGCATGTTGGAGATAAAAAACAAAATGTGCCCAAAACGTGATATTATGACGTTATACGCCGTTCTCGGCCATGTTTGAACTTTCTATCACTTTTGGTTCCGATAATTCTGTCGACCATATATGTGATGTTCAGGCGCCAAACGTAACATTGGAGCTTGTTAGAGATAAAAAACAAAATGCGCCCAAAACGTGATATTATGACGTTATACGCCGTTCTGAGCCATGTTTGAACTTTCTATCACTTTTGGTTCCGATAATTCTGTCGACCAGATATGTGATATTCAGGGGCCAAATGTCCTCTTGGAGCATGTTGGAGATAAAAAACAAAATGTGCCCAAAACGTGTTATTATGACGTTATACGCCGTTCTGAGCCATGTTTGAACTTTCTATCACTTTTGGTTCCGATAATTCTGTTGACCGTATTTGTGATATTCAGGCGCCAAATGACATGTTGGAGCATGTTGGGGATAAAAAGCAAAATGTGCCCAAAACGTGATATTATGACGTTATACGCCGTTCTGAGCCATGTTTGAACTTTCTATCACTTTTGGTTCCGATAATTCTGTCGACCAGATATGTGATATTCAGGGGCCAAATGTCCTCTTGGAGCATGTTGGAGATAAAAAACAAAATGTGCCCAAAACGTGTTATTATGACGTTATACGCCGTTCTGGGCCTTGTTTGAACTTTCTATCACTTTTGGTTCCGATAATTCTGTTGACCATATTTGTGATATTCAGGCGCCAAATGACATGTTGGAGCATGTTGGGGATAAAAAGCAAAATGTGCCCAAAACGTGATATTATGACGTTATACGCCGTTCTGGGCCATGTTTGAACTTTCTATCACTTTTGGTTCCGATAATTCTGTTGACCATATTTGTGATATTCAGGCGCCAAATGTCCTCTTGGAGCATGTTGGAGATAAAAAACAAAATGTGCCCAAAACGTGTTATTATGACGTTATACGCCGTTCTGTGCCATGTTTGAATTTTCTATCACCTTTGGTTCCGATAATTCTGTCGACCATATATGTGATGTTCAGGCGCCAAATGTAACATTGGAGCATGTTGGAGATAAAAAACAAAATTTGCCCAAAACGTGATATTATGACGTTATACCCCGTTCTGAGCCATGTTTGAACTTTCTATCACTTTTGGTTCCGATAATTCTGTTGACAATATTTGTGATATTCAGGCGCCAAATGACATGTTGGAGCATGTTGGAGATAAAAAACTAAATGTGCCGTTCAGAACGCCGTTATACGTCGTTCTGAACCATGTTTGAACTTTCTATCACTTTTGGTTCCGATAATTCTGTCGACCATATATGTGATGTTCAGACACCAAATGTAACATTGGAGCATGTTAGAGATAAAAAACAAAATGTGCCCAAAACGTGATATTATGGCGTTATACGCCGTTCTGAGCCATGTTTGAACTTTTTATCACTTTTGGTTCCGATAATTCTGTTGACCATATTTGTGATATTCAGGGGCCAAATGTCATCTTGGAGCATGTTGGAGATAAAAAATAAAATGTGCCCAAAACGTGATATTATGACGTTATACGCCGTTCTGAGCCATGTTTGAACTTTCAATCACTTTTGGTTCCGATAATTCTGTCGACCATATATGTGATGTTCAGGCGCCAAATGTAACATTGGAGCATGTTAGAGATAAAAGCGAAATGTGATCAAAACGTGATATTATGGCGTTATACGCCGTTCTGAGCCATGTTTGAACTTTCTATCACTTTTGGTTCCGATAATTCTGTCGACCAGATATGTGATATTCAGGGGCCAAATGTCCTCTTGGAGCATGTTGGAGATAAAAAACAAAATGTGCCCAAAACGTGATATTATGACGTTATACGCCGTTCTGGGCCTTGTTTGAACTTTCTATCACTTTTGGTTCCGATAATTCTGTTGACCATATTTGTGATATTCAGGCGCCAAATGACATGTTGGAGCATGTTGGAGATAAAAAGCAAAATGTGCCCAAAACGTGATATTATGACGTTATACGCCGTTCTGGGCCATGTTTGAACTTTCTATCACTTTTGGTTCCGATAATTCTGTTGACCATATTTGTGATATTCAGGCGCCAAATGTCCTCTTGGAGCATGTTGGAGATAAAAAACAAAATGTGCCCAAAACGTGTTATTATGACGTTATACGCCGTTCTGAGCCATGTTTGAACTTTCTATCACTTTTGGTTCCGATAATTCTGTCGACCATATATGTGATGTTCAGGCGCCAAATGTAACATTGGAGCATGTTGGAGATAAAAAACAAAATTTGCCCAAAACGTGATATTATGACGTTATACGCCGTTCTGAGCCATGTTTGAACTTTCTATCACTTTTGGTTCCGATAATTCTGTTGACAATATTTGTGATATTCAGGCGCCAAATGACATGTTGGAGCATGTTGGAGATAAAAAACTAAATGTGCCGTTCAGAACGCCGTTATACGTCGGTCTGAACCATGTTTGAACTTTCTATCACTTTTGGTTCCGATAATTCTGTCGACCATATATGTGATGTTCAGGCGCCAAATGTAACATTGGAGCATGTTAGAGATAAAAAACAAAATGTGCCCAAAACGTGATATTATGGCGTTATACGCCGTTCTGAGCCATGTTTGAACTTTCTATCACTTTTGGTTCCGATAATTCTGTTGACCATATTTGTGATATTCAGGGGCCAAATGTCATCTTGGAGCATGTTGGAGATAAAAAATAAAATGTGCCCAAAACGTGATATTATGACGTTATACGCCGTTCTGAGCCATGTTTGAACTTTCTATCACTTTTGGTTCCGATAATTCTGTCGACCATATATGTGATGTTCAGACACCAAATGTAACATTGGAGCATGTTAGAGATAAAAAACAAAATGTGCCCAAAACGTGATATTATGGCGTTATACGCCGTTCTGAGCCATGTTTGAACTTTTTATCACTTTTGGTTCCGATAATTCTGTTGACCATATTTGTGATATTCAGGGGCCAAATGTCATCTTGGAGCATGTTGGAGATAAAAAATAAAATGTGCCCAAAACGTGATATTATGACGTTATACGCCGTTCTGAGCCATGTTTGAACTTTCAATCACTTTTGGTTCCGATAATTCTGTCGACCATATATGTGATGTTCAGGCGCCAAATGTAACATTGGAGCATGTTAGAGATAAAAGCGAAATGTGATCAAAACGTGATATTATGGCGTTATACGCCGTTCTGAGCCATGTTTGAACTTTCTATCACTTTTGGTTCCGATAATTCTGTCGACCAGATATGTGATATTCAGGGGCCAAATGTCCTCTTGGAGCATGTTGGAGATAAAAAACAAAATGTGCCCAAAACGTGATATTATGACGTTATACGCCGTTCTGGGCCTTGTTTGAACTTTCTATCACTTTTGGTTCCGATAATTCTGTTGACCATATTTGTGATATTCAGGCGCCAAATGACATGTTGGAGCATGTTGGAGATAAAAAGCAAAATGTGCCCAAAACGTGATATTATGACGTTATACGCCGTTCTGGGCCATGTTTGAACTTTCTATCACTTTTGGTTCCGATAATTCTGTTGACCATATTTGTGATATTCAGGCGCCAAATGTCCTCTTGGAGCATGTTGGAGATAAAAAACAAAATGTGCCCAAAACGTGTTATTATGACGTTATACGCCGTTCTGAGCCATGTTTGAACTTTCTATCACTTTTGGTTCCGATAATTCTGTCGACCATATATGTGATGTTCAGGCGCCAAATGTAACATTGGAGCATGTTGGAGATAAAAAACAAAATTTGCCCAAAACGTGATATTATGACGTTATACGCCGTTCTGAGCCATGTTTGAACTTTCTATCACTTTTGGTTCCGATAATTCTGTTGACAATATTTGTGATATTCAGGCGCCAAATGACATGTTGGAGCATGTTGGAGATAAAAAACTAAATGTGCCGTTCAGAACGCCGTTATACGTCGGTCTGAACCATGTTTGAACTTTCTATCACTTTTGGTTCCGATAATTCTGTCGACCATATATGTGATGTTCAGGCGCCAAATGTAACATTGGAGCATGTTAGAGATAAAAAACAAAATGTGCCCAAAACGTGATATTATGGCGTTATACGCCGTTCTGAGCCATGTTTGAACTTTCTATCACTTTTGGTTCCGATAATTCTGTTGACCATATTTGTGATATTCAGGGGCCAAATGTCATCTTGGAGCATGTTGGAGATAAAAAATAAAATGTGCCCAAAACGTGATATTATGACGTTATACGCCGTTCTGAGCCATGTTTGAACTTTCTATCACTTTTGGTTCCGATAATTCTGTCGACCATATATGTGATGTTCAGGCGCCAAATGTAACATTGGAGCATGTTAGAGATAAAAGCAAAATGTGATCAAAACGTGATATTATGGCGTTATACGCCGTTCTGAGCCATGCTTGAACTTTCTATTACTTTTGGTTCCGATAATTCTCTTGACCATATTTGTGATATTCAGGCGCCAAATGTAACATTGGAGCATGTTAGAGATAAAAAACAAAATGTGCCCAAAACGTGATATTACGGCGTTATACGCCGTTTTGAGCCATGTTTGAACTTTCTATCACTTTTGGTTCCGATAATTCTGTCGACCATATATGTGATGTTCAGGCGCCAAATGTAACATTGGAGCATGTTAGAGATAAAAAACAAAATGTGCCCAAAACGTGATATTACGGCGTTATACGCCGTTTTGAGCCATGTTTGAACTTTCTATCACTTTTGGTTCCGATAATTCTCTTGACTATATTTGTGATATTCAGGCGCCAAATGACATGTCGGAGCATGTTGAAGATAAAAAACATAATGTGCTCAAAACGTGATATTATGACGTTATACGCCGTTCTGAGCCATGTTTGAACTTTCTATCACTTTTGGTTCCTATAATTATGTCGACCATATATGTCATGTTCAGGCGCCAAATGTAACATTGGAGCATGTTAGAGATAAAAAACAAAATGTGCCCAAAACGTGATATTATGGCGTTATATGCCGTTCTGAGCCGTGTTTGAACTTTCTATCAAATTTGGTTCCGATAATTCTCTTGACCATATTGATGAGTGATATTCAGGCGCCAAATGACATGTTAGAGCATGTTGAAGATAAAAAAAAAGATGTGCCCAAAACGTGATATTATGACGTTATACGCCGTTCTGAGCCATGTTTGAATTTTCTATCACTTTTGGTTCCGATAATTCTGTTGACCATATTTGTGGTATTCAGGGGCCAAATGTCATCTTGGAGCATGTTGGAGATAAAAAAATAAAATGTGCCCAAAACGTGATATTATGACGTTATACGCCGTTCTGAGCCATGTTTGAACTTTCTATCACTTTTGGTTCCGATACTTCTGTTGACCATATTTGTGATATTCAGGGGCCAAATGTCATCTTGGGGCATGTTGGAGATAAAAAACAAAATGTGCCCAAAACGTGATATTATGACGTTATACGCCGTTCTGAGCCATGTTTGAACTTTCTATCACTTTTGGTTCCGATACTTCTGTTGACCATATTTGTGATATTCAGACGCCAAATGTCATTTTTGAGCATGTTGGAGATAAAAAATAAAATGTGCCCAAAACGTGATATTATGACGTTATACGCCGTTCTGGGCCATGTTTGAACTTTCTATCACTATTGGTTCCGATAATTCTGTCGACCATATATGTGATATTCAGGGGCCAAATGTCCTATTGGAGCATGTTGGAGATAAAAAACAAAATGTGCCTAAAACGTGATATTATGACGTTATACGCCGTTCTGAGCCATGTTTGAACTTTCTATCACTTTTGGTTCCGATAATTCTGTTGACCATATTTGTGATATTTAGGCGCCAAATGTCATCTTTGAGCATGTTGGAGATAAAAAATAAAATGTGCCCAAAACGTGATATCATGACGTTATACGCCGTTCTGAGCCATGTTTGAACTTTCTATCACTTTTGGTTGCGACAATTCTGTCGACCATATATGTGATATTCAGGGGCCAAATGTCCAATTGGAGCATGTTGAAGATAAAAAACAAAATGTGCCCAAAACGTAATATTATGACGTTATACGCCGTTCTGAGCCATGTTTGAACTTTCTATCACTTTTGGTTCCGATAATTCTGTTGACCATATTTGTGATATTTAGGCGCCAAATGATATGTTGGAGATAAAAAATAAAATGTGCTCAAAACGTGATATTATTACGTTATACGCCGTTCTGAGCCATGTTTGAACTTTCTATCACTTTTGGTTCCGATAATTCTGTTGACCATATTTGTGATATTCAGAGGCCAAATGTCATCTGGAGCATGTTGGAAATAAAAAAGAAATTTGCCCAAAACGTGATATTATGACGTTATACGCCATTCTGAGCCATGTTTGAACTTTCTATCAGTTTTGGTTCCGATAATTCTGTTGACCATATTTGTGATATTCAGGCGTCAAATGACATCTTGGAGCATGTTGGAGATAAAAAACAAAATGTGTCCAAAACGTGATATTATGACGTTATACGCCGTTCTGAGCCATGTTTGAACTTTCTATCACTTTTGGTTCCGATAATTCTGTCGACCATATATGTGATGTTCAGGCGCCAAATGTAACATTGGAGCATGTTAGAGATAAAAAACAAAATGTGCCCAAAACGTGATATTATGGCGTTATACGCCGTTTTGAGCCATGTTTGAACTTTCTATCACTTTTGGTTCCGATAATTCTCTTGACTATATTTGTGATATTCAGGCGCCAAATGACATGTCGGAGCATGTTGAAGATAAAAAACATAATGTGCCCAAAACGTGATATTATGACGTTATACGCCGTTCTGAGCCATGTTTGAACTTTCTATCACTTTTGGTTCCAATAATTATGTCGACCATATATGTCATGTTCAGGCGCCAAATGTAACATTGGAGCATGTTAGAGATAAAAAACAAAATGTGCCCAAAACGTGATATTATGGCGTTATATGCCGTTCTGAGCCGTGTTTGAACTTTCTATCACATTTGGTTCCGATAATTCTCTTGACCATATTGATGAGTGATATTCAGGCGCCAAATGACATGTTGGAGCATGTTGAAGATAAAAAAAAAGATGTGCCCAAAACGTGATATTATGACGTTATACGCCGTTCTGAGCCATGTTTGAACTTTCTATCACTTTTGGTTCCTATAATTCTGTCGACCATATATCTGATATTCAGGGGCAAAATGTCATCTTGGAGCATGTTGGAGATAAAAAACAAGATGTGCCCAAAACGTGATATTATGACGTTATACGCCGTTCTGAGCCATGTTTGAACTTTCTATCACTTTTGGTTCCGATAATTCTGTTGACCATATTTGTGATATTCAGGCGCCAAATGTCCTATTGGAGCATGTTGTAGATAAAAAACAAAATGTGCCCAAAACGTGATATTATGACGTTATACGCCGTTCTGAGCCATATTTGAACTTTCTATCACTTTTGGTTCCGATAATTCTGTTGACCATATTTGTGGTATTCAGGGGCCAAATGTCATCTTGGAGCATGTTGGAGATAAAAAAACAAAATGTGCCCAAAACGTGATATTATGACGTTGTACGCCGTTCTGAGCCATGTTTGAACTTTCTATCACTTTTGGTTCCGATACTTCTGTTGACCATATTTGTGATATTCAGGCGCCAAATGTCATCTTTGAGCATGTTGGAGATAAAAAATAAAATGTGCCCAAAACGTGATATTATGACGTTATACGCCGTTCTGGGCCATATTTGAACTTTCTATCACTATTGGTTCCGATAATTCTGTCGACCATATATGTGATATTCAGGGGCCAAATGTCCTATTGGAGCATGTTGGAGATAAAAAATAAAATGTGCCCAAAACGTGATATCATGACGTTATACGCCGTTCTGAGCCATGTTTGAACTTTCTATCACTTTTGATTCCGACAATTCTGTCGACCATATATGTGATATTCAGGGGCCAAATGTCCTATTGGAGCATGTTGAAGATAAAAAACAAAATGTGCCTAAAACGTGATATTATGACGTTATACGCCGTTCTGAGCCATGTTTGAACATTCTATCACTTTTGGTTCCGATAATTCTGTCGACCATATATGTGATATTCAGGGGCCAAATGTCATCTTAGAGCATGTTGGAGATAAAAAATAAAATGTGCCCAAAACGTGATATTATGACGTTATACGCCGTTCTGAGCCATGTTTGAACTTTCTATCACTTTTGGTTCCGATAATTCTGTCGACCATATATGTGATATTCAGGGGCCAAATGTCATCTTGGAGCATGTTGGAGATAAAAAACAAAATGTGCCCAAAACGTGATATTATGACGTTATACGCCGTTCTGAGCCATGTTTGAACTTTCTAACACTTTTGGTTCCGATAATTCTGTTGGCCATATTTGTGATATTCAGGCGCCAAATGACATGTTGGAGCATGTTGAAGATAAAAAACAAACTGTGCCCAAAACGTGATATTATGGCGTTATACGCCGTTCTGAGCCATCTTTGAACTTTCTATCACTTTTGGTTCCGATAATTCTGTCGACCATATATATGATATTCAGGGGCCAAATGTCCTATTGGAGCATGTTGTAGATAAAAAACAAAATGTGCCCAAAACGTGATATGACGTTATACGCCGTTCTGAGCCATGTTTGAACTTTCTATCACTTTTGGTTCCGATAATTCTGTTGACCATATTTGTGGTATTCAGGGGCCAAATGTCATCTTGAGCATGTTGGAGATAAAAAAACAAAATGTGCCCAAAACGTGATATTATGACGTTATACGCCGTTCTGAGCCATGTTTGAACTTTCTATCACTTTTGGTTCCGATACTTCTGTTGACCATATTTGTGATATTCAGGCGCCAAATGTCATCTTTGAGCATGTTGGAGATAAAAAATAAAATGTGCCCAAAACGTGATATTATGACGTTATACGCCGTTCTGGGCCATGTTTGAACTTTCTATCACTATTGGTTCCGATAATTCCGCCGACCATATATATGATATTCAGGGGCCAAATGTCCTATTGGAGCATGTTGTAGATAAAAAACAAAATGTGCCCAAAACGTGATATTATGACGTTATACGCCGTTCTGAGCCATGTTTGAACTTTCTATCACTTTTGGTTCCGATAATTCTGTTGACCATATTTGTGGTATTCAGGGGCCAAATGTCATCTTTGAGCATGTTGGAGATAAAAAATAAAATGTGCCCAAAACGTGATATTATGACGTTATACGCCGTTCTGGGCCATGTTTAAACTTTCTATCACTATTGGTTCCGATAATTATGTCGACCATATATGTGATATTCAGGGGCCAAATGTCCTATTGGAGCATGTTGAAGATAAAAAACAAAATGTGCCCAAAACGTGATATTATGACGTAATACACCGTTCTGAGCCATGTTTGAACTTTCTATCACTTTTGGTTCCGATAATTCTGTCGACCATATATGAGATATTCAGGGGCCAAATGTCATCTTGGAGCATGTTGGAGATAAAAAACAAAATGTGCCCAAAACGTGATATTATGACGTTATACGCCGTTCTGAGCCATGTTTGAACTTTCTATCACTTTTGGTTCCGATAATTCTGCCGACCATATATATGATATTCAGGGGCCAAATGTCCTATTGGAGCATGTTGTAGATAAAAAACAAAATGTGCCCAAAACGTGATATTATGACGTTATACGCCGTTCTGAGCCATGTTTGAACTTTCTATCACTTTTGGTTCCGATAATTCTGTTGACCATATTTGTGGTATTCAGGGGCCAAATGTCATCTTTGAGCATGTTGGAGATAAAAAATAAAATGTGCCCAAAACGTGATATTATGACGTTATACGCCGTTCTGGGCCATGTTTGAACTTTCTATCACTATTGGTTCCGATAATTATGTCGACCATATATGTGATATTCAGGGGCCAAATGTCCTATTGGAGCATGTTGAAGATAAAAAACAAAATGTGCCCAAAACGTGATATTATGACGTAATACACCGTTCTGAGCCATGTTTGAACTTTCTATCACTTTTGGTTCCGATAATTCTGTCGACCATATATGAGATATTCAGGGGCCAAATGTCATCTTGGAGCATGTTGGAGATAAAAAACAAAATGTGCCCAAAACGTGATATTATGACGTTATACGCCGTTCTGAGCCATGTTTGAACTTTCTATCACTTTTGGTTCCGATAATTCTGTTGACCATATTGGTGAAATTCAGGCGCCAAACGTCATCTTGGAGCATGTTGGAGATAAAAAACAAAATGTGCCCAAAACGTGATATTATGACGTTATACGCCGTTCTGAGCCATGTTTGAACTTTCTATCACTTTTGGTTCCGATAATTCTGTCGACCATATATGTGATGTTCAGGCGCCAAATGTAACATTGGAGCATGTCAGAGATAAAAAACAAAATGTGCCCAAAACGTGATATTATGGCGTTATACGCCGTTCTGAGCCATGTTTGAACTTTCTATCACTTTTGGTTCCGATAATTCTGTTGACCATATTTGTGACATTCAGGCGCCAGATAACATGTTGGAGCATGTTGGAGATAAAAAACAAAATGTGCCCAAAGCGTGATATTATGACGTTATACGCCGTTCTGAGCCATGTTTGAACTTTCTATCACTTTTGGTTCCGATACTTCTGTTGATCATATTTGTGGTATTTAAGGGCCAAATGTCATCTTGGAGCATGTTGGAGATAAAAAAACAAAATGTGCCCAAAACGTGATATTATGACGTTATACGCCGTTTTGAGCCATGTTTGAACTTTCTATCACTTTTGGTTCCGATACTTCTGTTGACCATATTTGTGATATTCAGGCGCCAAATGTCATCTTTGAGCATGTTGGAGATAAAAAATACAATGTGCCCAAAACGTGATATTATGACGTTATACGCCGTTCTGGGCCATTGTTCGAAAACAGTTCAAGAAAATTTGTTTTAAAAAAAAAGAAAATCGATTATTTAACGTTAATTCGAAAAAGTTTATAGTGAACGTCAGAAAATTAAAGGTAAGTTCCGCGATATGATAATGTTTATAATTAAGTCTTACTCTTTTAATCAATGTTTAAATTTACACAAAGAATAACTCGTTTCACAAGGAAGAACTGATACACTTGAAGGCTGGACACAAAAGAGAATTTATTGAAAGACATAACTAGTTACATTACACGTTTTGAAATTTCTGCGCACGCACCACTCAACACTCAAACAAAAATTAAAATAAATAAATGAATAAAAGTATTAATTTTGAAGTTATAAATTGAATTTTAAACATTCCGCCCGCCTTGCCGAGCACGTCGGCAATAAAGAAAACGATATGAATAGCGGTAACGTCAAAACAGATAACTTTGTGAAATGAAAATAAAGAATTCTATATAAGAAATAAATCGCGACCTTTCGCCTAACTGTCCACATGGACTTACAAAATGTGTACAAAAGGGGTTACCGAAATCGAAAGAGTAAACGCAAAGGGAAACAATTCATTTGACAGTTAAACAAAGCATTGAATCGAATTTGAACAGAGAGTTAACGAAAATTACGGTATCAAAATAAGAATTGAAAAGTGAAAACATGTACCGTCGACAAAAATAAGAAATAAACAACAAAATTGCAAGTAAGTGAAAATAGATATAAACATATATCTTCGTTGTGGGGAATTAAACAAAATCTTTAACAGGGAAGTACACATAACTTAGCGATAGGACGAATTAGTGTGGTAGTAGGCGTCTTTATTGTGGCAATCCTAACATTGCCATCGGATCCGGAGTGAAGCTGAAGAACTCGTGCCATCAACCATTTAGCTGGAGGGAGTCGCTCATCCTTGACGAGTACCAGACTTCCAATCTCTGGTAGGTTTCCTTTATCAAACCATTTAGTCGAGTTCTGGATTGATTGAAGGTAGAATCTTTCCCATTTTCTCCAGAAATCCTCTACCATTCGTCGAAGAGCTTGCCAGCGAGAGAGACGAGATACATTTTCGTCTAAGAGGGACGGCTCGGGAACGATATTAAGAGCCGAACCAATCAAGAAATGAGCTGGTGTAAGAACGTCATAATTGCTAGGATCCTCGGAGATTGCACAAAGACGTCTAGAGTTCAAAACAGCCTCAATTTGAACTAATACAGTGTAGAACTCCTCGTAGGTAAGCAGGGTAGCTCCGACAATTTTTTTAAGGTGTGTTTTGACGGATCGTACTCCAGTCTCCCATTTTCCGCCAAAATGTGGTGCAGCTGGAGGATTAAACCTCCATTGTGTCCCGTCGTCGCTCAAGATTCCAGCAATGTGTTTCCACTCCTTTGAAGCAGCTGAAAACATTGTCCGAAGTTCGCGGTCGGCGCCAACCAGATTCGTTCCGCAGTCACTGTACAAATATTTACAGAGACCTCGACGACCGGAAAATCGCTTATATGCTGCCAGGAAACCCGATGTTGAATAATCGGTCGCTATTTCGAGGTGAATGGCCGATGTTGCTAAACATATAAACAATACTAAGTACCCTTTATAAGTCTTACCGCATCGCCCTCGGAAGGTTCGAAGCTGAAAAGGTCCAGCGTAGTCGACTCCGGTGTTGGTGAATGGTCTGGATGGTGTGACACGTGAAGGGGGCAACTGTCCCATAAGTTGCTGGCTCGCCTCCGTCCGTTGTTTAGCACAGATCATACATTTTTGGATGAAGGATCTGATCGGAACGCGACCACCGACAATCCAAAAACGACGTCGTATTGACGACAAGGTTAGCTGGGTGCCTCCGTGCAATGTGCTCCGATGGTGACTGTCTATGATTAATGTTGTTAATCTGGATTCTTTGGGCAATATAATCGGATGCTTCTCGTCCCAATCCAGAGCAGCAAATCTAAGGCGACCAGTCACTCTAAGAAATCCTTCACCATCAAGGAATGGAGTAAGTCGGTACAACGAACTTGAATTCTTTACCACTCGTCCTTCTTGCAGAGTTCTGACTTCTTCGTCGAAATGAAACTTTTGACATTCTCGTATCCAGAACATAAGAGCATGGTTAATTTCTTTTGGTGAAAGAATTTCTGTAACAGAATCAAATTTTAGTCTGTTGAAAATGCGAAAGCACCAGGCTGTGACGCGAAGAAGCTTATTAAGCGTTGAATATCAATGTTTCAGGTCCCAGCCATACGTGACAGATGCTGTATGAATAATTGGATTAGAACGTTGCTCTCGTTTTGCCTCGGGTGGTGCTGCTGGTCGACCGGAAGGCCAGTTGGACGAAGGTAGAGACAACCACGAAGGTCCTGACCACCAAAACGAATCATACTGCAGTCGATGTACGGGAACTCCTCTAGAAGCGAGGTCAGCAGGGTTGTCTTGACTCGTAACATAGGACCACTGAGCTTTGGGTAATTCCTGGATTTCTATTATTCGATTACGGACGAAGTCCTTTCATCTGCTTGGGTGGCTGCATATCCATGAAAGGACCACCGTCCAATCACTCCACAGATGGACGGGAACATCTTGGAAGTCTAAAACACTTAGAACGCGTTTCGTCAACCGCACCAGAAGAACAGCCGCGCATAACTCGAGCCGCGGGATAGTAACACTTTTTAAAGGCGCCACTTTTGTTTTAGAACCAATTAACGAAATTACAACTTTACCGGGTTTAGTTACACGAAGGTAAATGACTGCTCCAAACGCGTTATTAGAAGCGTCCGCGAAACCATGCAATTCAATGGAAGTGACGTCGCTGTTCATCCCAAGCCAGCGCGGTACGCGAATAGTTGGAATACCGCGAAAATCGTCAAGAAACGACGTCCATTTCGAAACCAAGTCGTTTGGTAAAGATTCATCCCAGTCGAGTTTGCGCGTCCACAATTCTTGCATGAAAATCTTCGCTGTGATTATCAACGGAGACAACCACCCGAGAGGGTCGAATAACCGCGCAATAAATGATAATACCGAACGTTTGGTAAGTTTTACAGAATTTTCGCGCATAAAGTTCAAACTAAATAGAAATTGATCGTCTACTTTATTCCAGAGAAGTCCGAGCTCGCGAGGAGAGTGACCATCATCAATGTCTAGGGTACTCGTTTCTGCGATGAGATCAGAAGACAATAATGTAAGAGCTTCCGAACGGTTCGAATTCCACTTATGCGCGTTAAAACCGCCCGCCGTTAACACTTGGTTTAGTTGGAAGATTACCTCCTGCACCTCATCAATATCATTCCCTCCGGAAAGAATGTCGTCAACATACGTGTCTCTGAAAAGTATCACCGCGCCGAGAGGTTGACGAGAATGATGTTCGTTCGCGAGTTGACGAAGGCAACGAATTGCCAAGTAAGGCGCGCATGACAGCACGTAACCGTGGTGAGTTCGTAGCTCTTAAGCTTTTGCGAAGAGTCTTCCCGCCACATGATCCTCTGGAATGGTAAATCATCCTCATGCACCTTGATCTGGCGGTACATCTTCTCAAGATCGCACGAAAAAGCTACCGCGTGGCGCCTCCACCGCATTAAAACGTCTATTAATTCGTTCTGGAGTTTTGGTCCCGTATGAAGGCAATCGTTTAGTGACACTCCCGTTAACGTTGGTTGGGACCCGTTAAAAACCACCCGCAATCGCGTGGTCGAACGGGTTTCACGAACGACTCCATGGTGAGGTAAATAATAGTTCGGAAAAGTTAATTTCCCAGAAACATGCCGCATATGTCCCAATGAAAGATACTCGCTCATAAATTTACTATATTCGAACTTGAGCTGTTCATTTTTCGCGAACCTTAACTCCATTCGGTTGAAAGAACCCACAGCGACCGAATAAGAAGTTCCGAGCTCATTAGGCGACTTCCGAAAAGGCAACCGTACTAAAAATCGACCGTTCGAATCCCGCGAATGAGTTTGTGTGAAGTGCTCTTCACACTCGCGTTCGTCAGATGAAAGACGCGGAATATTGACGGTATCATCTTCTTGCTTCCAGAAGCGCTGCATCACGTCGAGGAATTCCCGGTCGATGGAACATTGAAAACCATAAGAGCTCGAATGATTAGAAGGTTGTCCAGATAACGCGCCGGAAAGAACCCAACCGAGGGCAGTTTGCTGCGCAATTAAAAGACCGTCTTTGCTCTTTAATACACCGTTTTGAATTATTTTTGAATAAAACTGAACTCCCAGTATTAAGTCGATTTTTCTTTCTGAGGTAAACTCTGGATCCGCTAAAGGCAGGTCACTCATTTCAATCGGTAAGTGTTTAAAACGCTTTTGAGGCAAATAAGAGGTTAATTATGGTAAAATTAAAGTTTCCTCTTCGAAGGAAATGATCGGATTCAGTCGCGAAACCAACCGTACCGATACCACGCCGTTGGTAACGCAGGTACGCTTCGACCCGATCCCGGTTATAGGAACGTTCGCTGAACGCCGTTGAAGATGAAGCTGTTGAACTAATGTTTCGCCGACGAAAGACACCTCCGAACCTTGGTCAATCAACGCGCGAACTATTAACGAATCTCCGCGGGGCGAGATGATCCGCACTAAAGCCGTGGC
Source organism: Onthophagus taurus (assembly GCF_036711975.1). Classification (NCBI taxonomy): domain Eukaryota; kingdom Metazoa; phylum Arthropoda; class Insecta; order Coleoptera; family Scarabaeidae; genus Onthophagus; species Onthophagus taurus. The sequence continues at coordinate 20,957,058 of NC_091966.1, forward strand.
AAGGAGCACCGAAGTATGAAGGTGATGAGAATGTACGACATGGCTTGATGAAGGAAGTTGTTTCGCTGGAGAGTTCGATTGTGGATTGGTGTTTTTATTATTAAATATACGTGCCCCGGGAGGAGCTTCGTGAAGGGTGGAATGATGGGGCTTGTTACAGAACCGACACCGTTTAGAAACTCGACATTTTTTAAACAAGTGTGGCCCCAAACAATTAAAACAGAGACCCCGTGAGATTATTAAATCTGTTCTTTGAGACGCATTCCGTGTTAAATACTCTGGGCAACTGGCAATGTAATGAGCAGCGCCGCAAGCCGAACATCCCGAAGTTGGAACTGATGCGTTGTGAGATTTGAAATTAAAATTTTTATTAAACGATTGCGTAACTCTTTTATTATTTCCAGGCAGCTTTTCGATCGCTTCAAGGGTGTAGATTCTACGAACAAGAAATTCCTCAAACTCCTCGAATGTTGAAGGGTCACGATAACTGCTAATGGACTTTTCCCAATCTTTAGCCGTTTCTGAATCGAGCTTGCGAACAATCAAATAAACCAAAATATTATCCCAATACTTTATCGGACATCCCAACGACTCCAATGCCCCCAATGCTTCTTTAACTTCCCCGAGAAGTTTCTTCAATTCAGAAGCTGATTCAGTTTTAAGAGAGCGCGCCGACAACAATAGCGTTAATTGTGTGTCTACCATAACGCGACGATTTTCATAACGTTCTATCAATAACGTCCATGCCCGTTGAAAATTGTCGTTGGTAACTAATAAGTTCTTAAGTAATTGCGCGGGTTCATTAATAAGGCACCTTTTTAGGTAATGAAATTTCTCAACGTTGGAAATATCATCATTGGAATGTACCATTGAGAAAAACAAAGGACCGTAAAGATTCCAAAAGAAAAGTCTTTGCGTCCAAATACGCTTCCTCACAAACCGCGAATTGATCGTCCGAAAAGTATATAGTATCGGCATATTCGACTTTACAAGGGATTAATTTCTTATGAATATTAAAAAATTCATTCCAACTGACTTCTAGTCGATCAAGTCGACTTTTAAGATTGCTGGTTGTCCAGTTACCTCTCCCCATCTTTTTTGTATTGTCTATAACGCGAGAAATTGTACCGAAAAAGTCGTTTTGTTGCTCGAAAAGCGCGTTTATGTCTCTCTTTTTTTCTTCAGTAGACATCTTGAATGCGAAGAAATAAAATCTCGTTAGAAAATATCCGAACTAGAATAATTAACTCCGTACCGAAAGAAATTAGTTATAAATAATCTACAATATTAATCAGAATCGCCGCTAATTCGAAAAAGATGTCCGCAAGTTAAACCGTACGCACATCCGCGAGTTGATCCGGCTCGAAGGACCAAAAAATGTTCGAAAACAGTTCAAGAAAATTTGTTTAAAAAAAAAAGAAAATCGATTATTTAACGTTAACTCGAAAAAGTTTATAGTGAACGACAGAAAATTAAAGGTAAGTTCCGCGATATGATAATGTTTATAATTAAGTCTTACTCTTTTAATCAATGTTTAAATTTACACAAAGAATAACTCGTTTCACAAGGAAGAACTGATACACTTGAAGGCTGGACACAAAAGAGAATTTATTGAAAGACATAACTAGTTACATTACGCGTTTTGAAATTTCTGCGCACGCACCACTCAACACTCAAACAAAAATTAAAATAAATAAATGAATAAAAGTATTAATTTTGAAGTTATAAATTGAATTTTAAACAGCCATGTTTGAACTTTCTATCACTATTGTTCATATCACTAAGTTCCGATAATTCTGTCGACCATATATGTGATATTCAGGGGCCAAATGTCCTATTGGAGCATGTTGTAGATAAAAAACAAAATGTGCCCAAAACGTGATATTATGACGTTATACGCCGTTCTGAGCCATGTTTGAACTTTCTATCACTTTTGGTTCCGATAATTCTGTCGACCATATATGTGATATTCAGGGGCCAAATGTCATCTTGGAGATAAAAAACAAAATGTGCCCAAAACGTGATATTATGACTTTATACGCCGTTCTGAGCCATGTTTGAACTTTCTATCACTTTTGGTTCCGACAATTCTGTCGACCATATATGTGATATTCAGGGGCCAAATGTCATCTTGGAGCATGTTGGAGATAAAAAACAAAATGTGCCCAAAACGTGATATTATGACGTTATACGCCGTTCTGAGCCATGTTTGAACTTTCTATCACTTTTGGTTCCGATAATTCTGTTGGCCATATTTGTGATATTCAGGCGCCAAATGACATGTTGGACCATGTTGAAGATAAAAAACAAACTGTGCCCAAAACGTGATATTATGGCGTTATACGCCGTTCTGAGCCATCTTTGAACTTTCTATCACTTTTGGTTCCGATAATTCTGTCGACCATATATGTGATATTCAGGGGCCAAATGTCCTATTGGAGCATGTTGAAGATAAAAAACAAAATGTGTCCAAAACGTGATATTATGACGTTATACACCGTTCTGAGCCATGTTTGAACTTTCTATCACTTTTGGTTCCGATAATTCTGTTGACCATATTTGTGATATTTAGGCGCCAAATGTCATCTTTGAGCATGTTGGAGATAAAAAATAAAATGTGCCCAAAACGTGATATTATGACATTATACACCGTTCTGAGCCATGTTTGAACTTTGTATCACTTTTGGTTCCGATAATTCTGTCCACCATATATGTGATATTCAGGAGCCAAATGTCGTATTGGAGCATGTTGGAGATAAAAAACAAAATGTGTCCAAAACGTGATATTATGACGTAATACGCCGTTCTGAGCCATGTTTGAACTTTCTATCACTTTTGGTTCCGACAATTTTGTCGACCATATATGTGATATTCAGGGGCCAAATGTCCTATTGGAGCATGTTGAAGAAAAAAAACAAAATGTGCCCAAAACGTGATATTATGACGTAATACGCCGTTCTGAGCCATGTTTGAACTTTCTATCACTTTTGGTTCCGATAATTCTGTCGACCATATGTGAGATATTCAGGGGCCAAATGTCATCTTGGAGCATGTTGGAGATAAAAAACAAAATGTGCCCAAAACGTGATATTATGACGTTATACGCCGTTCTGAGCCATGTTTGAACTTTCTATCACTTTTGGTTCCGATAATTCTGTTGACTATATTTGTGATATTTAGGCGCCAAATGACATGTTGGAGGAGCATGTTGGAGATAAAAAATAAAATGTGCTCAAAACGTGATATTATGACGTTATACGCCGTTCTGAGCCATGTTTGAACTTTCTATCGCTTTTGGTTCCGATAATTCTGTTGACCATATTTGTGATATTCAGAGGCCAAATGTCATCTGGAGCATGTTGGAAATAAAAAAAAAATGTGCCCAAAACGTGATATTATGACGTTATACACCGTTCTGAGCCATGTTTGAACTTTGTATCACTTTTGGTTCCGATAATTCTGTCCACCATATATGTGATATTCAGGAGCCAAATGTCGTATTGGAGCATGTTGGAGATAAAAAACAAAATGTGCCCAAAACGTGATATTATGACGTTATACACCGTTCTGAGCCATGTTTGAACTTTGTATCACTTTTGGTTCCGATAATTCTGTCCACCATATATGTGATATTCAGGAGCCAAATGTCATCTTGGAGCATGTTGGAGATAAAAAACAAAATGTGCCCAAAACGTGATATTATGGCGTTATACGCCGTTCTGAGCCATGTGTAGCACTTCTTTTTAAACAAGCAAAAGGGCAAACAAAACACCAGACGATGTCAAGGTTACGTAAATGTTTACTTACCTCAGCCAGCCTTTAGACAGTGGAGACGGCGTGGATTTAAAGTAATATTCAAAGATGATAATGGGCGCCACGGACTTATATAAAACCTTTACGAACGTACTTGACCACACCCTAATCAAGTCCGAACTTAGAGTTACAGAAAGGAATGAGAACAAATAACCAACAACCACATTTGGAACTGAAGAAAGAGTATCTATATTATATGTAATCGTAGAAAAACATTCATGTATACACATGTAAATATACGTGGGTATATAAAAAAAAATATGTAATGACAATTGGAACAAAGTTCTCAAATTATAAGAATAAAGTTTATACAACTTAACCAAAATGTTGCTGTAATCGCATACAAAAAAAGAAAATATAGCACCCCCCTGTATCGTAAGTTACACAATTACGATCCTAACTTTATTTAGAATAAATGAACAAAAAAACATTATCGTGAAAACTTTTCAGATTGGCCAATTTGAACAGTAAGGGGATATCAAAAATAATCGATAAAAAAAGAATTATAACCCCAAATGCAATTACCCTTACAAAAATGTAAATAATAAAAAAAATACTTTGAATTGTCAAGACAACAAAAAAAGTTAACAATTAATATATCAGATTTTAGAAGTTGAGTAACTCTAACTTCTCTGATCAAAATTCAGATTTTATACAAAAAAAATAATAAAGTGATATTCACATAAAACAAAAAAAAATACAACTTAGCCTTAATCTTCTACGGGCCCAAACAGCATTCCACGGTTCCAATTCCAATCCAATTCAGAATAATCTTCTCCAAACAGATAACAAAGGTACCAAAATATTGAGGTTATGGATGACCCAAATCTGTCATCAACAGATTTCAAATGACTTTCAAACGACTTTCGATGGCGCAGTTTCAAGATGACGTTCTAAAAATTCTTCCACTAAAATTCTTTACCAAAGGGAAGATGATCTCGTCGATTGGTGGGTTGACAATCGTTCAACACGATTAAGACATTCCACGGAGGACCAAAACTACCGTAAACGCCTCCAATAAAATAACCTTCGTTGAAACGATGATGGCGTCGCTGTTAACGTACGTGATCCAGTTTTATATCCGCAATTGCGAGGTCGAAATTTATCGACTAATAATAGATACGGAAGTCCACAAATCCCATCAAATGGTCGAAGAACAATCCCAGTAAAAACCAAACTCAATGATTGATTCTTCAAAAGGACTAAACCATTCTAAAATTTAACTGAACCACTAACGACAGTGAGACAAGATCTTCTCGAGACCACGACCTTTTCTCGTCCCTCCCAAATCGCGACCGGAAACGTGATATTACGGCGTTATACGCCGTTCTGAGCCATGTTTGAACTTTCTATCACTTTTGGTTCCGATAATTCTGTTGACCATATTTGTGATATTCAGGGGCCAAATGTCATCTTGGAGCATGTTGGAGATAAAAAACAAAATGTGCCCAAAACGTGATATTATGACGTTATACGCCGTTCTGGGCCATGTTTGAACTTTCTATCACTTTTGGTTCCGATAATTCTGTCGACCATATATGTGATGTTCAGGCGCCAAATGTAACATTGGAGCATGTTAGAGATAAAAAACAAAATGTGCCCAAAACGTGATATTATGACGTTATACGCCGTTCTGAGCCATGTTTGAACTTTCTATCACTTTTGGTTCCGATAATTCTGTCGACCAGATATGTCATATTCAGGGGCCAAATGTCATCTTGGAGCATGTTGGAGATAAAAAACAAAATGTGCCCAAAACGTGATATTATGACGTTATACGCCGTTCTGAGCCATGTTTGAACTTTCTATCACTTTTCGTTCCGATAATTCTGTTGACCATATATGTGATGTTCAGGCGCCAATTGTAACATTGGAGCATGTTAGAGATAAAAAACAAAATGTGCCCAAAACGTGATATTATGACGTTATACGCCGTTCTGAGCCATGTTTGAACTTTCTATCAATTTTGGCTCCGATAATTCTGTCGACCATATTTGTGATATTCAGGGGCCAAATGTCATCTTGGAGCCTGTTGGAGATAAAAAACGAAATGTGCCCAAAACGTGATATTATGACGTTATACGCCGTTCTGAGCCATGTTTGAACTTTCTATCACTTTTGGTTTCGATAATTCGGTCGACCATATATGTGATATTCAGGGGCCAAATGTCATCTTGGAGCATGTTGGAGATAAAAAATAAAATGTGCCCAAAACGTGATATTATGACGTTATACGCCGTTCTGAGCCATGTTTGAACTTTGTATTACTTTTGGTTCCTATAATTCTGTCGACCATATATGTGATATTCAGGGGCCAAATGTCATCTTGGAGCATGTTGTAGATAAAAAATAAAATGTGCCCACAACGTGATATTATGACGTTATAAGCCGTTCTGAGCCATGTTTGAACTTTCTATCACTTTTGGTTCCGGTAATTCTGTTGACCATATTTGTGATATTCAGGGGCCAAATGTCATCTTGTAGCATGTTGGAGATAAAAAACAAAATGTGCCCAAAACGTGATATTATGACGTTATACGCCGTTCTGAGCCATGTTTGAACTTTCTATCAATTTTGGTTCCGATAATTCTGTCGACCATATTTGTGATATTCAGGGGCCAAATGTCATCTTGGAGCCTGTTGGAGATAAAAAACGAAATGTGCCCAAAACGTGATATTATGACGTTATACGCCGTTCTGAGCCATGTTTGAACTTTCTATCACTTTTGGTTTCGATAATTCGGTCGACCATATATGTGATATTCAGGGGCCAAATGTCATCTTGGAGCATGTTGGAGATAAAAAATAAAATGTGCCCAAAACGTGATATTATGACGTTATACGCCGTTCTGAGCCATGTTTGAACTTTGTATTACTTTTGGTTCCTATAATTCTGTCGACCATATATGTGATATTCAGGGGCCAAATGTCATCTTGGAGCATGTTGGAGATAAAAAATAAAATGTGCCCACAACGTGATATTATGACGTTATAAGCCGTTCTGAGCCATGTTTGAACTTTCTATCACTTTTGGTTCCGGTAATTCTGTTGACCATATTTGTGATATTCAGGGGCCAAATGTCATCTTGTAGCATGTTGGAGATAAAAAACAAAATGTGCCCAAAACGTGATATTATGACGTTATACGCCGTTCTGAGCCATGTTTGAACTTTCTATCACTTTTGGTTACGATAATTCTGTTGACCATATTTGTCATATTCAGGCGCCAAATGACATGTTGGAGGATGTTGGAGATAGAAAACAAAATGTGCGCAAAACGTGATATTATGACGTTATACGTCGTTCTGAGCCATGTTTGAACTTTCTATCACTTTTGGTTCCGATAATTCTGTTGACCATATTTGTGATATTCAGGGGCCAAATGACATGTTGGAGCATGTTGGAGATAGAAAACAAAATGTGCCCAAAACGTGATATTATGACGTTATACGCCGTTCTGAGCCATGTTTGAACTTTCTATCACTTTTGGTTCCGATAATTCTGTTGACCATATTTGTGATATTCAGGGGCCAAATGTCATCTTGGAGCATGTTGGAGATAGAAAACAAAATGTGCCCAAAACGTGATATTATGGCGTTATACGCCGTACTGAGCCATGTTTGAACTTTCTATCACTTTTGGTTCCGATAATTCTGTTGACCATATTTGTGATATTCAGGGGCCAAATGTCATCTTGGAGCATGTTGGAGATAAAAAACAAAATGTGCCCAAAACGTGATATTATGACGTTATACGCCGTTCTGGGCCATGTTTGAACTTTCTATCACTTTTGGTTCCGATAATTCTGTCGACCATATATGTGATGTTCAGGCGCCAAACGTAACATTGGAGCTTGTTAGAGATAAAAAACAAAATGTGCCCAAAACGTGATATTATGACGTTATACGCCGTTCTGAGCCATGTTTGAACTTTCTATCACTTTTGGTTCCGATAATTCTGTCGACCAGATATGTGATATTCAGGGGCCAAATGTCCTCTTGGAGCATGTTGGAGATAAAAAACAAAATGTGCCCAAAACGTGTTATTATGACGTTATACGCCGTTCTGAGCCATGTTTGAACTTTCTATCACTTTTGGTTCCGATAATTCTGTTGACCATATTTGTGATATTCAGGCGCCAAATGACATGTTGGAGCATGTTGGGGATAAAAAGCAAAATGTGCCCAAAACGTGATATTATGACGTTATACGCCGTTCTGAGCCATGTTTGAACTTTCTATCACTTTTGGTTCCGATAATTCTGTCGACCAGATATGTGATATTCAGGGGCCAAATGTCCTCTTGGAGCATGTTGGAGATAAAAAACAAAATGTGCCCAAAACGTGTTATTATGACGTTATACGCCGTTCTGGGCCTTGTTTGAACTTTCTATCACTTTTGGTTCCGATAATTCTGTTGACCATATTTGTGATATTCAGGCGCCAAATGACATGTTGGAGCATGTTGGGGATAAAAAGCAAAATGTGCCCAAAACGTGATATTATGACGTTATACGCCGTTCTGGGCCATGTTTGAACTTTCTATCACTTTTGGTTCCGATAATTCTGTTGACCATATTTGTGATATTCAGGCGCCAAATGTCCTCTTGGAGCATGTTGGAGATAAAAAACTAAATGTGCCGTTCAGAACGCCGTTATACGTCGGTCTGAACCATGTTTGAACTTTCTATCACTTTTGGTTCCGATAATTCTGTCGACCATATATGTGATGTTCAGGCGCCAAATGTAACATTGGAGCATGTTAGAGATAAAAAACAAAATGTGCCCAAAACGTGATATTATGGCGTTATACGCCGTTCTGAGCCATGTTTGAACGTTCTATCACTTTTGGTTCCGATAATTCTGTTGACCATATTTGTGATATTCAGGGGCCAAATGTCATCTTGGAGCATGTTGGAGATAAAAAATAAAATGTGCCCAAAACGTGATATTATGACGTTATACGCCGTTCTGAGCCATGTTTGAACTTTCTATCACTTTTGGTTCCGATAATTCTGTCGACCATATATGTGATGTTCAGGCGCCAAATGTAACATTGGAGCATGTTAGAGATAAAAAACAAAATGTGCCCAAAACCTGATATTATGACGTTATACGCCGTTCTGAGCCATGTTTGAACTTTCTATCACTTTTGGTTCCGATAATTCTGTTGACAATATGTAACGGTTCCGTTCGAGGTTATTGAATTTCCTTGTGATTTGTCTGTAATTGTTAGAAGTCGGGGAATTATATACCATTTTGTTTATTTACCTTGTTATAATTTTTGTTTTTTTGTTACAGCAACCCGAACTTGGAAACACTTGAAAATCCTTTCCTTTTCACCACTTTTCTTAAATCCTTTCCTTTCGCTCATTTTAAACGCCTTTTTCTTTTTCATTACCTTCATTACAATCACACAATAAATCTTAACCTTAAAACTTTTCTTTTTCTCTTCTTCATTACTATCATGAATTTTGTTTACATTTTTAAGTTCGGACTGTCAATAATAGAGGGAGGGAGTGATTTTGAATTCTTGGCATCGCGCGATTTTATAACGAGTTTTTTGGTTAAAATCTTGGGAAATGAATACCCGTGCACGATTTTACTCTTCCTCTTTTGAAACCAGCCTTTGTAGTGTTTGGATGGTTAACAAGAATTTTAAGTCGACATTTTGGTATAATTCTGTGTAGAATTTTGGATCGATTTATATCCGTATTTTTCGGGATCTGAGTTAATTAATCCTTTAATTTTTCGTTTGGAAATTATTCAACGATTACGGTTTCACCGGATTTATTGCACATTTTTACAAAGATTATTCATTTTGCTGGCTAAAACCTCATACCACCTTGAGGTAGGTTTTTCTTTTTACATTTTCTTTAATTTTAGCTTAATACTAACTTAAACCTAAATTCATTTAAACTCCTTTCACACTACATAAAATCATCCATCCCTACATTCTTGCCTAATTATCTATTTACATTTTTCTTTCTTTTTTTACACGCTAGGTTTTTTTTCTTAGAGCCTTATTCCTTATATAAGTTCTTGGGAAATCTCCCATCCTGGAAACAAGTACTACCTGGAATAAAGAAGTAAATTAGAATCCACATAACCCAAGTTTCCTGTACTTACCATCGAACAAGTGTTTCCAAAGGAGGTTTGCTGGATTTTGTTGCTGTATCTACGTATAATTGTTGTCATCGTGAAGTCATCAACCTTCGTTCAAAAGAGTCTGGAATAAAGGTCAGAATTTTCCTTTTTATACAAAAAGAATATCAGTGTGGTTAGATACTTTTGTATTTTTTATAAAGTAAGATTTTCTTTTGTACTTACCATTTAATTTTTTTGTTAACTTCACTGGTTCATTTTGTTCATTTCACTTTAAACCAGTTCTTTATTATTATTATCTCATTTTAATTGCAATTAATTTTTCTTATAAAGTTATCGGATTTATTAGGGGTGTTATTAATTTCGGTATTGATTTCGATTTTGTTTTCTTTTCCGTTCGCCTGATCGAGCGCTCGGGTCAATCGGGGACGTGTCGCGATCATTATTTAGATTTGTTTTAATTTTGTTTTATTCACTTCATTATTATTTTCCTTCTCTTTTACCCCCCTAATTATTCGGTATTTTTTTTGAACAATTTCCGATATTTTATTTACTACTTATATACTTTATATTTTGTTTTACCATATTTTTTTTTTCCTTAATAAATTTGTTTTTATATGGTATATGATTTCGCGATTTCTTTGTGTTTTGTTATATGTTGGTGTTGTCGAACCTTTTCCCTTCCAGCCCTCTTCGCAGTTAGAACGATCTGTAACTGAAACTGCGTGGCGCCTTATAAATTCAAACCCACCCCATCTTCACTGGGAAGCCGAGGTGTTGCAGATCTGTATTTTTTTCAAAAGGGGTTCGATTGTGTTGTTGTCGATTTGTTGAAAAGTCGCCACAAATATTTGTGATATTCAGGCGCCAAATGACATGTTGGAGCATGTTGGAGATAAAAAACTAAATGTGCCGTTCAGAACGCCGTTATACGTCGTTCTGAACCATGTTTGAACTTTCTATCACTTTTGGTTCCGATAATTCTGTCGACCATATATGTGATGTTCAGGCGCCAAATGTAACATTGGAGCATGTTAGAGATAAAAAACAAAATGTGCCCAAAACGTGATATTATGGCGTTATACGCCGTTCTGAGCCATGTTTGAACTTTCTATCACTTTTGGTTCCGATAATTCTGTTGACCATATTTGTGATATTCAGGGGCCAAATGTCATCTTGGAGCATGTTGGAGATAAAAAATAAAATGTGCCCAAAACGTGATATTATGACGTTATACGCCGTTCTGAGCCATGTTTGAACTTTCTATCACTTTTGGTTCCGATAATTCTGTCGACCATATATGTGATGTTCAGGCGCCAAATGTAACATTGGAGCATGTTAGAGATAAAAGCAAAATGTGATCAAACTTGATATTATGGCGTTATACGCAGTTCTGAGCAATGCTTGAACTTTCTATCACTTTTGGTTCCGATAATTCTCTTGACCATATTTGTGATATTCAGGCGCCAAATGACATGTTGGAGCATGTTGAAGATAAAAAACAAAATGTACCCAAAACGTGATATTATGACGTTATACGCCGTTCTGAGCCATGTTTGAACTTTCTATCACTTTTGGTTCCGATAATTCTGTTGACCATATTTGTGATATTCAGGCCCCAAATGACATGTTGGAGCATGTTGGAGATAAAAAACAAAATGTGCCCAAAACGTGATATTATGGCGTTATACGCTGTTCTGAGCCATGTTTGAACTTTCTAGCACTTTTGGTTCCGATAATTCTGTTGACCATATATGTGATGCTCAGGCGCCAAATGTACCATTGGAGCATGTTAGAGATAAAAAACAAAATGTGATCAAAACATGATATTATGGCGTTATACGCCGTTCTGAGCCATGTTTGAACTTTCTATCACTTTTGGTTCCGATAATTCTCTTGACCATATTTGTGATATTCAGGCGCCAAATAACATGTTGGAGCATGTTGTAGATAAAAAACAAAATGTGCCCAAAACGTGATATTATGACGTTATACGCCGTTCTGGACCATGTTTGAACTTTCTATCACTTTTGGTTCCGATAATTCTGTTGACCATATTTGTCATATTCAGGCGCCAAATGACATGTTGCAGCATGTTGGAGATAGAAAACAAAATGTGCCCAAAACGTGATATTATCACGTTATACGCCGTTCTGAGCCATGTTTGAACTTTCTATCACTTTTGGTTCCGATAATTGTGTCGACCACATATGTGATGTTCAGGCGCCAAATTCAACATTGGAGCATGTTGGAGATAAAAAACAAAATGTGCCCAAAACGTGATATTATGACGTTATACGCCGTTCTGAGCCATGTTTGAACTTTCTATCACTTTTGGTTACGATAATTCTGTTGACCATATTTGTCATATTCAGGCGCCAAATTTAACATTGGAGCATGTTGGAGATAAAAAACAAAATGTGCCCAATACGTGATATTATGGCGTTATACGCCGTTCTGAGCCATGTTTGTACTTTCTATTACTTTTGGTTCCGATAATTCTGTTGACCATATTTGTGATATTCAGGCGCCAAATAAAATGTTGGAGCATGTTGAAGATAAAAAACAAAATGTGCCCAAACTTGATATTATGACGTTATACGCCGTTCTGAGCCATGTTTGAACTTTCTATCACTTTTGGTGTCGATAATTCTGTCGACCATATTTGTGATATTCAGGCGCCAAATGACATGTTGGAGCATGTTGGAGATAAAAAACAAAATGTGCCCAAAACGTGATATTATGACGTTATACGCCGTTCTGAGCCATGTTTGAACTTTCTATCACTTTTCGTTCCGATAATTCTGTTGACCATATTTGTGATATTCAGGCGCCAAATAACATGTTTTAGCATGTTGAAGATAAAAAACAAAATGTGCCCAAAACGTGATATGATGACGTTATACGCGGTTCTGAGCCATGTTTGAATTTTCTATCACTTGTGGTTCCGATAATTCTGTTGACCATATTTGTGATATTCAGGGGTCAAATGTCATCTTGGAGCATATTGGAGATAAAAAACAAAATGTGCCCAAAACGTGATATTATGACGTTATACGCCGTTCTGAGCCATGTTTGAACTTTCTATCACTTTTGGTTCCGATAATTCTGTCGACCATATATGTGATGTTCAGGCTCCAAATGACATGTTGGAGCATGTTAGAGATAGAAAACAAAATGTGCCCAAAACGTGATATTATCACGTTATACGCCGTTCTGAGCCATGTTTGAACTTTCTATCACTTTTGGTTCCGATAATTGTGTCGACCACATATGTGATGTTCAGGCGCCAAATTCAACATTGGAGCATGTTGGAGATAAAAAACAAAATGTGCCCAAAACGTGATATTATGACGTTATACGCCGTTCTGAGCCATGTTTGAACTTTCTATCACTTTTGGTTACGATAATTCTGTTGACCATATTTGTCATATTCAGGCGCCAAATTTAACATTGGAGCATGTTGGAGATAAAAAACAAAATGTGCCCAATACGTGATATTATGGCGTTATACGCCGTTCTGAGCCATGTTTGTACTTTCTATTACTTTTGGTTCCGATAATTCTGTTGACCATATTTGTGATATTCAGGCGCCAAATAAAATGTTGGAGCATGTTGAAGATAAAAAACAAAATGTGCCCAAACTTGATATTATGACGTTATACGCCGTTCTGAGCCATGTTTGAACTTTGTATCACTTTTGGTTCCGATAATTCTGTTGACCATATTTGTGATATTCAGGGGCCAAATGTCATCTTGGAGCATGTTGGTGATAAAAAACAAAATGTGCCCAAAACGTGATATTATGACGTTATACGCCGTTCTGAGCCATGTTTGAACTTTCTATCACTTTTGGTTCCGATAATTCTGTCGACCATATTTGTGATATTCAGGCGCCAAATGACATGTTGGAGCATGTTGGAGATAAAAAACAAAATGTGCCCAAAACGTGATATTATGACGTTATACGCCGTTCTGAGCCATGTTTGAACTTTCGATCACTTTTCGTTCCGATAATTCTGTTGACCATATTTGTGATATTCAGGCGCCAAATAACATGTTTTAGCATGTTGAAGATAAAAAACAAAATGTGCCCAAAACGTGATATGATGACGTTATACGCGGTTCTGAGCCATGTTTGAACTTTCTATCACTTTTGGTTCCGATAATTCTGTCGACCATATTTGTGATATTCAGGCGCCAAATGACATGTTGGAGTATGTTGGAGATAAAAAACAAAATGTGCCCAAAACGTGATATTATTACGTTATACGCCGTTCTGAGCCATGTTTGAACTTTCTATCACTTTTCGTTCCGATAATTCTGTTGACCATATTTGTGACATTCAGGCGCCAAATAACATGTTTTAGCATGTTAAAGATAAAAAACAAAATGTGCCCAAAACGTGATATGATGACGTTTTACGCGGTTCTGAGCTATGTTTGAATTTTCTATCACTTTTGGTTCCGATAATTCTGTTGACCATATTTGTGATATTCAGGGGTCAAATGTCATCTTGGAGCATGTTGGAGATAAAAAACAAAATGTGCCCAAAACGTGATATTATGACGTTATACGCCGTTCTGAGCCATGTTTGAACTTTCTATCACTTTTGGTTCCGATAATTCTGTCGACCATATTTGTGATGTTCAGGCTCCAAATGACATGTTGGAGCATGTTAGAGATAGAAAACAAAATGTGCCCAAAACGTGATATTATGGAGTTATACGCCTTTCTGAGCCATGTTTGAACTTTCTATCACTTTTGGTTCCGATAAATCTGTCGACCATATTTGTGATATTCAGGCGCCAAATGACATGTTGGAGCATGTTGGAGATAAAAAACAAAATGTGCCCAAAACGTGATATTATGACGTTATACGCCGTTCTGAGCCATGTTTGAACTTTCTATCACTTTTCGCTCCGATAATTCTGTTGACCATATTTGTGATATTCAGGCGCCAAATAACATGTTTTAGCATGTTGAAGATAAAAAACAAAATGTGCCCAAAACATGATATGATGACGTTATACGCGGTTCTGAGCCATGTTTGAACTTTCTATCACTTTTGGTTCCGATAATTCTGTTGACCATATTTGTAATATTCAGGGGCCAAATGTCATCTTGGAGCATGTTGGAGATAGAAAACAAAATGTGCCCAAAACGTGATATTATGGCGTTATACGCCGTTCTGAGCCATGTTTGAACTTTTTATTACTTTTGGTTCCGACAATTCTGTCGACCATATATGTGATATTCAGGGGCCAAATGTCATCTTGGAGCATGTTGGAGATAGAAAACAAAATGTGCCCAAAACGTGATATTATGGCGTTATAAGCCGTTCTGAGCCATGTTTGAACTTTTTATCACTTTTGGTTCCGATAATTCTGTTGACCATATTTGTGATATTCAGGGGCCAAATATCATCTTGGAGCATGTTGGAGATAAAAAACAAAATGTGCCCAAAACGTGATATTATGACGTTATACGCCGTTCTGGGCCATGTTTGAACTTTCTATCACTTTTGGTTCCGATAATTCTGTCGACCATATATGTGATGTTCAGGCGCCAAATGTAACATTGGAGCATGTTAGAGATAAAAAACAAAATGTGCCCAAAACGTGATATTATGACGTTATACGCCGTTCTGAGCCATGTTTGAACTTTCTATCACTTTTCGTTCCGATAATTCTGTTGACCATATTTGTGATATTCAGGCGCCAAATAACATGTTTTAGCATGTTGAAGATAAAAAACAAAATGTGCCCAAAACGTGATATGATGACGTTATACGCGGTTCTGAGCCATGTTTGAATTTTCTATCACTTTTGGTTCCGATAATTCTGTTGACCATATTTGTGATATTCAGGGGTCAAATGTCATCTTGGAGCATATTGGAGATAAAAAACAAAATGTGCCCAAAACGTGATATTATGACGTTATACGCCGTTCTGAGCCATGTTTGAACTTTCTATCACTTTTGGTTCCGATAATTCTGTCGACCATATATGTGATGTTCAGGCTCCAAATGACATGTTGGAGCATGTTAGAGATAGAAAACAAAATGTGCCCAAAACGTGATATTATGGCGTTATACGCCGTTCTGAGCCATGTTTGAACTTTCTATCACTTTTGGTTCCGATAAATCTGTCGACCATATTTGTGATATTCAGGCGCCAAATGACATGTTGGAGCATGTTGGAGATAAAAAACAAAATGTGAACAAAACGTGATATTATGACGTTATACGCCGTTCTGAGCCATGTTTGAACTATCTATCACTTTTCGTTCCGATAATTCTGTTGACCATATTTGTGATATTCAGGGGCCACATGTCATCTTGGAGCATGTTGGAGATAAAAAACAAAATGTGCCCAAAACGTGATATTATGACGTTATACGCCGTTCTGAGCCATGTTTGAACTTTCTATCACTTTTGGTTCCGATAATTCTGTTGACCATATTTGTGATGTTCAGGCGCCAAATGACATGTTGGAGATAAAAAACAAAATGTGCCCAAAACGTGATATTATGACGTTATACGCCGTTCTGAGCCATGTTTGAACTTTCTATCACTTTTGGTGTCGATAATTCTGTCGACCATATTTGTGATATTCAGGCGCCAAATGACATGTTGGAGCATGTTGGAGATAAAAAACAAAATGTGCCCAAAACGTGATATTATGACGTTATACGCCGTTCTGAGCCATGTTTGAACTTTCTATCACTTTTCGTTCCGATAATTCTGTTGACCATATTTGTGATATTCAGGCGCCAAATAACATGTTTTAGCATGTTGAAGATAAAAAACAAAATGTGCCCAAAACGTGATATGATGACGTTATACGCGGTTCTGAGCCATGTTTGAATTTTCTATCACTTGTGGTTCCGATAATTCTGTTGACCATATTTGTGATATTCAGGGGTCAAATGTCATCTTGGAGCATATTGGAGATAAAAAACAAAATGTGCCCAAAACGTGATATTATGACGTTATACGCCGTTCTGAGCCATGTTTGAACTTTCTATCACTTTTGGTTCCGATAATTCTGTCGACCATATATGTGATGTTCAGGCTCCAAATGACATGTTGGAGCATGTTAGAGATAGAAAACAAAATGTGCCCAAAACGTGATATTAGGACGTTATACGCCGTTCTGAGCCATGTTTGAACTTTCTATCACTTTTCGTTCCGATAATTCTGTTGACCATATTTGTGATATTCAGGCGCCAAATAACATGTTTTAGCATGTTGAAGATAAAAAACAAAATGTGCCCAAAACGTGATATTATGACGTTATACGCCGTTCTGAGCCATGTTTGATCTTTCTATCACTTTTGGTTCCGATAATTCTGTCGACCATATATGTGATGTTCAGGCGCCAATTGTAACATTGGAGCATGTTAGAGATAAAAAACAAAATGTGCCCAAAACGTGATATTATGACGCTATACGCCGTTCTGAGCCATGTTTGAACTTTCTATTACTTTTGGTTCCGATAATTGTGTCGACCATATATGTGATGTTCAGGCTCCAAATGACATGTTGGAGCATGTTAGAGATAGAAAACAAAATTTGCCCAAAACGTGATATTATGGCGTTATACGCCGTTCTGAGCCATGTTTGAACTTTCTATCACTTTTGGTTCCGATAATTCTGTTGACCATATTTGTGATATTCAGACGCCAAATGACATGTTGGAGTTTGTTGGAGATAAAAAACAAAATGTGCCCAAGACGTGATATTATGACGTTATACGCCGTTCTGAGCCATGTTTGAACTTTCTATCACTTTTGGTTCCGATAATTCTATTGACCATATTTGTGATATTCAGGCCCCAAATGACATGTTGGAGCATGTTGGAGACAAAAAACAAAATGTGCCCAAAACGTGATATTATGACGTTATACGCCGTTCTGAGCCATGTTTGAACTTTCTATCAATTTTGGTTCCGATAATTCTGTTGACCATATTTGTGATATTCAGGCATCAAATGACATGTTGGAGCATGTTGAAGATAAAAAACAAAATGTGCCCAAAACGTGATATTATGGCGTTATACGCCGTTCTGAGCCATGTTTGAACTTTCTATCAATTTTGGTTCCGATAATTCTGTTGACCATATTTGTGATATTCAGGCGCCAAATGACATGTTGGAGCATGTTGGAGATAAAAAACAAAATGTGCCCAAAACGTGATATTATGACGTTATACGCCGTTCTGAGCCATGTTTTAACTTTCTATCACTTTTCGTTCCGATAATTCTGTTGACCATATTTGTGATATTCAGGCGCCAAATAACATGTTTTAGCATGTTGAAGATAAAAAACAAAATGTGCCCAAAACGTGATATTATGACGTTATACGCCGTTCTGAGCCATGTTTGAACTTTGTATCACTTTTGGTTCCGATAATTCTGTTGACCATATTTGTGATATTCAGGGGCCAAATGTCATCTTGGAGCATGTTGGAGATAAAAAACAAAATGTGCCCAAAACGTGATATTATGACGTTATACGCCGTTCTGAGCCATGTTTGAACTTTCTATCACTTTTGGTTCCGATAATTCTGTTGACCATATTTGTGATGTTCAGGCGGCCAAATGACATGTTGGAGCATGTTGGAGATAAAAAACAAAATGTGCCCAAAACGTGATATTATGACGTTATACGCCGTTCTGAGCAATGTTTGAACTTTCTATCACTTTTGGTGCCGATAATTCTGTCGACCATATTTGTGATATTCAGGCGCCAAATGACATATTGGAGCATGTTGGAGATAAAAAGCAAAATGTGCCCAAAACGTGATATTATGACGTTATACGCCGTTCTGAGCCATGTTTGAACTTTCTATCACTTTTCGTTCCGATAATTCTGTTGACCATATTTGTGATATTCAGGCGCCAAATAACATGTTTTAGCATGTTGAAGATAAAAAACAAAATGTGCCCAAAACGTGATATGATGACGTTATACGCGGTTCTGAGCCATGTTTGAATTTTCTATCACTTTTGGTTCCGATAAATCTGTCGACCATATTTGTGATATTCAGGCGCCAAATGACATGTTGGAACATGTTGGAGATAAAAAACAAAATGTGCCCAAAACGTGATATTATGACGTTATACGCCGTTCTGAGCCATGTTTGAAGTTTCTATCACTTTTCGTTCCGATAATTCTGTTGACCATATTTGTGATATTCAGGCGCCAAATAACATGTTTTAGCATGTTGAAGATAAAAAACAAAATGTGCCCAAAACGTGTTATGATGACGTTATACGCGGTTCTGAGCCATGTTTGAATTTTCTATCACTTTTGGTTCCGATAATTCTGTTGACCATATTTGTGATATTCAGGGGTCAAATGTCATCTTGGAGCATATTGGAGATAAAAAACAAAATGTGCCCAAAACGTGATATTATGATGTTATACGCCGTTCTGAGTCATGTTTGAACTTTCTATCACTTTTGGCTCCGATAATTCTGTCGACCATATATGTGATGTTCAGGCTCCAAATGACATGTTGGAGCATGTTAGAGATAGAAAACAAAATGTGCCCAAAACGTGATATTATGGCGTTATACGCCGTTCTGAGCCATGTTTGAACTTTCTATCACTTTTGGTTCCGATAAATCTGTCGACCATATTTGTGATATTCAGGCGCCAAATGACATGTTGGAGCATGTTGGAGATAAAAAACAAAATGTGCCCAAAACGTGATATTATGACGTTATACGCCGTTCTGAGCCATGTTTGAACTTTCTATCACTTTTCGTTCCGATAATTCTGTTGACCATATTTGTGATATTCAGGGGCCAAATGTCATCTTGGAGCATGTTGGAGATAAAAAACAAAATGTGCCCAAAACGTGATATTATGACGTTATACGCCGTTCTGAGCCATGTTTGATCTTTCTATGACTTTTGGTTCCGATAATTCTGTCGACCATATTTGTGATATTCAGGCATCAAATGACATGTTGGAGCATGTTGAAGATAAAAAACAAAATGTGCCCAAAACGTGATATTATGGCGTTATACGCCGTTCTGAGCCATGTTTGAACTTTCTATCAATTTTGGTTCCGATAATTCTGTTGACCATATTTGTGATATTCAGGCGCCAAATGACATGTTGGAGCATGTTGGAGATAAAAAACAAAATGTGCCCAAAACGTGATATTATGACGTTATACGCCGTTCTGAGCCATGTTTTAACTTTCTATCACTTTTGGTTCCGATAATTCTATTGACCATATTTGTGATATTCAGGCCCCAAATGACATGTTGGAGCATGTTGGAGACAAAAAACAAAATGTGCCCAAAACGTGATATTATGACGTTATACGCCGTTCTGAGCCATGTTTGAACTTTCTATCAATTTTGGTTCCGATAATTCTGTTGACCATATTTGTGATATTCAGGGGTCAAATGTCATCTTGGAGCATATTGGAGATAAAAAACAAAATGTGCCCAAAACGTGATATTATGACGTTATACGCCGTTCTGAGCCATGTTTTAACTTTCTATCACTTTTCGTTCCGATAATTCTGTTGACCATATTTGTGATATTCAGGGGCCAAATGTCATCTTGGAGCATGTTGGAGATAAAAAACAAAATGTGCCCAAAACGTGATATTATGACGTTATACGCCGTTCTGAGCCATGTTTGATCTTTCTATCACTTTTGGTTCCGATAATTCTGTCGACCATATATGTGATGTTCAGGCGCCAATTGTAACATTGGAGCATGTTGAAGATAAAAAACAAAATGTGCCCAAAACGTGATATTATGACGTTATACGCCGTTCTGAGCCATGTTTGAACTTTCTATCAATTTTGGTTCCGATAATTCTGTTGACCATATTTGTGATATTCAGGCGCCAAATGACATGTTGGAGCATGTTGGAGATAAAAAACAAAATGTGCTCAAAACGTGATATTATGACGTTATACGCCGTTCTGAGCCATGTTTTAACTTTCTATCACTTTTGGTTCCGATAATTCTATTGACCATATTTGTGATATTCAGGCCCCAAATGACATGTTGGAGCATGTTGGAGACAAAAAACAAAATGTGCCCAAAACGTGATTATTATGACGTTATACGCCGTTCTGAGCCATGTTTGAACTTTCTATCAATTTTGGTTCCGATAATTCTGTTGACCATATTTGTGATATTCAGGCATCAAATGACATGTTGGAGCATGTTGAAGATAAAAAACAAAATGTGCCCAAAACGTGATATTATGGCGTTATACGCCGTTCTGAGCCATGTTTGAACTTTCTATCAATTTTGGTTCCGATAATTCTGTTGACCATATTTGTGATATTCAGGCGCCAAATGACATGTTGGAGCATGTTGGAGATAAAAAACAAAATGTGCCCAAAACGTGATATTATGACGTTATACGCCGTTCTGAGCCATGTTTTAACTTTCTATCACTTTTCGTTCCGATAATTCTGTTGACCATATTTGTGATATTCAGGCGCCAAATAACATGTTTTAGCATGTTGAAGATAAAAAACAAAATGTGCCCAAAACGTGATATTATGACGTTATACGCCGTTCTGAGCCATGTTTGAACTTTGTATCACTTTTGGTTCCGATAATTCTGTTGACCATATTTGTGATATTCAGGGGCCAAATGTCATCTTGGAGCATGTTGGAGATAAAAAACAAAATGTGCCCAAAACGTGATATTATGACGTTATACGCCGTTCTGAGCCATGTTTGATCTTTCTATCACTTTTGGTTCCGATAATTCTGTCGACCATATATGTGATGTTCAGGCGCCAATTGTAACATTGGAGCATGTTGAAGATAAAAAACAAAATGTGCCCAAAACGTGATATTATGACGTTATACGCCGTTCTGAGCCATGTTTGAACTTTCTATCAATTTTGGTTCCGATAATTCTGTTGACCATATTTGTGATATTCAGGCGCCAAATGACATGTTGGAGCATGTTGGAGATAAAAAACAAAATGTGCCCAAAACGTGATATTATGACGTTATACGCCGTTCTGAGCCATGTTTTAACTTTCTATCACTTTTGGTTCCGATAATTTTATTGACCATATTTGTGATATTCAGGCCCCAAATGACATGTTGGAGCATGTTGGAGACAAAAAACAAAATGTGCCCAAAACGTGATATTATGACGTTATACGCCGTTCTGAGCCATGTTTGAACTTTCTATCAATTTTGGTTCCGATAATTCTGTTGACCATATTTGTGATATTCAGGCATCAAATGACATGTTGGAGCATGTTGAAGATAAAAAACAAAATGTGCCCAAAACGTGATATTATGGCGTTATACGCCGTTCTGAGCCATGTTTGAACTTTCTATCAATTTTGGTTCCGATAATTCTGTTGACCATATTTGTGATATTCAGGCGCCAAATGACATGTTGGAGCATGTTGGAGATAAAAAACAAAATGTGCCCAAAACGTGATATTATGACGTTATACGCCGTTCTGAGCCATGTTTTAACTTTCTATCACTTTTCGTTCCGATAATTCTGTTGACCATATTTGTGATATTCAGGCGCCAAATAACATGTTTTAGCATGTTGAAGATAAAAAACAAAATGTGCCCAAAACGTGATATTATGACGTTATACGCCGTTCTGAGCCATGTTTGAACTTTGTATCACTTTTGGTTCCGATAATTCTGTTGACCATATTTGTGATATTCAGGGGCCAAATGTCATCTTGGAGCATGTTGGAGATAAAAAACAAAATGTGCCCAAAACGTGATATTATGACGTTATACGCCGTTCTGAGCCATGTTTGAACTTTCTATCACTTTTGGTTCCGATAATTCTGTTGACCATATTTGTGATGTTCAGGCGGCCAAATGACATGTTGGAGCATGTTGGAGATAAAAAACAAAATGTGCCCAAAACGTGATATTATGACGTTATACGCCGTTCTGAGCAATGTTTGAACTTTCTATCACTTTTGGTGCCGATAATTCTGTCGACCATATTTGTGATATTCAGGCGCCAAATGACATATTGGAGAATGTTGGAGATAAAAAACAAAATGTGCCCAAAACGTGATATTATGACGTTATACGCCGTTCTGAGCCATGTTTGAACTTTCTATCACTTTTCGTTCCGATAATTCTGTTGACCATATTTGTGATATTCAGGCGCCAAATAACATGTTTTAGCATGTTGAAGATAAAAAACAAAATGTGCCCAAAACGTGATATGATGACGTTATACGCGGTTCTGAGCCATGTTTGAATTTTCTATCACTTTTGGTTCCGATAAATCTGTCGACCATATTTGTGATATTCAGGCGCCAAATGACATGTTGGAACATGTTGGAGATAAAAAACAAAATGTGCCCAAAACGTGATATTATGACGTTATACGCCGTTCTGAGCCATGTTTGAAGTTTCTATCACTTTTCGTTCCGATAATTCTGTTGACCATATTTGTGATATTCAGGCGCCAAATAACATGTTTTAGCATGTTGAAGATAAAAAACAAAATGTGCCCAAAACGTGTTATGATGACGTTATACGCGGTTCTGAGCCATGTTTGAATTTTCTATCACTTTTGGTTCCGATAATTCTGTTGACCATATTTGTGATATTCAGGGGTCAAATGTCATCTTGGAGCATATTGGAGATAAAAAACAAAATGTGCCCAAAACGTGATATTATGATGTTATACGCCGTTCTGAGTCATGTTTGAACTTTCTATCACTTTTGGCTCCGATAATTCTGTCGACCATATATGTGATGTTCAGGCTCCAAATGACATGTTGGAGCATGTTGGAGATAAAAAACAAAATGTGCCCAAAACGTGATATTATGACGTTATACGCCGTTCTGAGCCATGTTTGAACTTTCTATCACTTTTGGTTGCGATAAATCTGTCGACCATATTTGTGATATTCAGGCGCCAAATGACATGTTGGAGCATGTTGGAGATAAAAAACAAAATGTGCCCAAAACGTGATATTATGACGTTATACGCCGTTCTGAGCCATGTTTGAACTTTCTATCACTTTTCGTTCCGATAATTCTGTTGACCATATTTGTGATATTCAGGGGCCAAATGTCATCTTGGAGCATGTTGGAGATAAAAAACAAAATGTGCCCAAAACGTGATATTATGACGTTATACGCCGTTCTGAGCCATGTTTGATCTTTCTATCACTTTTGGTTCCGATAATTCTGTCGACCATATATGTGATGTTCAGGCGCCAATTGTAACATTGGAGCATGTTGAAGATAAAAAACAAAATGTGCCCAAAACGTGATATTATGACGTTATACGCCGTTCTGAGCCATGTTTGAACTTTCTATCACTTTTGGTTCCGATAATTCTGTTGACCATTTTTGTGAAATTCAGGCGCCAAATGACATCTTGGAGCATGTTGGTGATAAAAAATAAAATGTGCCCAAAACGAGATATTATGGCGTTATACGCCGTTCTGAGCCATGTTTGAACTTTATATCAATTTTGGTTCCGATATTTCTGTTGACCATATTTGTGATATTCAGGCGTCAAATGACATGTTGGAGCATGTTGAAGATAAAAAACAAAATGTGCCCAAAACGTGATATTATGGCGTTATACGCCGTTCTGAGCCATGTTTGAACTTTCTATCACTTTTGGTTCCGATAATTCTGTTGACCATTTTTGTGAAATTCAGGCGCCAAATGACATCTTGGAGCATGTTGGAGATAAAAAACAAAATGTGCCCAAAACGTGATATTATGACGTCATACGCCGTTCTGAGCCATGTTTGAACTTTCTATCCCTTTTGGTTCCGATAATTCTGTCGACCATATATGTGATGTTCAGGCGCCAAATGTAACATTGGAGCATGTTAGAGATAAAAAACAAAATGTGATCAAAACATGATATTATGGCGTTATACGCCGTTCTGAGCCATGTTTGAACTTTCCATCACTTTTGGTTCCGATAATTCTCTTGACCATATTTGTGATATTCAGGCGCCAAATGACATGTTGGAGCATGTTGGAGATAAAAAACAAAATGTGCCCAAAACGTGATATTATGGCGTTATACGCCGTTCTGAGCCATGTTTGAACTTTCTATCACTTTTGGTTCCGATAATTTTGTTGACCATATTTGTGATATTCAGGGGCCAAATGTCATCTTGGAGCATGTTGGAGATAAAAAACAAAATGTGCACTAAACGTGATATTATGACGTCATACGCCGTTCTGAGCCATGTTTGAACTTTGTATCACTTTTGGTTCCGATAATTCTGTCGACCATATATGTGATATTCAGGGGCCAAATGTCATCTTGGAGCATGTTGGAGATAAAAAACAAAATGTGCATAAAACGTGATATTATGACGTTACACGCCGTTCTGGGCCATGTTTGAACTTTTTATCACTTTTGGTTCCGACAATTCTGTTGACCATATTTGTGATATTCAGGCGCCAAAAGACATCTTGGAGCATGTTGGAGATAAAAAATAAAATGTGCCCAAAACGAGATATTATGGCGTTATACGCCGTTCTGAGCCATGTTTGAACTTTCTATCAATTTTGGTTCCGATAATTCTGTTGACCATATTTGTGATATTCAGGCGTCAAATGACATGTTGGAGCATGTTGAAGATAAAAAACAAAATGTGCCCAAAACGTGATATTATGACGTTATACGCCGTTCTGAGCCATGTTTGAACTTTCTATCACTTTTGGTTCCGATAATTCTGTCGACCATATATGTGATATTCAGGGGCCAAATGTCATCTTGGAGCATGTTGGAGATAAAAAACAAAATGTGCCCAAAACGTGATATTATGACGTTACACGCCGTTCTGGGCCATGTTTGAACTTTCTATCACTTTTGGTTCCGATAATTCTGTTGACCATATTTGTGATATTCAGGCGCCAAATGTCATCTTGGAGCATGTAGGAGATAAAAAACAAAATGTGCACAAAACGTGATATTATGACGTCATACGCCGTTCTGAGAAATGTTTGAACTTTGTATCACTTTTGGTTCCGATAATTCTGTCGACCGTATATGTGATGTTCAGGCGCCAATTGTAACATTGGAGCATGTTAGAGATAAAAAACAAAATGTGCCCAAAACGTGATATTATGACGTTATACGCCGTTCTGAGCCATGTTTGAACTTTCTATCCCTTTTGGTTCCGATAATTCTGTCGACCATATATGTGATGTTCAGGCGCCAAATGTAACATTGGAGCATGTTAGAGATAAAAAACAAAATGTGCCCAAAACGTGATATTATCGCGTTATACGCCGTTCTGAGCCATGTTTGAACTTTCTATCACTTTTGGTTCCGATAATTCTGTTGACCATATTTGTGATATTCAGGCGCCAAATGACATGTTGGAGCATGTTGGAGATAGAAAACAAAATGTTCCCAAAACGTGATATTATGACGTTATACGCCGTTGTGAGCCATGTTTGAACTTTCTATCACTTTTCGTTCCGATAATTCTGTTGACCATATTTGTGATATTCAGGCGCCAAATGACATGTTGGTGCATGTTGGAGATAGAAAACAAAATGTGCCCAAAACGTGATATTATGACGTCATACGCCGTTGTGAGCCATGTTTGAACTTTCTATCACTTTTCGTTCCGATAATTCTGTTGACCATATTTGTGATATTCAGGCGCCAAATGACGTGTTGGAGTATGTTGGAGATAAAAAATAAAATGTGCCCAAAACGAGATATTATGACGTTACACGCCGTTCTGGGCCATGTTTGAACTTTCTATCACTTTTGGTTCCGATAATTCTGTTGACCATATTTGTGATATTCAGGCGCCAAATGACATCTTGGAGCATGTTGGAGATAAAAAATAAAATGTGCCCAAAACGAGATATTATGGCGTTATAAGCCGTTCTGAGCCATGTTTGAACTTTCTATCAATTTTGGTTCCGATAATTCTGTTGACAATATTTGTGATATTCAGGCGCCAAATGACGTGTTGGAGTATGTTGGAGATAAAAAATAAAATGTGCCCAAAACGAGATATTATGGCGTTATACGCCGTTCTGAGCCATGTTTGAACTTTCTATCACTTTTGGTTCCGATAATTTTGTTGGCCATATTTGTGATATTCAGGGGCCAAATGTCATCTTGGAGCATGTTGGAGATAAAAAACAAAATGTGCACAAAACGTGATATTATGACGTCATACGCCGTTCTGAGAAATGTTTGAACTTTCTATCCCTTTTGGTTCCGATAATTCTGTCGACCATATATGTGATGTTCAGGCGCCAAATGTAACATTGGAGCATGTTAGAGATAAAAAACAAAATGTGCCCAAAACGTGATCTTATCGCGTTATACGCCGTTCTGAGCCATGTTTGAACTTTCTATCACTTTTGGTTCCGATAATTCTGTTGACCATATTTGTGATATTCAGGCGCCAAATGACATGTTGGAGCATGTTGGAGATAGAAAACAAAATGTTCCCAAAACGTGATATTATGACGTTATACGCAGTTGTGAGCCATGTTTGAACTTTCTATCACTTTTCGTTCCGATAATTCTGTTGACCATATTTGTGATATTCAGGCGCCAAATGACATGTTGGTGCATGTTGGAGATAGAAAACAAAATGTGCCCAAAACGTGATATTGTGACGTCATATGCCGTTCTGAGCCATGTTTGAACTTTCTATCCCTTTTGGTTCCGATAATTCTGTCGACCATATATGTGATGTTCAGGCGCCAAATGTAACATTGGAGCATGTTAGAGATAAAAAACAAAATGTGATCAAAACATGATATTATGGCGTTATACGCCGTTCTGAGCCATGTTTGAACTTTCCATCACTTTTGGTTCCGATAATTCTCTTGACCATATTTGTGATATTCAGGCGCCAAATGACATGTTGGAGCATGTTGGAGATAAAAAACAAAATGTGCCCAAAACGTGATATTATGGCGTTATACGCCGTTCTGAGCCATGTTTGAACTTTCTATCACTTTTGGTTCCGATAATTTTGTTGACCATATTTGTGATATTCAGGGACCAAATGTCATCTTGGAGCATGTTGGAGATAAAAAACAAAATGTGCACTAAACGTGATATTATGACGTTACACGCCGTTCTGGGCCATGTTTGAACTTTCTATCACTTTTGGTTCCGATAATTCTGTTGACCATTTTTGTGATATTCAGGCGCCAAATGACATCTTGGAGCATGTTGGTGATAAAAAATAAAATGTGCCCAAAACGAGATATTATGGCGTTATACGCCGTTCTGAGCCATGTTTGAACTTTCTATCAATTTTGGTTCCGATAATTCTGTTGACCATATTTGTGATATTCAGGCGCCAAATGACGTGTTGGAGTATGTTGGAGATAAAAAATAAAATGTGCCCAAAACGAGATATTATGGCGTTATACGCCGTTCTGAGCCATGTTTGAACTTTCTATCACTTTTGGTTTCCGATAATTTTGTTGACCATATTTGTGATATTTAGGGGCCAAATGTCATCTAGGAGCATGTTGGAGATAAAAAACAAAACGTGCACAAAACGTGATATTATGACGTCATACGCCGTTCTGAGAAATGTTTGAACTTTGTATCACTTTTGGTTCCGATAATTCTGTCGACCATATATGTGATGTTCAGGCGCCAATTGTAACATTGGAGCATGTTAGAGATAAAAAACAAAATGTGCCCAAAACGTGATATTATGACGTTATACGCCGTTCTGAGCCATGTTTGAACTTTCTATCCCTTTTGGTTCCGATAATTCTGTCGACCATATATGTGATGTTCAGGCGCCAAATGTAACATTGGAGCATGTTAGAGATAAAAAACAAAATGTGCCCAAAACGTGATATTATCGCGTTATACGCCGTTCTGAGCCATGTTTGAACTTTCTGTCATTTTTGGTTCCGATAATTCTGTTGACCATATTTGTGATATTCAGGCGCCAAATGACATGTTGGAGCATGTTGGAGATAGAAAACAAAATGTGCCCAAAACGTGATATTATAACGTTATACGCCGTTCTGAGCCATGTTTGAACTTTCTATCACTTTTGGTTCCGATAATTCTCTTGACCATATTTGTGATATTCCGGCGCCAAATGACATGTTGGAGATAAAAAACAAAATGTGCCCAAAACGTGATATTATGACGTTATACGCCGTTCTGAGCCATGTTTGAACTTTCTATCACTTTTGGTTCCGATAATTCTCTTGACCATATTTGTGATATTCCGGCGCCAAATGACATGTTGGAGATAAAAAACAAAATGTGCCCAAAACGTGATATTATGACGTTATACGCCGTTCTGAGCCATGTTTGAACTTTCTATCACTTTTGGTTCCGATAATTCTGTTGACCATATTTGTGATATTCAGGCGCCAAATGACATGTTGGAGCATGTTGAAGATAAAAAACAAAATGTGCCCAAAACGTGATATTATGGCGTTATACGCCGTTCTGAGCCATGTTTGAACTTTCTATCACCTTTGGTTCCGATAATTCTGTCGACCATATTTGTGATATTCATGGGCCAAATGTCATCTTGGTGCCTGTTGGAGATAAAAAACGAAATGTTCCCAAAACGTGATATTATGACGTTATACGCCGTTCTAAGCCATGTTTGAACTTTCTATCACTTTTGGTTCCGATAATTCTGTTGACCATATTTGTGATATTCAGGGGCCAAATGTCATCTTGGAGCATGTTGGAGATAAGAAACAAAATGTGCCCAAAACGTGATATTATGACGTCATACGCCGTTCTGAGCCATGTTTGAACTTTCTATCCCTTTTGGTTCCGATAATTCTGTCGACCATATATGTGATGTTCAGGCGCCAAATGTAACATTGGAGCATGTTAGTAATAAAAAACAAAATGTGCCCAAAACGTGATATTATGGCGTTATACGCCGTTCTGAGCCATGTTTGAACTTTCTATCACTTTTGGTTCCGATAATTCTGTTGACCATATATGTGATATTCAGGCGCCAAATGACATGTTGGAGCATGTTGGAGATAAAAAACAAAATGTGCCCAAAACGTGATATTTTGACGTTATACGCCGTTCTGAGCCATGTTTGAACTTTCTATCACTTTTGGTTCCGATAATTCTGTCGACCATATATGTGATATTCAGGGGCCAAATGTCATCTTGGAGCATGTTGGAGATAAAAAACAAAATGTGCCCAAAACGTGATATTATGACGTTACACGCCGTTCTGAGCCATGTTTGAACTTTCTATCCCTTTTGGTTCCGATAATTCTGTCGACCATATATGTGATATTCAGGGGCCAAATGTCATCTTGGAGCATGTTGGAGATAAAAAACAAAATGTGCCCAAAACGTGATATTATGACGTTACACGCCGTTCTGGGCCATGTTTGAACTTTCTATCACCTTTGGTTCCGATAAATCTGTTGACCATATTTGTGATATTCAGGCGCCAAATGACATCTTGGAGCATGTTGGAGATAAAAAATAAAATGTGCCCAAAACGAGATATTATGGCGTTATACGCCGTGCTGAGCCATGTTTGAACTTTCTATCACTTTTGGTTCCGATAATTCTGTTGACCATATTTGCGATATTCAGGGCCAAATGTCATCTTGGAGCATGTTGGAGATAAAAAACAAAATGTGCCCAAAACGTGATATTATGACGTCATACGCCGTTCTGAGCCATGTTTGAACTTTCTATCCCTTTTGGTTCCGATAATTCTGTCGACCATATATGTGATATTCAGGCGCCAAATGTAACATTGGAGCATGTTAGTGATAAAAAACAAAATGTGCCCAAAACGTGATATTATGGCGTTATACGCCGTTCTGAGCCATGTTTGAACTTCCTATCACTTTTGGTTCCGATAATTCTGTTGACCATATGTGTGATATTCAGGCGCCAAATGACATGTTGGAGCATGTTTTAGATAAAAAACAAAATGTGCCCAAAACGTGATATTTTGACGTTATACGCCGTTCTGAGCCATGTTTGAACTTTCTATCACTTTTGGTTCCGATAATTCTGTCGACCATATATGTGATATTCAGGGGCCAAATGTCATCTTGGAGCATGTTGGAGATAAAAAACAAAACGTGCCTAAAACGTGATATTATGACGTTATACGCCGTTGTGAGCCATGTTTGAACTTTCTATCACTTTTGGTTCCGATAATTCTGTTGACCATATATGTGATATTCAGGCGCCAAATGACATGTTGGAGCAAGTTGGAGATAAAAAACAAAATGTGCCCAAAACGTGATATTTTGACGTTATACGTCGTTCTGAGCCATGTTTGAACTTTCTATCACTTTTGGTTCCGATAATTCTGTTGACCATATATGTGATATTCAGGCGCCAAATGACATGTTGGAGCATGTTGGAGATAAAAAACAAAATGTGCCCAAAACGTGATATTTTGACGTTATACGCCGTTCTGAGCCATGTTTGAACTTTCTATCACTTTTGGTTCCGATAATTCTGTCGACCATATATGTGATATTCAGGGGCCAAATGTCATCTTGGAGCATGTTGGAGATAAAAAACAAAATGTGCCCAAAACGTGATATTATGACGTTACACGCCGTTCTGAGCCATGTTTGAACTTTCTATCCCTTTTGGTTCCGATAATTCTGTCGACCATATATGTAATATTCAGGGGCCAAATGTCATCTTGGTGCATGTTGGAGATAAAAAACAAAATGTGCCCAAAACGTGATATTATGACGTTACACGCCGTTCTGGGCCATGTTTGAACTTTCTATCACCTTTGGTTCCGATAATTCTGTTGACCATATTTGTGATATTCAGGCGCCAAATGACATCTTGGAGCATGTTGGAGATAAAAAATAAAATGTGCCCAAAACGAGATATTATGGCGTTATACGCCGTGCTGAGCCATGTTTGAACTTTCTATCACTTTTGGTTCCGATAATTCTGTTGACCATATTTGCGATATTCAGGGCCAAATGTCATCTTGGAGCATGTTGGAGATAAAAAACAAAATGTGCCCAAAACGTGATATTATGACGTCATACGCCGTTCTGAGCCATGTTTGAACTTTCTATCCCTTTTGGTTCCGATAATTCTGTCGACCATATATGTGATATTCAGGCGCCAAATGTAACATTGGAGCATGTTAGTGATAAAAAACAAAATGTGCCCAAAACGTGATATTATGGCGTTATACGCCGTTCTGAGCCATGTTTGAACTTCCTATCACTTTTGGTTCCGATAATTCTGTTGACCATATATGTGATATTCAGGCGCCAAATGACATGTTGGAGCATGTTGGAGATAAAAAACAAAATGTGCCCAAAACGTGATATTTTGACGTTATACGCCGTTCTGAGCCATGTTTGAACTTTCTATCACTTTTGGTTCCGATAATTCTGTCGACCATATATGTGATATTCAGGGGCCAAATGTCATCTTGGAGCATGTTGGAGATAAAAAACAAAACGTGCCTAAAACGTGATATTATGACGTTATACGCCGTTGTGAGCCATGTTTGAACTTTCTATCACTTTTGGTTCCGATAATTCTGTCGACCATATATGTGATATTCAGGGGCCAAATGTCATCTTGGAGCATGTTGGAGATAAAAAACAAAATGTGCACAAAACGTGATATTATGACGTCATACGCCGTTCTGAGCCATGTTTGAACTTTCTATCACTTTTGGTTCCGATAATTTTGTTGACCTTATTTGTGATATTCAGGGTCCAAATGTCATCTTGGAGCATGTTGGAGATAAAAAACAAAATGTGCACAAAACGTGATATTATGACGTCATACGCCGTTCTGAGCCATGTTTGAACTTTGTATCACTTTTGGTTTCGATAATTCTGTCGACCATATATGTGATGTTCAGGCGCCAATTGTAACATTGGAGCATGTTAGAGATAAAAAACAAAATGTGCCCAAAACGTGATATTATGACGTTATACGCCGTTCTGAGCCATGTTTGAACTTTCTATCACTTTTGGTTCCGATAATTTTGTCGACCATATATGTGATGTTCAGGCGCCAAATGTAACATTGGAGCATGTTAGAGATAAAAAACAAAATGTGCCCAAAACGTGATATTATGACGTTACACGCCGTTCTGAGCCATGTTTGAACTTTCTATCCCTTTTGGTTCCGATAATTCTGTCGACCATATATGTGATGTTCAGGCGCCAAATGTAACTTTGGAGCATGTTAGTGATAAAAAACAAAATGTGCCCAAAACGTGATATTATGGCGTTATACGCCGTTCTGAGCCATGTTTGAACTTTCTATCACTTTTGGTTCCGATAATTCTGTTGACCATATATGTGATATTCAGGCGCCAAATGACATGTTGGAGCATGTTGGAGATAAAAAACAAAATGTGCCCAAAACGTGATATTTTGACGTTATACGCCGTTCTGAGCCATGTTTGAACTTTCTATCACTTTTGGTTCCGATAATTCTGTCGACCATATATGTGATATTCAGGGGCCAAATGTCATCTTGGAGCATGTTGGAGATAAAAAACAAAATGTGCCCAAAACGTGATATTATGACGTTACACGCCGTTCTGAGCCATGTTTGAACTTTCTATCCCTTTTGGTTCCGATAATTCTGTCGACCATATATGTGATATTCAGGGGCCAAATGTCATCTTGGAGCATGTTGGAGATAAAAAACAAAATGTGCCCAAAACGTGATATTATGACGTTACACGCCGTTCTGGGCCATGTTTGAACTTTCTATCACCTTTGGTTCCGATAAATCTGTTGACCATATTTGTGATATTCAGGCGCCAAATGACATCTTGGAGCATGTTGGAGATAAAAAATAAAATGTGCCCAAAACGAGATATTATGGCGTTATACGCCGTGCTGAGCCATGTTTGAACTTTCTATCACTTTTGGTTCCGATAATTCTGTTGACCATATTTGCGATATTCAGGGCCAAATGTCATCTTGGAGCATGTTGGAGATAAAAAACAAAATGTGCCCAAAACGTGATATTATGACGTCATACGCCGTTCTGAGCCATGTTTGAACTTTCTATCCCTTTTGGTTCCGATAATTCTGTCGACCATATATGTGATATTCAGGCGCCAAATGTAACATTGGAGCATGTTAGTGATAAAAAACAAAATGTGCCCAAAACGTGATATTATGGCGTTATACGCCGTTCTGAGCCATGTTTGAACTTCCTATCACTTTTGGTTCCGATAATTCTGTTGACCATATGTGTGATATTCAGGCGCCAAATGACATATTGGAGCATGTTGGAGATAAAAAACAAAATGTGCCCAAAACGTGATATTTTGACGTTATACGCCGTTCTGAGCCATGTTTGAACTTCCTATCACTTTTGGTTCCGATAATTCTGTCGACCATATATGTGATATTCAGGGGCCAAATGTCATCTTGGAGCATGTTGGAGATAAAAAACAAAACGTGCCTAAAACGTGATATTATGACGTTATACGCCGTTGTGAGCCATGTTTGAACTTTCTATCACTTTTGGTTCCGATAATTCTGTTGACCATATATGTGATATTCAGGCGCCAAATGACATGTTGGAGCAAGTTGGAGATAAAAAACAAAATGTGCCCAAAACGTGATATTTTGACGTTATACGCCGTTCTGAGCCATGTTTGAACTTTCTATCACTTTTGGTTCCGATAATTCTGTTGACCATATATGTGATATTCAGGCGCCAAATGACATGTTGGAGCATGTTGGAGATAAAAAACAAAATGTGCCCAAAACGTGATATTTTGACGTTATACGCCGTTCTGAGCCATGTTTGAACTTTCTATCACTTTTGGTTCCGATAATTCTGTCGACCATATATGTGATATTCAGGGGCCAAATGTCATCTTGGAGCATGTTGGAGATAAAAAACAAAATGTGCCCAAAACGTGATATTATGACGTTACACGCCGTTCTGAGCCATGTTTGAACTTTCTATCCCTTTTGGTTCCGATAATTCTGTCGACCATATATGTGATATTCAGGGGCCAAATGTCATCTTGGTGCATGTTGGAGATAAAAAACAAAATGTGCCCAAAACGTGATATTATGACGTTACACGCCGTTCTGGGCCATGTTTGAACTTTCTATCCCTTTTGGTTCCGATAATTCTGTCGACCATATATGTGATATTCAGGGGCCAAATGTCATCTTGGTGCATGTTGGAGATAAAAAACAAAATGTGCCCAAAACGTGATATTATGACGTCATACGCCGTTCTGAGCCATGTTTGAACTTTCTATCCCTTTTGGTTCCGATAATTCTGTCGACCATATATGTGATATTCAGGCGCCAAATGTAACATTGGAGCATGTTAGTGATAAAAAACAAAATGTGCCCAAAACGTGATATTATGGCGTTATACGCCGTTCTGAGCCATGTTTGAACTTCCTATCACTTTTGGTTCCGATAATTCTGTTGACCATATATGTGATATTCAGGCGCCAAATGACATGTTGGAGCATGTTGGAGATAAAAAACAAAATGTGCCCAAAACGTGATATTTTGACGTTATACGCCGTTCTGAGCCATGTTTGAACTTTCTATCACTTTTGGTTCCGATAATTCTGTCGACCATATATGTGATATTCAGGGGCCAAATGTCATCTTGGAGCATGTTGGAGATAAAAAACAAAACGTGCCTAAAACGTGATATTATGACGTTATACGCCGTTGTGAGCCATGTTTGAACTTTCTATCACTTTTGGTTCCGATAATTCTGTCGACCATATATGTGATATTCAGGGGCCAAATGTCATCTTGGAGCATGTTGGAGATAAAAAACAAAATGTGCACAAAACGTGATATTATGACGTCATACGCCGTTCTGAGCCATGTTTGAACTTTCTATCACTTTTGGTTCCGATAATTTTGTTGACCTTATTTGTGATATTCAGGGTCCAAATGTCATCTTGGAGCATGTTGGAGATAAAAAACAAAATGTGCACAAAACGTGATATTATGACGTCATACGCCGTTCTGAGCCATGTTTGAACTTTGTATCACTTTTGGTTTCGATAATTCTGTCGACCATATATGTGATGTTCAGGCGCCAATTGTAACATTGGAGCATGTTAGAGATAAAAAACAAAATGTGCCCAAAACGTGATATTATGACGTTATACGCCGTTCTGAGCCATGTTTGAACTTTCTATCACTTTTGGTTCCGATAATTTTGTCGACCATATATGTGATGTTCAGGCGCCAAATGTAACATTGGAGCATGTTAGAGATAAAAAACAAAATGTGCCCAAAACGTGATATTATGACGTTACACGCCGTTCTGGGCCATGTTTGAACTTTCTATCACTTTTGGTTCCGATAATTCTGTTGACCATATTTGTGATATTCAGGCGCCAAATGACATGTTGGTGCATGTTGGATATAGAAAACAAAACGTGCCTAAAACGTGATATTATGACGTTATACGCCGTTGTGAGCCATGTTTGAACTTTCTATCACTTTTGGTTCCGATAATTCTGTCGACCATATATGTGATATTCAGGGGCCAAATGTCATCTTGGAGCATGTTGGAGATAAAAAACAAAATGTGCACAAAACGTGATATTATGACGTCATACGCCGTTCTGAGCCATGTTTGAACTTTCTATCACTTTTGGTTCCGATAATTTTGTTGACCTTATTTGTGATATTCAGGGTCCAAATGTCATCTTGGAGCATGTTGGAGATAAAAAACAAAATGTGCACAAAACGTGATATTATGACGTCATACGCCGTTCTGAGCCATGTTTGAACTTTGTATCACTTTTGGTTTCGATAATTCTGTCGACCATATATGTGATGTTCAGGCGCCAATTGTAACATTGGAGCATGTTAGAGATAAAAAACAAAATGTGCCCAAAACGTGATATTATGACGTTATACGCCGTTCTGAGCCATGTTTGAACTTTCTATCACTTTTGGTTCCGATAATTTTGTCGACCATATATGTGATGTTCAGGCGCCAAATGTAACATTGGAGCATGTTAGAGATAAAAAACAAAATGTGCCCAAAACGTGATATTATGACGTTACACGCCGTTCTGGGCCATGTTTGAACTTTCTATCACTTTTGGTTCCGATAATTCTGTTGACCATATTTGTGATATTCAGGCGCCAAATGACATGTTGGTGCATGTTGGATATAGAAAACAAAATGTGCCCAAAACGTGATATTATGACGTCATCGCCGTTCTGAGCCATGTTTTAACTTTCTATCTCTTTTGGTTCCGATAATTCTGTCGACCATATATGTGATGTTCAGGCGCCAAATGTAACATTGGAGCATGTTAGAGATAAAAAACAAAATATGCCCAAAACGTGATATTATGGCGTTGTACGCCGTTCTGAGCCATGTTTGAACTTTCTATCACTTTTGGTTCCGATAATTCTGTTGACCATATTTTTGATATTCAAGCGCCAAATGACATGTTGGAGCATGTTGGAGATATAAAACAAAATGTGCCCAAAACGTGATATTATGACGTTACACGCCGTTCTGGGCCATGTTTGAACTTTCTATCACTTTTGGTTCCGATAATTCTGTTGACCATATTTGTGATATTCAGGCGCCAAATGACATGTTGGAGCATGTTGGAGATAAAAAACAAAATGTGCACAAAACGTGATATTATGACGTTATACGCCGTTCTGAGCCATGTTTGATCTTTCTATCACTTTTGGTTCCGATAATTCTGTTGACCATATTTGTGATATTCAGGCGCCAAATGACATGTTGGAGCATGTTGAAGATAAAAAACAAAATGTGCCCAAAACGTGATATTATGGCGTTACACGCCGTTCTGAGCCATGTTTGAACTTTCTATCACTTTTGTTTCCGAGAATTCTGTCGACCATATTTGTGATATTCAGGAGCCAAATGTCATCTTGGAGCCTGTTGGAAATAAAAAACGAAATGTTCCCAAAACGTGATATTATGACGTTATACGCCGTTCTAAGCC
The DNA here is from genome assembly GCF_036711975.1 of Onthophagus taurus. Lineage (NCBI taxonomy): Eukaryota > Metazoa > Arthropoda > Insecta > Coleoptera > Scarabaeidae > Onthophagus > Onthophagus taurus. Next base: position 20,994,943 of record NC_091966.1, read on the forward strand.
ATGTTTGAACTTTCTATCACTTTTTGTTCCGATAATTCTGTTGACCATATTTGTGATATTCAGGGGCCAAATGTCATCTTGGAGCATGTTGGAGATAAAAAACAAGATGTGCCCAAAACGTGATATTATGACGTCATACGCCGTTCTGAGCCATTTTTGACTTTCTATCCCTTTTGGTTCCGATAATTCTGTCGACCATATATGTGATGTTCAGGCGCCAAATGTAACATTGGAGCATGTTAGAGATAAAAAACAAAATGTGCCCAAAACGTGATATTATGGCGTTATACGCCGTTCTGAGCCATGTTTGAACTTTCTATCACTTTTGGTTCCGATAATTCTGTCGACCATATTTGTGATATTCAGGCGCCAAATGACATGTTGGAGCATGTTGGAGATAAAAAATAAAATGTGCCCAAAACGAGATATTATGACGTTATACGCCGTTCTGAGCCATGTTTGAACTTTCTATCACTTTTGGTTCCGATAATTCTGTCGACCATATATGTGATATTCAGGGGCTAAATGTTATCTTGGAGCATGTTGTAGATAAAAAACAAAATGTGCCCAAAACGTGATATTATGACGTTACACGCCGTTCTGGGCCATGTTTGAACTTTCTATCACTTTTGGTTCCGATAATTCTGTTGAATATATTTTTGATATTCAGGCGCCAAATGACATGTTGGAGCATGTTGGAGATAAAAAACAAAATGTGCACAAAACGTGATATTATGACGTTATACGCCGTTCTGAGCCATGTTTGATCTTTCTATCACTTTTGGTTCCGATAATTCTGTTGACCATATTTGTGATATTCAGGCGCCAAATGACATGTTGGAGCATGTTGAAGATAAAAAACAAAATGTGCCCAAAACGTGATATTATGGCGTTACACGCCGTTCTGAGCCATGTTTGAACTTTCTATCACTTTTGTTTCCGAGAATTCTGTCGACCATATTTGTGATATTCAGGAGCCAAATGTCATCTTGGAGCCTGTTGGAAATAAAAAACGAAATGTTCCCAAAACGTGATATTATGACGTTATACGCCGTTCTAAGCCATGTTTGAACTTTCTATCACTTTTTGTTCCGATAATTCTGTTGACCATATTTGTGATATTCAGGGGCCAAATGTCATCTTGGAGCATGTTGGAGATAAAAAACAAGATGTGCCCAAAACGTGATATTATGACGTCATACGCCGTTCTGAGCCATTTTTGACTTTCTATCCCTTTTGGTTCCGATAATTCTGTCGACCATATATGTGATGTTCAGGCGCCAAATGTAACATTGGAGCATGTTAGAGATCAAAAACAAAATGTGCCCAAAACGTGATATTATGGCGTTATACGCCGTTCTGAGCCATGTTTGAACTTTCTATCACTTTTGGTTCCGATAATTCTGTTGACCATATTTTTGATATTCAGGCGCCAAATGACATGTTGGAGCATGTTGGAGATAAAAAACAAAATGTGCACAAAACGTGATATTATGACGTTATACGCCGTTCTGAGCCATGTTTGATCTTTCTATCACTTTTGGTTCCGATAATTCTGTTGACCATATTTGTGATATTCAGGCGCCAAATGACATGTTGGAGCATGTTGAAGATAAAAAACAAAATGTGCCCAAAACGTGATATTATGGCGTTACACGCCGTTCTGAGCCATGTTTGAACTTTCTATCACTTTTGTTTCCGAGAATTCTGTCGACCATATTTGTGATATTCAGGAGCCAAATGTCATCTTGGAGCCTGTTGGAAATAAAAAACGAAATGTTCCCAAAACGTGATATTATGACGTTATACGCCGTTCTAAGCCATGTTTGAACTTTCTATCACTTTTTGTTCCGATAATTCTGTTGACCATATTTGTGATATTCAGGGGCCAAATGTCATCTTGGAGCATGTTGGAGATAAAAAACAAGATGTGCCCAAAACGTGATATTATGACGTCATACGCCGTTCTGAGCCATTTTTGACTTTCTATCCCTTTTGGTTCCGATAATCCTGTCGACCATATATGTGATATTCAGGCGCCAAATGACATCTTGGAGCATGTTGGAGATAAAAACAAAATGTGCCCAAAACGTGATATTATGACGTTATACGCCGTTCTGAGACATGTTTGAACTTTCTATCACTTTTGGTTCCGGTAATTCTGTCGACCATATTTGTGATATTCAGGAGTCAAATGACATCTTGGAGCTTGTTGGAGATAAAAAACAAAATGTGCCCAAAACGTGATATTATGACGTTATACGCCGTTTTGAGCCATGTTTGAACTTTCTATCACTTTTGGTTCCGGTAATTCTGTTGACCATATTTGTGATATTCAGGCGTCAAATGACATCTTGGAGCATGTTGGAGATAAAAAACAAAATGTGCCCAAAACGTGATATTATGACGTTATACGCCGTTCTGAGCCATGTTTGAGCTTTCTATCACTTTCGGTTCCGATAATTCTGTTGACCATATTTGTGATATTCAGGCGTCAAATGAAATCTTGGAGTATGTTGGAGATAAAAAACAAAATGTGCCCAAAACGTGGTATTATGACGTTATACGCCGTTCTGAGCCATGTTTGAACTTTCTATCACTTTTGGTTCCGGTAATTCTGTTCACCATATTTGTGATATTCAGGCGTCAAATGACTTCTTGGAGCATGTTGGATATAAAAAACAGACTGTGCCCAAAACGTGATATTATGACGTTATACGCCGTTCTGAGCCAAGTTTGAACTTTCTATCACTTTTGGTTCCGATAATTCTGTTGATCATATTTGTGATATTCAATCGCCAAATGACATCTTGGAGCATGTTGGAGATAAAATACAAAATGCACCCAAAACGTGATATTATGACGTTATACGCCGTTTTGAGCCATGTTTGAACTTTCTATCACTTTTGGTTCCGGTATTCTGTTGACCATATTTGTGATATTCAGGCGTCAAATGACATCTTGGAGCATGTTGGAGATAGAAAACAAAATGTGCCCAAAACGTGATATTATGACGTTATACGCCGTTTTGAGCCGTGTTTGAACTTTCTATCAATTTTGGTTCCGGTAATTCTGTTGACCATATATGTGATATTCAGGCGTCAAATGACATCTTGGAGCATGTTGGAGATAAAAAACAAAATGTGCCCAAAACGTGATATTATGACGTTATACGCCGTTTTGAGCCATGTTTGAACTTTCTATCACTTTTGGTTCCGGTAATTCTGTTGACCATATTTGTGATATTCAGGCGTCAAATGACATCTTGGAGCATGTTGGAGATAAAAAACAAAATGTGCCCAAAACGTGATATTATGACGTTATACGCCGTTCTGAGCCATGTTTGAACTTTCTATCACTTTTGGTTCCGGTAATTCTGTTGACCATATTTGTGATATTCAGGCGTCAAATGACTTCTTGGAGCATGTTGGATATAAAAAACAGAATGTGCCCAAAACGTGATATTATGACGTTATACGCCGTTCTGAGCCAAGTTTGAACTTTCTATCACTTTTGGTTCCGATAATTCTGTTGACCATATTTGTGATATTCAATCGCCAAATGACATCTTGGAGCATGTTGGAGATAAAAAACAAAATGCACCCAAAACGTGATATTATGACGTTATACGCCGTTTTGAGCCATGTTTAAACTTTCTATCACTTTTGGTTCCGGTATTCTGTTGACCATATTTGTGATATTCAGGCGTCAAATGACATCTTGGAGCATGTTGGAGATAAAAAACAAAATGTGCCCAAAACGTGATATTATGACGTTATACGCCGTTTTGAGCCGTGTTTGAACTTTCTATCACTTTTGGTTCCGATAATTCTGTTGACCATATTTGTGATATTCAGGCGCCAAATGACATGTTGGAGCATGTTGGAGATAAAAAACAAAATGTGCCCAAAACGTGATATTATGACGTTACACGCCGTTCTGGGCCATGTTTGAACTTTCTATCACTTTTGGTTCCGATAATTCTGTTGACCATATTTGTGATATTCAGGCGCCAATTGACATGTTGGAGCATGTTGGAGATAAAAAATAAAATGTGCCCAAAACGTGATATTATGACGTTATACGCCGTTCTGAGCCATGTTTGAACTTTCTATCACTTTTGGTTCCGATAATTCTCTTGACCATATTAGTGATATTCAGGAGCCAAATGACATGTTGGAGCATGTTGGAGATAAAGAATAAAATGTGCCCAAAACGAGATATTATGGCGTTATACGCAGTTCAGAGCCATGTTTGAACTTTCTATCACTTTTGGTTCCGATAATTCTGTTGACCATATATATGATATTCAGGCACCAAATCACATCTTGGAGCATGTTGGAGATAAAAAACAAAATGTGCCCAAAAGTTATATTATGACGTTATAGGCCCTTCTGAGCCATGTTTGAACTTTCTATCACTTTTGGTTCCGGTAATTCTGTTGACCATATTTGTGATATTCAGGCGTCAAATGACTTCTTGGAGCATGTTGGATATAAAAAACAGAATGTGCCCAAAACGTGATATTATGACGTTATACGCCGTTCTGAGCCAAGTTTGAACTTTCTATCACTTTTGGTTCCGATAATTCTGTTGACCATATTTGTGATATTCAATCGCCAAATGACATGTTGGAGCATGTTGGAGATAAAATACAAAATGCACCCAAAACGTGATATTATGACGTTATACGCCGTTTTGAGCCATGTTTGAACTTTCTATCACTTTTGGTTCCGGTATTCTGTTGACCGTATTTGTGATATTCAGGCGTCAAATGACATCTTGGAGCATGTTGGAGATAAAAAACAAAATGTGCCCAAAACGTGATATTATGACGTTATACGCCGTTTTGAGCCGTGTTTGAACTTTCTATCAATTTTGGTTCCGGTAATTCTGTTGACCATATATGTGATATTCAGGTGTCAAATGACATCTTGGAGCATGTTGGAGATAAAAAACAAAATGTGCCCAAAACGTGATATTATGACGTTATACGCCGTTTTGAGCCATGTTTGAACTTTCTATCACTTTTGGTTCCGGTAATTCTGTTGACCATATTTGTGATATTCAGGCGTCAAATGACATCTTGGAGCATGTTGGAGATAAAAAACAAAATGTGCCCAAAACGTGATATTATGACGTTATACGCCGTTCTGAGCCATGTTTGAACTTTCTATCACTTTTGGTTCCGGTATTCTGTTGACCATATTTGTGATATTCAGGCGTCAAATGACATCTTGGAGCATGTTGGAGATAAAAAACAAAATGTGCCCAAAACGTGATATTATGACGTTATACGCCGTTTTGAGCCGTGTTTGAACTTTCTATCAATTTTGGTTCCGGTAATTCTGTTGACCATATTTGTGATATTCAGGAGTCAAATGACATCTTGGAGCCTGTTGGAGATAAAAAACAAAATGTGCCCAAAACGTGATATTATGACGTTATACGCCGTTTTGAGCCGTGTTTGAACTTTCTATCACTTTCGGTTTCGATAATTCTGTTGACCATATTTGTGATATTCAGGAGTCAAATGACATCTTGGAGCCTGTTGGAGATAAAAAACAAAATGTGCCCAAAACGTGATATTATGACGTTATACGCCGTTTTGAGCCATGTTTGAACTTTCTATCACTTTTGGTTCCGGTAATTCTGTTGACCATATTTGTGATATTCAGGCGTCAAATGACATCTTGGAGCATGTTGGAGATAAAAAACAAAATGTGCCCAAAACGTGATATTATGACGTTATACGCCGTTCTGAGCCATGTTTGAGCTTTCTATCACTTTCGGTTCCGATAATTCTGTTGACCATATTTGTGATATTCAGGCGTCAAATGAAATCTTGGAGTATGTTGGAGATAAAAAACAAAATGTGCCCAAAACGTGGTATTATGACGTTATACGCCGTTCTGATCCATGTTTGAACTTTCTATCACTTTTGGCTCCGGTAGTTCTGTTGACCATATTTGTGATATTCAGGCGTCAAATGACTTCTTGGAGCATGTTGGATATAAAAAACAAAATGTGGCCAAAACGTGATATTATGACGTTATACGCCGTTCTGAGCCAAGTTTGAACTTTCTATCACTTTTGGTTCCGATAATTCTGTTGACCATATTTGTGATATTCAGGCCCCAAATGACATGTTGGAGCATGTTGGAGATAAAAAATAAAATGTGCCCAAAACGTGATATTATGACGTTATACGCCGTTCTGAGCCATGTTTGAACTTTCTATCACTTTTGGTTCCGATAATTCTCTTGACCATATTAGTGATATTCAGGAGCCAAATGACATGTTGGAGCATGTTGGAGATAAAGAATAAAATGTGCCCAAAACGAGATATTATGGCGTTATACGCAGTTCAGAGCCATGTTTGAACTTTCTATCACTTTTGGTTCCGATAATTCTGTCGACCATATTTGTGATATTCAGGCCCCAAATGACATGTTGGAGCATGTTGGAGATAAAAAACAAAATGTGCCCAAAACGTGATATTATGACGTTATACGCCGTTTTGAGCCATGTTTGAACTTTCTATCACTTTTGGTTCCGGTAATTCTGTTGACCATATTTGTGATATTCAGGCGTCAAATGACATCTTGGAGCATGTTGGAGATAAAAAACAAAATGTGCCCAAAACGTGATATTATGACGTTATACGCCGTTCTGAGCCATGTTTGAGCTTTCTATCACTTTCGGTTCCGATAATTCTGTTGACCATATTTGTGATATTCAGGCGTCAAATGAAATCTTGGAGTGTGTTGGAGATAAAAAACAAAATGTGCCCAAAACGTGGTATTATGACGTTATACGCCGTTCTGAGCCATGTTTGAACTTTCTATCACTTTTGGTTCCGGTAGTTCTGTTGACCATATTTGTGATATTCAGGCGTCAAATGACTTCTTGGAGCATGTTGGATATAAAAAACAAAATGTGGCCAAAACGTGATATTATGACGTTATACGCCGTTCTGAGCCAAGTTTGAACTTTCTATCACTTTTGGTTCCGATAATTCTGTTGACCATATTTGTGATATTCAGGCCCCAAATGACATGTTGGAGCATGTTGGAGATAAAAAATAAAATGTGCCCAAAACGTGATATTATGACGTTATACGCCGTTCTGAGCCAAGTTTGAACTTTCTATCACTTTTGGTTCCGATAATTCTGTTGACCATATTTGTGATATTCAGGCCCCAAATGACATGTTGGAGCATGTTGGAGATAAAAAACAAAATGTGGCCAAAACGTGATATTATGGCGTTATACGCCGTTCTGAGCCATGTTTGAACTTTCTATCACTTTTGGTTCCGATAATTCTCTTGACCATATTTGTGATATTCAGGAGCCAAATGACATGTTGGAGCATGTTGGAGATAAAGAATAAAATGTGCCCAAAACGAGATATTATGTCGTTATACGCCGTTCTGAGCCATGTTTGAACTTTCTATCAATTTTGGTTCCGATAATTCTGTTGACCATATTTGTGATATTCAGGCGCCAAATGACATCTTGGAGCATGTTGGAGATAAAAAACAAAATGTGCCCAAAACGTGATATTATGGCGTTATACGCCGTTCTGAGCCATGTTTGAACTTTCTATCACTTTTGGTTCCGGTAATTCTGTTGACCATATTTGTGATATTCAGGCGTCAAATGACATCTTGGAGCATGTTGGAGATAAAAAACAAAATGTGCTCAAAACGTGATATTATGACGTTATACGCCGTTCTGAGCCATGTTTGAACATTCTATCACTTTTGGTTCCGGTAATTCTGTTGACCATATATATGATATTCAGGCACCAAATCACATCTTGGAGCATGTTGGAGATAAAAAACAAAATGTGCCCAAAAGTTATATTATGACGTTATAGGCCCTTCTGAGCCATGTTTGAACTTTCTATCACTTTTGGTTCCGGTAATTCTGTTGACCATATTTGTGATATTCAGGCGTCAAATGACATCTTGGAGCATGTTGGAGATAAAAAACAAAATGTGCCCAAAACGTGATATTATGACGTTATACGCCGTTCTGAGCCATGTTTGAACTTTCTATCACTTTTGGTTCCGGTAATTCTGTTGACCATATTTGTGATATTCAGGCGTCAAATGACTTCTTGGAGCATGTTGGATATAAAAAACAGAATGTGCCCAAAACGTGATATTATGACGTTATACGCCGTTCTGAGCCAAGTTTGAACTTTCTATCACTTTTGGTTCCGATAATTCTGTTGACCATATTTGTGATATTCAATCGCCAAATGACATCTTGGAGCATGTTGGAGATAAAAAACAAAATGCACCCAGAACGTGATATTATGACGTTATACGCCGTTTTGAGCCATGTTTGAACTTTCTATCACTTTTGGTTCCGGTATTCTGTTGGCCATATTTGTGATATTCAGGCGTCAAATGACATCTTGGAGCATGTTGGAGATAAAAACAAAATGTGCCCAAAACGTGATATTATGTCGTTATACGCCGTTCTAATACATGTTTGAACTTTCTATCACTTTTGGTTCCGGTAATTCTGTCGACCATATTTGTGATATTCAGGAGTCAAATGACATCTTGGAGCTTGTTGGAGATAAAAAACAAAATGTGCCCAAAACGTGATATTATGACGTTATACGCCGTTTTGAGCCATGTTTGAACTTTCTATCACGTTTGGTTCCGGTAATTCTGTTGACAATATTTGTGATATTCAGGCGTCAAATGACATCTTGGAGCATGTTGGAGATAAAAAACAAAATGTGCCCAAAACGTGATATTATGACGTTATACGCCGTTCTGAGCCATGTTTGAGCTTTCTATCACTTTCGGTTCCGATAATTCTGTTGACCATATTTGTGATATTCAGGCGTCAAATGAAATCTTGGAGTATGTTGGAGATAAAAAACAAAATGTGCCCAAAACGTGGTATTATGACGTTATACGCCGTTCTGAGCCATGTTTGAACTTTCTATCACTTTTGGTTCCGGTAATTCTGTTGACCATATTTGTGATATTCAGGCGTCAAATGACTTCTTGGAGCATGTTGGATATAAAAAACAGAATGTGCCCAAAACGTGATATTATGACGTTATACGCCGTTCTGAGCCAAGTTTGAACTTTCTATCACTTTTGGTTCCGATAATTCTGTTGACCATATTTGTGATATTCAATCGCCAAATGACATGTTGGAGCATGTTGGAGATAAAATACAAAATGCACCCAAAACGTGATATTATGACGTTATACGCCGTTTTGAGCCATGTTTGAACTTTCTATCACTTTTGGTTCCGGTATTCTGTTGACCGTATTTGTGATATTCAGGCGTCAAATGACATCTTGGAGCATGTTGGAGATAAAAAACAAAATGTGCCCAAAACGTGATATTATGACGTTATACGCCGTTTTGAGCCGTGTTTGAACTTTCTATCAATTTTGGTTCCGGTAATTCTGTTGACCATATATGTGATATTCAGGCGTCAAATGACATCTTGGAGCATGTTGGAGATAAAAAACAAAATGTGCCCAAAACGTGATATTATGACGTTATACGCCGTTTTGAGCCATGTTTGAACTTTCTATCACTTTTGGTTCCGGTAATTCTGTTGACCATATTTGTGATATTCAGGCGTCAAATGACATCTTGGAGCATGTTGGAGATAAAAAACAAAATGTGCCCAAAACGTGATATTATGACGTTATACGCCGTTCTGAGCCATGTTTGAGCTTTCTATCACTTTCGGTTCCGATAATTCTGTTGACCATATTTGTGATATTCAGGCGTCAAATGAAATCTTGGAGTATGTTGGAGATAAAAAACAAAATGTGCCCAAAACGTGGTATTATGACGTTATACGCCGTTCTGAGCCATGTTTGAACTTTCTATCACTTTTGGTTCCGGTAATTCTGTTCACCATATTTGTGATATTCAGGCGTCAAATGACTTCTTGGAGCATGTTGGATATAAAAAACAGACTGTGCCCAAAACGTGATATTATGACGTTATACGCCGTTCTGAGCCAAGTTTGAACTTTCTATCACTTTTGGTTCCGATAATTCTGTTGATCATATTTGTGATATTCAATCGCCAAATGACATCTTGGAGCATGTTGGAGATAAAATACAAAATGCACCCAAAACGTGATATTATGACGTTATACGCCGTTTTGAGCCATGTTTGAACTTTCTATCACTTTTGGTTCCGGTATTCTGTTGACCATATTTGTGATATTCAGGCGTCAAATGACATCTTGGAGCATGTTGGAGATAGAAAACAAAATGTGCCCAAAACGTGATATTATGACGTTATACGCCGTTTTGAGCCGTGTTTGAACTTTCTATCAATTTTGGTTCCGGTAATTCTGTTGACCATATATGTGATATTCAGGCGTCAAATGACATCTTGGAGCATGTTGGAGATAAAAAACAAAATGTGCCCAAAACGTGATATTATGACGTTATACGCCGTTTTGAGCCATGTTTGAACTTTCTATCACTTTTGGTTCCGGTAATTCTGTTGACCATATTTGTGATATTCAGGCGTCAAATGACATCTTGGAGCATGTTGGAGATAAAAAACAAAATGTGCCCAAAACGTGATATTATGACGTTATACGCCGTTCTGAGCCATGTTTGAACTTTCTATCACTTTTGGTTCCGGTAATTCTGTTGACCATATTTGTGATATTCAGGCGTCAAATGACTTCTTGGAGCATGTTGGATATAAAAAACAGAATGTGCCCAAAACGTGATATTATGACGTTATACGCCGTTCTGAGCCAAGTTTGAACTTTCTATCACTTTTGGTTCCGATAATTCTGTTGACCATATTTGTGATATTCAATCGCCAAATGACATCTTGGAGCATGTTGGAGATAAAAAACAAAATGCACCCAAAACGTGATATTATGACGTTATACGCCGTTTTGAGCCATGTTTAAACTTTCTATCACTTTTGGTTCCGGTATTCTGTTGACCATATTTGTGATATTCAGGCGTCAAATGACATCTTGGAGCATGTTGGAGATAAAAAACAAAATGTGCCCAAAACGTGATATTATGACGTTATACGCCGTTTTGAGCCGTGTTTGAACTTTCTATCACTTTTGGTTCCGATAATTCTGTTGACCATATTTGTGATATTCAGGCGCCAAATGACATGTTGGAGCATGTTGGAGATAAAAAACAAAATGTGCCCAAAACGTGATATTATGACGTTACACGCCGTTCTGGGCCATGTTTGAACTTTCTATCACTTTTGGTTCCGATAATTCTGTTGACCATATTTGTGATATTCAGGCGCCAATTGACATGTTGGAGCATGTTGGAGATAAAAAATAAAATGTGCCCAAAACGTGATATTATGACGTTATACGCCGTTCTGAGCCATGTTTGAACTTTCTATCACTTTTGGTTCCGATAATTCTCTTGACCATATTAGTGATATTCAGGAGCCAAATGACATGTTGGAGCATGTTGGAGATAAAGAATAAAATGTGCCCAAAACGAGATATTATGGCGTTATACGCAGTTCAGAGCCATGTTTGAACTTTCTATCACTTTTGGTTCCGATAATTCTGTTGACCATATATATGATATTCAGGCACCAAATCACATCTTGGAGCATGTTGGAGATAAAAAACAAAATGTGCCCAAAAGTTATATTATGACGTTATAGGCCCTTCTGAGCCATGTTTGAACTTTCTATCACTTTTGGTTCCGGTAATTCTGTTGACCATATTTGTGATATTCAGGCGTCAAATGACTTCTTGGAGCATGTTGGATATAAAAAACAGAATGTGCCCAAAACGTGATATTATGACGTTATACGCCGTTCTGAGCCAAGTTTGAACTTTCTATCACTTTTGGTTCCGATAATTCTGTTGACCATATTTGTGATATTCAATCGCCAAATGACATGTTGGAGCATGTTGGAGATAAAATACAAAATGCACCCAAAACGTGATATTATGACGTTATACGCCGTTTTGAGCCATGTTTGAACTTTCTATCACTTTTGGTTCCGGTATTCTGTTGACCGTATTTGTGATATTCAGGCGTCAAATGACATCTTGGAGCATGTTGGAGATAAAAAACAAAATGTGCCCAAAACGTGATATTATGACGTTATACGCCGTTTTGAGCCGTGTTTGAACTTTCTATCAATTTTGGTTCCGGTAATTCTGTTGACCATATATGTGATATTCAGGTGTCAAATGACATCTTGGAGCATGTTGGAGATAAAAAACAAAATGTGCCCAAAACGTGATATTATGACGTTATACGCCGTTTTGAGCCATGTTTGAACTTTCTATCACTTTTGGTTCCGGTAATTCTGTTGACCATATTTGTGATATTCAGGCGTCAAATGACATCTTGGAGCATGTTGGAGATAAAAAACAAAATGTGCCCAAAACGTGATATTATGACGTTATACGCCGTTCTGAGCCATGTTTGAACTTTCTATCACTTTTGGTTCCGGTATTCTGTTGACCATATTTGTGATATTCAGGCGTCAAATGACATCTTGGAGCATGTTGGAGATAAAAAACAAAATGTGCCCAAAACGTGATATTATGACGTTATACGCCGTTTTGAGCCGTGTTTGAACTTTCTATCAATTTTGGTTCCGGTAATTCTGTTGACCATATTTGTGATATTCAGGAGTCAAATGACATCTTGGAGCCTGTTGGAGATAAAAAACAAAATGTGCCCAAAACGTGATATTATGACGTTATACGCCGTTTTGAGCCGTGTTTGAACTTTCTATCACTTTCGGTTTCGATAATTCTGTTGACCATATTTGTGATATTCAGGAGTCAAATGACATCTTGGAGCCTGTTGGAGATAAAAAACAAAATGTGCCCAAAACGTGATATTATGACGTTATACGCCGTTTTGAGCCATGTTTGAACTTTCTATCACTTTTGGTTCCGGTAATTCTGTTGACCATATTTGTGATATTCAGGCGTCAAATGACATCTTGGAGCATGTTGGAGATAAAAAACAAAATGTGCCCAAAACGTGATATTATGACGTTATACGCCGTTCTGAGCCATGTTTGAGCTTTCTATCACTTTCGGTTCCGATAATTCTGTTGACCATATTTGTGATATTCAGGCGTCAAATGAAATCTTGGAGTATGTTGGAGATAAAAAACAAAATGTGCCCAAAACGTGGTATTATGACGTTATACGCCGTTCTGATCCATGTTTGAACTTTCTATCACTTTTGGCTCCGGTAGTTCTGTTGACCATATTTGTGATATTCAGGCGTCAAATGACTTCTTGGAGCATGTTGGATATAAAAAACAAAATGTGGCCAAAACGTGATATTATGACGTTATACGCCGTTCTGAGCCAAGTTTGAACTTTCTATCACTTTTGGTTCCGATAATTCTGTTGACCATATTTGTGATATTCAGGCCCCAAATGACATGTTGGAGCATGTTGGAGATAAAAAATAAAATGTGCCCAAAACGTGATATTATGACGTTATACGCCGTTCTGAGCCATGTTTGAACTTTCTATCACTTTTGGTTCCGATAATTCTCTTGACCATATTAGTGATATTCAGGAGCCAAATGACATGTTGGAGCATGTTGGAGATAAAGAATAAAATGTGCCCAAAACGAGATATTATGGCGTTATACGCAGTTCAGAGCCATGTTTGAACTTTCTATCACTTTTGGTTCCGATAATTCTGTCGACCATATTTGTGATATTCAGGCCCCAAATGACATGTTGGAGCATGTTGGAGATAAAAAACAAAATGTGCCCAAAACGTGATATTATGACGTTATACGCCGTTTTGAGCCATGTTTGAACTTTCTATCACTTTTGGTTCCGGTAATTCTGTTGACCATATTTGTGATATTCAGGCGTCAAATGACATCTTGGAGCATGTTGGAGATAAAAAACAAAATGTGCCCAAAACGTGATATTATGACGTTATACGCCGTTCTGAGCCATGTTTGAGCTTTCTATCACTTTCGGTTCCGATAATTCTGTTGACCATATTTGTGATATTCAGGCGTCAAATGAAATCTTGGAGTGTGTTGGAGATAAAAAACAAAATGTGCCCAAAACGTGGTATTATGACGTTATACGCCGTTCTGAGCCATGTTTGAACTTTCTATCACTTTTGGTTCCGGTAGTTCTGTTGACCATATTTGTGATATTCAGGCGTCAAATGACTTCTTGGAGCATGTTGGATATAAAAAACAAAATGTGGCCAAAACGTGATATTATGACGTTATACGCCGTTCTGAGCCAAGTTTGAACTTTCTATCACTTTTGGTTCCGATAATTCTGTTGACCATATTTGTGATATTCAGGCCCCAAATGACATGTTGGAGCATGTTGGAGATAAAAAATAAAATGTGCCCAAAACGTGATATTATGACGTTATACGCCGTTCTGAGCCAAGTTTGAACTTTCTATCACTTTTGGTTCCGATAATTCTGTTGACCATATTTGTGATATTCAGGCCCCAAATGACATGTTGGAGCATGTTGGAGATAAAAAACAAAATGTGGCCAAAACGTGATATTATGGCGTTATACGCCGTTCTGAGCCATGTTTGAACTTTCTATCACTTTTGGTTCCGATAATTCTCTTGACCATATTTGTGATATTCAGGAGCCAAATGACATGTTGGAGCATGTTGGAGATAAAGAATAAAATGTGCCCAAAACGAGATATTATGTCGTTATACGCCGTTCTGAGCCATGTTTGAACTTTCTATCAATTTTGGTTCCGATAATTCTGTTGACCATATTTGTGATATTCAGGCGCCAAATGACATCTTGGAGCATGTTGGAGATAAAAAACAAAATGTGCCCAAAACGTGATATTATGGCGTTATACGCCGTTCTGAGCCATGTTTGAACTTTCTATCACTTTTGGTTCCGGTAATTCTGTTGACCATATTTGTGATATTCAGGCGCCAAATGACATCTTGGAGCATGTTGGAGATAAAAAACAAAATGTGCTCAAAACGTGATATTATGACGTTATACGCCGTTCTGAGCCATGTTTGAACATTCTATCACTTTTGGTTCCGGTAATTCTGTTGACCATATATATGATATTCAGGCACCAAATCACATCTTGGAGCATGTTGGAGATAAAAAACAAAATGTGCCCAAAAGTTATATTATGACGTTATAGGCCCTTCTGAGCCATGTTTGAACTTTCTATCACTTTTGGTTCCGGTAATTCTGTTGACCATATTTGTGATATTCAGGCGTCAAATGACATCTTGGAGCATGTTGGAGATAAAAAACAAAATGTGCCCAAAACGTGATATTATGACGTTATACGCCGTTCTGAGCCATGTTTGAACTTTCTATCACTTTTGGTTCCGGTAATTCTGTTGACCATATTTGTGATATTCAGGCGTCAAATGACTTCTTGGAGCATGTTGGATATAAAAAACAGAATGTGCCCAAAACGTGATATTATGACGTTATACGCCGTTCTGAGCCAAGTTTGAACTTTCTATCACTTTTGGTTCCGATAATTCTGTTGACCATATTTGTGATATTCAATCGCCAAATGACATCTTGGAGCATGTTGGAGATAAAAAACAAAATGCACCCAGAACGTGATATTATGACGTTATACGCCGTTTTGAGCCATGTTTGAACTTTCTATCACTTTTGGTTCCGGTATTCTGTTGGCCATATTTGTGATATTCAGGCGTCAAATGACATCTTGGAGCATGTTGGAGATAAAAACAAAATGTGCCCAAAACGTGATATTATGTCGTTATACGCCGTTCTAATACATGTTTGAACTTTCTATCACTTTTGGTTCCGGTAATTCTGTCGACCATATTTGTGATATTCAGGAGTCAAATGACATCTTGGAGCTTGTTGGAGATAAAAAACAAAATGTGCCCAAAACGTGATATTATGACGTTATACGCCGTTTTGAGCCATGTTTGAACTTTCTATCACGTTTGGTTCCGGTAATTCTGTTGACAATATTTGTGATATTCAGGCGTCAAATGACATCTTGGAGCATGTTGGAGATAAAAAACAAAATGTGCCCAAAACGTGATATTATGACGTTATACGCCGTTCTGAGCCATGTTTGAGCTTTCTATCACTTTCGGTTCCGATAATTCTGTTGACCATATTTGTGATATTCAGGCGTCAAATGAAATCTTGGAGTATGTTGGAGATAAAAAACAAAATGTGCCCAAAACGTGGTATTATGACGTTATACGCCGTTCTGAGCCATGTTTGAACTTTCTATCACTTTTGGTTCCGGTAATTCTGTTGACCATATTTGTGATATTCAGGCGTCAAATGACTTCTTGGAGCATGTTGGATATAAAAAACAGAATGTGCCCAAAACGTGATATTATGACGTTATACGCCGTTCTGAGCCAAGTTTGAACTTTCTATCACTTTTGGTTCCGATAATTCTGTTGACCATATTTGTGATATTCAATCGCCAAATGACATGTTGGAGCATGTTGGAGATAAAATACAAAATGCACCCAAAACGTGATATTATGACGTTATACGCCGTTTTGAGCCATGTTTGAACTTTCTATCACTTTTGGTTCCGGTATTCTGTTGACCATATTTGTGATATTCAGGCGTCAAATGACATCTTGGAGCATGTTGGAGATAAAAAACAAAATGTGCCCAAAACGTGATATTATGACGTTATACGCCGTTTTGAGCCGTGTTTGAACTTTCTATCAATTTTGGTTCCGGTAATTCTGTTGACCATATATGTGATATTCAGGCGTCAAATGACATCTTGGAGCATGTTGGAGATAAAAAACAAAATGTGCCCAAAACGTGATATTATGACGTTATACGCCGTTTTGAGCCATGTTTGAACTTTCTATCACTTTTGGTTCCGGTAATTCTGTTGACCATATTTGTGATATTCAGGCGTCAAATGACATCTTGGAGCATGTTGGAGATAAAAAACAAAATGTGCCCAAAACGAGATATTATGACGTTATACGCCGTTCTGAGCCATGTTTGAACTTTCTATCACTTTCGGTTTCGATAATTCTGTTGACCATATTTGTGATATTCAGGAGTCAAATGACATCTTGGAGCCTGTTGGAGATAAAAAACAAAATGTGCCCAAAACGTGATATTATGACGTTATACGCCGTTTTGAGCCATGTTTGAACTTTCTATCACTTTTGGTTCCGGTAATTCTGTTGACCATATTTGTGATATTCAGGCGTCAAATGACATCTTGGAGCATGTTGGAGATAAAAAACAAAATGTGCCCAAAACGTGATATTATGACGTTATACGCCGTTCTGAGCCATGTTTGAGCTTTCTATCACTTTCGGTTCCGATAATTCTGTTGACCATATTTGTGATATTCAGGCGTCAAATGAAATCTTGGAGTATGTTGGAGATAAAAAACAAAATGTGCCCAAAACGTGGTATTATGACGTTATACGCCGTTCTGATCCATGTTTGAACTTTCTATCACTTTTGGCTCCGGTAGTTCTGTTGACCATATTTGTGATATTCAGGCGTCAAATGACTTCTTGGAGCATGTTGGATATAAAAAACAAAATGTGGCCAAAACGTGATATTATGACGTTATACGCCGTTCTGAGCCAAGTTTGAACTTTCTATCACTTTTGGTTCCGATAATTCTGTTGACCATATTTGTGATATTCAGGCCCCAAATGACATGTTGGAGCATGTTGGAGATAAAAAATAAAATGTGCCCAAAACGTGATATTATCACGTTATACGCCGTTCTGAGCCATGTTTGAACTTTCTATCACTTTTGGTTCCGATAATTCTCTTGACCATATTAGTGATATTCAGGAGCCAAATGACATGTTGGAGCATGTTGGAGATAAAGAATAAAATGTGCCCAAAACGAGATATTATGGCGTTATACGCAGTTCAGAGCCATGTTTGAACTTTCTATCACTTTTGGTTCCGATAATTCTGTCGACCATATTTGTGATATTCAGGCCCCAAATGACATGTTGGAGCATGTTGGAGATAAAAAACAAAATGTGCCCAAAACGTGATATTATGACGTTATACGCCGTTTTGAGCCATGTTTGAACTTTCTATCACTTTTGGTTCCGGTAATTCTGTTGACCATATTTGTGATGTTCAGGCGTCAAATGACATCTTGGAGCATGTTGGAGATAAAAAACAAAATGTGCCCAAAACGTGATATTATGACGTTATACGCCGTTCTGAGCCATGTTTGAGCTTTCTATCACTTTCGGTTCCGATAATTCTGTTGACCATATTTGTGATATTCAGGCGTCAAATGAAATCTTGGAGTGTGTTGGAGATAAAAAACAAAATGTGCCCTAAACGTGGTATTATGACGTTATACGCCGTTCTGAGCCATGTTTGAACTTTCTATCACTTTTGGTTCCGGTAGTTCTGTTGACCATATTTGTGATATTCAGGCGTCAAATGACTTCTTGGAGCATGTTGGATATAAAAAACAAAATGTGGCCAAAACGTGATATTATGACGTTATACGCCGTTCTGAGCCAAGTTTGAACTTTCTATCACTTTTGGTTCCGATAATTCTGTTGACCATATTTGTGATATTCAGGCCCCAAATGACATGTTGGAGCATGTTGGAGATAAAAAATAAAATGTGCCCAAAACGTGATATTATGACGTTATACGCCGTTCTGAGCCAAGTTTGAACTTTCTATCACTTTTGGTTCCGATAATTCTGTTGACCATATTTGTGATATTCAGGCCCCAAATGACATGTTGGAGCATGTTGGAGATAAAAAACAAAATGTGGCCAAAACGTGATATTATGGCGTTATACGCCGTTCTGAGCCATGTTTGAACTTTCTATCACTTTTGGTTCCGATAATTCTCTTGACCATATTTGTGATATTCAGGAGCCAAATGACATGTTGGAGCATGTTGGAGATAAAGAATAAAATGTGCCCAAAACGAGATATTATGTCGTTATACGCCGTTCTGAGCCATGTTTGAACTTTCTATCAATTTTGGTTCCGATAATTCTGTTGACCATATTTGTGATATTCAGGCGCCAAATGACATCTTGGAGCATGTTGGAGATAAAAAACAAAATGTGCCCAAAACGTGATATTATGGCGTTATACGCCGTTCTGAGCCATGTTTGAACTTTCTATCACTTTTGGTTCCGATATTTCTGTTGACCATATTTGTGATATTCAGGCGCCAAATGACATGTTGGAGCATGTTGGAGATAAAACAAAATGTGCCCAAAACGTGATATTATGACGTTATACGCCGTTCTGAGCCATGTTTGAACTTTCTATCACTTTTGGTTCCGATAATTCTCTTGACCATATTTGTGATATTCAGGGGCCAAATGTCATCGTGGAGCATGTTGGAGATAAAAAACAAAATGTGCCCAAAACGTGATATTATGACGTTATACGCCGTTATGAGCCATGTTTGAACTTTCTATCACTTTTGGTTCCGATAATTCTGTTGACCATATTTGTGATATTCAGGCGCCAAATGACATCTTGGAGCATGTTGGAGATAAAAAATAAAATGTGCCCAAAACGAGATATTATGGCGTTATACGCCGTTCTGAGCCATGTTTGAACTTTTTACCATTTTTTTTCCCCATAATTCTGTTGACCATATTTGTGATATTCAGGGCCCAAAAGTCATCTTGGAGCATGTTGGAGATAAAAAACAAAATGTGCCTAAAACGTGATATTATGACGTTATACGCCGTTCTGAGCCATATTTGAACTTTCTATCACTTTTGGTTCCGATAATTCTGTTGACCATATTTGTGATATTCAGGCGCCAAATGACATGTTGGAGCATGTTGTAGATAAAAAACAAAATGTGCCTAAAACGTGATATTATGACGTTATACGCCGTTCTGAGCCATGTTTGAACTTTCTATCACTTTTGGTTCCGATAATTCTGTTGACCATATATGTGATATTCAGGGGTCAAATGTCATCTTGGAGCATGTTGGAGATAAAAAACAAAATGTGCCCAAAACGTGATATTATGACGTTACACGCCGTTTTGGGCCATGTTTGAACTTTCTATCACTTTTGGTTCCGCTAATTCTGTTGACCATATTTGTGATATTCAGGCGCCAAATGACATGTTGGAGCATGTTGGAGATAAAACAAAATGTGCCCAAAACGTGCTATTATGACGTTATACGCCGTTCTGAGCCATGTTTGAACTTTCTATCACTTTTGGTTCCGATAATTCTGTTGACCATATTTGTGATATTCCAGGGCCAAATGTCATCTTGGAGCATGTTGGAGATAAAAAACAAAATGTGCCCAAAACGTGATATTATGACGTTACACGCCGTTCTGGGCCATGTTTGAACTTTCTATCACTTTTGGTTCCGATAATTCTGTTGACCATATTTGTGATATTCAGGCGCCAAATGACATGTTGGAGCATGTTGGAGATAAAACAAAATGTGCCCAAAACGTGATATTATGACGTTATACGCCGTTCTGAGCCATGTATGAACTTTCTATCACTTTTGGTTCCGATAATTCTGTTGACCATATTTGTGATATTCAGGCGCCAAATGACATGTTGGAGCATGATGGAGATAAAAAACAAAATGAGCCCAAAACGTGATATTATGGCGTTATATGCCGTTCTGAGCCATGTTTGAACTTTCCATCATTTTGGTTCCGATAATTCTGTTGACCATATTTGTGATATTCAGGGGCCAAATGACATGTTGGAGCATGTTGGAGATAAAACAAAATGTGCCCAAAACGTGATATTATGGCGTTATACGCCGTTCTGAGCCATGTTTGAACTTTCTATCACTTTTGATTCCGATAATTCTGTTGACCATATTTGTGATATTCAGGCGCCAAATGACATGTTGGAGCATGTTGGAGATAAAAAACAAAATGTGCCTAAACGTGATATTATGACGTTATACGCCGTTCTGAGCCATGTTTGAACTTTCTATCACTTTTGGTTCCGATAATTCTGTTGACCATATTTGTGATATTCAGGCGCCAAATGACATGTTGGAGCATGTTGGAGATAAAAAACAAAATGTGCCCAAAACGTGATATTATGGCGTTATACGCCGTTCTGAGCCATGTTTGAACTTTCTATCACTTTTGGTTCCGATAATTCTGTTGACCATATTTGTGATATTCAGGCGCCAAATGACATGTTGGAGCATGTTGGAGATAAAAAACAAAATGTGCCTAAAACGTGATATTATGACGTTATACGCCGTTCTGAGCCATGTTTGAACTTTCTATCACTTTTGGTTCCGATAATTCTGTTGACCATATTTGTGATATTCAGGCGCCAAATGACATCTTGGAGCATGTTGGAGATAAAAAATAAAATGTGCCCAAAACGAGATATTATGACGTTATACGCCGTTCTGAGCCATGTTTGAACTTTCTATCACTTTTGGTTCCGATAATTCTGTTGACCATATTTGTGATATTCAGGCCCCAAATGACATGTTGGAGCATGTTGGAGATGAAAAACAAAATGTGCCCAAAACGTGATATTATGGCGTTATACGCCGTTATGAGCCATGTTTGAACTTTATATCACTTTTGGTTCCGATAATTCTGTTGACCATATTTGTGATATTCAGGCGCCAAATGACATGTTGGAGCATGTTGGAGATAGAAAACAAAATGTGCCCAAAACGTGATGTTATGACGTTACACGCCGTTCTGGGCCATGTTTGAACTTTCTATCACTTTTGGTTCCGATAATTCTGTTGACCATATTTGTGATATTCATTCGCCAAATGACATGTTGGAGCATGTTGGAGATAAAAAACAAAATGTGCCCAAAACGAGATATTATGGCGTTATACGCCGTTCTGAGCCATGTTTGAACTTTCTATCAATTTTGGTTCCGATAATTCTGTTGACCATATTTGTGATATTCAGGGGCCAAATGTTATCTTGGAGCATGTTGGAGATAAAAAACAAAATGTGCCCAAAACGAGATATTATGGCGTTATACGCCGTTCTGAGCCATGTTTGAACTTTCTATCAATTTTGGTTCCGCTAATTCTGTTGACCATATTTGTGATATTCAGGGGCCAAATGACATGTTGGAGATAAAAAACAGAATGTGCCTAAAACGTGATATTATGACGTTACACGCCGTTCTGGGCCATGTTTGAACTTTCTATCACTTTTGGTTCCGATAATTCTGTTGACCATATTTGTGATATTCAGGCGCCAAATGACATGTTGGAGATAAAACAAAATGTGCCCAAAACGTGATATTATGACGTTATACGCCGTTCTGAGCCATGTTTGAACTTTCTATCACTTTTGGTTTCGATAATTCTGTTGACCATATTTGTGATATTCAGGCCCCAAATGACATGTTGGAGCATGTTGGAGATGAAAAACAAAATGTGCCCAAAACGTGATATTATGGCGTTATACGCCGTTATGAGCCATGTTTGAACTTTATATCACTTTTGGTTCCGATAATTCTGTTGACCATATTTGTGATATTCAGGCGCCAAATGACATGTTGGAGCATGTTGGAGATAGAAAACAAAATGTGCCCAAAACGTGATGTTATGACGTTACACGCCGTTCTGGGCCATGTTTGAACTTTCTATCACTTTTGGTTCCGATAATTCTGTTGACCATATTTGTGATATTCATTCGCCAAATGACATGTTGGAGCATGTTGGAGATAAAAAACAAAATGTGCCCAAAACGAGATATTATGGCGTTATACGCCGTTCTGAGCCATGTTTGAACTTTCTATCAATTTTGGTTCCGATAATTCTGTTGACCATATTTGTGATATTCAGGGGCCAAATGTTATCTTGGAGCATGTTGGAGATAAAAAACAAAATGTGCCCAAAACGAGATATTATGGCGTTATACGCCGTTCTGAGCCATGTTTGAACTTTCTATCAATTTTGGTTCCGCTAATTCTGTTGACCATATTTGTGATATTCAGGGGCCAAATGACATGTTGGAGATAAAAAACAGAATGTGCCTAAAACGTGATATTATGACGTTACACGCCGTTCTGGGCCATGTTTGAACTTTCTATCACTTTTGGTTCCGATAATTCTGTTGACCATATTTGTGATATTCAGGCGCCAAATGACATGTCGGAGATAAAACAAAATGTGCCCAAAACGTGATATTATGACGTTATACGCCGTTCTGAGCCATGTTTGAACTTTCTATCACTTTTGGTTTCGATAATTCTGTTGACCATATTTGTGATATTCAGGCCCCAAATGACATGTTGGAGCATGTTGGAGATGAAAAACAAAATGTGCCCAAAACGTGATATTATGGCGTTATACGCCGTTATGAGCCATGTTTGAACTTTATATCACTTTTGGTTCCGATAATTCTGTTGACCATATTTGTGATATTCAGGCGCCAAATGACATGTTGGAGCATGTTGGAGATAGAAAACAAAATGTGCCCAAAACGTGATGTTATGACGTTACACGCCGTTCTGGGCCATGTTTGAACTTTCTATCACTTTTGGTTCCGATAATTCTGTTGACCATATTTGTGATATTCATTCGCCAAATGACATGTTGGAGCATGTTGGAGATAAAAAACAAAATGTGCCCAAAACGAGATATTATGGCGTTATACGCCGTTCTGAGCCATGTTTGAACTTTCTATCAATTTTGGTTCCGATAATTCTGTTGTCCATATTTGTGATATTCAGGGGCCAAATGTTATCTTGGAACATGTTGGAGATAAAAAACAAAATGTGCCCAAAACGAGATATTATGGCGTTATACGCCGTTCTGAGCCATGTTTGAACTTTCTATCAATTTTGGTTCCGCTAATTCTGTTGACCATATTTGTGATATTCAGGGGCCAAATGACATGTTGGAGATAAAAAACAGAATGTGCCTAAAACGTGATATTATGACGTTACACGCCGTTCTGGGCCATGTTTGAACTTTCTATCACTTTTGGTTCCGATAATTCTGTTGACCATATTTGTGATATTCAGGCGCCAAATGACATGTTGGAGATAAAACAAAATGTGCCCAAAACGTGATATTATGACGTTATACGCCGTTCTGAGCCATGTTTGAACTTTCTATCACTTTTGGTTTCGATAATTCTGTTGACCATATTTGTGATATTCAGGGGCCAAATGTCATCTTGGAGCATGTTGGAGATAAAAACCAAAATGTGCCCAAAACGTGATATTATGACGTTATACGCCGTTATGAGCCATGTTTGAACTTTCTATCACTTTTGGTTCCGATAATTCTGTTGACCATATTTGTGATATTCAGGCGCCAAATGACATGTTGGAGCATGTTGGAGATATAAAACAAAATGTGCCCAAAACGTGATATTATGACGTTATACGCGGTTCTGAGCCATGTTTGAACTTTCTATCACTTTTGGTTCCGATAATTCTCTTGACCATATTTGTGATATTCAGGCGCCAAATGACATGTTGGAGCATGTTGGAGATAAAAAACAAAATGTGCCCAAAACGTGATATTATGACGTTATACGCCGTTCTGAGCCATGTTTGAACTTTCTATCACTTTTGGTGCCGATAATTCTGTTTACCATATTTGTGATATTCGGGGCCCAAATGTCATCTTGGAGCATGTTGGAGATAAAAAACAAAATGTGCCTGAAACGTGATATTATGACGTTATACGCCGTTCTGAGCCATGTTTGAACTTTCTATCAATTTTGGTTCCGATAATTCTGTTGACCATATTTGTGATATTCAGGCGCCAAATGACATGTTGGAGCATGTTGGAGATAAAAAACAAAATGTGCCCAAAACGTGATATTATGACGTTATACGCCGTTCTGAGCCATGTTTGAACTTTCTATCACTTTTGGTTCCGATAATTCTCTTGACCATATTTGTGATATTCAGGCGCCAAATGACATGTTGCAGATAAAAAACAGAATGTCCCCAAAACGTGATATTATGACGTTATACGCCGTTCTGAGCCATGTTTGAACTTTCTATCACTTTTGGTGCCGATAATTCTGTTTACCATATTTGTGATATTCGGGGCCCAAATGTCATCTTGGAGCATGTTGGAGATAAAAAACAAAATGTGCCTGAAACGTGATATTATGACGTTATACGCCGTTCTGAGCCATGTTTGAACTTTCTATCACTTTTGGTTCCGATAATTCTGTTGACCATATTTGTGATATTCAGGCGCCAAATGACATGTTGGAGCATGTTGGAGATAAAAAATAAAATGTGCCCAAAACGAGATATTATGACGTTATACGCCGTTCTGAGCCATGTTTGAACTTTCTATCACTTTTGGTGCCGATAATTCTGTTTACCATATTTGTGATATTCAGGGCCCAAATGTCATCTTGGAGCATGTTGGAGATAAAAAACAAAATGTGCCTAAAACGTGATATTATGACGTTATACGCCGTTCTGAGCCATGTTTGAACTTTCTATCACGTTTGGTTACGATAATTCTGTTGACCATATTTGTGATATTCAGGCGCCAAATGACATGTTGGAGATAAAAAACAGAATGTGTCCAAAACGTGATATTATGACGTTATACGCCGTTCTGAGCCATGTTTGAACTTTCTATCACTTTTGGTTCCGATAATTCTGTTGACAATATTTGTGATATTCAGGCGCCAAATGACATCTTGGAGCATGTTGGAGATAAAAAATAAAATGTGCCCAAAACGTGATATTATGACGTTATACGCCGTTCTGAGCCATGTTTGAACTTTCTATCACTTTTGGTGCCGATAATTCTGTTTACCATATTTGTGATATTCGGGGCCCAAATGTCATCTTGGAGCATGTTGGAGATAAAAAACAAAATGTGCCTGAAACGTGATATTATGACGTTATACGCCGTTCTGAGCCATGTTTGAACTTTCTATCACTTTTGGTTCCGATAATTCTGTTGACCATATTTGTGATATTCAGGCCCCAAATGACATGTTGGAGCATGTTGGAGATAAAAAATAAAATGTGCCCAAAACGAGATATTATGACGTTATACGCCGTTCTGAGCCATGTTTGAACTTTCTATCACTTTTGGTGCCGATAATTCTGTTTACCATATTTGTGATATTCAGGGCCCAAATGTCATCTTGGAGCATGTTGGAGATAAAAAACAAAATGTGCCTAAAACGTGATATTATGACGTTATACGCCGTTCTGAGCCATGTTTGAACTTTCTATCACTTTTGGTTACGATAATTCTGTTGACCATATTTATGATATTCAGGCGCCAAATGACATGTTGGAGATAAAAAACAGAATGTGCCCAAAACGTGATATTATGACGTTATACGCCGTTCTGAGCCATGTTTGAACTTTCTATCACTTTTGGTTCCGATAATTCTGTTGACAATATTTGTGATATTCAGGCGCCAAATGACATCTTGGAGCATGTTGGAGATAAAAAATAAAATGTGCCCAAAACGTGATATTATGACGTTATACGCCGTTCTGAGCCATGTTTGAACTTTCTATCAATTTTGGTTCCGATAATTCTGTTGACCATATTTGTGATATTCAGGCGCCAAATGACATGTTGGAGCATGTTGGAGATAAAAAACAAAATGTGCCCAAAACGTGATATTATGACGTTATACGCCGTTCTGAGCCATGTTTGAACTTTCTATCACTTTTGGTTCCGATAATTCTCTTGACCATATTTGTGATATTCAGGCGCCAAATGACATGTTGGAGCATGTTGGAGATAAAAAACAAAATGTGCCCAAAACGTGATATTATGACGTTATACGCCGTTCTGAGCCATGTTTGAACTTTCTATCACTTTTGGTGCCGATAATTCTGTTTACCATATTTGTGATATTCGGGGCCCAAATGTCATCTTGGAGCATGTTGGAGATAAAAAACAAAATGTGCCTGAAACGTGATATTATGAAGTTATACGCCGTTCTGAGCCATGTTTGAACTTTCTATCACTTTTGGTTCCGATAATTCTGTTGACAATATTTGTGATATTCAGGCGCCAAATGACATGTTGGAGCATGTTGGAGATAAAGAACAAAATGTGCCCAAAACGTGATATTATGACGTTATACGCCGTTCTGAGCCATGTTTGAACTTTCTATCACTTTTGGTTCCGATAATTCTCTTGACCATATTTGTGATATTCAGGCGCCAAATGACATGTTAGCGATAAAAAACAGAATGTGCCCAAAACGTGATATTATGACGTTATACGCCGTTCTGAGCCATGTTTGAACTTTCTATCAATTTTGGTTCCGATAATTCTGTTGACCATATTTGTGATATTCAGGCGCCAAATGACATGTTGGAGCATGTTGGAGATAAAAAACAAAATGTGCCCAAAACGTGATATTATGACGTTATACGCCGTTCTGAGCCATGTTTGAACTTTCTATCACTTTTGGTTCCGATAATTCTCTTGACCATATTTGTGATATTCAGGCGCCAAATGACATGTTGGAGCATGTTGGAGATAAAAAACAAAATGTGCCCAAAACGTGATATTATGACGTTATAAGCCGTTCTGAGCCATGTTTGAACTTTCTATCACTTTTGGTTCCGATAATTCTCTTGACCATATTTGTGATATTCAGGCGCCAAATGACATGTTGGAGATAAAAAACAGAATGTGCCCAAAACGTGATATTATGACGTTATACGCCGTTCTGAGCCATGTTTGAACTTTCTATCACTTTTGGTTCCGATAATTCTGTTTACCATATTTGTGATATTCAGGGCCCAAATGTCATCTTGGAGCATGTTGGAGATAAAAAACAAAATGTGCCTAAAACGTGATATTATGACGTTATACGCCGTTCTGAGCCATGTTTGAACTTTCTATCACTTTTGGTTACGATAATTCTGTTGACCATATTTATGATATTCAGGCGCCAAATGACATGTTGGAGATAAAAAACAGAATGTGCCCAAAACGTGATATTATGACGTTATACGCCGTTCTGAGCCATGTTTGAACTTTCTATCACTTTTGGTTCCGATAATTCTGTTGACAATATTTGTGATATTCAGGCGCCAAATGACATCTTGGAGCATGTTGGAGATAAAAAATAAAATGTGCCCAAAACGTGATATTATGACGTTATACGCCGTTCTGAGCCATGTTTGAACTTTCTATCAATTTTGGTTCCGATAATTCTGTTGACCATATTTGTGATATTCAGGCGCCAAATGACATGTTGGAGCATGTTGGAGATAAAAAACAAAATGTGCCCAAAACGTGATATTATGACGTTATACGCCGTTCTGAGCCATGTTTGAACTTTCTATCACTTTTGGTTCCGATAATTCTCTTGACCATATTTGTGATATTCAGGCGCCAAATGACATGTTGGAGCATGTTGGAGATAAAAAACAAAATGTGCCCAAAACGTGATATTATGACGTTATACGCCGTTCTGAGCCATGTTTGAACTTTCTATCACTTTTGGTTCCGATAATTCTCTTGACCATATTTGTGATATTCAGGCGCCAAATGACATGTTGGAGCATGTTGGAGATAAAAAACAAAATGTGCCCAAAACGTGATATTATGACGTTATACGCCGTTCTGAGCCATGTTTGAACTTTCTATCACTTTTGGTGCCGATAATTCTGTTTACCATATTTGTGATATTCGGGGCCCAAATGTCATCTTGGAGCATGTTGGAGATAAAAAACAAAATGTGCCTGAAACGTGATATTATGAAGTTATACGCCGTTCTGAGCCATGTTTGAACTTTCTATCACTTTTGGTTCCGATAATTCTGTTGACAATATTTGTGATATTCAGGCGCCAAATGACATGTTGGAGCATGTTGGAGATAAAGAACAAAATGTGCCCAAAACGTGATATTATGACGTTATACGCCGTTCTGAGCCATGTTTGAACTTTCTATCACTTTTGGTTCCGATAATTCTCTTGACCATATTTGTGATATTCAGGCGCCAAATGACATGTTAGCGATAAAAAACAGAATGTGCCCAAAACGTGATATTATGACGTTATACGCCGTTCTGAGCCATGTTTGAACTTTCTATCAATTTTGGTTCCGATAATTCTGTTGACCATATTTGTGATATTCAGGCGCCAAATGACATGTTGGAGCATGTTGGAGATAAAAAACAAAATGTGCCCAAAACGTGATATTATGACGTTATACGCCGTTCTGAGCCATGTTTGAACTTTCTATCACTTTTGGTTCCGATAATTCTCTTGACCATATTTGTGATATTCAGGCGCCAAATGACATGTTGGAGCATGTTGGAGATAAAAAACAAAATGTGCCCAAAACGTGATATTATGACGTTATAAGCCGTTCTGAGCCATGTTTGAACTTTCTATCACTTTTGGTTCCGATAATTCTCTTGACCATATTTGTGATATTCAGGCGCCAAATGACATGTTGGAGATAAAAAACAGAATGTGCCCAAAACGTGATATTATGACGTTATACGCCGTTCTGAGCCATGTTTGAACTTTCTATCACTTTTGGTTCCGATAATTCTGTTGACCATATTTGTGATATTCTGGCCCCAAATGACATGTTGGAGCATGTTGGAGATAAAGAACAAAATGTGCCCAAAACGTGATATTATGACGTTATACGCCGTTCTGAGCCATGTTTGAACTTTCTATCACTTTTGGTTCCGATAATTCTCTTGACCATATTTGTGATATTCAGGCGCCAAATGACATGTTGGAGATAAAAAACAGAATGTGCCCGAAACGTGATATTATGACGTTATACGCCGTTCTGAGCCATGTTTGAACTTTCTATCACTTTTGGTTCCGATAATTCTGTTGACCATATTTGTGATATTCTGGCCCCAAATGACATGTTGGAGCATGTTGGAGATAAAGAACAAAATGTGCCCAAAACGTGATATTATGACGTTATACGCCGTTCTGAGCCATGTTTGAACTTTCTATCACTTTTGGTTCCGATAATTCTCTTGACCATATTTGTGATATTCAGGCGCCAAATGACATGTTAGCGATAAAAAACAGAATGTGCCCAAAACGTGATATTATGACGTTATACGCCGTTCTGAGCCATGTTTGAACTTTCTATCAATTTTGGTTCCGATAATTCTGTTGACCATATTTGTGATATTCAGGCGCCAAATGACATGTTGGAGCATGTTGGAGATAAAAAACAAAATGTGCCCAAAACGTGATATTATGACGTTATACGCCGTTCTGAGCCATGTTTGAACTTTCTATCACTTTTGGTTCCGATAATTCTCTTGACCATATTTGTGATATTCAGGCGCCAAATGACATGTTGGAGCATGTTGGAGATAAAAAACAAAATGTGCCCAAAACGTGATATTATGACGTTATACGCCGTTCTGAGCCATGGTTGAACTTTCTATCACTTTTGGTTCCGATAATTCTGTTGACCATATTTGTGATATTCTGGCCCCAAATGACATGTTGGAGCATGTTGGAGATAAAGAACAAAATGTGCCCAAAACGTGATATTATGGCGTTATACGCCGTTCTGAGCCATGTTTGAACTTTCTATCACTTTCGGTTCCGATAATTCTGTTGACCATATTTGTGATATTCAGGCGCCAAATGACATGTTGGAGCATGTTGGAGATAAAAAACAAAATGTGCCCAAAACGTGATATTATGACGTTATACGCCGTTCTGAGCCATGGTTGAACTTTCTATCACTTTTGGTTCCGATAATTCTGTTGACCATATTTGTGATATTCTGGCCCCAAATGACATGTTGGAGCATGTTGGAGATAAAGAACAAAATGTGCCCAAAACGTGATATTATGGCGTTATACGCCGTTCTGAGCCATGTTTGAACTTTCTATCACTTTTGGTTCCGATAATTCTCTTGACCATATTTGTGATATTCAGGCGCCAAATGACATGTTGGAGCATGTTGGAGATAAAAAACAAAATGTGCCCAAAACGTGATATTATGACGTTATACGCCGTTCTGAGCCATGGTTGAACTTTCTATCACTTTTGGTTCCGATAATTCTGTTGACCATATTTGTGATATTCTGGCCCCAAATGACATGTTGGAGCATGTTGGAGATAAAGAACAAAATGTGCCCAAAACGTGATATTATGACGTTATACGCCGTTCTGAGCCATGTTTGAACTTTCTATCAATTTTGGTTCCGATAATTCTGTTGACCATATTTGTGATATTCAGGCGCCAAATGACATGTTGGAGCATGTTGGAGATAAAAAACAAAATGTGCCCAAAACGTGATATTATGACGTTATACGCCGTTCTGAGCCATGTTTGAACTTTCTATCACTTTTGGTTCCGATAATTCTCTTGACCATATTTGTGATATTCAGGCGCCAAATGACATGTTGGAGCATGTTGGAGATAAAAAACAAAATGTGCCCAAAACGTGATATTATGACGTTATACGCCGTTCTGAGCCATGGTTGAACTTTCTATCACTTTTGGTTCCGATAATTCTGTTGACCATATTTGTGATATTCTGGCCCCAAATGACATGTTGGAGCATGTTGGAGATAAAGAACAAAATGTGCCCAAAACGTGATATTATGGCGTTATACGCCGTTCTGAGCCATGTTTGAACTTTCTATCACTTTTGGTTCCGATAATTCTCTTGACCATATTTGTGATATTCAGGCGCCAAATGACATGTTGGAGCATGTTGGAGATAAAAAACAAAATGTGCCCAAAACGTGATATTATGACGTTATACGCCGTTCTGAGCCATGGTTGAACTTTCTATCACTTTTGGTTCCGATAATTCTGTTGACCATATTTGTGATATTCTGGCCCCAAATGACATGTTGGAGCATGTTGGAGATAAAGAACAAAATGTGCCCTAAACGTGATATTATGGCGTTATACTCCGTTCTGAGCCATGTTTGAACTTTCTATCACTTTTGGTTCCGATAATTCTCTTGACCATATTTGTGATATTCAGGCGCCAAATGACATGTTGGAGATAAAAAACAGAATGTGCCCAAAACGTGATATTATGACGTTATACGCCGTTCTGAGCCATGTTTGAACTTTCTATCACTTTTGGTTCCGATAATTCTGTTGACAATATTTGTGATATTCAGGCGCCAAATGACATCTTGGAGCATGTTGGAGATAAAAAATAAAATGTGCCCAAAACGTGATATTATGACGTTATACGCCGTTCTGAGCCATGTTTGAAGTTTCTATCAATTTTGGTTCCGATAATTCTGTTGACCATATTTGTGATATTCAGGCGCCAAATGACATGTTGGAGCATGTTGGAGATAAAAAACAAAATGTGCCCAAAACGTGATATTATGACGTTATACGCCGTTCTGAGCCATGTTTGAACTTTCTATCACTTTTGGTTCCGATAATTCTCTTGAGCATATTTGTGATATTCAGGCGCCAAATGACATGTTGGAGATAAAAAACAGAATGTGCCCAAAACGTGATATTATGACGTTATACGCCGTTCTGAGCCATGTTTGAACTTTCTATCACTTTTGGTTCCGATAATTCTGTTGACCATATTTGTGATATTCTGGCCCCAAATGACATGTTGGAGCATGTTGGAGATAAAGAACAAAATGTGCCCAAAACGTGATATTATGACGTTATACGCCGTTCTGAGCCATGTTTGAACTTTCTATCACTTCTGGTTCCGATAATTCTCTTGACCATATTTGTGATATTCAGGCGCCAAATGACATGTTGGAGCATGTTGGAGATAAAAAACAAAATGTGCCCAAAACGTGATATTATGACGTTATACGCCGTTCTGAGCCATGGTTGAGCTTTCTGTCACTTTTGGTTCCGATAATTCTGTTGACCATATTTGTGATATTCTGGCCTCAAATGACATGTTGGAGCATGTTGGAGATAAAGAACAAAATGTGCCCAAAACGTGATATTATGGCGTTATACGCCGTTCTGAGCCATGTTTGAACTTTCTATCACTTTTGGTTCCGATAATTCTCTTGACCATATTTGTGATATTCAGGCGCCAAATGACATGTTGGAGATAAAAAACAGAATGTGCCCAAAACGTGATATTATGACGTTATACGCCGTTCTGAGCCATGTTTGAACTTTCTATCACTTTTGGTTCCGATAATTCTGTTGACAATATTTGTGATATTCAGGCGCTAAGTGACATCTTGGAGCATGTTGGAGATAAAATATAAAATGTGCCCAAAACGTGATATTATGACGTTATACGCCGTTCTGAGCCATGTTTGAACTTTCTATCAATTTTGGTTCCGATAATTCTGTTGACAATATTTGTGATATTGTGGCGACTTTTCAACAAAACGACAACACAATCGAACCCCTTTTAAAAAAAAAATACAGATCTGCAACACCTCGGCTTCCCAGTGAAGATGGGGTGGGTTTGAATTTATAAGGCGCCACGCAGTTTCAGTTACAGATCGCTCTAACTGCGAAGAGGGCTGGAAGGGAAAAGGTTCGACAACACCAACATATAACAAAACACAAAGAAATCGCGGAATCATATACCATATAAAAACAAATTTATTAAGGAAAAAAAAAAAATATGGTAAAACAAAATATAAAGTATATAAGTAGTAAATAAAATAATGGAAATTGTTCAAAAAAAAATCCCGAATAATTAGGGGGGTAAAAGAGAAAGAAAATAATAATGAACTGAATAAAACAAAATTAAAACAAATCTAAATAATGATCGCGACACGTCCCCGATTGACCCGAGCGCTCGATCAGGCGAACGGAAAAGAAAACAAAATCGAAATCAATACCGAAATTAATAACACCCCTAATAAATCCGATAACTTTACAAGAAAAATTAATTGACAATTAAAATGAGATAATAATAATAAAGAACTGGTTTAAAGTGAAATGAACAAAATGAACCAGTGAAGTTAACAAAAAAAATTAAATGGTAAGTACAAAAGAAAATCTTACTTTATAAAAAATACAAAAGTATCTAACCACACTGATATTCTTTTTGTATAAAAAGGAAAATTCTGACCTTTATTCCAGACTCTTTTGAACGAAGGTTGATGACTTCACGATGACAACAATTATACGTAGATACAGCAACAAAATCCAGCAAACCTCCTTTGGAAACACTTGTTCGATGGTAAGTACAGGAAACTTGGGTTATGTAGATTCTAATTTACTTCTTTATTCCAGGTAGTACTTGTTTCCAGGATGGGAGATTTCCCAAGAACTTATATAAGGAATAAGGCTCTAAGAAAAAAAACCTAGCGTGTAAAAAAAGAAAGAAAAATGTAAATAGATAATTAGGCAAGAATGTAGGGATGGATGATTTTATGTAGTGTGAAAGGAGTTTAAATGAATTTAGGTTTAAGTTAGTATTAAGCTAAAATTAAAGAAAATGTAAAAAGAAAAACCTACCTCAAGGTGGTATGAGGTTTTAACCAGCAAAATGAATAATCTTTGTAAAAATGTGCAATAAATCCGGTGAAACCGTAATCGTTGAATAATTTCCAAACGAAAAATTAAAGGATTAATTAACTCAGATCCCGAAAAATACGGATATAAATCGATCCAAAATTCTACACAGAATTATACCAAAATGTCGACTTAAAATTCTTGTTAACCATCCAAACACTACAAAGGCTGGTTTCAAAAGAGGAAGAGTAAAATCGCGCACGGGTATTCATTTCCCAAGATTTTAACCAAAAAACTCGTTATAAAATCGCGCGATGCCAAGAATTCAAAATCACTCCCTCCCTCTATTATTGACAGTCCGAACTTAAAAATGTAAACAAAATTCATGATAGTAATGAAGAGAAAAAGAAAAGTTTTAATGTTAAGATTTATTGTGTGATTGTAATGAAGGCAATGAAAAAGAAAAAAGGCGTTTAAAATGAGCGAAAGGAAAGGATTTAAGAAAAGTGATGAAAAGGAAAGGATTTTCAAGTGTTTCCAAGTTCGGCTTGCTGTAACAAAAAAACAAAAATTATAACAAGGTAAATAAACAAAATGGTATATAATTCCCCGACTTCTAACAATTACAGACAAATCACAAGGAAATTCAATAACCTCGAACGGAACCGTTACATTTCCCCCTTACAACAAGAAAGTTTACCCGTAAACTTTAAACTTTAGACAAGCAACCCTAACAACCAAAATCCAACCCAAAAATAAGTAGATGCAACTATGGAACCAACCACCTGATCCACCTCGTGCCCATAGCCTTCAGGTCTTCGACATTCGGTCGGAAGGGAAAATAATAAAATAATAAATGAAAATACAGAGATATAGGAGTTCATGAATACCAACAATAAGTCAGACAGTGATCATTCCAACCTAATATCAATAACATAGAGGAATTCGTGAAGCGAGGACACTCTAAAACAAAAAAAGAAAAACGACTCTACTGGGACTAGAACAAAAATAGGTTTATTACTACAGTTAAAGGATAACAAGCGGAAAAAGGAAAAGAAAGTTAAGACGGGTTTGTTGGTCCATACCCACCCCTAAACTGAACTAAAATCACCCCGATAATCTCTTTTTCAAGAACCTAAGATACACTAAACCTACGATCGGTATATCGCTACCTGCGGCGAAAACGTGACAGTTTACAACTGTCACAAAATAAAATGTCAATGGCCAAACGCCCACGGACTTTGTGGTACTGGCTCTGAAAAATAGGGGAGGACAATGAAATTAAACAACTAGGGATGTACCACACCAAAGGGGAAATCAGTCAGGTAGACACTATCCATCATATTTATGGAATAGCACTAAACGAAATAACTAGTTGTACCAAACAATCACAACCAATTAGGACAAAACACACTCCGTAAGTTCCTAAGATGGACAGAACCAAAATAGAAACAGATGTACACGAAACGGAGACAGCCGGTCTTCTGGAGTAGTCTAAGGCCCCTGCCAGGTGAGCCAACAAATCAAACAAGGAACGAACTAACCCGGGTCAACAAGGTAAGGCCTCAAATCCTTAGCATGCCAAGTTCCAACATTATTACCCTCAACATCCTTCAACTCGTACGTCCAAGGTGACAAGACTTTATAAACAGAATACGGACCTACAAATTTAGGAGCCAGCTTTGCCGAAAAATATTTAGATGCATTAGACAATACAAAGTTTCTCTTCCAAACCTTTTGGCCAACCATAAACTTATCGCTTCTCCTCCTCAAATTATACCGCCTCCCATTCACACCAGACGCCTGTGCAATGCGTTTCCTAACATCAGCAAATACCTTCGACAGATCTTCGTTATCTAAGCTCCACTCACCATCACCCATGACTTTATCATACTGTTTCCCATTCAACACCAACTCTCGACCCGTACATACGAAATGAGGTGTTAATTTCGTAACCTCGTGACGAGCGGAATTAATCGCGCAAGTTATTTTAGGAACACTCACATCCCATTTACGTTGATCGTCTTTGCAATACAAGGACAAAATTCTTTTAAGCGTACGATTCACTCGCTCTACAGGGTTAGCCTGAGGGTGATAATTGGCGTTAAACCTAACAGAAACACCATACTGTTGAGTTAGTAAGTTCAATTTCCGGGATCTAAATTGAGGACCATTGTCACAAATAAGGGTTTTAGGAACTCCAAATTTAAGAAAGACTTCCGTCTCAAGTATCTGCGAAATCTTATCCGCGGTAGCAGTCCTTATGGGATAAGCAAGTACAAATTTACTGAAGTAATCGGATATTACGAAGATAAATTGATTACCTTTTCTCGAACGAGGAAGAGGGCCAACAAGGTCAATTGATATAAGTTGCCAAGGTCTATCACTATCTGGGGTACGAACGAACTTACCAGCTGGTTTAACATTCGGGATCCTATAAGAAGCGCACAACTCACATCCAGAGATATACCTTACCACGTCTGCCTTCATTTTAGGCCATATATAGAGCTCAGAAATTCTACCAAGAGTCTTGAAAACACCCATATGACCAGCGGTTTGAGAGTCATGAGAAAGAGCTAAAATCTCTTTACGAAAATCTCTTGGGACAACCCTTTTCCAAGGTTCGGAATTTCGTCCCAGAACAGATGACACTACATACTTATAAACCTCGCCATTCTCTACTCTAAATAAGGGGTGTTTAGCGGGAAAATTCAGAACTCTTTCTTTCAGCCTTCTATACCACACGTCAGAAGTATCAGAGAATTTCAATTCGGTCCTCTCTTGGATCGAATCGACGACCTCGAACGATCTCGAAAGTAAGTCAGGCACAACGTTCTCACAGCCTTTACGATGTTTAACGACAAAGTCGAATTGTTGCAATCTAATTGCCCATCTCGCGATACGCCCAGTAGGAACTTTCAACTTTAAAAGCCAAAGGAGAGAATAATGATCAGTAACCACCGTGAACGGGACTCCCTCAAGATAAGGTTTCAGCTTTTCCGCAGCCCAAATCACTGCCAAACACTCGCGTTCTGTGGCCGAGTAGTTACGTTCGGCCGGACTTAATGACCTACTCAAGTATACCACCACTTGTTCACCATCCTCAGCAGGTTGCAACAACACGGCACCCAAACCAACACCAGAGGCATCCGTGTGCAACTCAAAAGGTAGCGAATAATCAGGACATCGCAAGATTGGAGCAGATACAAGCTTTTCCTTAATGATTCTAAAAGATCTTTCACATTCATCCGGCCATTCAACTGGCTTATTCTTTTTCAGTAGGTTCGTAATCGGAGAAATCAAAGTCGAGAATTCGGGAATAAACCGTCTATACCATGAAAAGGTACCAAGTATACATCTAACATCTTTCTGACACCTAGGAACAGGAATCTTAAGCATGGCGTTAACCTTTTCAGGGTCTACATGAAGTCCGTATTTATCAACGACATAGCCAAGGTAAAGCAATTCAGATCTGCACAACTTACATTTCTCCCAGCTGACCTTCAATCCAGCAGCGAGCAACCTCTCAAATACACTCGACAGAACCTCAAGATGTTTTTCAAAGGTATCGGTAACAATGACAACATCGTCCAAATAAACGAACACATTAGGTTCCAACTCAGGACCCAAGACCCTATCAACAAGCCTTTGCCAAGTGGCAGGAGAATTGTGCAAGCCAAAAGGCATACGTGTAAATTGATATAGCCCTCTACCGGGCACCGTAAAAGCAGTAAAAGCCTTAGAAGCATTCTCCATGGGGACTTGCCAAAAAGCGGACTTAATGTCCAGGGAAGACAAAAACTTTGCGTTCCTGAGTTTATCGAGAGTTGCGGAAATATACGGGAGCGGATAACTATCACGTTCCGACACCGCATTCAGACGACGATAATCAACACAGAATCGATATGTGTTATCTTTCTTTCGCACTAACAGGATTGGGGAAGACCAAGCACTCGATGAGGGTTCGACAACGCCCTGCTCTAACATGATATCAAGTTCTTTATTAATGTGCTGCTGCATGACCGGAGAAACGGGGTAATAGCGTTGTTTAATGGGATCAGCTGAAGTTCTAATTACGTGACTCACCAAGTGAGTACACCCTAAACCGTCACCCATTTTAGCTTTAAAAGAGTTAACCATGGTTTCCAAAAGTTGCTTATTAGAAGGGGACAAATCATCATCAAGAGAATCTATCTCGAAAACAGTCTCGTACGCGAAATTCCAAGAGTCATTTCTAAGGTCAGGCACTACTCCAACGGACTCGAAAAAATCAACACCCAAAATAAGGGTTTGGGGAAGTGTAGGTATCACCAACATGTCAATAAGGGTAATTCTGTCCTTCAAAGTAACCGGAACCGTAACCACACCCAAACTCTCAACCAATTGTCCATTAGCTATTCTGACCGAAGAACTAACGCGACGACAATGAAATCCTAAATCGGACACGACTTTCCATCCCACACCTCCTAATATAGTTCTAGAGGCACCAGTGTCTAACAAACCTAGTAACTCTCTACCTAATATTGATATTTTCAGATAAGGCCTTTCATCCTTCTTACAACCATCCAAAACGAACTCCAACACAGAAGAAATCCTATCAGCCGGTTTTTCGTCTTCAATGTCAATTAGCCGGCGACCTAGTGACGACGATTGGCATTTCCCGAAGACTTCCTATTACCATGGGAACATTTAGGACAATTTTTTTTAGTAAAACCCTCATTTCCACACTTAAAACAATGCAGTCTCTTGGGACTAGGACAACCACGAGCCATGTGACCCAAAACTCCACAATTGAAGCACTTAACAGAACTTGACTCAACCGCAGAAAAATCTGAAGTTTGGGGGTAGCTCAAGCAACCTAAGTAAGCTAATTCGGGTTCCAAAGTCTTATTGCGAATTTTAGGGGGCTGAAATTCCTTTACCGCGCGCCTGGACTCCTCTAACTGCTTACACTTGACCTTCAAATCAGAAACCGTATCAATAGTGTGAAGAGCTAGTTGGGTTTGAAAATAAGGTAAGAGGTTCTTACGGATAAGTTTAACCTTCGCCTCCTCGGAAAGTGGACAAGTGAGTCTACCGAATAAACCTAACATATTGGCGACGTAGATTGCAATAGGCTCTCGCTCACCCTGGGTTCTGTGTCGTATCTCATCCAACAGTTGTTCGTTGTAGTCGGAAGGTAAAAATTCACCCCTCAATAACACCTCTAATTCTCCCCACGAGCTAACTTCATCCCTGACAGAACGATACCAAAGTAGGGCGGGACCCTCAAATAAATCAAGAGCCGACACAAAAACTTCTCGAAGAGAAACACCTCGAGCTGCGGACAATTCATGTACTCGCTCTAAAAACGCTCCCACCGAAATACCCGTCCTTCCGGAAAATTTAAGGCCCCATTTATGTACAGGAATAGCCTTAGAAGACATCAAAGGTGGAGGACTAGTTGTTACAGGGGTAGACGAAGCAGCGCCCCCGCCTAAAGATACGTTCAGGGATCTTTCAAGGGCTTCTAACTCAATTGGCCTAGAAACGGAAGCAATGGCCTTCGTTAACCTATCCTTCAAAGACAAAGCCTCACGGAGAACAACGGCACGATCCTCACATAATTCACTCATACGCCTTATTCGCCCCAAAACCTGCCAAATCTTAGTTTCAACCTTCTTAGCATTCTTAGATCGAAAATCATCTAACAATGTGGTAATTTCGGCCAGCTTGTCCCCAACCGCTAACAAATCTTCCTCCTCTGTGTAAGGGTTATCTGGGTAATCGTTGACCAAATCAGGGTTAAGTTTCTCCTTCTGTAGTAAAGAAGCAAACAACCTACGCATCTCATCGACACTAGAGGGATCCAAACCTCGGACAGTAAATTCATAACTCAATTCTTCCTTAGAAAGGTAATTAACCATGACTTTAAGAGCCATCCTAAAAGGGTTGATCTCTCCTTGAACCCGAGAAGAGATTGGTCACATCGAAAACAGGGAACCGAAGAGTCGAAATAATTGGAATGGAATTAAGACACAAACCGAAGTCACTTTGTGTCTTCGATACAAATAAGGGTTCCGATAAAATTAAGAACTTCCAAGACAATACAACAAGGGCTCCCAAAACGATATGGGTCTCCAAAACAATATGGGACTTTCAAGACAATATGGCCTCCAAAGCAATATCGGGCCTCCAAAACAATATGGCCTTCCAAAACAATGGGCCCCACGTTGGGCGCCAAAATTTGTGGCGACTTTTCAACAAAACGACAACAACACAATCGAACCCCTTTTAAAAAAAAAATACAGATCTGCAACACCTCGGCTTCCCAGTGAAGATGGGGTGGGTTTGAATTTATAAGGCGCCACGCAGTTTCAGTTACAGATCGCTCTAACTGCGAAGAGGGCTGGAAGGGAAAAGGTTCGACAACACCAACATATAACAAAACACAAAGAAATCGCGGAATCATATACCATATAAAAACAAATTTATTAAGGAAAAAAAAAAAAATATGGTAAAACAAAATATAAAGTATATAAGTAGTAAATAAAATAACGGAAATTGTTCAAAAAAAAATCCCGAATAATTAGGGGGGTAAAAGAGAAAGAAAATAATAATGAACTGAATAAAACAAAATTAAAACAAATCTAAATAATTATCGCGACACGTCCCCGATTGACCCGAGCGCTCGATCAGGCGAACGGAAAAGAAAACAAAATCGAAATCAATACCGAAATTAATAACACCCCTAATAAATCCGATAACTTTACAAGAAAAATTAATTGACAATTAAAATGAGATAATAATAATAAAGAACTGGTTTAAAGTGAAATGAACAAAATGAACCAGTGAAGTTAACAAAAAAAATTAAATGGTAAGTACAAAAGAAAATCTTACTTTATAAAAAATACAAAAGTATCTAACCACACTGATATTCTTTTTGTATAAAAAGGAAAATTCTGACCTTTATTCCAGACTCTTTTGAACGAAGGTTGATGACTTCACGATGACAACAATTATACGTAGATACAGCAACAAAATCCAGCAAACCTCCTTTGGAAACACTTGTTCGATGGTAAGTACAGGAAACTTGGGTTATGTAGATTCTAATTTACTTCTTTATTCCAGGTAGTACTTGTTTCCAGGATGGGAGATTTCCCAAGAACTTATATAAGGAATAAGGCTCTAAGAAAAAAAACCTAGCGTGTAAAAAAAGAAAGAAAAATGTAAATAGATAATTAGGCAAGAATGTAGGGATGGATGATTTTATGTAGTGTGAAAGGAGTTTAAATGAATTTAGGTTTAAGTTAGTATTAAGCTAAAATTAAAGAAAATGTAAAAAGAAAAACCTACCTCAAGGTGGTATGAGGTTTTAACCAGCAAAATGAATAATCTTTGTAAAAATGTGCAATAAATCCGGTGAAACCGTAATCGTTGAATAATTTCCAAACGAAAAATTAAAGGATTAATTAACTCAGATCCCGAAAAATACGGATATAAATCGATCCAAAATTCTACACAGAATTATACCAAAATGTCGACTTAAAATTCTTGTTAACCATCCAAACACTACAAAGGCTGGTTTCAAAAGAGGAAGAGTAAAATCGCGCACGGGTATTCATTTCCCAAGATTTTAACCAAAAAACTCGTTATAAAATCGCGCGATGCCAAGAATTCAAAATCACTCCCTCCCTCTATTATTGACAGTCCGAACTTAAAAATGTAAACAAAATTCATGATAGTAATGAAGAGAAAAAGAAAAGTTTTAAGGTTAAGATTTATTGTGGGATTGTAATGAAGGTAATGAAAAAGAAAAAAAGGCGTTTAAAATGAGCGAAAGGAAAGGATTTAAGAAAAGTGATGAAAAGGAAAGGATTTTCAAGTGTTTCCAAGTTCGGCTTGCTGTAACAAAAAAACAAAAATTATAACAAGGTAAATAAACAAAATGGTATATAATTCCCCGACTTCTAACAATTACAGATAAATCACAAGGAAATTCAATAACCTCGAACGGAACCGTTACAATATTCAGGCGCCAAATGACATCTTGGAGCATGTTGGAGATAAAAAATAAAATGTGCCCAAAACGTGATATTATGACGTTATACGCCGTTCTGAGCCATGTTTGAACTTTCTATCACTTTTGGTTCCGATAATTCTCTTGACCATATTTGTGATATTCAGGCGCCAAATGACATGTTGGAGCATGTTGGAGATAAAAAACAAAATGTGCCCAAAACGTGATATTATGACGTTATACGCCGTTAAGAGCCATGTTTGAACTTTCTATCACTTTTGGTTCCGATAATTCTATTGACCATATTTGTGATATTCAGGCGCCAAATGACATGTTGGAGCATGTTGGAGATAAAAAACAAAATGTGCCCAAAACGTGATATTATGACGTTATACGCCGTTCTGAGCCATGGTTGAACTTTCTATCACTTTTGGTTCCGATAATTCTGTTGACCATATTT
The DNA here is from genome assembly GCF_036711975.1 of Onthophagus taurus. Taxonomy (NCBI): domain Eukaryota; kingdom Metazoa; phylum Arthropoda; class Insecta; order Coleoptera; family Scarabaeidae; genus Onthophagus; species Onthophagus taurus. The sequence continues at coordinate 21,037,774 of NC_091966.1, forward strand.
GTGATATTCTGGCCCCAAATGACATGTTGGAGCATGTTGGAGATAAAGAACAAAATGTGCCCAAAACGTGATATTATGACGTTATACGCCGTTCTGAGCCATGTTTGAACTTTCTATCACTTTTGGTTCCGATAATTCTCTTGACCATATTTGTGATATTCAGGCGCCAAATGACATGTTAGAGATAAAAAACAGAATGTGCCCAAAACGTGATATTATGACGTTATACGCCGTTCTGAGCCATGTTTGAACTTTCTATCAATTTTGGTTCCGATAATTCTGTTGACCATATTTGTGATATTCAGGCGCCAAATGACATGTTGGAGCATGTTGGAGATAAAAAACAAAATGTGCCCAAAACGTGATATTATGACGTTATACGCCGTTCTGAGCCATGTTTGAACTTTCTATCACTTTTGGTTCCGATAATTCTCTTGACCATATTTGTTTTATTCAGGCGCCAAATGACATGTTGGAGCATGTTGGAGATAAAAAACAAAATGTGCCCAAAACGTGATATTATGACGTTATACGCCGTTCTGAGCCATGGTTGAACTTTCTATCAATTTTGGTTCCGATAATTCTGTTGACCATATTTGTGATATTCAGGCGCCAAATGACATGTTGGAGCATGTTGGAGATAAAAAACAAAATGTGCCCAAAACGTGATATTATGACGTTATACGCCGTTCTGAGCCATGGTTGAACTTTCTATCACTTTTGGTTCCGATAATTCTGTTGACCATATTTGTGATATTCTGGCCCCAAATGACATGTTGGAGCATGTTGGAGATAAAGAACAAAATGTGCCCAAAACGTGATATTATGACGTTATACGCCGTTCTGAGCCATGTTTGAACTTTCTATCACTTTTGGTTCCGATAATTCTCTTGACCATATTTGTGATATTCAGGCGCCAAATGACATGTTAGAGATAAAAAACAGAATGTGCCCAAAACGTGATATTATGACGTTATACGCCGTTCTGAGCCATGTTTGAACTTTCTATCAATTTTGGTTCCGATAATTCTGTTGACCATATTTGTGATATTCAGGCGCCAAATGACATGTTGGAGCATGTTGGAGATAAAAAACAAAATGTGCCCAAAACGTGATATTATGACGTTATACGCCGTTCTGAGCCATGTTTGAACTTTCTATCACTTTTGGTTCCGTTAATTCTCTTGACCATATTTGTGATATTCAGGCGCCAAATGACATGTTGGAGCATGTTGGAGATAAAAAACAAAATGTGCCCAAAACGTGATATTATGACGTTATACGCCGTTCTGAGCCATGGTTGAACTTTCTATCAATTTTGGTTCCGATAATTCTGTTGACCATATTTGTGATATTCAGGCCACAAATGACATCTTGGAGCATGTTGGAGATAAGAAACAAAATGTGCCCAAAACGTGATATTATGACGTTATACGTCGTTCTGAGACATGTTTGAACTTTCTATCACTTTTGGTTCCCGTAATTCTGTCGACCATATATTTGATATTCAGATGCCAAATGTCACATTGGAGCATGTTGGAGATAAAAAACAAAATGTGCCCAAAACGTGATATTATGACGTTATACGCCGTTCTGAGCCATGTTTGAACTTTCTATCACTTTCGGTTCCGATAATTCTATTGACCATATTTGTGATATTCAGGCGCCAAATGACATCTTGGAGCATGTTGGAGATAAAAAACAAAATGTGCCCAAAACGTGATATTATGGCGTTATACGCCGTTCTGAGCCATGTTTGAACTTTCTATCACTTTTGGTTCCGATAATTCTGGTGACCATATATGTGATATTCAGGGGCCAAATGTCATCTTGGAGCATGTTGGAGATAAAAAACAAAATGTGCCCAAAACGTGATATTATGACGTTACACGCCGTTCTGGGCCATGTTTGAACTTTCTATCACTTTTGGTTCCGATAATTCTGTTGACCATATTTCTGATACTCAGACGCCAAATGACATGTTGGAGCATGTTGGAGATAAAAAACAAAATGCGCCCAAAACGTGATATTATGACGTTACACGCCGTTCTGGGCCATGTTTGAACTTTCTATCACTTTTGGTTCCGATAATTCTGTTGACCATATTTGTGATATTCAGGCGCCAAATGACATGTTGGAGCATGTTGGAGATAAAACTAAATGTGCCCAAAACGTGATATTATGGCGTTATACGCCGTTCTGAGCCATGTTTGAACTTTCTATCACTTTTGGTTCCGATAATTCTGTTGACCATATTTGTGATATTCAGGCGCCAAATGACATGTTGGAGCATGTTGGAGATAAAAAATAAAATGTGCCCAAAACGAGATATTATGACTGTAGACGCCGTTCTGAGCCATGTTTGAACTTTCTATCACTTTTGGTGCCGGTAATTCTGTTTACCATATTTGTGATATTCAGGGCCCAAATGTCATCTTGGAGCATGTTGGAGATAAAAAACAAAATGTGCCTAAAACGTGATATTATGACGTTATACGCCGTTCTGAGCCATGTTTGAACTTTCTATCACTTTTGGTGCCGATAATTCTCTTGACCATATTTGTGATATTCAGGAGCCAAATGACATGTTGGAGCATGTTGGAGATAAAGAATAAAATGTGCCCAAAACGAGATATTATGGCGTTATACGCCGTTCTGAGCCATGTTTGAACTTTCTATCACTTTTGGTTCCGATAATTCTGTTGACCATATTTGTGATATTCAGGCGCCAAATGACATGTTGGAGATAAAAAACAGAATGTGCCGAAAACGTGATATTATGACGTTATACGCCGTTCTGAGCCATGTTTGAACTTTCTATCACTTTTGGTTCCGATAATTCTGTTGACCATATTTGTGATATTCAGGGGCCAAATGTCATCTTGGAGGATGTTGGAGATAAAAAACAAAATGTGCCCAAACCTTATATTATGACGTTATACGTCGTTCTGAGACATGTTTGAACTTTCTATCACTTTCGGTTCCGATAATTCTGTTGACCATATTTATGATATTCAGGCGTCAAATGAAATCTTGGAGTATGTTGGAGATAAAAAACAAAATGTGCCCAAAACGTGATATTATGACGTTATACGCCGTTTTGAGCCATGTTTGAACTTTCTATCACTCTTGGTTCCGGTAATTCTGTTGACCATATTTGTGATATTCAGGCGTCAAATGACATCTTGGAGCATGTTGGAGATAAAAAACAAAATGTGCCCAAAACGTGATATTATGACGTTATAAGCCGTTCTGAGCCATGTTTGAACTTTCTATCACTTTCGGTTCCAATAATTCTGTTGACCATATTTGTGATATTCAGGCCCCAAATGACATCTTGGAGCATGTTGGAGATAAAAAACAAAATGTGCCCAAAACGTGATATTATGACGTTATACGCCGTTCTGAGCCATGTTTGAACTTTCTATCACTTTCGGTTCCGATAATTCTGTTGACTATATTTGTGATATTTAGGCGTCAAATGAAACCTTGGAGTATGTTGTTGATAAAAAACAAAATGTGCCCAAAACGTGGTATTATGACGTTATACGCCGTTCTGAGCCATGTTTGAACTTTCTATCACTTTTGGTTCCGGTATTCTATTGACCATATTTGTGATATTCAGGCGTCAAATGACATCTTGGAGCATGTTGGAGATAAAAAACAAAATGTGCCCAAAGCGTGATATTATGACTTTATACGCCGTTTTGAGCCATGTTTGAACTTTCTATCACTTTTGGTTCCGGTAATTCTGTTGACCATATTTGTGATATTCAGGCGTCAAATGACATCTTGGAGCATGTTGGAGATAAAAAACAAAATGTGCCCAAACCTTATATTATGACGTTATACGCCGTTCTGAGCCATGTTTGAACTTTCTATCACTTTTGGTTCCGGTAATTCTGTTGACTATATTTGTGATATTCAGGCGTCAAATGACATCTTGGAGCATGTTGGAGATAAAAAACAAAATGTGCCCAAAACGTGATATTATGACGTTATACGTCGTTCTGAGACATGTTTGAACTTTCTATCACTTTTGGTTCCGGTAATTCTGTCGACCATATTTGTGATATTCAGGAGTCAAATGACATCTTGGAGCATGTTGGAGATAAAAAACAAAATGTGCCCAAACCTTATATTATGACGTTATACGCCGTTCTGAGCCATGTTTGAACTTTCTATCACTTTTGGTTCCGGTAATTCTGTTGACTATATTTGTGATATTCAGGCGTCAAATGACATCTTGGAGCATGTTGGAGATAAAAACAAAATGTGCCCAAAACGTGATATTATGACGTTATACGTCGTTCTGAGACATGTTTGAACTTTCTATCACTGTTGGTTCCGGTAATTCTGTCGACCATATATTTGATATTCAGATGCCAAATGTCACATTGGAGCACGTTGGAGATAAAAAACAAAATGTGCCCAAAACGTGATATTATGACGTTATATGCCGTTCTGAGCCATGTTTGAACTTTCTATCTTTTTCGGTTCCGATAATTCTGTTCACCATATTTGTGATATTCAGGCGACAAATGACATCTTGGAGCATGTTGGAGATAAGAAACAAAATGTGCCCAAAACGTGATATTATGACGTTATACGTCGTTCTGAGACATGTTTGAACTTTCTATCACTTTTGGTTCCCGTAATTCTGTCGACCATATATTTGATATTCAGATGCCAAATGTCACATTGGAGCATGTTGGAGATAAAAAACAAAATGTGCCCAAAACGTGATATTATGACGTTATACGCCGTTCTGAGCCATGTTTGAACTTTCTATCACTTTCGGTTCCGATAATTCTGTTGACCATATTTGTGATATTCAGGCGCCAAATGACATCTTGGAGCATGTTGGAGATAAAAAACAAAATGTGCCCAAAACGTGATATTATGGCGTTATACGCCGTTCTGAGCCATGTTTGAACTTTCTATCACTTTTGGTTCCGATAATTCTGGTGACCATATATGTGATATTCAGGGGCCAAATGTCATCTTGGAGCATGTTGGAGATAAAAAACAAAATGTGCCCAAACCTTATATTATGACGTTATACGTCGTTCTGAGACATGTTTGAACTTTCTATCACTCTTGGTTCCGGTAATTCTGTTGACCATATTTGTGATATTCAGGCGTCAAATGACATCTTGGAGCATGTTGGAGATAAAAAACAAAATGTGCCCAAAACGTGATATTATGAAATTATAAGCCGTTCTGAGCCATGTTTGAACTTTCTATCACTTTCGGTTCCAATAATTCTGTTGACCATATTTGTGATATTCAGGCCCCAAATGACATCTTGGAGCATGTTGGAGATAAAAAACAAAATGTGCCCAAAACGTGATATTATGACGTTATACGCCGTTCTGAGCCATGTTTGAACTTTCTATCACTTTCGGTTCCGATAATTCTGTTGACCATATTTGTGATATTTAGGCGTCAAATGAAACCTTGGAGTATGTTGTTGATAAAAAACAAAATGTGCCCAAAACGTGATATTATGACGTTATACGCCGTTCTGAGCCATGTTTGAACTTTCTATCACTTTCGGTTCCGATAATTCTGTTGACCATATTTGTGATATTTAGGCGTCAAATGAAACCTTGGAGCATGTTGGAGATAAAAAACAAAATGTGCCCAAACCTTATATTATGACGTTATACGCCGTTCTGAGCCATGTTTGAACTTTCTATCACTTTTGGTTCCGGTAATTCTGTTGACTATATTTGTGATATTCAGGCGTCAAATGACATCTTGGAGCATGTTGGAGATAAAAAACAAAATGTGCCCAAAACGTGATATTATGACGTTATACGTCGTTCTGAGACATGTTTGAACTTTCTATCACTTTTGGTTCCGGTAATTCTGTCGACCATATTTGTGATATTCAGGAGTCAAATGACATCTTGGAGCATGTTGGGGATAAAAAACAAAATGTGCCCAAACCTTATATTATGACGTTATACGCCGTTCTGAGCCATGTTTGAACTTTCTATCACTTTTGGTTCCGGTAATTCTGTTGACTATATTTGTGATATTCAGGCGTCAAATGACATCTTGGAGCATGTTGGAGATAAAAACAAAATGTGCCCAAAACGTGATATTATGACGTTATACGTCGTTCTGGGACATGTTTGAACTTTCTATCACTGTTGGTTCCGGTAATTCTGTCGACCATATATTTGATATTCAGATGCCAAATGTCACATTGGAGCACGTTGGAGATAAAAAACAAAATGTGCCCAAAACGTGATATTATGACGTTATATGCCGTTCTGAGCCATGTTTGAACTTTCTATCTTTTTCGGTTCCGATAATTCTGTTGACCATATTTGTGATATTCAGGCGACAAATGACATCTTGGAGCATGTTGGAGATAAGAAACAAAATGTGCCCAAAACGTGATATTATGACGTTATACGTCGTTCTGAGACATGTTTGAACTTTCTATCACTTTTGGTTCCCGTAATTCTGTCGACCATATATTTGATATTCAGATGCCAAATGTCACATTGGAGCATGTTGGAGATAAAAAACAAAATGTGCCCAAAACGTGATATTATGACGTTATACGTCGTTCTGAGACATGTTTGAACTTTCTATCACTTTTGGTTCCCGTAATTCTGTCGACCATATATTTGATATTCAGATGCCAAATGTCACATTGGAGCATGTTGGAGATAAAAAACAAAATGTGCCCAAAACGTGATATTATGACGTTACACGCCGTTCTGGGCCATGTTTGAACTTTCTATCACTTTCGGTTCCGATAATTCTGTCGACCATATTTGTGATATTCAGGAGTCAAATGACATCTTGGAGCATGTTGGAGATAAAAAACAAAATGTGCCCAAAACGTGTTGTTATGACGTTATACGCCGTTTTGAGCCATGTTTGAACTTTCTATCACTTTTGGTTCCGGTAATTCTGTTGACCATGTTTGTGATATTCAGGCGTCAAATGACAACTTGGAGCATGTTGGAGATAAAAAACAAAATGTGCCCAAAACGTGATATTATGACGTTACACGCCGTTCTGGGCCATGTTTGAACTTTCTATCACTTTTGGTTCCGATAATTCTGTTGACCATATTTGTGATACTCAGGCGCCAAATGACATGTTGGACCATGTTGGAGATAAAAAACAAAATGTGCCCAAAACGTGATATTATGACGTTACACGCCGTTCTGGGCCATGTTTGAACTTTCTATCACTTTTGGTTCCGATAATTCTGTTGACCATATTTGTGATATTCAGGCGCCAAATGACATGTTGGAGCATGTTGGAGATAAAACTAAATGTGCCCAAAACGTGATATTATGGCGTTATACGCCGTTCTGAGCCATGTTTGAACTTTCTATCACTTTCGGTTCCGATAATTCTGTTGACCATATTTGTGATATTCAGGCGACAAATGACATCTTGGAGCATGTTGGAGATAAAAAACAAAATGTGCCCAAAACGTGATATTATGACGTTATACGCTGTTCTGAGCCATGTTTGAACTTTCTATCACTTTCGGTTCCGATAATTCTGTTGACCATATTTGTGATATTCAGGCGACAAATGACATCTTGGAGCATGTTGGAGATAAGAAACAAAATGTGCCCAAAACGTGATATTATGACGTTATACGTCGTTCTGAGACATGTTTGAACTTTCTATCACTTTTGGTTCCGGTAATTCTGTCGACCATATATTTGATATTCAGATGCCAAATGTCACATTGGAGCATGTTGGAGATAAAAAACAAAATGTGCCCAAAACGTGATATTATGACGTTATACGCCGTTTTGAGCCATGTTTGAACTTTCTATCACTTTTGGTTCCGGTAATTCTGTTGACCATATTTGTGATATTCAGGCGTCAAATGACATCTTGGAGCATGTTGGAGATAAAAAACAAAATGTGCCCAAAACGTGATGTTATGACGTTATACGCCGTTTTGAGCCATGTTTGAACTTTCTATCACTTTTGGTTCCGGTAATTCTGTTGACCATGTTTGTGATATTCAGGCGTCAAATGACAACTTGGAGCATGTTGGAGATAAAAAACAAAATGTGCCCAAAACGTGATATTATGACGTTACACGCCGTTCTGGGCCATGTTTGAACTTTCTATCACTTTTGGTTCCGATAATTCTGTTGACCATATTTGTGATACTCAGGCGCCAAATGACATGTTGGAGCATGTTGGAGATAAAAAACAAAATGTGCCCAAAACGTGATATTATGACGTTACACGCCGTTCTGGGCCATGTTTGAACTTTCTATCACTTTTGGTTCCGATAATTCTGTTGACCATATTTGTGATATTCAGGCGCCAAATGACAAGTTGGAGCATGTTGTAGATAAAAAACAAAATGTGCCTAAAAGTGATATTATGACGTTATACGCCGTTCTGAGCCATGTTTGAACTTTCTATCACTTTTGGTTCCGATAATTCTGTTGACCATATTTGTGATTTTCAGGCGCCAAATGACATGTTGGAGCATATTGGAGATAAAAAACAAAATGTGCCCAAAACGTGATATTATGGCGTTATACGCCGTTCTGAGCCATGTTTGAACTTTCTATCACTTTTGGTTCCGATAATTCTGTTGACCATATTTGTGATATTCAGGGCCCAAATGTCATCTTGGAGCATGTTGGAAATAAAAAGCAAAATGTGCTTAAAACGTGATATTATGACGTTATACGCCGTTCTGAGCCATGTCTGAACTTTCTATCACTTTTGGTTCCGATAATTCTGTTGACCATATTTGTGATATTCAGGCGCCAAATGACATGTTGGAGCATGTAGGAGATAAAAAACAAAATGTGCCCAAAACGTGATATTATGGCGTTATACGCCGTTCTGAGCCATGTTTGAACTTTCTATCACTTTTGGTTTCGATAATTCTGTTGACCATATTTGTGATATTCAGGCGCCAAATGACATGTTGGAGCATGTAGGAGATAAAAAACAAAATGTGCCCAAAACGTGATATTATGGCGTTATACGCCGTTCTGAGCCATGTTTGAACTTTCTATCACTTTTGGTTCCGATAATTCTGTTGACCATATTTGTGATACTCAGGCGCCAAATGACATGTTGGAGCATGTTGGAGATAAAAAACAAAATGTGCCCAAAACGTGATATTATGACGTTACACGCCGTTCTGGGCCATGTTTGAACTTTCTATCACTTTTGGTTCCGATAATTCTGTTGACCATATTTGTGATATTCAGGCGCCAAATGACATGTTGGAGCATGTTGTAGATAAAAAACAAAATGTGCCTAAAACGTGATATTATGACGTTATACGCCGTTCTGAGCCATGTTTGAACTTTCTATCACTTTTGGTTCCGATAATTCTGTTGACCATATTTGTGATTTTCAGGCGCCAAATGACATGTTGGAGCATGTTGGAGATAAAAAACAAAATGTGCCCAAAACGTGATATTATGGCGTTATACGCCGTTCTGAGCCATGTTTGAACTTTCTATCACTTTTGGTTCCGATAATTCTGTTGACCATATTTGTGATATTCAGGGCCCAAATGTCATCTTGGAGCATGTTGGAAATAAAAAGCAAAATGTGCTTAAAACGTGATATTATGACGTTATACGCCGTTCTGAGCCATGTCTGAACTTTCTATCACTTTTGGTTCCGATAATTCTGTTGACCATATTTGTGATATTCAGGCGCCAAATGACATGTTGGAGCATGTAGGAGATAAAAAACAAAATGTGCCCAAAACGTGATATTATGGCGTTATACGCCGTTCTGAGCCATGTTTGAACTTTCTATCACTTTTGGTTTCGATAATTCTGTTGACCATATTTGTGATATTCAGGCCCCAAATGACATGTTGGAGCATGTTGGAGATAGAAAATAAAATGTGCCCAAAACGTGATATTATGGCGTTATACGCCGTCCTGAGCCATGTTTGAACTTTCTATCACTTTTGGTTCCGATAATTCTGTTGACCATATTTGTGATATTCAGGCGCCAAATGACATGTTGGAGATAAAAAACAGAATGTGCCCAAAACGTGATATTATGACGTTATACGCCGTTCTGAGCCATGTTTGAACTTTCTATCACTTTTGGTTCCGATAATTCTGTTGACCATATTTGTGATATTCAGGCGCCAAATGACATGTTGGAGTATGTTGTAAATAAAAAATAAAATGTGCCCAAAACGAGATATTATGACGTTATACGCCGTTCTCAGCCATGTTTGAACTTTCTATCACTTTTGGTGCCTATAATTCTGTTTACCATATTTGTGATATTCAGGGCCCAAATGTCATCTTGGAGCATGTTGGAGATAAAAAACAAAATGTGCCTAAAGCGTGATATTATGACGTTATACGCCGTTCTGAGCCATGCTTGAACTTTCTATCACTTTTGGTTCCGATAATTCTGTTGACCATATTTGTGATATTCAGGCGCCAAATGACATGTTGGAGCATGTAGGAGATAAAAAACAAAATGTGCCCAAAACGTGATATTATGGCGTTATACGCCGTTCTGAGCCATGTTTGAACTTTCTATCACTTTTGGTTTCGATAATTCTGTTGACCATATTTGTGATATTCAGGCCCCAAATGACATGTTGGAGCATGTTGGAGATAAAGAACAAAATGTGCCTAAAACGTGATATTATGGCGTTATACGCCGTTCTGAGCAATGTTTGAACTTTCTATCACTTTTGGTTCCGATAGTTCTCTAGACTATATTTGTGATATTCAGGCACCAAATGACATGTTGGAGATAAAAAACAGAATGTGCCCAAAACGTGATATTATGACGTTGTACGCCGTTCTGAGCCATGTTTGAATTTTCTATCACTTTTGGTTTCGATAATTCTGTTGACCATATTTGTGATATTCAGACCCCAAATGACATGTTGGAGCATGTTGGAGATAAAAAACAAAATGTGGCCAAAACGTGATATTATGGCGTTATACGCCGTTCTGAGCCATGTTTGAACTTTCTATCACTTTTGGTTCCGATAATTCTGTTGACCATATTTGTGATATTCAGGCCCCAAATGACATGTTGGAGCATGTTGGAGATAAAAAACAGAATGTGCCCAAAACGTGATATTATGACGTTATACGCCGTTCTGAGCCATGTTTGAACTTTCTATCACTTTTGGTGCCGATAATTCTGTTGACCATATTTGTGATATTCAGGCGCCAAATGACATCTTGGAGCATGTTGGAGATAAAAAACAAAATGTGTCCAAAACGTGATATTCTGACGTTATACGCCGTTCTGAGCCATGTTTGAACTTTCTATAACTTTCGGTTCCGATAATTCTGTTCACCATATTTGTGATATTCAGGCGCCAAATGACATCTTGGTGCATGTTGGAGATAAAAAACAAAATGTGCAAAAAACGTGATATTATTACGTTATACGCCGTTCTGAGCCATGTTTGAACTTTCTATCACTTTCGGTTCCGATAATTCTGTTGACCATATTTGTGATAATCAGGCGCCAAATGACATCTTGGAGCATGTTGGAGATAAGAAACAAAATGTGCCCAAAACGTGATATTATGACGTTATACGCCGTTCTGAGACATGTTTGAACTTTCTATCACTTTTGGTTCCGGTAATTCTGTCGACCATATTTGTGATATTCAGGCGCCAAATGACATCTTGGTGCATGTTGGAGATAAAAAACAAAATGTGCAAAAAACGTGACATTATTACGTTATACGCCGTTCTGAGCCATGTTTGAACTTTCTATCACTTTCGGTTCCGATAATTCTGTTGACCATATTTGTGATAATCAGGCGCCAAATGACATCTTGGAGCATGTTGGAGATAAGAAACAAAATGTGCCCAAAACGTGATATTATGACGTTATACGCCGTTCTGAGACATGTTTGAACTTTCTATCACTTTTGGTTCCGGTAATTCTGTCGACCATATTTGTGATATTCAGGAGTCAAATGACATCTTGGAGCATGTTGGAGATAAAAAACAAAATGTGCCCAAAACGTGTTGTTATGACGTTATACGCCGTTTTGAGCCATGTTTGAACTTTCTATCACTTTTGGTTTCGATAATTCTGTTGACCATATTTGTGATATTCAGACCCCAAATGACATGTTGGAGCATGTTGGAGATAAAAAACAAAATGTGCCCAAAACGTGATATTATGACGTTACACGCCGTTCTGGGCCATGTTTGAACTTTCTATCACTTTTGGTTCCGATAATTCTGTTGACCATATTTGTGATATTCAGGCGCCAAATGACATGTTGGAGCATGTTGGAGATAAAACTAAATGTGCCCAAAACGTGATATTATGGCGTTATACGCCGTTCTGAGCCATGTTTGAACTTTCTATCACTTTTGGTTCCGATAATTCTGTTGACCATATTTGTGATATTCAGGCGCCAAATGACATGTTGGAGCATGTTGTAGATAAAAAACAAAATGTGCCTAAAACGTGATATTATGACGTTATACGCCGTTCTGAGCCATGTTTGAACTTTCTATCACTTTTGGTTCCGATAATTCTGTTGACCATATTTGTGATATTCAGGCGCCAAATGACATGTTGGAGCATGTTGGAGATAAAAAACAAAATGTGCCCAAAACGTGATATTATGGCGTTATACGCCGTTCTGAGCCATGTTTGAACTTTCTATCACTTTTGGTTCCGATAATTCTGTTGACCATATTTGTGATATTCAGGCGCCAAATGACATGTTGGAGCATGTTGGAGATAAAAAACAAAATGTGCCCAAAACGTGATATTATGGCGTTATACGCCGTTCTGAGCCATGTTTGAACTTTCTATCACTTTTGGTTCCGATAATTCTGTTGACCATATTTGTGATATTCAGGGCCCAAATGTCATCTTGGAGCATGTTGGAAATAAAAAACAAAATGTGCTTAAAACGTGATATTATGACGTTATACGCCGTTCTGAGCCATGTCTGAACTTTCTATCACTTTTGGTTCCGATAATTCTGTTGACCATATTTGTGATATTCAGGCGCCAAATGACATGTTGGAGCATGTAGGAGATAAAAAACAAAATGTGCCCAAAACGTGATATTATGGCGTTATACGCCGTTCTGAGCCATGTTTGAACTTTCTATCACTTTTGGTTTCGATAATTCTGTTGACCATATTTGTGATATTCAGAACCCAAATGACATGTTGGAGCATGTTGGAGATAGAAAACAAAATGTGCCCAAAACGTGATATTATGGCGTTATACGCCGTCCTGAGCCATGTTTGAACTTTCTATCACTTTTGGTTCCGATAATTCTGTTGACCATATTTGTGATATTCAGGCGCCAAATGACATGTTGGAGATAAAAAACAGAATGTGCCCAAAACGTGATATTATGACGTTATACGCCGTTCTGAGCCATGTTTGAACTTTCTATCACTTTTGGTTCCGATAATTCTGTTGACCATATTTGTGATATTCAGGCGCCAAATGACATGTTGGAGTATGTTGTAAATAAAAAATAAAATGTGCCCAAAACGAGATATTATGACGTTATACGCCGTTCTCAGCCATGTTTGAACTTTCTATCACTTTTGGTGCCTATAATTCTGTTTACCATATTTGTGATATTCAGGGCCCAAATGTCATCTTGGAGCATGTTGGAGATAAAAAACAAAATGTGCCTAAAGCGTGATATTATGACGTTATACGCCGTTCTGAGCCATGTTTGAACTTTCTATCACTTTTGGTTCCGATAATTCTGTTGACCATATTTGTGATATTCAGGCGCCAAATGACATGTTGGAGCATGTAGGAGATAAAAAACAAAATGTGCCCAAAACGTGATATTATGGCGTTATACGCCGTTCTGAGCCATGTTTGAACTTTCTATCACTTTTGGTTTCGATAATTCTGTTGACCACATTTGTGATATTCAGGCCCCAAATGACATGTTGGAGCATGTTGGAGATAAAGAACAAAATGTGCCTAAAACGTGATATTATGGCGTCATACGCCGTTCTGAGCAATGTTTGAACTTTCTATCACTTTTGGTTCCGATAGTTCTCTAGACCATATTTGTGATATTCAGGCACCAAATGACATGTTGGAGATAAAAAACAGAATGTGCCCAAAACGTGATATTATGACGTTATACGCCGTTCTGAGCCATGTTTGAACTTTCTATCACTTTTGGTTCCGGTAATTCTGTTGACATTATTTGTGATATTCAGGCGTCAAATGACATCTTGGAGCATGTTTTAGATAAAAAACAAAATGTGCCCAAAACGTGATATTATGACGTTATACGCCGTTCTGAGCCATGTTTGAACTTTCTATCACTTTCGGTTCCGATAATTCTGTTGACCATATTTGTGATATTTAGGCGTCAAATGAAATCTTGGAGTATGTTGTAGATAAAAAACAAATGTGCCCAAAACATGATATTATGACGTTATACGTCGTTCTGAGCCATGTTTGAACTTTCTATCACTTTCGGTTCCGATAATTCTGTTGACCATATTTGTGATATTCAGGCGTCAAATGACATCTTGGAGCATGTTGGAGATAAAAAACCAAATGCCCCCAAAACGGGATATTATGACGTTATACGCCGTTTTGAGCCATGTTTGAACTTTCTATCACTTTCGGTTCCGATAATTCTGTTGACCATATTTGTGATATTCAGGCGTCAAATGACATCTTGGAGCTTGTTGGAGATAAAGAACCAAATGCCCCCAAAACGTGATATTATGACGTTATACGTCGTTCTGAGCCATGTTTGAACTTTCTATCACTTTTGGTTTCGATAATTCTGTTGACCATATTTGTGATATTCAGGCCCCAAATGACATGTTGGAGCATGTTGGAGATAGAAAACAAAATGTGCCCAAAACGTGATATTATGGAGTTATACGCCGTCCTGAGCCATGTTTGAACTTTCTATCACTTTTGGTTCCGATAATTCTGTTGACCATATTTGTGATATTCAGGCGCCAAATGACATGTTGGAGTATGTTGTAAATAAAAAATAAAATGTGCCCAAAACGAGATATTATGACGTTATACGCCGTTCTCAGCCATGTTTGAACTTTCTATCACTTTCGGTTCCAATAATTCTGTTGACCATATTTGTGATATTCAGGCCCCAAATGACATCTTGGAGCATGTTGGAGATAAAAAACAAAATGTGCCCAAAACGTGATATTATGACGTTATACGCCGTTTTGAGCCATGTTTGAACTTTCTATCACTTTTGGTTCCGGTAATTCTGTTGACCATATTTGTGATATTTAGGCGTCCAATGAAATCTTGGAGTATGTTGTAGATAAAAAACAAAATGTGCCCAAAACGTGGTATTATGACGTTATAGGCCGTTCTGAGCCATGTTTGAACTTTCTATCACTTTTGGTTCCGGTATTCTATTGACCATATTTGTGATATTCAGGCGTCAAATGACATCTTGGAGCATGTTGGAGATAAAAAACAAAATGTGACCAAACCTTATATTATGACGTTATACGTCGTTCTGAGACATGTTTGAACTTTCTATCACTTTTGGTTCCGGTAATTCTGTCGACCATATATTTGATATTCAGATGCCAAATGTCACATTGGAGCATGTTGGAGATAAAAAACAAAATGTGCCCAAAACGTGATATTATGACGTTATACGCCGTTCTGAGCCATGTTTGAACTTTCTATCACTTTTGGTTCCGGTAATTCTGTTGACCATATATGTGATAATCAGGCGCCAAATGACATCTTGGAGCATGTTGGAGATAAGAAACAAAATGTGCCCAAAACGTGATATTATGACGTTATACGCCGTTCTGAGACATGTTTGAACTTTCTATCACTTTTGGTTCCGGTAATTCTGTCGACCATATTTGTGATATTCAGGAGTCAAATGACATGTTGGAGATAAAAAACAGAATGTGCCCAAAACGTGATATTATGACGTTATACTCCGTTCTGAGCCATGTTTGAACTTTCTATCACTTTCGGTTCCGATAATTCTGTTGACCATATATGTGATAATCAGGCGCCAAATGACATCTTGGAGCATGTTGGAGATAAGAAACAAAATGTGCCCAAAACGTGATATTATGACGTTATACGCCGTTCTGAGACATGTTTGAACTTTCTATCACTTTCGGTTCCGATAATTCTGTTGACCATATATGTGATAATCAGGCGCCAAATGACATCTTGGAGCATGTTGGAGATAAGAAACAAAATGTGCCCAAAACGTGATATTATGACGTTATACGCCGTTCTGAGACATGTTTGAACTTTCTATCACTTTTGGTTCCGATAATTCTGTTGACCTTATTTGTGATATTCAGGCGTCAAATGACATCTTGGAGCATGTTTTAGATAAAAAACAAAATGTGCCCAAAACGTGATATTATGACGTTATACACCGTTCTGAGCCATGTTTGAACTTTCTATCACTTTCGGTTCCGATAATTCTGTTGACCATATTTGTGATATTTAGGCGTCAAATGAAATCTTGGAGTATGTTGTAGATAAAAAACAAATGTGCCCAAAACATGATATTATGACGTTATACGTCGTTCTGAGCCATGTTTGAACTTTCTATCACTTTCGGTTCCGATAATTCTGTTGACCATATTTGTGATATTCAGGCGTCAAATGACATCTTGGAGCATGTTGGAGATAAAAAACCAAATGCCCCCAAAACGGGATATTATGACGTTATACGCCGTTTTGAGCCATGTTTGAACTTTCTATCACTTTCGGTTCCGATAATTCTGTTGACCATATTTGTGATATTCAGGCGTCAAATGACATCTTGGAGCTTGTTGGAGATAAAGAACCAAATGCCCCCAAAACGTGATATTATGACGTTATACGTCGTTCTGAGCCATGTTTGAACTTTCTATCACTTTTGGTTTCGATAATTCTGTTGACCATATTTGTGATATTCAGGCCCCAAATGACATGTTGGAGCATGTTGGAGATAGAAAACAAAATGTGCCCAAAACGTGATATTATGGAGTTATACGCCGTCCTGAGCCATGTTTGAACTTTCTATCACTTTTGGTTCCGATAATTCTGTTGACCATATTTGTGATATTCAGGCGCGAAATGACATGTTGGAGATAAAAAACAGAATGTGCCCAAAACGTGATATTATGACGTTATACGCCGTTCTGAGCCATGTTTGAACTTTCTATCACTTTTGGTTCCGATAATTCTGTTGACCATATTTGTGATATTCAGGCGCCAAATGACATGTTGGAGTATGTTGTAAATAAAAAATAAAATGTGCCCAAAACGAGATATTATGACGTTATACGCCGTTCTCAGCCATGTTTGAACTTTCTATCACTTTCGGTTCCAATAATTCTGTTGACCATATTTGTGATATTCAGGCCCCAAATGACATCTTGGAGCATGTTGGAGATAAAAAACAAAATGTGCCCAAAACGTGATATTATGACGTTATACGCCGTTTTGAGCCATGTTTGAACTTTCTATCACTTTTGGTTCCGGTAATTCTGTTGACCATATTTGTGATATTTAGGCGTCCAATGAAATCTTGGAGTATGTTGTAGATAAAAAACAAAATGTGCCCAAAACGTGGTATTATGACGTTATACGCCGTTCTGAGCCATGTTTGAACTTTCTATCACTTTTGGTTCCGGTATTCTATTGACCATATTTGTGATATTCAGGCGTCAAATGACATCTTGGAGCATGTTGGAGATAAAAAACAAAATGTGACCAAACCTTATATTATGACGTTATACGTCGTTCTGAGACATGTTTGAACTTTCTATCACTTTTGGTTCCGGTAATTCTGTCGACCATATATTTGATATTCAGATGCCAAATGTCACATTGGAGCATGTTGGAGATAAAAAACAAAATGTGCCCAAAACGTGATATTATGACGTTATACGCCGTTCTGAGCCATGTTTGAACTTTCTATCACTTTTGGTTCCGGTAATTCTGTTGACCATATATGTGATAATCAGGCGCCAAATGACATCTTGGAGCATGTTGGAGATAAGAAACAAAATGTGCCCAAAACGTGATATTATGACGTTATACGCCGTTCTGAGACATGTTTGAACTTTCTATCACTTTTGGTTCCGGTAATTCTGTCGACCATATTTGTGATATTCAGGAGTCAAATGACATGTTGGAGATAAAAAACAGAATGTGCCCAAAACGTGATATTATGACGTTATACGCCGTTCTGAGCCATGTTTGAACTTTCTATCACTTTCGGTTCCGATAATTCTGTTGACCATATATGTGATAATCAGGCGCCAAATGACATCTTGGAGCATGTTGGAGATAAGAAACAAAATGTGCCCAAAACGTGATATTATGACGTTATACGCCGTTCTGAGACATGTTTGAACTTTCTATCACTTTCGGTTCCGATAATTCTGTTGACCATATATGTGATAATCAGGCGCCAAATGACATCTTGGAGCATGTTGGAGATAAGAAACAAAATGTGCCCAAAACGTGATATTATGACGTTATACGCCGTTCTGAGACATGTTTGAACTTTCTATCACTTTTGGTTCCGATAATTCTGTTGACCTTATTTGTGATATTCAGGCGTCAAATGACATCTTGGAGCATGTTTTAGATAAAAAACAAAATGTGCCCAAAACGTGATATTATGACGTTATACGCCGTTCTGAGCCATGTTTGAACTTTCTATCACTTTCGGTTCCGATAATTCTGTTGACCATATTTGTGATATTTAGGCGTCAAATGAAATCTTGGAGTATGTTGTAGATAAAAAACAAATGTGCCCAAAACATGATATTATGACGTTATACGTCGTTCTGAGCCATGTTTGAACTTTCTATCACTTTCGGTTCCGATAATTCTGTTGACCATATTTGTGATATTCAGGCGTCAAATGACATCTTGGAGCATGTTGGAGATAAAAAACCAAATGCCCCCAAAACGGGATATTATGACGTTATACGCCGTTTTGAGCCATGTTTGAAGTTTCTATCACTTTCGGTTCCGATAATTCTGTTGACCATATTTGTGATATTCAGGCGTCAAATGACATCTTGGAGCTTGTTGGAGATAAAGAACCAAATGCCCCCAAAACGTGATATTATGACGTTATACGTCGTTCTGAGCCATGTTTGAACTTTCTATCACTTTTGGTTTCGATAATTCTGTTGACCATATTTGTGATATTCAGGCCCCAAATGACATGTTGGAGCATGTTGGAGATAGAAAACAAAATGTGCCCAAAACGTGATATTATGGCGTTATACGCCGTCCTGAGCCATGTTTGAACTTTCTATCACTTTTGGTTCCGATAATTCTGTTGACCATATTTGTGATATTCAGGCGCCAAATGACATGTTGGAGATAAAAAACAGAATGTGCCCAAAACGTGATATTATGACGTTATACGCCGTTCTGAGCCATGTTTGAGCTTTCTATCACTTTTGGTTCCGATAATTCTGTTGACCATATTTGTGATATTCAGGCGCCAAATGACATGTTGGAGTATGTTGTAAATAAAAAATAAAATGTGCCCAAAACGAGATATTATGACGTTATACGCCGTTCTCAGCCATGTTTGAACTTTCTATCACTTTCGGTTCCAATAATTCTGTTGACCATATTTGTGATATTCAGGCCCCAAATGACATCTTGGAGCATGTTGGAGATAAAAAACAAAATGTGCCCAAAACGTGATATTATGACGTTATACGCCGTTTTGAGCCATGTTTGAACTTTCTATCACTTTTGGTTCCGGTAATTCTGTTGACCATATTTGTGATATTTAGGAGTCCAATGAAATCTTGGAGTATGTTGTAGATAAAAAACAAAATGTGCCCAAAACGTGGTATTATGACGTTATACGCCGTTCTGAGCCATGTTTGAACTTTCTATCACTTTTGGTTCCGGTATTCTATTGACCATATTTGTGATATTCAGGCGTCAAATGACATCTTGGAGCATGTTGGAGATAAAAAACAAAATGTGACCAAACCTTATATTATGACGTTATACGTCGTTCTGAGACATGTTTGAACTTTCTATCACTTTTGGTTCCGGTAATTCTGTCGACCATATATTTGATATTCAGATGCCAAATGTCACATTGGAGCATGTTGGAGATAAAAAACAAAATGTGCCCAAAACGTGATATTATGACGTTATACGCCGTTCTGAGCCATGTTTGAACTTTCTATCACTTTTGGTTCCGGTAATTCTGTTGACCATATATGTGATAATCAGGCGCCAAATGACATCTTGGAGCATGTTGGAGATAAGAAACAAAATGTGCCCAAAACGTGATATTATGACGTTATACGCCGTTCTGAGACATGTTTGAACTTTCTATCACTTTTGGTTCCGGTAATTCTGTCGACCATATTTGTGATATTCAGGAGTCAAATGACATGTTGGAGATAAAAAACAGAATGTGCCCAAAACGTGATATTATGACGTTATACGCCGTTCTGAGCCATGTTTGAACTTTCTATCACTTTCGGTTCCGATAATTCTGTTGACCATATATGTGATAATCAGGCGCCAAATGACATCTTGGAGCATGTTGGAGATAAGAAACAAAATGTGCCCAAAACGTGATATTATGACGTTATACGCCGTTCTGAGACATGTTTGAACTTTCTATCACTTTTGGTTCCGATAATTCTGTTGACCATATTTGTGATATTCAGGCGCCAAATGACATGTTGGAGATAAAAAACAGAATGTGCCCAAAACGTGATATTATGACGTTATACGCCGTTCTGAGCCATGTTTGAACTTTCTATCACTTTTGGTTCCGATAATTCTGTTGACCATATTTGTGATATTCAGGCGCCAAATGACATGTTGGAGTAGGTTGTAAATAAAAAATAAAATGTGCCCAAAACGAGATATTATGACGTTATACGCCGTTCTCAGCCATGTTTGAACTTTCTATCACTTTCGGTTCCAATAATTCTGTTGACCATATTTGTGATATTCAGGCCCCAAATGACATCTTGGAGCATGTTGGAGATAAAAAACAAAATGTGCCCAAAACGTGATATTATGACGTTATACGCCGTTTTGAGCCATGTTTGAACTTTCTATCACTTTTGGTTCCGGTAATTCTGTTGACCATATTTGTGATATTTAGGCGTCCAATGAAATCTTGGAGTATGTTGTAGATAAAAAACAAAATGTGCCCAAAACGTGGTATTATGACGTTATACGCCGTTCTGAGCCATGTTTGAAGTTTCTATCACTTTTGGTTCCGGTATTCTATTGACCATATTTGTGATATTCAGGCGTCAAATGACATCTTGGAGCATGTTGGAGATAAAAAACAAAATGTGACCAAACCTTATATTATGACGTTATACGTCGTTCTGAGACATGTTTGAACTTTCTATCACTTTTGGTTCCGGTAATTCTGTCGACCATATATTTGATATTCAGATGCCAAATGTCACATTGGAGCATGTTGGAGATAAAAAACAAAATGTGCCCAAAACGTGATATTATGACGTTATACGCCGTTCTGAGCCATGTTTGAACTTTCTATCACTTTTGGTTCCGGTAATTCTGTTGACCATATATGTGATAATCAGGCGCCAAATGACATCTTGGAGCATGTTGGAGATAAGAAACAAAATGTGCCCAAAACGTGATATTATGACGTTATACGCCGTTCTGAGACATGTTTGAACTTTCTATCACTTTTGGTTCCGGTAATTCTGTCGACCATATTTGTGATATTCAGGAGTCAAATGACATGTTGGAGATAAAAAACAGAATGTGCCCAAAACGTGATATTATGACGTTATGCGCCGTTCTGAGCCATGTTTGAACTTTCTATCACTTTCGGTTCCGATAATTCTGTTGACCATATATGTGATAATCAGGCGCCAAATGACATCTTGGAGCATGTTGGAGATAAGAAACAAAATGTGCCCAAAACGTGATATTATGACGTTATACGCCGTTCTGAGACATGTTTGAACTTTCTATCACTTTTGGTTCCGATAATTCTGTTGACCATATTTGTGATATTCAGGCGCCAAATGACATGTTGGAGATAAAAAACAGAATGTGCCCAAAACGTGATATTATGACGTTATACGCCGTTCTGAGCCATGTTTGAACTTTCTATCACTTTTGGTTCCGATAATTCTGTTGACCATATTTGTGATATTCAGGCGCCAAATGACATGTTGGAGTATGTTGTAAATAAAAAATAAAATGTGCCCAAAACGAGATATTATGACGTTATACGCCGTTCTCAGCCATGTTTGAACTTTCTATCACTTTTGGTGCCTATAATTCTGTTTACCATATTTGTGATATTCAGGGCCCAAATGTCATCTTGGAGCATGTTGGAGATAAAAAACAAAATGTGCCTAAAGCGTGATATTATGACGTTATACGCCGTTCTGAGCCATGTTTGAACTTTCTATCACTTTTGGTTCCGATAATTCTGTTGACCATATTTGTGATATTCAGGCGCCAAATGACATGTTGGAGCATGTAGGAGATAAAAAACAAAATGTGCCCAAAACGTGATATTATGGCGTTATACGCCGTTCTGAGCCATGTTTGAACTTTCTATCACTTTTGGTTTCGATAATTCTGTTGACCATATTTGTGATATTCAGGCCCCAAATGACATGTTGGAGCATGTTGGAGATAAAGAACAAAATGTGCCTAAAACGTGATATTATGGCGTTATACGCCGTTCTGAGCAATGTTTGAACTTTCTATCACTTTTGGTTCCGATAGTTCTCTAGACCATATTTGTGATATTCAGGCACCAAATGACATGTTGGAGATAAAAAACAGAATGTGCCCAAAACGTGATATTATGACGTTATACGCCGTTCTGAGCCATGTTTGAACTTTCTATAACTTTCGGTTCCGATAATTCTGTTGACCATATTTGTGATATTCAGGCGTCAAATGACATCTTGGAGCATGTTGGAGATAAAAAACAAATGTGCCCAAAACATGATATTATGACGTTATACGTCGTTCTGAGCCATGTTTGAACTTTCTATCACTTTCGGTTCCGATAATTCTGTTGACCATATTTGTGATATTCAGGCGTCAAATGAAATCTTGGAGTATGTTGTAGATAAAAAACAAAATGTGCCCAAAACGTGGTATTATGACGTTATACGCCGTTCTGAGCCATGTTTGAACTTTCTATCACTTTTGGTTCCGGTATTCTATTGACCATATTTGTGATATTCAGGCGTCAAATGACATCTTGGAGCATGTTGGAGATAAAAAACAAAATGTGACCAAACCTTATATTATGACGTTATACGTCGTTCTGAGACATGTTTGAACTTTCTATCACTTTTGGTTCCGGTAATTCTGTCGACCATATATTTGATATTCAGATGCCAAATGTCACATTGGAGCATGTTGGAGATAAAAAACAAAATGTGCCCAAAACGTGATATTATGACGTTATACGCCGTTCTGAGCCATGTTTGAACTTTCTATCACTTTTGGTTCCGGTAATTCTGTTGACCATATTTGTGATATTCAGGAGTCAAATGACATGTTGGAGATAAAAAACAAAATGTGCCCAAAGCGTGATATTATGACGTTATACGCCGTTTTTAGCCATGTTTGAACTTTCTATCACTTTTGGTTCCGATAATTCTGTTGACCATATTTGTGATATTCAGGCGTCAAATGACATCTTGGAGCATGTTGGAGATAAAAAACAAAATGTGCCCAAACCTTATATTATGACGTTATACGCCGTTCTGAGCCATGTTTGAACTTTCTATCACTTTGGGTTCCGGTAATTCTGTTGACTATATTTGTGATATTCAGGCGTCAAATGACATCTTGGAGCATGTTGGAGATAAAAACAAAATGTGCCCAAAACGTGATATTATGACGTTATACGTCGTTCTGAGACATGTTTGAACTTTCTATCACTTTTGGTTCCGGTAATTCTGTCGACCATATATTTGATATTCAGATGCCAAATGTCACATTGGAGCATGTTGGAGATAAAAAACAAAATGTGCCCAAAACGTGATATTATGACGTTATACGCCGTTCTGAGCCATGTTTGAACTTTCTATCACTTTCGGTTCCGATAATTCTGTTGACCATATTTGTGATATTCAGGCGCCAAATGACATCTTGGAGCATGTTGGAGATAAAAAACAAAATGTGCCCAAAACGTGATATTATGACGTTACACGCCGTTCTGGGCCATGTTTGAACTTTCTATCACTTTCGGTTCCGATAATTCTGTCGACCATATTTGTGATATTCAGGAGTCAAATGACATGTTGGAGATAAAAAACAGAATGTGCCCAAAACGTGATATTATGACGTTATACGCCGTTCTGAGCCATGTTTGAACTTTCTATCACTTTCGGTTCCGATAATTCTGTTGACCATATTTGTGATATTCAGGCGCCAAATGACATCTTGGAGCATGTTGGAGATAAGAAACAAAATGTGCCCAAAACGTGATATTATGACGTTATACGCCGTTCTGAGACATGTTTGAACTTTCTATCACTTTTGGTTCCGATAATTCTGTTGACCATATTTGTGATATTCAGGCGCCAAATGACATGTTGGAGTATGTTGTAAATAAAAAATAAAATGTGCCCAAAACATGATATTATGACGTTATACGCCGTTTTGAGCCATGTTTGAACTTTCTATCACTTTTGGTTCCGGTAATTCTGTTGACCATATTTGTGATATTTAGGCGTCCAATGAAATCTTGGAGTATGTTGTAGATAAAAAACAAAATGTGCCCAAAACGTGGTATTATGACGTTATACGCCGTTCTGAGCCATGTTTGAAGTTTCTATCACTTTTGGTTCCGGTATTCTATTGACCATATTTGTGATATTCAGGCGTCAAATGACATCTTGGAGCATGTTGGAGATAAAAAACAAAATGTGACCAAACCTTATATTATGACGTTATACGTCGTTCTGAGACATGTTTGAACTTTCTATCACTTTTGGTTCCGGTAATTCTGTCGACCATATATTTGATATTCAGATGCCAAATGTCACATTGGAGCATGTTGGAGATAAAAAACAAAATGTGCCCAAAACGTGATATTATGACGTTATACGCCGTTCTGAGCCATGTTTGAACTTTCTATCACTTTTGGTTCCGGTAATTCTGTTGACCATATATGTGATAATCAGGCGCCAAATGACATCTTGGAGCATGTTGGAGATAAGAAACAAAATGTGCCCAAAACGTGATATTATGACGTTATACGCCGTTCTGAGACATGTTTGAATTTTCTATCACTTTTGGTTCCGGTAATTCTGTCGACCATATTTGTGATATTCAGGAGTCAAATGACATGTTGGAGATAAAAAACAGAATGTGCCCAAAACGTGATATTATGACGTTATACGCCGTTCTGAGCCATGTTTGAACTTTCTATCACTTTCGGTTCCGATAATTCTGTTGACCATATATGTGATAATCAGGCGCCAAATGACATCTTGGAGCATGTTGGAGATAAGAAACAAAATGTGCCCAAAACGTGATATTATGACGTTATACGCCGTTCTGAGACATGTTTGAACTTTCTATCACTTTTGGTTCCGATAATTCTGTTGACCATATTTGTGATATTCAGGCGCCAAATGACATGTTGGAGATAAAAAACAGAATGTGCCCAAAACGTGATATTATGACGTTATACGCCGTTCTGAGCCATGTTTGAACTTTCTATCACTTTTGGTTCCGATAATTCTGTTGACCATATTTGTGATATTCAGGCGCCAAATGACATGTTGGAGTATGTTGTAAATAAAAAATAAAATGTGCCCAAAACGAGATATTATGACGTTATACGCCGTTCTCAGCCATGTTTGAACTTTCTATCACTTTTGGTGCCTATAATTCTGTTTACCATATTTGTGATATTCAGGGCCCAAATGTCATCTTGGAGCATGTTGGAGATAAAAAACAAAATGTGCCTAAAGCGTGATATTATGACGTTATACGCCGTTCTGAGCCATGTTTGAACTTTCTATCACTTTTGGTTCCGATAATTCTGTTGACCATATTTGTGATATTCAGGCGCCAAATGACATGTTGGAGCATGTAGGAGATAAAAAACAAAATGTGCCCAAAACGTGATATTATGGCGTTATACGCCGTTCTGAGCCATGTTTGAACTTTCTATCACTTTTGGTTTCGATAATTCTGTTGACCATATTTGTGATATTCAGGCCCCAAATGACATGTTGGAGCATGTTGGAGATAAAGAACAAAATGTGCCTAAAACGTGATATTATGGCGTTATACGCCGTTCTGAGCAATGTTTGAACTTTCTATCACTTTTGGTTCCGATAGTTCTCTAGACCATATTTGTGATATTCAGGCACCAAATGACATGTTGGAGATAAAAAACAGAATGTGCCCAAAACGTGATATTATGACGTTATACGCCGTTCTGAGCCATGTTTGAACTTTCTATAACTTTCGGTTCCGATAATTCTGTTGACCATATTTGTGATATTCAGGCGTCAAATGACATCTTGGAGCATGTTGGAGATAAAAAACAAATGTGCCCAAAACATGATATTATGACGTTATACGTCGTTCTGAGCCATGTTTGAACTTTCTATCACTTTCGGTTCCGATAATTCTGTTGACCATATTTGTGATATTCAGGCGTCAAATGAAATCTTGGAGTATGTTGTAGATAAAAAACAAAATGTGCCCAAAACGTGGTATTATGACGTTATACGCCGTTCTGAGCCATGTTTGAACTTTCTATCACTTTTGGTTCCGGTATTCTATTGACCATATTTGTGATATTCAGGCGTCAAATGACATCTTGGAGCATGTTGGAGATAAAAAACAAAATGTGACCAAACCTTATATTATGACGTTTTACGTCGTTCTGAGACATGTTTGAACTTTCTATCACTTTTGGTTCCGGTAATTCTGTCGACCATATATTTGATATTCAGATGCCAAATGTCACATTGGAGCATGTTGGAGATAAAAAACAAAATGTGCCCAAAACGTGATATTATGACGTTATACGCCGTTCTGAGCCATGTTTGAACTTTCTATCACTTTCGGTTCCGATAATTCTGTTGACCATATTTGTGATATTCAGGCGCCAAATGACATCTTGGAGCATGTTGGAGATAAAAAACAAAATGTGCCCAAAACGTGATATTATGACGTTACACGCCGTTCTGGGCCATGTTTGAACTTTCTATCACTTTCGGTTCCGATAATTCTGTCGACCATATTTGTGATATTCAGGAGTCAAATGATATCTTGGAGCATGTTGGAGATAAAAAACAAAATGTGCCCAAAACGTGTTGTTATGACATTATACGCCGTTTTGAGCCGTGTTTGAACTTTCTATCACTTTTGGTTCCGGTAATTCTGTTGACCATATTTGTGATATTCAGGCGTCAAATGACATCTTGGAGCATGTTGGAGATAAAAAACAAAATGTGCCCAAAACGTGATGCTATGACGTTATACGCCGTTTTGAGCCATGTTTGAACTTTCTATCACTTTTGGTTCCCGTAATTCTGTCGACCATATATTTGATATTCAGATGCCAAATGTCACATTGGAGCATGTTGGAGATAAAAAACAAAATGTGCCCAAAACGTGATATTATGACGTTATACGCCGTTCTGAGCCATGTTTGAACTTTCTATCACTTTCGGTTCCGATAATTCTGTTGACCATATTTGTGATATTCAGGCGCCAAATGACATCTTGGAGCATGTTGGAGATAAAAAACAAAATGTGCCCAAAACGTGATATTATGACGTTACACGCCGTTCTGGGCCATGTTTGAACTTTCTATCACTTTCGGTTCCGATAATTCTGTCGACCATATTTGTGATATTCAGGAGTCAAATGACATCTTGGAGCATGTTGGAGATAAAAAACAAAATGTGCTCAAAACGTGTTGTTATGACATTATACGCCGTTTTGAGCCATGTTTGAACTTTCTATCACTTTTGGTTCCGGTAATTCTGTTGACCATATTTGTGATATTCAGGCGTCTAATGACATCTTGGAGCATGTTGGAGATAAAAAACAAAATGTGCCCAAAACGTGATGTTATGACGTTATACGCCGTTTTGAGCCATGTTTGAACTTTCTATCACTTTTGGTTCCGGTAATTCTGTTGACCATATTTGTGATATTCAGGCGTCAAATGACATCTTGGAGCATGTTGGAGATAAAAAACAAAATGTGCCCAAACCTTATATTATGACGTTATACGCCGTTCTGAGCCATGTTTGAACTTTCTATCACTTTTGGTTCCGGTAATTCTGTTGACTATATTTGTGATATTCAGGCGTCAAATGACATCTTGGAGCATGTTGGAGATAAAAACAAAATGTGCCCAAAACGTGATATTATGACGTTATACGTCGTTCTGAGACATGTTTGAACTTTCTATCACTTTTGGTTCCGGTAATTCTGTCGACCATATATTTGATATTCAGATGCCAAATGTCACATTGGAGCACGTTGGAGATAAAAAAGAAAATGTGCCCAAAACGTGATATTATGACGTTATACGCCGTTCTGAGCCATGTTTGAACTTTCTATCACTTTCGGTTCCGATAATTCTGTTGACCATATTTGTGATATTCAGGCGACAAATGACATCTTGGAGCATGTTGGAGATAAGAAACAAAATGTGCCCAAAACGTGTTGTTATGACATTATACGCCGTTTTGAGCCATGTTTGAACTTTCTATCACTTTTGGTTCCGGTAATTCTGTTGACCATATTTGTGATATTCAGGCGTCAAATGACATCTTGGAGCATGTTGGAGATAAAAAACAAAATGTGCCCAAAACGTGATGTTATGACGTTATACGCCGTTTTGAGCCATGTTTGAACTTTCTATCACTTTTGGTTCCGGTAATTCTATTGACCATATTTGTGATATTCAGGCGTCAAATGACAACTTGGAGCATGTTGGAGATAAAAAACAAAATGTGCCCAAAACGTGATATTATGGCGTTATACGCCGTTCTGAGCCATGTTTGAACTTTCTATCGCTTTTGGTTCCGATAATTCTGGTGACCATATATGTGATATTCAGGGGCCAAATGTCATCTTGGAGCATGTTGGAGATAAAAAACAAAATGTGCCCAAAACGTGATATTATGACGTTACACGCCGTTCTGGGCCATGTTTGAACTTTCTATCACTTTTGGTTCCGATAATTCTGTTGACCATATTTGTGATACTCAGGCGCCAAATGACATGTTGGAGCATGTTGGAGATAAAAAACAAAATGTGCCCAAAACGTGATATTATGACGTTACACGCCGTTCTGGGCCATGTTTGAACTTTCTATCACTTTTGGTTCCGATAATTCTGTTGACCATATTTGTGATATTCAGGCGCCAAATGACATGTTGGAGCATGTTGGAGATAAAACTAAATGTGCCCAAAACGTGATATTATGGCGTTATACGCCGTTCTGAGCCATGTTTGAACTTTCTATCACTTTGGGTTCCGATAATTCTGTTGACCATATTTGTGATATTCAGGCGCCAAATGACATGTTGGAGCATGTTGGAGATAAAAAACAAAATGTGCCCAAAACGTGATATTATGGCGTTATACGCCGTTCTGAGCCATGTTTGAACTTTCTATCACTTTTGGTTCCGATAATTCTGTTGACCATATTTGTGATATTCAGGGCCCAAATGTCATCTTGGAGCATGTTGGAGATAAAAAACAAAATGTGCTTAAAACTTGATATTATGACGTTATACGCCGTTTTGAGCCATGTTTGAACTTTCTATCACTTTTGGTTCCCGTAATTCTGTCGACCATATATTTGATATTCAGATGCCAAATGTCACATTGGAGCATGTTGGAGATAAAAAACAAAATGTGCCCAAAACGTGATATTATGACGTTATACGCCGTTCTGAGCCATGTTTGAACTTTCTATCACTTTCGGTTCCGATAATTCTGTTGACCATATTTGTGATATTCAGGCGCCAAATGACATCTTGGAGCATGTTGGAGATAAAAAACAAAATGTGCCCAAAACGTGATATTATGACGTTACACGCCGTTCTGGGCCATGTTTGAACTTTCTATCACTTTCGGTTCCGATAATTCTGTCGACCATATTTGTGATATTCAGGAGTCAAATGACATCTTGGAGCATGTTGGAGATAAAAAACAAAATGTGCTCAAAACGTGTTGTTATGACATTATACGCCGTTTTGAGCCATGTTTGAACTTTCTATCACTTTTGGTTCCGGTAATTCTGTTGACCATATTTGTGATATTCAGGCGTCTAATGACATCTTGGAGCATGTTGGAGATAAAAAACAAAATGTGCCCAAAACGTGATGTTATGACGTTATACGCCGTTTTGAGCCATGTTTGAACTTTCTATCACTTTTGGTTCCGGTAATTCTGTTGACCATATTTGTGATATTCAGGCGTCAAATGACATCTTGGAGCATGTTGGAGATAAAAAACAAAATGTGCCCAAACCTTATATTATGACGTTATACGCCGTTCTGAGCCATGTTTGAACTTTCTATCACTTTTGGTTCCGGTAATTCTGTTGACTATATTTGTGATATTCAGGCGTCAAATGACATCTTGGAGCATGTTGGAGATAAAAACAAAATGTGCCCAAAACGTGATATTATGACGTTATACGTCGTTCTGAGACATGTTTGAACTTTCTATCACTTTTGGTTCCGGTAATTCTGTCGACCATATATTTGATATTCAGATGCCAAATGTCACATTGGAGCACGTTGGAGATAAAAAAGAAAATGTGCCCAAAACGTGATATTATGACGTTATACGCCGTTCTGAGCCATGTTTGAACTTTCTATCACTTTCGGTTCCGATAATTCTGTTGACCATATTTGTGATATTCAGGCGACAAATGACATCTTGGAGCATGTTGGAGATAAGAAACAAAATGTGCCCAAAACGTGTTGTTATGACATTATACGCCGTTTTGAGCCATGTTTGAACTTTCTATCACTTTTGGTTCCGGTAATTCTGTTGACCATATTTGTGATATTCAGGCGTCAAATGACATCTTGGAGCATGTTGGAGATAAAAACAAAATGTGCCCAAAACGTGATATTATGACGTTATACGTCGTTCTGAGACATGTTTGAACTTTCTATCACTTTTGGTTCCGGTAATTCTGTCGACCATATATTTGATATTCAGATGCCAAATGTCACATTGGAGCACGTTGGAGATAAAAAAGAAAATGTGCCCAAAACGTGATATTATGACGTTATACGCCGTTCTGAGCCATGTTTGAACTTTCTATCACTTTCGGTTCCGATAATTCTGTTGACCATATTTGTGATATTCAGGCGACAAATGACATCTTGGAGCATGTTGGAGATAAGAAACAAAATGTGCCCAAAACGTGTTGTTATGACATTATACGCCGTTTTGAGCCATGTTTGAACTTTCTATCACTTTTGGTTCCGGTAATTCTGTTGACCATATTTGTGATATTCAGGCGTCAAATGACATCTTGGAGCATGTTGGAGATAAAAAACAAAATGTGCCCAAAACGTGATATTATGGCGTTATACGCCGTTCTGAGCCATGTTTGAACTTTCTATCGCTTTTGGTTCCGATAATTCTGGTGACCATATATGTGATATTCAGGGGCCAAATGTCATCTTGGAGCATGTTGGAGATAAAAAACAAAATGTGCCCAAAACGTGATATTATGACGTTACACGCCGTTCTGGGCCATGTTTGAACTTTCTATCACTTTTGGTTCCGATAATTCTGTTGACCATATTTGTGATACTCAGGCGCCAAATGACATGTTGGAGCATGTTGGAGATAAAAAACAAAATGTGCCCAAAACGTGATATTATGACGTTACACGCCGTTCTGGGCCATGTTTGAACTTTCTATCACTTTTGGTTCCGATAATTCTGTTGACCATATTTGTGATATTCAGGCGCCAAATGACATGTTGGAGCATGTTGGAGATAAAACTAAATGTGCCCAAAACGTGATATTATGGCGTTATACGCCGTTCTGAGCCATGTTTGAACTTTCTATCACTTTGGGTTCCGATAATTCTGTTGACCATATTTGTGATATTCAGGCGCCAAATGACATGTTGGAGCATGTTGTAGATAAAAAACAAAATGTGCCTAAAACGTGATATTATGACGTTATACGCCGTTCTGAGCCATGTTTGAACTTTCTATCACTTTTGGTTCCGATAATTCTGTTGACCATATTTGTGATATTCAGGCGCCAAATGACATGTTGGAGCATGTTGGAGATAAAAAACAAAATGTGCCCAAAACGTGATATTATGGCGTTATACGCCGTTCTGAGCCATGTTTGAACTTTCTATCACTTTTGGTTCCGATAATTCTGTTGACCATATTTGTGATATTCAGGGCCCAAATGTCATCTTGGAGCATGTTGGAGATAAAAAACAAAATGTGCTTAAAACTTGATATTATGACGTTATACGCCGTTCTGAGCCATGTTTGAACTTTCTATCACTTTTGGTTCCGATAATTCTGTTGACCATATTTGTGATATTCAGGCGCCAAATGACATGTTGGAGCATGTAGGAGATAAAAAACAAAATGTGCCCAAAACGTGATATTATGGCGTTATACGCCGTTCTGAGCTATGTTTGAACTTTCTATCACTTTCGGTTCCGATAATTCTGTTGATCATATTTGTGATATTCAGGCGCCAAATGACATCTTGGAGCATGTTGGAGATAAAAAACAAAATGTGCCCAAAACGTGATATTATGACGTTACACGCCGTTCTGGGCCATGTTTGAACTTTCTATCACTTTCGGTTCCGATAATTCTGTCGACCATATTTGTGATATTCAGGAGTCAAATGACATCTTGGAGCATGTTGGAGATAAAAAACAAAATGTGCCCAAAACGTGTTGTTATGACATTATACGCCGTTTTGAGCCATGTTTGAACTTTCTATCACTTTTGGTTCCGGTAATTCTGTTGACCATATTTGTGATATTCAGGCGTCAAATGACATCTTGGAGCATGTTGGAGATAAAAAACAAAATGTGCCCAAAACGTGATGTTATGACGTTATACGCCGTTTTGAGCCATGTTTGAACTTTCTATCACTTTTGGTTCCCGTAATTCTGTCGACCATATATTTGATATTCAGATGCCAAATGTCACATTGGAGCATGTTGGAGATAAAAAACAAAATGTGCCCAAAACGTGATATTATGACGTTATACGCCGTTCTGAGCCATGTTTGAACTTTCTATCACTTTCGGTTCCGATAATTCTGTTGACCATATTTGTGATATTCAGGCGCCAAATGACATCTTGGAGCATGTTGGAGATAAAAAACAAAATGTGCCCAAAACGTGATATTATGACGTTACACGCCGTTCTGGGCCATGTTTGAACTTTCTATCACTTTTGGTTCCGGTAATTCTGTTGACCATATTTGTGATATTCAGGCGTCAAATGACATCTTGGAGTATGTTGGAGATAAAAAACAAAATGTGCCCAAACCTTATATTATGACGTTATACGCCGTTCTGAGCCATGTTTGAACTTTCTATCACTTTTGGTTCCGGTAATTCTGTTGACCATATTTGTGATATTCAGGCGTCAAATGACATCTTGGAGCATGTTGGAGATAAAAACAAAATGTGCCCAAAACGTGATATTATGACGTTATACGTCGTTCTGAGACATGTTTGAACTTTCTATCACTTTTGGTTCCGGTAATTCTGTCGACCATATATTTGATATTCAGATGCCAAATGTCACATTGGAGCACGTTGGAGATAAAAAACAAAATGTGCCCAAAACGTGATATTATGACGTTATACGCCGTTCTGAGCCATGTTTGAACTTTCTATCACTTTCGGTTCCGATAATTCTGTTGACCATATTTGTGATATTCAGGCGACAAATGACATCTTGGAGCATGTTGGAGATAAGAAACAAAATGTGCCCAAAACGTGTTGTTATGACATTATACGCCGTTTTGAGCCATGTTTGAACTTTCTATCACTTTTGGTTCCGGTAATTCTGTTGACCATATTTGTGATATTCAGGCGTCAAATGACATCTTGGAGCATGTTGGAGATAAAAAACAAAATGTGCCCAAAACGTGATGTTATGACGTTATACGCCGTTTTGAGCCATGTTTGAACTTTCTATCACTTTTGGTTCCGGTAATTCTGTTGACCATATTTGTGATATTCAGGCGTCAAATGACAACTTGGAGCATGTTGGAGATAAAAACAAAATGTGCCCAAAACGTGATATTATGGCGTTATACGCCGTTCTGAGCCATGTTTGAACTTTCTATCGCTTTTGGTTCCGATAATTCTGGTGACCATATATGTGATATTCAGGGGCCAAATGTCATCTTGGAGCATGTTGGAGATAAAAAACAAAATGTGCCCAAAACGTGATATTATGACGTTACACGCCGTTCTGGGCCAAGTTTGAACTTTCTATCACTTTTGGTTCCGATAATTCTGTTGACCATATTTGTGATACTCAGGCGCCAAATGACATGTTGGAGCATGTTGGAGATAAAAAACAAAATGTGCCCAAAACGTGATATTATGACGTTACACGCCGTTCTGGGCCATGTTTGAACTTTCTATCACTTTTGGTTCCGATAATTCTGTTGACCATATTTGTGATATTCAGGCGCCAAATGACATGTTGGAGCATGTTGGAGATAAAACTAAATGTGCCCAAAACGTGATATTATGGCGTTATACGCCGTTCTGAGCCATGTTTGAACTTTCTATCACTTTGGGTTCCGATAATTCTGTTGACCATATTTGTGATATTCAGGCGCCAAATGACATGTTGGAGCATGTTGTAGATAAAAAACAAAATGTGCCTAAAACGTGATATTATGACGTTATACGCCGTTCTGAGCCATGTTTGAACTTTCTATCACTTTTGGTTCCGATAATTCTGTTGACCATATTTGTGATATTCAGGCGCCAAATGACATGTTGGAGCATGTTGGAGATAAAAAACAAAATGTGCCCAAAACGTGATATTATGGCGTTATACGCCGTTCTGAGCCATGTTTGAACTTTCTATCACTTTTGGTTCCGATAATTCTGTTGACCATATTTGTGATATTCAGGGCCCAAATGTCATCTTGGAGCATGTTGGAGATAAAAAACAAAATGTGCTTAAAACTTGATATTATGACGTTATACGCCGTTCTGAGCCATGTTTGAACTTTCTATCACTTTTGGTTCCGATAATTCTGTTGACCATATTTGTGATATTCAGGTGCCAAATGACATGTTGGAGCATGTAGGAGATAAAAAACAAAATGTGCCCAAAACGTGATATTATGGCTTTATACGCCGTTCTGAGCCATCTTTGAACTTTCTATCACTTTTGGTTTCGATAATTCTGTTGACCATATTTGTGATATTCAGGCCCCAAATGACATGTTGGAGCATGTTGGAGATAGAAAACAAAATGTGCCCAAAACGTGATATTATGGCGTTATACGCCGTCCTGAGCCATGTTTGAACTTTCTATCACTTTTGGTTCCGATAATTCTGTTGACCATATTTGTGATATTCAGGCGCCAAATGACATGTTGGAGTATGTTGTAAATAAAAAATAAAATGTGCAAAAAACGAGATATTATGACGTTATACGCCGTTCTCAGCCATGTTTGAACTTTCTATCACTTTTGGTGCCTATAATTCTGTTTACCATATTTGTGATATTCAGGGCCCAAATGTCATCTTGGAGCATGTTGGAGATAAAAAACAAAATGTGCCTAAAGCGTGATATTATGACGTTATACGCCGTTCTGAGCCATGTTTGAACTTTCTATCACTTTTGGTTCCGATAATTCTGTTGACCATATTTGTGATATTCAGGCGCCAAATGACATGTTGGAGCATGTAGGAGATAAAAAACAAAATGTGCCCAAAACGTGATATTATGGCGTTATACGCCGTTCTGAGCCATGTTTGAACTTTCTATCACTTTTGGTTCCGATAGTTCTCTAGACCATATTTGTGATATTCAGGCACCAAATGACATGTTGGAGATAAAAAACAGAATGTGCCTAAAACGTGATATTATGACGTTATACGCCGTTCT
Source organism: Onthophagus taurus (assembly GCF_036711975.1). Taxonomy (NCBI): domain Eukaryota; kingdom Metazoa; phylum Arthropoda; class Insecta; order Coleoptera; family Scarabaeidae; genus Onthophagus; species Onthophagus taurus. Next base: position 21,073,926 of record NC_091966.1, read on the forward strand.
GAGCCATGTTTGAATTTTCTATCACTTTTGGTTCCGATAATTCTGTTGACCATATTTGTGATATTCAGGCCCCAAATGACATGTTGAAGCATGTTGGAGATAAAAAACAAAATGTGGCCAAAACGTGATATTATGGCGTTATACGCCGTTCTGAGCCATGTTTGAACTTTCTATCACTTTTGGTTCCGATAATTCTGTTGACCATATTTGTGATATTCAGGCCCCAAATGACATGTTGGAGCATGTTGGAGATAAAAAACAGAATGTGCCCAAAACGTGATATTATGACGTTATACGCCGTTCTGAGCCATGTTTGAACTTTCTATCACTTTTGGTGCCGATAATTCTGTTGACCATATTTGTGATATTCAGGCGCCAAATGACATCTTGGAGCATGTTGGAGATAAAAAACAAAATGTGTCCAAAACGTGATATTATGACGTTATACGCCGTTCTGAGCCATTTTTGAACTTTCTATAACTTTCGGTTCCGATAATTCTGTTGACCATATTTGTGATATTCAGGCGTCAAATGACATCTTGGAGCATGTTGGAGATAAAAAACAAATGTGCCCAAAACATGATATTATGACGTTATACGTCGTTCTGAGCCATGTTTGAACTTTCTATCACTTTCGGTTCCGATAATTCTGTTGACCATATTTGTGATATTCAGGCGTCAAATGACATCTTGGAGCATGTTGGAGATAAAAAACCAAATGCCCCCAAAACGGGATATTATGACGTTATACGCCGTTTTGAGCCATGTTTGAACTTTCTATCACTTTCGGTTCCGATAATTCTGTTGACCATATTTGTGATATTCAGGCGTCAAATGACATCTTGGAGCTTGTTGGAGATAAAGAACCAAATGCCCCCAAAACGTGATATTATGACGTTATACGTCGTTCTGAGCCATGTTTGAACTTTCTATCACTTTCGGTTCCGATAATTCTGTTGACCATATTTGTGATATTCAGGCGCCAAATGACATCTTGGTGCATGTTGGAGATAAAAAACAAAATGTGCAAAAAACGTGATATTATTACGTTATACGCCGTTCTGAGCCATGTTTGAACTTTCTATCACTTTCGGTTCCGATAATTCTGTTGACCATATTTGTGATATTCAGGCGTCAAATGACATCTTGGAGCATGTAGGAGATAAAAAACAAAATGTGCCCAAAACGTGATATTATGACGTTATACGCCGTTCTGAGCCATGTTTGAACTTTCTATCACTTTCGGTTCCGATAATTCTGTTGACCATATTTGTGATATTCAGGCGCCAAATGACATCTTGGAGCATGTTGGAGATAAAAAACAAAATGTGCCCAAAACATGATATTATGACGTTATACGCCGTTATGAGCCATGTTTGAACTTTCTATCACTTTCGGTTCCGATAATTCTGTTGACCATATTTGTGATATTCAGGCGCCAAATGACATCTTGAAGCATGTTGGAGATAAAAAACCAAATGCCCCCAAAACGGGATATTATGACGTTATACGCCGTTTTGAGTCATGTTTGAAGTTTCTATCACTTTTGGTGCCGGTAATTCTGTTGACCATATTTGTGATATTCAGGCGCCAAATGACATCTTGGAGCATGTTGGAGATAAAAAACCAAATGCGCCCAAAACGGGATATTATGACGTTATACGCCGTTTTGAGCCATGTTTGAACTTTCTATCACTTTTGGTTCCCGTAATTCTGTTGACCATATTTGTGATATTCAGGCGTCAAATGACATCTTGGAGCATGTTGGAGATAAAAAACAAAATATGCCCAAAACGTGATATTATGACGTTATGCGCCGTTCTGAGCCATGTTTGAACTTTCTATCACTTTTGGTTCCGATAATTCTGTTGACCATATTTGTGATATTCAGGCGCCAAATGACATCTTGGAGCATGTTGGAGATAAAAAACCAAATGCCCCCAAAACGGGATATTATGACGTTATACGCCGTTTTGAGCCATGTTTGAAGTTTCTATCACTTTTGGTTCCGGTAATTCTGTTGACCATATTTGTGATATTCATGCGTCAAATGACATCTTGGGGCATGTTGGAGATAAAAAACAAAATGTGCCCAAAACGTGATATTATTACGTTATACGCCGTTTTGAGCCATGTTTGAACTTTCTATCACTTTTGGTTCCGATAATTCTGTTGACCATATTTGTGATATTCAGGCGCCAAATGACATCTTGGAGCATGTTGGAGATAAAAAACCAAATGCCCCCAAAACGGGATATTATGACGTTATACGCCGTTTTGAGCCATGTTTGAACTTTCTATCACTTTTGGTTCCGGTAATTCTGTTGACCATATTTGTCATATTCAGGCGTCAAATGACATCTTGGAGCATGTTGGAGATAAAAAACAAAATGTGCCCAAAACGTGATATTATGACGTTATACGCCGTTCTGAACCATGTTTGAACTTTCTATCACTTTCGGTTCCGATAATTCTGTTGACCATATTTGTGATATTCAGGCGCCAAATGACATCTTGGAGCATGTTGGATATAAAAAACAAAATGTGCAAAAAACGTGATATTATTACGTTATACGCCGTTCTGTGCCATGTTTGAACTTTCTATCACTTTCGGTTCCGATAATTCTGTTGACCATATTTGTGATATTCAGGCGCCAAATGACATCTTGGAGCATGTTGGAGATAAAAAACCAAATGCGCCCAAAACGGGATATTATGACGTTATACGCCGTTTTGAGCCATGTTTGAACTTTCTATCACTTTTGGTTCCGGTAATTCTGTTGACCATATTTGTGATATTCAGGCGTCAAATGACATCTTGGAGCATGTTGGAGATAAAAAACAAAATGTGCCCAAAACGTGATGTTATGACGTTATACGCCGTTTTGAGCCATGTTTGAACTTTCTATCACTTTTGGTTCCGGTAATTCTGTTGACCATATTTGTGATATTCAGGCGTCAAATGACAACTTGGAGCATGTTGGAGATAAAAAACAAAATGTGCCCAAAACGTGATATTATGGCGTTATACGCCGTTCTGAGCCATGTTTGAACTTTCTATCGCTTTTGGTTCCGATAATTCTGGTGACCATATATGTGATATTCAGGGGCCAAATATCATCTTGGAGCATGTTGGAGATAAAAAACAAAATGTGCCCAAAACGTGATATTATGACGTTACACGCCGTTCTGGGCCAAGTTTGAACTTTCTATCACTTTTGGTTCCGATAATTCTGTTGACCATATTTGTGATACTCAGGCGCCAAATGACATGTTGGAGCATGTTGGAGATAAAAAACAAAATGTGCCCAAAACGTGATATTATGGCGTTACACGCCGTTCTGGGCCATGTTTGAACTTTCTATCACTTTTGGTTCCGATAATTCTGTTGACCATATTTGTGATATTCAGGCGCCAAATGACATGTTGGAGCATGTTGGAGATAAAACTAAATGTGCCCAAAACGTGATATTATGCCGTTATACGCCGTTCTGAGCCATGTTTGAACTTTCTATCACTTTGGGTTCCGATAATTCTGTTGACCATATTTGTGATATTCAGGCGCCAAATGACATGTTGGAGCATGTTGTAGATAAAAAACAAAATGTGCCTAAAACGTGATATTATGACGTTATACGCCGTTCTGAGCCATGTTTGAACTTTCTATCACTTTTGGTTCCGATAATTCTGTTGACCATATTTGTGATATTCAGGCGCCAAATGACATGTTGGAGCATGTTGGAGATAAAAAACAAAATGTGCCCAAAACGTGATATTATGGCGTTATACGCCGTTCTGAGCCATGTTTGAACTTTCTATCACTTTTGGTTCCGATAATTCTGTTGACCATATTTGTGATATTCAGGGCCCAAATGTCATCTTGGAGCATGTTGGAGATAAAAAACAAAATGTGCTTAAAACTTGATATTATGACGTTATACGCCGTTCTGAGCCATGTTTGAACTTTCTATCACTTTTGGTTCCGATAATTCTGTTGACCATATTTGTGATATTCAGGTGCCAAATGACATGTTGGAGCATGTAGGAGATAAAAAACAAAATGTGCCCAAAACGTGATATTATGGCTTTATACGCCGTTCTGAGCCATCTTTGAACTTTCTATCACTTTTGGTTTCGATAATTCTGTTGACCATATTTGTGATATTCAGGCCCCAAATGACATGTTGGAGCATGTTGGAGATAGAAAACAAAATGTTCCCAAAACGTGATATTATGGCGTTATACGCCGTCCTGAGCCATGTTTGAACTTTCTATCACTTTTGGTTCCGATAATTCTGTTGACCATATTTGTGATATTCAGGCGCCAAATGACATGTTGGAGTATGTTGTAAATAAAAAATAAAATGTGCCCAAAACGAGATATTATGACGTTATACGCCGTTCTCAGCCATGTTTGAACTTTCTATCACTTTTGGTGCCTATAATTCTGTTTACCATATTTGTGATATTCAGGGCCCAAATGTCATCTTGGAGCATGTTGGAGATAAAAAACAAAATGTGCCTAAAGCGTGATATTATGACGTTATACGCCGTTCTGAGCCATGTTTGAACTTTCTATCACTTTTGGTTCCGATAGTTCTCTAGACCATATTTGTGATATTCAGGCACCAAATGACATGTTGGAGATAAAAAACAGAATGTGCCTAAAACGTGATATTATGACGTTATACGCCGTTCTGAGCCATGTTTGAATTTTTTATCACTTTTGGTTCCGATAATTCTGTTGACCATATTTGTGATATTCAGGCCCCAAATGACATGTTGAAGCGTGTTGGAGATAAAAAACAAAATGTGGCCAAAACGTGATATTATGGCGTTATACGCCGTTCTGAGCCATGTTTGAACTTTCTATCACTTTTGGTTCCGATAATTCTGTTGACCATATTTGTGATATTCAGGCCCCAAATGACATGTTGGAGCATGTTGGAGATAAAAAACAGAATGTGCCCAAAACGTGATATTATGACGTTATACGCCGTTCTGAGCCATGTTTGAACTTTCTATCACTTTTGGTGCCGATAATTCTGTTGACCACATTTGTGATATTCAGGCGCCAAATGACATCTTGGAGCATGTTGGAGATAAAAAACAAAATGTGTCCAAAACGTGATATTATGACGTTATACGCCGTTCTGAGCCATGTTTGAACTTTCTATAACTTTCGGTTCCGATAATTCTGTTGACCATATTTGTGATATTCAGGCGTCAAATGACATCTTGGAGCATGTTGGAGATAAAAAACAAATGTGCCCAAAACATGATATTATGACGTTATACGTCGTTCTGAGCCATGTTTGAACTTTCTATCACTTTCGGTTCCGATAATTCTGTTGACCATATTTGTGATATTCAGGCGCCAAATGACATCTTGGTGCATGTTGGAGATAAAAAACAAAATGTGCAAAAAACGTGATATTATTACGTTATACGCCGTTCTGAGCCATGTTTGAACTTTCTATCACTTTCGGTTCCGATAATTCTGTTGACCATATTTGTGATATTCAGGCGTCAAATGACATCTTGGAGCATGTAGGAGATAAAAAACAAAATGTGCCCAAAACGTGATATTATGACGTTATACGCCGTTCTGAGCCATGTTTGAACTTTCTATCACTTTCGGTTCCGATAATTCTGTTGACCATATTTGTGATATTCAGGCGCCAAATGACATCTTGGAGCATGTTGGAGATAAAAAACAAAATGTGCCCAAAACATGATATTATGACGTTATACGCCGTTATGAGCCATGTTTGAACTTTCTATCACTTTCGGTTCCGATAATTCTGTTGACCATATTTGTGATATTCAGGCGCCAAATGACATCTTGAAGCATGTTGGAGATAAAAAACCAAATGCCCCCAAAACGGGATATTATGACGTTATACGCCGTTTTGAGTCATGTTTGAAGTTTCTATCACTTTTGGTGCCGGTAATTCTGTTGACCATATTTGTGATATTCAGGCGCCAAATGACATCTTGGAGCATGTTGGAGATAAAAAACCAAATGCGCCCAAAACGGGATATTATGACGTTATACGCCGTTTTGAGCCATGTTTGAACTTTCTATCACTTTTGGTTCCCGTAATTCTGTTGACCATATTTGTGATATTCAGGCGTCAAATGACATCTTGGAGCATGTTGGAGATAAAAAACAAAATATGCCCAAAACGTGATATTATGACGTTATGCGCCGTTCTGAGCCATGTTTGAACTTTCTATCACTTTTGGTTCCGATAATTCTGTTGACCATATTTGTGATATTCAGGCGCCAAATGACATCTTGGAGCATGTTGGAGATAAAAAACCAAATGCCCCCAAAACGGGATATTATGACGTTATACGCCGTTTTGAGCCATGTTTGAAGTTTCTATCACTTTTGGTTCCGGTAATTCTGTTGACCATATTTGTGATATTCATGCGTCAAATGACATCTTGGGGCATGTTGGAGATAAAAAACAAAATGTGCCCAAAACGTGATATTATTACGTTATACGCCGTTTTGAGCCATGTTTGAACTTTCTATCACTTTTGGTTCCGATAATTCTGTTGACCATATTTGTGATATTCAGGCGCCAAATGACATCTTGGAGCATGTTGGAGATAAAAAACCAAATGCCCCCAAAACGGGGTGTTATGACGTTATACGCCGTTTTGAGCTATGTTCGAACTTTCTATCACTTTTGGTTCCGGTAATTCTGTTGACCATATTTGTGATATTCATGCGCCAAATGACATCTTGGAGCATGTTGGAGATAAAAAACAAAATGGGCCCAAAACGTGATATTATGACGTTATACGCCGTTTTGAGCCATGTTTGAACTTTCTATCACTTTTGGTTCCGATAACTCTGTTGACCATATTTGTGATATTCAGGCGCCAAATGACATCTTGGAGCATGTTGGAGATAAAAAACCAAATGAGTCCAAAACGGGATATTATGACGTTATACGCCGTTTTGAGCCATGTTTGAACTTTCTATCACTTTTGGTTCCGGTAATTCTGCTGACCATATTTGTGATATTCAGGCGTCAAATGACATCTTGGAGCATGTTGGAGATAAAAAACAAAATATGCCCAAAACGTGATATTATGACGTTATGCTCCGTTCTGAGCCATGTTTGAACTTTCTATCACTTTTGGTTCCGATAATTCTGTTGACCATATTTGTGATATTCAGGCGCCAAATGACATCTTGGGGCATGTTGGAGATAAAAAACAAAATGTGTCCAAAACGTGATATTATGACGTTATACGCCGTTCTGAGCCATGTTTGAACTTTCTATAACTTTCGGTTCCGATAATTCTGTTGACCATATTTGTGATATTCAGGCGTCAAATGACATCTTGGAGCATGTTGGAGATAAAAAACAAATGTGCCCAAAACATGATATTATGACGTTATACGTCGTTCTGAGCCATGTTTGAACTTTCTATCACTTTCGGTTCCGATAATTCTGTTGACCATATTTGTGATATTCAGGCGTCAAATGACATCTTGGAGCATGTTGGAGATAAAAAACCAAATGCCCCCAAATCGGGATATTATGACGTTATACGCCGTTTTGAGCCATGTTTGAACTTTCCATAACTTTCGGTTCCGATAATTCTGTTGACCATATTTGTGATATTCAGGCGTCAAATGACATCTTGGAGCTTGTTGGAGATAAAGAACCAAATGCCCCCAAAACGTGATATTATGACGTTATACGTCGTTCTGAGCCATGTTTGAACTTTCTATCACTTTCGGTTCCGATAATTCTGTTGACCATATTTGTGATATTCAGGCGCCAAATGACATCTTGGAGCATGTTGGAGATAAAAAACAAAATGTGCAAAAAACGTGATATTATTACGTTATACGCCGTTCTGAGCCATGTTTGAACTTTCTATCACTTTCGGTTCCGATAATTCTGTTGACCATATTTGTGATATTCAGGCGTCAAATGACATCTTGGAGCATGTTGGAGATAAAAAACCAAATGCCCCCAAAACGGGATGTTATGACGTTATACGCCGTTTTGAGCCATGTTTGAACTTTCTATCACTTTTGGTTCCGATAATTCTGTTGACCATATTTGTGATATTCGGGCGTCAAATGACATCTTGGAGCATGTTGGAGATAAAAAACAAAATGTGCCCAAATCGTGATATTATGACGTTATACGCCGTTCTGAGCCATGTTTGAACTTTCTATCACTTTCGGTTCCGATAATTCTGTTGACCATATTTGTGATATTCAGGCGCCAAATGACATCTTGGAGCATGTTGGAGATAAAAAACAAAATGTGCCCAAAACGTGATATTATGACGTTATACGCCGTTCTGAGCCATGTTTGAACTTTCTATCACTTTTGGTTCCGATAATTCTGCTGACCATATTTGTGATATTTAGGAGCCAAATGACATGTTGAACCATGTTGGAGATAAAAAACAAAATGTGCCCAAAACGTGATATTATGACGTTATACGCCGTTCTGAGCTATGTTTGAACTTTCTATCACTTTTGGTTCCGATAATTCTGCTGACCATATTTGTGATATTCAGGTGCCAAATAACATGTTGGAGCAAGTCGGAGATAAAAAACAAAATGTGCCCAAAACGTGATATTATGACGTTATACGCCGTTCTGAGCCATGTTTGAACTTTCTATCACTTTTGGTTCCGATAATTCTGCTGACCATATTTGTGTTATTCAGGCGCCAAATGACATGATGAACCATGTTGGAGATAAAAAACAAAATATGCCCAAAACGTGATATTATGACGTTATACGCCGTTCTGAGCCATGTTTGAACTTTCTATCACTTTTGGTTCCGATAATTCTGCTGACCATATTTGTGATATTTAGGAGCCAAATGACATGTTGAACCATGTTGGAGATAAAAAACAAAATGTGCCCAAAACGTGACATTATGACGTTATACGCCGTTCTGAGCCATGTTTGAACTTTCTATCACTTTTGGTTCCGATAATTCTGCTGACCATATTTGTGATATTCAGGCGCCAAATAACATGTTGGAGCAAGTCGGAGATAAAAAACAAAATGTGCCCAAAACGTAATATTATGACGTTATACGCCGTTCTGAGCCATGTTTGAACTTTCTATCACTTTTGGTTCCGATAATTCTGCTGACCATATTTGTGTTATTCAGGCGCCAAATGACATGATGAACCATGTTGGAGATAAAAAACAAAATATGCCCAAAACGTTATATTATGACGTTATACGCCGTTCTGAGCCATGTTTGAACTTTCTATCACTTTTGGTTCCGATAATTCTGCTGACCATATTTGTGTTAATCAGGCGCCAAATGACATGTTGGAGCAAGTTGGAGATAAAAAACAAAATTTGCCCAAAACGTGATATTATGACGTTATACGCCGTTCTGAGCCATGTTTGAACTTTCTATCACTTTTGGTTCCGATAATTCTGCTGACCATATTTGTGATATTCAGGGGCCAAATGACATGTTGGAGCAAGTTGGAGATAAAAAACAAAATGTGCCCAAAACGTGATATTATGACGTTATACGCCGTTCTGAGCCATGTTTGAACTTTCTATCACTTTTGGTTCCGATAATTCTGCTGACCATATTTGTGTTATTCAGGCGCCAAATGACATGTTGAACCATGTTGGAGATAAAAAACAAAATGTGCCCAAAACGTGATATTATGACGTTATACTCCGTTCTGAGCCATGTTTGAACTTTCTATCACTTTTGGTTCCGATAATTCTGCTGACCATATTTGTGATATTCAGGCGCCAAATAACATGTTGGAGCAAGTCGGAGATAAAAAACAAAATGTACCCAAAACGTGATATTATGACGTTATACGCCGTTCTGAGCCATGTTTGAACTTTCTATCACTTTTGGTTCCGATAATTCTGCTGACCATATTTGTGATATTTAGGAGCCAAATGACATGTTGAACCATGTTGGAGATAAAAAACAAAATGTGCCCAAAACGTGATATTATGACGTTATACGCCGTTCTGAGCCATGTTTGAACTTTCTATCACTTTTGGTTCCGATAATTCTGCTGACCATATTTGTGATATTTAGGAGCCAAATGACATGTTGAACCATGTTGGAGATAAAAAACAAAATGTGCCCAAAACGTGATATTATGACGTTATACGCCGTTCTGAGCTATGTTTGAACTTTCTATCACTTTTGGTTCCGATAATTCTGCTGACCATATTTGTGATATTCAGGTGCCAAATAACATGTTGGAGCAAGTCGGAGATAAAAAACAAAATGTGCCCAAAACGTGATATTATGACGTTATACGCCGTTCTGAGCCATGTTTGAACTTTCTATCACTTTTGGTTCCGATAATTCTGCTGACCATATTTGTGTTATTCAGGCGCCAAATGACATGATGAACCATGTTGGAGATAAAAAACAAAATATGCCCAAAACGTGATATTATGACGTTATACGCCGTTCTGAGCCATGTTTGAACTTTCTATCACTTTTGGTTCCGATAATTCTGCTGACCATATTTGTGATATTTAGGAGCCAAATGACATGTTGAACCATGTTGGAGATAAAAAACAAAATGTGCCCAAAACGTGACATTATGACGTTATACGCCGTTCTGAGCCATGTTTGAACTTTCTATCACTTTTGGTTCCGATAATTCTGCTGACCATATTTGTGATATTCAGGCGCCAAATAACATGTTGGAGCAAGTCGGAGATAAAAAACAAAATGTGCCCAAAACGTAATATTATGACGTTATACGCCGTTCTGAGCCATGTTTGAACTTTCTATCACTTTTGGTTCCGATAATTCTGCTGACCATATTTGTGTTATTCAGGCGCCAAATGACATGATGAACCATGTTGGAGATAAAAAACAAAATATGCCCAAAACGTTATATTATGACGTTATACGCCGTTCTGAGCCATGTTTGAACTTTCTATCACTTTTGGTTCCGATAATTCTGCTGACCATATTTGTGTTAATCAGGCGCCAAATGACATGTTGGAGCAAGTTGGAGATAAAAAACAAAATGTGCCCAAAACGTGATATTATGACGTTATACGCCGTTCTGAGCCATGTTTGAACTTTCTATCACTTTTGGTTCCGATAATTCTGCTGACCATATTTGTGATATTCAGGTGCCGAATAACATGTTGGAGCAAGTCGGAGATAAAAAACAAAATGTGCCCAAAACGTGATATTATGACGTCATACGCCGTTCTGAGCCATGTTTGAACTTTCTATCACTTTTGGTTCCGATAATTCTGCTGACCATATTTGTGTTATTCAGGCGCCAAATGACATGATGAACCATGTTGGAGATAAAAAACAAAATATGCCCAAAACGTTATATTATGACGTTATACGCCGTTCTGAGCCATGTTTGAACTTTCTATCACTTTTGGTTCCGATAATTCTGCTGACCATATTTGTGTTATTCAGGCGCCAAATGACATGATGAACCATGTTGGAGATAAAAAACAAAATATGCCCAAAACGTTATATTATGACGTTATACGCCGTTCTGAGCCATGTTTGAACTTTCTATCACTTTTGGTTCCGATAATTCTGCTGACCATATTTGTGTTATTCAGGCGCCAAATGACATGATGAACCATGTTGGAGATAAAAAACAAAATATGCCCAAAACGTTATATTATGACGTTATACGCCGTTTTGAGCCATGTTTGAACTTTCTATCACTTTTGGTTCCGATAATTCTGCTGACCATATTTGTGTTATTCAGGCGCCAAATGACATGTTGGAGCAAGTTGGAGATAAAAAACAAAATGTGCCCAAAACGTGATATTATGACGTTATACGCCGTTCTGAGCCATGTTTGAACTTTCTATCACTTTTGGTTCCGATAATTCTTCTGACCATATTAGTGATATTCAGGCGCCAAATAACATGTTGGAGCAAGTCGGAGATAAAAAACAAAATGTGCCCAAAACGTGATATTATGACGTTATACTCCGTTCTGAGCCATGTTTGAACTTTCTATCACTTTTGGTTCCGATAATTCTGCTGACCATATTTGTGATATTTAGGAGCCAAATGACATGTTGAACCGTGTTGGAGATAAAAAACAAAATGTGCCCAAAACATGATGGAGATAAAAAACAAAATGTGCCCAAAACGTGATATTATGACGTTATACGCCGTTCTGAGCCATGTTTGAACTTTCTATCACTTTTGGTTCCGATAATTCTGCTGACCATATTTGTGATATTCAGGCGCCAAATAACATGTTGGAGCAAGTCGGAGATAAAAAACAAAATGTGCCCAAAACGTGATATTATGACGTTATACGCCGTTCTGAGCCATGTTTGAACTTTCTATCACTTTTGGTTCCGATAATTCTGCTGATAATATTTGTGTTATTCAGGCGCCAAATGACATGTTGAACCATGTTGGAGATAAAAAACAAAATGTGCCCAAAACGTGATATTATGACGTTATACGCCGTTCTGAGCCATGTTTGAACTTTCTATCACTTTTGGTTCCGATAATTCTGCTGACCATATTTGTGATATTTAGGAGCCAAATGACATGTTGAACCGTGTTGGAGATAAAAAACAAAATGTGCCCAAAACGTGATGGAGATAAAAAACAAAATGTGCCCAAAACGTGATATTATGACGTTATACGCCGTTCTGAGCCATGTTTGAACTTTCTATCACTTTTGGTTCCGATAATTCTGCTGACCATATTTGTGATATTCAGGCGCCAAATAACATGTTGGGGCAAGTCGGAGATAAAAAACAAAATGTGCCCAAAACGTGATATTATGACGTTATACGCCGTTCTGAGCCATGTTTGAACTTTCTATCACTTTTGGTTCCGATAATTCTGCTGATAATATTTGTGTTATTCAGGCGCCAAATGACATGTTGAACCATGTTGGAGATAAAAAACAAAATGTGCCCAAAACGTGATATTATGACGTTATACGCCGTTCTGAGCCATGTTTGAACTTTCTATCACTTTTGGTTCCGATAATTCTGCTGACCATATTTGTGATATTTAGGAGCCAAATGACATGTTGAACCGTGTTGGAGATAAAAAACAAAATGTGCCCAAAACGTGATGGAGATAAAAAACAAAATGTGCCCAAAACGTGATATTATGACGTTATACGCCGTTCTGAGCCATGTTTGAACTTTCTATCACTTTTGGTTCCGATAATTCTGCTGACCATATTTGTGATATTCAGGCGCCAAATAACATGTTGGAGCAAGTCGGAGATAAAAAACAAAATGTGCCAAAACGTGATATTATGACGTTATACGCCGTTCTGAGCCATGTTTGAACTTTCTATCACTTTTGGTTCCGATAATTCTGCTGACCATATTTGTGATATTTAGGAGCCAAATGACATGTTGAACCATGTTGGAGATAAAAAACAAAATGTGCCCAAAACGTGATATTATGACGTTATACGCCGTTCTGAGCCATGTTTGAACTTTCTATCACTTTTGGTTCCGATAATTCTGCTGACCATATTAGTGATATTCAGGCGCCAAATAACATGTTGGAGCAAGTCGGAGATAAAAAACAAAATGTGCCCAAAACGTGATATTATGACGTTATACGCCGTTCTGAGCCATGTTTGAACTTTCTATCACTTTTGGTTCCGATAATTCTGCTGACCATATTAGTGATATTCAGGCGCCAAATAACATGTTGGAGCAAGTCGGAGATAAAAAACAAAATGTGCCTAAAACGTGATATTATGACGTTATACGCCGTTCTGAGCCATGTTTGAACTTTCTATCACTTTTGGTTCCGATAATTCTGCTGACCATATTAGTGATATTCAGGCGCCAAATAACATGTTGGAGCAAGTCGGAGATAAAAAACAAAATGTGCCTAAAACGTGATATTATGACGTTATACGCCGTTCTGAGCCATGTTTGAACTTTCTATCACTTTTGGTTCCGATAATTCTGCTGACCATATTAGTGATATTCAGGCGCCAAATAACATGTTGGAGCAAGTCGGAGATAAAAAACAAAATGTGCCTAAAACGTGATATTATGACGTTATACGCCGTTCTGAGCCATGTTTGAACTTTCTATCACTTTTGGTTCCGATAATTCTGCTGACCATATTAGTGATATTCAGGCGCCAAATAACATGTTGGAGCAAGTCGGAGATAAAAAACAAAATGTGCCTAAAACGTGATATTATGACGTTATACGCCGTTCTGAGCCATGTTTGAACTTTCTATCACTTTTGGTTCCGATAATTCTGCTGACCATATTTGTGTTATTCAGGCGCCAAATGACATATTGAACCATGTTGGAGATAAAAAACAAAATGTGCCCAAAACGTGATATTATGACGTTATACGCCGTTCTGAGCCATGTTTGAACTTTCTATCACTTTTGGTTCCGATAATTCTGCTGACCATATTTGTGTTATTCAGGCGCCAAATGACATGTTGAACCATGTTGGAGATAAAAAACAAAATGTGCCCAAAACGTGATATTATGACGTTATACGCCGTTCTGAGCCATGTTTGAACTTTCTATCACTTTTGGTTCCGATAATTCTGCTGACCATATTTGTGATATTTAGGAGCCAAATGACATGTTGAACCATGTTGGAGATAAAAAACAAAATGTGCCCAAAACGTGATATTATGACGTTATACGCCTTTCTGAGCCATGTTTGAACTTTCTATCACTTTTGGTTCCGTTAATTCTGCTGCCCATATTTGTGTTATTCAGGCGCCAAATGACTGTTGAACCATGTTGGAGATAAAAAACAAAATGTGCCCAAAACGTGATATTATGACGTTATACGCCGTTCTGAGCCATGTTTGAACTTTCTATCACTTTTGGTTCCAATAATTCTGCTGACCATATTAGTGATATTCAGGCGCCAAATGACATGTTGAACCATGTTGGAGATAAAAAACAAAATGTGCCCAAAACGTGATATTATGACGTTATACGCCGTTCTGAGCCATGTTTGAACTTTCTATCACTTTTGGTTCCGATAATTCTGCTGACCATGTTTGTGATATTTAGGAGTCAAATGACATGTTGAACCATGTTGGAGATAAAAAACAAAATGTGCCCAAAACGTGATATTATGACGTTATACGCCGTTCTGAGCCATGTTTGAACTTTCTATCACTTTTGGTTCCGATAATTCTGCTGACCATATTTGTGTTATTCAGGCGCCAAATGACATGTTGAACCATGTTGGAGATAAAAAACAAAATGTGCCCAAAACGTGATATTATGACGTTATACGCCGTTCTGAGCCATGTTTGAACTTTCTATCACTTTTGGTTCCGATAATTCTGCTGACCATATTTGTGATATTTAGGAGCCAAATGACATGTTGAACCATGTTGGAGATAAAAAACAAAATGTGCCCAAAACGTGATATTATGACGATATACGCCGTTCTGAGCCATGTTTGAACTTTCTATCACTTTTGGTTCCGATAATTCTGCTGACCATATTTGTGTTATTCAGGCGCCAAATGACATGATGAACCATGTTGGAGATAAATAACAAAATGTGCCCAAAACGTGATATTATCACGTTATACGCCGTTCTGAGCCATGTTTAAACTTTCTATCACTTTTGGTTCCGATAATTCTGCTGAGCATATTTGTGTTATTCAGGCGCCAAATGGCATGTTGAACCATGTTGGAGATAAAAAACAAAATGTGCCCAAAACGTGATATTATGACGTTATACGCCGTTCTGAGCCATGTTTGAACTTTCTATCACTTTTGGTTCCGATAATTCTGCTGACCATATTTGTGATATTTAGGAGCCAAATGACATGTTGGAGCAAGTCGGAGATAAAAAACAAAATGTGCCCAAAACGTGATATTATGACGTTATACGCCGTTCTGAGCCATGTTTGAACTTTCTATCACTTTTGGTTCCGATAATTCTGCTGACCATATTTGTGATATTCAGGCGCCAAATAACATGTTGGAGCAAGTCGGAGATAAAAAACAAAATGTGCCCAAAACGTGATATTATGACGTTATACGCCGTTCTGAGCCATGTTTGAACTTTCTATCACTTTTGGTTCCGATAATTCTGCTGACCATATTTGTGTTATTCAGGCGCCAAATGACATGTTGAACCATGTTGGAGATAAAAAACAAAATGTGCCCAAAACGTGATATTATGACGTTATACGCCGTTCTGAGCCATGTTTGAACTTTCTATCACTTTTGGTTCCGATAATTCTGCTGACCATATTTGTGATATTCAGGCGCCAAATAACATGTTGGAGCAAGTCGGAGATAAAAAACAAAATGTGCCCAAAACGTGATATTATGACGTTATACGCCGTTCTGAGCCATGTTTGAACTTTCTATCACTTTTGGTTCCGATAATTCTGCTGACC
Source organism: Onthophagus taurus (assembly GCF_036711975.1). Taxonomy (NCBI): domain Eukaryota; kingdom Metazoa; phylum Arthropoda; class Insecta; order Coleoptera; family Scarabaeidae; genus Onthophagus; species Onthophagus taurus. The sequence continues at coordinate 21,090,326 of NC_091966.1, forward strand.
ATATTTGTGATATTTAGGAGCCAAATGACATGTTGAACCATGTTGGAGATAAAAAACAAAATGTGCCCAAAACGTGATATTATGACGTTATACGCCGTTCTGAGCCATGTTTGAACTTTCTATCACTTTTGGTTCCGATAATTCTGCTGACCATATTTGTGTTATTCAGGCGCCAAATGACATGTTGAACCATGTTGGAGATAAAAAATAAAATGTGCCCAAAACGTGATATTATGACGTTATACGCCGTTCTGAGCCATGTTTGAACTTTCTATCACTTTTGGTTCCGATAATTCTGCTGACCATATTTGTGTTATTCAGGCGCCAAATGACATGTTGAACCATGTTGGAGATAAAAAACAAAATGTGCCCAAAACGTGATATTATGACGTTATACGCCGTTCTGAGCCATGTTTGAACTTTCTATCACTTTTGGTTCCGATAATTCTGCTGACCATATTTGTGTTATTCAGGCGCCAAATGACATGTTGAACCATGTTGGAGATAAAAAACAAAATGTGCCCAAAACGTGATATTATGACGTTATACGCCGTTCTGAGCCATGTTTGAACTTTCTATCACTTTTGGTTCCGATAATTCTGCTGACCATATTTGTGATATTTAGGAGCCAAATGACATGTTGAACCATGTTGGAGATAAAAAACAAAATGTGCCCAAAACGTGATATTATGACGTTATACGCCGTTCTGAGCCATGTTTGAACTTTCTATCACTTTTGGTTCCGATAATTCTGCTGACCATATTTGTGATATTTAGGAGCCAAATGACATGTTGAACCATGTTGGAGATAAAAAACAAAATGTGCCCAAAACGTGATATTATGACGTTATACGCCGTTCTGAGCCATGTTTAAACTTTCTATCACTTTTGGTTCCGATAATTCTGCTGACCATATTTGTGTTATTCAGGCGCCAAATGACATGATGAACCATGTTGGAGATAAAAAACAAAATGTGCCCAAAACGTGATATTATGACGTTATACGCCGTTCTGAGCCATGTTTGAACTTTCTATCACTTTTGGTTCCGATAATTCTGCTGACCATATTTGTGTTATTCAGGCGCCAAATGACATGTTGAACCATGTTGGAGATAAAAAACAAAATGTGCCCAAAACGTGATATTATGACGTTATACGCCGTTCTGAGCCATGTTTGAACTTTCTATCACTTTTGGTTCCGATAATTCTGCTGACCATATTTGTGATATTCAGGCGCCAAATAACATGTTGGAGCAAATCGGAGATAAAAAACAAAATGTGCCCAAAACGTGATATTATGACGTTATACGCCGTTCTGAGCCATGTTTGAACTTTCTATCACTTTTGGTTCCGATAATTCTGCTGACCATATTTGTGATATTCAGGCGCCAAATAACATGTTGGAGCAAATCGGAGATAAAAAACAAAATGTGCCCAAAACGTGATATTATGACGTTATACGCCGTTCTGAGCCATGTTTGAACTTTCTATCACTTTTGGTTCCGATAATTCTGCTGACCATATTTGTGATATTCAGGCGCCAAATAACATGTTGGAGCAAGATGGAGATAAAAAACAAAATGTACCCAAAACGTGATATTATGACGTTATACGCCGTTCTGAGCAATGTTTGAACTTTCTATCACTTTTGGTTCCGATAATTCTGCTGGCCATATTTGTGTTATTCAGGCGCCAAATGACATGATGAACCATGTTGGAGATAAAAAACAAAATGTGCCCAAAACGTGATATTATGACGTTATACGCCGTTCTGAGCCATGTTTGAATTTTCTATCACTTTTGGTTCCGATAATTCTGCTGACCATATTTGTGTTATTCAGGCGCCAAATGACATGTTGAACCATGTTGGAGATAAAAAACAAAATGTGCCCAAAACGTGATATTATGACGTTATACGCCGTTCTGAGCCATGTTTGAACTTTCTATCACTTTTGGTTCCGATAATTCTGCTGACCATATTTGTGATATTCAGGCGCCAAATAACATGTTGGAGCAAGTCGGAGATAAAAAACAAAATGTGCCCAAAACGTGATATTATGACGTTATACGCCGTTCTGAGCCATGTTTGAACTTTCTATCACTTTTGGTTCCGATAATTCTCCTGACCATATTTGTGATATTTAGGAGCCAAATGACATGTTGAACCATGTTGGAGATAAAAAACAAAATGTGCCCAAAACGTGATATTATGACGTTATACGCCGTTCTGAGCCATGTTTGAACTTTCTATCACTTTTGGTTCCGATAATTCTGCTGACCATATTTGTGTTATTCAGGCGCCAAATGACATGTTGAACCATGTTGGAGATAAAAAACAAAATGTGCCCAAAACGTGATATTATGACGTTATACGCCGTTCTGAGCCATGTTTGAACTTTCTATCACTTTTGGTTCCGATAATTCTGCTGACCATATTTGTGATATTCAGGCGCCAAATAACATGTTGGAGCAAGTCGGAGATAAAAAACAAAATGTGCCCAAAACGTGATATTATGATGTTATACGCCGTTCTGTGCCATGTTTGAACTTTCTATCACTTTTGGTTCCGATAATTCTGCTGACCATATTTGTGATATTTAGGAGCCAAATAACATGTTGAACCATGTTGGAGATAAAAAACAAAATGTGCCCAAAACGTGATATTATGATGTTATACGCCTTTCTGAGCCATGTTTGAACTTTCTATCACTTTTGGTTCCGATAATTCTGCTGACCATATTTGTGATATTTAGGAGCCAAATGACATGTTGAACCATGTTGGAGATAAAAAACAAAATGTGCCCAAAACGTGATATTATGACGTTATACGCCGTTCTGAGCCATGTTTGAACTTTCTATCACTTTTGGTTCCGATAATTCTGCTGACCATATTTGTGATATATAGGAGCCAAATGACATGTTGAACCATGTTGGAGATAAAAAACAAAATGTGCCCAAAACGTGATATTATGACGTTATACGCCGTTCTGAGCCATGTTTGAACTTTCTATCACTTTTGGTTCCGATAATTCTGCTGAGCATATTTGTGTTATTCAGGCGCCAAATGACATGATGAACCATGTTGGAGATAAAAAACAAAATATGCCCAAAACGTTATATTATGACGTTATACGCCGTTCTGAGCCATGTTTGAACTTTCTATCACTTTTGGTTCCGATAATTCTGCTGACCATATTTGTGATATTCAGGCGCCAAATAACATGTTGGAGCAAGTCGGAGATAAAAAACAAAATGTGCCCAAAACGTGATATTATGACGTTATACGCCGTTCTGAGCCATGTTTGAACTTTCTATCACTTTTGGTTCCGATAATTCTGCTGACCATTATTGTGTTATTCAGGCGCCAAATGACATGTTGTTGAACCATGTTGGAGATAAAAAACAAAATGTGCCCAAAACGTGATATTATGACGTTATACGCCGTTCTGAGCCATGTTTGAACTTTCTATCACTTTTGGTTCCGATATTTCTGCTGACCATATTTGTGATATTCAGGTGCCAAATAACATGTTGGAGCAAGTCGGAGATAAAAAACAAAATGTGCCCAAAACGTGATATTATGACGTTATACGCCGTTCTGAGCCATGTTTGAACTTTCTATCACTTTTGGTTCCGATAATTCTGCTGACCATATTTGTGATATTCAGGCGCCAAATAACATGTTGGAGCAAGTTGGAGATAAAAAACAAAATGTACCCAAAACGTGATATTATGACGTTATACGCCGTTCTGAGCCATGTTTGAACTTTCTATCACTTTTGGTTCCGATAATTCTCCTGACCATATTTGTGATATTTAGGAGCCAAATGACATGTTGAACCATGTTGGAGATAAAAAACAAAATGTGCCCAAAACGTGATATTATGACGTTATACGTCGTTCTGAGCCATGTTTGAACTTTCTATCACTTTTGGTTCCGATAATTCTGCTGACCATATTTGTGTTATTCAGGCGCCAAATGACATGTTGAACCATGTTGGAGATAAAAAACAAAATGTGCCCAAAACGTGATATTATGACGTTATACGCCGTTCTGAGCCATGTTTGAACTTTCTATCACTTTTGGTTCCGATAATTCTGCTGACCATATTTGTGATATTCAGGCGCCAAATAACATGTTGGAGCAAGTCGGAGATAAAAAACAAAATGTGCCCAAAACGTGATATTATGATGTTATACGCCGTTCTGTGCCATGTTTGAACTTTCTATCACTTTTGGTTCCGATAATTCTGCTGACCATATTTGTGATATTTAGGAGCCAAATAACATGTTGAACCATGTTGGAGATAAAAAACAAAATGTGCCCAAAACGTGATATTATGATGTTATACGCCTTTCTGAGCCATGTTTGAACTTTCTATCACTTTTGGTTCCGATAATTCTGCTGACCATATTTGTGATATTTAGGAGCCAAATGACATGTTGAACCATGTTGGAGATAAAAAACAAAATGTGCCCAAAACGTGATATTATGACGTTATACGCCGTTCTGAGCCATGTTTGAACTTTCTATCACTTTTGGTTCCGATAATTCTGCTGACCATATTTGTGATATATAGGAGCCAAATGACATGTTGAACCATGTTGGAGATAAAAAACAAAATGTGCCCAAAACGTGATATTATGACGTTATACGCCGTTCTGAGCCATGTTTGAACTTTCTATCACTTTTGGTTCCGATAATTCTGCTGAGCATATTTGTGTTATTCAGGCGCCAAATGACATGATGAACCATGTTGGAGATAAAAAACAAAATATGCCCAAAACGTTATATTATGACGTTATACGCCGTTCTGAGCCATGTTTGAACTTTCTATCACTTTTGGTTCCGATAATTCTGCTGACCATATTTGTGATATTCAGGCGCCAAATAACATGTTGGAGCAAGTCGGAGATAAAAAACAAAATGTGCCCAAAACGTGATATTATGACGTTATACGCCGTTCTGAGCCATGTTTGAACTTTCTATCACTTTTGGTTCCGATAATTCTGCTGACCATTATTGTGTTATTCAGGCGCCAAATGACATGTTGTTGAACCATGTTGGAGATAAAAAACAAAATGTGCCCAAAACGTGATATTATGACGTTATACGCCGTTCTGAGCCATGTTTGAACTTTCTATCACTTTTGGTTCCGATATTTCTGCTGACCATATTTGTGATATTCAGGTGCCAAATAACATGTTGGAGCAAGTCGGAGATAAAAAACAAAATGTGCCCAAAACGTGATATTATGACGTTATACGCCGTTCTGAGCCATGTTTGAACTTTCTATCACTTTTGGTTCCGATAATTCTGCTGACCATATTTGTGATATTCAGGCGCCAAATAACATGTTGGAGCAAGTTGGAGATAAAAAACAAAATGTACCCAAAACGTGATATTATGACGTTATACGCCGTTCTGAGCAATGTTTGAACTTTCTATCACTTTTGGTTCCGATAATTCTGCTGACCATCTTTGTGATATTCAGGCGCCAAATAACATGTTGGAGCAAATCGGAGATAAAAAACAAAATGTGCCCAAAACGTGATATTATGACGTTATACGCCGTTCTGAGCCATGGTTGAACTTTCTATCACTTTTGGTTCCGATAATTCTCCTGACCATATTTGTGATATTCAGGCGCCAAATAACATGTTGGAGCAAATCGGAGATAAAAAACAAAATGTGCCCAAAACGTGATATTATGACGTTATACGCCGTTCTGAGCCATGTTTGAACTTTCTATCACTTTTGGTTCCGATAATTCTGCTGACCATATTTGTGATATTCAGGCGCCAAATAACATGTTGGAGCAAGTTGGAGATAAAAAACAAAATGTACACAAAACGTGATATTATGACGTTATACGCCGTTCTGAGCAATGTTTGAACTTTCTATCACTTTTGGTTCCGATAATTCTGCTGACCATCTTTGTGATATTCAGGCGCCAAATGACATGATGAAACATGTTGGAGATAAAAAACAAAATGTGCCCAAAACGTGATATTATGACGTTATACGCCGTTCTGAGCCATGGTTGAACTTTCTATCACTTTTGGTTCCGATAATTCTCCTGACCATATTTGTGATATTCAGGCGCCAAATAACATGTTGGAGCAAATCGGAGATAAAAAACAAAATGTGCCCAAAACGTGATATTATGACGTTATACGCCGTTCTGAGCCATGTTTGAACTTTCTATCACTTTTGGTTCCGATAATTCTGCTGACCATATTTGTGATATTCAGGCGCCAAATAACATGTTGGAGAAAGTTGGAGATAAAAAACAAAATGTACCCAAAATGTGATATTATGACGCTATACGCCGTTCTGAGCAATGTTTGAACTTTCTATCACTTTTGGTTCCGATAATTCTGCTGGCCATATTTGTGTTATTCAGGCGCCAAATGACATGATGAACCATGTTGGAGATAAAAAACAAAATGTGCCCAAAACGTGATATTATGACGTTATACGCCGTTCTGAGCCATGTTTGAACTTTCTATCACTTTTGGTTCCGATAATTCTGCTGACCATATTTGTGTTATTCAGGCGCCAAATGACATGTTGAACCATGTTGGAGATAAAAAACAAAATGTGCCCAAAACGTGATATTATGACGTTATACGCCGTTCTGAGCCATGTTTGAACTTTCTATCACTTTTGGTTCCGATAATTCTGCTGACCATATTTGTGATATTTAGGAGCCAAATGACATGTTGAACCATGTTGGAGATAAAAAACAAAATGTGTCCAAAACGTGATATTATGACGTAATACGCCTTTCTGAGCCATGTTTGAACTTTCTATCACTTTTGGTTCCGTTAATTCTGCTGCCCATATTTGTGTTATTCAGGCGCCAAATGACATGTTGAACCATGTTGGAGATAAAAAACAAAATGTGCCCAAAACGTGATATTATGACGTTATACGCCGTTCTGAGCCATGTTTGAACTTTCTATCACTTTTGGTTCCGATAATTCTGCTGACCATGTTTGTGATATTTAGGAGCCAAATGACATGTTGAACCATGTTGGAGATAAAAACAAAATGTGCCCAAAACGTGATATTATGACGTTATACGCCGTTCTGAGCCATGTTTGAACTTTCTATCACTTTTGGTTCCGATAATTCTGCTGACCATATTTGTGTTATTCAGGCGCCAAATGACATGTTGAACCATGTTGGAGATAAAAAACAAAATGTGCCCAAAACGTGATATTATGACGTTATACGCCGTTCTGAGCCATGTTTGAACTTTCTATCACTTTTGGTTCCGATAATTCTGCTGACCATATTTGTGAAATTTAGGAGCCAAATGACATGTTGAACCATGTTGGAGATAAAAAACAAAATGTGCCCAAAACGTGATATTATGACGTTATACGCCGTTCTGAGCCATGTTTGAACTTTCTATCACTTTTGGTTCCGATAATTCTGCTGACCATATTTGTGTTATTCAGGCGCCAAATGACATGATGAACCATGTTGGAGATAAAAAACAAAATGTGCCCAAAACGTGATATTATGACGTTATACGCCGTTCTGAGCCATGTTTAAACTTTCTATCACTTTTGGTTCCGATAATTCTGCTGAGCATATTTGTGTTATTCAGGCGCCAAATGACATGTTGAACCATGTTGGAGATAAAAAACAAAATGTGCCCAAAACGTGATATTATGACGTTATACGCCGTTCTGAGCCATGTTTGAACTTTCTATCACTTTTGGTTCCGATAATTCTGCTGACCATATTTGTGATATTCAGGCGTCAAATGACATGTTGGAGCATGTTGAAGATAAAAAACAAAATGAGCCCAAAACGTGATATTATGGCGTTATACGCCGTTCTGAGACATGTTTGAACTTTCTATCAATTTTGGTTCCGATAATTCTGTTGACCATATTTGTGATATTCAGGCGTCAAATGACATGTTGGAGCATGTTGAAGATAAAAAACAAAATGTGCCCAAAACGTGATATTATGACGTTATACGCCGTTCTGAGCCATGTTTGAACTTTCTATCACTTTTGGTTCCGATAATTCTGTTCACCATATTTGTGATATTCAGGCGCCAAATGACATGTTGGAGCATGTTGGAGATAGAAAACAAAATGTGCCCAAAACGTGATATTATGACGTTATACGCCGTCGTGAGCCATGTTTGAACTTTCTATCACTTTTGGTTCCGATAATTCTGCTGACCATCTTTGTGATATTCAGGCGCCAAATGACATGATGAAACATGTTGGAGATAAAAAACAAAATGTGCCCAAAACGTGATATTATGACGTTATACGCCGTTCTGAGCCATGGTTGAACTTTCTATCACTTTTGGTTCCGATAATTCTCCTGACCATATTTGTGATATTCAGGCGCCAAATAACATGTTGGAGCAAATCGGAGATAAAAAACAAAATGTGCCCAAAACGTGATATTATGACGTTATACGCCGTTCTGAGCCATGTTTGAACTTTCTATCACTTTTGGTTCCGATAATTCTGCTGACCATATTTGTGATATTCAGGCGCCAAATAACATGTTGGAGCAAGTTGGAGATAAAAAACAAAATGTACCCAAAATGTGATATTATGACGCTATACGCCGTTCTGAGCAATGTTTGAACTTTCTATCACTTTTGGTTCCGATAATTCTGCTGGCCATATTTGTGTTATTCAGGCGCCAAATGACATGATGAACCATGTTGGAGATAAAAAACAAAATGTGCCCAAAACGTGATATTATGACGTTATACGCCGTTCTGAGCCATGTTTGAACTTTCTATCACTTTTGGTTCCGATAATTCTGCTGACCATATTTGTGTTATTCAGGCGCCAAATGACATGTTGAACCATGTTGGAGATAAAAAACAAAATGTGCCCAAAACGTGATATTATGACGTTATACGCCGTTCTGAGCCATGTTTGAACTTTCTATCACTTTTGGTTCCGATAATTCTGCTGACCATATTTGTGATATTTAGGAGCCAAATGACATGTTGAACCATGTTGGAGATAAAAAACAAAATGTGTCCAAAACGTGATATTATGACGTAATACGCCTTTCTGAGCCATGTTTGAACTTTCTATCACTTTTGGTTCCGTTAATTCTGCTGCCCATATTTGTGTTATTCAGGCGCCAAATGACATGTTGAACCATGTTGGAGATAAAAAACAAAATGTGCCCAAAACGTGATATTATGATGTTATACGCCGTTCTGAGCCATGTTTGAACTTTCTATCACTTTTGGATCCGATAATTCTGCTGACCATATTAGTGATATTCAGGCGCCAAATGACATGTTGAACCATGTTGGAGATAAAAAACAAAATGTGCCCAAAACGTGATATTATGACGTTATACGCCGTTCTGAGCCATGTTTGAACTTTCTATCACTTTTGGTTCCGATAATTCTGCTGACCATGTTTGTGATATTTAGGAGCCAAATGACATGTTGAACCATGTTGGAGATAAAAACAAAATGTGCCCAAAACGTGATATTATGACGTTATACGCCGTTCTGAGCCATGTTTGAACTTTCTATCACTTTTGGTTCCGATAATTCTGCTGACCATATTTGTGTTATTCAGGCGCCAAATGACATGTTGAACCATGTTGGAGATAAAAAACAAAACGTGCCCAAAACGTGATATTATGACGTTATACGCCGTTCTGAGCCATGTTTGAACTTTCTATCACTTTTGGTTCCGATAATTCTGCTGACCATATTTGTGAAATTTAGGAGCCAAATGACATGTTGAACCATGTTGGAGATAAAAAACAAAATGTGCCCAAAACGTGATATTATGACGTTATACGCCGTTCTGAGCCATGTTTGAACTTTCTATCACTTTTGGTTCCGATAATTCTGCTGACCATATTTGTGTTATTCAGGCGCCAAATGACATGATGAACCATATTGGAGATAAAAAACAAAATGTGCCCAAAACGTGATATTATGACGTTATACGCCGTTCTGAGCCATGTTTAAACTTTCTATCACTTTTGGTTCCGATAATTCTGCTGAGCATATTTGTGTTATTCAGGCGCCAAATGACATGTTGAACCATGTTGGAGATAAAAAACAAAATGTGCCCAAAACGTGATATTATGACGTTATACGCCGTTCTGAGCCATGTTTGAACTTTCTATCACTTTTGGTTCCGATAATTCTGCTGACCATATTTGTGATATTCAGGCGTCAAATGACATGTTGGAGCATGTTGAAGATAAAAAACAAAATGAGCCCAAAACGTGATATTATGGCGTTATACGCCGTTCTGAGACATGTTTGAACTTTCTATCAATTTTGGTTCCGATAATTCTGTTGACCATATTTGTGATATTCAGGCGTCAAATGACATGTTGGAGCATGTTGAAGATAAAAAACAAAATGTGCCCAAAACGTGATATTATGACGTTATACGCCGTTCTGAGCCATGTTTGAACTTTCTATCACTTTTGGTTCCGATAATTCTGTTCACCATATTTGTGATATTCAGGCGCCAAATGACATGTTGGAGCATGTTGGAGATAGAAAACAAAATGTGCCCAAAACGTGATATTATGACGTTATACGCCGTCGTGAGCCATGTTTGAACTTTCTATCACTTTTCGTTCCGATAATTCTGTTGACCATATTTGTGATATTCAGGCGCCAAATGACATGTTGGTGCATGTTGGAGATAGAAAACAAAATGTGCCCAAAACGTGATATTATGAAGTCATACGCCGTTCTGAGCCATGTTTGAACTTTCTATCCCTTTTGGTTCCGATAATTCTGTCGACCATATATGTGATGTTCAGGCGCCAAATGTAACATTGGAGCACGTTAGAGATAAAAAACAAAATGTGATCAAAACATGATATTATGGCGTTATACGCCGTTCTGAGCCATGTTTGAACTTTCCATCACTTTTGGTTCCGATAATTCTCTTGACCATATTTGTGATATTCAGGCGCCAAATGACATGTTGGAGCATGTTGGAGATAAAAAACAAAATGTGCCCAAAACGTGATATTATGGCGTTATACGCCGTTCTGAGCCATGTTTGAACTTTCTATCACTTTTGGTTCCGATAATTTTGTTGACCATATTTGTGATATTCAGGGGCCAAATGTCATCTTGGAGCATGTTGGAGATAAAAAACAAAATGTGCACTAAACGTGATATTATGACGTCATACGCCGTTATGAGCCATGTTTGAACTTTGTATCACTTTTGGTTCCGATAATTCTGTCGACCATATATGTGATATTCAGGGGCCAAATGTCATCTTGGAGCATGTTGGAGATAAAAAACAAAATGTGCATAAAACGTGATATTATGACGTTACACGCCGTTCTGGGCCATGTTTGAACTTTTTATCACTTTTGGTTCCGACAATTCTGTTGACCATATTTGTGATATTCAGGCGCCAAATGACATCTTGGAGCATGTTGGAGATAAAAAATAAAATGTGCCCAAAACGAGATATTATGGCGTTATACGCCGTTCTGAGCCATGTTTGAACTTTCTATCAATTTTGGTTCCGATAATTCTGTTGACCATATTTGTGATATTCAGGCGTCAAATGACATGTTGGAGCATGTTGAAGATAAAAAACAAAATGTGCCCAAAACGTGATATTATGACGTTATACGCCGTTCTGAGCCATGTTTGAACTTTCTATCACTTTTGGTTCCGATAATTCTGTTGACCATTTTTGTGATATTCAGGCGCCAAATGACATCTTGGAGCATGTTGGTGATAAAAAATAAAATGTGCCCAAAACGAGATATTATGGCGTTATACGCCGTTCTGAGCCATGTTTCAACTTTCTATCAATTTTGGTTCCGATAATTCTGTTGACCATATTTGTGTGGGTTCGTGCTCACTTTTATTCTAAATCTAGGGGTTATGTTTTTATTTATTCACCAAAACATCGGAATTGTAACTTAAGTTTTATTTAATAGTTTAACAAAATAAGGGTATTATTTGATTTCACTATACTGGTCACCGTTTTGATCGAATCTACAATAGAAAACAGTTTTTACTTTCGCGTTTTAATTTTTCGCCCGTCGTTGATCTTACCGATCTTTTTCGTTAGATTGCTTTTCGACTACTGACTTCCCGCCTAGGAAAGTCGGCTCGTCCCACTCCTGAGAGCCTTCAAGGACAAATCCTACATCTCGGCCATCTTGCAAAGCATTCGTCTCGAATGGACTGTCTAGACACCAGGGCTTCATGAAATCAGCGCTGCTGAACGTTTTTCCGGGACCCTCGTGGTTACCAACTTTTTCCACCTCGTAGCGATCAAGACCAGTTCCTCTAACTACTCTATACGGACCTAGAAATTTTGGCAACAACTTAGATTCATTTTGAAATTGCGTGCGCTTTATGGCCACGAGATCGCCTATACGATAGTTTCTTGCAGGTTTTCTTTTTTTATTATAATTTCGTCGATTTTCTTGTTGAATTTTAATGATCTGCTTTTTAGCCTCTCTTCTCAAATTCTCTCGTTCCTCATTGAATTCCTGAACGTATTCCTCTTCAATTATCTCTCTTAACCGGAGTTCTTCAGGCCGTTTCATTGGTACACCAAACATCAGCTGAAAAGGTGTGCTATTCACACTTCTTTGAAATGTGCTATTTATAGCTTCTTGTACTTTCTTAACGTATTTGTACCAATTTTCTGGTTTTTCAATCGTTAATTTGGAGAGTACGGGGATGATTATTCGATTTATTCGCTCAACTTGTCCGTTTCCACGCGGAACACCCGTTGTAATTGTTACGTGTCTAATATGTTCTTGCGTGCAATAATTATTGAATTCTCGTGATGTAAAAGCGGTTCCTCGATCCGAAATTATTACTGCTGGGTTTCCAAAAGTTGTTTTTTGTATTTCTAATTTGTCTAAGACTTCCTTTGTTGAAGTAGTTTTTGTAGGGTAAATCCATACAAATTTGGTGAAGGCGTCGATGACAGCAAACAAATATTTATAGCTTTTACAGGTTTTCGCCATCGGACCCAGATGATCAATGTGATATGTGTGTAAGGGGACATCACCCTTCTCTATTGGATTTAATAATCCTTCGGCTTTTCCTGATTTTCTTTCCACTAAAATGCATCGTATGCAATTTTGTATAATCTTCTTAATTTTTTCGTCTAAGTTAGGTATGTAATAATCTCGTTTGATCAACTCACTCGTTTTTTTCAAAGCAAAGTGGCCATTTTCATGCGCCTCTCGTATTATGTGCGGTTGCATATTAATTGGAATCGCAAGGAGTCTTTGCCCATCTATATTTTTATACAAAATGTTCTTCACCACCTCATAATTTTCATACTCGCCACTTTCCAAAATTTTCATAATTGTTCGTAGATGTTCGTCGTCCGATTGCGCCTTCGCCACCCTTTCCAAAAATCCGGATTCAATTATCATAGTTATTGGATTTCGACTTAGAGCATCGCAATGCTTCATTCTACGTCCTGGTCTATGCTCAATCGTATAATCAAATTCTTCCAACAAAAGCGCCCATCGTGCGACCCTTGTGCAAAGATCTTTCTTTTGCATTGTGGCTGCAAAAGCTGCACAATCTGTTAAGATTTTAAAATGGTTGCCCAATAAATAAACGCGAAATTTTTTCAACGCCTCTACTATGGCAAGTACCTCGAGCTCATAACTATGATATTTTTTCTGAGCGTCACTAGTTTTTCTACTCCAGTAATAGATTGGATATAATTTTCCGTCATTTGGATTCGTTTGCAATAATACGGCTCCAAAGCCATCTTTACTCGCATCTACGTGGAGTTCCGTTTCGTTGCCATAATTGAAAATTTTCAGTACTGGTTCGCTAGTTAATTTTTCTTTTAGCTGTTCAAATGCTTGCTCTTCATCTTTTTCAAATACAAACCTTTTGCCTTGTTTTAATAAATCCGTTAAAGGTTTCGCAATTAGTGAGTAATCAGCGATATATTTTCTAAAGTATCCAGTAAGTCCCAGAAAACTTTGAACTTTCTTTACCGTCGTTGGTTTCGGAAAATTTATAACGGCCTTGATTTTGTGTTTCGCTGGCTTGACAAAGCCATTCTCTATTTCATGACCCAAATATTCCACAGAATCTTTAAGGAACTGACATTTCGACCATTTAAACTCTAATCCATTTTCCATTGCCGTGATTAAAACTCTTTTCAACCTTTTAAACGCTTCGTTGACGTCTTTGGCAGGAATAATAATATCGTCCATGTATAAAATCACTACATTTTCTCGAATCAGATCTTTAAACACGTTGTTGACATAACGTTGAAAAACTGCAGGTGAATTGCATAAGCCGAACGGAGTACGCAAAAACTCATATTGTCCATTTGGCGTTACGAAAGATGTATACTTTACGCTCTCTTCTGCGACAGGAACATGAAAGAACCCATTTCTTAAATCTAACGTTGTAAATATTGTCGCACCAACCAATAAATCAATATGGTCTTCTATCACAGGAAGGGGATAACGATCCTTTATTATTTTTCTATTCAATTTGCGGTAATCGATGCAAATGCGAGTACTTCCATCCTTCTTCTTCACGAGTACAATAGGGCTTGCAAAGTCGGATGTACTTTCTCTAATTATTCCATTGTTCAACCATTCTTCGATTTGTTTATTTACCTCATGTTTTTCTGGCATTGACAATCTTCTCGGCGTCTGGTAAACTGGTATCTCGTCTTGTAAAATAATTTTAGTTTGCACGTTTGCCGATGGTGAACACTTTTCCGGTTTGTAATTTTCGATTAATCGTTCAACTTCGTCATAATATTCATATCTTCCGACATCTAAAACATTTTCTGTATTTATTAACAATATATCATTTTCTTCGGAAAGATTTAGTTCTTCTTTTTGTCCACGGCTAAAAACTTTAATTTCTTCGGAGGAAATCATCAAGGTAACTTGTTTTAAAATTGATTTTCCGATAAGCAAATCCATGGGAATGGCATCGTCAGGTACAATATGTATTGTCGTCTCAAATTCGCACTTATCTATGCTTATATCAGTGTTAAATTTTCCTAAAGTAGAAACAGCGTTTTTGCCTAGTCCTTTCAGGGAAATCGATGTGCTTTCAAAATTTGGTGAACCCAACTTCAAATAACTGCTAATCTTAATCAGGTTAAGATCACTTCCGGTATCTACAAATCCGTTAAATAATCTTTTGTTAAGGTACAATTGCTTGTATCCGGGCATTACTTCTTCAATCTCTCTTATCACATACGATTGTCTCTTTTCTTTCTCTTGCGACTGACAATTCCTCGAAATATGACCAAAGTTATTGCAGTTGAAACATTTTATGCCTTTTGCCTTGTCGCGGCAATTCTTCGAAAGGTGACCCTTCTTTTCACAGTTGAAACATGTTGGAAAAGAATCTTTTTCTTCGCGTTCATTCTTTTTCTGCCTCAAATCGGTGTCCTTGGTATTTTTTTCTTTATAATCTCGTTTATCTTTATATTGCTTGGATTTCATTTTCTCATAAATTTTTAATTTCGCTTTAAAATCGTTCATACATTTTGCACCATATAGCACGGTTTTATTTACTTCGTCGTCAGTAATCCCGTCAATAATATAGTCGATCAACGCGTCTTCTTCTATGTAACCCCGTGATGCAATTTGTCGCATTTCTAAAAGGTATTGCGTAATCGTCTCATCCTTTCGTTTTTTTCTGGTAGTTAGCATTTTATGTAATGCTGCGCTGTTTATTGTTTGACCATATTCCTTTTTTAACTTATTTTTCAATATTTTCCATGATTTAATCATCGGTTCTGATTTGATAAACAGAAGTGCGTCATCCTTAAGCAATCTTTTTCCGTAAATCAACTTTTCTACGTCGTTCCACCCCATCAATATTGCGGTTTCTTCAAATTCTTCCAGCCACTTCTCGACCGAACAATTATCACGTCCGTTGAATGTTGAAACTGCGTCCTCCACGTCCTTAAACGTTAGTACAAATTTTGGTGGCGCCTTCTTCGATTCAGGAACTATTTTTTGTACGTCATCATTTCCTTCGTCATCGTTTTCTACGTCGTTATTAACGTCATTGTCGGAATTATCCTCGTCGCTGTGGTTTTCGTCGTCATTTGCTTCGTCGTCTTTTGTTAACAAATTTAAATCCGACAATCGTGTACATAAAACTCCCACCAAATCCTCCTTATTATTCGCGTCGTTTGGAATTTCCAAGATGTTACAAATTGAGTTTAAATCTCCCAAAGTCAAACTTTTTATCGCGTAATCTAACTTCTTTTGTTTTTCGTCATTATTTTCAAAAGCAAAACCCGTAAACTCACGTAATCTTTTTCTATTGTTACGATCGCCGTCATTTTCAAAAACCAGTTTATGACATGCCCTTATAGCAGCCGTTTTTGCTCTTGATATGTTTCGTTCAATATTTAAATTATCGGCTAAGCGATCCATTTTTATTTTATTTCTTTTAATAATTTTCGTAGATGAACAAAAGCATGCAACTTATCTTTTTTTTTTTTTGTGGACTTCTGGCGTGTCACTTCTCTTCGAAAGCCGTTACTGTAATGGCGTCGCTTCGTCGTTGTCTGTGTCTCCCACGACCTTCACAACTCCCGCGTCGTTGCCGTTTTTGTTGTTTCTTCGGAATTTTACTCTTCGCTTTCCAATTTTCAATACACTTTTACTGTTTGTTAACACATTCGCACATTACCGTTTTTCTTATTCCGGACGGGCCTCCAATTTGTGGGTTCGTGCTCACTTTTATTCTAAATCTAGGGGTTATGTTTTTATTTATTCACCAAAACATCGGAATTGTAACTTAAGTTTTATTTAATAGTTTAACAAAATAAGGGTATTATTTGATTTCACTATACTGGTCACCGTTTTGATCGAATCTACAATAGAAAACAGTTTTTACTTTCGCGTTTTAATTTTTCGCCCGTCGTTGATCTTACCGATCTTTTTCGTTAGATTGCTTTTCGACTACTGACTTCCCGCCTAGGAAAGTCGGCTCGTCCCACTCCTGAGAGCCTTCAAGGACAAATCCTACATTTGTGATATTCAGGCATCAAATGACATGTTGGAGCATGTTGAAGATAAAAAACAAAATGTGCCCAAAACGTGATATTATGGCGTTATACGCCGTTCTGAGCCATGTTTGAACTTTCTATCAATTTTGGTTCCGATAATTCTGTTGACCATATTTGTGATATTCAGGCGTCAAATGACATGTTGGAGCATGTTGAAGATAAAAAACAAAATGTGCCCAAAACGTGATATTATGACGTTATACGCCGTTCTGAGCCATGTTTGAACTTTCTATCACTTTTGGTTCCGATAATTCTGTTCACCATATTTGTGATATTCAGGCGCCAAATGACATGTTGGAGCATGTTGGAGATAGAAAACAAAATGTGCCCAAAACGTGATATTATGACGTTATACGCCGTTGTGAGCCATGTTTGAACTTTCTCTCACTTTTGGTTCCGATAATTCTCTTGACCATATTTGTGATATTCCGGCGCCAAATGACATGTTGGAGATAAAAAACAAAATGTGCCCAAAACGTGATATTATGACGTTATACGCCGTTCTGAGCCATGTTTGAACTTTCTATCACTTTTGGTTCCGATAATTCTCTTGACCATATTTGTGATATTCCGGCGCCAAATGACATGTTGGAGATAAAAAACAAAATGTGCCCAAAACGTGATATTATGACGTTATACGCCGTCGTGAGCCATGTTTGAACTTTCTATCACTTTTCGTTCCGATAATTCTGTTGACCATATTTGTGATATTCAGGCGCCAAATGACATGTTGGTGCATGTTGGAGATAGAAAACAAAATGTGCCCAAAACGTGATATTATGAAGTCATACGCCGTTCTGAGCCATGTTTGAACTTTCTATCCCTTTTGGTTCCGATAATTCTGTCGACCATATATGTGATGTTCAGGCGCCAAATGTAACATTGGAGCACGTTAGAGATAAAAAACAAAATGTGATCAAAACATGATATTATGGCGTTATACGCCGTTCTGAGCCATGTTTGAACTTTCCATCACTTTTGGTTCCGATAATTCTCTTGACCATATTTGTGATATTCAGGCGCCAAATGACATGTTGGAGCATGTTGGAGATAAAAAACAAAATGTGCCCAAAACGTGATATTATGGCGTTATACGCCGTTCTGAGCCATGTTTGAACTTTCTATCACTTTTGGTTCCGATAATTTTGTTGACCATATTTGTGATATTCAGGGGCCAAATGTCATCTTGGAGCATGTTGGAGATAAAAAACAAAATGTGCCCAAAACGTGATATTATGACGTTACACGCCGTTCTGAGCCATGTTTGATCTTTCTATCCCTTTTGGTTCCGATAATTCTGTCGACCATATATGTGATATTCAGGGGCCAAATGTCATCTTGGAGCATGTTGGAGATAAAAAACAAAATGTGCCCAAAACGTGATATTATGACGTTACACGCCGTTCTGGGCCATGTTTGAACTTTCTATCACCTTTGGTTCCGATAATTCTGTTGACCATATTTGTGATATTCAGGCGCCAAATGACATCTTGGAGCATGTTGGAGATAAAAAATAAAATGTGCCCAAAACGAGATATTATGGCGTTATACGCCGTGCTGAGCCATGTTTGAACTTTCTATCACTTTTGGTTCCGATAATTCTGTTGACCATATTTGCGATATTCAGGGCCAAATGTCATCTTGGAGCATGTTGGAGATAAAAAACAAAATGTGCCCAAAACGTGATATTATGACGTCATACGCCGTTCTGAGCCATGTTTGAACTTTCTATCCCTTTTGGTTCCGATAATTCTGTCGACCACATATGTGATATTCAGGCGCCAAATGTAACATTGGAGCATGTTAGTGATAAAAAACAAAATGTGCCCAAAACGTGATATTATGGCGTTATACGCCGTTCTGAGCCATGTTTGAACTTCCTATCACTTTTGGTTCCGATAATTCTGTTGACCATATATGTGATATTCAGGCGCCAAATGACATGTTGGAGCATGTTGGAGATAAAAAACAAAATGTGCCCAAAACGTGATATTTTGACGTTATACGCCGTTCTGAGCCATGTTTGAACTTTCTATCACTTTTGGTTCCGATAATTCTGTCGACCATATATGTGATATTCAGGGGCCAAATGTCATCTTGGAGCATGCTGGAGATAAAAAACAAAACGTGCCTAAAACGTGATATTATGACGTTATACGCCGTTGTGAGCCATGTTTGAACTTTCTATCACTTTTGGTTCCGATAATTCTGTCGACCATATATGTGATATTCAGGGGCCAAATGTCATCTTGGAGCATGTTGGAGATAAAAAACAAAATGTGCACAAAACGTGATATTATGACGTCATACGCCGTTCTGAGCCATGTTTGAACTTTCTATCACTTTTGGTTCCGATAATTCTCTTGACCATATTTGTGATATTCCGGCGCCAAATGACATGTTGGAGATAAAAAACAAAATGTGCCCAAAACGTGATATTATGACGTTATACGCCGTCGTGAGCCATGTTTGAACTTTCTATCACTTTTCGTTCCGATAATTCTGTTGACCATATTTGTGATATTCAGGCGCCAAATGACATGTTGGTGCATGTTGGAGATAGAAAACAAAATGTGCCCAAAACGTGATATTATGAAGTCATACGCCGTTCTGAGCCATGTTTGAACTTTCTATCCCTTTTGGTTCCGATAATTCTGTCGACCATATATGTGATGTTCAGGCGCCAAATGTAACATTGGAGCACGTTAGAGATAAAAAACAAAATGTGATCAAAACATGATATTATGGCGTTATACGCCGTTCTGAGCCATGTTTGAACTTTCCATCACTTTTGGTTCCGATAATTCTCTTGACCATATTTGTGATATTCAGGCGCCAAATGACATGTTGGAGCATGTTGGAGATAAAAAACAAAATGTGCCCAAAACGTGATATTATGGCGTTATACGCCGTTCTGAGCCATGTTTGAACTTTCTATCACTTTTGGTTCCGATAATTTTGTTGACCATATTTGTGATATTCAGGGGCCAAATGTCATCTTGGAGCATGTTGGAGATAAAAAACAAAATGTGCCCAAAACGTGATATTATGACGTTACACGCCGTTCTGAGCCATGTTTGATCTTTCTATCCCTTTTGGTTCCGATAATTCTGTCGACCATATATGTGATATTCAGGGGCCAAATGTCATCTTGGAGCATGTTGGAGATAAAAAACAAAATGTGCCCAAAACGTGATATTATGACGTTACACGCCGTTCTGGGCCATGTTTGAACTTTCTATCACCTTTGGTTCCGATAATTCTGTTGACCATATTTGTGATATTCAGGCGCCAAATGACATCTTGGAGCATGTTGGAGATAAAAAATAAAATGTGCCCAAAACGAGATATTATGGCGTTATACGCCGTGCTGAGCCATGTTTGAACTTTCTATCACTTTTGGTTCCGATAATTCTGTTGACCATATTTGCGATATTCAGGGCCAAATGTCATCTTGGAGCATGTTGGAGATAAAAAACAAAATGTGCCCAAAACGTGATATTATGACGTCATACGCCGTTCTGAGCCATGTTTGAACTTTCTATCCCTTTTGGTTCCGATAATTCTGTCGACCATATATGTGATATTCAGGCGCCAAATGTAACATTGGAGCATGTTAGTGATAAAAAACAAAATGTGCCCAAAACGTGATATTATGGCGTTATACGCCGTTCTGAGCCATGTTTGAACTTCCTATCACTTTTGGTTCCGATAATTCTGTTGACCATATATGTGATATTCAGGCGCCAAATGACATGTTGGAGCATGTTGGAGATAAAAAACAAAATGTGCCCAAAACGTGATATTTTGACGTTATACGCCGTTCTGAGCCATGTTTGAACTTTCTATCACTTTTGGTTCCGATAATTCTGTCGACCATATATGTGATATTCAGGGGCCAAATGTCATCTTGGAGCATGCTGGAGATAAAAAACAAAACGTGCCTAAAACGTGATATTATGACGTTATACGCCGTTGTGAGCCATGTTTGAACTTTCTATCACTTTTGGTTCCGATAATTCTGTCGACCATATATGTGATATTCAGGGGCCAAATGTCATCTTGGAGCATGTTGGAGATAAAAAACAAAATGTGCACAAAACGTGATATTATGACGTCATACGCCGTTCTGAGCCATGTTTGAACTTTCTATCACTTTTGGTTCCGATAATTTTGTTGACCTTATTTGTGATATTCAGGGGCCAAATGTCATCTTGGAGCATGTTGGAGATAAAAAACAAAATGTGCACAAAACGTGATATTATGACGTCATACGCCGTTCTGAGCCATGTTTGAACTTTGTATCACTTTTGGTTTCGATAATTCTGTCGACCATTTATGTGATGTTCAGGCGCCAATTGTAACATTGGAGCATGTTAGAGATAAAAAACAAAATGTGCCCAAAACGTGATATTATGACGTTATACGCCGTTCTGAGCCATGTTTGAACTTTCTATCACTTTTGGTTCCGATAATTTTGTCGACCATATATGTGATGTTCAGGCGCCAAATGTAACATTGGAGCATGTTAGAGATAAAAAACAAAATGTTTCCAAAACGTGACATTATGACGTTACACGCCGTTCTGGGCCATGTTTGAACTTTCTATCACTTTTGGTTCCGATAATTCTGTTGACCATATTTGTGATATTCAGGCGCCAAATGACATGTTGGTGCATGTTGGATATAGAAAACAAAATGTGCCCAAAACGTGATATTATGACGTCATACGCCGTTCTGAGCCATGTTTTAACTTTCTATCTCTTTTGGTTCCGATAATTCTGTCGACCATATATGTGATGTTCAGGCGCCAAATGTAACATTGGAGCATGTTAGAGATAAAAAACAAAATATGCCCAAAACGTGATATTATGGCGTTGTACGCCGTTCTGAGCCATGTTTGAACTTTCTATCACTTTTGGTTCCGTTAATTCTGTTGACCATATTTTTGATATTCAAGCGCCAAATGACATGTTGGAGATATAAAACAAAATGTGCCCAAAACGTGATATTATGACGTTATACGCCGTTCTGAGCCATGTTTGAACTTTCTATCACTTTTGGTTCCGATAATTCTGTCGACCATATATGTGATGTTCATGCGCCAAATGTAACATTGGAGCATGTTAGAGATAGAAAACAAAATGTGCCCAAAACGTGATATTATGACGTTACACGCCGTTCTGGGCCATGTTTGAACTTTCTATCACTTTTGGTTCCGATAATTCTGTTGACCATATTTGTGATATTCAGGCGCCAAATGACATGTTGGAGCATGTTGGAGATAAAAAACAAAATGTGCACAAAACGTGATATTATGACGTTATACGCCGTTCTGAGCCATGTTTGATCTTTCTATCACTTTTGGTTCCGATAATACTGTTGACCATATTTGTGATATTCAGGCGCCAAATGACATGTTGGAGCATGTTGAAGATAAAAAACAAAATGTGCCCAAAACGTGATATTATGGCGTTACACGCCGTTCTGAGCCATGTTTGAACTTTCTATCACTTTTGTTTCCGAGAATTCTGTCGACCATATTTGTGATATTCAGGAGCCAAATGTCATCTTGGAGCCTGTTGGAAATAAAAAACAAAATGTGCCCAAAACGTGATATTATGGCGTTATACGCCGTTCTGAGCCATGTTTGAACTTTCTATCACTTTTGGTTCCGATAATTCTGTCGACCATATTTGTGATATTCAGGCGCCAAATGACATGTTGGAGCATGTTGGAGATAAAAAATAAAATGTGCCCAAAACGAGATATTATGACGTTATACGCCGTTCTGAGCCATGTTTGAACTTTCTATCACTTTTGGTTCCGATAATTCTGTCGACCATATATGTGATATTCAGGGGCTAAATGTTATCTTGGAGCATGTTGTAGATAAAAAACAAAATGTGCCCAAAACGTGATATTATGACGTTACACGCCGTTCTGGGCCATGTTTGAACTTTCTATCACTTTTGGTTCCGATAATTCTGTTGACAATATTTTTGATATTCAGGCGCCAAATGACATGTTGGAGCATGTTGGAGATAAAAAACAAAATGTGCACAAAACGTGATATTATGACGTTATACGCCGTTCTGAGCCATGTTTGATCTTTCTATCACTTTTGGTTCCGATAATTCTGTTGACCATATTTGTGATATTCAGGCGCCAAATGACATGTTGGAGCATGTTGAAGATAAAAAACAAAATGTGCCCAAAACGTGATATTATGGCGTTACACGCCGTTCTGAGCCATGTTTGAACTTTCTATCACTTTTGTTTCCGAGAATTCTGTCGACCATATTTGTGATATTCAGGAGCCAAATGTCATCTTGGAGCCTGTTGGAAATAAAAAACGAAATGTTCCCAAAACGTGATATTATGACGTTATACGCCGTTCTAAGCCATGTTTGAACTTTCTATCACTTTTTGTTCCGATAATTCTGTTGACCATATTTGTGATATTCAGGGGCCAAATGTCATCTTGGAGCATGTTGGAGATAAAAAACAAGATGTGCCCAAAACGTGATATTATGACGTCATACGCCGTTCTGAGCCATTTTTGACTTTCTATCCCTTTTGGTTCCGATAATTCTGTCGACCATATATGTGATGTTCAGGCGCCAAATGTAACATTGGAGCATGTTAGAGATAAAAAACAAAATGTGCCCAAAACGTGATATTATGGCGTTATACGCCGTTCTGAGCCATGTTTGAACTTTCTGTCACTTTTGGTTCCGATAATTCTGTCGACCATATTTGTGATATTCAGGCGCCAAATGACATGTTGGAGCATGTTGGAGATAAAAAATAAAATGTGCCCAAAACGAGATATTATGACGTTATACGCCGTTCTGAGCCATGTTTGAACTTTCTATCACTTTTGGTTCCGATAATTCTGTCGACCATATATGTGATATTCAGGGGCTAAATGTTATCTTGGAGCATGTTGTAGATAAAAAACAAAATGTGCCCAAAACGTGATATTATGACGTTACACGCCGTTCTGGGCCATGTTTGAACTTTCTATCACTTTTGGTTCCGTTAATTCTGTTGACCATATTTTTGATATTCAAGCGCCAAATGACATGTTGGAGATATAAAACAAAATGTGCCCAAAACGTGATATTATGACGTTATACGCCGTTCTGAGCCATGTTTGAACTTTCTATCACTTTTGGTTCCGATAATTCTGTCGACCATATATGTGATGTTCATGCGCCAAATGTAACATTGGAGCATGTTAGAGATAAAAAACAAAATGTGCCCAAAACGTGATATTATGACGTTACACGCCGTTCTGGGCCATGTTTGAACTTTCTATCACTTTTGGTTCCGATAATTCTGTTGACCATATTTGTGATATTCAGGCGCCAAATGACATGTTGGAGCATGTTGGAGATAAAAAACAAAATGTGCACAAAACGTGATATTATGACGTTATACGCCGTTCTGAGCCATGTTTGATCTTTCTATCACTTTTGGTTCCGATAATACTGTTGACCATATTTGTGATATTCAGGCGCCAAATGACATGTTGGAGCATGTTGAAGATAAAAAACAAAATGTGCCCAAAACGTGATATTATGGCGTTACACGCCGTTCTGAGCCATGTTTGAACTTTCTATCACTTTTGTTTCCGAGAATTCTGTCGACCATATTTGTGATATTCAGGAGCCAAATGTCATCTTGGAGCCTGTTGGAAATAAAAAACAAAATGTGCCCAAAACGTGATATTATGGCGTTATACGCCGTTCTGAGCCATGTTTGAACTTTCTATCACTTTTGGTTCCGATAATTCTGTCGACCATATTTGTGATATTCAGGCGCCAAATGACATGTTGGAGCATGTTGGAGATAAAAAATAAAATGTGCCCAAAACGAGATATTATGACGTTATACGCCGTTCTGAGCCATGTTTGAACTTTCTATCACTTTTGGTTCCGATAATTCTGTCGACCATATATGTGATATTCAGGGGCTAAATGTTATCTTGGAGCATGTTGTAGATAAAAAACAAAATGTGCCCAAAACGTGATATTATGACGTTACACGCCGTTCTGGGCCATGTTTGAACTTTCTATCACTTTTGGTTCCGATAATTCTGTTGACAATATTTTTGATATTCAGGCGCCAAATGACATGTTGGAGCATGTTGGAGATAAAAAACAAAATGTGCACAAAACGTGATATTATGACGTTATACGCCGTTCTGAGCCATGTTTGATCTTTCTATCACTTTTGGTTCCGATAATTCTGTTGACCATATTTGTGATATTCAGGCGCCAAATGACATGTTGGAGCATGTTGAAGATAAAAAACAAAATGTGCCCAAAACGTGATATTATGGCGTTACACGCCGTTCTGAGCCATGTTTGAACTTTCTATAACTTTTGTTTCCGAGAATTCTGTCGACCATATTTGTGATATTCAGGAGCCAAATGTCATCTTGGAGCCTGTTGGAAATAAAAAACGAAATGTTCCCAAAACGTGATATTATGACGTTATACGCCGTTCTAAGCCATGTTTGAACTTTCTATCACTTTTTGTTCCGATAATTCTGTTGACCATATTTGTGATATTCAGGGGCCAAATGTCATCTTGGAGCATGTTGGAGATAAAAAACAAGATGTGCCCAAAACGTGATATTATGACGTCATACGCCGTTCTGAGCCATTTTTGACTTTCTATCCCTTTTGGTTCCGATAATTCTGTCGACCATATATGTGATGTTCAGGCGCCAAATGTAACATTGGAGCATGTTAGAGATAAAAAACAAAATGTGCCCAAAACGTGATATTATGGCGTTATACGCCGTTCTGAGCCATGTTTGAACTTTCTGTCACTTTTGGTTCCGATAATTCTGTCGACCATATTTGTGATATTCAGGCGCCAAATGACATGTTGGAGCATGTTGGAGATAAAAAATAAAATGTGCCCAAAACGAGATATTATGACGTTATACGCCGTTCTGAGCCATGTTTGAACTTTCTATCACTTTTGGTTCCGATAATTCTGTCGACCATATATGTGATATTCAGGGGCTAAATGTTATCTTGGAGCATGTTGTAGATAAAAAACAAAATGTGCCCAAAACGTGATATTATGACGTTACACGCCGTTCTGGGCCATGTTTGAACTTTCTATCACTTTTGGTTCCGATAATTCTGTTGACCATATTTTTGATATTCAGGCGCCAAATGACATGTTGGAGCATGTTGGAGATAAAAAACAAAATGTGCACAAAACGTGATATTATGACGTTATACGCCGTTCTGAGCCATGTTTGATCTTTCTATCACTTTTGGTTCCGATAATTCTGTTGACCATATTTGTGATATTCAGGCGCCAAATGACATGTTGGAGCATGTTGAAGATAAAAAACAAAATGTGCCCAAAACGTGATATTATGGCGTTACACGCCGTTCTGAGCCATGTTTGAACTTTCTATCACTTTTGTTTCCGAGAATTCTGTCGACCATATTTGTGATATTCAGGAGCCAAATGTCATCTTGGAGCCTGTTGGAAATAAAAAACGAAATGTTCCCAAAACGTGATATTATGACGTTATACGCCGTTCTAAGCCATGTTTGAACTTTCTATCACTTTTTGTTCCGATAATTCTGTTGACCATATTTGTGATATTCAGGGGCCAAATGTCATCTTGGAGCATGTTGGAGATAAAAAACAAGATGTGCCCAAAACGTGATATTATGACGTCATACGCCGTTCTGAGCCATTTTTGACTTTCTATCCCTTTTGGTTCCGATAATTCTGTCGACCATATATGTGATGTTCAGGCGCCAAATGTAACATTGGAGCATGTTAGAGATAAAAAACAAAATGTGCCCAAAACGTGATATTATGGCGTTATACGCCGTTCTGAGCCATGTTTGAACTTTCTGTCACTTTTGGTTCCGATAATTCTGTCGACCATATTTGTGATATTCAGGCGCCAAATGACATGTTGGAGCATGTTGGAGATAAAAAATAAAATGTGCCCAAAACGAGATATTATGACGTTATACGCCGTTCTGAGCCATGTTTGAACTTTCTATCACTTTTGGTTCCGATAATTCTGTCGACCATATATGTGATATTCAGGGGCTAAATGTTATCTTGGAGCATCTTGTAGATAAAAAACAAAATGTGCCCAAAACGTGATATTATGACGTTACACGCCGTTCTGGGCCATGTTTGAACTTTCTATCACTTTTGGTTCCGATAATTCTGTTGACCATATTTTTGATATTCAGGCGCCAAATGACATGTTGGAGCATGTTGGAGATAAAAAACAAAATGTGCACAAAACGTGATATTATGACGTTATACGCCGTTCTGAGCCATTTTTGACTTTCTATCCCTTTTGGTTCCGATAATTCTGTCGACCATATATGTGATATTCAGGCGCCAAATGACATCTTGGAGCATGTTGGAGATAAAAAACAAAATGTGCCCAAAACGTGATATTATGACGTTATACGCCGTTCTGAGACATGTTTGAACTTTCTATCACTTTTGGTTCGGGTAATTCTGTCGACCATATTTGTGATATTCAGGAGTCAAATGACATCTTGGAGCTTGTTGGAGATAAAAAACAAAATGTGCCCAAAACGTGATATTATGACGTTATACGCCGTTTTGAGCCATGTTTGAACTTTCTATCACTTTTGGTTCCGGTAATTCTGTTGACCATATTTGTGATATTCAGGCGTCAAATGACATCTTGGAGCATGTTGGAGATAAAAAACAAAATGTGCCCAAAACGTGATATTATGACGTTATACGCCGTTCTGAGCCATGTTTGAGCTTTCTATCACTTTCGGTTCCGATAATTCTGTTGACCATATTTGTGATATTCAGGCGTCAAATGAAATCTTGGAGTATGTTGGAGATAAAAAACAAAATGTGCCCAAAACGTGGTATTATGACGTTATACGCCGTTCTGAGCCATGTTTGAACTTTCTATCACTTTTGGTTCCGGTAATTCTGTTCACCATATTTGTGATATTCAGGCGTCAAATGACATCTTGGAGCATGTTGGAGATAAAAAACAAAATGTGCCCAAAACGTGATATTATGACGTTATACGCCGTTTTGAGCCATGTTTGAACTTTCTATCACTTTTGGTTCCGGTAATTCTGTTGACCATATTTGTGATATTCAGGCGTCAAATGACATCTTGGAGCATGTTGGAGATAAAAAACAAAATGTGCCCAAAACGTGATATTATGACGTTATACGCCGTTCTGAGCCATGTTTGAACTTTCTATCACTTTTGGTTCCGGTAATTCTGTTGACCATATTTGTGATATTCAGGCGTCAAATGACTTCTTGGAGCATGTTGGATATAAAAAACAGAATGTGTCCAAAACGTGATATTATGACGTTATACGCCGTTCTGAGCCAAGTTTGAACTTTCTATCACTTTTGGTTCCGATAATTCTGTTGGCCATATTTGTGATATTCAATCGCCAAATGACATCTTGGAGCATGTTGGAGATAAAAAACAAAATGCACCCAAAACGTGATATTATGACATACGCCGTTTTGAGCCATGTTTAAACTTTCTATCACTTTTGGTTCCGGTAATTCTGTTGACCATATTTGTGATATTCAGGCGTCAAATGACATCTTGGAGCATGTTGGAGATAAAATACAAAATGTGCCCAAAACGTGATATTATGACGTTATACGCCGTTCTGAGCCATGTTTGAACATTCTATCACTTTTGGTTCCGGTAATTCTGTTGACCATATATATGATATTCAGGCACCAAATCACATCTTGGAGCATGTTGGAGATAAAAAACAAAATGTGCCCAAAAGTTATATTATGACGTTATACGCCGTTCTGAGCCATGTTTGAACATTCTATCACTTTTGGTTCCGGTAATTCTGTTGACCATATATATGATATTCAGGCACCAAATCACATCTTGGAGCATGTTGGAGATAAAAAACAAAATGTGCCCAAAAGTTATATTATGACGTTATAGGCCCTTCTGAGCCATGTTTGAACTTTCTATCACTTTTGGTTCCGGTAATTCTGTTGACCATATTTGTGATATTCAGGCGTCAAATGACATCTTGGAGCATGTTGGAGATAAAAAACAAAATGTGCCCAAAAGTTATATTATGACGTTATAGGCCCTTCTGAGCCATGTTTGAACTTTCTATCACTTTTGGTTCCGGTAATTCTGTTGACCATATTTGTGATATTCAGGCGTCAAATGACATCTTGGAGCATGTTGGAGATAAAAAACAGAATGTGCCCAAAACGTGATATTATGACGTTTTACGCCGTTCTGAGCCAAGTTTGAACTTTCTATCACTTTTGGTTCCGATAATTCTGTTGACCATATTTGTGATATTCAATCGCCAAATGACATCTTGGAGCATGTTGGAGATAAAAAACAAAATGCACCCAAAACGTGATATTATGACGTTATACGCCGTTTTGAGCCATGTTTGAACTTTCTATCACTTTTGGTTCCGGTATTCTGTTGACCATATTTGTGATATTCAGGCGTCAAATGACATCTTGGAGCATGTTGGAGATAAAAACAAAATGTGCCCAAAACGTGATATTATGACGTTATACGCCGTTCTGAGACATGTTTGAACTTTCTATCACTTTTGGTTCCGGTAATTCTGTCGACCATATTTGTGATATTCAGGAGTCAAATGACATCTTGGAGCTTGTTGGAGATAAAAAACAAAATGTGCCCAAAACGTGATATTATGACGTTATACGCCGTTTTGAGCCATGTTTGAACTTTCTATCACGTTTGGTTCCGGTAATTCTGTTGACAATATTTGTGATATTCAGGCGTCAAATGACATCTTGGAGCATGTTGGAGATAAAAAACAAAATGTGCCCAAAACGTGATATTATGACGTTATACGCCGTTCTGAGCCATGTTTGAGCTTTCTATCACTTTCGGTTCCGATAATTCTGTTGACCATATTTGTGATATTCAGGCGTCAAATGAAATCTTGGAGTATGTTGGAGATAAAAAACAAAATGTGCCCAAAACGTGGTATTATGACGTTATACGCCGTTCTGAGCCATGTTTGAACTTTCTATCACTTTTGGTTCCGGTAATTCTGTTGACCATATTTGTGATATTCAGGCGTCAAATGACTTCTTGGAGCATGTTGGATATAAAAAACAGAATGTGCCCAAAACGTGATATTATGACGTTATACGCCGTTCTGAGCCAAGTTTGAACTTTCTATCACTTTTGGTTCCGATAATTCTGTTGACCATATTTGTGATATTCAATCGCCAAATGACATCTTGGAGCATGTTGGAGATAAAATACAAAATGCACACAAAACGTGATATTATGACGTTATACGCCGTTTTGAGCCATGTTTGAACTTTCTATCACTTTTGGTTCCGGTATTCTGTTGACCATATTTGTGATATTCAGGCGTCAAATGACATCTTGGAGCATGTTGGAGATAAAAAACAAAATGTGCCCAAAACGTGATATTATGACGTTATACGCCGTTTTGAGCCGTGTTTGAACTTTCTATCAATTTTGGTTCCGGTAATTCTGTTGACCATATATGTGATATTCAGGCGTCAAATGACATCTTGGAGCATGTTGGAGATAAAAAACAAAATGTGCCCAAAACGTGATATTATGACGTTATACGCCGTTTTGAGCCATGTTTGAACTTTCTATCACTTTTGGTTCCGGTAATTCTGTTGACCATATTTGTGATATTCAGGCGTCAAATGACATCTTGGAGCATGTTGGAGATAAAAAACAAAATGTGCCCAAAACGTGATATTATGACGTTATACGCCGTTCTGAGCCATGTTTGAACTTTCTGTCACTTTTGGTTCCGGTAATTCTGTTGACCATATTTGTGATATTCAGGCGTCAAATGACTTCTTGGAGCATGTTGGATATAAAAAACAGAATGTGCCCAAAACGTGATATTATGACGTTATACGCCGTTCTGAGCCAAGTTTGAACTTTCTATCACTTTTGGTTCCGATAATTCTGTTGACCATATTTGTGATATTCAATCGCCAAATGACATCTTGGAGCATGTTGGAGATAAAAAACAAAATGTGCCCAAAACGTGATATTATGACGTTATACGCCGTTTTGAGCCATGTTTGAACTTTCTATCACTTTTGGTTCCGGTAATTCTGTTGACCATATTTGTGATATTCAGGCGTCAAATGACATCTTGGAGCATGTTGGAGATAAAAAACAAAATGTGCCCAAAACGTGATATTATGACGTTATACGCCGTTCTGAGCCATGTTTGAACTTTCTATCACTTTTGGTTCCGGTAATTCTGTTGACCATATTTGTGATATTCAGGCGTCAAATGACTTCTTGGAGCATGTTGGATATAAAAAACAGAATGTGCCCAAAACGTGATATTATGACGTTTTACGCCGTTCTGAGCCAAGTTTGAACTTTCTATCACTTTTGGTTCCGATAATTCTGTTGACCATATTTGTGATATTCAATCGCCAAATGACATCTTGGAGCATGTTGGAGATAAAAAACAAAATGCACCCAAAACGTGATATTATGACGTTATACGCCGTTTTGAGCCATGTTTGAACTTTCTATCACTTTTGGTTCCGGTATTCTGTTGACCATATTTGTGATATTCAGGCGTCAAATGACATCTTGGAGCATGTTGGAGATAAAAACAAAATGTGCCCAAAACGTGATATTATGACGTTATACGCCGTTCTGAGACATGTTTGAACTTTCTATCACTTTTGGTTCCGGTAATTCTGTCGACCATATTTGTGATATTCAGGAGTCAAATGACATCTTGGAGCTTGTTGGAGATAAAAAACAAAATGTGCCCAAAACGTGATATTATGACGTTATACGCCGTTTTGAGCCATGTTTGAACTTTCTATCACGTTTGGTTCCGGTAATTCTGTTGACAATATTTGTGATATTCAGGCGTCAAATGACATCTTGGAGCATGTTGGAGATAAAAAACAAAATGTGCCCAAAACGTGATATTATGACGTTATACGCCGTTCTGAGCCATGTTTGAGCTTTCTATCACTTTCGGTTCCGATAATTCTGTTGACCATATTTGTGATATTCAGGCGTCAAATGACTTCTTGGAGCATGTTGGATATAAAAAACAGAATGTGCCCAAAACGTGATATTATGACGTTATACGCCGTTCTGAGCCAAGTTTGAACTTTCTATCACTTTTGGTTCCGATAATTCTGTTGACCATATTTGTGATATTCAATCGCCAAATGACATCTTGGAGCATGTTGGAGATAAAATACAAAATGCACACAAAACGTGATATTATGACGTTATACGCCGTTTTGAGCCATGTTTGAACTTTCTATCACTTTTGGTTCCGGTATTCTGTTGACCATATTTGTGATATTCAGGCGTCAAATGACATCTTGGAGCATGTTGGAGATAAAAAACAAAATGTGCCCAAAACGTGATATTATGACGTTATACGCCGTTTTGAGCCGTGTTTGAACTTTCTATCAATTTTGGTTCCGGTAATTCTGTTGACAATATTTGTGATATTCAGGCGTCAAATGACATCTTGGAGCATGTTGGAGATAAAAAACAAAATGTGCCCAAAACGTGATATTATGACGTTATACGCCGTTCTGAGCCATGTTTGAGCTTTCTATCACTTTCGGTTCCGATAATTCTGTTGACCATATTTGTGATATTCAGGCGTCAAATGACTTCTTGGAGCATGTTGGATATAAAAAACAGAATGTGCCCAAAACGTGATATTATGACGTTATACGCCGTTCTGAGCCAAGTTTGAACTTTCTATCACTTTTGGTTCCGATAATTCTGTTGACCATATTTGTGATATTCAATCGCCAAATGACATCTTGGAGCATGTTGGAGATAAAATACAAAATGCACACAAAACGTGATATTATGACGTTATACGCCGTTTTGAGCCATGTTTGAACTTTCTATCACTTTTGGTTCCGGTATTCTGTTGACCATATTTGTGATATTCAGGCGTCAAATG
Organism: Onthophagus taurus; assembly: GCF_036711975.1. Classification (NCBI taxonomy): domain Eukaryota; kingdom Metazoa; phylum Arthropoda; class Insecta; order Coleoptera; family Scarabaeidae; genus Onthophagus; species Onthophagus taurus. Next base: position 21,123,427 of record NC_091966.1, read on the forward strand.
ACATCTTGGAGCATGTTGGAGATAAAAAACAAAATGTGCCCAAAACGTGATATTATGACGTTATACGCCGTTTTGAGCCGTGTTTGAACTTTCTATCAATTTTGGTTCCGGTAATTCTGTTGACCATATATGTGATATTCAGGCGTCAAATGGCATCTTGGAGCATGTTGGAGATAAAAAACAAAATGTGCCCAAAACGTGATATTATGACGTTATACGCCGTTTTGAGCCGTGTTTGAACTTTCTATCAATTTTGGTTCCGGTAATTCTGTTGACCATATATGTGATATTCAGGCGTCAAATGACATCTTGGAGCATGTTGGAGATAAAAAACAAAATGTGCCCAAAACGTGATATTATGACGTTATACGCCGTTTTGAGCCATGTTTGAACTTTCTATCACTTTTGGTTCCGGTAATTCTGTTGACCATATTTGTGATATTCAGGCGTCAAATGACATCTTGGAGCATGTTGGAGATAAAAAACAAAATGTGCCCAAAACGTGATATTATGACGTTATACGCCGTTCTGAGCCATGTTTGAACTTTCTGTCACTTTTGGTTCCGGTAATTCTGTTGACCATATTTGTGATATTCAGGCGTCAAATGACTTCTTGGAGCATGTTGGATATAAAAAACAGAATGTGCCCAAAACGTGATATTATGACGTTATACGCCGTTCTGAGCCAAGTTTGAACTTTCTATCACTTTTGGTTCCGATAATTCTGTTGACCATATTTGTGATATTCAATCGCCAAATGACATCTTGGAGCATGTTGGAGATAAAAAACAAAATGCACCCAAAACGTGATATTATGACGTTATACGCCGTTTTGAGCCATGTTTGAACTTTCTATCACTTTTGGTTCCGGTAATTCTGTTGACCATATTTGTGATATTCAGGCGTCAAATGACATCTTGGAGCATGTTGGAGATAAAAAACAAAATGTGCCCAAAACGAGATATTATGACGTTATACGCCGTTCTGAGCCATGTTTGAACTTTCTATCACTTTCGGTTTCGATAATTCTGTTGACCATATTTGTGATATTCAGGAGTCAAATGACATCTTGGAGCCTGTTGGAGATAAAAAACAAAATGTGCCCAAAACGTGATATTATGACGTTATACGCCGTTTTGAGCCATGTTTGAACTTTCTATCACTTTTGGTTCCGGTAATTCTGTTGACCATATTTGTGATATTCAGGCGTCAAATGACATCTTGGAGCATGTTGGAGATAAAAAACAAAATGTGCCCAAAACGTGATATTATGACGTTATACGCCGTTCTGAGCCATGTTTGAGCTTTCTATCACTTTCGGTTCCGATAATTCTGTTGACCATATTTGTGATATTCAGGCGTCAAATGAAATCTTGGAGTATGTTGGAGATAAAAAACAAAATGTGCCCAAAACGTGGTATTATGACGTTATACGCCGTTCTGATCCATGTTTGAACTTTCTATCACTTTTGGCTCCGGTAGTTCTGTTGACCATATTTGTGATATTCAGGCGTCAAATGACTTCTTGGAGCATGTTGGATATAAAAAACAAAATGTGGCCAAAACGTGATATTATGACGTTATACGCCGTTCTGAGCCAAGTTTGAACCTTCTATCACTTTTGGTTCCGATAATTCTGTTGACCATATTTGTGATATTCAGGCCCCAAATGACATGTTGGAGCATGTTGGAGATAAAAAATAAAATGTGCCCAAAACGTGATATTATGACGTTATACGCCGTTCTGAGCCATGTTTGAACTTTCTATCACTTTTGGTTCCGATAATTCTCTTGACCATATTAGTGATATTCAGGAGCCAAATGACATGTTGGAGCATGTTGGAGATAAAGAATAAAATGTGCCCAAAACGAGATATTATGGCGTTATACGCAGTTCAGAGCCATGTTTGAACTTTCTATCACTTTTGGTTCCGATAATTCTGTTGACCATATTTGTGATATTCAGGCCCCAAATGACATGTTGGAGCATGTTGGAGATAAAAAACAAAACGTGCCCAAAACGTGATATTATGACGTTATACGCCGTTTTGAGCCATGTTTGAACTTTCTATCACTTTTGGTTCCGGTAATTCTGTTGACCATATTTGTGATATTCAGGCGTCAAATGACATCTTGGAGCATGTTGGAGATAAAAAACAAAATGTGCCCAAAACGTGATATTATGACGTTATACGCCGTTCTGAGCCATGTTTGAGCTTTCTATCACTTTCGGTTTCGATAATTCTGTTGACCATATTTGTGATATTCAGGCGTCAAATGAAATCTTGGAGTGTGTTGGAGATAAAAAACAAAATGTGCCCAAAACGTGGTATTATGACGTTATACGCCGTTCTGAGCCATGTTTGAACTTTCTATCACTTTTGGTTCCGATAATTCTGTTGACCATATTTGTGATATTCAGGCCCCAAATGACATGTTGGAGCATGTTGGAGATAAAAAACAAAATGTGGCCAAAACGTGATATTATGGCGTTATACGCCGTTCTGAGCCATGTTTGAACTTTCTATCACTTTTGGTTCCGATAATTCTCTTGACCATATTTGTGATATTCAGGAGCCAAATGACATGTTGGAGCATGTTGGAGATAAAGAATAAAATGTGCCCAAAACGAGATATTATGTCGTTATACGCCGCTCTGAGCCATGTTTGAACTTTCTATCAATTTTGGTTCCGATAATTCTGTTGACCATATTTGTGATATTCAGGCGCCAAATGACATCTTGGAGCATGTTGGAGATAAAAAACAAAATGTGCCCAAAACGTGATATTATGGCGTTATACGCCGTTCTGAGCCATGTTTGAACTTTCTATCACTTTTGGTTCCGATATTTCTGTTGACCATATTTGTGATATTCAGGCGCCAAATGACATGTTGGAGCATGTTGGAGATAAAACAAAATGTGCCCAAAACGTGATATTATGACGTTATACGCCGTTCTGAGCCATGTTTGAACTTTCTATCACTTTTGGTTCCGATAATTCTCTTGACCATATTTGTGATATTCAGGGGCCAAATGTCATCGTGGAGCATGTTGGAGATAAAAAACAAAATGTGCCTGAAACGTGATATTATGACGTTATACGCCGTTCTGAGCCATGTTTGAACTTTCTATCACTTTTGGTTCCGCTAATTCTGTTGACCATATTTGTGATATTCAGGCGCCAAATGACATGTTGGAGCATGTTGGAGATAAAACAAAATGTGCCCAAAACGTGATATTATGACGTTATACGCCGTTCTGAGCCATGTTTGAACTTTCTATCACTTTTGGTTCCGATAATTCTGTTGACCATATTTGTGATATTCCGGGGCCAAATGTCATCTTGGAGCATGTTGGAGATAAAAAACAAAATGTGCCCAAAACGTGATATTATGACGTTACACGCCGTTCTGGGCCATGTTTGAACTTTCTATCACTTTTGGTTCCGATAATTCTGTTGACCATATTTGTGATATTCAGGCGCCAAATCACATGTTGGAGCATGTTGGAGATAAAACAAAATGTGCCCAAAACGTGATATTATGACGTTATACGCCGTTCTGAGCCATGTTTGAACTTTCTATCACTTTTGGTTCCGATAATTCTGTTGACCGTATTTATGATATTCAGGCGCCAAATGACATGTTGGAGCATGATGGAGATAAAAAACAAAATGTGCCCAAAACGTGATATTATGGCGTTATATGCCGTTCTGAGCCATGTTTGAACTTTCCATCACTTTTGGTTCCGATAATTCTGTTGACCATATTTGTGATATTCAGGGGCCAAATGACATGTTGGAGCATGTTGGAGATAAAACAAAATGTGCCCAAAACGTGATATTATGGCGTTATACGCCGTTCTGAGCCATGTTTGAACTTTCTATCACTTTTGATTCCGATAATTCTGTTGACCATATTTGTGATATTCAGGCGCCAAATCACATGTTGGAGCATGTTGGAGATAAAACAAAATGTGCCCAAAACGTGATATTATGACGTTATACGCCGTTCTGAGCCATGTTTGAACTTTCTATCACTTTTGGTTCCGATAATTCTGTTGACCGTATTTATGATATTCAGGCGCCAAATGACATGTTGGAGCATGTTGGAGATAAAAAACAAAATGTGGCCAAAACGTGATATTATGGCGTTATACGCCGTTCTGAGCCATGTTTGAACTTTCTATCACTTTTGGTTCCGATAATTCTCTTGACCATATTTGTGATATTCAGGAGCCAAATGACATGTTGGAGCATGTTGGAGATAAAGAGTAAAATGTGCCCAAAACGAGATATTATGTCGTTATACGCCGCTCTGAGCCATGTTTGAACTTTCTATCAATTTTGGTTCCGATAATTCTGTTGACCATATTTGTGATATTCAGGCGCCAAATGACATCTTGGAGCATGTTGGAGATAAAAAACAAAATGTGCCCAAAACGTGATATTATGGCGTTATACGCCGTTCTGAGCCATGTTTGAACTTTCTATCACTTTTGGTTCCGATATTTCTGTTGACCATATTTGTGATATTCAGGCGCCAAATGACATGTTGGAGCATGTTGGAGATAAAACAAAATGTGCCCAAAACGTGATATTATGACGTTATACGCCGTTCTGAGCCATGTTTGAACTTTCTATCACTTTTGGTTCCGATAATTCTCTTGACCATATTTGTGATATTCAGGGGCCAAATGTCATCGTGGAGCATGTTGGAGATAAAAAACAAAATGTGCCTGAAACGTGATATTATGACGTTATACGCCGTTCTGAGCCATGTTTGAACTTTCTATCACTTTTGGTTCCGCTAATTCTGTTGACCATATTTGTGATATTCAGGCGCCAAATGACATGTTGGAGCATGTTGGAGATAAAACAAAATGTGCCCAAAACGTGATATTATGACGTTATACGCCGTTCTGAGCCATGTTTGAACTTTCTATCACTTTTGGTTCCGATAATTCTGTTGACCATATTTGTGATATTCCGGGGCCAAATGTCATCTTGGAGCATGTTGGAGATAAAAAACAAAATGTGCCCAAAACGTGATATTATGACGTTACACGCCGTTCTGGGCCATGTTTGAACTTTCTATCACTTTTGGTTCCGATAATTCTGTTGACCATATTTGTGATATTCAGGCGCCAAATCACATGTTGGAGCATGTTGGAGATAAAACAAAATGTGCCCAAAACGTGATATTATGACGTTATACGCCGTTCTGAGCCATGTTTGAACTTTCTATCACTTTTGGTTCCGATAATTCTGTTGACCGTATTTATGATATTCAGGCGCCAAATGACATGTTGGAGCATGATGGAGATAAAAAACAAAATGTGCCCAAAACGTGATATTATGGCGTTATATGCCGTTCTGAGCCATGTTTGAACTTTCCATCACTTTTGGTTCCGATAATTCTGTTGACCATATTTGTGATATTCAGGGGCCAAATGACATGTTGGAGCATGTTGGAGATAAAACAAAATGTGCCCAAAACGTGATATTATGGCGTTATACGCCGTTCTGAGCCATGTTTGAACTTTCTATCACTTTTGATTCCGATAATTCTGTTGACCATATTTGTGATATTCAGGCGCCAAATGACATGTTGGAGCATGTTGGAGATAAAAAACAAAATGTGCCTAAACGTGATATTATGACGTTATACGCCGTTCTGAGCCATGTTTGAACTTTCTATCACTTTTGGTTCCGATAATTCTGTTGACCATATTTGTGATATTCAGGCGCCAAATGACATGTTGGAGCATGTTGGAGATAAAAAACAAAATGTGCCCAAAACGTGATATTATGGCGTTATACGCCGTTCTGAGCCATGTTTGAACTTTCTATCACTTTTGGTTCCGATAATTCTGTTGACCATATTTGTGATATTCAGACGCCAAATGACATGTTGGAGCATGTTGGAGATATAAAACAAAATGTGCCCAAAACGTGATATTATGACGTTATACGCCGTTCTGAGCCATGTTTGAACTTTCTATCACTTTTGGTTCCGATAATTCTGTTGACCGTATTTATGATATTCAGGCGCCAAATGACATGTTGGAGCATGATGGAGATAAAAAACAAAATGTGCCCAAAACGTGATATTATGGCGTTATATGCCGTTCTGAGCCATGTTTGAACTTTCCATCACTTTTGGTTCCGATAATTCTGTTGACCATATTTGTGATATTCAGGGGCCAAATGACATGTTGGAGCATGTTGGAGATAAAACAAAATGTGCCCAAAACGTGATATTATGGCGTTATACGCCGTTCTGAGCCATGTTTGAACTTTCTATCACTTTTGATTCCGATAATTCTGTTGACCATATTTGTGATATTCAGGCGCCAAATCACATGTTGGAGCATGTTGGAGATAAAACAAAATGTGCCCAAAACGTGATATTATGACGTTATACGCCGTTCTGAGCCATGTTTGAACTTTCTATCACTTTTGGTTCCGATAATTCTGTTGACCGTATTTATGATATTCAGGCGCCAAATGACATGTTGGAGCATGTTGGAGATAAAAAACAAAATGTGGCCAAAACGTGATATTATGGCGTTATACGCCGTTCTGAGCCATGTTTGAACTTTCTATCACTTTTGGTTCCGATAATTCTCTTGACCATATTTGTGATATTCAGGAGCCAAATGACATGTTGGAGCATGTTGGAGATAAAGAGTAAAATGTGCCCAAAACGAGATATTATGTCGTTATACGCCGCTCTGAGCCATGTTTGAACTTTCTATCAATTTTGGTTCCGATAATTCTGTTGACCATATTTGTGATATTCAGGCGCCAAATGACATCTTGGAGCATGTTGGAGATAAAAAACAAAATGTGCCCAAAACGTGATATTATGGCGTTATACGCCGTTCTGAGCCATGTTTGAACTTTCTATCACTTTTGGTTCCGATATTTCTGTTGACCATATTTGTGATATTCAGGCGCCAAATGACATGTTGGAGCATGTTGGAGATAAAACAAAATGTGCCCAAAACGTGATATTATGACGTTATACGCCGTTCTGAGCCATGTTTGAACTTTCTATCACTTTTGGTTCCGATAATTCTCTTGACCATATTTGTGATATTCAGGGGCCAAATGTCATCGTGGAGCATGTTGGAGATAAAAAACAAAATGTGCCTGAAACGTGATATTATGACGTTATACGCCGTTCTGAGCCATGTTTGAACTTTCTATCACTTTTGGTTCCGCTAATTCTGTTGACCATATTTGTGATATTCAGGCGCCAAATGACATGTTGGAGCATGTTGGAGATAAAACAAAATGTGCCCAAAACGTGATATTATGACGTTATACGCCGTTCTGAGCCATGTTTGAACTTTCTATCACTTTTGGTTCCGATAATTCTGTTGACCATATTTGTGATATTCCGGGGCCAAATGTCATCTTGGAGCATGTTGGAGATAAAAAACAAAATGTGCCCAAAACGTGATATTATGACGTTACACGCCGTTCTGGGCCATGTTTGAACTTTCTATCACTTTTGGTTCCGATAATTCTGTTGACCATATTTGTGATATTCAGGCGCCAAATCACATGTTGGAGCATGTTGGAGATAAAACAAAATGTGCCCAAAACGTGATATTATGACGTTATACGCCGTTCTGAGCCATGTTTGAACTTTCTATCACTTTTGGTTCCGATAATTCTGTTGACCGTATTTATGATATTCAGGCGCCAAATGACATGTTGGAGCATGATGGAGATAAAAAACAAAATGTGCCCAAAACGTGATATTATGGCGTTATATGCCGTTCTGAGCCATGTTTGAACTTTCCATCACTTTTGGTTCCGATAATTCTGTTGACCATATTTGTGATATTCAGGGGCCAAATGACATGTTGGAGCATGTTGGAGATAAAACAAAATGTGCCCAAAACGTGATATTATGGCGTTATACGCCGTTCTGAGCCATGTTTGAACTTTCTATCACTTTTGATTCCGATAATTCTGTTGACCATATTTGTGATATTCAGGCGCCAAATGACATGTTGGAGCATGTTGGAGATAAAAAACAAAATGTGCCTAAACGTGATATTATGACGTTATACGCCGTTCTGAGCCATGTTTGAACTTTCTATCACTTTTGGTTCCGATAATTCTGTTGACCATATTTGTGATATTCAGGCGCCAAATGACATGTTGGAGCATGTTGGAGATAAAAAACAAAATGTGCCCAAAACGTGATATTATGGCGTTATACGCCGTTCTGAGCCATGTTTGAACTTTCTATCACTTTTGGTTCCGATAATTCTGTTGACCATATTTGTGATATTCAGACGCCAAATGACATGTTGGAGCATGTTGGAGATATAAAACAAAATGTGCCCAAAACGTGATATTATGACGTTATACGCGGTTCTGAGCCATGTTTGAACTTTCTATCACTTTTGGTTCCGATAATTCTCTTGACCATATTTGTGATATTCAGGCGCCAAATGACATGTTGGAGCATGTTGGAGATAAAAAACAAAATGTGCCCAAAACGTGATATTATGACGTTATACGCCGTTCTGAGCCATGTTTGAACTTTCTATCACTTTTGGTGCCGATAATTCTGTTTACCATATTTGTGATATTCGGGGCCCAAATGTCATCTTGGAGCATGTTGGAGATAAAAAACAAAATGTGCCTGAAACGTGATATTATGACGTTATACGCCGTTCTGAGCCATGTTTGAACTTTCTATCACTTTTGGTGCCGATAATTCTGTTTACCATATTTGTGATATTCGGGGCCCAAATGTCATCTTGGAGCATGTTGGAGATAAAAAACAAAATGTGCCTGAAACGTGATATTATGACGTTATACGCCGTTCTGAGCCATGTTTGAACTTTCTATCAATTTTGGTTCCGATAATTCTGTTGACCATATTTGTGATATTCAGGCGCCAAATGACATGTTGGAGCATGTTGGAGATAAAAAACAAAATGTGCCCAAAACGTGATATTATGACGTTATACGCCGTTCTGAGCCATGTTTGAACTTTCTATCACTTTTGGTTCCGATAATTCTCTTGACCATATTTGTGATATTCAGGCGCCAAATGACATGTTGCAGATAAAAAACAGAATGTCCCCAAAACGTGATATTATGACGTTATACGCCGTTCTGAGCCATGTTTGAACTTTCTATCACTTTTGGTGCCGATAATTCTGTTTACCATATTTGTGATATTCGGGGCCCAAATGTCATCTTGGAGCATATTGGAGATAAAAAACAAAATGTGCCTGAAACGTGATATTATGACGTTATACGCCGTTCTGAGCCATGTTTGAACTTTCTATCACTTTTGGTTCCGATAATTCTGTTGACCATATTTGTGATATTCAGGCGCCAAATGACACGTTGGAGCATGTTGGAGATAAAAAATAAAATGTGCCCAAAACGAGATATTATGACGTTATACGCCGTTCTGAGCCATGTTTGAACTTTCTATCACTTTTGGTGCCGATAATTCTGTTTACCATATTTGTGATATTCAGGGCCCAAATGTCATCTTGGAGCATGTTGGAGATAAAAAACAAAATGTGCCTAAAACGTGATATTATGACGTTATACGCCGTTCTGAGCCATGTTTGAACTTTCTATCACTTTTGGTTACGATAATTCTGTTGACCATATTTGTGATATTCAGGCGCCAAATGACATGTTGGAGATAAAAAACAGAATGTGTCCAAAACGTGATATTATGACGTTATACGCCGTTCTGAGCCATGTTTGAACTTTCTATCACTTTTGGTTCCGATAATTCTGTTGACAATATTTGTGATATTCAGGCGCCAAATGACATCTTGGAGCATGTTGGAGATAAAAAACAAAATGTGCCTGAAACGTGATATTATGACGTTATACGCCGTTCTGAGCCATGTTTGAACTTTCTATCACTTTTGGTTCCGATAATTCTGTTGACCATATTTGTGATATTCAGGCCCCAAATGACATGTTGGAGCATGTTGGAGATAAAAAATAAAATGTGCCCAAAACGAGATATTATGACGTTATACGCCGTTCTGAGCCATGTTTGAACTTTCTATCACTTTTGGTGCCGATAATTCTGTTTACCATATTTGTGATATTCAGGGCCCAAATGTCATCTTGGAGCATGTTGGAGATAAAAAACAAAATGTGCCTAAAACGTGATATTATGACGTTATACGCCGTTCTGAGCCATGTTTGAACTTTCTATCACTTTTGGTTACGATAATTCTGTTGACCATATTTATGATATTCAGGCGCCAAATGACATGTTGGAGATAAAAAACAGAATGTGCCCAAAACGTGATATTATGACGTTATACGCCGTTCTGAGCCATGTTTGAACTTTCTATCACTTTTGGTTCCGATAATTCTGTTGACAATATTTGTGATATTCAGGCGCCAAATGACATCTTGGAGCATGTTGGAGATAAAAAATAAAATGTGCCCAAAACGTGATATTATGACGTTATACGCCGTTCTGAGCCATGTTTGAACTTTCTATCAATTTTGGTTCCGATAATTCTGTTGACCATATTTGTGATATTCAGGCGCCAAATGACATGTTGGAGCATGTTGGAGATAAAAAACAAAATGTGCCCAAAACGTGATATTATGACGTTATACGCCGTTCTGAGCCATGTTTGAACTTTCTATCACTTTTGGTTCCGATAATTCTCTTGACCATATTTGTGATATTCAGGCGCCAAATGACATGTTGGAGCATGTTGGAGATAAAAAACAAAATTTGCCCAAAACGTGATATTATGACGTTATACGCCGTTCTGAGCCATGTTTGAACTTTCTATCACTTTTGGTGCCGATAATTCTGTTTACCATATTTGTGATATTCGGGGCCCAAATGTCATCTTGGAGCATGTTGGAGATAAAAAACAAAATGTGCCTGAAACGTGATATTATGACGTTATACGCCGTTCTGAGCCATGTTTGAACTTTCTATCACTTTTGGTTCCGATAATTCTCTTGACCATATTTGTGATATTCAGGCGCCAAATGACATGTTGGAGATAAAAAACAGAATGTGCCCAAAACGTGATATTATGACGTTATACGCCGTTCTGAGCCATGTTTGAACTTTCTATCACTTTTGGTTCCGATAATTCTGTTGACAATATTTGTGATATTCAGGCGCCAAATGACATCTTGGAGCATGTTGGAGATAAAAAATAAAATGTGCCCAAAACGTGATATTATGACGTTATACGCCGTTCTGAGCCATGTTTGAACTTTCTATCAATTTTGGTTCGATAATTCTGTTGACCCTATTTGTGATATTCAGGCGCCAAATGACATGTTGGAGCATGTTGGAGATAAAAAACAAAATGTGCCCAAAACGTGATATTATGACGTTATAAGCCGTTCTGAGCCATGTTTGAACTTTCTATCACTTTTGGTTCCGATAATTCTCTTGACCATATTTGTGATATTCAGGCGCCAAATGACATGTTGGAGATAAAAAACAGAATGTGCCCAAAACGTGATATTATGACGTTATACGCCGTTCTGAGCCATGTTTGAACTTTCTATCACTTTTGGTTCCGATAATTCTGTTGACCATATTTGTGATATTCTGGCCCCAAATGACATGTTGGAGCATGTTGGAGATAAAGAACAAAATGTGCCCAAAACGTGATATTATGACGTTATACGCCGTTCTGAGCCATGTTTGAACTTTCTATCACTTTTGGTTCCGATAATTCTCTTGACCATATTTGTGATATTCAGGCGCCAAATGACATGTTGGAGATGAAAAACAGAATGTGCCCGAAGCGTGATATTATGACGTTATACGCCGTTCTGAGCCATGTTTGAACTTTCTATCACTTTTGGTTCCGATAATTCTGTTGACCATATTTGTGATATTCTGGCCCCAAATGACATGTTGGAGCATGTTGGAGATAAAGAACAAAATGTGCCCAAAACGTGATATTATGACGTTATACGCCGTTCTGAGCCATGTTTGAACTTTCTATCACTTTTGGTTCCGATAATTCTCTTGACCATATTTGTGATATTCAGGCGCCAAATGACATGTTAGCGATAAAAAACAGAATGTGCCCAAAACGTGATATTATGACGTTATACGCCGTTCTGAGCCATGTTTGAACTTTCTATCAATTTTGGTTCCGATAATTCTGTTGACCATATTTGTGATACTCAGGCGCCAAATGACATGTTGGAGCATGTTGGAGATAAAAAACAAAATGTGCCCAAAACGTGATATTATGACGTTATACGCCGTTCTGAGCCATGTTTGAACTTTCTATCACTTTTGGTTCCGATAATTCTCTTGACCATATTTGTGATATTCAGGCGCCAAATGACATGTTGGAGCATGTTGGAGATAAAAAACAAAATGTGCCCAAAACGTGATATTATGACGTTATACGCCGTTCTGAGCCATGGTTGAACTTTCTATCACTTTTGGTTCCGATAATTCTGTTGACCATATTTGTGATATTCTGGCCCCAAATGACATGTTGGAGCATGTTGGAGATAAAGAACAAAATGTGCCCAAAACGTGATATTATGGCGTTATACGCCGTTCTGAGCCATGTTTGAACTTTCTATCACTTTTGGTTCCGATAATTCTCTTGACCATATTTGTGATATTCAGGCGCCAAATGACATGTTGGAGATAAAAAACAGAATGTGCCCAAAACGTGATATTATGACGTTATACGCCGTTCTGAGCCATGTTTGAACTTTCTATCACTTTTGGTTCCGATAATTCTGTTGACAATATTTGTGATATTCAGGCGCCAAATGACATCTTGGAGCATGTTGGAGATAAAAAATAAAATGTGCCCAAAACGTGATATTATGACGTTATACGCCGTTCTGAGCCATGTTTGAACTTTCTATCAATTTTGGTTCCGATAATTCTGTTGACCATATTTGTGATATTCAGGCGCCAAATGACATGTTGGAGCATGTTGGAGATAAAAAACAAAATGTGCCCAAAACGTGATATTATGACGTTATACGCCGTTCTGAGCCATGTTTGAACTTTCTATCACTTTTGGTTCCGATAATTCTCTTGACCATATTTGTGATATTCAGGCGCCAAATGACATGTTGGAGCATGTTGGAGATAAAAAACAAAATGTGCCCAAAACGTGATATTATGACGTTATACGCCGTTCTGAGCCATGGTTGAACTTTCTATCACTTTTGGTTCCGATAATTCTGTTGACCATATTTGTGATATTCTGGCCCCAAATGACATGTTGGAGCATGTTGGAGATAAAGAACAAAATGTGCCCTAAACGTGATATTATGGCGTTATACGCCGTTCTGAGCCATGTTTGAACTTTCTATCACTTTTGGTTCCGATAATTCTCTTGACCATATTTGTGATATTCAGGCGCCAAATGACATGTTGGAGATAAAAAACAGAATGTGCCCAAAACGTGATATTATGACGTTATACGCCGTTCTGAGCCATGTTTGAACTTTCTATCACTTTTGGTTCCGATAATTCTGTTGACAATATTTGTGATATTCAGGCGCCAAATGACATCTTGGAGCATGTTGGAGATAAAAAATAAAATGTGCCCAAAACGTGATATTATGACGTTATACGCCGTTCTGAGCCATGTTTGAAGTTTCTATCAATTTTGGTTCCGATAATTCTGTTGACCATATTTGTGATATTCAGGCGCCAAATGACATGTTGGAGCATGTTGGAGATAAAAAACAAAATGTGCCCAAAACGTGATATTATGACGTTATACGCCGTTCTGAGCCATGTTTGAACTTTCTATCACTTTTGGTTCCGATAATTCTCTTGAGCATATTTGTGATATTCAGGCGCCAAATGACATGTTGGAGATAAAAAACAGAATGTGCCCAAAACGTGATATTATGACGTTATACGCCGTTCTGAGCCATGTTTGAACTTTCTATCACTTTTGGTTCCGATAATTCTGTTGACCATATTTGTGATATTCTGGCCCCAAATGACATGTTGGAGCATGTTGGAGATAAAGAACAAAATGTGCCCAAAACGTGATATTATGACGTTATACGCCGTTCTGAGCCATGTTTGAACTTTCTATCACTTCTGGTTCCGATAATTCTCTTGACCATATTTGTGATATTCAGGCGCCAAATGACATGTTGGAGCATGTTGGAGATAAAAAACAAAATGTGCCCAAAACGTGATATTATGACGTTATACGCCGTTCTGAGCCATGGTTGAACTTTCTATCACTTTTGGTTCCGATAATTCTGTTGACCATATTTGTGATATTCTGGCCCCAAATGACATGTTGGAGCATGTTGGAGATAAAGAACAAAATGTGCCCAAAACGTGATATTATGGCGTTATACGCCGTTCTGAGCCATGTTTGAACTTTCTATCACTTTTGGTTCCGATAATTCTCTTGACCATATTTGTGATATTCAGGCGCCAAATGACATGTTGGAGATAAAAAACAGAATGTGCCCAAAACGTGATATTATGACGTTATACGCCGTTCTGAGCCATGTTTGAACTTTCTATCACTTTTGGTTCCGATAATTCTGTTGACAATATTTGTGATATTCAGGCGCCAAGTGACATCTTGGAGCTTGTTGGAGATAAAATATAAAATGTGCCCAAAACGTGATATTATGACGTTATACGCCGTTCTGAGCCATGTTTGAACTTTCTATCAATTTTGGTTCCGATAATTCTGTTGACAATATTTGTGATATTGTGGCGACTTTTCAACAAAACGACAACAACACAATCGAACCCCTTTAAAAAAAAAAATACAGATCTGCAACACCTCGGCTTCCCAGTGAAGATGGGGTGGGTTTGAATTTATAAGGCGCCACGCAGTTTCAGTTACAGATCGCTCTAACTGCGAAGAGGGCTGGAAGGGAAAAGGTTCGACAACACCAACATATAACAAAACACAAAGAAATCGCGGAATCATATACCATATAAAAACAAATTTATTAAGGAAAAAAAAAAAATATGGTAAAACAAAATATAAAGTATATAAGTAGTAAATAAAATAACGGAAATTGTTCAAAAAAAAATCCCGAATAATTAGGGGGGTAAAAGAGAAAGAAAATAATAATGAACTGAATAAAACAAAATTAAAACAAATCTAAATAATGATCGCGACACGTCCCCGATTGACCCGAGCGCTCGATCAGGCGAACGGAAAAGGAAACAAAATCGAAATCAATACCGAAATTAATAACACCCCTAATAAATCCGATAACTTTACAAGAAAAATTAATTGACAATTAAAATGAGATAATAATAATAAAGAACTGGTTTAAAGTGAAATGAACAAAATGAACCAGTGAAGTTAACAAAAAAAATTAAATGGTAAGTACAAAAGAAAATCTTACTTTATAAAAAATACAAAAGTATCTAACCACACTGATATTCTTTTTGTATAAAAAGGAAAATTCTGACCTTTATTCCAGACTCTTTTGAACGAAGGTTGATGACTTCACGATGACAACAATTATACGTAGATACAGCAACAAAATCCAGCAAACCTCCTTTGGAAACACTTGTTCGATGGTAAGTACAGGAAACTTGGGTTATGTGGATTCTAATTTACTTCTTTATTCCAGGTAGTACTTGTTTCCAGGATGGGAGATTTCCCAAGAACTTATATAAGGAATAAGGCTCTAAGAAAAAAAACCTAGCGTGTAAAAAAAGAAAGAAAAATGTAAATAGATAATTAGGCAAGAATGTAGGGATGGATGATTTTATGTAGTGTGAAAGGAGTTTAAATGAATTTAGGTTTAAGTTAGTATTAAGCTAAAATTAAAGAAAATGTAAAAAGAAAAACCTACCTCAAGGTGGTATGAGGTTTTAACCAGCAAAATGAATAATCTTTGTAAAAATGTGCAATAAATCCGGTGAAACCGTAATCGTTGAATAATTTCCAAACGAAAAATTAAAGGATTAATTAACTCAGATCCCGAAAAATACGGATATAAATCGATCCAAAATTCTACACAGAATTATACCAAAATGTCGACTTAAAATTCTTGTTAACCATCCAAACACTACAAAGGCTGGTTTCAAAAGAGGAAGAGTAAAATCGCGCACGGGTATTCATTTCCCAAGATTTTAACCAAAAAACTCGTTATAAAATCGCGCGATGCCAAGAATTCAAAATCACTCCCTCCCTCTATTATTGACAGTCCGAACTTAAAAATGTAAACAAAATTCATGATAGTAATGAAGAGAAAAAGAAAAGTTTTAAGGTTAAGATTTATTGTGGGATTGTAATGAAGGTAATGAAAAAGAAAAAAAGGCGTTTAAAATGAGCGAAAGGAAAGGATTTAAGAAAAGTGATGAAAAGGAAAGGATTTTCAAGTGTTTCCAAGTTCGGCTTGCTGTAACAAAAAAACAAAAATTATAACAAGGTAAATAAACAAAATGGTATATAATTCCCCGACTTCTAACAATTACAGATAAATCACAAGGAAATTCAATAACCTCGAACGGAACCGTTACAATATTCAGGCGCCAAATGACATCTTGGAGCATGTTGGAGATAAAAAATAAAATGTGCCCAAAACGTGATATTATGACGTTATACGCCGTTCTGAGCCATGTTTGAACTTTCTATCACTTTTGGTTCCGATAATTCTCTTGACCATATTTGTGATATTCAGGCGCCAAATGACATGTTGGAGCATGTTGGAGATAAAAAACAAAATGTGCCCAAAACGTGATATTATGACGTTATACGCCGTTAAGAGCCATGTTTGAACTTTCTATCACTTTTGGTTCCGATAATTCTCTTGACCATATTTGTGATATTCAGGCGCCAAATGACATGTTGGAGCATGTTGGAGATAAAGAACAAAATGTGCCCAAAACGTGATATTATGACGTTATACGCCGTTCTGAGCCATGTTTGAACTTTCTATCACTTTTGGTTCCGATAATTCTCTTGACCATATTTGTGATATTCAGGCGCCAAATGACATGTTAGAGATAAAAAACAGAATGTGCCCAAAACGTGATATTATGACGTTATACGCCGTTCTGAGCCATGTTTGAACTTTCTATCAATTTTGGTTCCGATAATTCTGTTGACCATATTTTTGATATTCAGGCGCCAAATGACATGTTGGAGCATGTTGGAGATAAAAAACAAAATGTGCCCAAAACGTGATATTATGACGTTATACGCCGTTCTGAGCCATGTTTGAACTTTCTATCACTTTTGGTTCCGATAATTCTCTTGACCATATTTGTTTTATTCAGGCGCCAAATGACATGTTGGAGCATGTTGGAGATAAAAAACAAAATGTGCCCAAAACGTGATATTATGACGTTATACGCCGTTCTGAGCCATGGTTGAACTTTCTATCAATTTTGGTTCCGATAATTCTGTTGACCATATTTGTGATATTCAGGCGCCAAATGACATGTTGGAGCATGTTGGAGATAAAAAACAAAATGTGCCCAAAACGTGATATTATGACGTTATACGCCGTTCTGAGCCATGGTTGAACTTTCTATCACTTTTGGTTCCGATAATTCTGTTGACCATATTTGTGATATTCTGGCCCCAAATGACATGTTGGAGCATGTTGGAGATAAAGAACAAAATGTGCCCAAAACGTGATATTATGACGTTATACGCCGTTCTGAGCCATGTTTGAACTTTCTATCACTTTTGGTTCCGATAATTCTCTTGACCATATTTGTGATATTCAGGCGCCAAATGACATGTTAGAGATAAAAAACAGAATGTGCCCAAAACGTGATATTATGACGTTATACGCCGTTCTGAGCCATGTTTGAACTTTCTATCAATTTTGGTTCCGATAATTCTGTTGACCATATTTGTGATATTCAGGCGCCAAATGACATGTTGGAGCATGTTGGAGATAAAAAACAAAATGTGCCCAAAACGTGATATTATGACGTTATACGCCGTTCTGAGCCATGTTTGAACTTTCTATCACTTTTGGTTCCGTTAATTCTCTTGACCATATTTGTGATATTCAGGCGCCAAATGACATGTTGGAGCATGTTGGAGATAAAAAACAAAATGTGCCCAAAACGTGATATTATGACGTTATACGCCGTTCTGAGCCATGGTTGAACTTTCTATCAATTTTGGTTCCGATAATTCTGTTGACCATATTTGTGATATTCAGGCGCCAAATGACATGTTGGAGCATGTTGGAGATAAAAAACAAAATGTGCCCAAAACGTGATATTATGACGTTATACGCCGTTCTGAGCCATGGTTGAACTTTCTATCACTTTTGGTTCCGATAATTCTGTTGACCATATTTGTGATATTCTGGCCCCAAATGACATGTTGGAGCATGTTGGAGATAAAGAACAAAATGTGCCCAAAACGTGATATTATGACGTTATACGCCGTTCTGAGCCATGTTTGAACTTTCTATCAATTTTTTTTCCGATAATTCTGCTGACCATATTTGTGATATTCAGGGCCCAAATGTCATCTTGGAGCATGTTGGAGATAAAAAACAAAATGTGCCTAAAACGTGATATTATGACGTTATACGCCGTTCTGAGCCATGTTTGAACTTTCTATCACTTTTGGTTCCGATAATTCTCTTGACCATATTTGTGATATTCAGGCGGCAAATGACATGTGGGAGCATGTTGGAGATAAAAAACAAAATGTGCCCAAAACGTGAATTATGGCGTTATACGCCGTTCTGAGCCATGTTTGAACTTTCTATCACTTTTGGTTCCGATAATTCTCTTGACCATATTTGTGATATTCAGGCGCCAAATGACATGTTGGAAATAAAAAACAGAATGTGCCCAAAACGTGATATTATGACGTTATACGCCGTTCTGAGCCATGTTTGAACTTTCTATCACTTTTGGTGCCGATAATTCTGTTTACCATATTTGTGATATTCAGGGCCCAAATGTCATCTTGGAGCATGTTGGAGATAAAAAACAAAATGTGCCTAAAACGTGAATTATGGCGTATACGCCGTTCTGAGCCATGTTTGAACTTTCTATCACTTTTGGTTCCGATAATTCTGTTGACCATATTTGTGATATTCAGGCGCCAAATGACATGTTGGAGCATGTTGGAGATAAAAAATAAAATGTGCCCAAAACGAGATATTATGACTGTAGACGCCGTTCTGAGCCATGTTTGAACTTTCTATCACTTTTGGTGCCGGTAATTCTGTTTACCATATTTGTGATATTCAGGGCCCAAATGTCATCTTGGAGCATGTTGGAGATAAAAAACAAAATGTGCCTAAAACGTGATATTATGACGTTATACGCCGTTCTGAGCCATGTTTGAACTTTCTATCACTTTTGGTTCCGATAATTCTGTTGACAATATTTGTGATATTCAGGCGCCAAATGACATCTTGGAGCATGTTGGAGATAAAAAATAAAATGTGCCCAAAACGTGATATTATGACGTTATACGCTGTTCTGAGCCATGTTTGAACTTTCTATCACTTTTGGTTCCGATAATTCTCTTGACCATATTTGTGATATTCAGGAGCCAAATGACATATTGGAGCATGTTGGAGATAAAGAATAAAATGTGCCCAAAACGAGATATTATGGCGTTATACGCCGTTCTGAGCCATGTTTGAACTTTCTATCATTTTTGGTTCCGATAATTCTGTTGACCATATTTGTGATATTCAGGCGCCAAATGACATGTTGGAGCATGTTGGAGATAAAAAATAAAATGTGCCCAAAACGAGATATTATGACGTTATACGCCGTTCTGAGCCATGTTTGAACTTTCTATCACTTTTGGTGCCGATAATTCTCTTGACCATATTTGTGATATTCAGGAGCCAAATGACATGTTGGAGCATGTTGGAGATAAAGAATAAAATGTGCCCAAAACGAGATATTATGGCGTTATACGCCGTTCTGAGCCATGTTTGAACTTTCTATCACTTTTGGTTCCGATAATTCTGTTGACCATATTTGTGATATTCAGGCGCCAAATGACATGTTGGAGATAAAAAACAGAATGTGCCGAAAACGTGATATTATGACGTTATACGCCGTTCTGAGCCATGTTTGAACTTTCTATCACTTTTGGTTCCGATAATTCTGTTGACCATATTTGTGATATTCAGGGGCCAAATGTCATCTTGGAGCATGTTGGAGATAAAAAACAAAATGTGCCCAAACCTTATATTATGACGTTATACGTCGTTCTGAGACATGTTTGAACTTTCTATCACTTTTGGTTCCGGTAATTCTGTCGACCATATATTTGATATTCAGATGCCAAATTTCACATTGGAGCATGTTGGAGATAAAAAACAAAATGTGCCCAAAACGTGATATTATGACGTTATACGCCGTTCTGAGCCATGTTTGAACTTTCTATCACTTTCGGTTCCGATAATTCTGTTGACCATATTTGTGATATTCAGGCGCCAATTGACATCTTGGAGCATGTTGGAGATAAAAAACAAAATGTGCCCAACACGTGATATTATGACGTTATACGCCGTTCTGAGCCATGTTTGAACTTTCTATCACTTTCGGTTCCGATAATTCTGTTGACCATATTTATGATATTCAGGCGTCAAATGAAATCTTGGAGTATGTTGGAGATAAAAAACAAAATGTGCCCAAAACGTGATATTATGACGTTATACGCCGTTTTGAGCCATGTTTGAACTTTCTATCACTCTTGGTTCCGGTAATTCTGTTGACCATATTTGTGATATTCAGGCGTCAAATGACATCTTGGAGCATGTTGGAGATAAAAAACAAAATGTGCCCAAAACGTGATATTATGACGTTATAAGCCGTTCTGAGCCATGTTTGAACTTTCTATCACTTTCGGTTCCAATAATTCTGTTGACCATATTTGTGATATTCAGGCCCCAAATGACATCTTGGAGCATGTTGGAGATAAAAAACAAAATGTGCCCAAAACGTGATATTATGACGTTATACGCCGTTTTGAGCCATGTTTGAACTTTCTATCACTTTTGGTTCCGGTAATTCTGTTGACCATATTTGTGATATTCAGGCGTCAAATGACATCTTGGAGCATGTTTTAGATAAAAAACGAAATGTGCCCAAAACGTGATATTATGACGTTATACGCCGTTCTGAGCCATGTTTGAACTTTCTATCACTTTCGGTTCCGATAATTCTGTTGACCATATTTGTGATATTTAGGCGTCAAATGAAACCTTGGAGTATGTTGTTGATAAAAAACAAAATGTGCCCAAAACGTGGTATTATGACGTTATACGCCGTTCTGAGCCATGTTTGAACTTTCTATCACTTTTGGTTCCGGTATTCTATTGACCATATTTGTGATATTCAGGCGTCAAATGACATCTTGGAGCATGTTGGAGATAAAAAACAAAATGTGCCCAAACCTTATATTATGACGTTATACGCCGTTCTGAGCCATGTTTGAACTTTCTATCACTTTTGGTTCCGGTAATTCTGTTGACTATATTTGTGATATTCAGGCGTCAAATGACATCTTGGAGCATGTTGGAGATAAAAAACAAAATGTGCCCAAAACGTGATATTATGACGTTATACGTCGTTCTGAGACATGTTTGAACTTTCTATCACTTTTGGTTCCGGTAATTCTGTCGACCATATTTGTGATATTCAGGAGTCAAATGACATCTTGGAGCATGTTGGAGATAAAAAACAAAATGTGCCCAAACCTTATATTATGACGTTATACGCCGTTCTGAGCCATGTTTGAACTTTCTATCACTTTTGGTTCCGGTAATTCTGTTGACTATATTTGTGATATTCAGGCGTCAAATGACATCTTGGAGCATGTTGGAGATAAAAACAAAATGTGCCCAAAACGTGATATTATGACGTTATACGTCGTTCTGAGACATGTTTGAACTTTCTATCACTGTTGGTTCCGGTAATTCTGTCGACCATATATTTGATATTCAGATGCCAAATGTCACATTGGAGCACGTTGGAGATAAAAAACAAAATGTGCCCAAAACGTGATATTATGACGTTATATGCCGTTTTGAGCCATGTTTGAACTTTCTATCACTTTCGGTTCCGATAATTCTGTTGACCATATTTGTGATATTCAGGCGACAAATGACATCTTGGAGCATGTTGGAGATAAGAAACAAAATGTGCCCAAAACGTGATATTATGACGTTATACGTCGTTCTGAGACATGTTTGAACTTTCTATCACTTTTGGTTCCCGTAATTCTGTTGACCATATTTGTGATATTCAGGCGCCAAATGACATCTTGGAGCATGTTGGAGATAAAAAACAAAATGTGCCCAAAACGTGATATTATGGCGTTATACGCCGTTCTGAGCCATGTTTGAACTTTCTATCACTTTTGGTTCCGATAATTCTGGTGACCATATATGTGATATTCAGGGGCCAAATGTCATCTTGGAGCATGTTGGAGATAAAAAACAAAATGTGCCCAAAACGTGATATTATGACGTTACACGCCGTTCTGGGCCATGTTTGAACTTTCTATCACTTTTGGTTCCGATAATTCTGTTGACCATATTTCTGATACTCAGGCGCCAAATGACATGTTGGAGCATGTTGGAGATAAAAAACAAAATGCGCCCAAAACGTGATATTATGACGTTACACGCCGTTCTGGGCCATGTTTGAACTTTCTATCACTTTTGGTTCCGATAATTCTGTTGACCATATTTGTGATATTCAGGCGCCAAATGACATGTTGGAGCATGTTGGAGATAAAACTAAATGTGCCCAAAACGTGATATTATGGCGTTATACGCCGTTCTGAGCCATGTTTGAACTTTCTATCACTTTTGGTTCCGATAATTCTGTTGACCATATTTGTGATATTCAGGCGCCAAATGACATGTTGGAGCATGTTGGAGATAAAAAATAAAATGTGCCCAAAACGAGATATTATGACTGTAGACGCCGTTCTGAGCCATGTTTGAACTTTCTATCACTTTTGGTGCCGGTAATTCTGTTTACCATATTTGTGATATTCAGGGCCCAAATGTCATCTTGGAGCATGTTGGAGATAAAAAACAAAATGTGCCTAAAACGTGATATTATGACGTTATACGCCGTTCTGAGCCATGTTTGAACTTTCTATCACTTTTGGTGCCGATAATTCTCTTGACCATATTTGTGATATTCAGGAGCCAAATGACATGTTGGAGCATGTTGGAGATAAAGAATAAAATGTGCCCAAAACGAGATATTATGGCGTTATACGCCGTTCTGAGCCATGTTTGAACTTTCTATCACTTTTGGTTCCGATAATTCTGTTGACCATATTTGTGATATTCAGGCGCCAAATGACATGTTGGAGATAAAAAACAGAATGTGCCGAAAACGTGATATTATGACGTTATACGCCGTTCTGAGCCATGTTTGAACTTTCTATCACTTTTGGTTCCGATAATTCTGTTGACCATATTTGTGATATTCAGGGGCCAAATGTCATCTTGGAGCATGTTGGAGATAAAAAACAAAATGTGCCCAAACCTTATATTATGACGTTATACGTCGTTCTGAGACATGTTTGAACTTTCTATCACTTTCGGTTCCGATAATTCTGTTGACCATATTTATGATATTCAGGCGTCAAATGAAATCTTGGAGTATGTTGGAGATAAAAAACAAAATGTGCCCAAAACGTGATATTATGACGTTATACGCCGTTTTGAGCCATGTTTGAACTTTCTATCACTCTTGGTTCCGGTAATTCTGTTGACCATATTTGTGATATTCAGGCGTCAAATGACATCTTGGAGCATGTTGGAGATAAAAAACAAAATGTGCCCAAAACGTGATATTATGACGTTATAAGCCGTTCTGAGCCATGTTTGAACTTTCTATCACTTTCGGTTCCAATAATTCTGTTGACCATATTTGTGATATTCAGGCCCCAAATGACATCTTGGAGCATGTTGGAGATAAAAAACAAAATGTGCCCAAAACGTGATATTATGACTTTATAAGCCGTTCTGAGCCATGTTTGAACTTTCTATCACTTTCGGTTCCAATAATTCTGTTGACCATATTTGTGATATTCAGGCCCCAAATGACATCTTGGAGCATGTTGGAGATAAAAAACAAAATGTGCCCAAAACGTGATATTATGACTTTATAAGCCGTTCTGAGCCATGTTTGAACTTTCTATCACTTTCGGTTCCGATAATTCTGTTGACCATATTTGTGATATTCAGGCCCCAAATGACATCTTGGAGCATGTTGGAGATAAAAAACAAAATGTGCCCAAAACGTGGTATTATGACGTTATACGCCGTTCTGAGCCATGTTTGAACTTTCTATCACTTTTGGTTCCGGTATTCTATTGACCATATTTGTGATATTCAGGCGTCAAATGACATCTTGGAGCATGTTGGAGATAAAAAACAAAATGTGCCCAAAGCGTGATATTATGACTTTATACGCCGTTTTGAGCCATGTTTGAACTTTCTATCACTTTTGGTTCCGGTAATTCTGTTGACCATATTTGTGATATTCAGGCGTCAAATGACATCTTGGAGCATGTTGGAGATAAAAAACAAAATGTGCCCAAACCTTATATTATGACGTTATACGCCGTTCTGAGCCATGTTTGAACTTTCTATCACTTTTGGTTCCGGTAATTCTGTTGACTATATTTGTGATATTCAGGCGTCAAATGACATCTTGGAGCATGTTGGAGATAAAAAACAAAATGTGCCCAAAACGTGATATTATGACGTTATACGTCGTTCTGAGACATGTTTGAACTTTCTATCACTTTTGGTTCCGGTAATTCTGTCGACCATATTTGTGATATTCAGGAGTCAAATGACATCTTGGAGCATGTTGGAGATAAAAAACAAAATGTGCCCAAACCTTATATTATGACGTTATACGCCGTTCTGAGCCATGTTTGAACTTTCTATCACTTTTGGTTCCGGTAATTCTGTTGACTATATTTGTGATATTCAGGCGTCAAATGACATCTTGGAGCATGTTGGAGATAAAAACAAAATGTGCCCAAAACGTGATATTATGACGTTATACGTCGTTCTGAGAC
This sequence comes from Onthophagus taurus, assembly GCF_036711975.1. Classification (NCBI taxonomy): domain Eukaryota; kingdom Metazoa; phylum Arthropoda; class Insecta; order Coleoptera; family Scarabaeidae; genus Onthophagus; species Onthophagus taurus. The sequence continues at coordinate 21,148,488 of NC_091966.1, forward strand.
ATGTTTGAACTTTCTATCACTGTTGGTTCCGGTAATTCTGTCGACCATATATTTGATATTCAGATGCCAAATGTCACATTGGAGCACGTTGGAGATAAAAAACAAAATGTGCCCAAAACGTGATATTATGACGTTATATGCCGTTCTGAGCCATGTTTGAACTTTCTATCTTTTTCGGTTCCGATAATTCTGTTGACCATATTTGTGATATTCAGGCGACAAATGACATCTTGGAGCATGTTGGAGATAAGAAACAAAATGTGCCCAAAACGTGATATTATGACGTTACACGTCGTTCTGAGACATGTTTGAACTTTCTATCACTTTTGGTTCCCGTAATTCTGTCGACCATATATTTGATATTCAGATGCCAAATGTCACATTGGAGCATGTTGGAGATAAAAAACAAAATGTGCCCAAAACGTGATATTATGACGTTATACGCCGTTCTGAGCCATGTTTGAACTTTCTATCACTTTCGGTTCCGATAATTCTGTTGACCATATTTGTGATATTCAGGCGCCAAATGACATCTTGGAGCATGTTGGAGATAAAAAACAAAATGTGCCCAAAACGTGATATTATGGCGTTATACGCCGTTCTGAGCCATGTTTGAACTTTCTATCACTTTTGGTTCCGATAATTCTGGTGACCATATATGTGATATTCAGGGGCCAAATGTCATCTTGGAGCATGTTGGAGATAAAAAACAAAATGTGCCCAAAACGTGATATTATGACGTTACACGCCGTTCTGGGCCATGTTTGAACTTTCTATCACTTTTGGTTCCGATAATTCTGTTGACCATATTTCTGATACTCAGGCGCCAAATGACATGTTGGAGCATGTTGGAGATAAAAAACAAAATGCGCCCAAAACGTGATATTATGACGTTACACGCCGTTCTGGGCCATGTTTGAACTTTCTATCACTTTTGGTTCCGATAATTCTGTTGACCATATTTGTGATATTCAGGCGCCAAATGACATGTTGGAGCATGTTGGAGATAAAACTAAATGTGCCCAAAACGTGATATTATGGCGTTATACGCCGTTCTGAGCCATGTTTGAACTTTCTATCACTTTTGGTTCCGATAATTCTGTTGACCATATTTGTGATATTCAGGCGCCAAATGACATGTTGGAGCATGTTGTAGATAAAAAACAAAATGTGCCTAAAACGTGATATTATGACGTTATACGCCGTTCTGAGCCATTTTTGAACTTTCTATCACTTTTGGTTCCGATAATTCTGTTGACCATATTTGTGATATTCAGGCGCCAAATGACATCTTGGAGCATGTTGGAGATAAAAAACAAAATGTGCCCAAAACGTGATATTATGACGTTATACGCCGTTTTGAGCCATGTTTGAACTTTCTATCACTTTTGGTTCCGGTAATTCTGTTGACCATATATGTGATAATCAGGCGCCAAATGACATCTTGGAGCATGTTGGAGATAAGAAACAAAATGTGCCCAAAACGTGATATTATGGCGTTATACGCCGTCCTGAGCCATGTTTGAACTTTCTATCACTTTTGGTTCAGATAATTCTGTTGACCATATTTGTGATATTCAGGCGCCAAATGACATCTTGGAGCATGTTGGAGATAAAAAACAAAATGTGCCCAAAACGTGATATTATGACGTTATACGCCGTCCTGAGCCATGTTTGAACTTTCTATCACTTTTGGTTCCGATAATTTTGTTGACCATATTTGTGATATTCAGGCCCCAAATGACATCTTGGAGCATGTTGGAGATTAAAAACAAAATGTGCCCAAAACGTGATATTATGACGTTATACGCCGTTTTGAGCCATGTTTGAACTTTCTATCACTTTTGGTTCCGGTAATTCTGTTGACCATATTTGTGATATTCAGGCGTCAAATGACATCTTGGAGCATGTTTTAGATAAAAAACAAAATGTGCCCAAAACGTGATATTATGACGTTATACGCCGTTCTGAGCCATGTTTGAACTTTCTATCACTTCCGGTTCCGATAATTCTGTTGACCATTTTTGTGATATTTAGGCGTCCAATGAAATCTTGGAGTATGTTGTAGATAAAAAACAAAATGTGCCCAAAACGTGGTATTATGACGTTATACGCCGTTCTGAGCCATGTTTGAACTTTCTATCACTTTTGGTTCCGGTATTCTATTGACCATATTTGTGATATTCAGGCGTCAAATGACATCTTGGAGCATGTTGGAGATAAAAAACAAAATGTGCCCAAACCTTATATTATGACGTTATACGTCGTTCTGAGACATGTTTGAACTTTCTATCACTTTTGGTTCCGGTAATTCTGTCGACCATATATTTGATATTCAGATGCCAAATGTCACATTGGAGCATGTTGGAGATAAAAAACAAAATGTGCCCAAAACGTGATATTATGACGTTATACGCCGTTCTGAGCCATGTTTGAACTTTCTATCACTTTCGGTTCCGATAATTCTGTTGACCATATTTGTGATATTCAGGAGCCAAATGACATCTTGGAGCATGTTGGAGATAAAAAACAAAATGTACCCAAAACGTGATATTATGACGTTATACGCCGTTCTGAGCCATGTTTGAACTTTCTATCACTTTCGGTTCCGATAATTCTGTTGACCTTATTTGTGATATTCAGGCGTCAAATGACATCTTGGAGCATGTTTTAGATAAAAAACAAAATGTGCCCAAAACGTGATATTATGACGTTATACGCCGTTCTGAGCCATGTTTGAACTTTCTATCACTTTCGGTTCCGATAATTCTGTTGACCATATTTGTGATATTTAGGCGTCAAATGAAATCTTGGAGTATGTTGTAGATAAAAAACAAAATGTGCCCAAAACGTGGTATTATGACGTTATACGCCGTTCTGAGCCATGTTTGAACTTTCCATCACTTTTGGTTCCGGTATTCTATTGACCATATTTGTGATATTCAGGCGTCAAATGACATCTTGGAGCATGTTGGAGATAAAAAACAAAATGTGCCCAAAGCGTGATATTATGACGTTATACGCCGTTTTGAGCCATGTTTGAACTTTCTATCACTTTTGGTTCCGGTAATTCTGTTGACCATATTTGTGATATTCAGGCGTCAAATGACATCTTGGAGCATGTTGGAGATAAAAAACAAAATGTGCCCAAACCTTATATTATGACGTTATACGCCGTTCTGAGCCATGTTTGAACTTTCTATCACTTTTGGTTCCGGTAATTCTGTTGACTATATTTGTGATATTCAGGCGTCAAATGACATCTTGGAGCATGTTGGAGATAAAAACAAAATGTGCCCAAAACGTGATATTATGACGTTATACGTCGTTCTGAGACATGTTTGAACTTTCTATCACTTTTGGTTCCGGTAATTCTGTCGACCATATATTTGATATTCAGATGCCAAATGTCACATTGGAGCAAGTTGGAGATAAAAAACAAAATGTGTCCAAAACGTGATATTATGACGTTATACGCCGTTCTGAGTCATGTTTGAACTTTCTATCACTTTCGGTTCCGATAATTCTGTTGACCATATTTGTGATATTCAGGCGACAAATGACATCTTGGAGCATGTTGGAGATAAGAAACAAAATGTGCCCAAAACGTGATATTATGACGTTATACGTCGTTCTGAGACATGTTTGAACTTTCTATCACTTTTGGTTCCCGTAATTCTGTCGACCATATATTTGATATTCAGATGCCAAATGTCACATTGGAGCATGTTGGAGATAAAAAACAAAATGTGCCCAAAACGTGATATTATGACGTTATACGCCGTTCTGAGCCATGTTTGAACTTTCTATCACTTTCGGTTCCGATAATTCTGTTGACCATATTTGTGATATTCAGGCGCCAAATGACATCTTGGAGCATATTGGAGATAAAAAACACAATGTGCCCAAAACGTGATATTATGACGTTACACGCCGTTCTGGGCCATGTTTGAACTTTCTATCACTTTCGGTTCCGATAATTCTGTCGACCATATTTGTGATATTCAGGAGTCAAATGACATCTTGGAGCATGTTGGAGATAAAAAACAAAATGTGCCCAAAACGTGTTGTTATGACGTTATACGCCGTTTTGAGCCATGTTTGAACTTTCTATCACTTTTGGTTCCGGTAATTCTGTTGACCATATTTGTGATATTCAGGCGTCAAATGACATCTTGGAGCATGTTGGAGATAAAAAACAAAATGTGCCCAAAACGTGATATTATGGCGTTATACGCCGTCCTGAGCCATGTTTGAACTTTCTATCACTTTTGGTTCCGATAATTCTGTTGACCATATTTGTGATATTCAGGCGCCAAATGACATCTTGGAGCATGTTGGAGATAAAAAACAAAATGTGCCCAAAACGTGATATTATGACGTTATACGCCGTTTTGAGCCATGTTTGAACTTTCTATCACTTTTGGTTCCGGTAATTCTGTTGACCATATATGTGATAATCAGGCGCCAAATGACATCTTGGAGCATGTTGGAGATAAGAAACAAAATGTGCCCAAAACGTGATATTATGACGTTATACGCCGTTCTGAGACATGTTTGAACTTTCTATCACTTTTGGTTCCGGTAATTCTGTCGACCATATTTGTGATATTCAGGAGTCAAATGACATCTTGGAGCATGTTGGAGATAAAAAACAAAATGTGCCCAAAACGTGTTGTTATGACGTTATACGCCGTTTTGAGCCATGTTTGAACTTTCTATCACTTTTGGTTCCGGTAATTCTGTTGACCATATTTGTGATATTCAGGCGTCAAATGACATCTTGGAGCATGTTGGAGATAAAAAACAAAATGTGCCCAAAACGTGATGTTATGACGTTATACGCCGTTTTGAGCCATGTTTGAACTTTCTATCACTTTTGGTTCCGGTAATTCTGTTGACCATATTTGTGATATTCAGGCGCCAAATGACATCTTGGAGCATGTTGGAGATAAAAAACAAAATGTGCCCAAAACGTGATATTATGACGTTATACGCCGTTTTGAGCCATGTTTGAACTTTCTATCACTTTTGGTTCCGGTAATTCTGTTGACCATATATGTAATAATCAGGCGCCAAATGACATCTTGGAGCATGTTGGAGATAAAAAACAAAATGTGCCCAAAACGTGATGTTATGACGTTATACGCCGTTTTGAGCCATGTTTGAACTTTCTATCACTTTTGGTTCCGGTAATTCTGTTGACCATATTTGTGATATTCAGGCGTCAAATGACAACTTGGAGCATGTTGGAGATAAAAAATAAAATGTGCTTAAAACGTGATATTATGACGTTATACGCCGTTTTGAGCCATGTTTGAACTTTCTATCACTTTGGGTTCCGATAATTCTGTTGACCATATTTGTGATATTCAGGCGCCAAATGATATGTTGGAGCATGTAGGAGATAAAAAACAAAATGTGCCCAAAACGTGATATTATGGCGTTATACGCCGTTCTGAGCCATGTTTGAACTTTCTATCACTTTTGGTTCCGATAATTCTGTTGACCATATTTGTGATATTCAGGCGCCAAATGACATGTTGGAGATAAAAAACAGAATGTGCCCAAAACGTGATATTATGACGTTATACGCCGTTCTTAGCCATGTTTGAACTTTCTATCACTTTTGGTTCCGATAATTCTGTTGACCATATTTGTGATATTCAGGCGCCAAATGACATGTTGGAGTATGTTGTAAATAAAAAATAAAATGTGCCCAAAACGAGATATTATGACGTTATACGCCGTTCTCAGCCATGTTTGAACTTTCTATCACTTTCGGTTCCAATAATTCTGTTGACCATATTTGTGATATTCAGGCCCCAAATGACATCTTGGAGCATGTTGGAGATAAAAAACAAAATGTGCCCAAAACGTGATATTATGACGTTATACGCCGTTCTGAGCCATGTTTGAACTTTCTATCACTTCCGGTTCCGATAATTCTGTTGACCATTTTTGTGATATTTAGGCGTCCAATGAAATCTTGGAGTATGTTGTAGATAAAAAACAAAATGTGCCCAAAACGTGGTATTATGACGTTATACGCCGTTCTGAGCCATGTTTGAACTTTCTATCACTTTTGGTTCCGGTATTCTATTGACCATATTTGTGATATTCAGGCGTCAAATGACATCTTGGAGCATGTTGGAGATAAAAAACAAAATGTGCCCAAACCTTATATTATGACGTTATACGTCGTTCTGAGACATGTTTGAACTTTCTATCACTTTTGGTTCCGGTAATTCTGTCGACCATATATTTGATATTCAGATGCCAAATGTCACATTGGAGCATGTTGGAGATAAAAAACAAAATGTGCCCAAAACGTGATATTATGACGTTATACGCCGTTCTGAGCCATGTTTGAACTTTCTATCACTTTCGGTTCCGATAATTCTGTTGACCTTATTTGTGATATTCAGGCGTCAAATGACATCTTGGAGCATGTTTTAGATAAAAAACAAAATGTGCCCAAAACGTGATATTATGACGTTATACGCCGTTCTGAGCCATGTTTGAACTTTCTATCACTTTCGGTTCCGATAATTCTGTTGACCATATTTGTGATATTTAGGCGTCAAATGAAATCTTGGAGTATGTTGTAGATAAAAAACAAAATGTGCCCAAAACGTGGTATTATGACGTTATACGCCGTTCTGAGCCATGTTTGAACTTTCCATCACTTTTGGTTCCGTTATTCTATTGACCATATTTGTGATATTCAGGCGTCAAATGACATCTTGGAGCATGTTGGAGATAAAAAACAAAATGTTCCCAAACCTTATATTATGACGTTATACGCCGTTCTGAGCCATGTATGAACTTTCTATCACTTTTGGTTCCGGTAATTCTGTTGACTATATTTGTGATATTCAGGCGTCAAATGACATCTTGGAGCATGTTGGAGATAAAAACAAAATGTGCCCAAAACGTGATATTATGACGTTATACGTCGTTCTGAGACATGTTTGAACTTTCTATCACTTTTGGTTCCGGTAATTCTGTCGACCATATTTGTGATATTCAGGCGTCAAATGACATCTTGGAGCATGTTGGAGATAAAAACAAAATGTGCCCAAAACGTGATATTATGACGTTACACGCCGTTCTGGGCCATGTTTGAACTTTCTATCACTTTTGGTTCCGATAATTCTGTTGACCATATTTGTGATATTCAGGCGCCAAATGACATGTTGGAGCATGTTGGAGATAAAACTAAATGTGCCCAAAACGTGATATTATGGCGTTATACGCCGTTCTGAGCCATGTTTGAACTTTCTATCACTTTTGGTTCCGATAATTCTGTTGACCATATTTGTGATATTCAGGCGCCAAATGACATGTTGGAGCATGTTGTAGATAAAAAACAAAATGTGCCTAAAACGTGATATTATGACGTTATACGCCGTTCTGAGCCATGTTTGAACTTTCTATCACTTTTGGTTCCGATAATTCTGTTGACCATATTTGTGATTTTCAGGCGCCAAATGACATGTTGGAGCATGTTGGAGATAAAAAACAAAATGTGCCCAAAACGTGATATTATGGCGTTATACGCCGTTCTGAGCCATGTTTGAACTTTCTATCACTTTTGGTTCCGAAAATTCTGTTGACCATATTTGTGATATTCAGGGCCCAAATGTCATCTTGGAGCATGTTGGAAATAAAAAGCAAAATGTGCTTAAAACGTGATATTATGACGTTATACGCCGTTCTGAGCCATGTCTGAACTTTCTATCACTTTTGGTTCCGATAATTCTGTTGACCATATTTGTGATATTCAGGCGCCAAATGACATGTTGGAGCATGTAGGAGATAAAAAACAAAATGTGCCCAAAACGTGATATTATGGCGTTATACGCCGTTCTGAGCCATGTTTGAACTTTCTATCACTTTTGGTTTCGATAATTCTGTTGACCATATTTGTGATATTCAGGCCCCAAATGACATGTTGGAGATAAAAAACAGAATGTGCCCAAAACGTGATATTATGACGTTATACGCCGTTCTGAGCCATGTTTGAACTTTCTATCACTTTTGGTTCCGATAATTCTGTTGACCATATTTGTGATATTCAGGCGCCAAATGACATGTTGGAGTATGTTGTAAATAAAAAATAAAATGTGCCCAAAACGAGATATTATGACGTTATACGCCGTTCTCAGCCATGTTTGAACTTTCTATCACTTTTGGTGCCTATAATTCTGTTTACCATATTTGTGATATTCAGGGCCCAAACGTCATCTTGGAGCATGTTGGAGATAAAAAACAAAATGTGCCTAAAGCGTGATATTATGACGTTATACGCCGTTCTGAGCCATGCTTGAACTTTCTATCACTTTTGGTTCCGATAATTCTGTTGACCATATTTGTGATATTCAGGCGCCAAATGACATGTTGGAGCATGTAGGAGATAAAAAACAAAATGTGCCCAAAACGTGATATTATGGCGTTATACGCCGTTCTGAGCCATGTTTGAACTTTCTATCACTTTTGGTTTCGATAATTCTGTTGACCATATTTGTGATATTCAGGCCCCAAATGACATGTTGGAGCATGTTGGAGATAAAGAACAAAATGTGCCTAAAACGTGATATTATGGCGTTATACGCCGTTCTGAGCAATGTTTGAACTTTCTATCACTTTTGGTTCCGATAGTTCTCTAGACCATATTTGTGATATTCAGGCACCAAATGACATGTTGGAGATAAAAAACAGAATGTGCCCAAAACGTGATATTATGACGTTATACGCCGTTCTGAGCTATGTTTGAATTTTCTATCACTTTTGGTTTCGATAATTCTGTTGACCATATTTGTGATATTCAGACCCCAAATGACATGTTGGAGCATGTTGGAGATAAAAAACAAAATGTGGCCAAAACGTGATATTATGGCGTTATACGCCGTTCTGAGCCATGTTTGAACTTTCTATCACTTTTGGTTCCGATAATTCTGTTGACCATATTTGTGATATTCAGGCCCCAAATGACATGTTGGAGCATGTTGGAGATAAAAAACAGAATGTGCCCAAAACGTGATATTATGACGTTATACGCCGTTCTGAGCCATGTTTGAACTTTCTATCACTTTTGGTGCCGATAATTCTGTTGACCATATTTGTGATATTCAGGCGCCAAATGACATCTTGGAGCATGTTGGAGATAAAAAACAAAATGTGTCCAAAACGTGATATTATGACGTTATACGCCGTTCTGAGCCATGTTTGAACTTTCTATCACTTTTGGTTCCGGTAATTCTGTCGACCATATTTGTGATATTCAGGCGCCAAATGACATCTTGGTGCATGTTGGAGATAAAAAACAAAATGTGCAAAAAACGTGATATTATTACGTTATACGCCGTTCTGAGCCATGTTTGAACTTTCTATCACTTTCGGTTCCGATAATTCTGTTGACCATATTTGTGATAATCAGGCGCCAAATGACATCTTGGAGCATGTTGGAGATAAGAAACAAAATGTGCCCAAAACGTGATATTATGACGTTATACGCCGTTCTGAGACATGTTTGAACTTTCTATCACTTTTGGTTCCGGTAATTCTGTCGACCATATTTGTGATATTCAGGAGTCAAATGACATCTTGGAGCATGTTGGAGATAAAAAACAAAATGTGCCCAAAACGTGTTGTTATGACGTTATACGCCGTTTTGAGCCATGTTTGAACTTTCTATCACTTTTGGTTCCGGTAATTCTGTTGACCATATTTGTGATATTCAGGCGTCAAATGACATCTTGGAGCATGTTGGAGATAAAAAACAAAATGTGCCCAAAACGTGATGTTATGACGTTATACGCCGTTTTGAGCCATGTTTGAACTTTCTATCACTTTTGGTTCCGGTAATTCTGTTGACCATATTTGTGATATTCAGGCGCCAAATGACATCTTGGAGCATGTTGGAGATAAAAAACAAAATGTGCCCAAAACGTGATATTATGACGTTATACGCCGTTTTGAGCCATGTTTGAACTTTCTATCACTTTTGGTTCCGATAATTCTGGTGACCATATATGTGATATTCAGGGGCCAAATGACATGTTGGAGCATGTTGGAGATAAAAAACAAAATGTGCCCAAAACGTGATATTATGACGTTACACGCCGTTCTGGGCCATGTTTGAACTTTCTATCACTTTTGGTTCCGATAATTCTGTTGACCATATTTGTGATATTCAGGCGCCAAATGACATGTTGGAGCATGTTGGAGATAAAACTAAATGTGCCCAAAACGTGATATTATGGCGTTATACGCCGTTCTGAGCCATGTTTGAACTTTCTATCACTTTTGGTTCCGATAATTCTGTTGACCATATTTGTGATATTCAGGCGCCAAATGACATGTTGGAGCATGTTGTAGATAAAAAACAAAATGTGCCTAAAACGTGATATTATGACGTTATACGCCGTTCTGAGCCATGTTTGAACTTTCTATCACTTTTGGTTCCGATAATTCTGTTGACCATATTTGTGATATTCAGGCGCCAAATGACATGTTGGAGCATGTTGGAGATAAAAAACAAAATGTGCCCAAAACGTGATATTATGGCGTTATACGCCGTTCTGAGCCATGTTTGAACTTTCTATCACTTTTGGTTCCGATAATTCTGTTGACCATATTTGTGATATTCAGGGCCCAAATGTCATCTTGGAGCATGTTGGAAATAAAAAACAAAATGTGCTTAAAACGTGATATTATGACGTTATACGCCGTTCTGAGCCATGTCTGAACTTTCTATCACTTTTGGTTCCGATAATTCTGTTGACCATATTTGTGATATTCAGGCGCCAAATGACATGTTGGAGCATGTAGGAGATAAAAAACAAAATGTGCCCAAAACGTGATATTATGGCGTTATACGCCGTCCTGAGCCATGTTTGAACTTTCTATCACTTTTGGTTCCGATAATTCTGTTGACCATATTTGTGATATTCAGGCGCCAAATGACATGTTGGAGATAAAAAACAGAATGTTCCCAAAACGTGATATTATGACGTTATACGCCGTTCTGAGCCATGTTTGAACTTTCTATCACTTTTGGTTCCGATAATTCTGTTGACCATATTTGTGATATTCAGGCGCCAAATGACATGTTGGAGCATGTAGGAGATAAAAAACAAAATGTGCCCAAAACGTGATATTATGGCGTTATACGCCGTTCTGAGCCATGTTTGAACTTTCTATCACTTTTGGTTTCGATAATTCTGTTGACCACATTTGTGATATTCAGGCCCCAAATGACATGTTGGAGCATGTTGGAGATAAAGAACAAAATGTGCCTAAAACGTGATATTATGGCGTTATACGCCGTTCTGAGCAATGTTTGAACTTTCTATCACTTTTGGTTCCGATAGTTCTCTAGACCATATTTGTGATATTCAGGCACCAAATGACATGTTGGAGATAAGAAACAGAATGTGCCCAAAACGTGATATTATGACGTTATACGCCGTTCTGAGCCATGTTTGAACTTTCTATCACTTTTGGTTCCGGTAATTCTGTTGACCTTATTTGTGATATTCAGGCGTCAAATGACATCTTGGAGCATGTTTTAGATAAAAAACAAAATGTGCCCAAAACGTGATATTATGACGTTATACGCCGTTCTGAGCCATGTTTGAACTTTCTATCACTTTCGGTTCCGATAATTCTGTTGACCATATTTGTGATATTTAGGCGTCAAATGAAATCTTGGAGTATGTTGTAGATAAAAAACAAATGTGCCCAAAACATGATATTATGACGTTATACGTCGTTCTGAGCCATGTTTGAACTTTCTATCACTTTCGGTTCCGATAATTCTGTTGACCATATTTGTGATATTCAGGCGTCAAATGACATCTTGGAGCATGTTGGAGATAAAAAACCAAATGCCCCCAAAACGGGATATTATGACGTTATACGCCGTTTTGAGCCATGTTTGAACTTTCTATCACTTTCGGTTCCGATAATTCTGTTGACCATATTTGTGATATTCAGGCGTCAAATGACATCTTGGAGCTTGTTGGAGATAAAGAACCAAATGCCCCCAAAACGTGATATTATGACGTTATACGTCGTTCTGAGCCATGTTTGAACTTTCTATCACTTTTGGTTTCGATAATTCTGTTGACCATATTTGTGATATTCAGGCCCCAAATGACATGTTGGAGCATGTTGGAGATAGAAAACAAAATGTGCCCAAAACGTGATATTATGGCGTTATACGCCGTCCTGAGCCATGTTTGAACTTTCTATCACTTTTGGTTCCGATAATTCTGTTGACCATATTTGTGATATTCAGGCGCCAAATGACATGTTGGAGCATGTTGTAGATAAAAAACAAAATGTGCCTAAAACGTGATATTATGACGTTATACGCCGTTCTGAGCCATGTTTGAACTTTCTATCACTTTTGGTTCCGATAATTCTGTTGACCATATTTGTGATATTCAGGCGCCAAATGACATGTTGGAGCATGTTGGAGATAAAAAACAAAATGTGCCCAAAACGTGATATTATGGCGTTATACGCCGTTCTGAGCCATGTTTGAACTTTCTATCACTTTTGGTTCCGATAATTCTGTTGACCATATTTGTGATATTCAGGCGCCAAATGACATGTTGGAGCATGTTGGAGATAAAAAACAAAATGTGCCCAAAACGTGATATTATGGCGTTATACGCCGTTCTGAGCCATGTTGAACTTTCTATCACTTTTGGTTCCGATAATTCTGTTGACCATATTTGTGATATTCAGGGCCCAAATGTCATCTTGGAGCATGTTGGAAATAAAAAACAAAATGTGCTTAAAACGTGATATTATGACGTTATACGCCGTTCTGAGCCATGTCTGAACTTTCTATCACTTTTGGTTCCGATAATTCTGTTGACCATATTTGTGATATTCAGGCGCCAAATGACATGTTGGAGCATGTAGGAGATAAAAAACAAAATGTGCCCAAAACGTGATATTATGGCGTTATACGCCGTTCTGAGCCATGTTTGAACTTTCTATCACTTTTGGTTTCGATAATTCTGTTGACCATATTTGTGATATTCAGAACCCAAATGACATGTTGGAGCCTGTTGGAGATAGAAAACAAAATGTGCCCAAAACGTGATATTATGGCGTTATACGCCGTCCTGAGCCATGTTTGAACTTTCTATCACTTTTGGTTCCGATAATTCTGTTGACCATATTTGTGATATTCAGGCGCCAAATGACATGTTGGAGATAAAAAACAGAATGTGCCCAAAACGTGATATTATGACGTTATACGCCGTTCTGAGCCATGTTTGAACTTTCTATCACTTTTGGTTCCGATAATTCTGTTGACCATATTTGTGATATTCAGGCGCCAAATGACATGTTGGAGTATGTTGTAAATAAAAAATAAAATGTGCCCAAAACGAGATATTATGACGTTATACGCCGTTCTCAGCCATGTTTGAACTTTCTATCACTTTTGGTGCCTATAATTCTGTTTACCATATTTGTGATATTCAGGGCCCAAATGTCATCTTGGAGCATGTTGGAGATAAAAAACAAAATGTGCCTAAAGCGTGATATTATGACGTTATACGCCGTTCTGAGCCATGTTTGAACTTTCTATCACTTTTGGTTCCGATAATTCTGTTGACCATATTTGTGATATTCAGGCGCCAAATGACATGTTGGAGCATGTAGGAGATAAAAAACAAAATGTGCCCAAAACGTGATATTATGGCGTTATACGCCGTTCTGAGCCATGTTTGAACTTTCTATCACTTTTGGTTTCGATAATTCTGTTGACCACATTTGTGATATTCAGGCCCCAAATGACATGTTGGAGCATGTTGGAGATAAAGAACAAAATGTGCCTAAAACGTGATATTATGGCGTTATACGCCGTTCTGAGCAATGTTTGAACTTTCTATCACTTTTGGTTCCGATAGTTCTCTAGACCATATTTGTGATATTCAGGCACCAAATGACATGTTGGAGATAAAAAACAGAATGTGCCCAAAACGTGATATTATGACGTTATACGCCGTTCTGAGCCATGTTTGAACTTTCTATCACTTTTGGTTCCGGTAATTCTGTTGACCTTATTTGTGATATTCAGGCGTCAAATGACATCTTGGAGCATGTTTTAGATAAAAAACAAAATGTGCCCAAAACGTGATATTATGACGTTATACGCCGTTCTGAGCCATGTTTGAACTTTCTATCACTTTCGGTTCCGATAATTCTGTTGACCATATTTGTGATATTTAGGCGTCAAATGAAATCTTGGAGTATGTTGTAGATAAAAAACAAATGTGCCCAAAACATGATATTATGACGTTATACGTCGTTCTGAGCCATGTTTGAACTTTCTATCACTTTCGGTTCCGATAATTCTGTTGACCATATTTGTGATATTCAGGCGTCAAATGACATCTTGGAGCATGTTGGAGATAAAAAACCAAATGCCCCCAAAACGGGATATTATGACGTTATACGCCGTTTTGAGCCATGTTTGAACTTTCTATCACTTTCGGTTCCGATAATTCTGTTGACCATATTTGTGATATTCAGGCGTCAAATGACATCTTGGAGCTTGTTGGAGATAAAGAACCAAATGCCCCCAAAACGTGATATTATGACGTTATACGTCGTTCTGAGCCATGTTTGAACTTTCTATCACTTTTGGTTTCGATAATTCTGTTGACCATATTTGTGATATTCAGGCCCCAAATGACATGTTGGAGCATGTTGGAGATAGAAAACAAAATGTGCCCAAAACGTGATATTATGGCGTTATACGCCGTCCTGAGCCATGTTTGAACTTTCTATCACTTTTGGTTCCGATAATTCTGTTGACCATATTTGTGATATTCAGGCGCCAAATGACATGTTGGAGATAAAAAACAGAATGTGCCCAAAACGTGATATTATGACGTTATACGCCGTTCTGAGCCATGTTTGAACTTTCTATCACTTTTGGTTCCGATAATTCTGTTGACCATATTTGTGATATTCAGGCGCCAAATGACATGTTGGAGTATGTTGTAAATAAAAAATAAAATGTGCCCAAAACGAGATATTATGACGTTATACGCCGTTCTCAGCCATGTTTGAACTTTCTATCACTTTCGGTTCCAATAATTCTGTTGACCATATTTGTGATATTCAGGCCCCAAATGACATCTTGGAGCATGTTGGAGATAAAAAACAAAATGTGCCCAAAACGTGATATTATGACGTTATACGCCGTTTTGAGCCATGTTTGAACTTTCTATCACTTTTGGTTCCGGTAATTCTGTTGACCATATTTGTGATATTTAGGCGTCCAATGAAATCTTGGAGTATGTTGTAGATAAAAAACAAAATGTGCCCAAAACGTGGTATTATGACGTTATACGCCGTTCTGAGCCATGTTTGAACTTTCTATCACTTTTGGTTCCGGTATTCTATTGACCATATTTGTGATATTCAGGCGTCAAATGACATCTTGGAGCATGTTGGAGATAAAAAACAAAATGTGACCAAACCTTATATTATGACGTTATACGTCGTTCTGAGACATGTTTGAACTTTCTATCACTTTTGGTTCCGGTAATTCTGTCGACCATATATTTGATATTCAGATGCCAAATGTCACATTGGAGCATGTTGGAGATAAAAAACAAAATGTGCCCAAAACGTGATATTATGACGTTATACGCCGTTCTGAGCCATGTTTGAACTTTCTATCACTTTTGGTTCCGGTAATTCTGTCGACCATATTTGTGATATTCAGGAGTCAAATGACATGTTGGAGATAAAAAACAGAATGTGCCCAAAACGTGATATTATGACGTTATACGCCGTTCTGAGCCATGTTTGAACTTTCTATCACTTTCGGTTCCGATAATTCTGTTGACCATATATGTGATAATCAGGCGCCAAATGACATCTTGGAGCATGTTGGAGATAAGAAACAAAATGTGCCCAAAACGTGATATTATGACGTTATACGCCGTTCTGAGACATGTTTGAACTTTCTATCACTTTTAGTTCCGATAATTCTGTTGACCATATTTGTGATATTCAGGCGCCAAATGACATGTTGGAGATAAAAAACAGAATGTGCCCAAAACGTGATATTATGACGTTATACGCCGTTCTGAGCCATGTTTGAACTTTCTATCACTTTTGGTTCCGATAATTCTGTTGACCATATTTGTGATATTCAGTCGCCAAATGACATGTTGGAGTATGTTGTAAATAAAAAATAAAATGTGCCCAAAACGAGATATTATGACGTTATACGCCGTTCTCAGCCATGTTTGAACTTTCTATCACTTTTGGTGCCTATAATTCTGTTTACCATATTTGTGATATTCAGGGCCCAAATGTCATCTTGGAGCATGTTGGAGATAAAAAACAAAATGTGCCTAAAGCGTGATATTATGACGTTATACGCCGTTCTGAGCCATGTTTGAACTTTCTATCACTTTTGGTTTCGATAATTCTGTTGACCATATTTGTGATATTCAGGCCCCAAATGACATGTTGGAGCATGTTGGAGATAAAGAACAAAATGTGCCTAAAACGTGATATTATGGCGTTATACGCCGTTCTGAGCAATGTTTGAACTTTCTATCACTTTTGGTTCCGATAGTTCTCTAGACCATATTTGTGATATTAAGGCACCAAATGACATGTTGGAGATAAAAAACAGAATGTGCCCAAAACGTGATATTATGACGTTATACGCCGTTCTGAGCCATGTTTGAACTTTCTATAACTTTCGGTTCCGATAATTCTGTTGACCATATTTGTGATATTCAGGCGTCAAATGACATCTTGGAGCATGTTGGAGATAAAAAACAAATGTGCCCAAAACATGATATTATGACGTTATACGTCGTTCTGAGCCATGTTTGAACTTTCTATCACTTTCGGTTCCGATAATTCTGTTGACCATATTTGTGATATTCAGGCGTCAAATGACATCTTGGAGCATGTTGGAGATAAAAAACCAAATGCCCCCAAAACGGGATATTATGACGTTATACGCCGTTTTGAGCCATGTTTGAACTTTCTATCACTTTCGGTTCCGATAATTCTGTTGACCATATTTGTGATATTCAGGCGTCAAATGACATCTTGGAGCTTGTTGGAGATAAAGAACCAAATGCCCCCAAAACGTGATATTATGACGTTATACGTCGTTCTGAGCCATGTTTGAACTTTCTATCACTTTTGGTTTCGATAATTCTGTTGACCATATTTGTGATATTCAGGCCCCAAATGACATGTTGGAGCATGTTGGAGATAGAAAACAAAATGTGCCCAAAACGTGATATTATGGCGTTATACGCCGTCCTGAGCCATGTTTGAACTTTCTATCACTTTTGGTTCCGATAATTCTGTTGACCATATTTGTGATATTCAGGCGCCAAATGACATGTTGGAGATAAAAAACAGAATGTGCCCAAAACGTGATATTATGACGTTATACGCCGTTCTGAGCCATGTTTGAACTTTCTATCACTTTTGGTTCCGATAATTCTGTTGACCATATTTGTGATATTCAGGCGCCAAATGACATGTTGGAGTATGTTGTAAATAAAAAATAAAATGTGCCCAAAACGAGATATTATGACGTTATACGCCGTTCTCAGCCATGTTTGAACTTTCTATCACTTTTGGTGCCTATAATTCTGTTTACCATATTTGTGATATTCAGGGCCCAAATGTCATCTTGGAGCATGTTGGAGATAAAAAACAAAATGTGCCTAAAGCGTGATATTATGACGTTATACGCCGTTCTGAGCCATGTTTGAACTTTCTATCACTTTTGGTTCCGATAATTCTGTTGACCATATTTGTGATATTCAGGCGCCAAATGACATGTTGGAGCATGTAGGAGATAAAAAACAAAATGTGCCCAAAACGTGATATTATGGCGTTATACGCCGTTCTGAGCCATGTTTGAACTTTCTATCACTTTTGGTTTCGATAATTCTGTTGACCATATTTGTGATATTCAGGCCCCAAATGACATGTTGGAGCATGTTGGAGATAAAAAACAGAATGTGCCCAAAACGTGATATTATGACGTTATACGCCGTTCTGAGCCATGTTTGAACTTTCTATCACTTTTGGTTCCGATAATTCTGTTGACCATATTTGTGATATTCAGGCGCCAAATGACATGTTGGAGTATGTTGTAAATAAAAAATAAAATGTGCCCAAAACGAGATATTATGGCGTTATACGCCGTTCTCAGCCATGTTTGAACTTTCTATCACTTTCGGTTCCAATAATTCTGTTGACCATATTTGTGATATTCAGGCCCCAAATGACATCTTGGAGCATGTTGGAGATAAAAAACAAAATGTGCCCAAAACGTGATATTATGACGTTATACGCCGTTTTGAGCCATGTTTGAACTTTCTATCACTTTTGGTTCCGGTAATTCTGTTGACCATATTTGTGATATTTAGGCGTCCAATGAAATCTTGGAGTATGTTGTAGATAAAAAACAAAATGTGCCCAAAACGTGGTATTATGACGTTATACGCCGATCTGAGCCATGTTTGAACTTTCTATCACTTTTGGTTCCGGTATTCTATTGACCATATTTGTGATATTCAGGCGTCAAATGACATCTTGGAGCATGTTGGAGATAAAAAACAAAATGTGACCAAACCTTATATTATGACGTTATACGTCGTTCTGAGACATGTTTGAACTTTCTATCACTTTTGGTTCCGGTAATTCTGTCGACCATATATTTGATATTCAGATGCCAAATGTCACATTGGAGCATGTTGGAGATAAAAAACAAAATGTGCCCAAAACGTGATATTATGACGTTATACGCCGTTCTGAGCCATGTTTGAACTTTCTATCACTTTTGGTTCCGGTAATTCTGTTGACCATATATGTGATAATCAGGCGCCAAATGACATCTTGGAGCATGTTGGAGATAAGAAACAAAATGTGCCCAAAACGTGATATTATGACGTTATACGCCGTTCTGAGACATGTTTGAACTTTCTATCACTTTTGGTTCCGGTAATTCTGTCGACCATATTTGTGATATTCAGGAGTCAAATGACATGTTGGAGATAAAAAACAGAATGTGCCCAAAACGTGATATTATGACGTTATACGCCGTTCTGAGCCATGTTTGAACTTTCTATCACTTTCGGTTCCGATAATTCTGTTGACCATATATGTGATAATCAGGCGCCAAATGACATCTTGGAGCATGTTGGAGATAAGAAACAAAATGTGCCCAAAACGTGATATTATGACGTTATACGCCGTTCTGAGACATGTTTGAACTTTCTATCACTTTTGGTTCCGATAATTCTGTTGACCATATTTGTGATATTCAGGCGCCAAATGACATGTTGGAGATAAAAAACAGAATGTGCCCAAAACGTGATATTATGACGTTATACGCCGTTCTGAGCCATGTTTGAACTTTCTATCACTTTTGGTTCCGATAATTCTGTTGACCATATTTGTGATATTCAGGCGCCAAATGACATGTTGGAGTATGTTGTAAATAAAAAATAAAATGTGCCCAAAACGAGATATTATGACGTTATACGCCGTTCTCAGCCATGTTTGAACTTTCTATCACTTTTGGTGCCTATAATTCTGTTTACCATATTTGTGATATTCAGGGCCCAAATGTCATCTTGGAGCATGTTGGAGATAAAAAACAAAATGTGCCTAAAGCGTGATATTA
Organism: Onthophagus taurus; assembly: GCF_036711975.1. Taxonomy (NCBI): domain Eukaryota; kingdom Metazoa; phylum Arthropoda; class Insecta; order Coleoptera; family Scarabaeidae; genus Onthophagus; species Onthophagus taurus. The sequence continues at coordinate 21,168,211 of NC_091966.1, forward strand.
TGACGTTATACGCCGTTCTGAGCCATGTTTGAACTTTCTATCACTTTTGGTTCCGATAATTCTGTTGACCATATTTGTGATATTCAGGCGCCAAATGACATGTTGGAGCATGTAGGAGATAAAAAACAAAATGTGCCCAAAACGTGATATTATGGCGTTATACGCCGTTCTGAGCCATGTTTGAACTTTCTATCACTTTTGGTTTCGATAATTCTGTTGACCATATTTGTGATATTCAGGCCCCAAATGACATGTTGGAGCATGTTGGAGATAAAGAACAAAATGTGCCTAAAACGTGATATTATGGCGTTATACGCCGTACTGAGCAATGTTTGAACTTTCTATCACTTTTGGTTCCGATAGTTCTCTAGACCATATTTGTGATATTCAGGCACCAAATGACATGTTGGAGATAAAAAACAGAATGTGCCCAAAACGTGATATTATGACGTTATACGCCGTTCTGAGCCATGTTTGAACTTTCGGTTCCGATAATTCTGTTGACCATATTTGTGATATTCAGGCGTCAAATGACATCTTGGAGCATGTTGGAGATAAAAAACAAATGTGCCCAAAACATGATATTATGACGTTATACGTCGTTCTGAGCCATGTTTGAACTTTCTATCACTTTCGGTTCCGATAATTCTGTTGACCATATTTGTGATATTCAGGCGTCAAATGACATCTTGGAGCATGTTGGAGATAAAAAACCAAATGCCCCCAAAACGGGATATTATGACGTTATACGCCGTTTTGAGCCATGTTTGAACTTTCTATCAGTTTCGGTTCCGATAATTCTGTTGACCATATTTGTGATATTCAGGCGAGTTAAAATTCTAAGATCAGAATTTTGTTTTTTTTTAAAAGTTTATTTTATTAAAAACTAAGTTACAAAAGTTTAAGTTTGCTATTTATTTTATAATTGTAAATTAACTTGTTTATATTAAATCTAAGTTTCGAATTTTACGAAGTGCGGCGACGTCGCGATGATAGCTTAGTCTCTGTTTCGTAATTACGCTCGGGATTATATACTTTTTGGAAATGCTTATTTAGCATTTACTCTTGGAGGGCACCTATAACTCCTCCCGCCAAAGAGGGAAACATAACCTGGAATTTTCTCAAAATGACCATGTTTGTTTCCCTAGATTCTGTTTGGGTCTTTCTTCTTTCGGTGGATTAATTTTCTTTTTTCTGTACATTTTCTTACTTATCAACCCTGCAATTAGAAGTATGATTAGGCAATATAGTATAATGGTCCATATCGTGATTGGCCTCTCGTGTAGATATGGTTCTTCAATTCTTCTCACGTCTTCTGACAGTTTCTCCAATTCACCAATAACGTCTTGAACTTTACCATCTTGGACTTCTTTTAGTTTTTCTATTTCTCCATTCCAAGGTAGTTTTTGTTCGGGTATGTCGGATATTTTCAGATGCGGAATCTTGATTATTCTTTCGGCAACTAGTCGGGATCGATATGCTTTCAGGGTAGCAGCGCCAATTTGTAGAGAACATCCAAGTGTTATCTTGATGATGTAGGTACCATTCAATATTTCGAATTCTTCTATCTTCCTACAATTCTTTTTTACCTTTTGAGGTGTAGATGTTGTGATAAGCCATCGATCGTCTGTTATTCTTGTAATTCTCGGGGTTAATACTTCGTCCATTTTTGTTTCACAATTTTCATATTGTCCCATAATCAGAATTAATCGTACTTCGCATGGAGTTTCTTCAAGACTGATTTGATGACTGGTTTCGTGACATATAAATTCTGACGGTAAAACTTCTCTGCATGCAGTGTGAGTAGCTATAAACTTTTCATTATTGATTGCTAAATAAGGAGTTTTGGGAGTTATCGAGGCGAAGGTAGACAAATTGTATCTTTTTGGAAGTGGAAATAGTTCATATAGGGAATAGGATAACTTTTCAACAATAGGAATCATAAGAACATAAAATATTTTAGAATCTTTCATAAATGCTTTAAGTGTAATTATTTGTTCTATGTAGTACATGCCTTCTTCGTCGGGATTTATTGGTAATTTGTCATCTGTAAGTTGTTCTTCAATATGTACCAGTTCATGATGTAATGTATTTTTGTCGAGAATAGATGGATGAAATATTCCTGCTTTTGCGAATACTATGGAATTTGTTACGGTAGATAAGATGCTATTAAGTCTGTCGATCATGAATATTAATTGATTAATGATAGCATACATTGACATAAATTTTCGAGATTCCAAAGCGAAATAAGATGCGTTTTTCATTGCGGCTCCCATTTGTAGTATTCTAGATGTAAGGACCACTTGATTCGATTTAAGAATCTTTATCGAGTCGTCAAATTTTGTCAAGGCTTTGGTCGATAAAGTAATTTGTTTATCGACGATGGTTTTAATTTTCTTCTGAGACGATTGGAGTTCCTCTATCGCTTGATCGTAACGAAGGGCATCTTCTTCGTCTAGGTTTCCTGTAATGGCCTTTATTATACTTCCCGCAATGTTAATTGCTCCTCTTTTTGATTTTAAATGATTCTTCGGGAATATATCCTCGACCTGTCTTGTCATTTGTTCCATTCCTGTTTTCATTATCGATATAAAATTGTACATTTCTCTTTCATAGGATGATTCCGTTTGGTTGATCATTTTTAAACAATCTTGATAATGTCGTTTGGTTGTCTCTACTTCGTGCAATAATTGCGCTAGATCGTAGACGGTTGTTAGGCTCCAATAACTATGAGCGTTTTGAGCTCTGCCCAGTAATACTGGTAGGAGTCCTGTGTTGTCTTCTATGTTAGTTATTGTAACGTCGCACCAGTGGCCACGGAACATGAATCCGAGGTATCTGTAATAATGGAATGTTTTAGAGTTCTTGTATGATATCGTTTTTCTCCTGATTTAGTTTTTACTATGACAGTCTCGTCGTCATTTACTTTCGTAATTCTATAAGGACCTAAATAGGGGTTTTGAAGTTTATTTCTTCCTGTGTTTCTTATGTACACTAATTCATTTACTTTGAATGGTTTTCCTTTGATCTTTTCTTTTCGTTTATTCACGTATTTTTCTTTGTATGCTTTATTTTTTTCTTCTATGGTTTTATATAGATGTTTAAGTCGTTCTTTGTGATTTTGAATGTAATCCGCAAAGTAATCTTTTGAATACAGTAAATCCATGGGATCTCTTAGCGATGTGTGACCAAAAACAACTTCTAGTGGAGTGGCTCCGATAGGTTTTGAGATGCTGTTGTTATATGCAATAACTGCTAGCTTTATAAGATCGTGTGTTGGTTGATCTTTGTTGGTTTCACGAAGACATCGCACGTGTTCAATCAACGTAGAATGAAATCGTTCAATGTTTCCTTGGGAATTTGGATTTAATGGGGTTCCGAAATGAATTAATATTTTGTGTGCTTCTAATAGTTGTTTAATAGTGGAGTTGTTGAATTCGGTACCTTTGTCACAACTGATCTCTTCTGGTGTTCCATAAAATTGAAAATACGTGGTTAAGGCGTCGGCTACATCGGTGGCATTAGCGCTCTTCAAAGGAATAGCTTGTGCCATTCTTGAAAATACATCAATGATCGTTAAATATTTTCTGTTACTAATTGAAAATGTGTCCATGAATAATTTTTTAAATGGTCTGTCTGGAGTTTGTGTAATTTGTAGGGGTGGTTGCGAAGGGTGTCTGTCATATTTAGCACGATTACAAATTTCACATTGCTTAATGTAATTCGTGACTGTTTCTCTCATGTTGTTCCACCAATATCTTCTTTTTAAATATGCCAATGTTTCTTCTATACCTCTATGATTTGATTTTCCGACGTGGTGATTTTCTACGTGTTCTATTTGTTCGCCTTTATCGCTTACAACAGTTACACGCTTCGTACATCTGATTAGTGTTGGACCGTTGTCATTAAAGTATTTCGCGTAAGCACTGCAGAAATCTCTGTAAAGTGATTCGCTACTAAAGTACAAATAATACTTTTCATTTGACGCCATGTATTCTTTCATAAAATCCAATATCAATTTTTCGTTGTTGTCTTTTGGAATTCGAACAGTTATTATTTTTCTGTTGTCTTTATTTACTTTACTTCCTAATAGTTCCATTGAAGTTGTTATTTCTTCTCCTCTTCCTACATTAATGAGGAACTGCACCCTTTGTTTATCGATTGGTTCGTCGATGATTTCGATAGTTTTATCAGGTTCTATGTATCGATTAGAATGTCTTGTATCGTCATCTTCACCAGGAAGTAACATTTCTTGATCGTTGTTTCCTCTTAGTTCTTCTCTGAGCATGGATAGATTTTTTCCTGTTGGGGATGATAAAGGGTGATTGACGTGAAACGAAGTATTGGGTAGTTCGCTTATGTTTGGAATTGTTTCTTCTTGCAAAAGTTCGTTAACGAGTTGGTCTAATTCTTCACCAATAGTGGGTGCTGTGGTTTTGTCATCTTCTATTGCGTTTAGTTCCTCGAGTTGGATTCTAGATAAAGCGTCAGCGTTTGAATTTAGTTTTCCCTTTTTATAAATAATTTCGAAATCGTATTCTTCTAGTTTTAGTTTCCATCTCATTAATTTTGAATTTGGTTCTTTTAATTTCCAAAGCCATACTAAGGGTCTGTGATCTGTAAATATTTTAAAACGATGGCCATATACGTATGGCCTAAAATACTTTACGGCCCATACTATGCTTAAAAGCTCTTTTTCTATAGTGCTGTATCGTTGTTCTGTTTCGCTTAGCGTTCTTGAGGCATAACATACTGGTTTATCGTTTCCGATGTTACCTTGTGACAAAACAGCGCCGATTGCTACGTTCGATGCATCAGTTGTTATTATGAATTCCTTATTGAAATCAGGATACTGTAACAATGGTTCGTTACTCAGAATATTTTTACATGTTTCGAATGCATCTTTATAATCGTCGTCCAATATTATTTTGGCACCTTTTCGTAAACATTTAGTGAATGGCTTCGTAATATTTGCGTAATCTTTAATAAATTTCCTGTAGTATCCTACTAGTCCTAAAAATGATTTTATTTCTTTCGGCGTTTTAGGCAAAGGATAATTACGGATGGCATGTACTTTTTCTGGATTCGGTTTCACTCCGTCTTCCGTTATGAGATGTCCCAAATATTTAATTTCTTTACGGAGGAACTCGCATTTTTCTAATTTGATTTTGAAATTCGCCTTTTCTAATCTATCGAAGACCTTCTGAAGTTTCGTTATGTGTTCTTGCAATGATGTCGAATAAACAATTATGTCATCCAAGTAAACTAAACAGGTGTCTTCTAGGAGTCCTTTCAAGATGTTGTCCATTACACGTTGAAATGTCGCTGGAGCGTTTTTCAAACCGAATGGCATTCTTTTGAATTCATAGTGTCCCTGTTCTGTAGAGAACGCCGTTTTTTCTGTATCACTTGGCTCCATCTCGATCTGGTGGTAACCTGATGCTAAGTCTATACTACTAAAGTAATGACATCGACCTAGTTTGTCCAATATATCCGAAATATTCGGTATTGGATATTTATCTTCTATCGTCTGGTCATTTAATCTTCTGTAGTCTATTACCATTCTCTTCTTTACTTTTCCGTTTGTTGTTCTCGTAACGATGTTTACAGGGCAACTCCAGGGTGATATACTTTCTTTAATTATGTCCTGGTCCAATAGTTCAAATATTTGCTTCTTAATTTCCTTTTTCGTATCTTGTGATTGTCTATACATCTTGACATAAATTGGAGTATCATTCTTTAGATTTAATTTGTGTTTGATACAATGCGTAAAACTTAATCGTTGTCCTTCTACGTGAAATATGTGTTTATATCGTTCCAAAAGAATTCGGATGCTACCTTTTTCTTCTAAGGTCATTCCTTTCGTGTTCAAGTGTTTCGTTACGTTTTCTTTCAATAAGTTGCTTAATTCTTCTTCAGACATTTCTAAGTCTATTTCCATGTTTCGAAATTGTACGGGGTTTGAATGTCTTCTAGATGGTTAACTTTCATTTTGTCGTAAAATATTAGTCCTACTTTTTCTGTTGTATAATTAGTTAGCATAACAAGCGCTTCTCCGTTTACGATGTTTACTACAGAGTCTCTTATCTTTACGTTTGGAATAAACTCACGTTCTTCTACGTAAGCGATACCGTCCAGCTGATTTACGGGTATTCGTACGGGTTTTGATTCGAGGGCATTTAAAACTACTCTGTTGTCTCTAAAATGGATTGGAATTTGGGTATTTTCAGTAATTAATTTTCTTCTTCGAATATCTAAAACTGCGTTTAATTTTTGTAATAAATCTATTCCTATAAGACCATCGAAGTTCTTACTAAAATCGAATTTATAGAAAACGTGTTTGATTGGCGCTTTAAATATGTCTGGAATTTCTACATAGATAGCGTCATTGTGACATGATGTTCCATGCGCTGTCTTTACTTTAAAAGGCATTTTTATCGCAAAATCTTTGAAGTTTTTATATATTAACGAATTTATTAACGTTTTAGTGGAACCTGTGTCGATCAAAAATTTAAGTCCGCTAAATTGTATATATGGAAGAGTACTGCTAATGTTGTTTAATTCGATAGTTTCGGGCTTATTTTTCGTTATGGGTCTCGATAGAAGAGGCCTATTGCATGAAAATTTACTTCATCGGCGTTATCATTTGTTTGTTCGTTATTTTCATTATTTTCGTTAGTCAAATCGGCTTCTTCGTAGTAGTCAGGTTGATTGTAATAATAACCTTCGTAACTTATGTCTGCCGATTCATCGCCGATCTGTTCCTCTGGATAAGTTTCTTGATAGTATAACTTATTAGGCCTTTTATGCACGTTTAGAATGCTGGATTCTGCTGGTCTTTTCATTGCAGAAGTATCCACATCCATTGGTGTCGGTTTTGGTAACGCTTGTGCTCTATTACCGAAAGTATTGTTATATTGTTGTGGCCTTCCGAACTGTTGTTGTGGCCTTCCGAATTGTTGTTGTGGCCTTCCGAATTGTTGTTGTGACCTTCCCGCCGCATTCCAGTTTCCGAACGAATTTCCAGTTGGGTTTACTCTGGGTGGATTAAAGAATGGTCGCGGAGCAGATTGTGGTAACATCATTCTAGAGCTCTGAAACGGTTGAGTAAAAGATTGAACTGGTGGATAGTATGGTACGAATATCGGTCTAGGAGACGATATTGGTTTGTGCGGAGAGTGTGCTTGATGTTTCGCCTCCGTTTTATGTATATGATTTGGTCTTCCCGCTCTGTAATTGAAGTTTTCTACCTCAACGACATGACTCATTGCGGTTTCTAGATCTCCGGGTTGTTTTACTTGTACCATAATTCCCATGTTTGTGTCGATCTCGAACAAACCTTGTAAGAATATTTGAAGTGCCGTACTTTTATAATTAGTCATCTTTAATGCACGACTATTTGCATCATCATCTCGCAATTTGACTTGAGTTAACAAAAGCTGCATTGTTTCTTTTACTCTTTTTCCGTAGACGTACGGAGCTTCACCTCGGTGTGGTTTCAAGGCTGCTAAGTCTCCGAATAAGCATTGTTCGCTTCTCTGATCGCCAAAGTTGCTGAGGAGGATGTTTTTTAAATCTGTCCATCGGGTAACTTCTTCGTTGCTGCTGATAGCTTGAAGTGCCTTTCCTCTTAATTTTCCTTGAAATATACGTAATAATAGAGAGGCAACTTGCGGGCTTCTTTCTCCGATAGGATTATAAAAAGTGTCTACCAGAAATTCGCAAGCTGATATGAAGGCGTTGAGAGTGGTTACGTCTCCGTCGTATACTGGTATGGTGTCTTGATAAACGTTGGTGATATCTTTTGGTGTATAAGGCATTTTGTCAGCCAATGATATATCACTTATTGCGTTTATGAGTTCACTGAGGTCACTCATACAAGGAACAAAAGTACAAGGGGCAAGGGAAACAATCAATAAGATTTACTCACATGCAGATTATATGCTGTAGGGAAATCATAACCGATGTCCTGCTGAACCAGTTTATTGTAATCCAATAAGGGTTGTACGATTGTTCACAATATGTTTCGAACACTACACAAACCGTTGAAACGGACCGCGAATTCACGAAGATTTTTACTCGCGAACACGTTGTAGTTATCCTACTGACTGCGCCAGTTAAAATTCTAAGATCAGAATTTTGTTTTTTTTTAAAAGTTTATTTTATTAAAAACTAAGTTACAAAAGTTTAAGTTTGCTATTTATTTTATAATTGTAAATTAACTTGTTTATATTAAATCTAAGTTTCGAATTTTACGAAGTGCGGCGACGTCGCGATGATAGCTTAGTCTCTGTTTCGTAATTACGCTCGGGATTATATACTTTTTGGAAATGCTTATTTAGCATTTACTCTTGGAGGGCACCTATAACTGGCGTCAAATGACATCTTGGAGCTTGTTGGAGATAAAGAACCAAATGCCCCCAAAACGTGATATTATGACGTTATACGTCGTTCTGAGCCATGTTTGAACTTTCTATCACTTTTGGTTTCGATAATTCTGTTGACCATATTTGTGATATTCAGGCCCCAAATGACATGTTGGAGCATGTTGGAGATAGAAAACAAAATGTGCCCAAAACGTGATATTATGGCGTTATACGCCGTCCTGAGCCATGTTTGAACTTTCTATCACTTTTGGTTCCGATAATTCTGTTGACCATATTTGTGATATTCAGGCGCCAAATGACATGTTGGAGATAAAAAACAGAATGTGCCCAAAACGTGATATTATGACGTTATACGCCGTTCTGAGCCATGTTTGAACTTTCTATCACTTTTGGTTCCGATAATTCTGTTGACCATATTTGTGATATTCAGGCGCCAAATGACATGTTGGAGTATGTTGTAAATAAAAAATAAAATGTGCCCATAACGAGATATTATGACGTTATACGCCGTTCTCAGCCATGTTTGAACTTTCTATCACTTTCGGTTCCAATAATTCTGTTGACCATATTTGTGATATTCAGGCCCCAAATGACATCTTGGAGCATGTTGGAGATAAAAAACAAAATGTGCCCAAAACGTGATATTATGACGTTATACGCCGTTTTGAGCCATGTTTGAACTTTCTATCACTTTTGGTTCCGGTAATTCTGTTGACCATATTTGTGATATTTAGGCGTCCAATGAAATCTTGGAGTATGTTGTAGATAAAAAACAAAATGTGCCCAAAACGTGGTATTATGACGTTATACGCCGTTCTGAGCCATGTTTGAACTTTCTATCACTTTTGGTTCCGGTATTCTATTGACCATATTTGTGATATTCAGGCGTCAAATGACATCTTGGAGCATGTTGGAGATAAAAAACAAAATGTGCCCAAACCTTATATTATGACGTTATACGCCGTTCTGAGCCATGTTTGAACTTTCTATCACTTTTGGTTCCGGTATTCTATTGACCATATTTGTGATATTCAGGCGTCAAATGACATCTTGGAGCATGTTGGAGATAAAAAACAAAATGTGCCCAAACCTTATATTATGACGTTATACGCCGTTCTGAGCCATGTTTGAACTTTCTATCACTTTTGGTTCCGGTAATTCTGTTGACTATATTTGTGATATTCAGGCGTCAAATGACATCTTGGAGCATGTTGGAGATAAAAACAAAATGTGCCCAAAACGTGATATTATGACGTTATACGTCGTTCTGAGACATGTTTGAACTTTCTATCACTTTTGGTTCCGGTAATTCTGTCGACCATATATTTGATATTCAGATGCCAAATGTCACATTGGAGCACGTTGGAGATAAAAAACAAAATGTGCCCAAAACGTGATATTATGACGTTATACGCCGTTCTGAGCCATGTTTGAACTTTCTATCACTTTCGGTTCCGATAATTCTGTTGACCATATTTGTGATATTCAGGCGACAAATGACATCTTGGAGCATGTTGGAGATAAGAAACAAAATGTGCCCAAAACGTGATATTATGACGTTATACGTCGTTCTGAGACATGTTTGAACTTTCTATCACTTTTGGTTCCCGTAATTCTGTCGACCATATATTTGATATTCAGATGCCAAATGTCACATTGGAGCATGTTGGAGATAAAAAACAAAATGTGCCCAAAACGTGATATTATGACGTTATACGCCGTTCTGAGCCATGTTTGAACTTTCTATCACTTTCGGTTCCGATAATTCTGTTGACCATATTTGTGATATTCAGGCGCCAAATGACATCTTGGAGCATGTTGGAGATAGAAAACAAAATGTGCCCAAAACGTGATATTATGACGTTACACGCCGTTCTGGGCCATGTTTGAACTTTCTATCACTTTCGGTTCCGATAATTCTGTAGACCATATTTGTGATATTCAGGAGTCAAATGACATCTTGGAGCATGTTGGAGATAAAAAACAAAATGTGCCCAAAACGTGTTGTTATGACATTATACGCCGTTTTGAGCCATGTTTGAACTTTCTATCACTTTTGGTTCCGGTAATTCTGTTGACCATATTTGTGATATTCAGGCGTCAAATGACATCTTGGAGCATGTTGGAGATAAAAAACAAAATGTGCCCAAAACGTGATGTTATGACGTTATACGCCGTTTTGAGCCATGTGTGAACTTTCTATCACTTTTGGTTCCCGTAATTCTGTCGACCATATATTTGATATTCAGATGCCAAATGTCACATTGGAGCATGTTGGAGATAAAAAACAAAATGTGCCCAAAACGTGATATTATGACGTTATACGCCGTTCTGAGCCATGTTTGAACTTTCTATCACTTTCGGTTCCGATAATTCTGTTGACCATATTTGTGATATTCAGGCGCCAAATGACATCTTGGAGCATGTTGGAGATAAAAAAACAAAATGTGCCCAAAACGTGATATTATGACGTTACACGCCGTTCTGGGCCATGTTTGAACTTTCTATCACTTTCGGTTCCGATAATTCTGTCGACCATATTTGTGATATTCAGGAGTCAAATGACATCTTGGAGCATGTTGGAGATAAAAAACAAAATGTGCTCAAAACGTGTTGTTATGACATTATACGCCGTTTTGAGCCATGTTTGAACTTTCTATCACTTTTGGTTCCGGTAATTCTGTTGACCATATTTGTGATATTCAGGCGTCAAATGACATGTTGGAGCATGTTGGAGATAGAAAACAAAATGTGCCCAAAACGTGATATTATGGCGTTATACGCCGTCCTGAGCCATGTTTGAACTTTCTATCACTTTTGGTTCCGATAATTCTGTTGACCATATTTGTGATATTCAGGCGCCAAATGACATGTTGGAGATAAAAAACAGAATGTGCCCAAAACGTGATATTATGACGTTATACGCCGTTCTGAGCCATGTTTGAACTTTCTATCACTTTTGGTTCCGATAATTCTGTTGACCATATTTGTGATATTCAGGCGCCAAATGACATGTTGGAGTATGTTGTAAATAAAAAATAAAATGTGCCCATAACGAGATATTATGACGTTATACGCCGTTCTCAGCCATGTTTGAACTTTCTATCACTTTCGGTTCCAATAATTCTGTTGACCATATTTGTGATATTCAGGCCCCAAATGACATCTTGGAGCATGTTGGAGATAAAAAACAAAATGTGCCCAAAACGTGATATTATGACGTTATACGCCGTTTTGAGCCATGTTTGAACTTTCTATCACTTTTGGTTCCGGTAATTCTGTTGACCATATTTGTGATATTTAGGCGTCCAATGAAATCTTGGAGTATGTTGTAGATAAAAAACAAAATGTGCCCAAAACGTGGTATTATGACGTTATACGCCGTTCTGAGCCATGTTTGAACTTTCTATCACTTTTGGTTCCGGTATTCTATTGACCATATTTGTGATATTCAGGCGTCAAATGACATCTTGGAGCATGTTGGAGATAAAAAACAAAATGTGCCCAAACCTTATATTATGACGTTATACGCCGTTCTGAGCCATGTTTGAACTTTCTATCACTTTTGGTTCCGGTATTCTATTGACCATATTTGTGATATTCAGGCGTCAAATGACATCTTGGAGCATGTTGGAGATAAAAAACAAAATGTGCCCAAACCTTATATTATGACGTTATACGCCGTTCTGAGCCATGTTTGAACTTTCTATCACTTTTGGTTCCGGTAATTCTGTTGACTATATTTGTGATATTCAGGCGTCAAATGACATCTTGGAGCATGTTGGAGATAAAAACAAAATGTGCCCAAAACGTGATATTATGACGTTATACGTCGTTCTGAGACATGTTTGAACTTTCTATCACTTTTGGTTCCGGTAATTCTGTCGACCATATATTTGATATTCAGATGCCAAATGTCACATTGGAGCACGTTGGAGATAAAAAACAAAATGTGCCCAAAACGTGATATTATGACGTTATACGCCGTTCTGAGCCATGTTTGAACTTTCTATCACTTTCGGTTCCGATAATTCTGTTGACCATATTTGTGATATTCAGGCGACAAATGACATCTTGGAGCATGTTGGAGATAAGAAACAAAATGTGCCCAAAACGTGATATTATGACGTTATACGTCGTTCTGAGACATGTTTGAACTTTCTATCACTTTTGGTTCCCGTAATTCTGTCGACCATATATTTGATATTCAGATGCCAAATGTCACATTGGAGCATGTTGGAGATAAAAAACAAAATGTGCCCAAAACGTGATATTATGACGTTATACGCCGTTCTGAGCCATGTTTGAACTTTCTATCACTTTCGGTTCCGATAATTCTGTTGACCATATTTGTGATATTCAGGCGCCAAATGACATCTTGGAGCATGTTGGAGATAGAAAACAAAATGTGCCCAAAACGTGATATTATGACGTTACACGCCGTTCTGGGCCATGTTTGAACTTTCTATCACTTTCGGTTCCGATAATTCTGTAGACCATATTTGTGATATTCAGGAGTCAAATGACATCTTGGAGCATGTTGGAGATAAAAAACAAAATGTGCCCAAAACGTGTTGTTATGACATTATACGCCGTTTTGAGCCATGTTTGAACTTTCTATCACTTTTGGTTCCGGTAATTCTGTTGACCATATTTGTGATATTCAGGCGTCAAATGACATCTTGGAGCATGTTGGAGATAAAAAACAAAATGTGCCCAAAACGTGATGTTATGACGTTATACGCCGTTTTGAGCCATGTTTGAACTTTCTATCACTTTTGGTTCCGATAATTCTGTCGACCATATTTGTGATATTCAGGAGTCAAATGACATCTTGGAGCATGTTGGAGATAAAAAACAAAATGTGCTCAAAACGTGTTGTTATGACATTATACGCCGTTTTGAGCCATGTTTGAACTTTCTATCACTTTTGGTTCCGGTAATTCTGTTGACCATATTTGTGATATTCAGGCGTCAAATGACATCTTGGAGCATGTTGGAGATAAAAACAAAATGTGCCCAAAACGTGATATTATGACGTTATACGTCGTTCTGGGCCATGTTTGAACTTTCTATCACTTTCGGTTCCGATAATTCTGTCGACCATATTTGTGATATTCAGGAGTCAAATGACATCTTGGAGCATGTTGGAGATAAAAAACAAAATGTGCTCAAAACGTGTTGTTATGACATTATACGCCGTTTTGAGCAATGTTTGAACTTTCTATCACTTTTGGTTCCGGTAATTCTGTTGACCATATTTGTGATATTCAGGCGTCAAATGACATCTTGGAGCATGTTGGAGATAAAAAACAAAATGTGCCCAAAACGTGATGTTATGACGTTATACGCCGTTTTGAGCCATGTTTGAACTTTCTATCACTTTTGGTTCCGGTAATTCTGTTGACCATATTTGTGATATTCAGGCGTCAAATGACATCTTGGAGCATGTTGGAGATAAAAAACAAAATGTGCCCAAACCTTATATTATGACGTTATACGCCGTTCTGAGCCATGTTTGAACTTTCTATCACTTTTGGTTCCGGTAATTCTGTTGACTATATTTGTGATATTCAGGCGTCAAATGACATCTTGGAGCATGTTGGAGATAAAAACAAAATGTGCCCAAAACGTGATATTATGACGTTATACGTCGTTCTGAGACATGTTTGAACTTTCTATCACTTTTGGTTCCGGTAATTCTGTCGACCATATATTTGATATTCAGATGCCAAATGTCACATTGGAGCACGTTGGAGATAAAAAACAAAATGTGCCCAAAACGTGATATTATGACGTTATACGCCGTTCTGAGCCATGTTTGAACTTTCTATCACTTTCGGTTCCGATAATTCTGTTGACCATATTTGTGATATTCAGGCGACAAATGACATCTTGGAGCATGTTGGAGATAAGAAACAAAATGTGCCCAAAACATGTTGTTATGACATTATACGCCGTTTTGAGCCATGTTTGAACTTTCTATCACTTTTGGTTCCGGTAATTCTGTTGACCATATTTGTGATATTCAGGCGTCAAATGACATCTTGGAGCATGTTGGAGATAAAAAACCAAATGTGCCCAAAACGTGATGTTATGACGTTATACGCCGTTTTGAGCCATGTTTGAACTTTCTATCACTTTTGGTTCCGGTAATTCTGTTGACCATATTTGTGATATTCAGGCGTCAAATGACAACTTGGAGCATGTTGGAGATAAAAAACAAAATGTGCCCAAAACGAGATATTATGGCGTTATACGCCGTTCTGAGCCATGTTTGAACTTTCTATCGCTTTTGGTTCCGATAATTCTGGTGACCATATATGTGATATTCAGGGGCCAAATGTCATCTTGGAGCATGTTGGAGATAAAAAACAAAATGTGCCCAAAACGTGATATTATGACGTTACACGCCGTTCTGGGCCATGTTTGAACTTTCTATCACTTTTGGTTCCGATAATTCTGTTGACCATATTTGTGATATTCAGGCGCCAAATGACATGTTGGAGCATGTTGGAGATAAAACTAAATGTGCCCAAAACGTGATATTATGGCGTTATACGCCGTTCTGAGCCATGTTTGAACTTTCTATCACTTTGGGTTCCGATAATTCTGTTGACCATATTTGTGATATTCAGGCGCCAAATGACATGTTGGAGCATGTTGTAGATAAAAAACAAAATGTGCCTAAAACGTGATATTATGACGTTATACGCCGTTCTGAGCCATGTTTGAACTTTCTATCACTTTTGGTTCCGATAATTCTGTTGACCATATTTGTGATATTCAGGCGCCAAATGACATGTTGGAGCATGTTGGAGATAAAAAACAAAATGTGCCCAAAACGTGATATTATGGCGTTATACGCCGTTCTGAGCCATGTTTGAACTTTCTATCACTTTTGGTTCCGATAATTCTGTTGACCATATTTGTGATATTCAGGGCCCAAATGTCATCTTGGAGCATGTTGGAGATAAAAAACAAAATGTGCTTAAAACTTGATATTATGACGTTATACGCCGTTCTGAGCCATGTTTGAACTTTCTATCACTTTTGGTTCCGATAATTCTGTTGACCATATTTGTGATATTCAGGCGCCAAATGACATGTTGGAGCATGTAGGAGATAAAAAACAAAATGTGCCCAAAACGTGATATTATGGCGTTATACGCCGTTCTGAGCCATGTTTGAACTTTCTATCACTTTTGGTTTCGATAATTCTGTTGACCATATTTGTGATATTCAGGCCTCAAATGACATGTTGGAGCATGTTGGAGATAGAAAACAAAATGTGCCCAAAACGTGATATTATGGCGTTATACGCCGTCCTGAGCCATGTTTGAACTTTCTATCACTTTTGGTTCCGATAATTCTGTTGACCATATTTGTGATATTCAGGCGAGTTATAGGTGCCCTCCAAGAGTAAATGCTAAATAAGCATTTCCAAAAAGTATATAATCCCGAGCGTAATTACGAAACAGAGACTAAGCTATCATCGCGACGTCGCCGCACTTCGTAAAATTCGAAACTTAGATTTAATATAAACAAGTTAATTTACAATTATAAAATAAATAGCAAACTTAAACTTTTGTAACTTAGTTTTTAATAAAATAAACTTTTAAAAAAAACAAAATTCTGATCTTAGAATTTTAACTGGCGCAGTCAGTAGGATAACTACAACGTGTTCGCGAGTAAAAATCTTCGTGAATTCGCGGTCCGCTTCAACGGTTTGTGTAGTGTTCGAAACATATTGTGAACAATCGTACAACCCTTATTGGATTACAACAAATTGGTTCAGCAGGACATCGGTTATGATTTCCCTACAGCATATAATCTGCATGTGAGTAAATCTTATTGATTGTTTCCCTTGCCCCTTGTACCTTTGTTCCTTGTATGAGTGACCTCAGTGAACTCATAAACGCAATAAGTGATATATCATTGGCTGACAAAATGCCTTATACACCAAAAGATATCACCAACGTTTATCAAGACACCATACCAGTATACGATGGAGACGTAACCACTCTCAACGCGTTCATATCAGCTTGCGAATTTCTGGTAGACACTTTTTATAATCCTATCGGAGAAAGAAGCCCGCAAGTTGCCTCTCTATTATTACGTATATTTCAAGGAAAATTAAGAGGAAAAGCACTTCAAGCTATCAGCAGCAACGAAGAAGTTACCCGATGGACAGATTTAAAAAACATCCTCCTCAGCAATTTTGGCGATCAGAGAAGCGAACAATGCTTATTCGGAGACTTAGCAGCCTTGAAACCACACCGAGGTGAAGCTCCGTACGTCTACGGAAAAAGAGTAAAAGAAACAATGCAGCTTTTGTTAACTCAAGTCAAATTGCGAGATGATGATGCAAATAGTCGTGCATTAAAGATGACTAATTATAAAAGTACGGCACTTCAAATATTCTTACAAGGTTTGTTCGAGATCGACACAAGCATGGGAATTATGGTACAAGTAAAACAACCCGGAGACCTAGAAACCGCAATGAGTCATGTCGTTGAGGTAGAAAACTTCAATTACAGAGCGGGAAGACCAAATCATATACATAAAACGGAGGTGAAACATCAAGCACACTCTCCGCACAAACCAATATCGTCTCCTAGACCGATATTCGTACCATACTATCCACCAGTTCAATCTTTTACTCAACCGTTTCAGAGCTCTAGAATGATGTTACCACAATCTGTTCTGCGACCATTCTTTAATCCACCCAGAATAAACCCAACTGGAAATTCGTTCGGAAACTGGAATGCGGCGGGAAGGTCACAACAACAATTCGGAAGGCCACAACAACAATTCGGAAGGCCACAACAACAGTTCGGAAGGCCACAACAATTTAACAATACTTTCGGTAATAGAGCACAAGCGTTACCAAAACCGACACCAATGGATGTGGATACTTCTGCAATGAAAAGACCAGCAGAATCCAGCATTCTAAACGTGCATAAAAGGCCTAATAAGTTATACTATCAAGAAACTTATCCAGAGGAACAGATCGGCGATGAATCGACAGACATAAGTTACGAAGGTTATTATTACAATCAACCTGACTACTACGAAGAAGCCGATTTGACTAACGAAAATAATGAAAATAACGAACAAACAAATGATAACGATGATGAAGTAAATTTTCATGCAATAGGCCTCTTCTATCGAGACCCATAACGAAAAATAAGCCCGAAACTATCGAATTAAACAACATTAGCAGTACTCTTCCATATATACAATTTAGCGGACTTAAATTTTTGATCGACACAGGTTCCACTAAAACGTTAATAAATTCGTTAATATATAAAAATTTCAAAGATTTTGCGATAAAAATGCCTTTTAAAGTAAAGACAGCGCATGGAACATCATGTCACAATGACGCTATCTATGTAGAAATTCCAGACATATTTAAAGCGCCAATCAAACACGTTTTCTATAAATTCGATTTTAGTAAGAACTTCGATGGTCTTATAGGAATAGATTTATTACAAAAATTAAACGCAGTTTTAGATATTCGAAGAAGAAAATTAATTACTGAAAATACCCAAATTCCAATCCATTTTAGAGACAACAGAGTAGTTTTAAATGCCCTCGAATCAAAACCCGTACGAATACCCGTAAATCAGCTGGACGGTATCGCTTACGTAGAAGAACGTGAGTTTATTCCAAACGTAAAGATAAGAGACTCTGTAGTAAACATCGTAAACGGAGAAGCGCTTGTTATGCTAACTAATTATACAACAGAAAAAGTAGGACTAATATTTTACGACAAAATGGAAGTTAACCATCTAGAAGACATTCAAACCCCGTACAATTTCGAAACAGACATGGAAATAGACTCAGAAATGTCTGAAGAAGAATTAAGCAACTTATTGAAAGAAAACGTAACGAAACACTTGAACACGAAAGGAATGACCTTAGAAGAAAAAGGTAGCATCCGAATTCTTTTGGAACGATATAAACACATATTTCACGTAGAAGGACAACGATTAAGTTTTACGCATTGTATCAAACACAAATTAAATCTAAAGAATGATACTCCAATTTATATCAAGATGTATAGACAATCACAAGATACGAGAAAAGAAATTAAGAAGCAAATATTTGAACTATTGGACCAGGACATAATTAAAGAAAGTATATCACCCTGGAGTTGCCCTGTAAACATCGTTACGAGAACAACAAACGGAAAAGTAAAGAAGAGAATGGTAATAGACTACAGAAGATTAAATGACCAGACGATAGAAGATAAATATCCAATACCGAATATTTCGGATATATTGGACAAACTAGGTCGATGTCATTACTTTAGTAGTATAGACTTAGCATCAGGTTACCACCAGATCGAGATGGAGCCAAGTGATACAGAAAAAACGGCGTTCTCTACAGAACAGGGACACTATGAATTCAAAAGAATGCCATTCGGTTTGAAAAACGCTCCAGCGACATTTCAACGTGTAATGGACAACATCCTGAAAGGACTCCTAGAAGACACCTGTTTAGTTTACTTGGATGACATAATTGTTTATTCGACATCATTGCAAGAACACATAACGAAACTTCAGAAGGTCTTCGATAGATTAGAAAAGGCGAATTTCAAAATCAAATTAGAAAAATGCGAGTTCCTCCGTAAAGAAATTAAATATTTGGGACATCTCATAACGGAAGACGGAGTGAAACCGAATCCAGAAAAAGTACATGCCATCCGTAATTATCCTTTGCCTAAAACGCCGAAAGAAATAAAATCATTTTTAGGACTAGTAGGATACTACAGGAAATTTATTAAAGATTACGCAAATATTACGAAGCCATTCACTAAATGTTTACGAAAAGGTGCCAAAATAATATTGGACGACGAGTATAAAGATGCATTCGAAACATGTAAAAATATTCTGAGTAACGAACCATTGTTACAGTATCCTGATTTCAATAAGGAATTCATAATAACAACTGATGCATCGAACGTAGCAATCGGCGCTGTTTTGTCACAAGGTAACATCGGAAACGATAAACCAGTATGTTATGCCTCAAGAACGCTAAGCGAAACAGAACAACGATACAGCACTATAGAAAAAGAGCTTTTAAGCATAGTATGGGCCGTAAAGTATTTTAGGCCATACGTATATGGCCATCGTTTTAAAATATTTACAGATCACAGACCCTTAGTATGGCTTTGGAAATTAAAAGAACCAAATTCAAAATTAATGAGATGGAAACTAAAACTAGAAGAATACGATTTCGAAATTATTTATAAAAAGGGAAAACTAAATTCAAACGCTGACGCTTTATCTAGAATCCAACTCGAGGAACTAAACGCAATAGAAGATGACAAAACCACAGCACCCACTATTGGTGAAGAACTAGACCAACTCGTTAACGAACTTTTGCAAGAAGAAACAATTCCAAACATAAGCGAACTACCCAATACTTCGTTTCACGTCAATCACCCTTTATCATCCCCAACAGGAAAAAATCTATCCATGCTCAGAGAAGAACTAAGAGGAAACAACGATCAAGAAATGTTACTTCCTGGTGAAGATGACGATACAAGACATTCTAATCGATCCATAGAACCTGATAAAACTATCGAAATCATCGACGAACCAATCGATAAACAAAGGGTGCAGTTCCTCATTAATGTAGGAAGAGGAGAAGAAATAACAACTTCAATGGAACTATTAGGAAGTAAAGTAAATAAAGACAACAGAAAAATAATAACTGCTCGAATTCCAAAAGACAACAACGAAAAATTGATATTGGATTTTATGAAAGAATACATGGCGTCAAATGAAAAGTATTATTTGTACTTTAGTAGCGAATCACTTTACAGAGATTTCTGCAGTGCTTACGCGAAATACTTTAATGACAACGGTCCAACACTAATCAGATGTACGAAGCGTGTAACTGTTGTAAGCGATAAAGGCGAACAAATAGAACACGTAGAAAATCACCACGTCGGAAAATCAAATCATAGAGGTATAGAAGAAACATTGGCATATTTAAAAAGAAGATATTGGTGGAACAACATGAGAGAAACAGTCACGAATTACATTAAGCAATGTGAAATTTGTAATCGTGCTAAATATGACAGACACCCTTCGCAACCACCCCTACAAATTACACAAACTCCAGACAGACCATTTAAAAAATTATTCATGGACACATTTTCAATTAGTAACAGAAAATATTTAACGATCATTGATGTATTTTCAAGAATGGCACAAGCTATTCCTTTGAAGAGCGCTAATGCCACCGATGTAGCCGACGCCTTAACCACGTATTTTCAATTTTATGGAACACCAGAAGAGATCAGTTGTGACAAAGGTACCGAATTCAACAACTCCACTATTAAACAACTATTAGAAGCACACAAAATATTAATTCATTTCGGAACCCCATTAAATCCAAATTCCCAAGGAAACATTGAACGATTTCATTCTACGTTGATTGAACACGTGCGATGTCTTCGTGAAACCAACAAAGATCAACCAACACACGATCTTATAAAGCTAGCAGTTATTGCATATAACAACAGCATCTCAAAACCTATCGGAGCCACTCCACTAGAAGTTGTTTTTGGTCACACATCGCTAAGAGATCCCATGGATTTACTGTATTCAAAAGATTACTTTGCGGATTACATTCAAAATCACAAAGAACGACTTAAACATCTATATAAAACCATAGAAGAAAAAAATAAAGCATACAAAGAAAAATACGTGAATAAACGAAAAGAAAAGATCAAAGGAAAACCATTCAAAGTAAATGAATTAGTGTACATAAGAAACACAGGAAGAAATAAACTTCAAAACCCCTATTTAGGTCCTTATAGAATTACGAAAGTAAATGACGACGAGACTGTCATAGTAAAAACTAAATCAGGAGAAAAACGATATCATACAAGAACTCTAAAACATTCCATTATTACAGATACTTCGGATTCATGTTCCGTGGCCACTGGTGCGACGTTACAATAACTAACATAGAAGATAACACAGGACTCCTACCAGTATTACTGGGCAGAGCTCAAAACGCTCATAGTTATTGGAGCCTAACAACCGTCTACGATCTAGCGCAATTATTGCACGAAGTGGAGACAACCAAACGACATTATCAAGATTGTTTAAAAATGATCAACCAAACGGAATCGTCCTATGAAAGAGAAATGTACAATTTTATATCGATAATGAAAACAGGAATGGAACAAATGACAAGACAGGTCGAGGATATATTCCCGAAGAATCATTTAAAATCAAAAAGAGGAGCAATTAACATTGCGGGAAGTATAATAAAGGCCATTACAGGAAACCTAGACGAAGAAGATGCCCTTCGTTACGATCAAGCGATAGAGGAACTCCAATCGTCTCAGAAGAAAATTAAAACCATCGTCGATAAACAAATTACTTTATCGACCAAAGCCTTGACAAAATTTGACGACTCGATAAAGATTCTTAAATCGAATCAAGTGGTCCTTACATCTAGAATACTACAAATGGGAGCCGCAATGAAAAACGCATCTTATTTCGCTTTGGAATCTCGAAAATTTATGTCAATGTATGCTATCATTAATCAATTAATATTCATGATCGACAGACTTAATAGCATCTTATCTACCGTAACAAATTCCATAGTATTCGCAAAAGCAGGAATATTTCATCCATCTATTCTCGACAAAAATACATTACATCATGAACTGGTACATATTGAAGAACAACTTACAGATGACAAATTACCAATAAATCCCGACGAAGAAGGCATGTACTACATAGAACAAATAATTACACTTAAAGCATTTATGAAAGATTCTAAAATATTTTATGTTCTTATGATTCCTATTGTTGAAAAGTTATCCTATTCCCTATATGAACTATTTCCACTTCCAAAAAGATACAATTTGTCTACCTTCGCCTCGATAACTCCCAAAACTCCTTATTTAGCAATCAATAATGAAAAGTTTATAGCTACTCACACTGCATGCAGAGAAGTTTTACCGTCAGAATTTATATGTCACGAAACCAGTCATCAAATCAGTCTTGAAGAAACTCCATGCGAAGTACGATTAATTCTGATTATGGGACAATATGAAAATTGTGAAACAAAAATGGACGAAGTATTAACCCCGAGAATTACAAGAATAACAGACGATCGATGGCTTATCACAACATCTACACCTCAAAAAGTAAAAAAGAATTGTAGGAAGATAGAAGAATTCGAAATATTGAATGGTACCTACATCATCAAGATAACACCTGGATGTTCTCTACAAATTGGCGCTGCTACCCTGAAAGCATATCGATCCCGACTAGTTGCCGAAAGAATAATCAAGATTCCGCATCTGAAAATATCCGACATACCCGAACAAAAGCTACCTTGGAATGGAGAAATAGAAAAACTAAAAGAAGTCCAAGATGGCAAAGTTCAAGACGTTATTGGTGAATTGGAGAAACTGTCAGAAGACGTGAGAAGAATTGAAGAACCATATCTACACGAGAGGCCAATCACAATATGGACCATTATACTATATTGCCTAATCATACTTCTAATTGCAGGGTTGATAAGTAAGAAAATGTACAGAAAAAAGAAAATTAATCCACCGAAAGAAGAAAGACCCAAACAGAATCTAGGGAAACAAACATGGTCATTTTGAGAAAATTCCAGGTTATGTTTCCCTCTTTGGCGGGAGGAGTTATAGGTGCCCTCCAAGAGTAAATGCTAAATAAGCATTTCCAAAAAGTATATAATCCCGAGCGTAATTACGAAACAGAGACTAAGCTATCATCGCGACGTCGCCGCACTTCGTAAAATTCGAAACTTAGATTTAATATAAACAAGTTAATTTACAATTATAAAATAAATAGCAAACTTAAACTTTTGTAACTTAGTTTTTAATAAAATAAACTTTTAAAAAAAACAAAATTCTGATCTTAGAATTTTAACTGGCGCCAAATGACATGTTGGAGTATGTTCTAAATAAAAAATAAAATGTGCCCAAAACGAGATATTATGACGTTATACGCCGTTCTCAGCCATGTTTGAACTTTCTATCACTTTTGGTGCCTATAATTCTGTTTACCATATTTGTGATATTCAGGGCCCAAATGTCATCTTGGAGCATGTTGGAGATAAAAAACAAAATGTGCCTAAAGCGTGATATTATGACGTTATACGCCGTTCTGAGCCATGTTTGAACTTTCTATCACTTTTGGTTCCGATAATTCTGTTGACCATATTTGTGATATTCAGGCGCCAAATGACATGTTGGAGCATGTAGGAGATAAAAAACAAAATGTGCCCAAAACGTGATATTATGGCGTTATACGCCGTTCTGAGCCATGTTTGAACTTTCTATCACTTTTGGTTCCGATAGTTCTCTAGACCATATTTGTGATATTCAGGCACCAAATGACATGTTGGAGATAAAAAACAGAATGTGCCTAAAACGTGATATTATGACGTTATACGCCGTTCTGAGCCATGTTTGAATTTTCTATCACTTTTGGTTCCGATAATTCTGTTGACCATATTTGTGATATTCAGGCCCCAAATGACATGTTGAAGCATGTTGGAGATAAAAAACAAAATGTGGCCAAAACGTGATATTATGGAGTTATACGCCGTTCTGAGCCATGTTTGAACTTTCTATCACTTTTGGTTCCGATAATTCTGTTGACCATATTTGTGATATTCAGGCCCCAAATGACATGTTGGAGCATGTTGGAGATAAAAAACAGAATGTGCCCAAAACGTGATATTATGACGTTATACGCCGTTCTGAGCCATGTTTGAACTTTCTATCACTTTTGGTGCCGATAATTCTGTTGACCATATTTGTGATATTCAGGCGCCAAATGACATCTTGGAGCATGTTGGAGATAAAAAACAAAATGTGTCCAAAACGTGATATTATGACGTTATACGCCGTTCTGAGCCATGTTTGAACTTTCTATAACATTCGGTTCCGATAATTCTGTTGACCATATTTGTGATATTCAGGCGTCAAATGACATCTTGGAGCATGTTGGAGATAAAAAACAAATGTGCCCAAAACATGATATTATGACGTTATACGTCGTTCTGAGCCATGTTTGAACTTTCTATCACTTTCGGTTCCGATAATTCTGTTGACCATATTTGTGATATTCAGGCGTCAAATGACATCTTGGAGCATGTTGGAGATAAAAAAACCAAATGCCCCCAAAACGGGATATTATGACGTTATACGCCGTTTTGAGCCATGTTTGAACTTTCTATCACTTTCGGTTCCGATAATTCTGTTGACCATATTTGTGATATTCAGGCGTCAAATGACATCTTGGAGCTTGTTGGAGATAAAGAACCAAATGCCCCCAAAACGTGATATTATGACGTTATACGTCGTTCTGAGCCATGTTTGAACTTTCTATCACTTTCGGTTCCGATAATTCTGTTGACCATATTTGTGATATTCAGGCGCCAAATGACATCTTGGTGCATGTTGGAGATAAAAAACAAAATGTGCAAAAAACGTGATATTATTACGTTATACGCCGTTCTGAGCCATGTTTGAACTTTCTATCACTTTCGGTTCCGATAATTCTGTTGACCATATTTGTGATATTCAGGCGTCAAATGACATCTTGGAGCATGTAGGAGATAAAAAACAAAATGTGCCCAAAACGTGATATTATGACGTTATACGCCGTTCTGAGCCATGTTTGAACTTTCTATCACTTTCGGTTCCGATAATTCTGTTGACCATATTTGTGATATTCAGGCGCCAAATGACATCTTGGAGCATGTTGGACATAAAAAACAAAATGTGCCCAAAACGTGATATTATGACGTTATACGCCGTTCTGAGCCATGTTTGAACTTTCTATCACTTTCGGTTCCGATAATTCTGTTGACCATATTTGTGATATTCAGGCGCCAAATGACATCTTGGAGCATGTTGGAGATAAAAAACAAAATGTGCCCAAAACATGATATTATGACGTTATACGCCGTTCTGAGCCATGTTTGTACTTTCTATCACTTTCGGTTCCGATAATTCTGTTGACCATATTTGTGATATTCAGGCGCCAAATGACATCTTGAAGCATGTTGGAGATAAAAAACCAAATGCCCCCAAAACGGGATATTATGACGTTATACGCCGTTTTGAGTCATGTTTGAAGTTTCTATCACTTTTGGTGCCGGTAATTCTGTTGACCATATTTGTGATATTCAGGCGCCAAATGACATCTTGGAGCATGTTGGAGATAAAAAACCAAATGCGCCCAAAACGGGATATTATGACGTTATACGCCGTTTTGAGCCATGTTTGAACTTTCTATCACTTTTGGTTCCGATAATTCTGTTGACCATATTTGTGATATTCAGGCGCCAAATGACATCTTGGAGCATGTTGGAGATAAAAAACCAAATGCCCCCAAAACGGGATATTATGACGTTATACGCCGTTTTGAGCCATGTTTGAAGTTTCTATCACTTTTGGTTCCGGTAATTCTGTTGACCATATTTGTGATATTCATGCGTCAAATGACATCTTGGGGCATGTTGGAGATAAAAAACAAAATGTGCCCAAAACGTGATATTATTACGTTATACGCCGTTTTGAGCCATGTTTGAACTTTCTATCACTTTTGGTTCCGATAATTCTGTTGACCATATTTGTGATATTCAGGCGCCAAATGACATCTTGGAGCATGTTGGAGATAAAAAACCAAATGCCCCCAAAACGTGATATTATGACGTTATACGCCGTTCTGAACCATGTTTGAACTTTCTATCACTTTCGGTTCCGATAATTCTGTTGACCATATTTGTGATATTCAGGCGCCAAATGACATCTTGGAGCATGTTGGATATAAAAAACAAAATGTGCAAAAAACGTGATATTATTACGTTATACGCCGTTCTGAGCCATGTTTGAACTTTCTATCACTTTCGGTTCCGATAATTCTGTTGACCATATTTGTGATATTCAGGCGCCAAATGACATCTTGGAGCATGTTGGAGATAAAAAACCAAATGCGCCCAAAACGGGATATTATGACGTTATACGCCGTTTTGAGCCATGTTTGAACTTTCTATCACTTTTGGTTCCGGTAATTCTGTTGACCATATTTGTGATATTCATTCGTCAAATGACATCTTGGAGCATGTTGGAGATAAAAAACAAAATATGCCCAAAACGTGTTATTATGACGTTATACGCCGTTCTGAGCCATGTTCGAACTTTCTATCACTTTCGGTTCCGATAATTCTGTTGACCATATTTGTGATATTCAGGCGCCAAATGACATCTTGGAGCATGTTGGAGATAAAAAACCAAATGCCCCCAAAACGGGATATTATGACGTTATACGCCGTTTTGAGCCATGTTTGAACTTTCTATCACTTTTGGTTCCGATAACTCTGTTGACCATATTTGTGATATTCAGGCGCCAAATGACATCTTGGAGCATGTTGGAGATAAAAAACAAAATGTGTCCAAAACGTGATATTATGACGTTATACGCCGTTCTGAGCCATGTTTGAACTTTCTATAACTTTCGGTTCCGATAATTCTGTTGACCATATTTGTGATATTCAGGCGTCAAATGACATCTTGGAGCATGTTGGAGATAAAAAACAAATGTCCCCAAAACATGATATTATGACGTTATACGTCGTTCTGAGCCATGTTTGAACTTTCTATCACTTTCGGTTCCGATAATTCTGTTGACCATATTTGTGATATTCAGGCGTCAAATGACATCTTGGAGCATGTTGGAGATAAAAAACCAAATGCCCCCAAATCGGGATATTATGACGTTATACGCCGTTTTGAGCCATGTTTGAACTTTCTATCACTTTCGGTTCCGATAATTCTGTTGACCATATTTGTGATATTCAGGCGCCAAATGACATCTTGGAGCATGTTGGAGATAAAAAACAAAATGTGTCCAAAACGTGATATTATGACGTTATACGCCGTTCTGAGCCATGTTTGAACTTTCTATAACTTTCGGTTCCGATAATTCTGTTGACCATATTTGTGATATTCAGGCGCCAAATGACATCTTGGAGCATGTTGGAGATAAAAAACCAAATGCCCCAAAACGGGATGTTATGACGTTATACGCCGTTTTGAGCCATGTTTGAACTTTCTATCACTTTTGGTTCCGATAATTCTGTTGACCATATTTGTGATATTCGGGCGTCAAATGACATCTTGGAGCATGTTGGAGATAAGAAACAAAATGTGCCCAAATCGTGATATTATGACGTTATACGCCGTTCGGAGCCATGTTTGAACTTTCTATCACTTTCGGTTCCGATAATTCTGTTGACCATATTTGTGATATTCAGGCGCCAAATGACATCTTGGAGCATGTTGGAGATAAAAAACCAAATGCCCCCAAAACGGGATATTATGGAGTTATACGCCGTTTTGAGCTATGTTCGAACTTTCTATCACTTTTGGTTCCGGTAATTCTGTTGACCATATTTGTGATATTCATGCGCCAAATGACATCTTGGAGCATGTTGGAGATAAAAAACAAAATGGGCCCAAAACGTGATATTATGACGTTATACGCCGTTTTGAGCCATGTTTGAACTTTCTATCACTTTTGGTTCCGATAACTCTGTTGACCATATTTGTGATATTCAGGCGCCAAATGACAACTTGGAGCATGTTGGAGATAAAAAACCAAATGAGCCCAAAACGGGATATTATGACGTTATACGCCGTTTTGAGCCATGTTTGAACTTTCTATCACTTTTGGTTCCGGTAATTCTGCTGACCATATTTGTGATATTCAGGCGTCAAATGACATCTTGGAGCATGTTGGAGATAAAAAACAAAATATGCCCAAAACGTGATATTATGACGTTATGCTCCGTTCTGAGCCATGTTTGAACTTTCTATCACTTTTGGTTCCGATAATTCTGTTGACCATATTTGTGATATTCAAGCGCCAAATGACATCTTGGAGCATGTTGGAGATAAAAAACAAAATGTGTCCAAAACGTGATATTATGACGTTATACGCCGTTCTGAGCCATGTTTGAACTTTCTATCACTTTCGGTTCCGATAATTCTGTTGACCATATTTGTGATATTCAGGCGTCAAATGACATCTTGGAGCATGTTGGAGATAAAAAACCAAATGCCCCCAAATCGGGATATTATGACGTTATACGCCGTTTTGAGCCATGTTTGAACTTTCTATCACTTTCGGTTCCGATAATTCTGTTGACCATATTTGTGATATTCAGGCGTCAAA
The DNA here is from genome assembly GCF_036711975.1 of Onthophagus taurus. NCBI lineage: Eukaryota > Metazoa > Arthropoda > Insecta > Coleoptera > Scarabaeidae > Onthophagus > Onthophagus taurus. The sequence goes on from NC_091966.1 coordinate 21,196,859, forward strand.
TGACATCTTGGAGCTTGTTGGAGATAAAGAACCAAATGCCCCCAAAACGTGATATTATGACGTTATACGTCGTTCTGAGCCATGTTTAAACTTTCTATCACTTTCGGTTCCGATAATTCTGTTGACCATATTTGTGATATTCAGGCGTCAAATGACATCTTGGAGCATGTTGGAGATAAAAAACCAAATGCCCCCAAAACGGGATGTTATGACGTTATACGCCGTTTTGAGCCATGTTTGAACTTTCTATCACTTTTGGTTCCGATAATTCTGTTGACCATATTTGTGATATTCGGGCGTCAAATGACATCTTGGAGCATGTTGGAGATAAGAAACAAAATGTGCCCAAATCGTGATATTATGACGTTATACGCCGTTCTGAGCCATGTTTGAACTTTCTATCACTTTCGGTTCCGATAATTCTGTTGACCATATTTGTGATATTCAGGCGCCAAATGACATCTTGGAGCATGTTGGAGATAAAAAACCAAATGCCCCCAAATCGGGATATTATGACGTTATACGCCGTTTTGAGCCATGTTTGAACTTTCTATCACTTTCGGTTCCGATAATTCTGTTGACCATATTTGTGATATTCAGGCGCCAAATGACATCTTGGAGCATGTTGGAGATAAAAAACAAAATGTGTCCAAAACGTGATATTATGACGTTATACGCCGTTCTGAGCCATGTTTGAACTTTCTATAACTTTCGGTTCCGATAATTCTGTTGACCATATTTGTGATATTCAGGCGCCAAATGACATCTTGGAGCATGTTGGAGATAAAAAACCAAATGCCCCCAAAACGGGATGTTATGACGTTATACGCCGTTTTGAGCCATGTTTGAACTTTCTATCACTTTTGGTTCCGATAATTCTGTTGACCATATTTGTGATATTCGGGCGTCAAATGACATCTTGGAGCATGTTGGAGATAAGAAACAAAATGTGCCCAAATCGTGATATTATGACGTTATACGCCGTTCGGAGCCATGTTTGAACTTTCTATCACTTTCGGTTCCGATAATTCTGTTGACCATATTTGTGATATTCAGGCGCCAAATGACATCTTGGAGCATGTTGGAGATAAAAAACCAAATGCCCCCAAAACGGGATATTATGGAGTTATACGCCGTTTTGAGCTATGTTCGAACTTTCTATCACTTTTGGTTCCGGTAATTCTGTTGACCATATTTGTGATATTCATGCGCCAAATGACATCTTGGAGCATGTTGGAGATAAAAAACAAAATGGGCCCAAAACGTGATATTATGACGTTATACGCCGTTTTGAGCCATGTTTGAACTTTCTATCACTTTTGGTTCCGATAACTCTGTTGACCATATTTGTGATATTCAGGCGTCAAATGACAACTTGGAGCATGTTGGAGATAAAAAACCAAATGAGCCCAAAACGGGATATTATGACGTTATACGCCGTTTTGAGCCATGTTTGAACTTTCTATCACTTTTGGTTCCGGTAATTCTGCTGACCATATTTGTGATATTCAGGCGTCAAATGACATCTTGGAGCATGTTGGAGATAAAAAACAAAATATGCCCAAAACGTGATATTATGACGTTATGCTCCGTTCTGAGCCATGTTTGAACTTTCTATCACTTTTGGTTCCGATAATTCTGTTGACCATATTTGTGATATTCAGGCGCCAAATGACATCTTGGAGCATGTTGGAGATAAAAAACAAAATGTGTCCAAAACGTGATATTATGACGTTATACGCCGTTCTGAGCCATGTTTGAACTTTCTATCACTTTCGGTTCCGATAATTCTGTTGACCATATTTGTGATATTCAGGCGTCAAATGACATCTTGGAGCATGTTGGAGATAAAAAACCAAATGCCCCCAAATCGGGATATTATGACGTTATACGCCGTTTTGAGCCATGTTTGAACTTTCTATCACTTTCGGTTCCGATAATTCTGTTGACCATATTTGTGATATTCAGGCGTCAAATGACATCTTGGAGCTTGTTGGAGATAAAGAACCAAATGCCCCCAAAACGTGATATTATCACGTTATACGTCGTTCTGAGCCATGTTTGAACTTTCTATCACTTTCGGTTCCGATAATTCTGTTGACCATATTTGTGATATTCAGGCGTCAAATGACATCTTGGAGCATGTTGGAGATAAAAAACCAAATGCCCCCAAAACGGGATGTTACGACGTTATACGCCGTTTTGAGCCATGTTTGAACTTTCTATCACTTTTGGTTCCGATAATTCTGTTGACCATATTTGTGATATTCGGGCGTCAAATGACATCTTGGAGCATGTTGGAGATAAGAAACAAAATGTGCCCAAATCGTGATATTATGACGTTATACGCCGTTCTGAGCCATGTTTGAACTTTCTATCACTTTCGGTTCCGATAATTCTGTTGACCATATTTGTGATATTCAGGCGCCAAATGACATCTTGGAGCATGTTGGAGATAAAAAACAAATGTGCCCAAAACATGATATTATGACGTTATACGTCGTTCTGAGCCATGTTTGAACTTTCTATCACTTTCGGTTCCGATAATTCTGTTGACCATATTTGTGATATTCAGGCGTCAAATGACATCTTGGAGCATGTTGGAGATAAAAAACCAAATGCCCCCAAATCGGGATATTATGACGTTATACGCCGTTTTGAGCCATGTTTGAACTTTCTATCACTTTCGGTTCCGATAATTCTGTTGACCATATTTGTGATATTCAGGCGCCAAATGACATCTTGGAGCATGTTGGAGATAAAAAACAAAATGTGTCCAAAACGTGATATTATGACGTTATACGCCGTTCTGAGCCATGTTTGAACTTTCTATAACTTTCGGTTCCGATAATTCTGTTGACCATATTTGTGATATTCAGGCGCCAAATGACATCTTGGAGCATGTTGGAGATAAAAAACCAAATGCCCCCAAAACGGGATGTTATGACGTTATACGCCGTTTTGAGCCATGTTTGAACTTTCTATCACTTTTGGTTCCGATAATTCTGTTGACCATATTTGTGATATTCGGGCGTCAAATGACATCTTGGAGCATGTTGGAGATAAGAAACAAAATGTGCCCAAATCGTGATATTATGACGTTATACGCCGTTCGGAGCCATGTTTGAACTTTCTATCACTTTCGGTTCCGATAATTCTGTTGACCATATTTGTGATATTCAGGCGCCAAATGACATCTTGGAGCATGTTGGAGATAAAAAACCAAATGCCCCCAAAACGGGATATTATGACGTTATACGCCGTTTTGAGCCATGTTTGAACTTTCTATCACTTTTGGTTCCGATAATTCTGTTGACCATATTTGTGATATTCAGGCGCCAAATGACATCTTGGAGCATGTTTTAGATAAAAAACCAAATGCGTCCAAAACGGGATATTATGACGTTATACGCCGTTTTGAGCCATGTTTGAACTTTCTATCACTTTTGGTTCCGGTAATTCTGTTGACCATATTTGTGATATTCAGGCGTCAAATGACATCTTGGAGCATGTTGGAGATAAAAAACCAAATGCCCCCAAAACGGGATATTATGACGTTATACGCCGTTCTGAGCCATGTTTGAACTTTCTATCACTTTTGGTTCCGATAATTCTGTTGACCATATTTGTGATATTCAGGCGCCAAATGACATCTTGGAGCATGTTGGAGATAAAAAACAAAATGTGCCCAAAACGTGATATTATGACGTTATACGCCGTTTTGAGCGATGTTTGAACTTTCTATCACTTTTGGTTCCGATAATTCTGTTGACCATATTTGTGATATTCAGGCGCCAAATGACATCTTGGAGCATGTTGGAGATAAAAAACAAAATGTGCCCAAAACGTGATATTATGACGTTATACGCCGTTTTGAGCGATGTTTGAACTTTCTATCACTTTTGGTTCCGATAATTCTGTTGACCATATTTGTGATATTCAGGCGCCAAATGACATCTTGGAGCATGTTGGAGATAAAAAACCAAATGCCCCCAAAACGGGATATTATGACGTTATACGCCGTTCTGAGCCATGTTTGAACTTTCTATCGCTTTCGGTTCCGATAATTCTGTTGACCATATTTGTGATATTCAGGCGTCAAATGACATCTTGGAGCATGTTGGAGATAAAAAACAAAATGTGCCCAAAACCTGATATTATGACGTTATACGCCGTTTTGAGCGATGTTTGAACTTTCTATCACTTTTGGTTCCGGTAATTCTGTTGACCATATTTGTGATATTCAGGCGCCAAATGACATCTTGGAGCATGTTGGAGATAAAAAACCAAATGCCCCCAAAACGAGATATTATGACGTTATACGCCGTTCTGAGCCATGTTTGAACTTTCTATCGCTTTCGGTTCCGATAATTCTGTTGACCATATTTGTGATATTCAGGCGCCAAATGACATCTTGGAGCATGTTGGAGATAAAAAAGAAAATGTGCCCAAAACGTGATATTATGACGTTATACGCCGTTCTGAGCCATGTTTGAACTTTCTATCGCTTTCGGTTCCGATAATTCTGTTGACCATATTTGTGATATTCAGGCGTCAAATGACATCTTGGAGCATGTTGGAGATAAAAAACAAAATGTGCCCAAAACGTGATATTATGACGTTATACGCCGTTTTGAGCGATGTTTGAACTTTCTATCACTTTTGGTTCCGATAATTCTGTTGACCATATTTGTGATATTCAGGCGCCAAATGACATCTTGGAGCATGTTGGAGATAAAAAACCAAATGCCCCCAAAACGGGATATTATGACGTTATACGCCGTTCTGAGCCATGTTTGAACTTTCTATCGCTTTCGGTTCCGATAATTCTGTTGACCATATTTGTAATATTCAGGCGTCAAATGACATCTTGGAGCATGTTGGAGATAAAAAACAAAATGTGCCCAAAACGTGATATTATGACGTTATACGCCGTTTTAAGCGATGTTTGAACTTTCTATCACTTTTGGTTTCGATAATTCTGTTGACCATATTTGTGATATTCAGGCGCCAAATGACATCTTGGAGCATGTTGGAGATAAAAAACCAAATGCCCCCAAAACGTGATATTATGACGTTATACGCCGTTCTGAGCCATGTTTGAACTTTCTATCGCTTTCGGTTCCGATAATTCTGTTGACCATATTTGTGATATTCAGGCGTCAAATGAAATCTTGGAGCATGTTGGAGATAAAAAACAAAATGTGCCCAAAACATGATATTATGACGTTATACGCCGTTTTGAGCGATGTTTGAACTTTCTATCACTTTTGGTTCCGATAATTCTGTTGACCATATTTGTGATATTCAGGAGCCGAATGACATCTTGGAGCATATTTTAGATAAAAAACCAAATGCGCCCAAAACGGGATATTATGACATTATACGCCGTTTTGAGCCATGTTTGAACTTTCTATCACTTTTGGTTCCGGTAATTCTGTTGACCATATTTGTGATATTCAGGCGCCAAATGACATCTTGGAGCATGTTGGAGATAAAAAACAAAATCTGCAAAAAACGTGATATTATTACGTTATACGCCGTTCTGAGCCATGTTTGAACTTTCTATCACTTTCGGTTCCGATAATTCTGTTGACCATATTTGTGATATTCAGGCGTCAAATGACATCTTGGAGCATGTTGGAGATAAAAAACAAAATGTGTCCAAAACGTGATATTATGACGTTATACGCCGTTTTGAGCCATGTTTGAACTTTCTATCACTTTTGGTTCCGATAATTCTGTTGACCATATTTGTGATATTCAGGCGCCAAATGACATCTTGGAGCATGTTGGAGATAAAAAACCAAATGCCCCCAAAACGGGATATTATGACGTTATACGCCGTTTTGAGCCATGTTTGAACTTTCTATCACTTTCGGTTCCGATAATTCTGTTGACCATATTTGTGATATTCAGGCGCCAAATGACATCTTGGAGCCTGTTGGAGATAAAAAACAAAATCTGCAAAAAACGTGATATTATTAAGTTATACGCCGTTCTGAGCCATGTTTGAACTTTCTATCACTTTTGGTTCCGGTAATTCTGTTGGCCATATTTGTGATATTCAGGCGTCAAATGACATCTTGGAGCATGTTGGAGATAAAAAACCAAATGCCCAGAAAACGGGATATTATGACGTTATACGCCGTTTTGAGCCATGTTTGAACTTTCTATCACTTTTGGTTCCGGTAATTCTGTTGACCATATTTGTCATATTCAGGCGTCAAATGACATCTTGGAGCATGTTGGAGATAAAAAACAAAATGTGTCCAAAACGTGATATCATGACGTTGTACGCCGTTCTGAGCCATGTTTGAACTTTCTATCACTTTCGGTTCCGATAATTCTGTTGACCATATTTGTGATATTCAGGCGTCAAATGACATCTTGGAGCATGTTGGAGATAAAAAACAAAATGTGCCCAAAACGTGGTATTATGACGTTATACGCCGTTCTGAGCCATGTTTGAACTTTCTATCACTTTCGGTTCCGATAATTCTGTTGACCATATTTGTGATATTCAGGCGTCAAATGACATCTTGGAGCATGTTGGTGATAAAAAAGAAAATGTGCCCAAAACGTGATATTATGACGTTATACGCCGTTCTGAGCCATGTTTGAACTTTCTATCGCTTTCGGTTCCGATAATTCTGCTGACCATATTTGTGATATTCAGGCGTCAAATTACATCTTGGAGCATGTTGGAGATAAAAAACAAAATGGGCCCAAAACGTGACATTATGACGTTATACGCCGTTTTGAGCCATGTTTGAACTTTCTATCACTTTTGGTTCCGATAATTCTGTTGACCATATTTGTGATATTCAGGCGCCAAATGACATCTTGGAGCATGTTTTAGATAAAAAACCAAATGCGCCCAAAACGGGATATTATGACGTTATACGCCGTTTTGAGCCATGTTTGAACTTTCTATCACTTTCGGTTCCGATAATTCTGTTGACCATATTTGTGATATTCAGGCTCCAAATGACATCTTGGAGCATGTTGGAGATAAAAAACAAAATGTGCCCAAAACGTGATATTATGACGTTATACGCCGTTTTGAGCCATGTTTGAACTTTCTATCACTTTTGGTTCCGGTAATTCTGTTGACCATATTTGTGATATTCAGGCGTCAAATGACATCTTGGAGCATGTTGGAGATAAAAAACCAAATGCCCCCAAAACGGGATATTATGACGTTATACGCCGTTTTGAGCCATGTTTGAACTTTCTATCACTTTCGGTTCCGATAATTCTGTTGACCATATTTGTGATATTCAGGCGCCAAATGACATCTTGGAGCATGTTTTAGATAAAAAACCAAATGCGCCCAAAACGGGATATTATGACGTTATACGCCGTTTTGAGCCATGTTTGAACTTTCTATCACTTTCGGTTCCGATAATTCTGTTGACCATATTTGTGATATTCAGGCGTCAAATGACATCTTGGAGCATGTTGGAGATAAAAAACCAAATGCCCCCAATACGGGATATTATGACGTTATACGCCGTTTTGAGCCATGTTTGAACTTTCTATCACTTTTGGTTCCGGTAATTCTGTTGACCATATTTGTCATATTCAGGCGTCAAATGACATCTTGGAGCATGTTGGAGATAAAAAACAAAATGTGTCCAAAACGTGATATCATGACGTTGTACGCCGTTCTGAGCCATGTTTGAACTTTCTATCACTTTCGGTTCCGATAATTCTGTTGACCATATTTGTGATATTCAGGCGTCAAATGACATCTTGGAGCATGTTGGAGATAAAAAACAAAATGTGCCCAAAACGTGGTATTATGACGTTATACGCCGTTCTGAGCCATGTTTGAACTTTCTATCACTTTCGGTTCCGATAATTCTGTTGACCATATTTGTGATATTCAGGCGTCAAATGACATCTTGGAGCATGTTGGAGATAAAAAACCAAATGCTCCCAAAACGGGATATTATGTCGTTATACGCCGTTTTGAGCCATGTTTGAACTTTCTATCACTTTTGATTCCGATAATTCTGTTGACCATATTTGTGATATTCAGACGCCAAATGACATCTTGGAGCATGTTGGAGATAAAAAACCAAATGAGCCCAAAACGGGATATTATGACGTTATACGCCGTTTTGAGCCATGTTTGAACTTTCTATCACTTTTGGTTCCGGTAATTCTGTTGACCATATTTGTGATATTCAGGCGTCAAATGACATCTTGGAGCATGTTGGAGATAAAGAACCAAATGCCCCCAAAACGTGTTATTATGACGTTATACGTCGTTCTGAGCCATGTTTGAACTTTCTATCACTTTCGGTTCCGATAATTCTGTTGACCATATTTGTGATATTCAGGCGTCAAATGACATCTTGGAGCATGTTGGAGATAAAAAACCAAATGCCCCCAAAACGGGATATTGTGACGTTATACGCCGTTTTGAGCCATGTTTGAACTTTCTATCACTTTTGGTTCCGATAATTCTGCTGACCATATTTGTGATATTCAGGCGCCAAATGACATCTTGGAGCATGTTGGAGATAAAAAACAAAATGTGCCCAAAACGTGATATTATGACGTTATACGCCGTTCTGAGCCATGTTTGAACTTTCTATCACTTTCGGTTCCGATAATTCTGTTGACCATATTTGTGATATTCAGGCGTCAAATGACATTTTGGAGCATGTTGGAGATAAAAAAAAATGCCCCCAAAACGGGATATTATGACGTTATACACCGTTTTGAGCCATGCTTGAACTTTTTATCACTTTCGGTTCCGATAATTCTGTTGACCATATTTGTGATATTCAGGCGCCAAATGACATCTTAGAGCATGTTGGAGATAAAAAACCAAATGCCCCCAAAACGGGATATTATTACGTTATACGCCGTTTGGAGCCATGTTTGAACTTTCTATCACTTTCGGTTCCGATAATTCTGTTGACCATATTTGTGATATTCAGGCGTCAAATGACATCTTGGAGCATGTTGGAGATAAAAAACCAAATGCCCCCAAAACGGGATATTGTGACGTTATACGCCGTTTTGAGCCATGTTTGAACTTTCTATCACTTTTGGTTCCGATAATTCTGCTGACCATATTTGTGATATTCAGGCGCCAAATGACATCTTGGAGCATGTTGGAGATAAAAACAAAATGTGCCCAAAACGTGATATTATGACGTTATACGCCGTTCTGAGCCATGTTTGAACTTTCTATCACTTTTGGTTCCGATAATTCTGTTGACCATATTTGTGATATTCAGGCGCCAAATGACATCTTGGAGCATGTTGGAGATAAAAAACCAAATGCCCCCAAAACGGGATATTATGACGTTATACGCCGTTCTGAGCCATGTTTGAACTTTCTATCACTTTTGGTTCCGATAATTCTGTTGACCATATTTGTGATATTCAGGCGCCAAATGACATCTTGGAGCATGTTGGAGATAAAAAACCAAATGCCCCCAAAACGGGATATTATGACGTTATACGCCGTTCTGAGCCATGTTTGAACTTTCTATCGCTTTCGGTTCCGATAATTCTGTTGACCATATTTGTGATATTCAGGCGTCAAATGACATCTTGGAGCATGTTGGTGATAAAAAAGAAAATGTGCCCAAAACGTGATATTATGACGTTATACGCCGTTCTGAGCCATGTTTGAACTTTCTATCGCTTTCGGTTCCGATAATTCTGCTGACCATATTTGTGATATTCAGGCGTCAAATTACATCTTGGAGCATGTTGGAGATAAAAAACAAAATGGGCCCAAAACGTGACATTATGACGTTATACGCCGTTTTGAGCCATGTTTGAACTTTCTATCACTTTTGGTTCCGATAATTCTGTTGACCATATTTGTGATATTCAGGCGCCAAATGACATCTTGGAGCATGTTTTAGATAAAAAACCAAATGCGCCCAAAACGGGATATTATGACGTTATACGCCGTTTTGAGCCATGTTTGAACTTTCTATCACTTTCGGTTCCGATAATTCTGTTGACCATATTTGTGATATTCAGGCTCCAAATGACATCTTGGAGCATGTTGGAGATAAAAAACAAAATGTGCCCAAAACGTGATATTATGACGTTATACGCCGTTTTGAGCCATGTTTGAACTTTCTATCACTTTTGGTTCCGGTAATTCTGTTGACCATATTTGTGATATTCAGGCGTCAAATGACATCTTGGAGCATGTTGGAGATAAAAAACCAAATGCCCCCAAAACGGGATATTATGACGTTATACGCCGTTTTGAGCCATGTTTGAACTTTCTATCACTTTCGGTTCCGATAATTCTGTTGACCATATTTGTGATATTCAGGCGCCAAATGACATCTTGGAGCATGTTTTAGATAAAAAACCAAATGCGCCCAAAACGGGATATTATGACGTTATACGCCGTTTTGAGCCATGTTTGAACTTTCTATCACTTTCGGTTCCGATAATTCTGTTGACCATATTTGTGATATTCAGGCGTCAAATGACATCTTGGAGCATGTTGGAGATAAAAAACAAAATGTGCCCAAAACGTGGTATTATGACGTTATACGCCGTTCTGAGCCATGTTTGAACTTTCTATCACTTTTGGTTCCGATAATTCTGTTGACCATATTTGTGATATTCAGGCGCCAAATGACATCTTGGAGCATGTTGGAGATAAAAAACCAAATGTCCCCAAAACGGGATATTATGACGTTATACGCCGTTTTGAGCCATGTTTGAACTTTCTATCACTTTTGGTTCCGGTAATTCTGTTGACCATATTTGTGATATTCAGGCGTCAAATGACATCTTGGAGCATGTTGGAGATAAAAAACCAAATGCCCAGAAAACGGGATATTATGACGTTATACGCCGTTTTGAGCCATGTTTGAACTTTCTATCACTTTTGGTTCCGGTTATTCTGTTGACCATATTTGTGATATTCAGGCGTCAAATAACATCTTGGAGCATGTTGGAGATAAAAAACAAAATGTGCCCAAAACGTGATGTTATGACGTTATACGCCGTTCTGAGCCATGTTTGAACTTTCTATCACTTTCGGTTCCAATAATTCTGTTGACCATATTTGTGATATTCAGGCGTCAAATGACATCTTGGAGCATGTTGGAGATAAAAAACAAAATGTGCCCAAAACGTGGTATTATGACGTTATACGCCGTTCTGAGCCATGTTTGAACTTTCTATCACTTTCGGTTCCGATAATTCTGTTGACCATATTTGTGATATTCAGGCGTCAAATGACATCTTGGAGCATGTTGGAGATAAAAAACCAAATGCTCCCAAAACTGGATATTATGTCGTTATACGCCGTTTTGAGCCATGTTTGAACTTTCTATCACTTTTGGTTCCGGTAATTCTGTTGACCATATTTGTGATATTCAGGCGTCAAATGACATCTTGGAGCATGTTGGAGATAAAGAACCAAATGCCCCCAAAACGTGTTATTATGACGTTATACGTCGTTCTGAGCCATGTTTGAACTTTCTATCACTTTCGGTTCCGATAATTCTGTTGACCATATTTGTGATATTCAGGCGTCAAATGACATCTTGGAGCATGTTGGAGATAAAAAACCAAATGCCCCCAAAACGGGATATTGTGACGTTATACGCCGTTTTGAGCCATGTTTGAACTTTCTATCACTTTTGGTTCCGATAATTCTGCTGACCATATTTGTGATATTCAGGCGCCAAATGACATCTTGGAGCATGTTGGAGATAAAAAACAAAATGTGCCCAAAACGTGATATTATGACGTTATACGCCGTTCTGAGCCATGTTTGAACTTTCTATCACTTTCGGTTCCGATAATTCTGTTGACCATATTTGTGATATTCAGGCGTCAAATGACATCTTGGAGCATGTTGGAGATAAAAAAAAATGCCCCCAAAACGGGATATTATGACGTTATACACCGTTTTGAGCCATGCTTGAACTTTTTATCACTTTCGGTTCCGATAATTCTGTTGACCATATTTGTGATATTCAGGCGCCAAATGACATCTTAGAGCATGTTGGAGATAAAAAACCAAATGCCCCCAAAACGGGATATTATTACGTTATACGCCGTTTGGAGAAATGTTTGAACTTTCTATCACTTTCGGTTCCGATAATTCTGTTGACCATATTTGTGATATTCAGGCGTCAAATGACATCTTGGAGCATGTTGGAGATAAAGAACCAAATGCCCCCAAAACGTGTTATTATGACGTTATACGTCGTTCTGAGCCATGTTTGAACTTTCTATCACTTTCGGTTCCGATAATTCTGTTGACCATATTTGTGATATTCAGGCGTCAAATGACATCTTGGAGCATGTTGGAGATAAAAAACCAAATGCCCCCAAAACGGGATATTGTGACGTTATACGCCGTTTTGAGCCATGTTTGAACTTTCTATCACTTTTGGTTCCGATAATTCTGCTGACCATATTTGTGATATTCAGGCGCCAAATGACATCTTGGAGCATGTTGGAGATAAAAAACAAAATGTGCCCAAAACGTGATATTATGACGTTATACGCCGTTCTGAGCCATGTTTGAACTTTCTATCACTTTCGGTTCCGATAATTCTGTTGACCATATTTGTGATATTCAGGCGTCAAATGACATCTTGGAGCATGTTGGAGATAAAAAAAAATGCCCCCAAAACGGGATATTATGACGTTATACACCGTTTTGAGCCATGCTTGAACTTTTTATCACTTTCGGTTCCGATAATTCTGTTGACCATATTTGTGATATTCAGGCGCCAAATGACATCTTAGAGCATGTTGGAGATAAAAAACCAAATGCCCCCAAAACGGGATATTATTACGTTATACGCCGTTTGGAGAAATGTTTGAACTTTCTATCACTTTCGGTTCCGATAATTCTGTTGACCATATTTGTGATATTCAGGCGTCAAATGACATCTTGGAGCATGTTGGAGATAAAAAACCAAATGCCCCCAAAACGGGATATTGTGACGTTATACGCCGTTTTGAGCCATGTTTGAACTTTCTATCACTTTTGGTTCCGATAATTCTGCTGACCATATTTGTGATATTCAGGCGCCAAATGACATCTTGGAGCATGTTGGAGATAAAAAAAAATGCCCCCAAAACGGGATATTATGACGTTATACGCCGTTCTGAGCCATGTTTGAACTTTCTATCACTTTTGGTTCCGATAATTCTGTTGACCATATTTGTGATATTCAGGCGCCAAATGACATCTTGGAGCATGTTGGAGATAAAAAACCAAATGCCCCCAAAACGGGATATTATGACGTTATACGCCGTTCTGAGCCATGTTTGAACTTTCTATCACTTTTGGTTCCGATAATTCTGTTGACCATACTTGTGATATTCAGGCGCCAAATGACATCTTGGAGCATGTTGGAGATAAAAAACCAAATGCCCCCAAAACGGGATATTATGACGTTATACGCCGTTCTGAGCCATGTTTGAACTTTCTATCGCTTTCGGTTCCGATAATTCTGTTGACCATATTTGTGATATTCAGGCGTCAAATGACATCTTGGAGCATGTTGGTGATAAAAAAGAAAATGTGCCCAAAACGTGATATTATGACGTTATACGCCGTTCTGAGCCATGTTTGAACTTTCTATCGCTTTCGGTTCCGATAATTCTGTTGACCATATTTGTGATATTCAGGCGTCAAATTACATCTTGGAGCATGTTGGAGATAAAAAACAAAATGGGCCCAAAACGTGACATTATGACGTTATACGCCGTTTTGAGCCATGTTTGAACTTTCTATCACTTTTGGTTCCGGTAATTCTGTTGACCATATTTGTGATATTCAGGCGCCAAATGACATCTTGGAGCATGTTTTAGATAAAAAACCAAATGCGCCCAAAACGGGATATTATGACGTTATACGCCGTTTTGAGCCATGTTTGAACTTTCTATCACTTTTGGTTCCGGTAATTCTGTTGACCATATTTGTGATATTCAGGCGTCAAATGACATCTTGGAGCATGTTGGAGATAAAAAACCAAATGCCCCCAAAACGGGATATTATGACGTTATACGCCGTTTTGAGCCATGTTTGAACTTTCTATCACTTTCGGTTCCGATAATTCTGTTGACCATATTTGTGATATTCAGGCGTCAAATGACATCTTGGAGCATGTTGGAGATAAAAAACAAAATGTGCCCAAAACGTGGTATTATGACGTTATACGCCGTTCTGAGCCATGTTTGAACTTTCTATCACTTTTGGTTCCGATAATTCTGTTGACCATATTTGTGATATTCAGGCGCCAAATGACATCTTGGAGCATGTTGGAGATAAAAAACCAAATGCTCCCAAAACGGGATATTATGACGTTATACGCCGTTTTGAGCCATGTTTGAACTTTCTATCACTTTTGGTTCCGATAATTCTGTTGACCATATTTGTGATATTCAGGCGCCAAATGACATCTTGGAGCATGTTGGAGATAAAAAACCAAATGCCCAGAAAACGGGATATTATGACGTTATACGCCGTTTTGAGCCATGTTTGAACTTTCTATCACTTTTGGTTCCGGTTATTCTGTTGACCATATTTGTGATATTCAGGCGTCAAATAACATCTTGGAGCATGTTGGAGATGAAAAACAAAATGTGCCCAAAACGTGATGTTATGACGTTATACGCCGTTCTGAGCCATGTTTGAACTTTCTATCACTTTCGGTTCCGATAATTCTGTTGACCATATTTGTGATATTCAGGCGTCAAATGACATCTTGGAGCATGTTGGAGATAAAAAACCAAATGCCCCCAAAACGGGATATTATGACGTTATACGCCGTTTTGAGCCATGTTTGAACTTTCTATCACTTTTGGTTCCGGTAATTCTGTTGACCATATTTGTCATATTCAGGCGTCAAATGACATCTTGGAGCATGTTGGAGATAAAAAACAAAATGTGTCCAAAACGTGATATTATGACGTTGTACGCCGTTCTGAGCCATGTTTGAACTTTCTATCACTTTCGGTTCCGATAATTCTGTTGACCATATTTGTGATATTCAGGCGTCAAATGACATCTTGGAGCATGTTGGAGATAAAAAACAAAATGTGCCCAAAACGTGGTATTATGACGTTATACGCCGTTCTGAGCCATGTTTGAACTTTCTATCACTTTCGGTTCCGATAATTCTGTTGACCGTATTTGTGATATTCAGGCGTCAAATGACATCTTGGAGCATGTTGGAGATAAAAAACCAAATGCTCCCAAAACGGGATATTATGACGTTATACGCCGTTTTGAGCCATGTTTGAACTTTCTATCACTTTTGGTTCCGATAATTCTGTTGACCATATTTGTGATATTCAGGCGCCAAATGACATCTTGGAGCATGTTGGAGATAAAAAACCAAATGAGCCCAAAACGGGATATTATGACGTTATACGCCGTTTTGAGCCATGTTTGAACTTTCTATCACTTTTGGTTCCGGTAATTCTGTTGACCATATTTGTGATATTCAGGCGTCAAATGACATCTTGGAGCATGTTGGAGATAAAGAACCAAATGCCCCCAAAACGTGTTATTATGACGTTATACGTCGTTCTGAGCCATGTTTGAACTTTCTATCACTTTCGGTTCCGATAATTCTGTTGACCATATTTGTGATATTCAGGCGTCAAATGACATCTTGGAGCATGTTGGAGATAAAAAACCAAATGCCCCCAAAACGGGATATTGTGACGTTATACGCCGTTTTGAGCCATGTTTGAACTTTCTATCACTTTTGGTTCCGATAATTCTGCTGACCATATTTGTGATATTCAGGCGCCAAATGACATCTTGGAGCATGTTGGAGATAAAAAACAAAATGTGCCCAAAACGTTATATTATGACGTTATACGCCGTTCTGAGCCATGTTTGAACTTTCTATCACTTTCGGTTCCGATAATTCTGTTGACCATATTTGTGATATTCAGGCGTCAAATGACATCTTGGAGCATGTTGGAGATAAAAAACAAAATGTGCCCAAAACGTGGTATTATGACGTTATACGCCGTTCTGAGCCATGTTTGAACTTTCTATCACTTTCGGTTCCGATAATTCTGTTGACCATATTTGTGATATTCAGGCGTCAAATGACATCTTGGAGCATGTTGGAGATAAAAAACCAAATGCTCCCAAAACGGGATATTATGTCGTTATACGCCGTTTTGAGCCATGTTTGAACTTTCTATCACTTTTGGTTCCGATAATTCTGTTGACCATATTTGTGATATTCAGGCGCCAAATGACATCTTGGAGCATGTTGGAGATAAAAAACCAAATGAGCCCAAAACGGGATATTATGACGTTATACGCCGTTTTGAGCCATGTTTGAACTTTCTATCACTTTTGGTTCCGGTAATTCTGTTGACCATATTTGTGATATTCAGGCGCCAAATGACATCTTGGAGCATGTTGGAGATAAAAAACCAAATGCCCAGAAAACGGGATATTATGACGTTATACGCCGTTTTGAGCCATGTTTGAACTTTCTATCACTTTTGGTTCCGGTTATTCTGTTGACCATATTTGTGATATTCAGGCGTCAAATAACATCTTGGAGCATGTTGGAGATGAAAAACAAAATGTGCCCAAAACGTGATGTTATGACGTTATACGCCGTTCTGAGCCATGTTTGAACTTTCTATCACTTTCGGTTCCGATAATTCTGTTGACCATATTTGTGATATTCAGGCGTCAAATGACATCTTGGAGCATGTTGGAGATAAAAAACCAAATGCCCCCAAAACGGGATATTATGACGTTATACGCCGTTTTGAGCCATGTTTGAACTTTCTATCACTTTTGGTTCCGGTAATTCTGTTGACCATAATTGTCATATTCAGGCGTCAAATGACATCTTGGAGCATGTTGGAGATAAAAAACAAAATGTGTCCAAAACGTGATATTATGACGTTGTACGCCGTTCTGAGCCATGTTTGAACTTTCTATCACTTTCGGTTCCGATAATTCTGTTGACCATATTTGTGATATTCAGGCGTCAAATGACATCTTGGAGCATGTTGGAGATAAAAAACAAAATGTGCCCAAAACGTGGTATTATGACGTTATACGCCGTTCTGAGCCATGTTTGAACTTTCTATCACTTTCGGTTCCGATAATTCTGTTGACCGTATTTGTGATATTCAGGCGTCAAATGACATCTTGGAGCATGTTGGAGATAAAAAACCAAATGCTCCCAAAACGGGATATTATGACGTTATACGCCGTTTTGAGCCATGTTTGAACTTTCTATCACTTTTGGTTCCGATAATTCTGTTGACCATATTTGTGATATTCAGGCGCCAAATGACATCTTGGAGCATGTTGGAGATAAAAAACCAAATGAGCCCAAAACGGGATATTATGACGTTATACGCCGTTTTGAGCCATGTTTGAACTTTCTATCACTTTTGGTTCCGGTAATTCTGTTGACCATATTTGTGATATTCAGGCGTCAAATGACATCTTGGAGCATGTTGGAGATAAAGAACCAAATGCCCCCAAAACGTGTTATTATGACGTTATACGTCGTTCTGAGCCATGTTTGAACTTTCTATCACTTTCGGTTCCGATAATTCTGTTGACCATATTTGTGATATTCAGGCGTCAAATGACATCTTGGAGCATGTTGGAGATAAAAAACCAAATGCCCCCAAAACGGGATATTGTGACGTTATACGCCGTTTTGAGCCATGTTTGAACTTTCTATCACTTTTGGTTCCGATAATTCTGCTGACCATATTTGTGATATTCAGGCGCCAAATGACATCTTGGAGCATGTTGGAGATAAAAAACAAAATGTGCCCAAAACGTTATATTATGACGTTATACGCCGTTCTGAGCCATGTTTGAACTTTCTATCACTTTCGGTTCCGATAATTCTGTTGACCATATTTGTGATATTCAGGCGTCAAATGACATCTTGGAGCATGTTGGAGATAAAAAACAAAATGTGCCCAAAACGTGGTATTATGACGTTATACGCCGTTCTGAGCCATGTTTGAACTTTCTATCACTTTCGGTTCCGATAATTCTGTTGACCATATTTGTGATATTCAGGCGTCAAATGACATCTTGGAGCATGTTGGAGATAAAAAACCAAATGCTCCCAAAACGGGATATTATGTCGTTATACGCCGTTTTGAGCCATGTTTGAACTTTCTATCACTTTTGGTTCCGATAATTCTGTTGACCATATTTGTGATATTCAGGCGCCAAATGACATCTTGGAGCATGTTGGAGATAAAAAACCAAATGAGCCCAAAACGGGATATTATGACGTTATACGCCGTTTTGAGCCATGTTTGAACTTTCTATCACTTTTGGTTCCGGTAATTCTGTTGACCATATTTGTGATATTCAGGCGTCAAATGACATCTTGGAGCATGTTGGAGATAAAGAACCAAATGCCCCCAAAACGTGTTATTATGACGTTATACGTCGTTCTGAGCCATGTTTGAACTTTCTATCACTTTCGGTTCCGATAATTCTGTTGACCATATTTGTGATATTCAGGCGTCAAATGACATCTTGGAGCATGTTGGAGATAAAAAACCAAATGCCCCCAAAACGGGATATTGTGACGTTATACGCCGTTTTGAGCCATGTTTGAACTTTCTATCACTTTTGGTCCCGATAATTCTGCTGACCATATTTGTGATATTCAGGCGCCAAATGACATCTTGGAGCATGTTGGAGATAAAAAACAAAATGTGCCCAAAACGTGATATTATGACGTTATACGCCGTTCTGAGCCATGTTTGAACTTTCTATCACTTTCGGTTCCGATAATTCTGTTGACCATATTTGTGATATTCAGGCGTCAAATGACATCTTGGAGCATGTTGGAGATAAAAAAAAATGCCCCCAAAACGGGATATTATGACGTTATACACCGTTTTGAGCCATGCTTGAACTTTTTATCACTTTCGGTTCCGATAATTCTGTTGACCATATTTGTGATATTCAGGCGCCAAATGACATCTTAGAGCATGTTGGAGATAAAAAACCAAATGCCCCCAAAACGGGATATTATTACGTTATACGCCGTTTGGAGCCATGTTTGAACTTTCTATCACTTTCGGTTCCGATAATTCTGTTGACCATATTTGTGATATTCAGGCGCCAAATGACATCTTGGAGCATGTTGGAGATAAAAAACAAAATGGGCCCAAAACGTGATATTATGACGTTATACGCCGTTTTGAGCCATGTTTGAACTTTCTATCACTTTCGGTTTCGATAATTCTGTTGACCATATTTGTGATATTCAGGCGCCAAATGACATCTTGGAGCATGTTGGAGATAAAAAACCAAATGCCCCCAAAACGGGATATTATGACGTTATACGCCGTTCTGAGCAATGTTTGAACTTTCTATCGCTTTCGGTTCCGATAATTCTGTTGACCATATTTGTGATATTCAGGCGTCAAATGACATCTTGGAGCATGTTGGTGATAAAAAAGAAAATGTGCCCAAAACGTGATATTATGACGTTATACGCCGTTCTGGGCCATGTTTGAACTTTTTATCGCTTTCGGTTCCGATAATTCTGTTGACCATATTTGTGATATTCAGGCGTCAAACTACATCTTGGAGCATGTTGGAGATAAAAAAACAAAATGGGCCCAAAACGTGACATTATGACGTTATACGCCGTTTTGAGCCATGTTTGAACTTTCTATCACTTTCGGTTCCGATAATTCTGTTGACCATATTTGTGATATTCAGGCTCCAAATGACATCTTGGAGCATGTTGGAGATAAAAAACAAAATGTGCCCAAAACGTGATATTATGACGTTATACGCCGTTTTGAGCGATGTTTGAACTTTCTATCACTTTTGGTTCCGATAATTCTGTTGACCATATTTGTGAAATTCAGGCGCCAAATGACATCTTGGAGCATGTTTTAGATAAAAAACCAAATGCGCCCAAAACGGGATATTATGACGTTATACGCCGTTTTGAGCCATGTTTGAACTTTCTATCACTTTTGGTTCCGGTAATTCTGTTGACCATATTTGTGATATTCAGACGTCAAATGACATCTTGGAGCATGTTGGTGATAAAAAAGAAAATGTGCCCAAAACGTGATATTATGACGTTATACGCCGTTCTGAGCCATGTTTGAACTTTCTATCGCTTTCGGTTCCGATAATTCTGTTGACCATATTTGTGATATTCAGGCGTCAAATTACATCTTGGAGCATGTTGGAGATAAAAAACAAAATGGGCCCAAAACGTGACATTATGATGTTATACGCCGTTTTGAGCCATGTTTGAACTTTCTATCACTTTTGGTTCCGATAATTCTGTTGACCATATTTGTGATATTCAGGCGCCAAATGACATCTTGGAGCATGTTTTAGATAAAAAACCAAATGCGCCCAAAACGGGATATTATGACGTTATACGCCGTTTTGAGCCATGTTTGAACTTTCTATCACTTTCGGTTCCGATAATTCTGTTGACCATATTTGTGATATTCAGGCTCCAAATGACATCTTGGAGCATGTTGGAGATAAAAAACAAAATGTGCCCAAAACGTGATATTATGACGTTATACGCCGTTTTGAGCGATGTTTGAACTTTGTATCACTTTTGGTTCCGATAATTCTGTTGACCATATTTGTGATATTCAGGCGCCAAATGACATCTTGGAGCATGTTTTAGATAAAAAACCAAATGCGCCCAAAACGGGATATTATGACGTTATACGCCGTTTTGAGCCATGTTTGAACTTTCTATCACTTTTGGTTCCGGTAATTCTGTTGACCATATTTGTGATATTCAGGCGTCAAATGACATCTTGGAGCATGTTGGAGATAAAAAACCAAATGCCCCCAAAACGGGATGTTATGACGTTATACGCCGTTTTGAGCCATGTTTGAACTTTCTATCACTTTCGGTTCCGATAATTCTGTTGACCATATTTGTGATATTCAGGCGCCAAATGACATCTTGGAGCCTGTTGGAGATAAAAAACAAAATCTGCAAAAAACGTGATATTATTAAGTTATACGCCGTTCTGAGCCATGTTTGAACTTTCTATCACTTTCGGTTCCGATAATTCTGTTGACCATATTTGTGATATTCAGGCGTCAAATGACATCTTGGAGCATGTTGGAGATAAAAAACAAAATGTGCCCAAAACGTGGTATTATGACGTTATACGCCGTTCTGAGCCATGTTTGAACTTTCTATCACTTTTGGTTCCGGTTATTCTGTTGACCATATTTGTGATATTCAGGCGTCAAATAACATCTTGGAGCATGTTGGAGATAAAAAACAAAATGTGCCCAAAACGTGATGTTATGACGTTATACGCCGTTCTGAGCCATGTTTGAACTTTCTATCACTTTCGGTTCCGATAATTCTGTTGACCATATTTGTGATATTCAGGCGTCAAATGACATCTTGGAGCATGTTGGAGATAAAAAACCAAATGCCCCCAAAACGGGATATTATGACGTTATACGCCGTTTTGAGCCATGTTTGAACTTTCTATCACTTTCGGTTCCGGTAATTCTGTTGACCATATTTGTCATATTCAGGCGTCAAATGACATCTTGGAGCATGTTGGAGATAAAAAACAAAATGTGTCCAAAACGTGATATTATGACGTTGTACGCCGTTCTGAGCCATGTTTGAACTTTCTATCACTTTCGGTTCCGATAATTCTGTTGACCATATTTGTGATATTCAGGCTCCAAATGACATCTTGGAGCATGTTGGAGATAAAAAACAAAATGTGCCCAAAACGTGATATTATGACGTTATACACCGTTTTGAGCCATGCTTGAACTTTTTATCACTTTCGGTTCCGATAATTCTGTTGACCATATTTGTGATATTCAGGCGCCAAATGACATCTTAGAGCATGTTGGAGATAAAAAACCAAATGCCCCCAAAACGGGATATTATTACGTTATACGCCGTTTGGAGCCATGTTTGAACTTTCTATCACTTTCGGTTCCGATAATTCTGTTGACCATATTTGTGATATTCAGGCGCCAAATGACATCTTGGAGCATGTTGGAGATAAAAAACAAAATGGGCCCAAAACGTGATATTATGACGTTATACGCCGTTTTGAGCCATGTTTGAACTTTCTATCACTTTCGGTTTCGATAATTCTGTTGACCATATTTGTGATATTCAGGCGCCAAATGACATCTTGGAGCATGTTGGAGATAAAAAACCAAATGCCCCCAAAACGGGATATTATGACGTTATACGCCGTTCTGAGCAATGTTTGAACTTTCTATCGCTTTCGGTTCCGATAATTCTGTTGACCATATTTGTGATATTCAGGCGTCAAATGACATCTTGGAGCATGTTGGTGATAAAAAAGAAAATGTGCCCAAAACGTGATATTATGACGTTATACGCCGTTCTGAGCCATGTTTGAACTTTCTATCGCTTTCGGTTCCGATAATTCTGTTGACCATATTTGTGATATTCAGGCGTCAAACTACATCTTGGAGCATGTTGGAGATAAAAAAACAAAATGGGCCCAAAACGTGACATTATGACGTTATACGCCGTTTTGAGCCATGTTTGAACTTTCTATCACTTTCGGTTCCGATAATTCTGTTGACCATATTTGTGATATTCAGGCTCCAAATGACATCTTGGAGCATGTTGGAGATAAAAAACAAAATGTGCCCAAAACGTGATATTATGACGTTATACGCCGTTTTGAGCGATGTTTGAACTTTCTATCACTTTTGGTTCCGATAATTCTGTTGACCATATTTGTGATATTCAGGCGCCAAATGACATCTTGGAGCATGTTTTAGATAAAAAACCAAATGCGCCCAAAACGGGATATTATGACGTTATACGCCGTTTTGAGCCATGTTTGAACTTTCTATCACTTTTGGTTCCGGTAATTCTGTTGACCATATTTGTGATATTCAGACGTCAAATGACATCTTGGAGCATGTTGGTGATAAAAAAGAAAATGTGCCCAAAACGTGATATTATGACGTTATACGCCGTTCTGAGCCATGTTTGAACTTTCTATCGCTTTCGGTTCCGATAATTCTGTTGACCATATTTGTGATATTCAGGCGTCAAATTACATCTTGGAGCATGTTGGAGATAAAAAACAAAATGGGCCCAAAACGTGACATTATGATGTTATACGCCGTTTTGAGCCATGTTTGAACTTTCTATCACTTTTGGTTCCGATAATTCTGTTGACCATATTTGTGATATTCAGGCGCCAAATGACATCTTGGAGCATGTTTTAGATAAAAAACCAAATGCGCCCAAAACGGGATATTATGACGTTATACGCCGTTTTGAGCCATGTTTGAACTTTCTATCACTTTCGGTTCCGATAATTCTGTTGACCATATTTGTGATATTCAGGCTCCAAATGACATCTTGGAGCATGTTGGAGATAAAAAAAAAAATGTGCCCAAAACGTGATATTATGACGTTATACGCCGTTTTGAGCGATGTTTGAACTTTGTATCACTTTTGGTTCCGATAATTCTGTTGACCATATTTGTGATATTCAGGCGCCAAATGACATCTTGGAGCATGTTTTAGATAAAAAACCAAATGCGCCCAAAACGGGATATTATGACGTTATACGCCGTTTTGAGCCATGTTTGAACATTCTATCACTTTTGGTTCCGGTAATTCTGTTGACCATATTTGTGATATTCAGGCGTCAAATGACATCTTGGAGCATGTTGGAGATAAAAAACCAAATGCCCCCAAAACGGGATATTATGACGTTATACGCCGTTTTGAGCCATGTTTGAACTTTCTATCACTTTCGGTTCCGATAATTCTGTTGACCATATTTGTGATATTCAGGCGCCAAATGACATCTTGGAGCCTGTTGGAGATAAAAAACAAAATCTGCAAAAAACGTGATATTATTAAGTTATACGCCGTTCTGAGCCATGTTTGAACTTTCTATCACTTTCGGTTCCGATAATTCTGTTGACCATATTTGTGATATTCAGGCGTCAAATGACATCTTGGAGCATGTTGGAGATAAAAAACAAAATGTGCCCAAAACGTGGTATTATGACGTTATACGCCGTTCTGAGCCATGTTTGAACTTTCTATCACTTTTGGTTCCGGTTATTCTGTTGACCATATTTGTGATATTCAGGCGTCAAATAACATCTTGGAGCATGTTGGAGATAAAAAACAAAATGTGCCCAAAACGTGATGTTATGACGTTATACGCC
Source organism: Onthophagus taurus (assembly GCF_036711975.1). Classification (NCBI taxonomy): domain Eukaryota; kingdom Metazoa; phylum Arthropoda; class Insecta; order Coleoptera; family Scarabaeidae; genus Onthophagus; species Onthophagus taurus. The sequence continues at coordinate 21,221,088 of NC_091966.1, forward strand.
GTTCTGAGCCATGTTTGAACTTTCTATCACTTTCGGTTCCGATAATTCTGTTGACCATATTTGTGATATTCAGGCGTCAAATGACATCTTGGAGCATGTTGGAGATAAAAAACCAAATGCCCCCAAAACGGGATATTATGACGTTATACGCCGTTTTGAGCCATGTTTGAACTTTCTATCACTTTCGGTTCCGGTAATTCTGTTGACCATATTTGTCATATTCAGGCGTCAAATGACATCTTGGAGCATGTTGGAGATAAAAAACAAAATGTGTCCAAAACGTGATATTATGACGTTGTACGCCGTTCTGAGCCATGTTTGAACTTTCTATCACTTTCGGTTCCGATAATTCTGTTGACCATATTTGTGATATTCAGGCGCCAAATGACATCTTGGAGCATGTTGGAGATAAAAAACCAAATGCCCCCAAAACGGGATATTATGACGTTATACGCCGTTCTGAGCCATGTTTGAACTTTCTATCGCTTTCGGTTCCGATAATTCTGTTGACCATATTTGTGATATTCAGGCGTCAAATGACATCTTGGAGCATGTTGGTGATAAAAAAGAAAATGTGCCCAAAACGTGATATTATGACGTTATACGCCGTTTTGAGCCATGTTTGAACTTTCTATCGCTTTCGGTTCCGATAATTCTGTTGACCATATTTGTGATATTCAGGCGTCAAATTACATCTTGGAGCATGTTGGAGATAAAAAACAAAATGGGCCCAAAACGTGACATTATGACGTTATACGCCGTTTTGAGCCATGTTTGAACTTTCTATCATTTTTGGTTCCGATAATTCTGTTGACCATATTTGTGATATTCAGGCGCCAAATGACATCTTGGAGCATGTTTTAGATAAAAAACCAAATGCGCCCAAAACGGGATATTATGACGTTATACGCCGTTTTGAGCCATGTTTGAACTTTCTACCACTTTCGGTTCCGATAATTCTGTTGACCATATTTGTGATATTCAGGCTCCAAATGACATCTTGGAGCATGTTGGAGATAAAAAACAAAATGTGCCCAAAACGTGATATTATGACGTTATACGCCGTTTTGAGCGATGTTTGAACTTTCTATCACTTTTGGTTCCGATAATTCTGTTGACCATATTTGTGATATTCAGGCGCCAAATGACATCTTGGAGCATGTTTTAGATAAAAAACCAAATGCGCCCAAAACGGGATATTATGACGTTATACGCCGTTTTGAGCCATGTTTGAACTTTCTATCACTTTTGGTTCCGGTAATTCTGTTGACCATATTTGTGATATTCAGGCGTCAAATGACATCTTGGAGCATGTTGGAGATAAAAAACCAAATGCCCCCAAAACGGGATATTATGACGTTATACGCCGTTTTGAGCCATGTTTGAACTTTCTATCACTTTCGGTTCCGATAATTCTGTTGACCATATTTGTGATATTCAGGCGCCAAATGACATCTTGGAGCTTGTTGGAGATAAAAAACAAAATCTGCAAAAAACGTGATATTATTAAGTTATACGCCGTTCTGAGCCATGTTTGAACTTTCTATCACTTTCGGTTCCGATAATTCTGTTGACCATATTTGTGATATTCAGGCGTCAAATGACATCTTGGAGCATGTTGGAGATAAAAAACAAAATGTGCCCAAAACGTGGTATTATGACGTTATACGCCGTTCTGAGCCATGTTTGAACTTTCTATCACTTTCGGTTCCGATAATTCTGTTGACCATATTTGTGATATTCAGGCGTCAAATGACATCTTGGAGCATGTTGGAAATAAAAAACCAAATGCCCCCAAAACGGGATATTATGACGTTATACGCCGTTTTGAGCCATGTTTGAACTTTCTATCACTTTTGGTTCCGATAATTCTGTTGACCATATTTGTGATATTCAGGCGCCAAATGACATCTTGGAGCATGTTGGAGATAAAAAACCAAATGTCCCCAAAACGGGATATTATGACGTTATACGCCGTTTTGAGCCATGTTTGAACTTTCTATCACTTTTGGTTCCGGTAATTCTGTTGACCATATTTGTGATATTCAGGCGTCAAATGACATCTTGGAGCATGTTGGAGATAAAAAACCAAATGCCCAGAAAACGGGATATTATGACGTTATACGCCGTTTTGAGCCATGTTTGAACTTTCTATCACTTTTGGTTCCGGTTATTCTGTTGACCATATTTGTGATATTCAGGCGTCAAATAACATCTTGGAGCATGTTGGAGATAAAAAACAAAATGTGCCCAAAACGTGATGTTATGACGTTATACGCCGTTCTGAGCCATGTTTGAACTTTCTATCACTTTCGGTTCCGATAATTCTGTTGACCATATTTGTGATATTCAGGCGCCAAATGAAATCTTGGAGCATGTTGGAGATAAAAAACAAAATGTGCCCAAAACGTGATATTATGAAGTTATACGCCGTTCTGAGCCATGTTTGAACTTTCTATCACTTTCGGTTCCGATAATTCTGTTGACCATATTTGTGATATTCAGGCATCAAATGACATCTTGGAGCATGTTGGAAATAAAAAACAAAATGCGCCCAAAACGTGATATTATGACGTTATACGCCGTTCTGAGCCATGTTTGAACTTTCTATCACTTTCGGTTCCGATAATTCTGTTGACCATATTTGTGATATTCAGGCGCCAAATGACATCTTGGAGCATGTTGGAGATAAAAAACCAAATGCCCCCAAAACGTGATATTATGACGTTATACGCCGTTTTGAGCCATGTTTGAACTTTCTATCACTTTTGGTTCCGATAATTCTGTTGACTATATTGGTGATATTCAGGCGCCAAATGACATCTTGGAGCATGTTGGAGATAAAAAACCAAATGCCCCCAAAACGGGATATTATGACGTTATACGCCGTTCTGAGCCATGTTTGAACTTTCTATCACTTTCGGTTCCGATAATTCTGTTGACCATATTTGTGATATTCAGGCGTCAAATGACATCTTGGAGCATGTTGGAGATAAAAAACCAAATGTCCCCAAAACGGGATATTATGACGTTATACGCCGTTTTGAGCCATGTTTGAACTTTCTATCACTTTCGGTTCCGGTAATTCTGTTGACCATATTTGTGATATTCAGGCGTCAAATGACATCTTGGAGCATGTTGGAGATAAAAAACCAAATGTCCCCAAAACGGGATATTATGACGTTATACGCCGTTCTGAGCCATGTTTGAACTTTCTATCACTTTTGGTTCCGGTAATTCTGTTGACCATATTTGTGATATTCAGGCGTCAAATGACATCTTGGAGCATGTTGGAGATTAAAAACAAAATGGGCCCAAAACGTGATATTATGACGTTATACGCCGTTCTGAGCCATGTTTGAACTTTCTATCACTTTTGGTTCCGGTAATTCTGTTGACCATATTTGTGATATTCAGGCGTCAAATGACATCTTGGAGCATGTTGGAGATAAAGAACCAAATGCCCCCAAAACGTGTTATTATGACGTTATACGTCGTTCTGAGCCATGTTTGAACTTTCTATCACTTTCGGTTCCGATAATTCTGTTGACCATATTTGTGATATTCAGGCGTCAAATGACATCTTGGAGCATGTTGGAGATAAAAAACCAAATGCCCCCAAAACGGGATATTGTGACGTTATACGCCGTTTTGAGCCATGTTTGAACTTTCTATCACTTTCGGTTCCGATAATTCTGTTGACCATATTTGTGATATTCAGGCGCCAAATGAAATCTTGGAGCATGTTGGAGATAAAAAACAAAATGTGCCCAAAACGTGATATTATGAAGTTATACGCCGTTCTGAGCCATGTTTGAACTTTCTATCACTTTCGGTTCCGATAATTCTGTTGACCATATTTGTGATATTCAGGCATCAAATGACATCTTGGAGCATGTTGGAAATAAAAAACAAAATGCGCCCAAAACGTGATATTATGACGTTATACGCCGTTCTGAGCCATGTTTGAACTTTCTATCACTTTCGGTTCCGATAATTCTGTTGACCATATTTGTGATATTCAGGCGCCAAATGACATCTTGGAGCATGTTGGAGATAAAAAACCAAATGCCCCCAAAACGGGATATTATGACGTTATACGCTGTTCTGAGCCATGTTTGAACTTTCTATCACTTTTGGTTCCGGTAATTCTGTTGACCATATTTGTGATATTCAGGCGTCAAATGACATCTTGGAGCATGTTGGAGATAAAAAACAAAATGCGCCCAAAACGTGATATTATGACGTTATACGCCGTTTTGAGCCATGTTTGAACTTTCTATCACTTTTGGTTCCGATAATTCTGTTGACTATATTGGTGATATTCAGGCGCCAAATGACATCTTGGAGCATGTTGGAGATAAAAAACCAAATGCCCCCAAAACGGGATATTATGACGTTATACGCCGTTCTGAGCCATGTTTGAACTTTCTATCACTTTCGGTTCCGATAATTCTGTTGACCATATTTGTGATATTCAGGCGTCAAATGACATCTTGGAGCATGTTGGAGATAAAAAACCAAATGTCCCCAAAACGGGATATTATGACGTTATACGCCGTTTTGAGCCATGTTTGAACTTTCTATCACTTTCGGTTCTGGTAATTCTGTTGACCATATTTGTGATATTCAGGCGTCAAATGACATCTTGGAGCATGTTGGAGATAAAAAACCAAATGTCCCCAAAACGGGATATTATGACGTTATACGCCGTTCTGAGCCATGTTTGAACTTTCTATCACTTTTGGTTCCGGTAATTCTGTTGACCATATTTGTGATATTCAGGCGTCAAATGACATCTTGGAGCATGTTGGAGATTAAAAACAAAATGGGCCCAAAACGTGATATTATGACGTTATACGCCGTTCTGAGCCATGTTTGAACTTTCTATCACTTTCGGTTCCGGTAATTCTGTTGACCATATTTGTGATATTCAGGCGTCAAATGACATCTTGGAGCATGTTGGAGATAAGAAACAAAATGTGCCCAAAACGTGATATTATGACGTTATACGCCGTTTTGAGCCATGTTTGAACTTTCTATCACTTTTGGTTCCGATAATTCTGTTCACCATATTTGTGATATTCAGGCGCCAAATGACATCTTGGAGCATGTTGGAGATAATAAACCAAATGCCCCCAAAACGGGATATTATGACGTTATACGCCGTTTTGAGCCATGATTGAACTTTCTATCACTTTTGGTTCCGGTAATTCTGTTGACCATATTTGTGATATTCAGGCGCCAAATGACATCTTGGAGCATGTTGGAGATAAGAAACAAAATGTGCCCAAAACGTGATATTATGACGTTATACGCCGTTTTGAGCCATGTTTGAACTTTCTATCACTTTTGGTTCCGATAATTCTGTTCACCATATTTGTGATATTCAGGCGCCAAATGACATCTTGGAGCATGTTGGAGATAAAAAACCAAATGCCCCCAAAACGGGATATTATGACGTTATACGCCGTTTTGTGCCATGTTTGAACTTTCTATCACTTTCGGTTCCGATAATTCTGCTGACCATATTTGTGATATTCAGGCGCCAAATGACATCTTGGAGCATGTTGGAGATAAAAAACAAAATGGGCCCAAAACGTGATATTATGACGTTATACGCCGTTCTGAGCCATGTTTGAACTTTCTATCACTTTGGGTTCCGATAATTCTGCTGACCATATTTGTGATATTCAGGCGCCAAATGACATCTTGGAGCATGTTGGATATAAAATACCAAATGCCCCCAAAACGGGATATTATGACGTTATACGCCGTTTTGAGCCATGTTTGAACTTTCTATCACTTTTGGTTCCGATAATTCTGTTGACCATATTTGTGATATTCAGGCGCCAAATGACATCTTGGAGCATGTTGGAGCTAAAAAACAATATGTGCCCAAAACGTGATATTATGACGTTATACGCCCTTCTGGGCCATGTTTGAACTTTCTATCACTTTCGGTTCCGATAATTCTGTTGACCATATTTGTGATATTCAGGCGCCAAATGACATCTTGGAGCATGTTGGAGCTAAAAAACAATATGTGCCCAAAACGTGATATTATGACGTTATACGCCCTTCTGAGCCATGTTTGAACTTTCTATCACTTTCGGTTCCGATAATTCTGTTGACCATATTTGTGATATTCGGGCGTCAAATGACATCTTGGAGCATGTTGCAGATAAAAAACAATATGTGCCCAAAACGTGATATTATGACGTTATACGCCGTTTTGAGCCATGTTTGAACTTTTTATCACTTTTGGTTCCGGTAATTCTGTTGACCATATTTGTGATATTCAGTCGTCAAATGACATCTTGGAGCATGTTGGATATAAGAAACAAAATGTGCCCAAAACCTGATATTATGACGTTATACGCCGTTTTGAGCCATGTTTGAACTTTCTATCACTTTCGGTTCCGATAATTCTGTTGACCATATTTGTCATATTCAGGCGCCAAATGACATCTTGGAGCATGTTGGAAATAAAAAACCAAATGCCCCCAAAACGGAATATTATGACGTTATACGCCGTTCTGAGCCATGTTTGAACTTTCTATCACTTTTGGTTCCGGTAATTCTGTTGACCATATTTGTGATATTCAGGCGCCAAATGACATCTTGGAGCATGTTGGAGATAAGAAACAAAATGTGCCCAAAACGTGATATTATGACGTTATACGCCGTTTTGCGCCATGTTTGAACTTTCTATCACTTTTGGTTCCGATAATTCTGTTGACCATATTTGTGATATTCAGGCGCCAAATGACATCTTGGAGCATGTTGGAGATAAAAAACCAAATGCCCCCAAAACGGGATATTATGACGTTATACGCCGTTTTGAGCCATGTTTGAACTTTCTATCACTTTTGGTTCCGGTAATTCTGTTGACCATATTTGTGATATTCAGGCGCCAAATGACATCTTGGAGCATGTTGGAGATAAAAAACAAAATGGGCCCAAAACGTGATATTATGACGTTATACGCCGTTCTGAGCCATGTTTGAACTTTCTATCACTTTGGGTTCCGATAATTCTGCTGACCATATTTGTGATATTCAGGCGCCAAATGACATCTTGGAGCATGTTGGAGATAAAATACCAAATGCCCCCAAAACGGGATATTATGACGTTATACGCCGTTTTGAGCCATGTTTGAACTTTCTATCACTTTTGGTTCCGATAATTCTGTTGACCATATTTGTGATATTCAGGCGCCAAATGACATCTTGGAGCATGTTGGAGCTAAAAAACAATATGTGCCCAAAACGTGATATTATGACGTTATACGCCCTTCTGGACCATGTTTGAACTTTCTATCACTTTCGGTTCCGATAATTCTGTTGACCATATTTGTGATATTCAGGCGCCAAATGACATCTTGGAGCATGTTGCAGATAAAAAACAATATGTGCCCAAAACGTGATATTATGACGTTATACGCCGTTTTGAGCCATGTTTGAACTTTTTATCACTTTTGGTTCCGGTAATTCTGTTGACCATATTTGTGATATTCGGGCGTCAAATGACATCTTGGAGCATGTTGGATATAAGAAACAAAATGTGCCCAAAACCTGATATTATGACGTTATACGCCGTTTTGAGCCATGTTTGAACTTTCTATCACTTTCGGTTCCGATAATTCTGTTGACCATATTTGTGATATTCAGGCGCCAAATGACATCTTGGAGCATGTTGGAAATAAAAAACCAAATGCCCCCAAAACGGAATATTATGACGTTATACGCCGTTCTGAGCCATGTTTGAACTTTCTATCACTTTTGGTTCCGGTAATTCTGTTGACCATATTTGTGATATTCAGGCGCCAAATGACATCTTGGAGCATGTTGGATATAAGAAACAAAATGTGCCCAAAACCTGATATTATGACGTTATACGCCGTTTTGAGCCATGTTTGAACTTTCTATCACTTTCGGTTCCGATAATTCTGTTGACCATATTTGTGATATTCAGGCGCCAAATGACATCTTGGAGCATGTTGGAAATAAAAAACCAAATGCCCCCAAAACGGAATATTATGACGTTATACGCCGTTCTGAGCCATGTTTGAACTTTCTATCACTTTTGGTTCCGGTAATTCTGTTGACCATATTTGTGATATTCAGGCGCCAAATGACATCTTGGAGCATGTTGGAGATAAGAAACAAAATGTGCCCAAAACGTGATATTATGACGTTATACGCCGTTTTGCGCCATGTTTGAACTTTCTATCACTTTTGGTTCCGATAATTCTGTTGACCATATTTGTGATATTCAGGCGCCAAATGACATCTTGGAGCATGTTGGAGATAAAAAACCAAATGCCCCCAAAACGGGATATTATGACGTTATACGCCGTTTTGAGCCATGTTTGAACTTTCTATCACTTTTGGTTCCGGTAATTCTGTTGACCATATTTGTGATATTCAGGCGCCAAATGACATCTTGGAGCATGTTGGAGATAAAAAACAAAATGGGCCCAAAACGTGATATTATGACGTTATACGCCGTTTTGAGCCATGTTTGAACTTTCTATCACTTTCGGTTCTGATAATTCTGTTGACCATATTTGTGATATTCAGGCGCCAAATGACATCTTGGAGCATGTTGGAGATAAAAAACAAAATGGGCCCAAAACGTGATATTATGACGTTATACGCCGTTCTGAGCCATGTTTGAACTTTCTATCACTTTTGGTTCCGATAATTCTGTTGACCATATTTGTGATATTCAGGCGCCAAATGACATCTTGGAGCATGTTGGAGATAAAAAACAAAATGGGCCCAAAACGTGATATTATGACGTTATACGCCGTTCTGAGCCATGTTTGAACTTTCTATCACTTTGGGTTCCGATAATTCTGCTGACCATATTTGTGATATTCAGGCGCCAAATGACATCTTGGAGCATGTTGGAGATAAAAAACCAAATGCCCCCAAAACGGGATATTATGACGTTATACACCGTTCTGAGCCATGTTTGAACTTTCTATCACTTTCGGTTCCGATAATTCTGTTGACCATATTTGTGATATTCAGGCGCCAAATGACATCTTGGAGCATGTTGGAAATAAAAAACCAAATGCCCCCAAAACGGGATATTATGACGTTATACGCCGTTCTGAGCCATGTTTGAACTTTCTATCACTTTTGGTTCCGGTAATTCTGTTGACCATATTCGTGATATTCAGGCGCCAAATGACATCTTGGAGCATGTTGGAGATAAGAAACAAAATGTGCCCAAAACGTGATATTATGACGTTATACGCCGTTCTGAGCCATGTTTGAACTTTCTATCACTTTTGGTTCCGATAATTCTGTTGACCATATTTGTGATATTCAGGCGCCAAATGACATCTTGGAGCATGTTGGAGATAAAAAACAAAATGGGCCCAAAACGTGATATTATGACGTTATACGCCGTTCTGAGCCATGTTTGAACTTTCTATCACTTTGGGTTCCGATAATTCTGCTGACCATATTTGTGATATTCAGGCGCCAAATGACATCTTGGAGCATGTTGGCGATAAAAAACCAAATGCCCCCAAAACGGGATATTATGACGTTATACGCCGTTCTGAGCCATGTTTGAACTTTCTATCACTTTCGGTTCCGATAATTCTGTTGACCACATTTGTGATATTCAGGCGCCAAATGACATCTTGGAGCATGTTGGAAATAAAAAACCAAATGCCCCCAAAACGGGATATTATGACGTTATACGCCGTTCTGAGCCATGTTTGAACTTTCTACCACTTTTGGTTCCGGTAATTCTGTTGACCATATTTGTGATATTCAGGCGCCAAATGACATCTTGGAGCATGTTGGAGATAAGAAACAAAATGTGCCCAAAACGTGATATTATGACGTTATACGCCGTTTTGCGCCATGTTTGAACTTTCTATCACTTTTGGTTCCGATAATTCTGTTGACCATATTTGTGATATTCAGGCGCCAAATGACATCTTGGAGCATGTTGGAGATAAGAAACAAAATGTGCCCAAAACGTGATATTATGACGTTATACGCCGTTTTGCGCCATGTTTGAACTTTCTATCACTTTCGGTTCCGATAATTCTGTTGACCATATTTGTGATATTCAGGCGCCAAATGACATCTTGGAGCATGTTGGAAATAAAAAACCAAATGCCCCCAAAACGGAATATTATGACGTTATACGCCGTTCTGAGCCATGTTTGAACTTTCTATCACTTTTGGTTCCGGTAATTCTGTTGACCATATTTGTGATATTCAGGCGCCAAATGACATCTTGGAGCATGTTGGAGATAAGAAACAAAATGTGCCCAAAACGTGATATTATGACGTTATACGCCGTTTTGCGCCATGTTTGAACTTTCTATCACTTTTGGTTCCGATAATTCTGTTGACCATATTTGTGATATTCAGGCGCCAAATGACATCTTGGAGCATGTTGGAGATAAAAAACCAAATGCCCCCAAAACGGGATATTATGACGTTATACGCCGTTTTGAGCCATGTTTGAACTTTCTATCACTTTTGGTTCCGGTAATTCTGTTGACCATATTTGTGATATTCAGGCGCCAAATGACATCTTGGAGCATGTTGGAGATAAAAAACAAAATGGGCCCAAAACGTGATATTATGACGTTATACGCCGTTTTGAGCCATGTTTGAACTTTCTATCACTTTCGGTTCTGATAATTCTGTTGACCATATTTGTGATATTCAGGCGCCAAATGACATCTTGGAGCATGTTGGAGATAAAAAACAAAATGGGCCCAAAACGTGATATTATGACGTTATACGCCGTTCTGAGCCATGTTTGAACTTTCTATCACTTTTGGTTCCGATAATTCTGTTGACCATATTTGTGATATTCAGGCGCCAAATGACATCTTGGAGCATGTTGGAGATAAAAAACAAAATGGGCCCAAAACGTGATATTATGACGTTATACGCCGTTCTGAGCCATGTTTGAACTTTCTATCACTTTGGGTTCCGATAATTCTGCTGACCATATTTGTGATATTCAGGCGCCAAATGACATCTTGGAGCATGTTGGAGATAAAAAACCAAATGCCCCCAAACGGGATATTATGACGTTATACACCGTTCTGAGCCATGTTTGAACTTTCTATCACTTTCGGTTCCGATAATTCTGTTGACCATATTTGTGATATTCAGGCGCCAAATGACATCTTGGAGCATGTTGGAAATAAAAAACCAAATGCCCCCAAAACGGGATATTATGACGTTATACGCCGTTCTGAGCCATGTTTGAACTTTCTATCACTTTTGGTTGAGGTAATTCTGTTGACCATATTTGTGATATTCAGGCGCCAAATGACATCTTGGAGCATGTTGGAGATAAGAAACAAAATGTGCCCAAAACGTGATATTATGACGTTATACGCCGTTCTGAGCCATGTTTGAACTTTCTATCACTTTTGGTTCCGATAATTCTGTTGACCATATTTGTGATATTCAGGCGCCAAATGACATCTTGGAGCATGTTGGAGATAAAAAACAAAATGGGCCCAAAACGTGATATTATGACGTTATACGCCGTTCTGAGCCATGTTTGAACTTTCTATCACTTTGGGTTCCGATAATTCTGCTGACCATATTTGTGATATTCAGGCGCCAAATGACATCTTGGAGCATGTTGGCGATAAAAAACCAAATGCCCCCAAAACGGGATATTATGACGTTATACGCCGTTCTGAGCCATGTTTGAACTTTCTATCACTTTCGGTTCCGATAATTCTGTTGACCACATTTGTGATATTCAGGCGCCAAATGACATCTTGGAGCATGTTGGAAATAAAAAACCAAATGCCCCCAAAACGGGATATTATGACGTTATACGCCGTTCTGAGCCATGTTTGAACTTTCTATCACTTTTGGTTCCGGTAATTCTGTTGACCATATTTGTGATATTCAGGCGCCAAATGACATCTTGGAGCATGTTGGAGATAAGAAACAAAATGTGCCCAAAACGTGATATTATGACGTTATACGCCGTTTTGCGCCATGTTTGAACTTTCTATCACTTTTGGTTCCGATAATTCTGTTGACCATATTTGTGATATTCAGGCGCCAAATGACATCTTGGAGCATGTTGGAGATAAAAAACCAAATGCCCCCAAAACGGGATATTATGACGTTATACGCCGTTTTGAGCCATGTTTGAACTTTCTATCACTTTTGGTTCCGGTAATTCTGTTGACCATATTTGTGATATTCAGGCGCCAAATGACATCTTGGAGCATGTTGGAGATAAAAAACAAAATGGGCCCAAAACGTGATATTATGACGTTATACGCCGTTTTGAGCCATGTTTGAACTTTCTATCACTTTTGGTTCCGGTAAATTCTGTTGACCATTTTTGTGATATTCAGGCGTCAAATGACATCTTGGAGCATGTTGGAGATAAAAAACAAAATGTGCCCAAAATGTGATATTATGACGTTATACGCCGTTTTGAGCCATGTTTGAACTTTCTATCACTTTTGGTTCCGGTAATTCTGTTGACCATATTTGTGATATTCAGGCGCCAAATGACATCTTGGAGCATGTTGGAGCTAAAAAGCAAAATGTGCCCAAAACGTGATATAATGACGTTATACGCCGTTCTGAGCCATGTTTGAACTTTCTATCACTTTTGGTTCCGATAATTCTGTTGACCATATTTGTGATATTCAGGCGCCAAATGACATCTTGGAGCATGTTGGAGATAAAAAACCAAATGCCCACAAAACGGGATATTATGACGTTATACGCCGTTCTGAGCCATGTTTGAACTTTCTATCACTTTTGGTTCCGGTAATTCTGTTGACCATATTTGTGATATTCAGGCGTCAAATGACATCTTGGAGCATGTTGGAGATAAAAAACAAAATGTGCCCAAAACGTGATATTATGACGTTATACGCCGTTTTGAGCCATGTTTGAACTTTCTATCACTTTTGGTTCCGATAATTCTGTTGACCATATTTGTGATATTCAGGCGCCAAATGACATCTTGGAGCATGTTGGAGATAAAAAACAAAATGGGCCCAAAACGTGATATTATGACGTTATACGCCGTTTTGAGCCATGTTTGAACTTTCTATCACGTTCGGTTCCGATAATTCTGTTGACCATATTTGTGATATTCAGGCGCCAAATGACATCTTGGAGCATGTTGGAGATAAAAAACAAAATGGGCCCAAAACGTGATATTATGACGTTATACGCCGTTCTGAGCCATGTTTGAACTTTCTATCACTTTCGGTTCCGATAATTCTGTTGACCATATTTGTGATATTCAGGCGCCAAATGACATCTTGGAGCATGTTGGAGATAAAAAACAAAATGTGCCCAAAACGTGATATTATGACGTTATACGCCGTTCTGAGCCATGTTTGAACTTTCTATCACTTTCGGTTCCGATAATTCTGTTGACCATATTTGTGATATTCAGGCGCCAAATGACATCTTGGAGCATGTTGGAGATAAAAAACAAAATGTGCCCAAAACGTGATATTATCACGTTATACGCCGTTCTGAGCCATGTTTGAACTTTCTATCACTTTCCGTTCCGATAATTCTGTTGACCATATTTGTGATATTCAGGCGCCAAATGACATCTTGGAGCATGTTGGAGATAAAAAACCAAATGCCCCCAAAACGGGATATTATGACGTTATACGCCGTTTTGTGCCATGTTTGAACTTTCTATCACTTTCGGTTCCGATAATTCTGTTGACCATATTTGTGATATTCAGGCGCCAAATGACATCTTGGAGCATGTTGGAGATAAAAAACAAAATGGGCCCAAAACGTGATATTATGACGTTATACGCCGTTTTGAGCCATGTTTGAACTTTCTATCACTTTCGGTTTCGATAATTCTGTTGACCATATTTGTGATATTCAGGCGCCAAATGACATCTTGGAGCATGTTGGAGATAAAAAACAAAATGGGCTCAAAACGTGATATTATGACGTTATACGCCGTTCTGAGCCATGTTTGAACTTTCCATCACTTTCGGTTCCGATAATTCTGTTGACCATATTTGTGATATTCAGGCGCCAAATGACATCTTGGAGCATGTTGGAGATAAAAAACAAGATGTGCCCAAAACGTGATATTATGACGTTATACGCCGTTCTGAGCCATGTTTGAACTTTCTATCACTTTCGGTTCCGATAATTCTGTTGACCATATTTGTGATATTCAGGCGCCAAATGACATCTTGGAGCATGTTGGAGATAAAAAACAAAATGTGCCCAAAACGTGATATTATGACGTTATACGCCGTTCTGAGCCATGTTTGAACTTTCTATCACTTTCGGTTCCGATAATTCTGTTGACCATATTTGTGATATTCAGGCGCCAAATGACATCTTGGAGCATGTTGGAGATAAAAAACAAAATGTGCCCAAAACGTGATATTATCACGTTATACGGCGTTCTGAGCCATGTTTGAACTTTCTATCACTTTCCGTTCCGATAATTCTGTTGACCATATTTGTGATATTCAGGCGCCAAATGACATCTTGGAGCATGTTGGAGATAAAAAACCACATGCCCCCAAAACGGGATATTATGACGTTATACGCCGTTTTGTGCCATGTTTGAACTTTCTATCACTTTCGGTTCCGATAATTCTGTTGACCATATTTGTGATATTCAGGCGTCAAATGACATCTTGGAGCATGTTGGAGATAAAAAACAATATGTGCCCAAAACGTGATATTATGACGTTATACGCCGTTTTGAGCCATGTTTGAACTTTCTATCACTCTTGGTTCCGATAATTCTGTTGACCATATTTGTGATATTCAGGCGCCAAATGACATCTTGGAGCATGTTGGAGCTAAAAAACAATATGTGCCCAAAACGTGATATTATGACGTTATACGCCCTTCTGAGCCATGTTTGAACTTTTTATCACTTTTGGTTCCGGTAATTCTGTTGACCATATTTGTGATATTCAGGCGTCAAATGACATCTTGGAGCATGTAGGATATAAGAAACAAAATGTGCCCAAAACGTGATATTATGACGTTATACGCCGTTTTGAGCCATGTTTGAACTTTCTATCACTTTTGGTTCCGATAATTCTGTTGACCATATTTGTGATATTCAGGCTCCAAATGACATCTTGGAGCATGTTGGAGATAAAAAACAAAATGTGCCCAAAACGTGATATTATGACGTTATACGCCGTTCTGAGCCATGTTTGAACTTTCTATCACTTTCGGTTCCGATAATTCTGTTGACCATATTTGTGATATTCAGGCGCCAAATGACATCTTGGAGATAAAAAACAAAATGTGCCCAAAACGTGATATTATGACGTTATACGCTGTTTTGAGCCATGTTTGAACTTTCTATCACTTTTGGTTCCGATAATTCTGTTGACCATATTTGTGATATTCAGGCGCCAAATGACATCTTGGAGCATGTTGGAGATAAAAAACCAAATGCCCCCAAAACGGGATATTATGACGTTATACGCCGTTTTGTGCCACGTTTGAACTTTCTATCACTTTCGGTTCCGATAATTCTGTTGACCATATTTGTGATATTCAGGCGCCAAATGACATCTTGGAGCATGTTGGAGATAAAAAACAAAATGTGCCCAAAACGGGATATTATGACGTTATACGCTGTTCTGAGCCATGTTTGAACTTTCTATCACTTTTGGTTCCGGTAATTCTGTTGACCATATTTGTGATATTCAGGCGTCAAATAACATCTTGGAGCATGTTGGAGATAAGAAACAAAATGTGCCCAAAACGTGATATTATGACGTTATACGCCGTTTTGAGCCATGTTTGAACTTTCTATCACTTTTGGTTCCGATAATTCTGTTGACCATATTTGTGATATTCAGGCGCCAAATGACATCTTGGAGCATGTTGGAGATAAAAAACAAAATGGGCCCAAAACGTGATATTATGACGTTATACGCCGTTTTGAGCCATGTTTGAACTTTCTATCACTTTCGGTTCCGATAATTCTGTTGACCATATTTGTGATATTCAGGCGCCAAATGACATCTTGGAGCATGTTGGAGATAAAAAACAAAATGGGCCCAAAACGTGATATTATGACGTTATACGCCGTTCTGAGCCATGTTTGAACTTTCTATCACTTTTGGTTCCGATAATTCTGTTGACCATATTTGTGATATTCAGGCTCCAAATGACATCTTGGAGCATGTTGGAGATAAAAAACAATATGTGCCCAAAACGTGATATTATGACGTTATACGCCGTTTTGAGCCATGTTTGAACTTTCTATCACTTTTGGTTCCGATAATTCTGTTGACCATATTTGTGATATTCAGGCGCCAAATGACATCTTGGAGCATGTTGGAGCTAAAAAACAATATGTGCCCAAAACGTGATATTATAACGTTATACGCCCTTCTGAGCCATGTTTGAACTTTCTATCACTTTCGGTTCCGATAATTCTGTTGACCATATTTGTGATATTCAGGCGCCAAATGACATCTTGGAGCATGTTGGAGCTAAAAAACAATATGTGCCCAAAACGTGATATTATGACGTTATACGCCCTTCTGAGCCATGTTTGAACTTTCTATCACTTTCGGTTCCGATAATTCTGTTGACCATATTTGTGATATTCAGGCGCCAAATGACATCTTGGAGCATGTTGGAGATAAAAAACAAAATGTGCCCAAAACGTGATATTATAACGTTATACGCCGTTCTGAGCCATGTTTGAACTTTCTATCACTTTTGGTTCCGATAATTCTGTTGACCATATTTGTGATATTCAGGCTCCAAATGACATCTTGGAGTATGTTGGAGATAAAAAACAATATGTGCCCAAAACGTGATATTATGACGTTATACGCCGTTTTGAGCCATGTTTGAACTTTCTATCACTTTCGGTTCCGATAATTCTGTTGACCATATTTGTGATATTCAGGCGCCAAATGACATCTTGGAGCATGTTGGAGCTAAAAAACAATATGTGCCCAAAACGTGATATTATGACGTTATACGCCCTTCTGAGCCATGTTTGAACTTTCTATCACTTTCGGTTCCGATAATTCTGTTGACCATATTTGTGATATTCAGGCGCCAAATGACATCTTGGAGCATGTTGGAGATAAAAAACAAAATGTGCCCAAAACGTGATATTATAACGTTATACGCCGTTCTGAGCCATGTTTGAACTTTCTATCACTTTCGGTTCCGATAATTCTGTTGACCATATTTGTGATATTCAGGCGCCAAATGACATCTTGGAGCATGTTGGAGATAAAAAACAAAATGGGCCCAAAACGTGATATTATGACGTTATACGCCGTTTTGAGCCATGTTTGAACTTTCTATCACTTTTGGTTCCGATAATTCTGTTGACCATATTTGTGATATTCAGGCGTCAAATGACATCTTGGAGCATGTTGGAGATAAAAAACAATATGTGCCCAAAACGTGATATTATGACGTTATACGCCGTTTTGAGCCATGTTTGAACTTTCTATCATTTTTGGTTCCGATAATTCTGTTGACCATATTTGTGATATTCAGGCGCCAAATGACATCTTGGAGCATGTTGGAGCTAAAAAACAATATGTGCCCAAAACGTGATATTATGACGTTATACGCCGTTCTGAGCCATGTTTGAACTTTTTATCACTTTTGGTTCCGGTAATTCTGTTGACCATATTTGTGATATTCAGGCGTCAAATGACATCTTGGAGCATGTTGGAGCTAAAAAACAATATGTGCCCAAAACGTGATATTATGACGTTATACGCCCTTCTGAGCCATGTTTGAACTTTCTATCACTTTCGGTTCCGATAATTCTGTTGACCATATTTGTGATATTCAGGCGCCAAATGACATCTTGGAGCATGTTGGAGCTAAAAAACAATATGTGCCCAAAAGTGATATTATGACGTTATACGCCCTTCTGAGCCATGTTTGAACTTTCTATCACTTTCGGTTCCGATAATTCTGTTGACCATATTTGTGATATTCAGGCGCCAAATGACATCTTGGAGCATGTTGGAGATAAAAAACAAAATGTGCCCAAAACGTGATATTATAACGTTATACGCCGTTCTGAGCCATGTTTGAACTTTCTATCACTTTTGGTTCCGATAATTCTGTTGACCATATTTGTGATATTCAGGCTCCAAATGACATCTTGGAGCATGTTGGAGATAAAAAACAATATGTGCCCAAAACGTGATATTATGACGTTATACGCCGTTTTGAGCCATGTTTGAACTTTCTATCACTTTCGGTTCCGATAATTCTGTTGACCATATTTGTGATATTCAGGCGCCAAATGACATCTTGGAGCATGTTGGAGCTAAAAAACAATATGTGCCCAAAACGTGATATTATGACGTTATACGCCCTTCTGAGCCATGTTTGAACTTTCTATCACTTTCGGTTCCGATAATTCTGTTGACCATATTTGTGATATTCAGGCGCCAAATGACATCTTGGAGCATGTTGGAGATAAAAAACAAAATGTGCCCAAAACGTGATATTATAACGTTATACGCCGTTCTGAGCCATGTTTGAACTTTCTATCACTTTCGGTTCCGATAATTCTGTTGACCATATTTGTGATATTCAGGCGCCAAATGACATCTTGGAGCATGTTGGAGATAAAAAACAAAATGGGCCCAAAACGTGATATTATGACGTTATACGCCGTTTTGAGCCATGTTTGAACTTTCTATCACTTTTGGTTCCGATAATTCTGTTGACCATATTTGTGATATTCAGGCGTCAAATGACATCTTGGAGCATGTTGGAGATAAAAAACAATATGTGCCCAAAACGTGATATTATGACGTTATACGCCGTTTTGAGCCATGTTTGAACTTTCTATCATTTTTGGTTCCGATAATTCTGTTGACCATATTTGTGATATTCAGGCGCCAAATGACATCTTGGAGCATGTTGGAGCTAAAAAACAATATGTGCCCAAAACGTGATATTATGACGTTATACGCCGTTCTGAGCCATGTTTGAACTTTTTATCACTTTTGGTTCCGGTAATTCTGTTGACCATATTTGTGATATTCAGGCGTCAAATGACATCTTGGAGCATGTTGGATATAAGAAACAAAATGTGCCCAAAACGTGATATTATGACGTTATACGCCGTTTTGAGCCATGTTTGAACTTTCTATCACTTTTGGTTCCGATAATTCTGTTGACCATATTTGTGATATTCAGGCGTCAAATGACATCTTGGAGCATGTTGGAGATAAAAAACAATATGTGCCCAAAACGTGATATTATGACGTTATACGCCGTTTTGAGCCATGTTTGAACTTTTTATCACTTTTGGTTCCGGTAATTCTGTTGACCATATTTGTGATATTCAGGCGTCAAATGACATCTTGGAGAATGTTGGATATAAGAAACAAAATGTGCCCAAAACGTGATATTATGACGTTATACGCCGTTTTGAGCCATGTGTTGTAAAAGTAATAATCAAAACCTTTATTTAAACAGCGTTTTATTATTGTTCTTTACAACTGTTTATCGTAACTTAACTATTGTTCTTATAATAAACTAAATTAACCGTTAACGTCTTTTCTAACCTCCACGTACGAAACTCACTACACGAACTCTCTCGTACTTGTTCACGCGACGCATTCGCTGACTTAACTGATGTTACCAACTACCCAAAAGGAACATAATTTCATCTCGAAGTAACGAACTTCTCGATACAGAGGGCGCTAGTTATCACATTCGGCTTCGCTACTCATGTAGTCGTCCTCGACTTCACTCGGGTCGTAAGGTATGCACCACCCCTTTAAATGATGAGCTGCGTAAATTTGACTAAATTTTCGTTGAGAGTTTTCGGCTCCTTCTATATCAACGATTCTGTACCTATCGTTTGGAAAAGTTTCTGCTATCTGATACGGTCCTTTGAAATGAGGCTTTAGTTTTCGAGGTTCCCCTGTAGAGACTGGTTCTCTCTGAATCAGAACTAAATCTCCGACATTGTATTTCGTAGGTGCTCTTCGGTGTTTATCAAAGTATTCTTTCTGTTTTCCTTGCTGCTTCTCGATTAAAACCAACGCCTCAAGTCTCAGAAGTGTTCTGTCTAACATGTCTTCATCCTCTAACGCTAGAACCAGTTTATTTTTGAAAACATTCCTCGGTTGAAATCCAAATAAGAGGTCATGAGGGGTTTCTTTCGTTGTTTTGTTTTTGACAGAATTCATTGCGTACTGGATCAGTTTCAATTTTACATCCCAATCTTTCCCATCTGGTTTCTGACATGTTGTGGTCACAGCGTTGGTAATCGTTTTATTAAATCGTTCTACCTGTCCGTTGGCTCTTGGAGTAGCTACAGCTGTTTTTATATGTGCAATATCGTGATCGTTGCAGAAGTTTTGAAATTGTTTTGACGTGAATGCCGTTCCTCTGTCAGATATTAGACGTTTAGGCGGTCCAAAAATTGAAAATATTGTTTCCAACGTTTTGATAACGTTCTTGGTGCTAGTGTCTCGTACACTCTCTAGATAACTATATTTTGTAAAATTATCAACGTAGACAAGAATATGTGTATAGCCTTTTGAACTTCTTGGGAAAGGTCCTAAATGGTCGATGTTCACGGTATGAAACGGTATCGGTATGCGTTCGATATTATGGAGCTCTCCTTCGCGTTTCCCACTTTTTGTTTTATAATAACAACATTCTACACAGGATTTAATATAGTTGGTAACCTTCTTTCTCATTTTTGAAAACCAATAGTGTCTCTTTATGATCTCCAAAGTCTTTTCAATTCCGTAATGTCCCATCTCATCGTGACTTGATTTTATAACTCGCCAAACGATTTCTTTTGGAACTACCCATTTTAATTTATTGTCGATTACTCTGAACAATGCATTTTGTTTAAAAATAAAATCTTTATGTACTTGTCGTTCTTCGTTCGTATTTGGTTTTCTCGTTAGTGTGTTTTTAATTTCTGCAATCTTGGTGTCTTGTAATTGCATTGTCAACAACCAGTCAAAATTTTCTGGTTTAATGTTTAGAACATCCAAGCTTACTGTTTCTGTAACTTGAGGAACTTCATACGGTGATCGACTTAAAGCATCTACGTGTTTCATGGTTTCGCCCGGTCGATGTATAACATCGAAGTCGTATTCTTGCAACTTGAGAATCCATCTAGCAACTCGTGGCGATAGATCTTTTTTTTTCATCATTGTTTTGAGCGAATTGCAATCTGTGCACAACGTAAATTTCTTTCCCAATAAATATATTCGGAACCGCTCAATGGCGTCAGTAGCTGCTAACGCTTCTAACTCGAAACTGTGGTATTTGCTCTCCAGTTCGGTCGTCTGTCTGCTGTAGTAAATGATTGGCTGTAATGGTCCTTTTTTCACGCGCTGTAACAAAATTCCTGCTAATCCATCTTTGCTCGCATCTGAGTGTACTTCCAATTCTGCTTCGTGATTGTATAACGTCAATATCGGCCGCTCTGTTAACCGAGTCTTAAGTTCCTTGAATGCGTGTTCATGGTCGTCGTTCCAAATCCATTCAACATCTTTTCGTGTCAATAACGTCAAAGGTTTCGCTATCATTGCGTAGTTTTCCACAAATTTTCGGAAAAAACCTGTCAAACCCAAAAATTGTCGAACTTCACGGGGTGTTGTAGGTTTCTTGAAGTTCTGTACGGCTTCGACATTTCTTACTCCTGGTCTTATTCCATCTTCAGTTACTTCTAAACCCAAATAATCGACTCTTTCCTGAAGGAATCGGCATTTCTTCTTGTTCAACGTTAATCCCTCTTCTTTGAACAGACTCAAGACGTTCTGTAATTTTTCTATTCCTTCTTCAACGGTTTTACTCGGGATGAGCACGTCATCCATGTATACTGAAACATATCCAGGTTTAAGCTTGTTAGTTACCTGTGACATTAATCTTGAAAAAACACTCGGCGCGTTAACAAGTCCAAACGGCATACGTGTAAACTCATATTGCCCGTCTGTTGTCACAAAAGCCGTAAACTTTCGACACTGTTCCGCTATAGGAATTTGATAATATCCACTCGATAGATCTAATGTTGTAAAATACCTATTACCCGACAGCCCATCCAACTGTTCATCAAAGTTCATCATCGGAACGTACATTTTCTTGGTCACACTGTTTAACCGTCTGTAGTCCACGCACAAACGATCATCACCGTTCTGTTTCTTTACTAACACTGTTGGACTTGCGTAGTTTGACGTAGATTCGCGAATAATACCCGCTTCCAATAGTTCTTGAATCATTTTACTAACAGTTTCGCGTTTCGCATACGGTATGCGATATGGTCGACATGTTATCGGTTCACTGCTGGTCACTGCAATAACCATTTCCGTTGCGTTTGTTTGTCCGATTTCACACAAATTTCGTGCAAATAACTCTTTATTTTGGTTCAAAAGTTCGTTCACTGCTTCTTTTTCTTCTTTGTTTAGGTTTGGATTAACATTCGTTTCTTCTTCACTTTGTTGGGTCCGCAAAACAAAGAGATTTTCTTCCTCATTTCGGTCATTAACTTCTTTCGTTTCTTCTTCGATTTCTTCATCAGGTACACTCATTTCTTCATTTTCTTCGTCTTGTACACTCGCTTCTTCCCCTTCGTCGTCGGTTTCATGATTTGATTCGTTATCTATTTGGTATTCTTCGTTATCATTTTCGCTTGTCAAATTTCGAAATATTTTCAAAGAGTGCCCTTGTTTAATAATGCAAATGTTCGAGTCCTTGAAGGCGGAATTTCCAATAATCATTGCATCATCCTGGGATTCGTCAGGTACCACATAAATCTCCGCATCCACTATGACATCATCAATGTTTAAAATGCTTAGTCGTTTTCCAATTGTGTGGCTCTTCATACCACCGAACCCTTTTAATTGAATTGCGTATGGGATGTAACCTAATTTTAACTTGTATGCATCGCTTTTTCTCATAGTAACTACTTCGCTACCTAAATCTATAAATGCTTTCAGTTCCTTTCCGTCCACTGTAACTATTTTACGATATGCATCAGGAACTTGTAATTTCTCAATTTTACTGACGGTTTTGCTATATTTACAGTCTTTTGCAAAGTGGCCAACCTTGTTACACTTGAAACATCTAGGCTTTTTCTGTGGCATTGGACATTTTACTGAAAGATGCCCAATCTCATTACAATTATAGCATTTCTTATCCTTTTGTGTATCGCTTTTGTCTTTTTGTACTTCGTTCTTATCATTTTGTTTTGGAACATGGTTTTGAGAGTATTTCTGAGTGAAATTGGATGGTTTTGCGACACTTTCGTACTGTTTAATTTGTATAAGAACATCGCGTACGGTATCAGCAGCATTTAATGCTAATGATTTCGCCAAATCCCTATCATGCAAGCCATTTATAATGTATTTAATAACCGCTTTTTCGCTTATAGCTCCTCTACTTGCGATAGCTTTCATTTCATACACGAAATATTCATACGATTCGGAAAACTTTTTCTTTCTTTTCGCTAGTTCGTAATGCAAATCCGCGTCATCTATTAAAGTAGGAAAATCTTTACACAACAACGTTTTAAAACATGTCCAATCAGCAATAAACGTTTGGCATCCGTCGTACCAAAGTTTTGCAGGTCCCGCTAATTTAGATATTGCGTTAAAAAGTAGAGTTTGGTCATTCCAACCGAAAACATTTGCGGTTGATTCTAATTTATTTACCCATTGTGAAGCGGTTAACGAACTTAGCACATCTGGGTTAAATTCAGGTAAAATCGATATATTATTCACGTTTGATGACGTAACGATAACGTCGCGTCGTACGTCTCCTATTCCATTCGTACGGTTTAGGTTTTTTTCACGTTCAAATAAGTTTCTTTCGCGTCTCAACAAGTCCCGCTCCCGATTCAACATTTCCCTTTCCCACGATAAAGATTGTGTCATATTTACGTCGCCCGTTTTGTCCATCGTTTGGAAATCGTCCATCTCTGGATCTCGTGTTAAACTCGTTATTTGTTCCACGTTTTCATCAAAATCCGATTGTTCCATTTTCGTTTTCCGTTTCTTTCTTCTTAACCACCTTATCGATCGCTTCTGTGAGCACCGGTCGAGAACACGTGCACCAGTTTTTTTTTTTTTTTTAATCCCGCCGCTGCTTTGTTGTAAAAGTAATAATCAAAACCTTTATTTAAACAGCGTTTTATTATTGTTCTTTACAACTGTTTATCGTAACTTAACTATTGTTCTTATAATAAACTAAATTAACCGTTAACGTCTTTTCTAACCTCCACGTACGAAACTCACTACACGAACTCTCTCGTACTTGTTCACGCGACGCATTCGCTGACTTAACTGATGTTACCAACTACCCAAAAGGAACATAATTTCATCTCGAAGTAACGAACTTCTCGATACAGAGGGCGCTAGTTATCACACATGTTTGAACTTTCTATCACTTTTGGTTCCGATAATTCTGTTGACCATATTTGTGATATTCAGGCTTCAAATGACATCTTGGAGCATGTTGGAGATAAAAAACAAAATGTGCCCAAAACGTGATATTATGACGTTATACGCCGTTCTGAGCCATGTTTGAACTTTCTATCACTTTGGGTTCCGATAATTCTGCTGACCATATTTGTGATATTCAGGCGCCAAATGACATCTTGGAGCATGTTGAGATAAAAAACCAAATGCCCCCAAAACGGGATATTATGACGTTATACGCCGTTTTGAGCCATGTTTGAACTTTCTATCACTTTTGGTTCCGATAATTCTGTTGACCATATTTGTGATATTCAGGCGCCAAATGACATCTTGGAGCATGTTGGAGCTAAAAAACAAAATGTGCCCAAAACGTGATATAATGACGTTATACGCCGTTCTGAGCCATGTTTGAACTTTCTATCACTTTTGGTTCCGATAATTCTGTTGACCATATTTGTGATATTCAGGCGCCAAATGACATCTTGGAGCATGTTGGAGATAAAAAACCAAATACCCCAAAACGGGATATTATGACGTTATACGCCGTTCTGAGCCATGTTTGAACTTTCTATCACTTTTGGTTCCGATAATTCTGTTGACCATATTTGTGATATTCAGGCGCCAAATGACATCTTGGAGCATGTTGGAGATAAAAAACAAAATGGCCCCAAAACGTGATATTATGACGTTATACGCCGTTCTGAGCCATGTTTGAACTTTCTATCACTTTGGGTTCCGATAATTCTGCTGACCATATTTGTGATATTCAGGCGCCAAATGACATCTTGGAGCATCTTGGAGATAAGAAACAAAATGTGCCCAAAACGTGATATTATGACGTTATACGCCGTTTTGCGCCATGTTTGAACTTTCTATCACTTTTGGTTCCGATAATTCTGTTGACCATATTTGTGATATTCAGGCGCCAAATGACATCTTGGAGCATGTTGGAGATAAAAAACCAAATGCCCCCAAAACGGGATATTATGACGTTATACGCCGTTTTGAGCCATGTTTGAACTTTCTATCACTTTTGGTTCCGGTAATTCTGTTGACCATATTTGTGATATTCAGGCGCCAAATGACATCTTGGAGCATGTTGGAGATAAAAAACAAAATGGGCCCAAAACGTGATATTATGACGTTATACGCCGTTTTGCGCCATGTTTGAACTTTCTATCACTTTTGGTTCCGATAATTCTGTTGACCATATTTGTGATATTCAGGCGCCAAATGACATCTTGGAGCATGTTGGAGATAAAAAACAAAATGTGCCCAAAACGTGATATTATGACGTTATACGCCGTTCTGAGCCATGTTTGAACTTTCTATCACTTTCGGTTCCGATAATTCTGTTGACCATATTTGTGATATTCAGGCGCCAAATGACATCTTGGAGCATGTTGGAGATAAAAAACCAAATGCCCCCAAAACGGGATATTATGACGTTATACGCTGTTCTGAGCCATGTTTGAACTTTCTATCACTTTTGGTTCCGGTAATTCTGTTGACCATATTTGTGATATTCAGGCGTCAAATGACATCTTGGAGCATGTTGGAGATAAGAAACAAAATGTGCCCAAAACGTGATATTATGACGTTATACGCCGTTTTGAGCCATGTTTGAACTTTCTATCACTTTTGGTTCCGATAATTCTGTTGACCATATTTGTGATATTCAGGCGCCAAATGACATCTTGGAGCATGTTGGAGATAAAAAACCAAATGCCCCCAAAACGGGATATTATGACGTTATACGCCGTTTTGAGCCATGAATTTTGAACTTTCTATCACTTTTGGTTCCGGTAATTCTGTTGACCATATTTGTGATATTCAGGCGCCAAATGACATCTTGGAGCATGTTGGAGATAAAAAACCAAATGTGCCCAAAACGTGATATTATGACGTTATACGCCGTTCTGAGCCATGTTTGAACTTTCTATCACTTTCGGTTCCGATAATTCTGTTGACCATATTTGTGATATTCAGGCGCCAAATGACATCTTGGAGCATGTTGGAGATAAAAAACAAAATGTGCCCAAAACGTGATATTATCACGTTATACGCCGTTCTGAGCCATGTTTGAACTTTCTATCACTTTCCGTTCCGATAATTCTGTTGATCATATTTGGGATATTCAGGCGCCAAATGACATCTTGGAGCATGTTGGAGATAAAAAACCAAATGCCCCCAAAACGGGATATTATGACGTTATACGCCGTTTTGTGCCATGTTTGAACTTTCTATCACTTTCGGTTCCGATAATTCTGTTGACCATATTTGTGATATTCAGGCGCCAAATGACATCTTGGAGCATGTTGGAGATAAAAAACAAAATGGGCCCAAAACGTGATATTATGACGTTATACGCCGTTTTGAGCCATGTTTGAACTTTCTATCACTTTCGGTTCCGATAATTCTGTTGACCATATTTGTGATATTCAGGCGCCAAATGACATCTTGGAGCATGTTGGAGATGAAAAACAAAATGTGCCCAAAACGTGATATTATGACGTTATACGCCGTTCTGAGCCATGTTTGAACTTTCTATCACTTTCGGTTCCGATAATTCTGTTGACCATATTTGTGATATTCAGGCGCCAAATGACATCTTGGAGCATGTTGGAGATAAAAAACAAAATGTGCCCAAAACGTGATATTATGACGTTATACGCCGTTCTGAGCCATGTTTGAACTTTCTATCACTTTCGGTTCCGATAATTCTGTTGACCATATTTGTGATATTCAGGCGCCAAATGACATCTTGGAGCATGTTGGAGATAAAAAACAAAATGTGCCCAAAACGTGATATTATCACGTTATACGCCGTTCTGAGCCATGTTTGAACTTTCTATCACTTTCCGTTCCGATAATTCTGTTGACCATATTTGTGATATTCAGGCGCCAAATGACATCTTGGAGCATGTTGGAGATAAAAAACCAAATGCCCCCAAAACGGGATATTATGACGTTATACGCCGTTTTGTGCCATGTTTGAACTTTCTATCACTTTCGGTTCCGATAATTCTGTTGACCATATTTGTGATATTCAGGCGCCAAATGACATCTTGGAGCATGTTGGAGATAAAAAACAAAATGTGCCCAAAACGTGATATTATAACGTTATACGCCGTTCTGAGCCATGTTTGAACTTTCTATCACTTTCGGTTCCGATAATTCTGTTGACCATATTTGTGATATTCAGGCGCCAAATGACATCTTGGAGCAGGTTGGAGATAAAAAACAAAATGGGCCCAAAACGTGATATTATGACGTTATACGCCGTTCTGAGCCATGTTTGAACTTTCTATCACTTTTGGTTCCGATAATTCTGTTGACCATATTTGTGATATTCAGGCGCCAAATGACATCTTGGAGCATGTTGGAGATAAAAAACAAAATGGGCCCAAAACGTGATATTATGACGTTATACGCCGTTCTGAGCCATGTTTGAACTTTCTATCACTTTGGGTTCCGATAATTCTGCTGACCATATTTGTGATATTCAGGCGCCAAATGACATCTTGGAGCATGTTGGAGATAAAAAACCAAATGCCCCCAAAACGGGATATTATGACGTTATACGCCGTTCTGAGCCATGTTTGAACTTTCTATCACTTTCGGTTCCGATAATTCTGTTGACCATATTTGTGATATTCAGGCGCCAAATGACATCTTGGAGCATGTTGGAAATAAAAAACCAAATGCTCCCAAAACGGGATATTATGACGTTATACGCCGTTCTGAGCCATGTTTGAACTTTCTATCACTTTTGGTTCCGGTAATTCTGTTGACCATATTTGTGATATTCAGGCGCCAAATGACATCTTGGAGCATGTTGGAGATAAAAAACAAAATGGGCCCAAAACGTGATATTATGACGTTATACGCCGTTTTGAGCCATGTTTGAACTTTCTATCACTTTCGGTTCCGATAATTCTGTTGACCATATTTGTGATATTCAGGCGCCAAATGACATCTTGGAGCATGTTGGAGATGAAAAACAAAATGTGCCCAAAACGTGATATTATGACGTTATACGCCGTTCTGAGCCATGTTTGAACTTTCTATCACTTTCGGTTCCGATAATTCTGTTGACCATATTTGTGATATTCAGGCGCCAAATGACATCTTGGAGCATGTTGGAGATAAAAAACAAAATGTGCCCAAAACGTGATATTATGACGTTATACGCCGTTCTGAGCCATGTTTGAACTTTCTATCACTTTCGGTTCCGATAATTCTGTTGACCATATTTGTGATATTCAGGCGCCAAATGACATCTTGGAGCATGTTGGAGATAAAAAACAAAATGTGCCCAAAACGTGATATTATCACGTTATACGCCGTTCTGAGCCATGTTTGAACTTTCTATCAATTTCCGTTCCGATAATTCTGTTGACCATATTTGTGATATTCAGGCGCCAAATGACATCTTGGAGCATGTTGGAGATAAAAAACCAAATGCCCCCAAAACGGGATATTATGACGTTATACGCCGTTTTGTGCCATGTTTGAACTTTCTATCACTTTCGGTTCCGATAATTCTGTTGACCATATTTGTGATATTCAGGCGCCAAATGACATCTTGGAGCATGTTGGAGATAAAAAACAAAATGTGCCCAAAACGTGATATTATAACGTTATACGCCGTTCTGAGCCATGTTTGAACTTTCTATCACTTTCGGTTCCGATAATTCTGTTGACCATATTTGTGATATTCAGGCGCCAAATGACATCTTGGAGCATGTTGGAGATAAAAAACAAAATGGGCCCAAAACGTGATATTATGACGTTATACGCCGTTCTGAGCCATGTTTGAACTTTCTATCACTTTTGGTTCCGATAATTCTGTTGACCATATTTGTGATATTTAGGCGCCAAATGACATCTTGGAGCAGGTTGGAGATAAAAAACAAAATGTGTCCAAAACGTGATATTATCACGTTATACGCCGTTCTGAGCCATGTTTGAACTTTCTATCACTTTCCGTTCCGATAATTCTGCTGACCATATTTGTGATATTCAGGCGCCAAATGACATCTTGGAGCATGTTGGAGATAAAAAACCAAATGCCCCCAAAACGGGATATTATGACGTTATACGCCGTTCTGAGCCATGTTTGAACTTTCTATCACTTTTGGTTCCGGTAATTCTGTTGACCATATTTGTGATATTCAGGCGCCAAATGACATCTTGGAGCATGTTGGAGATAAAAAACAAAATGGGCCCAAAACGTGATATTATGACGTTATACGCCGTTTTGAGCCATGTTTGAACTTTCTATCACTTTCGGTTCCGATAATTCTGTTGACCATATTTGTGATATTCAGGCGCCAAATGACATCTTGGAGCATGTTGGAGATGAAAAACAAAATGTGCCCAAAACGTGATATTATGACGTTATACGCCGTTCTGAGCCATGTTTGAACTTTCTATCACTTTCGGTTCCGATAATTCTGTTGACCATATTTGTGATATTCAGGCGCCAAATGACATCTTGGAGCATGTTGGAGATAAAAAACAAAATGTGCCCAAAACGTGATATTATGACGTTATACGCCGTTCTGAGCCATGTTTGAACTTTCTATCACTTTCGGTTCCGATAATTCTGTTGACCATATTTGTGATATTTAGGCGCCAAATGACATCTTGGAGCAGGTTGGAGATAAAAAACAAAATGTGTCCAAAACGTGATATTATCACGTTATACGCCGTTCTGAGCCATGTTTGAACTTTCTATCACTTTCCGTTCCGATAATTCTGTTGACCATATTTGTGATATTCAGGCGCCAAATGACATCTTGGAGCATGTTGGAGATAAAAAACCAAATGCCCCCAAAGCGGGATATTATGACGTTATACGCCGTTTTGTGCCATGTTTGAACTTTCTATCACTTTCGGTTCCGATAATTCTGTTGACCATATTTGTGATATTCAGGCGCCAAATGACATCTTGGAGCATGTTGGAGATAAAAAACAAAATGTGCCCAAAACGTGATATTATAACGTTATACGCCGTTCTGAGCCATATTTGAACTTTCTATCACTTTTGGTTCCGGTAATTCTGTTGACCATATTTGTGATATTCAGGCGCCAAATGACATCTTGGAGCATGTTGGAGATAAGAAACAAAATGTGCCCAAAACGTGATATTATGACGTTATACGCCGTTTTGCGCCATGTTTGAACTTTCTATCACTTTGGTTCCGATAATTCTGTTGACCATATTTGTGATATTCAGGCGCCAAATGACATCTTGGAGCATGTTGGAGATAAAAAACCAAATGCCCCCAAAACGGGATATTATGACGTTATACGCCGTTTTGAGCCATGTTTGAACTTTCTATCACTTTTGGTTCCGGTAATTCTGTTGACCATTTTTGTGATATTCAGGCGTCAAATGACATCTTGGAGCATGTTGGAGATAAAAAACAAAATGTGCCCAAAACGTGATATTATGACGTTATACGCCGTTTTGAGCCATGTTTGAACTTTCTATCACTTTTGGTTCCGGTAATTCTGTTGACCATATTTGTGATATTCAGGCGCCAAATGACATCTTGGAGCATGTTGGAGATAAAAAACCAAATGTCCCCAAAACGGGATATTATGACGTTATACGCCGTTCTGAGCCATGTTTGAACTTTCTATCACTTTTGGTTCCGGTAATTCTGTTGACCATATTTGTGATATTCAGGCGTCAAATGACATCTTGGAGCATGTTGGAGATAAAAAACAAAATGTGCCCAAAACGTGATATTATGACGTTATACGCCGTTTTGCTCCATGTTTGAACTTTCTATCACTTTTGGTTCCGATAATTCTGTTGACCATATTTGTGATATTCAGGCGCCAAATGACATCTTGGAGCATGTTGGAGATAAAAAACAAAATGTGCCCAAAACGTGATATTATGACGTTATACGCCGTTCTGAGCCATGTTTGAACTTTCTATCACTTTCGGTTCCGATAATTCTGTTGACCATATTTGTGATATTCAGGCGCCAAATGACATCTTGGAGCATGTTGGAGATAAAAAACCAAATGCCCCCAAAACGGGATATTATGACGTTATACGCTGTTCTGAGCAATGTTTGAACTTTCTATCACTTTTGGTTCCGGTAATTCTGTTGACCATATTTGTGATATTCAGGCGTCAAATGACATCTTGGAGCATGTTGGAGATAAGAAACAAAATGTGCCCAAAACGTGATATTATGACGTTATACGCCGTTTTGAGCCATGTTTGAACTTTCTATCACTTTTGGTTCCGATAATTCTGTTGACCATATTTGTGATATTCAGGCGCCAAATGACATCTTGGAGCATGTTGGAGATAAAAAACCAAATGCCCCCAAAACGGGATATTATGACGTTATACGCCGTTTTGAGCCATGAATTTTGAACTTTCTATCACTTTTGGTTCCGGTAATTCTGTTGACCATATTTGTGATATTCAGGCGCCAAATGACATCTTGGAGCATGTTGGAGATAAAAAACCAAATGTGCCCAAAACGTGATATTATGACGTTATACGCCGTTCTGAGCCATGTTTGAACTTTCTATCACTTTCGGTTCCGATAATTCTGTTGACCATATTTGTGATATTCAGGCGCCAAGTGACATCTTGGAGCATGTTGGAGATAAAAAACAAAATGTGCCCAAAATGTGATATTATGACGTTATACGCCGTTCTGAGCCATGTTTGAACTTTCTATCACTTTCGGTTCCGATAATTCTGTTGACCATATTTGTGATATTCAGGCGCCAAATGACATCTTGGAGCATGTTGGAGATAAAAAACCAAATGCCCCCAAAACGGGATATTATTACGTTATACGCCGTTTTGAGCCATGTTTGAACTTTCTATCACTTTTGGTTCCGGTAATTCTGTTGACCATATTTGTGATATTCAGGCGCCAAATGACATCTTGGAGCATGTTGGAGATAAAAAACAAAATGTGCCCAAAACGTGATATTATGACGTTATACGCCGTTCTGAGCCATGTTTGAACTTTCTATCACTTTTGGTTCCGGTAATTCTGTTGACCATATTTGTGATATTCAGGCGCCAAATGACATCTTGGAGCATGTTGGAGATAAAAAACCAAATGTGCCCAAAACGTGATATTATGACGTTATACGCCGTTCTGAGCCATGTTTGAACTTTCTATCATTTTCGGTTCCGATAATTCTGTTGACCATATTTGTGATATTCAGGCGCCAAGTGACATCTTGGAGCATGTTGGAGATAAAAAACAAAATGTGCCCAAAATGTGATATTATGACGTTATACGCCGTTCTGAGCCATGTTTGAACTTTCTATCACTTTCGGTTCCGATAATTCTGTTGACCATATTTGTGATATTCAGGCGCCAAATGATATCTTGGAGCATGTTGGAGATAAAAAACCAAATGCCCCCAAAACGGGATATTATTACGTTATACGCCGTTTTGAGCCATGTTTGAACTTTCTATCACTTTTGGTTCCGGTAATTCTGTTGACCATATTTGTGATATTCAGGCGCCAAATGACATCTTGGAGCATGTTGGAGATAAAAAACAAAATGTGCCCAAAACGTGATATTATGACGTTATACGCCGTTCTGAGCCATGTTTGAACTTTCTATCACTTTCGGTTCCGATAATTCTGTTGACCATATTTGTGATATTCAGGGGCCAAATGACATCTTGGAGCATGTTGGAGATAAAAAACCAAATGCCCCCAAAACGGGATATTATGACGTTATACGCCGTTTTGAGCCATGTTTGAACTTTCTATCACTTTTGGTTCCGATAATTCTGCTGACCATATTTGTGATATTCAGGCGTCAAATGACATCTTTGAGCATGTTTTAGATAAAAAACAAAATGTTCCCAAAACGTGATATTATGACGTTATACGCCGTTTTGAGCCATGTTTGAGCTTTCTATCACTTTCGGTTCCGATAATTCTGTTGACCATATTTGTGATATTCAGGCGTCAAATGACATCTTTGAGCATGTTTTAGATAAAAAACAAAATGTGCCCAAAACGTGATATTATGACGTTATACGCCGTTTTGAGCCATGTTTGAGCTTTCTATCACTTTCGGTTCCGATAATTCTGTTGACCATATTTGTGATATTCAGGCGTCAAATGACATCTTTGAGCATGTTTTAGATAAAAAACAAAATGTGCCCAAAACGTGATATTATGACGTTATACGCCGTTTTGAGCCATGTTTGAGCTTTCTATCACTTTTGGTTCCGGTAATTCTGTTGACCATATATGTG
Source organism: Onthophagus taurus (assembly GCF_036711975.1). NCBI lineage: Eukaryota > Metazoa > Arthropoda > Insecta > Coleoptera > Scarabaeidae > Onthophagus > Onthophagus taurus. The sequence goes on from NC_091966.1 coordinate 21,254,830, forward strand.
ATATTCAGGCGCCAAATGACATCTTGGAGCATGTTGGAGATAAAAAACCAAAAGCCCCCAAAACGGGATATTATGACGTTATACGCCGTTCTGAGCCATGTTTGAACTTTCTATCACTTTCGGTTCCGATAATTCTGTTGACCATATTTGTGATATTCAGGCGCCAAATGACATCTTGGAGCATGTTGGAGATAAAAAACCAAATGCCCCCAAAACGGGATATTATGACGTTATACGCTGTTCTGAGCAATGTTTGAACTTTCTATCACTTTTGGTTCCGGTAATTCTGTTGACCATATTTGTGATATTCAGGCGTCAAATGACATCTTGGAGCATGTTGGAGATAAGAAACAAAATGTGCCCAAAACGTGATATTATGACGTTATACGCCGTTTTGAGCCATGTTTGAACTTTCTATCACTTTTGGTTCCGATAATTCTGTTGACCATATTTGTGATATTCAGGCGCCAAATGACATCTTGGAGCATGTTGGAGATAAAAAACCAAATGCCCCCAAAACGGGATATTATGACGTTATACGCCGTTTTGAGCCATGAATTTTGAACTTTCTATCACTTTTGGTTCCGGTAATTCTGTTGACCATATTTGTGATATTCAGGCGCCAAATGACATCTTGGAGCATGTTGGAGATAAAAAACCAAATGTGCCCAAAACGTGATATTATGACGTTATACGCCGTTCTGAGCCATGTTTGAACTTTCTATCACTTTCGGTTCCGATAATTCTGTTGACCATATTTGTGATATTCAGGCGCCAAGTGACATCTTGGAGCATGTTGGAGATAAAAAACAAAATGTGCCCAAAATGTGATATTATGACGTTATACGCCGTTCTGAGCCATGTTTGAACTTTCTATCACTTTCGGTTCCGATAATTCTGTTGACCATATTTGTGATATTCAGGCGCCAAATGACATCTTGGAGCATGTTGGAGATAAAAAACCAAATGCCCCCAAAACGGGATATTATTACGTTATACGCCGTTTTGAGCCATGTTTGAACTTTCTATCACTTTTGGTTCCGGTAATTCTGTTGACCATATTTGTGATATTCAGGCGCCAAATGACATCTTGGAGCATGTTGGAGATAAAAAACAAAATGTGCCCAAAACGTGATATTATGACGTTATACGCCGTTCTGAGCCATGTTTGAACTTTCTATCACTTTTGGTTCCGGTAATTCTGTTGACCATATTTGTGATATTCAGGCGCCAAATGACATCTTGGAGCATGTTGGAGATAAAAAACCAAATGTGCCCAAAACGTGATATTATGACGTTATACGCCGTTCTGAGCCATGTTTGAACTTTCTATCATTTTCGGTTCCGATAATTCTGTTGACCATATTTGTGATATTCAGGCGCCAAGTGACATCTTGGAGCATGTTGGAGATAAAAAACAAAATGTGCCCAAAATGTGATATTATGACGTTATACGCCGTTCTGAGCCATGTTTGAACTTTCTATCACTTTCGGTTCCGATAATTCTGTTGACCATATTTGTGATATTCAGGCGCCAAATGATATCTTGGAGCATGTTGGAGATAAAAAACCAAATGCCCCCAAAACGGGATATTATTACGTTATACGCCGTTTTGAGCCATGTTTGAACTTTCTATCACTTTTGGTTCCGGTAATTCTGTTGACCATATTTGTGATATTCAGGCGCCAAATGACATCTTGGAGCATGTTGGAGATAAAAAACAAAATGTGCCCAAAACGTGATATTATGACGTTATACGCCGTTCTGAGCCATGTTTGAACTTTCTATCACTTTCGGTTCCGATAATTCTGTTGACCATATTTGTGATATTCAGGGGCCAAATGACATCTTGGAGCATGTTGGAGATAAAAAACCAAATGCCCCCAAAACGGGATATTATGACGTTATACGCCGTTTTGAGCCATGTTTGAACTTTCTATCACTTTTGGTTCCGATAATTCTGCTGACCATATTTGTGATATTCAGGCGTCAAATGACATCTTTGAGCATGTTTTAGATAAAAAACAAAATGTTCCCAAAACGTGATATTATGACGTTATACGCCGTTTTGAGCCATGTTTGAGCTTTCTATCACTTTCGGTTCCGATAATTCTGTTGACCATATTTGTGATATTCAGGCGTCAAATGACATCTTTGAGCATGTTTTAGATAAAAAACAAAATGTGCCCAAAACGTGATATTATGACGTTATACGCCGTTTTGAGCCATGTTTGAGCTTTCTATCACTTTCGGTTCCGATAATTCTGTTGACCATATTTGTGATATTCAGGCGTCAAATGACATCTTTGAGCATGTTTTAGATAAAAAACAAAATGTGCCCAAAACGTGATATTATGACGTTATACGCCGTTTTGAGCCATGTTTGAGCTTTCTATCACTTTTGGTTCCGGTAATTCTGTTGACCATATATGTGATATTCAGGCGCCAAATGACATCTTGGAGCATGTTGGAGATAAAAAACCAAAAGCCCCCAAAACGGGATATTATGACGTTATACGCCGTTTTGAGCCATGTTTGAACTTTCTATAACTTTTGGTTCCGGTAATTCTGTTGACCATATTTGTGATATTCATTCGTTAAATGACATCTTGGAGCATGTTGGAGATAAAATACAAAATGTGCCCAAAACGTGATATTATGACGTAATAC